>NW_027132813.1:7500000-8750000 GCF_026122565.2 Emydura macquarii macquarii | reverse complement strand
GTTAGGTAAAAGTGCCTTAATCTGTCCTGATGGTGAATGGCCCAGCCGGGATGGGTGTGGAGTCAGCTGGCAGTCAGTGAGGTGGAGGAATAGCACAGGGCAGTCAACTAGCATAACCAGCAGAGATTGGGTAACTGCAGGCAAGGGATGTCAGTCTGATGACGGCCATAAGAGCAGCTATACCATATTGTGCCCTTATTGCCAAGAAGACTAACAGCATTTTGGGCTGCATTAGTAGGAGCACTGCCAGCAGATTAAGGAAAGTGATTATTCTCCTCTATTTGGCACTGATGAGGCCTCATTTGGAGTATTGTGTCCAGTTTTGGGCCCCCCTCTACAGAAGGGAGGCAAACAAATTGGAAAGAATCCAATGGAGGGCAACAAAAATGATTAGAGAGCTGGAGCACATGACTTATGAGGTGAGGCTCAGGGAAGTAGGCTTGTTTAGCCTGCAGAAGAAAAGAATGAGAGGGGATTTGATAGCAGCCTTAAACTACCTGAAAGGGGGTTCCAGGTAGGATGGAACTAGGCTATTTTCAGTGATAGCAGTTGACAGAACTAGGAGCAATGGTCTCAAGTTGCAGTGAGGAAGGTCTAGGTTGGATATTAGGAAAAATGTTTTCACTGGGAGGGTGGTGAAGCACTGGAATGGGTTACCTAGGGAGGTGGTGGAATCTCCATCCTTAGAGGTTTTTAATGTGCAGCTTGACAAAGCCCTGGCTGGGATGATTTAGTTGGGGTTGGTTCTGCTTTGAGCAGGGGGTTGGACTAGATGATCTCCTGTGGTCCCTTCCAACCCTAATCTTCTATGATTCTATGATTGTTCTGCTAGTCTGGCCAAGAACACCCCCAATAAGCAAGTTGTTGACCTGATGGAAACCATCTACAAGCTTGCACCACACACAGTTATTGCAGTCTTGCACAGAGAAGGAGATGTCCTTCATCTGTGGCCAAGGAACCAAGGCTAGAGGGATAGTTTGGATTGTGTATTGGTTTAATTAGGGTTATGTTAGTCAAGTGTCTTGAGGTTCATTATTTGTATGCCATGGTGATGTTGCTGTGGTTAACTAGGTGCATGTGTGATTTCCCTAACAGTTCCTTAATTATCCCTAAGAATCCTTAAGAATTGTTTAATGCTGTCCTGGCCTAGTTTCTGGCTGGTACTATTCTTGGACTGTATCTGGATGTTGTAATTATTCGTGAGTAGAGCTGGGTGAAATTTTTTCACTCAAAAGATAAAGGTGGTGAAAAAATGGAGTTTTAGAACAACCCAAACTATTTGTGTATCTGGATTGAATTTGGCTGAATTAAAAATGAAAGGAAACTTTTTGGAAAAAGTCAAATTAGTTTTGACATTTTCAAAACAAACTGTTCCAACACTTCATTTTGTTTTTGTTGTGAAACATCTTTTCAAATTAACATTTTGTTTCAACCTTCTGCTTTGAAACTGTTTAGTTCATTGAACCTGAACAACACTTTCTAGGTCTTTTGTTTCATTGAGGGAATAACTGAAAAAATATAGTTTCTGTTAAAAAATGAACCAATATTTTTCCCCAGGTTTTTTTGGTTCGGCCACTGAACCAAAAAAACCCCTTCAATTATTCTCTCAGCTCTATTCCTGGGTAAATTCCTGACCCCTCTCTTCCTCACTAGGCTTCCACCCCAAAGCAAGTTGGTATGAATTGGGACAACGTTGCAACCACATTAACAATGAGCACCTCCCATGAGCTTTCCCTGTAGCAACCCTCATCCTCTCAAACATCCTCACTCACCCTTTATTTACCGTCCTACCTTGCTGTGTAAAATCCACTTCAGATAATAAATCCTGTTCTATTTTTCTGTAAAGTGCCAGGCTCATCTCCAGTGCTGTAGACATAAAAACAGCAGCAGTAATATAGTAGGATATAGAATACAATAAACACCTGAACTGCATTTCAGAAGCATCTATAGCGAAAGGGAATTAAATAGTTCAAGAGGGTTGCCTCACCCACTTTTTATGCCAGGATATGTGCTAAGGCATCCTGCTCCCATAGTTTCTTTAATCTTGGCCAGTCTAGCTTGTGGCAGACACTCCCTACAACAGAATATGTCAATGAAATATTTCAGGGAGTGTCTGTGCTTTAAAATCAGAGTCCAGGATGTGCTGTAATTTCTAGCTCTTATACCTCCAGCCCTCCCTAGCAATATTAAGACATAGAAATGTGAAGAAGGCCATGTAATTAGCAGAACTAGTGTGAAGTGGACAATTGTGCTTTGGGGGGCAGGGCGGTTACCATAAAAAATGAAGGACATTTGTTTGGAACAGACAGGCTAGGGGAATGCAAGATGGAGGAAACTGTTTGTATCCTGCTCCCTTCTGCTGCATCCATGCTGGGCCATCCATAATGTAGCCTAGATATGCAGTCAGTAAAGAAGACAGATAGTGCTAAATTAGTTGCTGCTGAAGAGGCAGACGGACAAAGAGGATGAACTAAGGTATCTTGCTGAAGACAAAAGGAAAGTTTTTCAGGAGAACAAAAGTTTGAAACTGCCACCTCATCATAATCTGGAGCTAGATTATAGAAGTAGTAGGAAGGAATTCAGAGACCTTGACATTCTGCCAAGTTCTGGAGGCTGGTGGTGATAACCCAGACCTTTCATCAAAAGGCATAATGTGCTAACCTTGTATACCACGTTTATACCTGTTAGGGGAAGCCTATTGCTGATGCTAGAATAAAGATGGTAATTAAACTTCTCCTGTTTGGAAGATGCTGGTGAGGAGATTATAATTTTCAGCAATTTATAATCCACAAAACACTGTAATAAACCTATAATTACAACATACCATAATACTGCAGCTCAGAACACTGGCATTCATTCAATAATAATGATATAATATTCACTGAAAACCCTAAGTGAGGATCCACTTTTGTTGTATTTTGTTGTAACCATGAACTTCTTTCAGAGCTGGGTTTGTATAGAGAATAATTAATTATTCTATTTAATAATAAATAATTATTAATTGTGAGAACCCCCATATTGTAAAATTAATAAAGTTTACTTCAAGAAGTGCCTTTGAAAAAAAATTAACAAATTGTCAGCATGTTAACAGAGTGCATGCACTTCCTTCCACTTCTACCATGACTTTGGAACAGAAAGAAATGTAAGCTATGGGTAGGTCTACATTAGAAGTGCTACACTGGCACAGCTGAACTGATGCAGCTGCGCTGTTGTAGCACATCTGGGGAAGACACTGTATGCTCATGGGAGAGCGCTCTCCCATTAGCAAATTACTCCAGCTTTATGAGAGGCAAAAGCTATGGTGGCAAGAGAGTGTCTCCCGCTGACATAGCGCAGATGTGGACGGCGCTTAGGTCGTTGTAACTTGCATCGTTCACGGGGTTGTCTTTTTCACATTCCTAAGTGACACAAGTTTGACTGACTTAAGCGGTAGTGTAGACCTGCCCTACGACAAACTTTCAGGCCCATCACTCATCTTACATTCTGAAGGGGAATCTTTACAAGGGAAAGGCATGACACTTACATTTTAAAAATGAGGGCAAATGCAATGCCCGGGATGAGTCATCTGCTCAAACTGAACCAGGGATCTCTGGATCTAAAGGAGTGACGCTCTAGTTCACATTCACTAGTATGAAAGCAGTAGGTATTTCATGAACTTGTATCCATGGTTCAGACACTAGAAAGGGGACAAAGATCTGTACTATGTTTTTGTGAGCACACCGAGATCCAGAAAGAAGGTTCTTTATCAAAGGTGTCCAGCTATGAAATCAATTTCCCATGGAGATTAGACTATTGCAAAGTCCGATGACTTATGAACTACTCTTTTTCGCTGCTCCTCCTTCTCCCACTAGTGGCTTTTTTTTTTTTTTTTAAAAAGCTTCTCTTCCAGGCCACCAAGCTACATCACTCTCCTTCCAATACCTCCAGTTTGGCAATTCCAGCCTAGCACTTTCATATTCCATTAGCCAAGGGGATTCGTGATATGGAAATTTCCAGTCATGGATAAATCTTAAATTAGTCAATTACTGTTAGAATTGGAAGTAGCAACAGTGTTTGATACACCCTGGAAGGTTTGGTGGCTCTCTTTAGGATATCATCACTCAACCTAAGTAGGGAAGAGGCTGGGCAAGATGTCACAAATTCTGCTTCCTTTAACCAGGCCAACATTCTACAGCTGGTAAATCATCTTGATTGTGACTACACAAATAAGGATCAATAAACTGATAAGCAATTCCAGGATACTTCAGATCAGTAAATGTTCCCTCTTACCTGATTACTGGAGAAAGAACATGGTACCACGTACTGTAAATATATCTGTAATAGTGATATTAGGCTTGTGGCAGGGGCTCAGTTCATGGGAGGCTGTGTGGGATAAGCCTTTTTCTGATGCTTCTGATGCAGGAGGAAGCTAGACTTGTAGAAACGTTTTCTCATGTAAACCCTTATTAAAGTGATAGCATTATTAATAATTATTTATTGCAGGTGGCTTTGTAAAATGACAGGATCTCATTAAGAGTCACAGCTTGCCAAAGGGAACAAGTGAACATCTTGGAACTGTTGTGAATGCCAAGAGAAAGGCATGTTATCGGTATTAGTCATTACAGTCACTCACCACTACAACTAATGGCAACAAGGCAAAGGAACAGTCTGAGTGACTTAAATAAAGCTCCCAGACTTAATCCAAATGTTGGCAAACACATCATTCTAGGTTATTTCAGTGCCTGAGTTGGAAGTGACTATGCAAGAGAGGACTGGACACAATGTTATGTGTAAGATAATCGACAATGCTTTCTGCTAATCAGTAACTGTCATAATAATAATAAGTACCATCTTCAGACTGTCCTAAACACATAAAATGTCATGATACCACCTATGGAGTCAACAATAGCCCTTATTGATTAGAGTCTCATCAGGCAGAAAGACTCCAAGATGCCTCAGTAGTTAAAGCCATATCTGGAGTGAACTGCTAGACTTATTGCTGTGACCAACCTTATCTTTAAATATCCAAAAACACCAGCATCAAGCTTCATGTAGCTTTTTCAAGTGTCAATAACTAAATCCCTTAGAAGAAGCTTTTGTTGAGAACATCAGCACTGCATTAAATATAGATGCAACATGTGTTAACTCCTTATGTTTAACAATCTGTTCCAGCTTGTATTTAGCTGTGATGCTGTGACAGATGGTGCCTGGGGCTCCCCTGAAAGGGGGGGCTGTTGGTGCAACTCCCATCCCCCTGCAGGTCTTGCAGTGTCAGGCGTTGCCTCTGTTTGAGAGCTTCTCTGGTGTGGTGGGATCCAGCAACCCATCTGGGCTGAGCGGGAGGCAGTCCTGAAGCCTCTCTGAACATGACAGGGATCAACAAATAGTCTTGTGGGACAATAAAGCTGTCCTGAAGCCCTCAGGGCATGGCAGGGCTCAGCAAAACAGCAGTGCTGAGCAGTCAGCAGTCCTGAGGCAGCCCTGGGCATGGCAGGGCTGCATCCCTTCTGGCAGGCTCCGGAAGTGAGTGGCTTTCCTCTATTGTTCCACCCCACTCCAGGGCCTCTGCTGGGCGTTTAACCCCTGTCTCCTAACAAGGAGTGTGCAGTGTGTGATGGGAAGGGGCCTTTCTGGCCCTGAGGAAGCTGAGGACTCTCCCTCTGGCGGGAGGGGCAGGTACACTCTGCCACAGATGCTCTGAATACTCTTCCGAGACCTAAAGGAGAGCTCTGTGCATGCTGAACAGCTTGTCTCTTTCACCAACAGAAGTTAGTCCAATAAAAAATATTAGTGCCATCTTTGGTAGCTATGATTATTACCAACAAGGAATAACGGAAAAGACTAATGGATAGTGTATGTCTCAAACTGCAGTGGACATTGCTGGAGTTATAGCAACAATTGGAGTCACACGGATGTAAATGAGAGCCAGGTTTGGCACCAGGACTGGTTTGATAGCACCCATGAACTAGCAGAAAAATGGAAAGTCTCCTAGTAAGCTTTTGCAGTCCCTAAATTAGACCTGGTCTGCACAGAAGATTTGCCTTACAGCAAGCCATAGGTGTATCTGGATGTGTGCAAACTCCTAACATAAGCAAAGTAATTCACTATAAACTAAGTTTTGCATCAGTGGAGTTTACCCCTGTTTTAAGTAGAGATAAGTTCTACTGGTGCAACTGGTGGCTTGGGTTGTCTCCACTAGTGATTTGTACTAGTGCATCTACTCTGGGGACTATAATTGGGATAAATTATCAATGCAAACAGGACCTCAGGGTTTTTGAGTTATGTGGGGGAGATCTAGGTTGGATATTAGGAAAAAGCTTTTCACTAGGAGGGTGGTGAAGCACTGGAATGGGTTACCTAGGGAGGTGGTGGAATCTCCATCTTTAGAGGTTTTTAAGCTGCGGCTTGACAAAGCCCTGGCTGGGATGATTTAGCTGAGGTTAGTCCTGCTTTGAGCAGGGGGTTGGACTAGATGACCTCCTGAGGTCCCTTCCAACTCTAATATTCTATGATTCTATGAAAAAACAACGAGAGTTCTGTGGCACTTTAAAGACTAACAAATTTAATTTTTGTAGGCATAAGCTTTCGTGAGATTCAGCTCACTTCGTCAGATGCAGAGGTAGTGACGAAGTGACAAAGTGAGCTGAGTCTCATGAAAGCTTATGCCTACAAAAATTAAATCTGTTAGTCTTTAAAGTGCCACAGAACTCTCGTTGTTTTTGCTATATACAGACTAACATGGCTACCCCTCTGGATATGATTCTATGATGATTCTATGATCTTTGCTATTTGTAAGGAGAAAACTTCAAGAGATATGAAAGCAAAGATTTAGAGAAGTAAATATAGGATCTAACATTACATTCATAGTGCCAGTTTCATTGATGTTATGGGATCTATTTACTATGGAAGAATTTTCCAAATACTGGCCAAGAAATAATTACTCAAGTTAAAAAGGAATATGGCAGAATGAACCAGAACAATATCACACAAAAGCGCCAAATCTACTTGAACAAGTTGTCTTGATTTTTCACCTTATTCTATGGTGAGGCTGTAAACCATGGGCATATTACCACCGGCACATCAAACTTCTGGAGAAAATTAATCAACAGCACGGTCAAGCTATTATGCAGACAAGTGGCAAGATAAAATCACAAACATTATGATTCAGCAAAGGTTGCAACAATCAGCATTGTACTAACACCTATAAAAGCTCAGTTTCACTGGGCTACTCAAGAAGGACACTGAGTTATTGCTCATTGTTATATGGATATTGACATGTGGGAAACTGCAGATGCAAACTAGAGAGTTTGGCAAGCCAAAATAACATCTGGTGCAGAATGTGTTGAAGCAAAACAAAATCAACAGCAAGAGAAAAATATTACTTGTAGACAAAAGGAGGGTTGAAGAGTTACCACTGTCATCTTTGCCACAAAAGACAGCTATCATCAGCAGGAGAAATCCTGGATCTTCCTTAGAACTGGAATCAGTGTTGGAACTACGCAGCAGCTGATCTCCAGTATTTCAAGAAGGAGCCCTGATTCTTCTCATGATGGGAGGTTGGTCTATTGTGAAAATGCATTGGTTTTGGCTGCTGAATTTCAATCCAGAGGTTAGTTTAAAAAAATTCTGAAATGGTTGGAGTATTTGACAGTACACTATAACCACTCAAACTGAATCAGGAATGAGCATAGTCTTCTTGTTACAAGATGGGGAGTCACCATTTCTTGTGTATTCCCAGAGATGCCTCACTAAAAGATCAAAGAGTCACTTCAGGCGCTTCACTTTTTCTCATCTGTAAAATGGGTATAACTATCTTCTAAAGTGTTGAGGAAATCATAATTAATGTTTGTAAAATGACTGCAGATCCTGAGAGCTATAGGCATGCATGGTATAACATGAAAAATAATAATGATACTTTGCCCTTTTGCACCACTCTAGAAGTCCAAAGCGATGTACAAGCACTAATTAGCTACTGTTAAGGTTTCTATAGGTAGTTTCAATCTAACCAAACATTACAAACAAAGGAAATAAAGAGTTCAGAGAATTTACCACATTCCTCATGCAATGCCTTTTATTATACAAATCAAACTGAAAAATTGAAATTACTCTCTTAACTCAGACCTTTTTAACTTGATTTGGAATGAAAACTTTACAGTAAATAGAAACTTTTAAATGGTATATACCATATCCTTTTTACAGATGTGCACGCAACAGAACACTGTATTATAAAGATACAATGTATTGTCCATAGAATGAACCTTTTATTATGTTCTGTCATGATTAAACAGCCAGTTTTGTCAGTTAGCTTAAAAAAGGAGTTTTTAGAGGTAACTGATCTTATTCTGTATCTGGTGAGAGAGATCTTCTAATCATACTATTCTGCCACCTTGAACTGGAAGATATGTGTCTATACACCTGCTATAGCTGAGAAGTAACATTTAGGAGACTATTTTTCAGGACAGCAGTATTATGAAGGTCAGCTTCTGGTATTACATGGATTTGTTCATTGGATTTAAGCACTCTACATGTGTGGTCTTTACAGTTCATTAACAAGTCTCTGCTTGATTTTTCCATACATGTTCATTTCAGTAATCTGAAGGTCTAATCGTACTATTTGTAACCTGGGAAGTGCTAAAGGCCCCTCCCGCAGCCTAAGGGGAGGAGGCACTGAGCCCAGGATACAACTGATTAAAGGGGACAACTAATGAAAAAAAACAGGAAGGGGCATGGGGGTCACAGGTTTAAACAAAGAGAACCAGAAAGGGACACCGAGCAGAGAATTCCGGACAGCACCCACTGCCCCTGGAAGGTATCAAGGGAGCCAGCAGATGCTGCCCAGAGGAACTCTGCCCAGATGCGTGAGTGCACAAGGGAACGGAAGTAGGCTCCACAGTTGCAGAGCGCCCCCCCTGCCAACCTCATCTCCCTGGTCTTGTAGGTGGCCATTTTGGCCAGAGCAAGGAGGAGGTTGACGAGGAGGTCCCGCGACTTTGTGGGGCCATGGAAGGGGTATGCATAGATGAACAGATGTGGTGAGAAGTGCAGCCGAAACCTCAGCAGGAGATTCTGGAGGAGCTGGAAAAGGGGCTGCAACCTGGCGCACTCGAGATAAATGTGCACCAGGGTCTCCCTCACGCAGCAATAGGAGCAGGTGTCAGGGTGAGGGGTGAACCGTGCCAAGTACATGCCCGTGCTCACAGCCCAATGAAGGAGCCACCAACTGATGTCCTCCATGGGCCATGGGGTCAGGGTGGAGTACAGACTGGCCCACCAGGGGTCCTTGCCCTCCACAGGTGGCAATAGGTCCCACCATTTGGTGTCAGTGAGGGACACGAGGGCTAGGAAGTGAAGGGTGTGCAGCACGACTGTGTAGAGATGGTCCCTCGGCACGGTTTGAAAGAGGACCAGCTGCAGGTCGTGCATCCGGCTCGGTGCATGGGGAGAGGGAGGCCAGGGGGGCTCGCGGGGCCGGGGCCCAATGGAAAACACCGGAGGGCTGGGACTCAGAGGGGGGGCGAGGGGTGCCCTCTCACAAGACGTGCTCAAGGTAGGCCCGAGCAGCAGGGGGCAAGGCTGCCTTCACCTCCTGGAGTACACGCTAGGGGGTTCGAAGGGTGGTGAGTCCCTTGCACCGAGCCAGTGCGTGGGGATCCACCCAGTCCCCCCGGTCGTAGTCCAGGAGATCTACAACCTGGTGACTCCCGCCAGGATCAACCTCCGACACACCGAGGGGGCCTCTGCCACCTGCACACCGAGTTGGGGGTTGTGTAGCAGGGGCTCCGTGAGGAGATCCCCCCCCTCCGTGGCCGCAAGAGGCCTGGAGGCCGGCCTGGAGGAGGTCCTGGTAGAAAACTGGCAGCTTGGAGAGGTCTCGCGGAAGACCTCTTGGATGGAGATAAAGGAGCTGCCAATCATATCAAAGGCGGTGGAGGAAGGTATGCGCCAAGTGGCTCCACGCCAGACTACCTGCACTATAAAGGAGTCTCTGCAAGGTCTGGAGGTGGAAGGTGTGGACCTGGCTGCGGAGGCAGCATAGGCCCTGCCCTCCTTCCTCCTGGGGGAGACTCAGGATCCCTGCAGAGACCCAGTGCAGGCCTGGTCAAAAGAACTCCAGTATTGATAACTGGAGGTGGGCCAGGAGTCTCGGGGATGGGACCTGAGCTGGCGCCAGAGCATGGACAGGATTAGCTGGTTGAGCACCAGTGCCCTCCCGCGAAGGGAGAGGCACCAGAGCAGTCCCGTCCATCTCCGAAACCGTTCAGACACCTTGCCCACCAAATCTTGCCAGTTCTCCAGCGGGGAGGGATGGGTGGTGGAGAGGTAAACTCCCAGATAGACTTGTGGGTCTGCTGCTCGCAGTGTACCACAGCGACCCAGAGGGAGACTACTGCCTGCAGGTACCCGGGGACAGGGTGGAAGTGGCCCAGGGGCAGCCGACTAGTAAGTGGCTGAGTCAGGGACTAAACCCAGTCAGCATGTTATGGTTGGATCCCCACTGACTCAGTTGCAAATGGCTTTGCCACTGATAGGGCCCTGGGCTGGGACACAGTGGAGTTGGGTGGGCCTGCGTTCCCCTCCTCCCTTCCCTAGCCACCCTGGGAGTGCTTGACATCTGCTGCGTTTGGCTAGCAGAGGATACCGAGCTCTGTTGGCCCCGCCTGCCTGCAAGGCCAGGGCTCTAGACTATTTTGCTAACCCCGCCTGTGGGAAGGCTGGGGTCTATTGACTCCCCCATCAGCCCTGCCTGGCTTGCGGGCCAGGGACTGTAAACTGTTTGCCTGCCCCACCCTGCCTGAGGGCTGGGGGCACCAGACTGCTTTGCTAGCCCTGCCTGTGGGAAGGCTGGGGGCAACAGACTGCTTGACCACCCCGCCTGTTGGAAGGTTGGGGCTACAGACCCCGTATCAGCCCTGACCTATGAGAGGGTCGGAGGAAGACTGGGAAGGAAGCCCGCCCCTCTGGGGGCCGGTGCTAAAGACTTGTAAATGGGCACTGTTTATTCCCCTAAAGGTAGGCGCTGTGGCCTTCCTCAGAGCCTGGGCCCGAGGAAGGGTCATGACGCCCCGGGTGGACCGTACCACCGGCTTACACTAATGAAATCTAATATCTGCTTAATCCATGGAGAACATCTGTGGTTTTTTACAATTACATGCTTTAAATACAGTTGGTAAAAAGCAGATTTGTCAAGATGGACTGAGTCTGATGTTAAACAAATATATATTTAAAAAAAAAAAGGGAGAAAGCATGCAAAGTGAACTGGATGCAGTTTTTGTATTGTCACTTTCACAGAGGTTTTCATGCAGTGTTGTGCTATGTTATCCTCAAAAACAGAGAGAAATCCACTACCTGAAGAAGTAATACGTTGCTTTTGGAAAGTGGGATGCTAAAGCAGGAGAGCACCAAAAATGCTCCAGAGCCTGGAAAGGACAGTGAAGATAAAATGTTAACATTCAAATACATCACATGCCCAGAGTTATCCCATAGTATAAAATATTTAGACCAAGCTATATATATAATCTTCATGTGTTTACAGAGATCCATTATAGACATGGAATGCAGTATCAAGTAGAAGTGTGGTGTTTTTCCCCTTTGCTCATGACCCATATAGGAAATAATAAGGATTTTAATCTTAATATATTAGGAAATTTTGAGCCGGGGACAGACGAGGCTTTCACATGAAGCTAATTCTTTATTAAAAGAAAATGTATAAAATGCTTGAAGACTTGTGGGAAAAAATCTAATAGCTCAGTCCATCCAATCCATCTCCAATGGGTCAAATTCTGTGACCAGTTAGACTGATGGAGCTCTAGGGGAAGAGAATTTGGAAGAGTATATGAAAAATAAAGCATTAATCCATGAATCTTTTAAAAGAGAAAGCAGTGGGAAGGCCATTTCCATTAAAGAATGTAGATCAACGTGAGACCTAGGGCTATTTTCAGAGGTGATTCATAAGGAAGTTTAAATTATATGTGGGTGTGAGATATTTTAGGCTGCTGTCGTTTAAGTGCTGAAAAGTCTGAGCAGGTATAAATTATATTATCTTAGATTTACTTCGGCTTCTGTCTGAATTTAGCCTCTTGGGTTTCAGTGAAGCTCTATTTAATATATATTTTGAGGGAAAACCATGTTTCAGGTGAGATAGGAAAAGGATGTTGGCAGACCCTTTGATCAGAAAGACTGGGGACAACTTGGAGAAAAGGGGCAAAATGTTCCATATGCTTTGTAACTAATGAAATCCTATGACCCTCTTTTATACTTCTATGCTAGGGGTGATGACCCTGACTCTCCATGATTTACCCTGGCTGCTTCTGGATTTCCAGGTAGGTTGCAAATGTTAGTTTTGCCCTGTAACTCTGTAAGTGGCTTGGGAAATGCCTGCTTGAAACACTGCCTCTTTCTCTGCACCATACTGCCACAGCAGCAGTCCAGGGAGGTTCTGGCTGGTGTGTAACTAATTTTTAGCTGTCTTTGAATACCTGTCAAGAACACTAAAGATCTAACAAGGTAATTTCCAGGCTAACATGGATGAATGGATCTCCCTCGCTTTAACACAGGGGGAGCTAGCAGTATAATATTCTCTGTGCGGGACCATCAGCTCTGGAACAAGCATCCACCTTTGCTCCAAAATAGCTAAAGATTGTTGACCTTTGGCGTGACTGAAGGGAGTGATTGTTTATGGAGATAGGATGGGGAAATCCTTCCTATATGGTGGTCTTATGGTTAGAGTTTTTCTCCTGTTTTCTGGGTTTTGTTGATAGGTTTGTTTTTGCTGTACAGTTATTTTTAAAGAGTAGCAGGTAGGTGCTTATAAAATATCTCCATGTAAGTCACAATAAATAAACATAAACAGACACCACAGTGATGGCAATCCACTTATTTAGGGTTTTATATTAAGGGTCTGCATCATGGTATCTGAGCCCCTTGGAGAATGACATGAATCCATTAAATGATGGTTCTCTACTCACTGTCTCAGAAAGGAGGAATCATTATAATTTCTTGTGGAAGACCGTTCCAAAGACAAACAACTAAGAAAGCTCTGCCTCCTGTTCTCCTGTCTCACTCTCCTAGTCAAAAGGTACTTAGATAACTTGGAGGGTGTAGTGTAGGTAACTAGATAACCAGATAGGCAGCTCCACTGTCCTGTGGCATGCATAGGTCATGAGTTCCTGGCTACGGAAAGAGAAACAGTCTCTGATATTGATTGGGCTCAAACTAGTGGGAATTTTGAATTTGAACTGGCATTCAGCTGACAGCCAGGGAAGAGAGAGGAGAAGTCATAGTGGGAACTGACGATAAGGGTTAGACACCTCCAGTCGAGGAACACTATACCAGCTGACCTTTGAGACCAATCACAACTGCCAAAAACAGTTTCAATAGCAAACATTTGTAACAATCTGCTTATGAATTATCTACAGACCACGGGTTTTGACTGAAAGGATCTGATGAATAACTTCAAACAACAAAGTAATTCAAGAAAATTGTAATCCATTTGACAGATTCCAAACAGAAAAAAACTGATTTTTTTGAGTAAATTATTTGCTATGAATTATTCTCTGAGCTATAACTGGCAGTGGTTGACAGATGTATACAATCTGTAGATGTCACTTCTGGTCAAAATCAACTAAAATTCAGAACCTGGCTAGTTTTTACAATAGAATGAATAGGGTTTTGGGCAAAGACTCCTGTTTTCTTTTGAGGCTTACAGTTATTAAGCTTCTGATTTTTTTAGGTAGAAGAAGTGTCTCTGTGGATATATTTTAAAAATACAGAGTTAAAGAAATGGAAATATTTAAATAAAATTTAGCATAAGCTAAACTCCTATATCTCTGTGGTCTGTAATATGTATAAAAATAATAAGTGAATGAACACAAACATACATTGGGACACTTTGAAAACCTTTTTAACATTCCTTGGGTGTAACATTTCTCAGTTGCATAAACAGCTTGCACAATATTAGTGCCTTGCTGATTGCACAACATAGATTTCAAAATCAGGACAGCTAGTGAAACCGCAGATACAGTACAAGAGCAATAGAAGTTGTCAAACTGTTACCTGAGCACAGCATGCAAATTGGGTAAGGAGATTAGATGTAGATAAATCAAACAAACTGACTGAGACCGAATGCACGATACCTGGCAACTCTCCCCATGTTTTCAGGGAAATATGTGTATCCTTTTCCCCTCTTTGTCCCTTCAGACCATTTCCCACTTCAATTAATTTCTGTATTTGTTAAAAGGTGTGTGTCTGGTTTTTTTGGTTTTCTTTCTTTTTCTCCTTAGCAGTCCCTACTTTTAGCTTTCAAGTGTTGGCAGGTACTGCATGTACAAGCATCTCTCAGAGTTTTATAACATGGCTGTTGTTCACAGTAATGACTACCACAAGCAAACGTGGTGCAGTTAGATGTTCAGCAACTAGATAGTACTATGAAGCCTAAGGTATAAACAGAAGTATTATACATGCACTCGATATAGTATGTACAAGTTTACATGACAGAAGCACTAAAATGCCTGATTTCTCCAGATTCTTTTCTCTACCCCCTCTTTTGCACTTTTAGTAGACGATTTACTGACTCTGAACTTGATCATGCACAGTTCAGGTGAGGAGTGTTCTATGAATAAATGCAAGTTAGCAAATGATGAGCCAGAAGGATGCCAATGCTGCATTAATGAGAGTACTGCTACACAATTACTCCTGGACTCTGTCAATTAGCTGCAGCAAGGTTGAAAAGAGGAGTGCACAGCTATGTACATCCTTGGCTTGCCTGACCTACACTCCAAAGAGAAAAAACAAGTATCTCTGCCCAGATTCTTCATCCCACTCACCACCCACTTGGTGCCTTGACCTTTCTTGCAATATCTCTACCCAGGAAAGACTCTTGTACCTTGTCTCCCTCTCCCACTGATATACTCTTTGATCTTCCCCTTCCCAGCTTGCTCCTCCTCCCCAAATGACAGTTTCAATTTCTTGTTAATTCACTGCAGAGTCAGCTTCCTTCATATCACCACAAGGATTATGCTTTAATTGACCCTGAATACTCTGCTGTCTTTTTGTATGCAAACAGGGCTCCCATGGTGGGGGAGGGGGAAGGGTACACTTTACTTGGGGGGCCCAGTCCAGGCTACAACCCCACATGGGTATGTGTGTGGTAGGAGGCCTGTGTTACAAGTTTGTCCTGGGCCCAAAAAAATTATGCTTGGGCCCTGCATGCAAACTCCCACTGATGTCAGTGTGGATAAGGAGTGAGGGAGGATTTTGCCTTTTGTAACAGAGAAGCTCTGATTTCTTATCATACGTTAGAAACTTGGCACTGGCATGAACATCAATCTGATCATATAAACTATGAAATATGATTTTGTGGGGGGGGTAGGGGGGAAAGCCCAAGCAGGTGATGTTAAAATAACTCCTCATCCCAGATAATTGTGGGGTTTTAGTTATTTTTTACTAGTTGTACACTCTGGGAGGTGTGGCCTCCCTCAGAGATTGATGGCTAGGGAGGGCCAAACTCCCTCTGGGGTGGCAGAAACCGGAAGTGCACCCCCACCTGACTGGAAGTAATGAGGCGGGACAGCAAGCATAAAGGGCACGCCTTCCAGCTCAGTGGGAGGAAGGCAGCCGAGGGAGAAGGACATCTCTTCCTTGGTGCTGGGGCCTGGGCCTGGGCCTGACTGTTATCCTGATGAGAGGCTGCCAACTGGCTGGGGCCCTGAGGACCTGCTGGACTTGCCAGAACTACCTGACCCCTGCGAGCCAGAGGAGACCCCTGGGCTTTGCGACCCAGAGGAGCTACCCGAGTTGCCAACCCCTGCAAACCCAAGGAGGTACCTGGCCCTTGTGACCTGGAGGAGCTGCCCTCCGTAAATGGCTCTGAGAAGTTCCAAGACCTGCTGCCGATCAACGACACCGAAGGGTTCTGGAACCTCCCTCTGGCTGAGTACCCTGAGAAAACTGAGGATGACTTGGGGGATAATGTACTCTAGGGACGGGGGGAAAGGAAAGGGCCCAGGGAAGCTAGACACCCATCTGGCTGTGTTACGGCCTATAACTGAGTCAGTGTGTTTTCGCTGGTGCCCTGCTGACTCAGTGATGGGGTGTCCCGTCACTGCCAGAGCTCTGGGCTGGGCCGCAGTGGAGTCGAGTGGGCCTGCATCCCCATTCCCCCTTCCAACTCCAAACTTGGGGTGATCACCCCGTCGAGGGCTAAAGACTGCTCCCTTTTGCCTGCCCTGCCCTGCCTGAGGCCTTGGGCCCGTGAACTGTTGTGCTCGCCTAAGGAGGGCTCAAAACCTCCTACTTGGCCTGCCCGGCCCCGATGGCGGGTTTGGGCCCCACCCTACTGGATTGCCCCGCCTGATGGTTGGTGGGGCTGAAGAGACCCACAAATGCTAACTTCCCTCTTTTGCCAGAATTCCCCACAGGGCACAGGAGCTGGGAGGTGTGGCCTCCCTCAGAGACTGATGGTGAGGGAGGCCCACCACCTGCAACAGGGGACGTTTACATGTAGTGGAGAAAGTGGGTAGCGATTGCCCCTTGACGATGAGGGGCTGCCCCCAAGGCCATTCCATGTCTCAGCAAGCCAAGATGGACCCCGAGAAGCTGATGCAGTAGTGGACTGAGACCCAACAATAGCAGCAAGCTGCCCAGCTTCAGCAGCAGCAGCAATTGGTACAGACCCTGGGGACCCAACAGCAACAACTAATCCAGGGGATGGGGGCGCAGCAGCAGGAACGGCAATGTCAGTGCATCCAGCAGCTGACAGCCCTGCTGCCCAGCCCCAGCAGCCCAACAGGTCGTCTCGTGCTTTGCCTATGGTCAATATGGCCACCTACAAAGACAATGCCCAGCTATGAACTGCTCGTTCGGCCTGGTGTGCACCGGAGAAGGGCGAGTCCGGCGACATCAGACTTCCAAAGTGATGATCCCCATGGGGCTGCCCGGCCAGTAGGTACAGGCACTAGTTGACTCGGGATGCGGACAGATGTTGGTATGCTGGGAGCTGGGCCCACCTCCGATGCGTCCAGGGGGATGTGAGGGAATACGCCACCTGTCCTGTCCTGTGCCTACCCGATTATCCTGGGTGGGGACTGGCCAGAGTTCCCCCGAGTCCTGCAGGCCATTGCCCATTGAGAGCTCCCCAGACAGCTGGCCCTTCTTGAGGTAGCCTCTCAGGGTGAATTCCCTGACCAGGAGAACTAGGAGTCTGACGCAACCCCAACACCCTCCAGCAACCATGAAGGGACTGAAGACGCTACATGGGGCCTGTCAGAGAGAGATGGCCCATCCCAGAGCATCCTGGGGGACTTCTGTTGGGACCCACAGGAAGACCCCACTCTGAGCTGAGCATACGAGCAACTCACATTCGTGGATGGGGTAGCTGCTGGCCCAGGCAGGCCCAATCAATGGCCCCACTTTGAATTCCATGCTGACAGTTTGTATGGCGTAGAACAGGATCCCCAGACCCGGGAGCCCCAGTCTCAGTTGGTGGTACCCCAAGCCCACCAACGAGCCATCCTGAAATTGGCTCACTATATTCCTGCCACCGGCCACCTGGCTCTAGAGAAGACCCTGGCCTGGGTCTTGACCCACTTTTACTGACCAAGGGTGCGCCAGGAGGTGAAGGACTATTGTGCATCATGCCCAGAGTGCTAAATGGCAGCACCCCCAGGCATACCAACAGCCCCTCTAGTGCCTCTCTCCCTGGTCAGAACCCCCTTCGAGAGGGCTGTGATGGACCTGGTGGGACCCCTCGCCAAAAACATGGCTGGGTTCCACTACATTCTGGTGGTTTTGGATATGCCACCCTCTTTCCCAAGGTTGTCCCCCTGAAGAATGCCACAGTCTGAACCGTTGCTGCAGAGCTGCTGAAAATCTTTGCCAGAGTACGCCTACCCCAGGAGATCCTCTCCAATCAGGGAACAAATTTTACCTCATGCCTGCTCCAGGAAGTATGCAGTATCTTGGGGATCAAGAAGCTTCAAAAGTCCATATACTGCCCCCAAACAGACGGCCTCATGGAGCGGTTCAATCGTACTCTGAAGGGGATGCTCTGTAAATTCTCCCCCTGAGGAGCTACGCCACTGGGACCAACTAATCCTGCCCCTGCTCCTGGCCATCCATGATGTGCCTCAGTCTTTGATTAAGTTTTCTCTTTTTGAGTTATTTTATGGGCATCAGCCTTGTTGTATCTTAGACCTCGTGAAGGAGACAGGGGAGCAGATCCCGTCCCAGTCTCAAGGACTGCTCCAGTACGTCCTTACCCTGTGGGACAGGTTGGCCGGGGTGCTCGCTTGGGAGAATCTCCAAGACATCTAAGCCGGAGCGTGCTCCACGGTTGAAGTCATCTGGCAGATGGGCCCCATCACCTATGAGATCCACCAACCCCACCGCCGGAAACCAGACAGACGTACCATATAAACCTACTGCAACCTTGGTTCAAATGGGAAGCACTGATGATCGTGCCATACCCACCAGAACCAGGACCGCGGCTTCCGGACCCGATGACCCCCCCAAAACCCCTATTCAGAGACACCCTCACTAAGGGACAACTGAAGCAGGCCTGACACCTTCTGGATGCCTTCCCCAAGACCTTCACCACAATGCCAGGCCAGACCACCCTCATGCACTATTGGATCCAGACTAATCCCGGGGACGTGGTCTGCACGTTCACCCGCCCCCTCCTATGGTACCTGCAGGAGGCCATTGACCAGGAGGTCCAAACGATGCTGGACCTGGGAGTGAATGAGCTCTCGACGAGTGAGTAGTGCAGCCCCGTGGTCCTGGTCCTCAAACCAGATGGGTCCCACAGATTCTATACTGATTTTTGGAAGGTCAGCCTGATATCCAGGTTTGACGCCTATCCCATACCCCGGGTCAACGAGCTCCTTGATTGCCTCGGGGAGGCTCAGTATATCTCGACCCTAGACTTAACAAAGGGGTACTGGCAAATCCCAATGGAACCAGGGTCCGAGGAGAAGATGACATCTGCCACCCCCAAAGGGCTCTACCAATTTACTCAGATTCCCTTTGGTCTACACAGGGCCCCCGCAACCTTCCAGCAGCTGATGGACCGGCTTCTGCAGCCACGCTGACTATGCAGCTGCATACCTGGATGACATGGTCATCTACAGTTGTCACTGGGAGGAGCACTTCAACCACGTCATGGCTGTACTGAGAGCCCTTTGGGAAGCTGGCCTGACAGCCAATCATAGGAAGTGCTGCATTTGCTGGCAGGAAGCCACCTATCTCAGCTACCCCTTGGAACAAGGAGTGGTGTGACCCCCCTCATCAGAAAAGTACAGGCCATTCAGGAACAACCCATCCTGACGACAAAACGACAAGTCAGGCAATTCCTGGGGCTGATGGGATATTATAAGTGGTTTATTCCCGACTTTGCCATCATTGCTACCCCCCTGACGAATTTGTTAACCAAAACCCTGCCGGTGCATGTATGGTGGACCCCTCTGTGCGAGAGGGCATTTCAAGCCTTGAAGGATGCGCTCTGTTGGGAACATGTACTGTACAGCTCTGACTTCGACCGTGGATTCATCGTCCAGATGGACGCTTCAACCGTGGGACTGGGCACAGTCTTATCCCAGGAAATTGAAGGGGAGGAACACCCAGTGCTGTACACCAGCCATAAGTTATTCCTGGGGGAACAGAAATACTCGGTAGCCAAAAAAGAGGAACTGGCCATGAAGTGGGCGGTGGAAGCACTTTGCTACTACCTCCTCGGAAGCTCCTTCATGGTGGTGACTGACCACGTGGCCCTAAAGTGGCTACAACAAATGAGGGATACAAATGCCCCGCTCATGCGCTGGTATCTGGTGTTACAACCATTTGCCTTTATAGTGCGGCACCGGGCCGGTTGGCAGCATGTGAATGCCAACGCGCTGTTATGCCTCAGAAGCGGGCCAGCCCAGCCCTGAAAACCAAGAGCTGGACTTGAGCGGGGAGGGGTGTGTAGGTGCTGGGAAGTGTGGCCTCCCTCAGATTGATGACGAGGAAGGGCCAAAGGACGGATGGAACCCAGAAATGCACCCCCACCTGACCAGAAGCAGCAAGGCAGGACAGGAAGTATAAAGGGCAGGACTTCCAGCTCAGTGGGAGGAAGGTGGCCAAGGTGCTGGGCCCTGGACCTGGGCTTGACTGTTATACTGAGGAGAGGCTACCAGAGCTGCCAACTGGCTGGGGCCCTGAGGACCTGCTGGACCTGCTAGAGCTACCTCAGCCCTGTGAGCCAAAGGAGACCCCTGGGCCTTGCGACCTGGAGGAGCTACCCAAGTTGCCAATCTTATCCTGCGAATCCAAGGAGGTACCTGGCCCTTGAGACCTGGAGGAGCTGCCTTCCATGGATGGCTCCGAGGAGCTCCCGGACCTGCTGCTGATCAGCTAAGCCAAAGAGTTCTGGGGTCTAAGGGCTGGGGCTTTGAACTGTTTGCTCGCCCTGCTGAGGGCTAGAGACTGTTCCATTTTGCCTGCCTCACCCTGCCTGAGGGCTTGGGCCGTGAACTGTGTGCTCGCCTAAGGAGGGCTCAAAGCCTCTTACCTGGCCTGCCTGGCCCTGATGGCGGTTTCAGCCCCCAACCTACTGGATTGCCCCGTTTGACAGTTGGCAGGGCTGAAGAGACCCAGAAACGCTAACTTCCCCCTTTTTGCTAGAACTCCCTGCAGGGCACAGGTGTGGCCTCCCTTGGAGATTGATGGCGAGGGAGGGCCACCAACCCACCCGCAGCAGGGGACATTTACACTAGTGCTTTGATGGAGAGAGTCTCTTACACCTCTTTACATTTCTGTGTGGGATTTCAAAGAATCTCTTTATTTGTGGTGTATCTCAAACCATGACACTTTTTTATCTCTGGGCAGAGTAGCTCCTTTTGATTGGAGTAGCTGTGCTAATTGCAAATCTTCTTCACCACATGTAGTGAAGATGGGATACATGGGCGTGCTGGTATGAGTCTTTGGGCTTGTCTGTGCTTTCTTGGAAATGTACCAAAATAGCTATTCCAGAATAGTTATTTATATAATGGCTCAGTATAAGCCCCTCTGTGGATACTTTTAGTCCAAGAAAAAAAAATACATTGGATTTTTTCAAATTCATCTTCATGATTTATGATGTTTGTTTACTTTCTTTGTATCACTCAGCTTAGTCAGGGAAAAAAGACTAGCCTGTTTTTTTTTTTAAATTAAAATAAAATAATAATCAGTTTGACTTGAAAGGTTTGATGCCCTAGCACAAAGATGTAGTTTTTAGGCTGCAACCACAGTAAGAAAATGGAGGCTATGTGGGTCAATGAACAGGATGTAAGATTTGGGTGGAAATCCTGGCCCCAGCAAAATCAATGGGAGTTTTGTGATTGACTTTAGTGAAGTCAGATTTTCATTGTAGGATACCAAGAGATCTGGGTGGAATTTTTCAAAACCACTCACTGTAGGCTTAACTTCACTCCCCCTGAAATCAATGGTTAAACTTCCACTGACTTCAGAGGAAGCAGAGTTAGACCAGCTCTGAGATTAGTGAAAATCCCACCCTTAGGCACCATTCTTATATTTACATGAATCATTGACTTTGGAGGTTCATTTAACATCTGCCCCTCACATTCCCCTTTTATAAAGTACTTTGAGATCTGTGAATGGAAAAAAGCTAGATAGGTAAAAACTGTTATGTATTAATGGAAAAAGAGCTGTTTTCTTTTTATAAACCTAATGAAAACATTTCTATCAAGTGAATGTAGTAGAAAGTTAGAGCATGAGGCCTGAAACCTAGTATAACAGGCTAAGGCATAAGGCCTAAACTGAAAGATTGGTCAAGTCGGTTATAAAGCCATGGAAACAGGAGTTCAGGCTGTGAACTTACGACCTCACTGAAACTGGCAGGAAGAACTGATGCTGCAAAACCAATATATTTCCAAAATATTACTAATATCCAAACATTACTAATATCTAAAAATATATATCCGAGACAGAAGGTACTAGGACCAAAGAGATAAGAAGGACAACCTGATCCCCAGAAATGACACTTTGATGGATAGAAATGTCTTATAATATGACAAATAGCGATGTTTTGCCCAAACCATGAAGTGCAAGGTGAGGGGTGGTATTAGATTACATCAAGAGCATGTTGAAGGAGCACAACAAAATTGTCTGTAACTGTATATAAAAGAGGAGGGCAGAGGGAACAGTGTTGTCTGGCCTAGGGGATAATGGAAAGTCCCGCCGTTAAGTTGCGCTGAGTCAATTGTAAAGGAGCATTCTTATTTGAGAGGTACTGGTAGACTACTATAGGTTACTTCTCATTGTGCTTCAACTGCAATAAACCTGGCCCGGGTGCCTTCGTTGCTCAACTACTCTGTGGTCGTGTGGATTCATTAGAGTGTGAATGCTGTTTTGGTTATCTGGGCAGAGCTGGGACAGCACCTACACGGGGACACACTCACATAGCCTACACTGACAACAGTGAAAAAGTCAAAAAAGAAAAAAGTTCAGATCTAAATGTAGGGCCTGAACTAACCAAGAATGTTCCTTTAATTTAAATGCGGGAATGAAATAATGAGCAAAGAGGAGACTGTTAGAAATGTCACTAAGAGACATTTATCAGCAAATGTAAATAGCAGAGCAATCAAATTAGAGACTTGAAAACAGCCCTTGAAAATAGTGCAAGAGCCCTTGGCTTACTTCTTGGGACAATGGAAGAGACAGATTCAGAGAACAGATACTTCCTCTGAAAAGAAAAAGTAACTAAAGACACAAAATCTAGCAAAAACTGCTCACACTGCACGCAGAATATGGGGTTTTAAGGTAAAAAACCTAAGTCTGTTAAGATTGATTGCTTAGTGTAAAAATTAATCTTACTAAAATGAAGGCAAATAAGTTTATCAGAAATGAGTTTATATATGAATATTTTATACAATAGAAGCTAGTCCCTCCTCTAAGTCTCCCAGTGCATTTTGTTTCTGAGGATTTTATTTTAAATTGCAAAATCATCTAGGGCAGGAACTGATGTCTTTGCCTCTCGTATGCATCTCGTACAATATCATTATAAGCTCCAAGAATTTAATAGGGAAATTAAAACTCCATATTTGTGTGTCATGTTTATAAGTAAGACATCTTTCTAGGGTACTTAAGCTTTCTGCGGTAGCAGATGGAGTGATGTCTGGATCCTTTGAATAGAACCATAAAAATGAGGCATCACACATACTGTTTTTATAACTATATCTGAATAGGTATCAATGTGGTAAAGAAGTCTGGCAGCACAGTAATATATTGGTTGGATTCAGTGGAAGCCTTGCTGGTTAGCATAAGAGGCTGGATGTGCTTTCCTGCCCTGGCATAAAATGTGTGGTCTAAAGTAGATGCCAAAATACTCCATATCTGATTCCCATTTATTTTAGACCAGAGTTAGACACACAGGACTGGGGAAAAACTTGCAGAGATGCATTGGCAGCTTTTAAGGCAGTAAATTAATTATAAACTACTGCTGCACAGATGTTCTATCACTCTTCTAAGTATTGACAACTTTCTTGAGAGGGGATCTGGTCTCTATTGGAATGCTAAATCGAATGTGATCACCATATCACATGAAGCATAAATTTAAGGCCTGGTCTATACACAGAAGTTAGGTCAACCCAGCTACATCACTATGGGGTGTGACATATCCACACCCCTGAATGAAATAGTTAAATTAACCTAACACCTGGTGTAGACAGCACTAGGTCGATGGAATAATTCTTCCATCAACTGAGCTACTGCCTCATGGGGAGGCGGATTACCTATACTGATAGGAGAACCCCTCCTGTTGGCGTAGGTAGTGTTTACACTGAAGCACTAAAGCTGTGCTGCTCTAGTGTTTCAAACATAGACAAGCCTTCACAAAGCTAAATCCTTCTGGATTTCATCCTGCAATGGATAAAAACTACCCAAACCTCCACGGAGGCAGGAGGCCAGGTAGTTAGCCAAACCAGTGTGGTGTTGCTGCACAGGAGGGCAAGCCTGCACAGTGGACCATCACTCCCCTGTTAACTGAAGAACTGTGCTTCATGTGGGTTACTCACACAGACCTAAGGAGCCTTTTTGGGACAGACAGGCTAGGGGAAGGTGTGGCCAGTGAATTGACAGTTATGTGTGATCAGTGTGAGTTTCAGTGAAGCAGAGATTGCAGTAGTCAAGATTGGGGCTGATGGGTATCTGGTTTAATGTTGTGAATAGACAGAAAAATGTTTTAATGTTTTGAAAAGACTGGTTCTTGGAAACATTATGGAGGGAGAAAAGGCCTGAGTGACAGGGAGGCTAGTGATAGGCAAGATAGAGAGATAGGAGGTTGAAGGGAGCTTGGAAAGGAATACAGTACAAAACTTCCTGGGACAGAAAGCATATGTCAGGACAAAGCAGGAATCAAAAGAAACTAGTGCCTTCTCATGAACTTTCTGTGATAGCAATTACATCATAATAACAGTGAAATGTCTTTAAACACTCACTTTAGAAATGAGACAAAATGATCTCAGAGATGGTGGATGAAATAGATCGAAGCAGTGAGCCCTGGAAAATAAATAGTCTCATTGCATATATCGACTGTGGCTCAGAAGCCAAAGAGTGTGTTCTGAAAAGCTTAGGGAGAAGCTGCTTTATCTTTCTTTCTGTTTCCGTTCTGGTGTGGTATTTTAAGACATGAGCTAGTGTTACACCGCATCCTTCCCAGAAATATTTTTTTATGTTTTTATCTAACTTCTCTGCACTTGGCCATATGGACAGTTTCTAATTTAATGAAAAAGAAGATTTTGTAACATATACTCAGAGACTTGAGCAGTATTTTTATGAAATTGATATAGAAGACACTGATAATCAAAAGGCTATTTACAGTGCTTAAAGACTTACAATTTCTACACAAATCTGGTGAACATTATTTGCCTACCTCAAAATTTTTAGCAGACTGATATGTTTCATTTATGAAACCAAATAGAAGGAGAAAGTATCTCTGAATTTTTTGCAAGCCTGATAAAATTGTCTGCTACTTGTTGTGTTGTTAGTTTTCTGATGGTATATAGGGGGTATTAGGGAAGGGTAGTATCTCTGTTTGGAGGAATATGTTATTCTCCTTAGGGAGATCATCTGCTTTGTTCTCCACCTGAACCACCACCTACACCAGCTCTTACTTGTGGCTCCAAGGAGCTGTTTGTATGCAATAGTGGCCACACACCAGTAAACCACTTTGATGAATGTGTTAAACCAGGTGAAGGTAGCTGAGGGGTTATTTACCCTTGGCAAGTTGGGGAAATTGTCTTTCTCTAACATGTGAAGACTGTTCTGGCAGACTGTGTGGAGGAAATCAATTTGTGATTTAACAGCCGTGATGGTGGTTTAGCAGTGTGCTGTAGGGCACGGAGAACATGACAAGACACTGAAGATGTCCTGGTCACCCAGTGCAGCTTAGGAAGTCCTTAGCCTTAAAGATTCTTTGTTCCACTGGAATCAGGCTTCCACAGCTGAAAGAATGGGACTGCCCCTGTGCAATGACTTTCTCACTTAAAAATTTCCTGCCCAGGTTTCCTCGCAAATCTTATCCCATTAACATCTACATCTGATCATCATTAACATTATATCATTAATCCAAGTCCTACAGCGATGGGTGCGTGGCGAAGTGACAGGTGGGGCTGACTATTGGCAGTTGTAGCCACAATCCTGCATGTTTAAGCGGCCTTGGGCCTAGTGGCCATTCAGCTCCATCCCCAGGGCAGTGGAGAAGTTCAGCAGCATCCTAGGTGACTGAGCAGCCCTGTTTAGGATAGCAGTGCTCACCTTTTATAAGGAAGGGGGTAGAAAAGGTGCCCTAAACATTGCCTGTCCCATAATATCTGGCCAGATTACCATGGCTGGCAGGTCATCTACAGTGGTCAAAAAACAATGAAAAAGAAAAAGCTCATTCTAGGAGTATGGAATGTCCACACCCTTATGGAAGGAGGCGATGCACAAAGACCTGAGAGAAGAACAGCTCTTGTCTCCAGCGAACTTGCCCACTACAATATTGACATTGCAGCTCTGAGTGAGACTAGACTGGGTGGAGAAGGTTCCATCGGTGAGCTAGAAGGTGACTACACTTCCTTTTGGAAAGGAAAAGCAAAGGATGAAGACAGGATCCATGGAGTTGGATTTGCAATTAGAACATCTCTCCTGAAACAACTTCCTGACCTCCCTGCTGGCCTGAACGAATGGCTCATGAAACTTCAATTCCCCCTGAAACCTTTAAGGCATGTCACTGTCATTAGTGCCTATGTGCCTATGCTGACCTCCATAGAGGAAAGCAAGAAGTAGTTCTACTCAGATCTGGACTCCATCCTCAAATCAACCCTGGCATATGACAAGCTTATCCTGCTAGGCGACTTCAACACTAGAGTTTGTAGAGACAGCAGTATCTGGAGAGGTGTTATAGATAGCATAGAGTGGGAAAGATAAACAGCAATATTCTCCCCCTCTTGAGTAAATGTGCAGAACATAGTCTGTTCATCACCAACAGCATCTTTAGGCAAAATGATAAATATAAAACAAGATAGATACACCCACGGTCCAAACAATGGCACCTGATTGACTATGTTATCACCTGCCAATGAGACATCTGCAATATCAAAATTACCAGAGCCATGCATGGGGTGGAATGCTGGATAGACCACAGATTGGTAAGAACAGCGCTCAACCTGCATATAGTCCTCTCACAGCGCAAGTGTCCAAAGCTCAACAGAACAGCCTTCAATATAGCAAAGATCAAGCACATCGATTATCAGGTGCAGTTTCAGCAGTCGCTTGATGACAGGCTTTTTTCATGTCCACCAATTACTGGCAACTCAACAGAAAAATGGAACCAGTTCAAAGATGTGATTATTGACCTAGCTAAATCAATGCTGGGGCCCAAGTAAAGGGTATATCAGGATTGGCTCGATGAGAACAACAGGGACATTTCCAAACTCCTAAGTGACGAGCAGAAAGCAGTTGTTGAATTGTAGAATGATCTCACTTCCATCTCAAGGAAAGATAGGTTTAAGTACCTACAGAGCAAGGCCCAGTTTGAACTGAGGAGAATGCAGGACGAGTGATGGGACAAGAAAGCTGCAGAAGTTCAGCATTATGTGGATTTGAATAATGCAAAGATGTTCTTTGACTCTCAAAGCAGTTTATGGACCATCTAAATCTGGCATAGCTCCCTTGAAGTCAGCAGCTGGCATAACCCTCATTAGAGACAAGGAGGAGATCATAAAAAGATGGGCTAAACACTTAATAGTCTATTCAATAGACCATCCACAGTCTATGGGTGTGTCCTTGATCAATTACCTGAGAAATCTATCAAAGAGGATGTTGATCTCCCTCCATCAGTTGAAGAGGTCATGAAAGCCATCAAACAATAGAACTCTGGCAAAGAATCTGGAAAGAATGGTATTCCAGCAGAACTGTACAAAGTTGCAGGCCCAAAGGCTATCGAGGTGTTTCAGGACATCCTGAATAGCATTTGAGAAGAAGAAGAAATGCCACAAGACTTCAAAGATGCTACTATTATATCACTTTTCGAAAACAAAGGCAGCAAAGCTGACTGCGGAAACTACAGAGGCATTTCTCTCCTCTGTAGACCAGAGAAAATGCTAGCTCATATTCTACTGAACTGATGCCTTGCAAACATATCTGTGGAGAATCTGCCTTAAGTGTAATGTGGTTTCAGACCAGGTTGTAGTACTATGGACATGATTTTTGTTGTAAGGCATGTCCAGGAAAAATATTTAGAAAAGAACGTGGACCTTCTTACAGTATTCATCAACTTGACCAAAGCTTTAGATTCAATCAATAGAGAGGGTCTATGGGCTATTCTACTTAAACCTGGCTGCCCAAGAAGGTTCATATGTGAATCATCAGTCTGTTCCATGACCACATGACATGCAAGTTCTATCCAATGGTGACTCTTCTGACACATTTGACATCTCGAATGGAGTGAAGCAAGGCTGCATATTTTGCCTGTGTCCTCAGCCATGCCACAAAGGACTTGGATCAGGGGATATACATCTGTTACCAACTCAGTGGCATCCTCTTTGATCTTAGGAGGCTCAATGCTAAGACCAAGATGCTGGAGAGATTTCTTTGTGAGACACTTTTTGATGGCCCATAGACATCCATTGACAGATTTTCTGGAGCATCCCAGCTTTTTGGTCTTACCATCAGTCTCACTAAGACAATCTTTTTTCAACCAGCACCTCATTCCAATGCCCCAGCACCAGTCATCTTCATACAAGGCATACAGCTGAAAAATGTGGATCAGTTCAAATATTTGGGCAGCACCATCTTGAGTGAAGGTTCCCTGGATAAGGAAATTGCTTACAGAATCCGTAAAGCTAGCGAGGCCCTTGGCTGACTCTGAAAAAAAGTCCTCGACCAACAGAACATTTGTCTCTCCACCAAATTGAAGATCTACTGTGTAGTAGTTCTAGCATCTCTCCAGAATGGGTCTGAGACATGAACTCTTTAAAGATGGCACATCAAACAGCTAGAGCAATTTCACATGCACTCCCTCTGTTCAATAATGAGCAGTCACTGTCAGGACAGAGTGACCAATATTAAGGTCCTGGAGAGACCAAATACAACTAACATTGAGCAAATGCTATTGAGAGAACAACTTAGTTGGACTGGACATGCCATCAGAATGGAAGACTATGGTCTTCCAAAACAGATCTTGTATGGAGAGCTGAGGCACGGCAAAAGAAAGAAGGGTCATCTGTATACGCACTTGAAAGATAACTTGAAGAGTAGTCTTCAGTGGGCTGGCATCAATCTCAAAGAACTCGAGCATGTGGCTCAGAACAGGAAACACTGGTGGTCTCTGGTAAGATCATCATCATCAGGCTGCACATGAAAGGCGCCATAGAGCTGCATCATCGAATATCACAGATATGGACTTCCCATGTCCTCAGTGCAGCTGACACTGTGCATCAGGGATCAGACTTCAGAGTTATGCGTAGCTATAGATAAGAATTGTGACAATATTGTCGTCATTGTCAGTGATAGGCTACCAACAACAACAGGTTTTCTAAAAGAGGCTTTAGGCATAATTTTTCAAATTATTAATTTCTGTGAGTACCTGTCTGAAAAAAAATAGCTTCATCACTGATCATAAACTACTGCTAAAAATCCTGGGCCCGGAGGTAGGCATTCCACTGTTAGCAGAAGCTAGGCTTCAGAGATTAACTTTGATGTCAGCTGCCTACCAGTCAAACAATTATTATACACCATCAGAAAGACATGCTAATGGAGATGTCCTGTCTTCTTTGCCTCTTTACACAGCAAACATATAGAGGAACAAGCTGTGTATAGAGTCTCTTTCTTAGATGACCTCCCCATTACAGCTAAGGAAATCGTTCTGGAAACAAGAAAACACCCCATTTCAATTAAGATAATGCACTATACACTTTTGGGGTGGCCAAATCATATAACCAAAGAGCAACTTAGCCCTTACTATTTCAGGAAATTGGAGTTATCTGTGGACAATAGCTGTCTGCAATGGGGACTGAGTGATAATACCAAGTAGTTTACAGAAAAGGCTGCTAATATCATAAAAGCAGCACCAAGGGGTAGCAAAAATGAAAGGGGGAACCTGGAAGATTATTTTTGGTGGCCAGCTTTATATAAAGATATAGAAATGGGAAGTAGCCATTGTGACTCCTGTAATAGCCATCAGAATATGCTGGAAACAGCACCAAGTCTCCCATGCAAATGGGCTACAAAGAGGGCAATGGCTGCACATAGACCTTGCAGAAAAAAATATAAGCAAAAGTACTTTGTAGTGATTTTTGCTTAATCTTGGTGACCACAGGAGGTGAACATGACAACATCTTTTCTGTAAAAAAACAATTGAAATGCTTCACAATATGTTTGCCACCTATGGGTCACCTGAGGAACCCATTTCACATAATGGTCTGAAATAAATTAAGGACAAGTTCAGACATTTCTATGGCAAAATTGGTGAGTTTGTACCAGACAGTGTTGGTACAAAATTCGGGGGAGGGGAGATGAAGTGGCGAAAAAGTGTATACAGCAGATATTGGGACAAGTGACATATTTGGTAGAAATTAAAGGGGAGATAATGAACAGGCGCATTGAAAACTGTTAACAGATAAAAGCTCCATACGGTTACAGAATGAGACCTCTGACATTGTCTATTTTTCATAGTTTGTTAAAGTGTGTGTGTTGGGTTTTTTTCAAGGAAGAATCCCTATGGCAAATTTTCAGCCCCACCACTCAACTTACATTCTGAAGGAGAATCTTTGAAGGAAAGGCATGATGCTTACATTTTACAAAATAAGTGCCAATGAAATTATATCCCTAGATGGGTCACCTTCACAAATTGAACCAAAGAGCTCTTGGTCTAAAAGATCTCTTGGTCTCTACTTTACATCCACTAGTTTGGAAGTAGAAGTAGTTACATAAATTTATATGCATGGTCCATCCACTAGAGGGTGAGAAGTAGCTCTAGTGTGGATCTGTCTATGCTGGCATTTGGACATTGGTACTGGGCTCTGTGTATGCTTCCCCATGTACCCCATATACGCTCTGAGTGTCCACATATGCTGTGCTGGACACAGGTATTAGCTCAGTCCACACTGACTTTTTTTGGTATGTGAGGTTAGCGTTAGCTTTTCCGGGATAGTTTCCCAGAGTTCTGTTCATCCCAGGGGATACTCTAGGATCCACCTTGCAGTGTGTTGGTGGTACTGCAAACACCTTGACACATTTGACAATGGTAGCTCCTGCTCCAACTTGGTGGACATCATGGAGCAAGTGACCAACAATGTGTTTCTGTTCCTGCTCCTTCTTGCAGGCCATATGTGTGTGCTTTGCAGTACACAACCAGCGAGAATCTTGGGTGAATGCACAAGTATCTTTTCCACAAGCCAAAGACAGGTGACTGGGATGGTGACTGATCCACTGTCGCCCCATGACACAGAGATGCAGGGGACTGCTAGAGTTGTGACTGTGTGTGCATGGATAGACCGCTGCTTCTGGACCAGGAGAACCAGCACAGTGTGGCAGAATCATATTGTCTGAGAAACCTGTGATGATGACCAGTGGCTGCAGAACTTCAGAATGAGGAAGCAGATATTCATGGAGCTCTGTGAGGAGCTGGCCTCAACCCGAATGTGGCAAAACACTTGCTTCTGTAGATTCGTAAGTGTGCAGAAGTGAGTAGCTATTGCCTTCTGGAAGCTGGCAATGTTGGACAGCCTCTGGTCTGCTGCAAACTGCTTTGGGATGGGGAAATCCACTGTCGGGGTTGTGGTGGTGCAGGTTTTTGAAGCTATCAACACTCTTATCTAACTCATGGTTGCCATTATCAAAGTTCTGGAAATTATAGCTGGGTTCTAGAGAATGGGGTTTCCAAACTGTGGGGGGGGGGCATTGATGGCCCCCACATCCCCATATTTTGCCCACCAAATGGAGCCAGTGTGTCTTCAAGGCTTAGTGGACCACAAAGGCAGATTTATGAACATTAACTTGGGACACAGGAAAGATTTGTGACACCAGTGTGCTGGAGAGATTGGGACTATACTTGATGGGGGAGGAAGGGGCTTTATTTTCTAGAAAGTACATGGTTCTGTATGGTATCTGTGTGTCTGTATGGTGACATTATTCAGGAGGACTCTGCAAACCTGCTCCCACCCTAGCTAATGAAACCCTCCCCTGACGTCAGTGACCCAACAAACAGGAATTCAACTTCAAATGAAGCAGCTGGATGATGGTAGTGAGTGTGCCTTTGGACGACTGGAGGCTCATTGGTGATGCCTATGCACGCAGTTGGATGCCAGTGTGGCCAATGCCATCCGCATTATTATGCTGTGCCCTTCATAACATTTGTGAAATTAAAGATGCGTGCTTCAGGACAGAGTGTGCACAGGTCAGGACAGGCTTCTAAAGGCTTTTGCAGACAGTCTGATCTAGTGAACATTCGTACTGGTGCTGGATCAGTGGAACAGTGGGCAGGAACAGTGGAACAGTGGGCAGGCAGGGGGTGACCTCTGCTGATCCCCAAATGAAGTGCCACACCATGTGCAGCTGCCATAAAAACACTAGAAGGAACATACCCACTCACTTGTGTCTGAATTCACAGTTCTGTTCCCCTCCTGCGGACAGTCATTAGCTGGTCATTTAAGTAATGTTTCATTACAGATAATTGGGGCAGGGCACCTCTGCAAGAATGGACATCTTCTGGTTTGTGATTGTTCTATGCAAGGTGTCTGCTCAGTTAAAGTGTACTTATTGTTCTTTCCTTGTGTGTTAATCTTTGCATCTGTTAGTCAGACCACAGTTTAGTGGATTACTCAGTGTTAAATGGTTTCTGGTGACTATTATTGTGTATGGGGATAAGGGCACTTACTGGCTGTTAATGTGAGTAATCCTGTGATTCCAAATGGTCATGTTTTGGGGAGGGGCGGGGGAGGAGGGGTTAGGATGGAGGAGGGGCTGTTTTGGCACTGTTCAATAGGTGATGACAGTTATTTCACTTTGTTTTTCCTGTTCTCTGTTTTGTCAAACCAATAGGGAAGTGTATCCACCCTTTCTTTTTCCCCCCAGTTACTAAAGTTATGTATTATTTCAGTGCACACTGCACTTTCAACATGTCTCTTCCTTACTTATATTCACATTTATCTGGACAGAGAAGTTTGGACTGATGGGTTCTGGGAGGGTGTGGAACTTTGTACCTCAAAGCAACACCCCTGGAACCCCCATATTCACCACTGTCATATAATTGATATGTTTTGTCCAAAGTATGCCTTGTGTGGTATCATTTTGAAAGTCTCGATCTGTTGAAAATTAATATCCTGTAGGATTGTAGGTGCTATCGTTGTATGTGAAGTTATGAAGTTCTGCTATGTTTGTGTTATTGAAACATGTTGTGAGGTTGGGAACACCCACACCCAGCCTTTCAGGTATAACAATGGAGTAGCCAGACAGTGTTAATGGCTTACCAACATCCATCAAAGAAAGAATTCATTGTCTCAGGCACTGTATACAATGGAGATTTCTCAGATAGAGTACATACACAATGGAGGCTGCTTGACCAATGAGGCCGGACCCCCTCACAAGCAAAGATCTTTCCAGCAAGCTGGAAGAAGCTATAAAAGAGGGCAAGTGACATCATTTGTCCCCCCCCCCACCCCCCCCCCACCCTCCTCACCAAAACAACACCTGGAAGAAATGTCTGGAGGACAAAAACTTTGAAGAGGAGAAGGATGGGCCCAGGCTGGAAGGCAGTCCCAGCCTGTGTATCTGTAACCTGGTTGTACCATCTGTCAGGGTGAGACACTGCTTGATTCAAAGCCTGTTTAGTTTATAGAACGTAGACTGTACATTTATTTTTGTTTCTTAAGTAACCAGCTATGATCTCTAAGCCTGCTACTTAGAATCACTTAAAATCTATCCTTCTGTGGTTAATAAAACTGTTTTATATTGTACCTAAAACAGTGTGTTTTGGTTGAAGTGCTTGGAAAAATTCAGCTCAGTTTACAAAGGCTGGTGCATGTCCTCTCCATACTGAGGGAGGGGTGTAATGAACTTACACTGGCTAGGCTTCTGACCAGTGCAAGATGGTACAGTCCTGTGGGCAAGGCTGGTGAGCTGGGGGGAATTAGCTGAAGCCTCCCTATTGATGGTTCATGAGTGGCTGGGAAAAGCATTCATGTAACTCAGTTGGGTGTGTCCCTGCCTGTGGATGTCTGTGTAGGTGCAGTGCCTGCCAAAGCTTTGTAGCTTGACACAGCATCACAGAGTAAGAGGGAGCCCAGGTTGGAGGGACATAAGGCTCAGCAGTCCCACAGTTCAGGTAGCACTCCAGGGTAACCTGTCACAGGGACAGAGAGGACCTTGCAATTCCCTGCCCTGGAGAGTTATGTGACTCAAGGCACCGATTGGTGGGGCCCAAAACCAAAGTGGAGGAAAATGTACCCTGTCACCACAGCACAAATAAAGGGTCCACACGTAAGTACAGGAAACTAACATTTATTGAAACTACTACATGTAGCATTTTCTTGAAAAAGAACTGTGAATGAAAGCTGAACAGACCAGATTCCACCAAGAATATTAATATTTTAATGGCTATGATCCCGTCTCCTTGGCCTTGACCTTCCCCTCTGCAGTGTCCTCCAATGTCCTTCTCTGTCTGCCACTATTGTTCCTGGGCTACTGCTCCTGTCCCCCAGGTGGAATGGGTGCAGTCACAAGAGCAGCATTGTATTTTCTTTCCTTGGAAAATGGGTAAGAAATGCACCCCCATCCCGTAATATAACTTTGCTGTTAAAGGCCACAATATTGATACTTCTCAGCATTTCAGGAATGCGATTGCTTCATTATCCTTGTTTCTCAGACAACTTTTGCATCCCTGAGAAAGGAGCACTGCTGCAAATGGTAGGTAGCTGGCTGAAGGGCAACCCAGAATACCACGGATCTACTGTTGCAATGAAGATTGTGTTGTATTGTATGTTTTGTTGCTAGCATTGTTGTGGTGGGTGTTTTAAAAAAAGGGGGATACTGCGTTAGGCAGAAAAGAATCAATGAGCACTTTAACTATATTTACAGAAACAAATGTTGCAGAAGGGCAGAGGTCTAGGAACGTAGTCTGTTAACAGAGAAACATTACAAGTTGTGGAGGCATGATAACGCAAAATATGCATGGGAAGCACAGTTTATCTGTTGGTGGGAATGAAAGGATGAACATAAGAATTTTAAGCAAGTAAAAAAGGATATGTTAAAAAAAAAAATTGGTTGCCATAAAAGTAGCCAGTCTTGGTAAGTCTTAATGAACCTCCAGCATGCAAGTCCAGCTGAATGCACTTGAGTGTTATATAAAATTAAATATAAGAAAAGGGAGACTACCACAACACCTTCCCTGATTACTTCAGGGGCATTACAGTACAAAACCAGTGAAGGTATAGCCACCCGAACACAAACCCAATGTGAAATTCTGAAGCTTATTGGATTTGCTAGGCAGCCAGGAAGGGACATTGAGTTTAGGATGTTAGTGGGGTTTAATGAGCCTCACCTGCTTCAAATCAGGAGAAGGGGAACCTTTGTTTCTCCAAGGAAAGTGACAAGTTTGTGACATGCTGGCTAATTCTTGATTTAGAATGGTCCTGATTTGTACTGGTGAAAAGAGCACAGTGGAAAATTGTTTGATATGGTCAGTGCAGCTTGCTGCTACCAATCAGAAGCATAGCCAGAACTCATTTTTTGGCAGAGCCTATGGTTGACTTGGGTTGGCACATGCTTCGTGTCACAAGCATTTTAGAGGCTGATAAAAACAAGGGATGAATTGTTTAAAATCTAATTGGGTGGGCATGCTTTCAAAGTGGGTGGGTCATGGCCCACCCATAGCTAAGCCACTGCTACCAGTGAGAATGGAAGGACAGGGACCTTTATAGATCACAAAAGGTTCAGGAAGAAGAAAGTCCAGAACAGTGTAGGAACAAGGCTGGAGGACTATTGAACTCGGGACACAGAACATGCACCTTACACATTACATACTGTTGTGGGTCTGGAGCTGTTCCATAGACTGAGGCATGTTCATACCCACACCCTTCAGACATGCTAGCATTCTTGCCCTGCACACACCTTGAAACTCATGTTTCTGAGGCTTAGATGTAGGAGGACTGTGGTACAACCATGCTTGGATCATGCCCAGTCACCATTCTAGACATAGCTTAGGTTAATATGGAAGCATTAAGACCTAAAAAGAAGGCATCCTCCATCAAGGGTGTCCAGTTGTGGAACCAATTTCCCAAGGAGATTTGACTATCCAAAGTCTGACTACTTCTAGGAAATGCTCTTTTTCTCCTCCTCTTGCCCTCTCATTACTGCCTTTATGCCTTTTTTTTCACAGCTTCCTTCTTTCAGGGCACTGAGCTACATCACTTCCCTTCAAATCTCTGCTCAGAAGCCACTTCTTTAACTGAGTCTTCCATCGCCAATCTGCCCTTTAGAGCTATCCACGCATACTCACCTGCCGTATTTCCAACAACAGCAAAATCAGAACAAGCTGCAAAGACATCATTTAAAAAAAACAAACAAACAAAAAAAAACCCCTTCATCGCCTTTATTTGTTATAACCCTTTCCCTCCATTACCTCCTCCATCTGTTTGTCAACTGTTGTTATCCTTCCATGCATTTGCCCAGTTTAGATGGTAAATGCCTTAGGGTAGGAACTGTGTCACCTTATATTTTTGTACTTTTAGGACACTTATGATCGGGTTGTGACACACTGTATCTTAAAGTAGTGCCCTAGAACCCCCATATTCATAATTCATATATGGTTGTGATATCTTACACAAAGCATGCCATGTAAGATATAATATGAAAAGTCATGGTCTGCTGAAACCCTTGCTCTGTCCAAATATGTATAGTGTTAGGGTATATGAAATTGAGATTTTGCTGTGTGGTTGTTATTGAAATATGTTGTGAGTTACCTGCTGCTAGTTCTCCAGTAATAACAACAAAGGAGGTGACCAACACTTGGGTGGCCATTAAATGATCATCACCAGTCACCGACCAGCAGGGGAATTGTAAACAAGGGATTTACAATTCAACGACAGGTGAGCAAGCACCATACAATCAGGATTGCTCAACTCTGTGACTCAGCAAAGTTCTCCAGGACATGTCTGAGCTAGTGTTTTTCAGGCACATGGACTGAGGATATAAAATAGGGGACAGTGGCATCATGCTTTTACCTTTCTCCTCCCCAGCCTACGCTGAAGACAACAAGAATGTTGGGAAGACACAGACTTGAACTGAGGAGACTGGTCCCAGGCTTAAAGGGAAATCCTGTGTATTAAGGACTATAACCTATCTGCAATATCCAGTGAGGTGAAAAAAACTGCTTGATCCAAATACTGCTTAGGCCTGGTCTACACTGATAATGTAGGTTGACGGAATGCGGTTTCCATCGACCACATAGAGTATGCATCTCCACTGGCATGTCAGATCCGCTGACCTAAATCGTGGTAAAATTCGACATAATAAAACCACCTCGCAAGTGGCGTAGAACCGAAGTAGAATTCTGTGGGTCGAATGAGCATTAGCATAGGCAGAGTGCAACATAAATCGATGTCATTGGCCTCTGGGAGGTATTCCATAATGCTCTGTTGTGAACGCTCTGCACATTCGCCCTCTGCTGCACTGTGGCCAAGTAAACAGGAATAGCTCCTCCCCTCAAGCCCTGGGAAAATTTGAATTCCCATTTCCTGTTTGGTCAGTGTGGTGAGAGCTTGCCAGCACAACTGATCATGGTGACTGCACACCCCAAATGCGTGCCAGCCTGGAGTTGACCTGAGGTCTTGGATCTCATTAGCCTGTGGGGCGAAGAGTCTGTTCTGACTCAGCTCTGAGCAAGCAAAAGAAATTTGGATATCTACAAGAAGAAATCTTGCGGCATGTTGGAGAAGGGGCACAGCAGGGACATGCAGCAGTGCCGCGTTAAGATCAAATGGCTGAGGCAGGATTATCAGAAAACCAGGGAAGTGAACAATCGTTCTGGCTCATCAACAAAAACATGCCACTTTTATAAGGAGCTGCATGCGATTCTCGGCAGAGATTCTATTCCACCATGCAGTGTTGATACCTCGGGGGAATCTGAGGCCAGGATTAATGAGGACGAGTCTGTGGATGAAGAGGAGGAGGAGGATGAGGAGAACAGGGGGAAGGTGAGTGGGGTAACCCTTCTCCCTGAAAGCCAGGAGCTATTTGCAACACAGGAGCAGCCCACCTAGACGCAGGAAACCGTGACTGACTGGGATACCAGGGAAGGCACAATTGGTGAATATGTACTGCAAATTGCATATCTTTAGTTATATCCCCAATCCAGAATCTTGTACCAGTGGGAAAAAGTGCTGTGTGTGGTGGTGGGGCTGTGCTTCCTCGTACTTGGTGTGCTTAAGCATTGGGTTCACCCTGGAAAAGATTATTTATGTGCACAGGGATGCTCTGAGAATCCTCCATGCATATCTCCAGGAAGCTTTCATGTAGGTACTCTGCAAACCTTTGCAGAAGGTTTTTTGGGAGGGCAACCTTATTTCTTCCACCGCGATAGGACATTTTCCCCTGCCACTCTGTTATTAATTGTGCAGGCATCATCGTGAAATGCAGCATAGCAGCATAAGGGCCAGGCTCGTAGCCAGATGCTTCCAGCAAATCCTCCCTTTCCGCCTGTGTGACCATCAGCAGGCTGATATCACTCATGGTTACTGAGAGAAGATGGCACACATTTACAGTACCCGCCCAAGGAAATTTTTAAAACGTGTTATTCCACAGCCAAGGATGGCTTCTTCGTTCAGCACACCAAAAGTCCCTAAGTAGGACATTGTTGCTATGGGCCTTGGTCATCCGCAAACGGGTTCACATTTTTTTCCTCCAGAGAGTTAATCCATACCCACCCCTCACCCTTTCTACCACCTGTTAAAAGCCTGATCAATGGAAGCCTGACATCCATGCTGCTTTAGCGAGCATGGACTTGTGCAGCATGGGCACCGGGGATTTCCCAAACATAGATGCACTAGCCCCTTACTTACCGTGGCTGGAACGGCTCTTCAACCCCTGCAATCATTAGGCAATGGTATGCGGTTCTAACCTTCCTTTGGGAAGGCTGAGGAGTTATTTATAAATTGTAACATTGCTTTTCATCCACGGGATGAGTACCTTGTGCTTTGCTTTCCTTACTGTGGACAACGTGGCCTTCAACACGCTGTCTCATACTCCTGCAGAGTGCCTGTCGCAGATAAGGTGAAAAAAACAAACTAGGGATGATCTGTTTAATGAGATAATGAACGCCTCGCAGCTGCTGACACAGAGCTAAGAGTGTGGAGGATTTCATTATCTGACAGGCTGGACATGGACATGGGCAACAGGAAGGCAGCACAGGAATATGAGTGTTCAACACAAGATGAGATGCTGCGTATAATGCGTGATCAGTCAGATATGTTGAAGTGTCTGGTTGAGCTTCAGGAAGCTCAGCGGCAAGACAGACTCTTTCTGCAGCCCCTGCAAAACTCTGAGCTAATGTACTCTTTCCTAGTGTCCACCCCCAAGCGGTCTAGGAGGACGTTGAGCAGGATGCAGTACATGCTGCATTCCTTGCAGGTTGAGGGGAGCAAAAAGAGGTGACAGCCCCTTTAAGGAGTGGGAATGCGTGATTCTTTCATGTGTGAACAGCCAAAATGGGCTCTGTATCCCCTCTTGGGTCCCATACAATGCGTGCAGAATGTTCAATTATCTTCCTATCTACCTTCCCCCCTCTGTGAAGGATCACTAATAAAAAAAAGTACTGCTTTACAATTCATTACTGTTTATTTATTGATAGCAAGGGAATAAAGGGAGGGGGAAGTTGCCGGGGGGGGGGGGGAGGGAGGAGGGGGAACTGGAGAAGGTCTTGAGCAGTGCAAGATGGTATATGTCTGGGGTGCAAGGCTGGAGGCTTGGGAGATCTGCTGGTGTTTCCCTGTGTATAGTCCATAAGCATATTTATGTGACTTAGCTGGATGTGCTTATGCATGCTGGTGGCTGAGTGATAACAACGCCCAGATGGGTTTGCTGCTTATCACTGGCAAAACATTGTGAGAGAGTCCAGGCTGGAGAGTTAAGAGATCACAGAGATCTCATAGTTCCAGGTTGTATTCCAGGGGTCTCATCACAGGGGTCTACCAGGCATTTGCAGCCTGCTGCCAGATGCCCCACCGCCTTGGCATACCCCATCCTAAGAAAGCATTTTGCTGGAAGGGAACAGCAGCAAGGTCAGACCTCAGGGGATTCCTAGAGAGGCTTCCCATGATCAGCTGCAGGCAGAACCAGAAAAGTTGATTCTCTGGCACCTAGAAGGGCCAGGAGCAGGCAAAGGCCAATCAGAGCCCAGCAGGCCGGATAAAAAGATCTGGCTGCTTCTATTAGGGTCAGATCTGGGTGAAGCCAGGATGGGGAAGGCAGGTTCCCCCTGTCCTAACCCAAGTAACCCTTACCTGGCCTTGGTTCTCTCTGAAGGATTAGTGTTTATATTATGGTCTTTAATGGCCAGTGGCTATTTTGAGTTGAGATTTAATTTGCTTTCTGTTAACCCCAGAAGAGGTCTGGATTGAGAACTGATCTGGCTGGAGGGCTAAACCACAGAGGCAGCAGACTGTTGCAGAACTAGGACCCAGGGAATGCTGGGGAGGAAGAGTCCCTGGAACTCCTCATCTTGACATTCTGGTGGTGAGTGCACATTATAACAGCACTATACATATAATCAGTAATAGTAATCATCTAAAGAAATGGATTATTAATTTACTGCACTTGCTAGATCCACATGATTAACCAGTCAGACTGCAAAAAATCTTCCATAACTTTTTTTGGTTTTAGACTAAGTTTATTTCAAACTCCCCTATGCACTAGTGATGTAAGAAGTTGTGAGCGAGTGGAAAATGTGAACTCATAAAACCAACCCATTTCTGAGTTATGACTGGACAAAAGGACACTTTTTACCAGTCAGACACTTGTTGCACTTTCAGTGCTCTACAAAAATATCTTGGCTACTAACTAATTTGCTTCTAACACTCAATCTTCTCTTCTAGCCTGAGATTAAACATGAAAGTTTTTATACCGAAGGGATGCTTTTTGTTGTTGATAAAATTAGAGGGGGATGAACTTGTGCTTAGAGCACTGCTATGGGACCTAGGAATTCTTGATTCAGTTCCTTGTTTTGCCACAGAATCCATGTGTGGCCTTTGGCAAGTCATTGGGGTCCAGATCCTCAAAGATATTTAGGCACCTAACTCCCACTGACTGCAACTTTGAAGGTCTCGGCCTATTCGGATAAATGTGTAGGCCCAATTATCACAGTTGTGAGCTCAACTGTAAGAAGTAAGTGAGAGTCCATGGATGTCACAAAAGCCTATACCAACAAATGTTGACGGAAAAAGTTGCAAAAGTGAGAGAGACTGTATAATACAGACAAAATGGCCTACTGATATAACTCAAGGACTATGTTAAGACTATGACTAGTAAACAAAAGGAGTCAAGGACGAAAAATCATATGAACCAAAACTGGCACCTGAGAGATTGAGTCATTGGTGGACAAAATAATGAAGGAATGGGCTATTCCGCTTATCACTCCCTTTGGGGATCCTCAAAGTTAGGGACTTGAGGAGAAAAATTGGCTACTGGAGTGAGCTTCACCATTATGGCCACAGTCTCCTGGGACCCCAAGCCTTCATCATCTTGATCCTGGGAGATGTCCTGACCAGACCAGGCCATCACCAGCTCTGTCTGAATCCTGAACACTGCCTCGGATGTGAGTCTTTCTCTTTTTCCCCATACCCCAACGTGTCCTTTCCCTTCCCTAGCTTATCTTGTCTCTGTCATTTTTCTTTTTGTTTAATGAGAGTCTTGCTTAGCTGGCCAAGATTGCATATTTTGCAACACTACTATATGCCTGTGACCAGAAGGAGGCAGCTAAAAGCAATGCCCTAAACAACCTGATGCTGGTACAAGTTCGCCAGATCTTAGAGTAGCTGATAAGTTTGTATGCTGTGTCTGTGTTTTTCCAGCAGACAGGTTGCAAGTGAGAGTCAACAGCAGAGACAGAAGCTGCATTTTCTATCTTTGCTGTTCTTTCTCTTTTCCTTTTGTATATGTTTGTCTTCTAGAAAATGAGAGGCCCAGTAACCGCAACGATGACGACAGCTCCAGCCCATGTCAATTAATTTTTCTCTTTTCTCCACAAATGAGTTATTACATCTTTAATACTATCTAAGAGACTGTTAGACAGGTTTTTTTTCCTTTTAGAAACTCTCTGCAGCTAAAGGGAAAGGGAACAAGGAAAGTTGTTAAAATGAAAGCCTTATTTAATACTTTGCATTTCAAATGCTTTAATTGTTTCCCCTTCTTTTCTCTATCTTTAAAAAAAGCTAATGGTATTCACCATGGTGCCAAGCAGGCTGACATCTTTGTATACCAAACCCCAAACCTTGTTTAAAACTGTTTAATGTTGGACAGTGACTGGATCATGATAACAGCATTGACTCTTTGCGTCCATTTATTCCATCTAAATTCATATAACAGTGTCCTTGGATGGGATTTTCCAAAACACATAAGAGACTTAGGAGAATAGATTCCATGTGCTCCTTAATCATTTAGGGGCTTTTGAAAGTGCCTTCCTTTGTACCTGAGTTACCCACCTGTAAAATGGGGATAACAGCACTGCCCTGCATCAACAGGGTGATTAGAGGATAAATACATTAAAATTTGAGTGGTGCACAGATATTACAGTGATGGGATCCATAGTTATATCGATGGATAAACTATATAGATCAGAAATAAGCCTTATTATGGAAAGCTGGTTGCACCCTTACCAATGGGTCATGACCCTAAAATATGCAATACAGAGCCTGGAATTACTTAAGTAACATATTGTTCTTTCTATGTTCAAAGAAAACTGACATCTTGCATTAGGGGAAAAAAGGATTAGGAAACTAAAATATGCTTGATCATTAGTACTGTATATGTTTATAGTAATTGTAAGATTGCTTTGATACATTTCCTATGGTTATGACTCATACTTGTTACTTGAAATATTACAAATCAATTTTAAAACATTAAGATTGCATATGCTGAATTAGAGGTTGATCCTTTGTTACATTAGGATATTGTATACGTAGGTGTCCACACAGATATTGACTGAGGTAACAATTCCTGGAAAAAGAATGGTCTTGGGGGGGAATAATTGAGGCCCATCTAACACTTCCATGCAGCAGAATAAGGGATGCAAGGAAACTGGTCTCAACAGCACTTTCAGCACCCATTCAGATGCACATTCTTTAACTGCAAATGTAGACCAGGACAAGCAGTGTTCATCCCCAGTGTTGCTCCCCTTGCTGGAGGAAGCCTTCCAAGTTCTTTGAAATGGGGCTGAATACTGTTTGCCCTGGGCTCCACTCAGAGGAGACGTGGGGGGGGGCGGGGGCATGCAAGGTCACATGCATCCTCCTCCCTTTGTTGCTTGGCTTGTACTGAGCATGCTCACACAGACTGAGCATGCTCAGTAACACTGCTGAACTTAAGCTGTCAGCTGCCCTCACTCTGCCCCCCCACTATCGCAGGCATGAGTCATCTCTGGCTACACTGGCATATAAACAGTTTGCTGCGGAGTTAATGCTGAACCCATTACTGTTACGTATTGTCCACAGCTTTTCTAGTGTGTAACCCAGATAGTAGAGTGCATAAAACAAAGAATAAGTGCTAGTAAAATAATGCATGCACTAGTGGTGGCTGCACTGACAGCCTGCCAAAGTACTCAAAAGAAAGCTGCTTCTGGGTTGATAGTTTAGATTTCTCTTTCACTTTTTAAATTATTTGAGCTTGTCAGAGCAGTTGTGGAAAACAGAGCTAAAAGTGGCTCTTTACCAAGTATTTTAAATATGGTAAAGGCAGTTAATACTTCTAAAACCAGTGCTTGGAAGTGACTGCCTATAAAGAAAGGAACTGAAGGGAGGAAAAGTTACAGAAAGCAGAGCAGAGCAAAGATCAGGCAGACGCTACAGTGGGACTATTTTTCTCTTCTTCGATTTTTGGAACGTGTTGGAACCTACAGGGAAATTGACACGGCTCTGGAAATTAAGATGATGATGCATTAGGTAAAGAAATGCACAGCAGCACAAATTTGCTATGACTTGGTGCAGAGATTTGTGGAAAGCTCTGGAACAGCCACTTAGAAACCAGGATTAAAACCAAGAAGAATGTGAAGCTGCATAACAGAGAAGCTGGGAAAAAACAGAAGCAAGGAAGGTGAACACAAATATGTTCCCAGAGAATTGACTGTTTACTTATGTGGATCTGGCATGACAGCAAAAGATAAGGTAAGGATACAACAGACTAGCAGGGCTAATACTTGGAGCCCAATGAGAACATTATGGCCTTGCCCTTGATCCCTCAAATCATTTAAATACGTGATTTTAAGTATGTGACCCCATTGCTCTCTGTGTGGCTACTTACATGCTTACAGTCACACATGTGCTTACATGCTCTGTTGGATTGGGGTATAAGGACCTAGTTAATATAGTCCTTTACAAGTATGCAAAGAGTGTGGGTTTTAAAAAAACGTTTATTTCCTTTCATATGAAAAGTATTCGAGTGTTACAATCTCCAATGATGACATGGGAAAAATGATGAAATAGTCTCACTGATCCACATATATCAAATGAAAATTAAAAGGGGAAGTCTTCACTGCTCTTATAAAGTTACTGACATTCAAGCTGTCATTGTTGGAAAGGACAAGTATAAAAATCACAAGTGTTCTTGGTTCAGTGCAGTAATAAATGGTTGGAAAAACTACCTGGAGCACAAAAGCAAAATGCTATGAATTCCTGGAAGCTCTGGTACAGCCAGATTTCGAGGTGCATTGAGCATATCAGTGTCTTTCTGAAATGCAATTAAGTAGTTATTCAAGTTAATCTATTGCTACGTACAGGGGACAGGTTACTTTGTTCTTTTCAACTTCTGTTCTATCATTAGTGCTGTAGAAGCACCAGCCACATGCAGTTGGCATGTTTACAGATCGATTCTTATATCATTTGCGGTAGATATAAGGTCAAACATTCCTCAGTCTGAATCATTGCTTGCTTTGATGCCAGTAATGCTTACTTTCTTCTGATATGTAGGCCTGCTCTGTGATCTCTAGAGTGAATTTTGGAAAGTGCACAGGATGGCTTCGGAAAGGACAGCGGATCAACTGGTTTTCTTTGTGAATGGCAAAAAGGTAAGGGAGATTCCAACTTTTTGTTCTCTTTGCTTTTGGATTCTGGGTGTGGTGATCATTCATTTTATCATGTTCTTTTCCAATGCGGTTTTCTAACAGAGCAGCAGCAGCAACTTTTAAAGTTAGGGATGTACCTAGAAAGTGGATAGAAAGTCCAGGCTTGATTAATAAGAGAATAGCAGTAGGAATATTCTACTGACCATCTTACGAGGATGGTCACTGTGATTGTGAAATGCTCAGGGAGATTAGAGAGGCTACAAAAACAGAAATCCCAATAATAATGGGGGTTTCAACTATCCCCATATTGACTTGGGCACATGTCACCTCAGGATGAGGTGCAGAGATAAAATTTGTATACACCATTAATGATTGCTTCTTAGAGCTGTTGGTCCTGGAACCCACAAGGGGAGAGACAATTCTTGATTTAGCCCTAAGTGGAGCACAGGATCTGGTCCAAGAGGAAATTATAGCTGAACTGCTTGGTAATAGCAACCATAAGATAATTAAATTTAACATCCTTGTAGGGGGGAAATTCCAAAGTAACCCACCACAGTACCATTTTAACTTCAAAAATGGGAACTACACAAAAATGAAGATGCTAGTTAAATGGAAATTAAAAGGAACAATATAACAGAGGCTCAAACAAATTGTATAAAAAACCAAACCAAAACAGTAAGAGGACAAATAAAATGCCATGATGGTTAAACAGAGACGCAAAAAACCTGGTTAGAGGCAAAAATATATCCTTTAAAAATTGGAAGTCAAATCCTATTGAGGAAAAGAGAGAGAATCATAAACTCTGGCAAGTCAAATGTAAACTTATAATTAGGCTGGCCAAAAAAAACAATTAGATTTTGTGTCTTTTGCTAGTTTGTTTTTCAAACAGCAAAAAACATTTTAAGTACATTGAGCAGGAAGCCTGCTCTACAATCAGTGTCAAGGTGTTAAACACGGTCAAGGTGTTAAAGCAGCAATCACAGAAGACAAGGCTGTTGCAGAGAATCTAAATGAATTTTTTGCATCAGTCTTCACTGCAGCGGATATGAGAGAGATTCCCACACCTAAGCCATTCTTTTTAGGTGGCAAATCTGGGGAACTGTCCCAGACTGAGTGTCAGTGGAGGAAGTTTTGGAACAAATTGATAAATTAAACAGTGGTAAATCACCAGCACCAGAATGGTATTCATCCAAGACTTCTGAAGTACCTTAGTATGAAATTGCAGAAATACTAACTGTGATATGTAACCTATTGGCTAAATCAGCCTCTGTACCAGATAACTGGAGGCTAGCTAATGTACTGCAGTTTTTTAAGAAAGGCTCCAAAAATGATCCAGTTAATTGCAGGTCAGTACCATGCAAAATGGATGAAACTATAGTAAAGAACAGAATTATCAGCCACATAGATGAACACGATTTGTTGGAAGAGTCAACACGGCTTTTGTAAAGGGAAATCATGCCTCATCAATCTATTACAATTCTTTGAGTATGTCAGCAAGCATGTGAACAAGGGTGATCCAGTGAATATAGTGTACTGGACTTTCAGAAAGCCAAGGTCCCAAACCAAAGGCTCTTAAGCAAAGGAAGCAGTCATAGGATAAGAGGGAAGGTCCTCTCCTGGATCAGTAACTGGTTAAAAGATAGGAAACACAGGGTAGGAATAAACAGTCAGTTTTCACAATGGAAAGGGGGCAAATAGCAGGGTCTTTCAAGGATCTGTACTGGGACTGTTGCTGTTCAACATATTCATAAATGATCTGAAAAAGGGGGTAAACAGTGAGATGGCAAAGTTTATAGATGACACACAACTATTCAAGATAAGTTAAATCCAAAGCAGACTGTGAAGAGTTACAAAGGGATCTCACAAAACTGGATGATTGGTAACAAAATGGTAGCTGAAATTCAATGATAAGTGCAAAGTAATGCACATTGGAAAACATAATCCCCATTATATATACAAAAATGATGAGATCTAAATTAGCTGTTACCACTCAAGAAAGAGATTTTGGGGTCATTGTGGATAGTTCTCTGAAAACATCTGCTCAGTGGGCAGCAGCAGTCAGAAAAGCTAATAGAATATTAGGAACCATTAGAAAAGGGATATATAGTAAGACAGAAAATATCAAAATGACACTATATAAATCCATGGTATGCTCACATGTTGAATACTGTCTGTAGTTCTGGTCACCCCATTTCAACAAAGGTATGTTAGAATTGGAAGAGATACAGAGAAGGGCAACAAAAATGATTAGGAGTATGGAACAGATTCCATATGAGAAGAGATTAAGAAAACTGGGACTGTTCATCTTAGAAAACAGATGATTAAGGGGACTGTGATAGAGGTCTATCAAATCATGAATGCTGTGGAGGAATGAGTAGGGAAGTGTTATTTACCCCTTGACATAATACAAGACCCAGGGGTCACCTGATGAAGTTAATATGCAGCAGGTTTAAAGCAAACATAAGGAAGTACTACTTTACAAATGCACAGTTAACCTGTGGAACTTGTTGTGAGGGGATGTTGTGAAAGTCAGAAGTATAACTGATTTTTAAAAAGTATTAGATAAGTTCATAGAAGGTAGGTCTCGCAATGACTATTGGACAAGATGATCAGGGATGAAAACCCATGCTCTGGATGTCCCTAAACCTCTGACTGCCAGAACCTGGGACTAGGAAACGGGATGGATCACTTGATAATTGCCCTGTTCTGTTCATTCCCTCTGAAATGCCTGGCACTGGCCACTGTTGGCAGACAGGGTACTGGGTTAGAGGCACCATTGGTCTGACCCGATATGGCCATTCTTATGTTCTTATAATAGAAGGAATAGTTACTGTGACTTTCTGGCTTATTCTTTTGCTTTGTGACTTTATTACTATGGACTAAGAGTAGTGGCATTAATCAAATAATAATGTGAATCATTTAAGAGAGGCAGATGGTGCAAATGTTTTATATATATATATATAAATATTTAATTAATGCCACTACTCTTAGTCAGTGATAATAAAGTCACAAAGCAAAAGAATAAGTCACAGTAACAAAGCAAAATATATAATTAGCAGAGCTTTCAAATCATTTTCATATTTGTGATAATAATTCACTGCACTTCTATAGCATTTCTTAGAAAGCTACTTTACCATAAAAGTAAAGATATGCACTAATTTTATGTAATTACTTGAAACAGTTTGAATAATCAAAGCAGATATGAAAAAGGCTGCTGAAGACATATGTATATAATGTACATATATGTATTCAAGAATGATTATGACTGTGCTTTGAAGTATGCAATAACAAATTGAATTCAAGTTAAACATTCATCCCATCTCCATTTAAAAAACTGGAATGCATTTTACAATCAAAATTAAGCAACTGGTATTGCACTAATAAAAACACATACATTGCACAGATCAGATACCAATGATCACCCAAGAAGTCCCTGTATTTCAGAGGTGGGTGGTGATTCCTCCATACAGTGGAGGAGTTTGAACAGTGAATTCAGTTCTTCACAGCATCCCTTCACTCTGTAGAGGTTTTACTCTAACCAGGATTGCGTTCTGCATCCTGCAAGGCATTGGAACAGGTCAAGACGGCCACCCTACTGCACTCTCAATAGAATTTACCTATATCCATGTTCAATATGGGGCAAACTTTGCTCCTCTTTCTATAGCCATAGGTACAATGAGACCAGTGCAGTACTACTGCCCAGAGACTAGCGTCATGGGAAGCCACATAGAGGTGTGCACCCACTGTGCATTGTGAGCACAGAACTACAGAGCTTTCTTGCGCTCTGCTCAGGAGAAGTCTGGGGTTTGGGAGTGGGGCAGGGATAAATCAGGGCAGAAGTTGGGACTGGGCCAGAGAATCAGTACATGGATTCACTGGCCTTTCTTCATCATAGAGAGAATATGCTGTATCCTTTCCTGGTTCAGAGGCTGCAGAAGTGACTGCGCTGTTGTTCTGCATCCCTCGGGCAGGATTCTTACCATCCCAATGTTCACATAACAAGGCTGTGTGCTGTGGAGTTAATTGGCTATGGATGAGGGCAGGATTTGACCCTATCTCAACTAGAAATGGGGCTGAGTTGTGAGTTTGATTCCCAGTCTGGATTTGGATCCAAAGTTTCCCAAGATTTCAGGGATGTTTGAAGTCAGAATTCTGGTTTGCACCTCTTACAAAGAGTGGAGCTGAGCCATGAGCTTTGGCTCTGAATGTGGACCTGAGCCTACCCAATGTATGAGGGGAGCTGAGGTTTTGTGTAGAGTGTTCTGGCAGAAATCATTCTTTATTCTCTGGTTGGAAATAAGGGCTGATCACGAGGTTGCTTATGTAGGTGTGTAAAGACCTAACACAGCAGAAGGACTGAGTCAGCAGAGAACTTAGTGGCACTCCCTTTCTGTTGTTTATTGGAACTGTAATTTTAAGGGGTTGATCCCACTTCCATTGAAATCAATGGGATTATTTCATTTTGCACTATACAGGAGTATGTGTGAAGTACTCAGGTACAATTAGAAGGGTCAAGTACCTAAGCAGACAGACAGAATGAGTATTGGGGTCCTATAATGGCTACACACTGTGCAACACATACATAGACATCTCCATCCAAAGAGTTGAAAATCCAATTAGGGACGATACAAATGAGCTTAACAAACTATTGGAGGGAGGACCTGAAGAGGACAAAAATAACAGTAATACATTCATGTAGTTATAGATTAACAGTGTTCACAGCATTGTTATAAGGCAGGGCCAACAAGAGGGGCCTCGTTCTGATCGCACAGCAGTTTTAACCCATCAGATTCTATTGAATGCAATGAAGTCATTCCTGACTTACACCAGTGTGTGATCTGATTCAAGCCCTGGTTTTGATGCTGAGTGTTACTGAGCACCCATAGCTCCCTTGGGCCTGATACGCTTACTGACACTAGTTTTATATTTGTGCAATGCCATTAACTACACTGGAGTTCATGCTGATTTACGACGATAGAAGTAAGTCTGGTCTGTTGACTTGAACAGAAGGTGCGGTGTGGGTGCCCAGGACCTTCCATGTTTGATCCTATGTTGAGAAGCCACTTCCATTCTGGGGCCCCAACATGGCAAAGATTTAACTTTCATGGAATTTATGCTTCGTTGCTTAAGTGCTTTGTTGAATAGCCCATATTTTCAGTCATTTGCAACTTCCCAAATACTGGCAATTTATGGTGAGACTTCTCAAGTTTATTCTTGGTCCAGAATTGGATATTTTTAGGAAAGTCTCAAGAAAACCTCTTTGGTCATTTTGGGTTTACTGAAGAAGGAAAAAACCCAGTATGTTTCAGTCATTATGAAAATAGTCCAGTGGCTTATTTTTATGCCTGGATAACTCAAAAAGAGCTTTGCTTGAAAGGGTCAGGCTGGGCATTTGCATATTCCACCGAGAGGATTTTGCTGTGCTTGACAATAATGTGATTTGATAATAGTAATTCTCAGAATGATCTGAAATTGATATTCTGCACAGAAGCAGTTCCCTTTCTCATTAGTGAAATAAGCACACTAGGAGGTACAATTTATCCTGGAACAGATTTCTAGGGTGAAACTTGTACACTTACTGAGGGCCTGTGGAAGGTCTTTTGTCCACAGGAGACAATGTGGTAGCCCTGCCTATTGATACTGCTGCATAGGAATGCCTGTTTATCACCTACCCGCTGTAGAGGGGACTACATAATGTGTTTCCTTTAGCCTCCATTCCACATGTAGGTGGAATGGAGCCATTAGCTGCGGGAGGCGAGAATAGCAGTCCTGGTGGGGATGCACTGCAGCCATGCACAGTATGCCCAGGTTGGGAGAGGGGATTCTATGCCCCTACTCACCAGAGCAAGTTATCACACAAAGACTAGCAGCCTGTTTACTTGGGTGTGTGTGTGTGTGTGTGTGTGTGTGTGTACACACGTGGGGGATGAATTTCACCTCTAAGTTTCAGCAATTGCTTAGTAGCACTGTGGAACAGAGCACACTGGAATATCTGGTGTGCTGGAATATAGGTGCATTTTTGATTAAATGCTTATTTAAAAAAACAAATCAAGGTAATGAGATGCCATCCCCTTCCTTCATAATGTTACAGTGATGAGTCTAGAATTAGAATCCCAGAAAAATCAGGAAATTCAGAGTCAGATGTCTTGGCATATACATTCAGCTATTATAACTAGCATTGTGTGGAAAAAATAGTCCCAAGAGGCCTGATTTGCTCTGGGAATCTGAACTCTGAAATTCTGGACTTTTGTGTGATTATAACTTAATTTTGCACTAATGTAGGATTTTTAAAATATTTAATAAATATGTTACAATACGCACCAGCTCTGTGCATCTTATTATTTAAATTTGATCCCAACATGACCTGAAAGGCTCAGAAACGTGTGAACGAAAATATGACTTCACAAGTATGTTTCTTTTCTTTCCCCGATCACGTGTAGAAAACAGGTTGCTATGCACCTTCACACTGATGCCATTAAAATCTTTGCAAATTTGTCCTTGAAAGTAGTCACCATTACCGAGATATTTAAGGTAATCCCATCCTTAATATACTTTCAGGGGAATGCTGCAAACACCTCTGTAATGCCAGTTACTTGAAAAGATAATATTTGCAAAGATTTCAATAGTGGTGAGTGCTAGTGTCCATTTGACTGGCAAATTATCTGTTTTTTGGCCACAAAAATAGGAGCTGTATGTGTCGTGCTGGGTGTCTGTTATGTGGGGAAAGCGGTGGACTTGACTTTAGCAAAGTTTTTTATACAGTCTCCCACAGTATTCTTATCAGCAAGTGAAAGAAGTATAGGTTGGATGAATGGACTATAAAATGGATAGAGAGCTGGCTAGATCATCGGGCTCAATGGGTAGTGTTCAATGACTCCATGTCTAGCTGGCATCCAGTCACAAGCAGAGTGCTCCAGAGGTCGGTCCTGGGGCCAGTTTTTTTCAACATCTTCATTAATGATCTGGAGGATGGGGTAGATTGCACCTTCAGCAAGTTTGCAGATGACACTAAGCTAGGGGGAGTGGTGGATACCCTAGAAGGTAGGGATAGGATACAGAGTGACCTAGAAAAATTGGAGGATTGGGCCAAAAGAAATGTGTTGAGTTTCAACAAGGAGAAGTGCAGAGTCCTCCACTTAGGAAGGAAGAATCCCATGCACAGCTACAGACTGGGGACCGAGACAAGCTAGGCAGCAGTTCTGCAGAAAAGGACCTGGGGGACACAGTGGATAAGAAGCTGGATATGAGTCTATGATTCTATGTAACAGCTGCCCAGTTACGTTTTGCAGGAGTGCTTTAATCATCCAGTTCTAGAAATGTAGGCCTTATGGGAAAAAGCTGAAAGTACAGAGGTCTATAGATAAGTCCTTCCTTATCTTGTAGGAAGAAAGTTACAAAACTGTACTTTGCTTCAATTTGCCTTTCAAAACTGGGAGAGGTTATCTTAATTAATCTGTATCTATTGTACTTAGGACTTCTACGTTATAAGAGTCAAGAACACATTATCACATTCTATTACAGAGTTTTATTGGAAATGAGTCTTGATGCTCTATTAATACTGAAGGAGCAAAACAAGCCCTACAGGCCAGAAGAAAACAATAAAGAACTTTGATTTCTGACCTCAGGAAGAAGGTTCAAGTAAAACCTAGTTTTAAATCTAATAAAATAGATTATTAACAATCAAGTCTGAGTTGACTCACACTGTGCAGATTAAGATTCCTACACACCAAAACCTCCCATTTCCAGTTTTAAGATGGTTATTAATGTAACAACTATTAATATAACATTAAAAAAGAAGCCAGATAAATTTCATGACAAGTCAAAATCTTAGGTTGTATCCCCAGATCCAACAAGAATTAAACAGCTTGTTACCTTAATAAATAACTTTCTAGGGTCAGCATTTGGGTTTAAGTGAGTATTAGTTAACTATTAGAGATGAGTATGAACCGAAATCCTGATTCAGACAATCCTGAACTTTGCGTCACTTAACATTTCTTTGCTCATGTGAACCAAACCTCTGAAATACTTATGGTTCTTACATCACTAACAGTGTTTGATTACACACATCCAAAGTTATTAGAACATGGTATTTGGATCAGGGCTTCTGCAGGAGAGATAATGGGGTAAACTCCAAAATGCCCAGTGCTTTGTCCCTCCTAAGTCTGCTGCTAACCCTGTTTTTAGGACATTTTACTTTCCTGATCTCTCTTGTGCTATATAAACAGATCTTAAAAGTGATAGGCAGTGGGAGAAGGAACAAAGTTCAGTGGTGTAATACCATTGATTTGAACAGAGTTGCACCAGGACTGAAGTTCATCTTCAGAGTCTGTATGTCTCATTAGACACATAAATCTTGATTATATGTTTTACAATACTTCTCTTTCAGGTGTTGGAAAAAAATGTGGACCCAGAAACAACTTTACTAACCTATCTACGCAGAAAGTGTATCCAATGTCAGGAAGAAGTGTATAAGGTTTCAAATGGTTATGGCATTTCATCATTGTTTGTTGTTGCTATCTATCTATCAAACCCTAATCAGACAGTGTTTCCAGGGGGGGAGAGCTGCATGCAGGTTGGTATTATTTGGACAGCTCATCTAAATTAAGCAGCATCAAATCTAACTAGCACTCGGAAGGGCGGCCTCCGATAGTTGCTAATGATTCAAAATATGACAGGAAGGGAGAATTGTCCAAAATAAATAAAATTGAGAGAACAGTTCCTTTCTGCTCATATATATGCTATGTAGCAATTTCCTCTTTCTTACAAATTAAGGCTGTTTCCATTTCTGTTTCAATACATCAAAGCCATCAGTACAAAGAGATTCCGAACTTAGACCATATGTCCTTTACAAAGATATAGTGTGCATTTACCCCAGGCTTGCTGTCACATTCTGGCAGGTGCACAGGGTTTAGGGGAGGGAACACATTAGCCATTTTCATTTCTGGATGTAGGGCATTAACCTGCTTGTGCTCGAGGAGAGCTAACAGCAGTATTCTGTCTGGATGCAGCCTGGGTGCACAAGGAGTGGGGGAAGACATCTGCTGTGTCCTCTCTGTCTCCTTGCTCTCCTGTGCATGAACAGTCACCATTTGGTACTATGTGTTTGAGCTTGTTAAGGTCTAATTCAAATAATTTAATGTTTTTGGATGATTATATTCCTTTGGAAAGCTACTGATTCTGTTATTTACTTAAATATCCAGAGTTTATGGAAAGTCTACACAATGAATTCTGGATCATTGGGGAGCTTTCACGCCCATCCTGTTTGTGACATTGGTGGAGAAAATCCTTAGATTCTGCCTCGGTGGATTTCCATGAAACAGCTGTACTCTGCTTTAGCATAGAATCACAGAACATTAGGAATGGAAGAGACCTCAGAAGGTCATCTAGTCCAACCCCCTGTTCAAAGCAGGACCAAACCCAAATAAATCACCCCAGCTAGGGCTTTGTCAAGCTGAGCCTTAAAAACCTCTAAGCATGGAGATTCCACCATCTCTCTAAGTAACACCATCCAATGCTTCACCACCCTCCTAGTGAAACGTTTTTCCTAATATCCAGCCTAGACCTCCCCCACTGCAACTTGAGACCATTGCTTCTTGTTCTGTCATCTGCCATCACTGAGAACAGCCTAGTTCTATCCTCCCTGGAATCCCCTTTCAGGTAGTTGAAGGCTGCTATCAAATCCCTCCACACTCTTCTCTTCTGTAGACTAAAAAAGACTAGTTCCCTCAGCCTCTCCTCATAAGTCTTGTGCTTCAGTCCCTTAATAATTTTTGTTGCCCTCCACTGGACTCTCTCCAATTTGACCACATCTTTCTTGTATGGGGGGCCCACAACTGGACACAATACTCCAAATGTGGCCTCACCAGTGCCAAATAGAGGGGAATAATCATTTCCTTCAATCTGCTGGCACTGGTCCTACTAATGCAGCCCAACATGCTATTAGCCTTCTTGGCAATAAGGGCATACTGTTGACTCATATTCTTGTCCAGTGTAACCCCCAGGTCATTTTCTGCAGAACTGCTGTCTAGCCAGTTGGTCCCCAGTCTGTAGCAGTGCAAGGGATTCTTCTGTCCTAAGTGTAGGACTCTGGACTTCTCCTTGCTGAACCTCATCAGATTTCTTTTGGCCCAATCCTCCAATTTGCCTAGGTCACTCTGTATCCTGTCCCTACCTTCCAGGGTATCTACCACTCTCGCTAGCTTAGTGTCATCTGCAAACTTGCTGAAGGTGCAATCCACCCCATCATCTAGATCATTAATGAAGATGTTGAACAAAACTGGTTCCAGGACCGACCCCTGGGGCACTCCGTTTGTTACTGGCTGCCAACTAGACACCAAGCTGTTGATCACTACCCATTGAGCCCGATGCTCTAGCCAGCTTTCTATGCACCTTATCATCCATTCATCCAACCCATACTTCTGTAACTTGCTGGCAAGAATATTGTGGGAGACCATATCAAAAACTTTGCTAAAGTCAAGGTATATCACGTCCACTGCTTTCCCCACATTCCCGGAGCCAGTCATCTCATCATAGAAAGCAATCAGGTTGGTCAGGCATGACTTGCCCTTGGTGAATCCATGTTGACTGTTCATGATTACCTTCCTCTCTTCCAAGTGCTTCAAAATGGATTCCTTGGGGACCTGCTCCATAATTTTTCTGGGGACTGAGGTGAGGCTGACAAGTCTGTAGTTCCCCGGCTCCTCCTCCTTCCCTTTTTTGAAGATGGCCACTAGATTTTCACTTTTCCAATTGTCCAGAACCTCCCCCAATTGCTACATGTTTTCAAAGATAATGGCCAATGGCTCTGCAGTCACATCAGCCAACTCCCTCAGCACCCTTGGATGCATTGCATCCAGCCCCATGGACTAGCAGATGCATAGTTCTGCAGAGATAAGCAGTTTCATGAAAATTCCAGTGGGAACCTTAATAACATTATTATGAAAGGGCCCAAGCCTGCTCCCATTAAAGTCAATGTACCATGGACTTCAATAGTGGAGGAGCAAGACTCAGCACAGCCATGTATTTACTCCAACAAAACACGGTTTCTCCTTGAAAATCAGATCAGTTTCCCTCTTCAGTGCCAGATCTAGTTCACCATAAACAATGATAAATAATTATAAATAATATCTGATTTTGACATAGCACCTCTCATCCTAGAGATTTGCAAAAATTTGGCTTCTGACATACCTCTTGTAAAATGAGATAATTTTGTGGATGATATGGAAAGCCCTAATATGTTTCTGGGCTTCAGTGGGCATTTTTCATGGATTAAAAACAAAGAGCTTGATGCTGCAAGTTCTCTCTGTGCAAGAAACTCCTATTGAGGTTAATGGGATTTCAGTGTAGAAATGCTTTATAGGACTGTGCCCTGCGTTAAGACTGCTGTGTCCTGGGGGGACGCAATATACCCTCAGGGTGAAATTCAAACTGAGCAAAAACTGACTGAAGGGAGAAAATCATAGCTAGGATTCTCTTGTAGATTTCTCCCATATCATCTTATTGTGAGGTATAGGAGATTCTCTCCACCCCTGTGGATGAGGCCCTGGGGCAGCCCATGCACCTGGTGAGTCCCTGTGTGCCTCTCCACTGGCTGTGGCTCCCAGCACCTCCCTCCTCTGGTTCCATTAGAACTAAACTAGCAGGGACTTCCTTTGGCCATGTTTGCCCTAGGACCCTTTGTAGGAGGGGTTCCCATGGAAAACATAATACAGCCCCAGGAAATAAGAACACGTTTATTTTTGCACAGGCACTAATGGACTTTTTTGTATGTGTGACACTGTAGTCACTCATGTATATTAATCTTTCTGTATGTGTAATAAACTGACTTTTAATTCCTGTTGTTATCCATGAATCTCCATACCTATTGCACTCATAGGAGAGAACTTCTGTTTTCATCAACTCTTTTTAGTTATGTTATTTCTAGACTCCTGAATTTGACCATCAGAAACAAATTTTGAAAATTGGGCTTTAAATCTGTATGACTAAAATTGGCTAGCTATATTTTTGCTGACTTAATTTCCTCAGGTTATCTGTGTTTGTGTGTGCCAGCATCTACGTTTTTGCTCACTTGTTCCACATATTTGTATTGGTGTCAAAATCTCAGAAGTGGGTACATAAACATACATATACCTTGGTAGAACCTGCTTTAGTACCGAATCCCTCCTCCCCCACAATGACCACACAAACTTAGATGTCACTTACTGCCTCACACTGGAACCCATATGTGGTAACCCATATTTGATGGGGACCACATCCTGAAACAGATCTTTCCAGAATTCCCTCTTCTGGCCTTCAAACCCCCCTGCCCCCCCAACCTTGTCACGCTCATCATCAGAAGCAAGCTCCCTACAGACCAGGACCCACCAACTCAAAGTGGCACTAGACCCTGCCAGAACAATAGATGCAAAACCTACAGACATATTTCCACTACTATGATGATCAACACCCACCATAACACACCTTTCAAGATCCATGGGTCCTATACATGCCTATTACAACTTGTGATGTACCTCATCCAGTGCACTAAATGCCCCAAATTAGGAACTCTGTTTTCAGCCAGAACCTTTGGAGGTTAGACTGATCCTTTTTGAAAACTTGGGCTGTAAAAGAGTTGTGGGCTATATATTTGCCGGACTATTGCTATGCTTCTGTATTTTCCTTAATCCTTGTTCTCTTAGTGGGACTATGTGGAACTAAACTTGGCTGTGGAGAAGGTGGGTGTGGTGCTTGCACTGTTATGATATCCAAGTTTGACAACTTCCAGAATAAAATCATGTATCCTTTGCAAGCTGAACATCTAAACTGACATGGTAGTGAAAATAGTAACAAATCCAAGTTTTTGTCTTTGGGATGCAGCATTGTTTATTATTTAAAACATGTTGTTATATAATGTTATGTGTCTGCCAAAGCCTCAATCCCTATTTCAGGACATAAATTCAGCTGATACAAGAAGTTATTTCCACCAACAGTATTGCACATTCTTATGGAATTTTACATCTTGCCTTGAAGCATGTGAATTATAGGCTCCTGTGACAGACCAGATGTCATCTTAGATGGTCTTTCCTGATATGGTAACCCTTATAATCCTAATGTAGCATTCTCCTTTTGTAATGCAACTTTTGCCCTGGCAAGAATAAAATGACAATTACCTTGCAAGGATCTTTATTACTGTTACATTTCTGGAATCATCTGGCTTCTGTTTGTCTGTCGATATCCACTGTATCTGCAGATATCCATTTAAGCTGCAAACAAATCTTTCTATTTGGCACGTGGAGTTATGTCATTCTCGGTTCTTGATCGTTTGCGGAGCTAAGCAAAGAAATCATACCGAGAAGAAGTTAAACAGTGATTATTCTTTCTATGGAAAATAGTAGTGAAAATGCCCATAGGTATTTTAACATGGATTGCTGAGCATCTATAACAAGGAAATGACTTCTTGGTCACTCTTAAAGTGTGACCAAAAGAGGAAAAAGTATAGTGTCATTAATAAATCCCTTCAATCATCCCCTAGCAGTCAGAATATTTATTTATTAGGACTACCCAGGCTGCAGGAATCATGAGAGCTAATTCTGAGAAAAGTTCTGGCTACTCATTTGTTTTCATCTTTAAGCAGAGACATTTTTCACTTTGTTTACCACCTAAAGGAGGTGTGTCTGAGCTGTCTGAGCACAGGGCTGAAAGCCAGGGACTCCTAAATTATTATTCCCAGCTCTCATATATGGCCTTCGGCAAGTCATTTAACATCTCTGCCTCTGTTTCCATATTTGCAATATACTCATTTAAACTGCCTACAGAGATGTTGTGAGGACTAATTAGTTTAATGTTTATAAGTACTTTGAGAAGGATTAGTGCTGTTACTACTGGACCAAATCCTGCAGTTCTTGCTCAGGTGTAATCAGTGGGAGTTTTGCTTGAGTTTGGGCTGCAGGATTTGGCTGGTTGTTAATAAATATGTCCAGTCTATCCTGTCTTATTTAGCTTTGTATGCTACAGCCATCACCATGGCATCTGAGTCCCTTTTAGAGGTGCATTATGCACCAAAAGATGCATTTGGAAATTTCCACTTGGCCCTTCTCATCCAATGAAGAAGACCTAAATATGTCCCTGAGACTTTCAGACTTACAAGGACTCTGCTTTGCCTGAGTGGAGCTGTCATTACTCCAGGGTTTTGTCACAGACAACATTGCCTTTCTTTAGCTCATTTGCTTGTCATAAACAGACTGCCTGGAATTGCAACTGTATATATTAGAGGTCGTAAAGCAGGCAAGCCTCATGATTCCTTGTTTCCTTTGTTGAGCACCACTGGCAAATGATTTTACAAATGAAGTGACCTTAATTTATGATTCTAGCCACTTCTCCGTAAATGCTTGTCTATTCCCCATCTGCGCATTGCATCATTTAGCAGTAACTACTGTTGAAGGCATCGGAAGCACAAAGACAAGATTGCATCCCGTCCAGGTGAGCTGTCTCTGCTGTTAAGTTTTAACCCAATGTAACCTTTTTTTAATAGGGTGGCAGGCCTCCTTTGTGGACTGACCCTGTTAGCACAGGCTTCTAACACCTGTTGAGATGCTGCATTCTGCTGACCCCTTGGGGACTCCTGGCGTGTTAGCTCTACCCTAGATATAAGGGAGGTGGTAATAGTTCCTTGGACAGTGGGACCACAGGCCTGGGACTGAGAGCTTCTACTGGAGGAATCCTTGGAACAGCATATGCTGGGAGGAATACTTGGGCTGAGGTTTAGCTTGTGGTGTTCTTACTTACCACGTTAATAAAGCCATAGCCCAGGGGGTGTGAGTTTCACCTTAGACAGTGTGTGTAGACTTTGCTGGCAGTGGGAATGGCACCTACTCACATTTCCATATTGTAGCTTGCTGTTGTAAGCAAACATGATATTAGGTGTCATTCTGGCTACATTACTAGTACTCTTGCTTTGGGGCAGAACATCATAGTGATCCAAGCCCTACACCAGGATTGGAGAAGCCTGATCTTGTGGCTGAAGCACAGGATGGGAGCAGAGCTGCCCAAGAACTGGAGTGGACAAAAAGGGCGGTTTGCCCCAGGTCCCCCATTTGAGAGGGCCCCCAAACTGACACAGGGGCAACTGGGGCAAAGTTGAGTGAGAGGCATTGTGACATGGTGCATAGGGTCGCAGTGATACTCCTGTTTGGCGCCTGCCATCCACAGTGTGGGGAGTGACTCGCCTGCCTCAGCTGGGCTCCATCCCATTGTTGCTGCTGTCAGCATCTTCGTGCCAGACATGAGGCAATGCACCATGCTGAGAGCCCACAGGTGGGAGCAGGGTCGGGTTGGGAATACCGCTTACACTGGCAATGGGCCTAGAGCTGAGGGAGAGGCAGGGCCAGGAGTGGCTCCTTGGCTGCACACAGGTAGAGGCCCCCTGTCCTCATGGGAAGGGTAGAAACCCCACAGGCCTGGACCCTCTCTTATCAGCCATCCCCTCCCCTCTTCTTTAAACTCTATCATCTCCATGGCAATTTTTTTGAAAGGGTTGGGGGCTTTGGTTTCAGATTTTGTCCTGGGCCCCCCAAACCTCCTGTATGGCCCCGATTGGGAGCCAGGAATTCTAAATTCTATTATTGGCTCTGCCTTGGCCTTCTTGGGTGACCTTGCTTGGGAACTCAGTGTGCCTCAGTTTCCCTACTTATGACATTGGGATAATACTATTTACCTGCCTCACATGGGGCATTGCTAATGATTAATTGAGTAATGTTTCCAAAGGGCTATGGACGTTATGAGAGAAATGCAAAGTGTTACTATTATACATTGCAGATAATGCAATATAATGTGTGGAGGCACTAGTTGTTTCTTCTTTTCCTTACTGCCCTTGAGATGGAAATTAAATTCCCCTCTGCACATATCTAGCAGTTTGTATAGATTCTTTCCAGGATGGTAAACAACAAGAGAGAACACTTAGATCTAAAGTTAGATGGAGGGCAATTGGGTGGCTCCAACTGAACAGAGCTAGTGCCTTCCTTTCCATACCACCTCCCCAGCCCCCAAAATCCAAACATGTAAGCTTTGAGGGAAAAGGGTTTGAAATCCAAAGGCACATCTGATTTTGACCACTAGCCCCCATCTTATAATGGAACCTGGATATGGAGCCATTCCCTTATAATGGAAAACCTTGGGTCTCAAATATTCCTCTGGTGAAATCCTGGCCCTAAAGAATTGTATGGCAAATCAATGTCAGTAGGCCAGGATTTAGGGGGTGGTATTTGAAATCCAGATCCCAATTTTGCAGGATGAGTTCATCTCATGAGTCTGTTTGTTTGAAATCCATCTGAATGGACTAATTCCTTCGGGAGGATCTGCCCAGTGATGTGAGGAAACATTGACTAGTGACGTCAGGAATTCAGCGTAGTGCTGTTAACAAGAGCTGTTTGTTTTCATAATTTTTTCATCTCAGGAGAGAATAGCTAAAAGCCATGGATCCCAGTGTGGCTTTTGCACTCCTGGCATTGTCATGTCCATGTATGCATTACTTCGCAATAGACCTGAACCAGAAATGGAGGCGATCGAAGAGACTTTGCAAGGTATTGCTTATTCCAAAACAACCCCTGCAGGCATGATTCTTGTGATTTTAATTTTGGCTACATTTCCTTCCCCAAGTGGGACAGAGTACACCTAACTTGATTGTTTAAAACTGGCCAATTACTATTAGAGTAAGTCCCAGATTCTCCAGAATGAGCTGTTCACTTTACATTACTCAGGGGGTGTGAAGTGAACAGATTCTGGCCAGAAATAGCCAGTGGAGAATTCCCATTGTTGTTAATTACAGTAGTGCATAGGTGCCTCAGTCGTATGCCAGAGCCCCGTTGTGCTGGGTGCTGTACAGACATAGAACAAAAAGGTGATCTCTGCCCTAAAGAGCTTACAAAGTAAATAAATCCCATTATGGGGGTGGGACTCTTTGCTGGCATAGATCCCATGGAGATGACAGAGCTAGCTTGGAGACCAACCACCAGCTCCAGACAAAGGGGTGTGCCGTGGGTTACGGACATGGAGGAGCAAAACTCCATTATGCCAATTCTCCTCTTTTGTAGGTTAGAGCAGTCTTTTGGCTGTTGTAATTAATGCTGGGGCTGGGACTGGGCTTGTGTTGAACTGGCACCCCAATGGCCACCGGTCACACTGAGCCCGAGTTGCTCCAGATATTAGAAAACCAGTGATTGGACATGTGCAGTCACAGCAGCTGAATGCTAAATAGAGATAGTGGAAGTTTTTGAAATATTTGAAGTGTCAGTGAAAATTTTCATTGCAATTTTGAATTTCACCATAAAAAAAGAGAGAGGTGGATTTTGTGCAGAAATAGTCACAAAATTTCCCTTCCCCCATTTCCTGACAAGCTCTGCCTAATGCTGAGCTGGTTATTGAGGGGAACAAAACCACAAAATCAGCCTTCCATTTGTGCACAGAAATTCTTGATTGAATGACTCTTAACCTTTACCGCTTTGCACTGGCCATGCAGGAAACTTGTGTCGCTGTACAGGATACAGACCCATTCTGGAGGGTTACAGGACCTTTGCTAAAGTAAGTAGCCTCAGATAACATTACAAATTTCTGGAAGACATTCAGCAGGCTGGCGTGTTCAACTGTTGATAAGATACACAGCTAAACTAGGAGAAAAAGGAAATACGTTTACCCAACCTCCCCACCCCCAATCTCCCCAACCAAATCCTGAACACCGCCCTGGAACCTGTTATTCATGTGTTACATATTGAAAACATGACAAGAGCTGCTCATTAATGGCAGTTGCTCTGGTTAGCTCCTTTTATTAACTAGAGTGCTCAGTGCAGGGGTCCCATGTTAGGTCACTAGTAAGTAGGCCTCTTTTTGCAGTTCTCTTGCCCAGGCTCTTAATAATATAGCATCCCTGCAAAACAAAGCAGCTCCCAGATCACCCGGGTGTGTGATGATATAGAAAGGTGCCTAACTATGGTGCATGAACAGGGACATATGCATGACTAGGCACATACAGCTATACAGCCCAATTTGGCAATTACTTTAATGACAGATGAACTGCAAAACTAAAATGAAAATGGAGTTAAGCTGAGATGTCAGTGCTGAATATACCCCTTCCTCCCAGACCTGCTACCCAAGTTGGGTGGGGCACTGAGCACAGCCATACAGTTTTTACTGATCCTTTTTTAAAAAGTCTCCTCTGGGGGATGTATGAAGAAGTGGAGCGGCTAGATACTACAGTGATTAGTGTTACGGACGTACCTTAGACGGGTAGTGAATGCCAAGCTATAAAGCAATGATTTAGAATGGTGTACATGTATATTATTCTGCATAATGGATGAAATTAAAGAGGAAAATATAGGTAGTTGTGAAACCCATTAGACACTGAAGCAATCTCCCAAAGGAGATGGTGGAAGCTCCACTACTTGAGTTATTAAACTGGATATAGAACACACTGTAAGGGGCCATCAGACAAAGGGAAAGACCTAGTTATTTGGCATTGTCCATGTCCTATTTCACTGTTTCTATGATAGAAATTCTAAATGGGGGAACAATTTCTTTTGCTGGTGGATCAAACCTATTTAGCTTGCTTGAAATCAACAGATTTTTCTCTAAACAAGTTTTGCCCATGTAGGATTGGAGTCATGCGAGAGGAATCAATGGCCCAGCCTGCTGTGTGATAGGAAAGGATAGAGGCTGTTGTGGGAGAAAAGTCAACGACCCACGTTGCTGCATGAACGAGAAAGAGGACAATAAAGTAAGGCCTTGCCAGACCTTTATCATTTCTCCTCTTCTTTCTTTTCACTATCCTTTGTTGTTACTGTTTTGTAGTTCAAGTTTTATTTTGTGTGTGCCAAAGCCTTATCCCTTACTCTGATCTTATTCAGGCAAAGCACCTGAGACTGATGGCTTGTCTACACTTAAAATGCTATAGCAGTACAGGTGTAGCACTTCAGTATAGACACTACCTATGTCAACAGGAAAGGTTCTCCCATCAGCATAGGTAATCCATCTCCCCGAGACATGGTTGCTAGTTTGATGGAAGAACATGGGGACAGTTTAACAACACTGCTTAGGGTGTGGATTTTTCACACCTTGACTGACTTAGTTAAACTGACCTAATTTTCTGGTGTAGACCAGGCCTCACTTTGCTTTTATTTGATCCTTGCTCAGGCAAAAGCTACCATTGATTCTATTCAATTACAACAGTGTAACATTGGTATAAGTGAGATCAGAATAAAGCTCTGTGTGTTTATTCAGGCAAACTCCCACTAAAGACAGATAAATAAAAGTGGGGAGCTCAAGATCTAGGCCATTGTTTCATCTGTCTGTGTCATTCCACTATGTTAGTTGTACTGTTTATCATTTAACAAAATAATCAAACACATTGGATCAGAAAGGAAAAATGAACCAGTTACATGTAGACAGAGCTGAGTCCTCTTGTTCTGAGAAAAGAAATACGCTAACAAAGAGCTATCATTTTGTTTAACAGGCAATGGTGTCCTCCATGTTGTTCAACGCAGCTGAATTCCAGCCTTTGGATCCCACACAGGAACCTATCTTCCCTCCAGAGTTGTTGGTAGGTGCACTCATGCAGCAGTGCAGTGCAGCTCATTGGCCTGATTCTTTCCCACAGGGTTTGAGTGACCTTCATGGCTCTTGCCCCAAGGAGCTTACAACGTAAAAGACAGACACCAATAAAACAAGACACACTGGCTGACCCAGAGCGGGCATCATCATTCCAGTCTTTCACATAAGAGCCCTTCCAGAAGAAGCTTTCCATGGGATACACAGGGCAAGCTGAATCAGTGCATTCCCTAGCTGCCCTGGCCATGCCACTTTCCGCTCCACACTACTCACTGTCAGAGCTGCTCGGGCTTCCTCTCCAATCATCCCCCCCACCCTGTGAAGGAACAATTATGGATGCTTGTTCCCCTGCAATCCCTGTCTGGGCAGACTTTCTACCAGCAGATGCACTGCACACTGATTGCACCATCATAGCCCATGGTTTGGTCCACCGGGTGGGTGTGTTCTCAGCCTCCTGTACATTTAACAAATCATCCTTAAAACCAGAGGTGATGTGTGGGGGGAGGAGCATGCAGGTTCACATGCCTCCCCAGATTTGCTGCTTGCCTTGTACTGAGCATGCTCAGTAAAGCTGCAGAAAGTGGCTGGCTGCCCTCACTCTGCCTCCTCGCTATTGGCAGGCACGGGTTGTCTCTGCTTAAAAAGCTGTTATTAGTTCCATGGCTGCTGGCAGCTCCTCTTGACCCAACCCAATATTAGCCAATGCACTGCTGGTTCCTTCAAGAGGATCACACTGAGTTTGGTCATGCCAACACCAACTCCCTCTGTTTCATTTGTAAGCCGTTCTCATGTTACTACGGCAATGACATTGGGCTGAATCGTCTCCAGTTTCCTCTTCCTAATAAACAGCAGTGAGCAATGAGGAGAACTGGAAAAAAAATAGCAGAGGCAGGGATTCTGAGGGAAACGTTTCACAATCTGAATCTGTCCCATTTTATTTGCTCAGATTCAGAGAGAAAAACACCAGAAACAGCTGTGCTTCAAAGGCGAGCGTGTGATGTGGATACAGCCCACAACACTTGCGGAGCTGATAGTGCTCAAGGCCCAGTATCCCAATGCCAAGCTTGTGGTAGGAAACACAGAAGTTGGTAAGAGGAAGAGCTGAGGCTCAGTTTTAGAAGTTGCTAAAGTTATCCACAGAAGGGGTGTTCCCAAGCGCGATGCAAAACCAGTTTGGACTTCCTTAAAACAGCCTGAGTCAAACATCTCTGGGAGTGGTTTCTGGAGTGTATGTCAGGGAGGATTTTACTTCTTTCCACGTAGCTCAGTCTCATGAATATCTTTTTTCCTGTTTGTTGTAGCAAGCTAAATAAGTGCTCATTCAGATCTGTGGACATTTTGTGCTAACTTTGTGCCAGTTATTGATGGGTTATTGGAAAGAAGTTGCACATGGATACAAAACAGACTGCAATTTTTTTGCAGGAAGGGAAGAGACACACCAGAAATGTACTTGTGCTCAGGGGAATCCAGTCCTGAAACTTTCAGCCATTTTCCAGGGGGCTGGGTATACCTCATAGGATTTGAGGGTTTGCAGAGCTCTCACACTTACTTTTTTGTGTGGAAGGGGGAGGGAGAGTGAGATTTGCAAAGCCAATTTGAGTTCATAAACAATTCCCCTGCTGATATTTAATCCTATTTTTCAAGTGCTATTCAGCCAAACATGGTGATAGCAATGAGTCAGTAATGGCTACATGCAGTACAGGAGCTCGTTCTTGGGGAAAAAGGTTGGTGGGTATTGAAAGTTGGAGACAAATCTCATGGGTTCTAGCCCAAAAATGTAATTACACAAATGCCACCATTGGCCCTTCTTCAGAAACTCTTTAAGCCATTACATAATGAGTATAAGATACTGAAGCTAACTGATCTGTGTTACACAGAAATGCTACTTTTCACTGAGAAGCATCTAACTCAGGAGCCTTGTTTTTCCTTGAGGTATTGAAATGAGGTTAAAGAACATGCTGTATCCAGTGATAATAGCACCAGCATGGATCCCTGAAATGAACTTTGTTCAGCACACAGAGGAAGGTAGGTAAAGATTATTCATAATGCTATGCAGCCAGTGTGGTCTTTGGGGAAGGTGCAAGGGAGGGACTGTGATGAAGGGCCCCCTTCTTTTATTCCCATCTCCTTTTCTGAGGCCAGATTTGCTCAGTTTATTCATTCTAGGAGTTGCACCGAAATCGATAGGACAAGTTGCATGAGAAGCATGCATTAGCTGCTCATTAGCATTCTGAGATTAACAAATTGGATTGCCTTTACTGGGGAAGGCAGATCTGAGTTGAATTTCAATACAAAGATGCCACAGCACACAGACGTTGTAAAGAGATGCAAACAGATAGTGATAAGAGCCAGGAATGGTTATTACTGGAAAAAATATTAGAAATTTCATAACAGTTCCATGTGTGACGTTTATGCAAATTAATGGGTAAATTTGCATATCAGCAAATAATTTGAAAGTGACCATAATTTTTCATTTTAAAAAATTATGCTTCTCAGACATTGGATTGATAGCACATTTGAATGAAGTCCTGAGTTTATCTGGATGGCAGAAGCAAGGCAAACTTCCCATACACACTGCCCAGCCAGTGTGCCTCAACCTCTAGGGACATGTCTACACTGCAATGTAAGCCAGGGTTAGTGGGACTTGAGTCAGCTGACCCATGGTAGGGAGTCCTGGACTTGAGCATTTACATTGTATATTAACTCTATGTTAAGACTTTTCTAACCCATTCTTGAACCTAAGGCTCTAATATCCACACTGCAAGGTGGAGACCCAAGTCAAAATAACCATATCCCAGAGTCCCTAGTGCCCCTCTCTTCACCCCCACTCTGAAATGTGGCCGCTCTAGTCCTAGGACCATGATGCACTGTGGGACAACTTCACTGCCTGCCCTGCATGTACCAGGAAACAGCTTGCTTTGCAAAAGGCTTGATCAGTTCACTCTCCATTGCAAACCCAGAAGGCTCTCTAATAGCGTGCTTGGAGATTGGTGATTAGAACAGAATGGGTTAATGCTGACCTGAGCTGCTGCTGTTCGCAAAGGGGGGGGGGGGGGGCTTCCATTTCCAATAGAGTGGATAGCTGATTGTAAAGAGACTTAAGGAAGCTGTCCCATGGAATTGTGGGATACTTCCAGCTGACTCCCAGGACCTGAATCAAGTGGGGCTGCATCTACACTGCAAAGCAATTGGGGTTGGATCCTGGATCCCGACATAACTTGAGCACGGACCCTCCTGCCCTGCAGGTTCCTGGGATGCTGGGTCCAAGCCCTGGGTTAGCACTACTGCAGTGTAGTCACAAGGGAGTTAGGTTTGAGCCCAGATTGGGGCACAGTCTTCCATTGCAGTGTAGACATACCCTAGGAGTAACAGACATAGTTCAATATCCATGGTCCAGTGCAGTTCTTCCTCTCTTTGTTGAGCCTACCAACTCATATAAATAAATAATCAGATGCGTCTCAGATAGGGACATCCGTTAGATAGCAACAGCCTGTGCGTCAAACTGACAACCTTCAAGTGAAAGGCTCTGTAGCTCATTAGCAATTCCCAGATGCACTTGGTTGCCCAATAAGTGCTGACATAAGAGTGGTAGTTTGTATAGTTGTGGTTGGTTTGTAATTGGTGTGTGCAGCTTGTGTGTGTGCCTGTTGTTGGTGGACTTTATGGTTTAGCACATGTTTGGCCAGGAGAAATGGTCGAAATTTTTTGAAAAAAGGTATTAGTGAATGAATGAGAAAAATTATTTTTAATGGAAGAAATGTTGTGCCTCATGAACCTTCCTCTGGAAAACACAATTCCTTTTCCTGGGAAACACACGCCTTGGCTGTTGATAAAAATTCTGTTGTTCTTCCTTGTAGGTATTTGCTTTGGTGCTGCCTGCACCCTGAGCTCTGTAGAAGTGATGCTGAAAAAAGCTGTGGCTAAGCTGCCTTCCTACAAAACAGAAATGTTCCAGGCTGTATTAGAGCAGCTGCGGTGGTTTGCAGGCCCACAGGTCAAAAATGTTGCAGTAAGTGACTTGGAAAAGCTAGTGAGCTAATGCTAGAGGGAGAGGCAAGAAACTTAAATGAAGAATTGACTGAATAACTGACCCTCCCATTATTATGTGCCTCGTGCTCCTCTTATTACATCTGAAAGACACCGTGTCCCATTTTTGTGGATTCTTTTCCCATAAAATTCTACTGCAGGCCCATGGAGGCTGTACGCTATTTTGTCTTGTGCCATCTTAGGTTATTATACGACACTAGCAGCTCACCAAGGAAAAACAGAAGGAATCTGCTGCACTCATTTCTATTCCCAGGCAAATGGGAAAACTCTAGAGCAGCCTGGCAATGAGTTCAGATTTAACGAAGAAGCATTTACTGTGGATCCAAAACTGCAAATGGTCATTAAAGCAAAAGCATGACCAGGAAGCCTCAGAACACTGCCCCTTCTGTATGAAAAGAGACTGTGTTTTCTACAGAATCTACTACGACTTCAGAAGGCAGTCCTCAGTAGGGGCTTATCTGGAGTGATGTTACAACAGGGTACCTAAACTACACTGGGTCCAGGTGCTCTTTGGGTGCTGAAAAGCAGAGCTGAAGTGGTTTTGTGCTGGTCTGAGTCTACTGTGCTCACATTGTTTTGACTCTGTAAGGAAGCTGCGAGACAGGCAAAAGTGGGTTGGAAAGCCTGTAGTATCTCAGTGTGACACTAACATGGTCAATGATGAGTGTGTAAACTAATATTGCCTCAATGTGCTTAGATGTGGCATCTTCCCTGTCCTCCGCAAACCCCAGTTCAAGCCCTGCTTTTAGGGCTAAACAAGAACATGAGCATCTATTGATCTTACTAGATCTTCCTCTATGCTTTGCAAGTTACCTAGGGCTATGTTTTTTGGGGTCCAGAGAGCTGTTGAATAAGAATCACTTTTAAAGCAGGCGGATAAATCTAACATAGGACTTCATGCTGAAAGATTCTGAGTGCCCCCAATTCCCACCGCAGCCAATGGGAACTGAGCCATTCAGCATTTCTCAGGAGGTACTCAGCACCTGGCAGGATTGAGCCCTTGATCATGGTTCCAATATTTGAATTTTGGAACCATTGTCATGAATGATTAGCGCATGAGGCTTTCTTTTATGTTCAGCTAAGGACCATCCTTGAAAGCCATTTTGGTCAAATGCCTCTGTTGATTAGGACTGATACGAGCTCTGTGGGTCTTGAGTGTTCAGCACTGGAATTGAATTAAGGCCCTAAAATTGTCATGGTATCAAAAGAAACCTAAATCTAGTCAAACTCTAGAGTTACATTTGAATCAGTGCTAGATAGCAAAGCTGCACTAGCCATATCTTCCAGCTGTCTTCTAATCCATGCATTTGGTCTACTTTATTCCAGGCTCTTGGGGGAAATATAATGACTGCTAGTCCAATTTCTGACCTCAATCCTGTGTTTATGGCATGTGGCAGTAAATTGACTTTGGTGTCAAATGGTGAGTTTATTCAAAGTTCTAACTGACATTGAGGGATGTAGTGTAATCAGTAATTCTTTCCCATGCCTATTTAATCCAGGCCAGAACATAGGGAAAAAACCCACTGTGTTAACATTAGGGGCTCTGTTTTAGTCTTTCTGGGCACTAAAGAGCCAGGGAGAACAACTGGGCTATCGATATTCAACAGATTCAGTACAGAATCCCTTTTGCATTTGCTATGGCAGATGATCAAAGGAATCCCCACTACTTTGCCCCCCGCCATCCCTCCCCCCACACACAGAAAATTAACTGAAAAGGTCCATTCCTGAGGAAGAAGTAAAGGGATTATGGTGACTGTGGGAGTGAAGTCCATGTTTCTATCACCATAGTTCCATGATTCCTGTGGGTCTTTGAGATCAGGGATGGTGCCTGACTTTTCATACTTAAACATGATAAAAATCTTATATAGTATTTGCTGTTCTGAAGATATTAAAGGAGTTTGTTTAAATAGGATCGTTTTGGGAATTAAGAAAAAGTGCTGGTTTGTAATGTGCTCCAGTGAGTGGTGAAAAATGCACATTGGGATTAGTGCTGGATGAAATTTTTCAACCAAAACTGTTTTTGGGAAAAGAATAAAGATTCAATAACACCAAAATATATTTGTGAGACAAGGTGGGAGAGGCAATATCTTTTATTTGGACCAACTTCTGTTGGTGAGAGAGGCAAGCTTTTGAGCTACACAGAGCTCTTCTTCAGATCTGATATGATGGAACCAATGCGGCTACAACTACACTGCAAACAACACTGGGAATTTGCATCAGTTTTGCCGATTTCTTTCAGCCAAAACCTCCATTCTTTAAGGAAAAAAATAATTCTAAAAAAGTCAGTTTTCTTCCAGTTTAATTTAAAAAGTAAAAGAGGTTTGAAATTGAAACCAAATTGTTTGTTTGTTTTATTTATTTATTGACTTGCTGAACATTTTGAAAAATGATGTGTTTGGGTCAACCCAAAATGATTTTTTTCCCAATGTTTTGGAATGGCGAGCAAACTGAAAAATCATTTATTCACACAGCCCAGATTGGGGTGCTGGAAACTGATTCACTTGGATGTTTGGAATGAATTAGAATCAAAGGGACACACCCCAAAGTATTTATTTCCTGTTTAACTCAGTCCTAGTGCAGGCAAAGCTCCCACAGAAGTCAGTGGAAATTGTGCCTGCATAAGGACTGAATAGAATTTGCGGAAGTACTTCAGGATTTGACTGAAAAGAGTTAGAAATTAAGAAGTAAAATAACTGATTATCAGATCGAATTTAGTTTATGTAACTGCAAGGTCCTCTTTACATGCCTGATGATAATTATTTACTTGGATTAAATGGGAGAGTATTGCCTGATATACTCACCCAACCATGTTTTTCTCTTTCCTCTCCTTGTTATACAGAGGGCAAAAGGACTGTAAGAATGGATGAAAAGTTCTTTACTGGTTACAGAAAGACAGTGCTAAAGCCTCAGGAGATATTGCTCTCCATTGAGATGCCTTACACTAGGAAGGTGAGATGCTGGAATTAACAATAGTCTAATGGCTGTGTAAAGCTGAGCTGGTGTTATTCTATAGGGGACCCAAAAGTGCCTAATGCGTCTAAACTAACCTTTCCTTGAAGACTGACTTCCAGCAGAGATGTGCTTAATTAGCCCCTACTGGGTCAGCTAGAAGGAAGGTCATTTTTAGAACAGCCTAGTAGAACAGCTGCTGCCCTCTGAATCACAAGTGTTCTGTTTTCAGTTTTGGCTATGGTAATATGCAAGATGCCCAGTCAGTAAGTCCAGCCACTAGATGGGGGACTCCAAACATTATTTAAGTCTCTTCTTGTGTCTGTCCACTAGAAACTATAGATCTTCTCCACTTAACCTCTTAGGCTATCAAGAAATGTAAGTAATAAAGATAAAAGATAGAAGATAAAAACAAGCCAATGGAAATGAATGGAATATTTTTAACTGTTGAGAATATTTTCTTCTGAAGCTATCTGAAAATACAAGTTTTTAAAATGAACTTTAAGTTTAATGAACATCTCTACTCCTTCTGAATGATTTTCTAGGAGGTGGGTGGGAGAATGTGAAAGGTTTTTCTTCCCAGTGTTTTGGCTAGTCTAACAAAAGATATTTCCCTGAGAAAATCCCATGCTGCACTTGTTATCCTCAGCCAGTTCACCACTAAAGGATCAAAGCTGTTTTTTTTTTACTCTTCACCGCGAGTTAATTGTGAAAAACAATTCTACTTGCACTGTGAAGGAGTCTTGTGTTTCAGTTCCATCTCGATAAGGAGCAAGATGACAACTTGAGAGGTAAAGTACCAGAGCATTGATCAGTTGACCAGTGAAGTTGTGAGCTATAATGAGTAATGCTGACATGGGGAAGCAGGCATTATGGAGAAATATACAGCTGTACATAAGTGAAAATAGAGAGGAGCCTGCCAAAATGCAGGCATTTAACTAGTACTGGAAGTAATCAGATCAACAGAACATTTCACCAGAGTGTTTTGGGGCTTTTTTTTTGTTTGTTTTCAAGTAAGTTTAGATCTATCAAAATGTGCTAGTTTAACATTCTTGCAGATTCAAATACAGTTCTTGTGTAATTAACCATTGGAACAATTTACCAAGGATTGTGGTGGATTCTCCATCACTGACAATTTTTAAGTCAATACTGGATGTTTTAGTAAAAGCTATTCTTTTATTTTGGGGATGTTCTATGGTCTGTGTTATATAGGAGGTGAGACTATATGATCACAATGATCTCTTCTCACTTTATGTCATGCTAGATGGTCACCAGCTGATCTTGAAAAACCAAAGCAACTTTTGAATTCTGCAGATTATGAGCTCTCGATGGGTCTTTGGCTTATGGAGATCAGCTCAGCAAAACTAAAGTTCTTCAATGGATGAATTTTGGGAGGAGGATTTTCCCTTTTTTAAGTGGCAGTCAAGGTGTTCTGGAATCACAATTTTCTGGAAATTAGTAGAGCAAGTTAAAGAAAGGCTGGTTTAGCACAATCTGAAAGACCTGATATTCCATTGTGCCACATCAGTTTTATACTGGTATAATTCTGTTGATTTCACTGGTGTCACACCAGTGTAAAGCTGGTGTAACAAAATAGAGATTCAGGCCCTGTGTTCAGCAATTTGTACTGTTGTTCAGTGTTGCCATCCCATGGAGATGACATTTCAATGGTGAATGTTGATCCCTCTACTTTGTATACCTGCACTTTGGGATCTTTTCACCTTGATGATGAGCTCTGTACCCACACATGGTATCACAGCTTCATGATGTAAATGGGTTTACCCTGCAGGAGAATGTTCAAAGGGTGACAACCAACTGCTCCTTCATCTCTCACATTATTGTCCTCTAATTGTAATTGTGGTGTTGGATATCTCCACTGGCCTCTCTCCTTTGTGGTGACTGATGGGAGAAGAAGCCCATGTGGCAGCGATATCCCTGAAAATGTGAACACTGGCTGTTACCATTTTGTCCATTGAGTTGGCATTTTTAATGTGGTGCAATCTGGGGGTGCTGCCATTCAACACGTGGGTGAGGGGAAAGAAGAGGGTAATTTGATTTAGATTTGTAACTCCTGCTGACCACTTCTCCCTTTATCTTCACTGCTCAAAAAGATATGTTTTTTTACTGTAAGATGATTAATGCTTGTTAGCTATCCCACTGTAAAATCCTAGTGGAGACAAGGCACCATAGTTTTACAGTAGGGTAGTGTAGGAAAGGTCAGCTAAGGGTTGGGGGGCATAGGGTTGACCTTGCCTAGCTAGAGGATGGTGTAAACTGCAGGTGCCTTGTTTAGCTTGTGTTAGTTATCTGACTGTAAAAGCTGCACCTTTTGGGCAGTGAAGCCAGCCTCAGATATGGAATCTGCAGGAGATTTGCTGAGTGTCAATCTCTCATTGTAATTTCATTACTGCAAAGCTCCATTGAAATACAAAGTGAGGACAGAGGCTGCATTTCCTCTTCTTCGATAGTTAATTAGCTTAACAAGCAAAGTAGCAGAATGAGATGCTCTTGCAGGGAGGACACCAATACATGCTGCTCTCATATTATCTGCAGGCTGCCCACTAATTAGGGCTATGTGTGGAAAGATGCATTCAAGGAACACTTCAGCTGTGCATCTTCAGTAATGCACAAAACCCGGCCCTGGAGAGACAGCACTCATTACAGACAATAAAGGAATAACTTCTGGCTGCTGTTGCTGGGGGATAATTAACTGCACAGAACTTTCTGCTGTTCAGTGTCTTGCGTACATGCCATCACTGAACACGCTTTACAGCAAACTACTGAAAAGACTGATATAAAGTGTCTGATTCTTTGCTTACTGCAGGATACTAGTAATTTCAGTGGGAGTCTCTCATACCTTGCATGACAGGGAAAGACTAGGTCAAATATGAACCAAGGGCTGCACATCAGCTAGTTGAAACTGGCATTATTTGTACACATTGATCATCATTAGTTGCAGGTGAACTGGGGAACTTTGTATGTTGCAGCAATTTGTGCCCTAAAGAAAATATTCTGAAAAAGACAAAGTTCCTGCTAGTCCACTCATGGTGCACAGAAGGAAATGTCAGGCTGTTGTGCTCCAACATGGATGTGAGTCAAGTGCTTGGCAAAGTCCTCTGCACTGGGCAGAAGAAAGTCACAAGCTCCTTGCCCACCTGCTCCCTTATTCCATGGGTCAAATGCCATCCTCCGTGTGCAGTGTGGACAAGTTTAGCTGCATGCTGACGTTTTAGGCAGGAGTAACTTGTAGCCACATATCAGCAGTCCTGGTAATGCAGGATTGGGTTCCTTTGTGCCTCTGGAACTATACTGATACCTTAACTATGGATCTGGCCCAAACGTTTAGTAGGTTTCTATTAATTTGCATTTAGCTCAGCATTTCAGAAATTGCATATGTAATTGCATGCTTCACACACATTCATGTTAGCCTTTGAGTGCACACCTTGATCCACCTGCAGTTTTTATAAGTTCATTAATGGAGCCTACCTGAAAATGTGGCTTGTATGGTGAAAACTTTGAGCAGTTAGTTATAAGGAATAGACAGAAATTCAGAGATGGAAGCAAGAGAGAAGAGGAATATTTTGGAATGAGGCAAAGATCCAATGAGTTGGAGAGACACAGGAAGTCCATTCCAGGTGCTGGGATTTGCTGAAGAGAACAGTTTCTGAGATTTTTTTTTAAAAGCAAAGGGAACGGTGGAAGCCTCATTGCTGGAGACATAAACTACATTGGATAAAGCCCTGGAGAACAAAGCATAGAAACAAGTTAAAGGTGTTTTGATCCATGTTCTTAGTCTGACCCATTTTAGAGCTGGGAGTCGGGTGTGAAATTTAGTTCTGTTTTTGAGTTCAAATTTCAAAGATTTGGGGTTATTTGGATCTAGGTTTTTTTTTTTTTTTTTTTTAAATCTGATCTGTGTCTAATTAACATGAGGAAAAGATGAAATTGTTGAGAGAAGGAAATAGAGCTGGGTGAAATATTTCATCTGAAACTTTTTTTCCCCTGAAAACTGCAGAGCTGGTGACCCAAACATTTAGTGAATTCATGTCGAATTTGCCAAATTGTTTTGGTCAAAAAATAATGTTAAAAAAATCGCAAAAAACCCAAAGCATTTCATTTTGACATTTTCTGTTGAAATGGTTTGATTGTTTGAAATAGAAATGACTTTTCATTTATTAAATTTTTTTAAAAGGTAAAAATCTCAAAACCAAAATAATAGAATCATAGAAGCTTAGCGTTGTAAGGGAATTCAGGAGGTCATCTAGTGTCCAACCCCCTGCTCAAAGAAGGACCAGCCCCAACTTAATCATCCCAGCCAGGGCATTGTCAAGCCAGGCCTTAAAAACCTCTAAGCATGGAGATTCCACCACCTCCCTAGGTAACTCATTCCAGTGCTTCACCACCCTCCTAGTGAAAACGTTTTTCCTAATATCCAACCTAGACCTCCTCCACTGCAACTTGAGACCATTGCTCCTAGTTCTGTCATCTGTCATCACTAAGAACAACCTAGCTCCATCCTCCCTGGAACCTCCCCCCCCCCACCTTCAGGTAGTTGAAGGCTGCTATCAAATTCCCTTCACTCTTCTTTTCTGCAGACTAAATAAGACCATTTCCCTCAGCGTCTCCTCATAAGTCATGTGCCTTCAATCATAAATGAAATGTTTAGTTTTGAATGAAATATTTTGTTTGACACAAAACAAATTTTTTTCAACATTTTGGTTTGGCAAACATTTTTTTAAAATTTTAAAAATATTTTTTTGGTTTGGCCAGTGAGCCAAAAAATCAGTTACTCATACAGTCTAGTGTGAAAATTCTATAGTCAGTCATTTCTTTTCCATATCTAGAGAAGAGAGAGGACAGGTAGCAACAGAATATCCGCCAATAGTTTTCAAACTTTCCCAGGAAGATTGAATGTCTTTATAAGAGCACCGGGTGGATTGGTCATTTCTTAGGTAGCCTATCACCCAGCCCTGAATCGTGAAAAATGGTCTTGTGTGAAGGATGATTCCTCATTCAGAATGCAAAGTCAGCTCTCCATCATAGGGATAGATTAGCAGGCTGTCCACATTCTGCTGCCCTTGTGGCCTTGTGACCAAAGTTGAGAACAAAATTTTCCCCCTTTCTTAGCATGAGTATTTCTCAGCCTTCAAGCAAGCTTCCCGTCGGGAGGATGACATTGCTATAGTGACCTGTGGAATGAGAGTCCTTTTTCAAGAAGATAGCAACCGAGTCCAAGAGATTAAGCTGAGCTATGGAGGAATGGCTCCCACAACTGTACTGGCAATAAAAACTTGCCAGGAGCTCATCAACAGGTAGGAGAATCATAATCTGATCTTCTAGCATAGACGGGCCTCTTACTGCAACAGTGTTCATTTTAAAGGGTTATTTTTATAGTAGGTGGCCACATTTTCTGAATCCTCACTTACTGTACCTCTAAGAGGTAATGAAAAGCAAGAGACAGAAGAGTGAGAAGTTTGGATAAAACCCTTGATAGATCTGGGTGCTTGTCTGACCTTACCGAGATCCCTTCATGATCTCATGATTTCCAGTACTCCTTGCAACACTTAAAGCACTCTCAAAGAAACATGGAGTCTGTCACTGATGCAATTTCATTAAGCCATGGCCATGTTTTAGGGCTGCCACTGTTTGTTTGAATACGCTGATTGAGATGGTCAAAACCAGAATTCTTTTCCTTAGAAATTCTGAGATTTTAAAATTTTGTTTAGTCCTGAATCAAGATGAAAAGCAGAAATTTCAGAATTTTTAGTGAAATGAAATAATCCAATATATTTCCTTGTCACTTTTAGATAATATATAATCAAAACAAAGTTGAAATGAAACATTTTGATAATTCCCAATAGAAAATGTTGATAAAATCGATACATTCCCATGGAACCTTTCAGTTTTATCAAATCAGCATCTTTTGATGGAAAAGCATTCTGTTGGAACATAATTATTGTTGATTATACTATTGATTATATCATTGCTACTGTGGCTACGAAGGAAGTGTTTTAGAGAGCAGAAGGAGAGTAGATACTATGGAGAAATGGTTTCAGTTATGCAGTTGCAGAGCACTGCATAGTTGCATCATCTCTTACTTTTTCCTATTTTTCTTCAATGGGAGTTCTCTTGGGGTAAGGAATGTAAGGAGACAGAGAGTTGTCATTTGTGAGGATGTCATGCTGAGCTGTTGGAAGGATTAGTTAGTTAGCTGGCAAATGTTTTGACAATGTAGAATGCTATGGAAGTGCTCCATATTATTGTTTGTTTGTTTGTTTGTTTGTTCCTGTGCAGAGAGTGGAATGACAATCTGCTGCAGGAAGCCTGCCGCTTGTTGGCAGAGGAGATGAAACTGCCCCCGTCAGCCCCAGGAGGGATGGTGGATTTCCGACTTACGCTCACGCTCAGTTTCTTCTTTAAATTTTTTCTGCTGGTGCTTCAGAAATTAAACATGAAATTCAATGGGAATGTGAGTGCTGCTCTCCTCTTAGCTGGGGTTGGAATACAGAGGGCTAAATAAAAGACTACACAATGGAACTGAACACAGAGTGGACAGATTCTCAGCACATAGGGCCAAATGCTGTGCTGGGGAGTGTTGTGGGAGCATGCAGAAGGAATCCATTCTGCCAGGCCACTCTGTGTTGTAATAGCTGCTGTGGCTGTGATGCTCCTTCTGTGAAGGGTAGAGATCAGAGCATCTGCATAGCAGATCCACTAGCTCAACCCTGGCCCATCCACCTCACTTCTCCTACAGTGGGTTTTGCTCTGTGGCACATTGGTCAGTCAAGGGGGTTCTCAGATTTCTGCCTTCTCCATGCACTGGTGTCAGGGCTATTGGTGTCCACGGGGGCCTGTGACAACGTTGCCTCTTGCATTGCACAAAGATGGATGAGCCTATTGGGATTGAACCCTGGACTTTCTGTGCTAAGAGCAAAAGCCTCTGTCTGAGCTAAAGTGGCAGCACTCTAACTCCTTTATGTGGATCAGCCTCTAAAGGGGGCCACATCACACCACTGAATTGATGGGTTACATAGGCAGATTGAGTGAGCCATGCTAGAGGTGAAAATGCACTGTCTGGGCTGAAAGTTAGGTGGAAAAAAAGCAGAAGGCCAGAGCCTGTCTGGGGGAGACAGAAAAGGGAAACAGAAAACAGATAAAGGGTTCATCATTTTTTAACATGTCTTTGGCAGAATGACCTTGATGAGCTGGTGTCCTCCAGATATGTGAGTGCCACTGAAGTGTTTCACAAAGATCCTGCTGCCAGCGTACAGCTTTTCCAAGTAAGCAGTGATATGCACACGGTCCAGGCGTCTCTCCTCTGTGACTCCAGACTCACTGTATTCTATTTGCTGGGTGTTTATCCTTGCCTGGATTCTGTCATGGTTGAGATCTTTATTCAGGCTTTAAGCACTTCCTTACTTGAGTACTATAAAGTTCTCTCCCTTAGTTTCCCAGAAACTTTATTGTCTGAGGGCAGATCTACACTATTGCTTAAGTCAATCTAACTTGTGTCACTCAGAGGTGTGAAAAAGACTCCCCTGAGTGACAAGTTACAGCAACCTAAGCGCTGTCCACACCGGAGCTATGTTGGTTGAGATGCTCACCCGTCAACATAGCTTCTGCCTTTCATGGAGGTGGAGTAATTATGCTGATGAGAGAGCGCTCTTCTGTTGGTAGACAGTGTCTTCACAAGATGCGCTACTGTGGCACAGCTGCATCAGTGCAGCTGCGCCGATGTAGCACTTCTAGAATAGACCTGTCCTGAGTGTATGAATCCCAGCAGGCTGAAGCCAGAAAGCTCTTTCCATTCAGTCGCCTACTTCCCCTGTCCTTGTCAAATTCACTGGCTAGCCATCCAGTTCCAAATTCAATTCAAAACTGCTTTTCTGCTTCCCAAAGCTCTTGAGCTGCTCCCTTCTGCCTTTGACTTCATATCCACATACACCCCCGCCTGCTCACATTAACCCTCCACACATGGCCAGTTCTGCTCAGCGGAGAGTGGGGAAGATGCTTTTAAATTTGCACTCTCCCATGCTAGCCTTCCCTTCAAGCTGTTGAGTCACATCAAAGAACTCTTCTAACCCTTCTCTTCTCCTTAGCTTAGAGTGGTCTTTAAGCTGAATTCCCCTGCCCCACCTCTTTCTGCACTACAGCATCATCCTGTTCCACTCTCATACTCACTCACCCACATTCACTTCCCCCTTCCACACTTCAACTACTTCTTATTTCCCTCGTCACCGTCACATGAAACACCTTCCCCCAACCCTCCAGTCTCAACATCTGGGTATCCTACGGTACAAGCAAAGATATATAGTGTGTGTTTGTTATAGGAAGTGCCTGCAGGACAATCTGTGGAAGATATGGTGGGACGGCCCCTGATGCACCTTTCAGCAGCCAAACAGGCATGTGGAGAGGCTGTCTACTGTGATGACATACCTCACTACGAAAATGAACTCTACTTAACACTGGTCACCAGCAAAAAAGCCCATGCCAAAATTATGTAAGTGCCCTTTCTGTACACTGGAGTTTGCACTGTGTACCCAGCATTCCTGTTGGGCTGGAGGAGGTTCTTCAAGGAAGTTCTAGCTAATTGAGCATCACTAGTTGAGCTTTGTAAGTTGCAGTTGCTTGTGCCCTAAAGAAAATATTATTTTAAAAAAGAGAAAACGTTCCTGCTAATGCACGCATGACATACAGCAGTGAGTGTGAGGTTATTGCTGTGCTCCAGCATGGATGTGAATTTAGTACTAGGCAAGGTCCTCTGCACTAAGCAGAAGGAAATCCCATGCCCTTTGCACTTCCATTTTTTTATTCTCAAGAGTGCAGGGTAAAAATGGGGAGAGGGATGAGCACAGAATGGGTTTGTCTGAGGATATGTGGGCTTAAATGCCATCCTCCATGTGCAGCTGGAACATGGTTAGCTACACGCTGACCTTTTAGGCAGGAGCAACTAGTAGCTCCACATCAGCATTCATTAGTAATGCAGGATTGGGTTCCTCTGTGCCCCATGCCATTCTTCATTCTTTTACCTTGTATTTAAATACTAACACTGTGCACCTGCTCTGGACAGGCTCATGACCTCAGTGTAATGATTACTGAATGGATGAATGAGTTTCTCATGATGGGAATAAAGCTCTTTACACACTTCAAAATTATATACATCCCTTACTAATTAGAAAGAGTTGGCTCCAGACATGTTTTGTCCACACACAGCATGGCTAATGCATAGGTTGTAACCATGGCAACTGACCATGTGTCATTTTTGCCTGTGGTCTGAGCCTGGCACATGATGTCTTCTATACAAGAACACTTATTTTTCAGTGTTGGCTGGATCCTCTCCAACTTTGCCTGTGTAACTGAGTTGGGTGGTCCTTTTTTCTCCTTGTTCTCTACTGGCAGGACACCCCCACTTACTACTGTGTGAGTTTCCTTTGGGTATTCTTGCCCTGCCTGAGGCAGTATGGGGTGGCTCCTTGGATTTTTCGCAGAATGCATTAATACAAGTCAGGCAGTGTGGCAGTCATGGCTGCACAAACTCGGTTGACGCACTTTTTGCGAAAGAAGTTGCGAGGTGGTGATAACTCAACCACTGATGTTGTAACTTGGTCAAAGAGTATCATGAACTGGTTCCAAAACACAATTGTATTTTAGCATAGACGTGGCCTTTAGAGCTGGAGCTGACAATCTTATTTATCCCTCTAGAACAATTCTGGATTGTTGCCTTACAGTATACAGTAATTTCTGGTGGGTGCCTTGCCTACTTCCCTTGTGCATACTGTACCAGATGACTGAGGGATAGATAATGTGATGCCAATTTTTTTAAAAAGTGCCAAAGGCGATCCCGGCAATTAGAGGGTGGTAAACCTAACTTCTGTACCAGGCAAATTGGTTGAAACTACAGTAAAGAAGAGAATTATCAGACACACAGATTAACACAATTTGTTGAAGAGTCAACATCCCTTTTATAAAGAGAAATCATGCCTCACTGACCTATTAGAATTCTTTGAGGGGGTAGTCAAGGGTGATCCAGTGGATACAGTGTACCTAGATTTTCAGAAAGCCTTTGAACGGTCCCTCATCAAAGGCTCTTAAGCAAAGTAAGTGGTCATGGGATAAGAGGGAAGGTCTTCTCCTGGATCAGTAACTGGTTAAAAGATAGGAACCAAACGGTAGGAACAAATGGTCAGTTTACAGAATGGAGAGAGATAAATAGTAATGTCCCCCAGGGCTCTGTACTGGGATCAGTACTGTTCTACATATTCATAAATGGTCTGGAAAAAAGGGTACATAGTGAGGAGGCAAAATTTGCAGATGATACAAAACTACTCAAGATAGTTAAGTCCAAAGCAGACTGCAAAGAGTTTCAAAGAGATCTCACAAAACTGAGTGAGTTGGCAACAAAATGGCAGATGAAATTCAATGTTGATAAATGCAAAGTAATGCACATTGGAAAACATAATCCCAACCATATGTATAAAATGATGGGGTCTAAGTTGGTTGTTACCACTCAAGAAAGAGATTGTGGAGTCATTGTGGACAGTTCTCTGAAAACATCTGCTCAATGTGCAGCAGCAATAAAAAAAGCTAACGGAATGTTGGGAATCATTAGGAAAAGGATACATAATAAGACAGAAAATATTGTATTACCTCTCTATAAATCCCTGGTATGCCCACGTCTTCAATATTGCATGCAGATCTGGTCGCCCCATCTCAAAAAAGATATATCAGAATTGGAAAAGGTACAGAAAAGGCAACTAAAATGATTAGGGGTATGGAAAATCTTCCATATAAGGACAGATTAATAAAACTGGGACTTGGAAAAGAGATGACTAATGAGGGATATGGTCTATAAAATCATGACTGGTGTGGAAGTGTTATTTACTCCTTCTCATAACACAAGAACTAGGGGTCACCAAATGAAATTAAAAGGCAGCAGGTTTCAAAGAAAGAAAATGAAGTATTCCTTCACACAACACACAGTCAATCTGTGGAGCTCTTTGCCAAAGATGTTGTGAAGGCCAAGAGTATAACAGGGTTAAAAAAAGAACTAGATAAGTTCATGTAGGATAGGTCCATCAGTGGCTATTAGCCAGGAAGGGCAGGGAAGCAAAACCATGCTCTGAAGTGTCTGTAGCCTTTGTTTGCCAGAAGCTGGGAATAGGCAATAGAGGATGGATCATTTGATAATTACCTGTTCTGTTCATTCCCTCTGAAGCCCCTGACATTGGCCACTTGCGGAAGACAGGATACTGGGTTAGGTGGACCATTGGTCTAACCTTATGTTATCTTCCAGACCACAAGTCATATTGTTGTTGCATCTCAGTGGATGATAAATAGATCTTATTTTATATTTATGTAGCACCTTTTGTCCCAAAGGAATCCCAGGTTTTACAAACTATACACAGAGATCAATCCTGCCACTGTTGCTGTATAGTCATAACTGGAGTGTGATATGGCAGCTGGGAGGGAATATAGGTAGACAGAGTATACTTGGGTAATAGGCCATCACATCAAATTACAATCCATCTCTTGCAAAAAAGTGCCATGGGATCTTTAACAAACACAATGATCAGAAGGTCGAAATTCACAATTATGTCTTATCTGAAAGTTGTATATTACAGTAGCGTCTGGGGAAGATGATCAATCCAGTGGTTGGGTATCAGACTGGAAGTCAAGAGACCTGGATTCTGTTCCTACCTCTGCTATTGATTACTTATGTGAATTTAGGCAAGCCACTCCACGTCTCTGTGCTTCAGTTCCCCACAGTAAACAGAGATAATACTGCATATCTACTTTTAGAAAGCACTTTGAAATCAATATATTAAAATCACAGCATGGGTATTTAATGGTTATTTCCTCTATTAACCATAAGTATAATAGATATTCCCATCTCCTTTAGCATGCATTTGTCTGGCAGCCTGGAAAATGTTGGTGTACTGAGTTCACTGATGACGGAAGCACCTTTGACTGGCTAGAGGCAAAAATGAAATTCTACAGACAAAAGTTTTAGCTAAATTACATTTAGCTAAATGTCATTCAACACAATAGTTGTTGAAACTGCCATTTAGTCAGACTGTTTACAGGATTTTAAGTTGTAATCACACTTACAGGCAAGTATAAATGGTGTACAGGCAAGCAGAAAAATTGCCCCAACCAACCTATTACAAGTAGTTCTCTCTGTCTATCTATTTATCTAACTACGATATTTTGTGTATGCATTCTCTAAATGGTTAACAATTCATGTAGTAGTAAATGATACTTATCTCTCAGAATAGCATATTGTAAAAGGATCTTAATATATTCCTTTATGTACTACTAATTTCTTAATATTTGCAACAGCCAGCCAGTCCCAAAGTGTTTGACTATTCTGTCCCCTAGATTCTGTTGGCATGATTCTTCACTGTCCTGTACCTTATGTAGCCATTTACACCTGTGCAAAAGGAGTACAGAGTGTTACCATTCTGATCTGGCATTGTTCTACACCCACCCTGCACACATGTAAATGACTGCACAGAGGACAAGAGAATCAGGGCAGAAAATCAGACCCTGTAGAATCTTTAATGTTCCATGTTTAAAGTGAGATGTATGCGAAAAATAATCTGCCCTTTGATTTATTCACTTCTTTAGTTCTATAGATACAACTGAAGCCCAGAGTGTCCCCGGTTTTGTGTGTTTCATCTCTGCTAAGGATATTCCTGGGAGTAACGTCACTGGGATTTGTTATGATGAAACTGTTTTTGCTGATAAAACGGTATGTAGTTTCTTATCCTTTTTTGTAAAGGTTGTCTCTATGGTGTATAAAGGGCCAGTAGATTGTGGAGTTATTTACTTCTGGTGAAGTTCTCTGTAATATGTGGAGTGAAATCTTGACTCCCTTGATGGCAGTGGAAGTTTTGACATTAACTTTGGTGGGGCCAGGATTTCTGCCCCTGAATGTTATTCCTTAAAGTGCAGACAGCTGCAATAAACTCATCCAATCCAGTTACCAAGGATAGATTGTGCCAGGTTTTCATACAACAGGATATGAGTAACTCCTACTGACTTCCATGGACTAATTTTTACTCTGTCTGGGTGCATCTTAAGCTCCAGGTTGGGGGCAACAAATTATTCTGGATTTACTCCAGTACAGCTAAAATCAGAATATTTCTCACTATACTTGAAGCTGGTTTTAATTGATTTCCGCGAAAAAAAATAAGTTGCACAAAAAGAATAGAGTAGAAATCAATTCAGTGATTTATTATGGGGAGTATTAAATCTCTTTTTATGTATAGGTCACTTGTTTTGGCCACATCATTGGTGGAGTTGTTGCAGACACACAAGAACATTCCCGAAGAGCTGCTAGAGCTATCAATATCAAATATGAAGACCTCTCACCTATTATCACCATTCAGGTAGGGTGGCACAGATTTGATCATATGGTTAGTCACCCTAATATTCCACAATGCCTGCTTTAGTCCTGTTTCCCTGAATATGGGTAATTGGGTTGTTGCGTATTTAGTCACTCATGTTTTTAGCATTTGTGACATGGCTCTATCATGATGGGTGTGGTAGATGAACCTAAATAAAATAAAATACATCTCTGATATTATATTGGTTGGGAGTAGAATCATAGGATTAGAAGGGAGGTCTTCTAGTCCAGTCCTCTGCACCCAGGGCAGGACTAAGTATTATCTAGACCATCCCTGACAAGTGTTTGTCTAACCTTCTCTTAAAAACCTCCTATGTTGGAGATTCCACAGCCTCCCTGGGCAATTTATTCCAGTGCATAACTACCCTGACAGTTAGGAAGTTTTTTCTAATGGTCAACCTAAACCTCCCTTACTGCAATTTAAGCCTACTGCTACTTGTCCTATCTTCAGAGGTTAATGAGAACATTTTTTCTCGCTTCTCCTTGTAACAACCTTTTATGTACTTGAAAACTGTTTCATGTCATCAATCGTCTCTTCTCCAGACTAAACAAACCCAATTTTTTCAGTCTTCCCTCATAAATTGTATTTCCTAGTCCTTTAATCATTTTTGTTGCTCTTTTCTGGACTTTCTCCAATTTGTCCACATCTTTCCTGAAATGTGGTGACCAGAAATGGAACCAATACTCCAGCTGAGGCCGTATCAGCATGGAGTAGAGCAGAAGAATTACTTCTCGTGTGTTGCTTACAAGACTCCTGATAATACATCCCAGAATGGTATCAGTTGCAAACTCTTTAAGTGTACTCTCTATGCCATTATCTAAATCACTGATGAAGATATTGAACAGAACCAGACCCAGGACTGATCTTTGCAGCACTCCACTTGATAAACATTTCCAGCTTGACAGTGAACCACTGATTACTACTTCTCTGGGAATGATTTTCCAACCAGTTATACACCCACCTTATAGTAACTCCTTCTAGGTTGTATTTCCCTATTTTTTTTTATGAAAAGGTCATGAGACACAGAATCAAAAGCCTTACTAAAGTCAAGATATACCACATCTACTGTTTCCCCCCTATCCACAAGGCTTGTTACCTTGTCAAAGAAAGCTATTAGGCTGATTTGACATGATTTGTTCTTGACAAATCCATGCTGATTGTTACTTATCACCTTATTATCTTCAAGGTGTTTGCAAATTGCTTGCTTAATTGTTTGCTGCATTATCTTTCTGGGTACTGAAGTTAAACTGACTGATCTGTAATTGTCACCGGTTGGCCTTATTCCCCTCTTTATAGATGGCACTATATGTACCCTTTTCCAGTCCTCTGGGATCTCTCTCATCTTCCATAATTTTTCAAGATAATCACTAATGGCTCATATATGTCTTCAGTCAGCTTCTTGAGTATTCTAGGAATACTCCAGTAAATACAATGTTGTCTAATACAAAGGCAATGGTCCAGGTTCTGTGAGATATCACACTCGCTGTGAAGTCATTGGGTTTGCATCAGGTGTACACCAGCAGAGAATTTGGTACATTTGGGTCTGATTCAGATTGCACACCTGCTTTACACAGGTGCAACTTCATTGGCGTTATTCCTATTTACAGTGGTGTGAGAGGAAAATTGGGCCTTCTAACTCCATAACCTCTATGTGAGACTTTGCAGAACATTTTGCCTCCTTTCTAAGGCTAACCCAATTAAGGAAATGGCCCTTGAAACTTACTTTAGACATTTCTCTTGGACACCCTGAGAATAAACCCCATGAAAATAATCAATTAGCTAGTTTCCAAAGCTGAACAGCTCTGAGTATAAGTATTTCATGCGTTTCTAATGTTTTGAAAGAGTTATCCTTAAGATAACATAAAGCAAATGGCAATATCGAATCATAAATTCATCACTGGCTAGGAAAAACAAATGGTTTCTCACCATACTTACAAGACTTTAACAAGAATTCTAAGGATTTAAAGATCTAACCTGGTGAAAGTTATCATGGGATTCTAGTGAATTTTGTAATGGCTGGTACTGCATATCCATGTGACTTGCAACATGAAATGGGTTTATCAGACAGTATAGATATAAAGTGGCATTTATTTGTTCATGCTGAGTTGAAGAAACTATAGATATCTTTTGTTGACAAAGCTTGAATGGAACTCTTCTTGTTTTTGGAGCATTGTATGAGGGGGTTTTAGTTCTTGTATATCTTGTGAATTCACAAACTGTATTTGAAAGTTATTCATTTTCTGACTCTGTCAAATAATTGATGTGGCCTTTGGTATAAAATCTTCAGATCATGGAGGGACCCAGATTGGAGCTGGTCCAAAAAATTTTCCACAGAAAGCAGACACTTCACAATATTTGTGTTGAAACCCCTATTTTCTGTCAATTGACAATTTAGATGGAACATTTTTGACCAGCCCTACCTCAGATATTAACAGGCCATTACAATTAAAAATGTAGTTAGTCTCAAGCCAGTTTTCTTGGCTTTGTCTAGGGTGACCACTTAGCAAGTGTGAAAAAATCAGGATGAGGTTGGGGAATAATAGGCGTCTATATAAGACAAAGCCCTGAATATCGAGACTGTCTCTATAACATTGGGACATCTGGTCATGCCAGCTTTGTCCCACATACATCCTCTTGGACCAGAGAAAAGTACTGATACCACTATAGTTGAAATATTTTGGTCTACTATCTTCCTAGGAAACCTTAATGTGTAACTATGTTTTCCCAGGAAGCTATAGAGAAACAATCTTTTTATGAGACTTCAAGGAAGATTGAGAAAGGAAATGTCCAGAAAGGATTTGAAGAAGCTGATCATGTTATTGAAGGTGAGCACAAAGATATCTCTGATTTTCAGATAGATAAAACTCCTTATCCTGTAAACCTCACATGAGATACCATTGAAATCAAGAGAAGCAATTACAGGGGTAAGATTTACTCAGGTGAATAAAGTTTGCTGGACTGGGTACAAGGTTTCTTTTTACTGAAAATAACTGCGTGCGTAAAACTTTCAAAAGTGCCTATGATGAATTTTCCAAAGTGACTTAGACACATTGGCTTTGTCTACATGGAGAAATTGACTGGAACAACTGTGTGAACACTCCTGGAATAAAAATCACTTAATTATGGGTTAATTAATTGCTCCTCTTAGTGACTTTTATTCTGGAATAGTGTGTCCACTATTCCAGAACAGTTTATTCCAGTCTGTTTCTCCATGGAGATAGAACCTCAGAAGCCTGTGTCTCCTTGAAAATCAATGTGTGTAGGCTTCTAAGTGCTTAAATTGCTTTTGAAAATGGAACACAGGCCTCTTTGAAAGTTTTTCCCAATGTAGTATTTGGCTTTAGACCTTGAGACAAATATGAAGCTGTCTGTAGCCATTTATTAATATTATATGATGGCCTGGTGTCACCCAGTGCACTCACAACTAGGGCACCTCTTCCTGGCAACTCTGGAGATTAGCTCCTTCCAGCTGCTGCACCCTCCTCTGGCAGCCTCTCCACCCATCACCTTCTTTCACTCTGCTATCCTTCTGATTCCAGGAGCTGCAGCTTCTTGTTTGTGACTTGGCTGTCCAGCCAGGTAACCATGGTCCTCCCCTTCCAGGGTATCAAAGTTTTCTAAGGCAAACTGTCCCAGGTAGTGCACTTTCCACCATCTGGTCTATGCCCCTTCCCCCGTGGCTGGTAGGGAAACCCGGGCCCACCCTCTACTCCAGGTTCAGCTTGGAGCCCTCTCATCAGCAGCCAAGGTCTGTGCTATCCTATCCCATGCTGCCTTTCCCATAAGCATCTCCTATCTTTCTAGCTCTCCCCCTTATCTGGGTTTGGTAGCACAAACTCCCTACTCCCAGGAGTAACTATAGGCTACCTATATCAGGCCCTAAACACACCTTCTTTCTCCCAGGGAGAGACTACTTCCCTGCAGCCCCATTCTGTTCTCAGCTCCTGAGCTTTATACTGGCTCCTCCTGTTCCTGTCCAGCTGAGCCTCATTTAATCAATCCCTGATTCCTAGCTCCTCCTCCAGGTGCAGCCTATGGAGTTAATTGGTCTCCGTGGTCACCTGAATTCCTTCAAGTCTTGTGTGGGGTGGACACTCCATCACACCTGGTTATTGGGGTCTGTATGAATATCTTGATTTAACTCAAAAGGGGGCTTCTCTGGAATACAGGCAGGAAGAAGAAGAATAGCCACCTATCAGCAAAAACTTAAGAGCTGTTTATGGACAAAGCCAGAACTGTTAGCTGGAATGTCTACCTCAATCTCCACTCAGCCAGAGGAACTAGTTTGACCAGGAATATCCAAGGGCTGCCAAACCCAGGAGAACAAATAACTCAGGCAGGATTTATAAAGGATATTCTCCAAAGAGTGAAGGGAGGATCAGACACAGGAACCTGTAGTCTGGTGTCTGCTTAGGTAGCCAGGATAATAGGACTTTAGACTTGTTTGTTGTTTTAAAATTCTGTTTCTCTAATGCTTTGTTCCTACTGCTAAATAAAAACCTTTGTTTTAAGAAGGCTGTTTGGTCATCACATATCACTGGGTCTGGAAGGGAAGAAACACAGGTATCTGGTTGGACCTGCAGGGTAATTAGCATCTGAACCTGTTATAAATAGGGTGTTCTACCCACATCCTGGTCTAATAGTATGTGAGATTTGTGACATTCCACCCCAAAACAAATAAAGGCCTAAGGCTTAACACCTCAGGGGGTGCAATGAGACCAGAAAAGGAACAGAGCAGCAAACAGCCCTGTAGCCATGATAGGCCTGTAGGTTTCTGAACACCTTTTCATTGGTTTTACAGGGGAAATGTATATTGGAGGCCAGGAACACTTTTATCTGGAGACTCACTGCACCATTGCCGTGCCTAAAGGTGAAGATGGAGAGATGGAACTCTTTGTGTCCACCCAGAGTCCAACACATACACAGGTAACTTTTCTTATTGACCTAGCTGTCCATGGTGAATTTGATGCAGTGAAGATCATTCATGTTAGACTTGGATAAACTGTTCATCTGCAATAGATTCTAGCTTTTACTTGTGTGAAAATAGAGAGCTGGGACTAGTCTATAAAGCCTTTTACATTTAGGTTACCAATGGCAATAAAACTTTTGGAAGGGATATTAAACCTCATGCTTCAGAGTTTGGGCCAATCTCTAACTATTAGATCTCATCCTGGTCTTTATGTGGGGGGGGGGCAGATTATCCCATATCTGCCTACTGCAGGATTCTTACCCCTTCCTCTGAAGCTTCTAGTGCTGGCCACTGTCAGAGACAAGATACTGGGCTAGGTGGACTTGCTGGTCTGATCCAACATGATCATAGGCAGTGGGTATAATAGGCTGGGGGAGGCTATGCCTCCCCAACCAGCCACCACTGGAAGCTGCTCTGCCTCTCTGCCCCAACTCTGCTCCGCCCCCAGCATCCACATGCCACTGTGGGAGGAGTCGGTCCAGCACCCTAGATGGCCTCTTCTGCGTGCAGCAGACCCAGCCCGGGGTGGGCCCAGCACCGCTTCGAACACAGCATGGGGCCTGGTGCAGGTGGGGCCCAGGCTGTGTCGCTGGAAAGCAAAGGGCACCTGCCCTCCCTGTGGGCTGGCGCAGAGCCCAGCTGGTGCAGAAGGTCCAGGCGGGCCCTGCTCCCACTCAGCCCCCTCCCCTGAGGCTTCTCCCCTCACACCTCTTCATGCCATCCACCAAGAGGCATGAGGGGTGAGCAGGCCAAGCAGGAGCAGGGCCCATCTGGATCTCCAGTGCTGGCTTGGCAGCATGCCACCAGGCAGGGGGGGCAGGTACCCTTTGCTCTCTGGGGCGCAGCACAGGTCCCACCCACACTGGGCCCCATGCTGCATTTCCTGTGGCCCTGGAGGGCGATATCTGCGACACTGGATCCGTTCCATGCTGAGTCTGCCAACTCTGCCATGTGCAGAATAGAAGTGGCCACTGGGGATGGGATGGGTTGACTCCTCCTGTGGCAGCATGTGGACGGCAGAGGTGGAGCATGAGAGGGTCCTTGGGGGGAGGGAGCAGGGCCATGTGGGGAGGGCTGGTGCCCCTCCACAACCTCCACAAAGGCAGGCGTCACGTGCCCCCCCAGGAGCATGACAATTTCTCTGTTCCTTCTTAAGTTTATACCCTGCTGATAGTTAAGGAACCTAGCAAGCAGGCAACTTAAGGTTCCAGTTCCTTGATTACAAGACACAGAACCAGGGTCAGGTAGCCTTTGCTGCAGGTGGAGATGAAGCACAAGCTTTTCTGGAGGCTCTCTCTTACCTATCTGTCCATCTGTCTCCTTGTATGATGCCCAGGACCACAGTGTCTGAGCACCTATGTTGATGCTATAGACATAGAAGAGAGAAGGTTCAGAGTGAGGCTGTTTTTGTTTCTAGCTCCCAATTTACTCACTGCTGCCTGAATGACTAATCTGTTTCCTTTTTTCCTTTAGAAATGTGTTGCCAGTGCATTAGGGGTCCCGGAAAATCGAATTTTAGTTCGAGTGAAGAGAATGGGAGGAGGGTTTGGAGGCAAGGAGTCCAGAAGTACTATTTTGTCAACAGCTGTAGCTGTGGCTGCATTCAAGTAAGTTTTGCTGCTGAGAGGTAGCCTCCTTTGTCACTTACCCCATAGGCCCAGTGTAACATATCATTGTCCTTTTTAAGAAGATGATGAAAGTTGTTGTGCTTATGAATCAGGACTGGTGCTGGACCAGAATCTTTCTCAGCTTCTTAATCCCAAAGGCTTTTAACAGGTTTGAGAATCTCTAGGGTAGGTCACTAATGGGCTCTTCAGCTGGAAAGGGAAGTTTAAACTGCTTTCAAGCAGATGGGGACCTTGAATGGCTTGTTAATAATTGTGAATAGGGTGGGCAGAGCAGCAGAATGACAGCCATCCTCAACGTTAACTGAGGGAACCTGAAGAAAATAAAGCCACATATCTGAAACTGTCTGTCCCCTTCCTTCACTTCACTGATTCCCCAGCCCCTTTCAAAACCCAGCAAAACCTCACCTCAGCTACACTGTGTACAAACAGGGATATGACAATTAGTCCCCCACCCTAATTCTTGATGTTAGTACAAGCCCTGCCCTGCCACTGTTGTCTCTCTGTCTACTCTTTCTGAGTACCCTCTGATTTTTTGATTGTACCTAGAAATGGACCCAATCTACAAAATATTGAACCTGAATGTCAAATACCCCAACATTCAGGGGTGCTTGGATGTGGGGTTTTGGTTCACCCCGGCATAAAGAGTGTGGCCATTTGTGAAAATTGCATCAGGATTACAAATAAACCCCAAATTCAAGGTTTTTTTCTATTATTCTATGATCTCTGGACATTTCTGCTCTGAAACCTCAGGAAGAGCAGAGGAAAGGCAGAAACGCTCATTAGGCAAGGAAGAACAACTCTTCCTTCTAAGGGATGAAATGTAAACTCACTTAAATTACTAAACAACTAAAGCCAGGCTGTCAAACAGAAATATAGTTAGTGTTTTACTTTACACTATTACATAATTAAGCTAGCTAGAGGATGTTAACTAATGATGAATTACTTAATTATTAGTATCCATGCTTCTAAGAAGCCCTAGTATCTAGGCACCATTGCAAGAATGTAAACTCCCACTCTGTAAGAAGAAAGATCTTCGCCTCTCCTACTCAGTAATAATGCCAATTGCTTAAGAGGAAAGAGAATAATCCAGATGATTTACTTCCTAGTTCATGCAGCCATTGCCACTCTGCAGCTTAGTTATAATGAAAAATCTTATGAAAAGAAAGAAGTCTGTCTCTGTGCCAAGAAGGTAGCAAGTTTCAGGCTCAACATGATCTCAGCTTGATCAATGTATCCTTTAACAGGACTGGTCACCCCGTACGATGCATGCTGGATCGAGATGAGGACATGCTGATTACTGGTGGGAGACATCCCTTTTTGGGACAGTATAAGGTACACAGATAGTTTGAAAAATATACATGTATTATCTTGATAATGTCACTTTAACAAGTATAATTGAGTAGTAAGGTATTTTAATGAATTACAATGTGTATGTCACGGACCTCTACTAGATAGAATCAGAGAGGCTTGTTGTCAGGTGTTGGCTGCGTGTGTGTTCTTTCAGCTTGCTGTCTGAGCTCTGTGCAGATAGCAGACACAGCAGGCTTTGATTGAACTGCCCAATAATACTGCAGACTCAGTTTCAGTAGAAGGCACCTGGACAGGTTTATTGCTGATGAAGTACGGTAATAATGCTCTGGCTCAATGGTTACAGGTACACTAACACATGTACACCCATGACAATGGACACAACTCAGTGAATGGTGGGACTTTCCAATGCCCCCTAGGCCGGGCAAAGACATTCCCTCTGAGACTCTCTTTTATACAAACAAGTTACTTATTGCCCCTCTGACGTGGTTAGTTACCACCCCTTACCTTGTATATATTGGTTTGCTCAAAACATCTCTGTCCATCACCCTGTCAACCTGACCTTATCCTTAGGAGGGGTCAATGTGTCCCTGTATCATCTTCGAGGAGTGTGTTTTCACCATAACCTTGTATCGGGATGTTCTGGTATTACCCTTCTGGGATGTGTTTATGTGAATATTTAGTGCTTAGGAGTGCTTGTGTTTTTGCAATGCCAGCCCTATTCTTGACAAATTCATGTATTGAATAATGGACCTGCAAGTAGGCATCTGCTTTGTAATGGAAGAGGGCATGATTTGGCTGACTCTTAGTAACTGCTTTATATTAGCAGGACTTGACTCTGTTTGGGCCTTAAGCTTACAGTAGGCCTGTTATACCATGTCTCAGGCTCTCTCTTTCTACTACATGGTTCAACTGGGTTATATTTCCTACACTGCTGACACCTAACAGAGATTTTCCTTTAGCTTAATCAGGAAAAGCCTGAGCTTTTGGAGCAGAAGTATCTAAGTTCTGTCTCCACTGCAACCACAGCATGTGGCTTATTGACAAATGTAACATTCTTTAGATGGCCATGAATTTGTTACCCTGTGTGAAGTTCTGTTACCTAATATCCTCTCAAAACCTCATTAAGCTTCTCTTTATACAGTAGAACCTCAGAGTTATGAACACTAGAGTTACGAACTGACCAGTCAACCACACACCTCATTTGGAACTGGAAGTAAATGATCAGGCAACAGCAAAGACAAAAAAAAAAAAAAAAAAGCAAATATAGTACAGTACCATGTTAAACGTAAACTACTAAAAAAATAAAGGGAAATCAGCATTTTTCTTCTGAATAGTAAAGTTTCAAAGCTATATTAAGTCAATGTTCAGTTGTAAACTTTTGAAAAAACAGCCATAACATTTTGTTCAGAGGTACGGACATTTCAGAGTTATGAACAACCTCTATTCCTGACGTGTTCATAACTCTGAGGTTCTACTGTATTTGATTTTTCTTTGAAGGAAAAAAAAAAAAGGGTTTGGCCACTGTGAATGAACTACATTCACTCAAGAGGTGTTCCTTCTGGGGGAAGGTTGGGGCTTATTGCAGGGACCCATTGTGAGGGAAGTCTCCACTGGCACTGCCCATGCTGTACTTGTTCTGTGAATAAGCAGAAGACATCATCCACCAGGGCTGCCAAGCTGCCACCTATCCATTCATTTTATTTTTGGGGGGGAACAAAGTTGTTTCTATGACATTTTGTCTTCTCTACTTGAGGAGTGAGATCTTCTTGTCAAGATGTCAGTAGGAAAGGTTGTAGAAACTAGAGAGTATAAACCTGAAGAAACTGTTTTTTGACAGGTCGGCTTCATGAAGAATGGGAAAGTCAATAGTTTGGAGGTGTCATATTACAGCAATGGAGGCAACTCTGCAGATCTTTCCCAACCCGTAAGTAGGAAAAATGTCCTAATTGCTAACTAGAGAAACTGATCTGAGAGAAATGTTGGGAAAGAAGCTTGTCTCGGTGTTTCTACATGTTAGAGACTGAGGCCTACCACCTTTCATTTCAGAGAGTTGCATTCAACTTTCAGCTGTCCCCAACAACACTCATTCATTTTGTTCTCCATTGTAACAGAAGGCAGAATTTGGCCCATTCTGCAGTACCAACAACTGCTGTCTGAGCCAGCTCCAGCAGAGCTTGCCATGGCACATGGTACACAACCTCACTACCACTGTAATAATTCAGACTGTGCAAGAAAGTTGAGGAAAGTTCACTTTAGAAAACAGATGAACACAAAAGGCTATGGCAGTACATGTGTTGCACAGTGCAATATGGTCGCTAAATCATCAGTATAGCAATGTAGTTCCTAAAGTCATAATTACGAATTAAATTAAATAAGTGACGGTTGCATGTCTTTATTTGATATTGATAGTAATACCTAGTGCTCATAGGGTGCTTGATATTTTCAAATCACTCTGCAACCACTCCCTAACATTTGGACTTGATTTTATCTGTTCAATAATTACAGTAAAACAATGTATCGCAAAAAACTATTCACTCATTCTATACACTTAGTTTAGACACATTAGAGAGTATTAAATGTAAAAATGTACATGAATGGAATTTTAGAGCTACAATTGCTTTTAGACATTTTTAAACACAATTTTGGAGTTCAGGTTCTTAGAGCGACACACCTTTCGTATATAGGACCCAGTTTTGCCCTGGTTTACATCAGTGTTGCTTCCACTGCAGTCATCCTGAGCTGGGTGGGCATGCTGCATGGGAGTGCAGAACTTAACCCATTGCCCATTGTGATACTATTGCTATTAAATTAGGGTGGGACTTTTAAAGTGCTCAGCATTGGCCTAACTCTGTCCCCATTTAAGTCAATCAATGGTAAAAGTCCCTTGGACTTGAGTGGAAGCTGAATTACGCCAATGCTGAATGCTTTTGAAAACCTCACCTTAGTGCTGGCAATGTGCTTGGTGCTGTATAAAATAGAAAGGAAGGGAAGGGTCCTTGCCTAAGGATCTGATCCTGCAAACACTACTGTGTATAGTCCCATTGACCACCTTTACTCATGTAGTCATCCTTACTCTCACAGGGCCAGTCAGTAGGGCTACTTGTGCAGTAAAATACTACTCCATGGGTGTGAGAGTAGCAGTCAGTCTTACAAACAGTGCCTATTTAAGGGCTGGATTGTGGCATTTAGCTGCAGTCTAGAGTAGGGACCAATGTGGGGCAGCACCATCCTAGGTGGAGCTTTAAGAAGGACTGTGCTTCAGGAGTCGCAATGCTTCCTAGAGCTCCATGGAGCCCAGGGTGAGGACACGCTGCACTATCCTTTGTGAAGCTGCAGCAAGCTCCTCCTTCTCGGGCTAGCCAACTCCATATGCCAGTGCAGTCCATGCCATGATCCTGCCTCTTCACTCCCCTCCTTTGGAGTGATTTGCATCCGAGGGGCTCACACACAAAGCAGCGCTCCTTCAGTAAATTAGCCCTTGCTGCCTTGTTGTATCACATCACTGCTTTAACAAGAAGTGTAAAATCTGACATGGAATTTACCCCTTCTGTTTTGTATCTGTTGTTCATCAGATTATGGACAGAGCTTTGTTCCATATGGATAACTCCTACAACATCCCAAACATCAAGGGCGTGGGTGTAGTTTGCAAGACTAACTTGTCCTCCAACACAGCATTCCGTGGCTTTGGAGGTCCCCAGGGAATGATGATCGCTGAGTGCTGGATGAGTGATGTTATCCTGAAGTGTGGTCTGCCAGCAGAGCAGGTACAAATCAATTGAAACAGTACAGTGCAGCATATTATTTAAGCCTTGGGAATTTGACACACAACTACTACTAGATATTAAGCACAGGAATTCTCCCTTTGTCTTTGCCAGTCCTAATCAGGGTCCCAATTCTGTGCTGACTCAAGTCAATATGCCAAATTGGAATTTGAATTATCTTCTGCCTCACTGAGTTTCCTTTGTCATTTCAGTTATGTCTCATTCAGTAACATCAGCTTTAAGGCTGGGATTTTCAAAGAAAGCTAAGGCAATTAGGTGACCAAATCCCACTGAAAGGCATTAGAGTACCTAAATCCCTTAGGCGTTCTTGAAAATCCCATTCTAAACTCTTGTCGTCAGGCTTTCTCATGAACAGATCATGGACTATCAACATGTTGTTCAGTGGAGCCAGAAGAGGAGGAGGAAGAATTAAAGTCTAATTTGTTCTTGATATTGTTCGATTAAAAAGACTTGGACTAAAGCACTGATTTAATTACACTTAACAAATCCTATCAATGTCTCTTTCTTTGGGAAGGTGCGAAAGCTGAATCTTTACAATGAAGGAGACCTGACCCACTTTAACCAAAAGCTTGAAGGATTCACTTTGCAAAGATGCTGGGAAGAGTGCCTAGTGAGCTCAGAATATTACGCAAGAAAGACACTCATAGATGAATTCAATAGGTAGGTGTTTTACTCTCTGCTGGGATACCAGGTACTAAAATCCAGTCAGTAACTTGGGTGATTTAGAATCAAAGATGTGGTAAAGATTTGACTTTTTTCCCCTTTTCTTTCTTGAAATTTCTTCAATCCCATTGTGGGCAGGACCCTTAATACTATAGGGGGTCAAGGTCATCCCACTGACTTGCACCAGGGATTAATTTGGCCTAATGTGTTACATTTTTGTAGGGATAAGAAGGTACAGAGAGGGGTATATCAGACCTAGACTTTGCATAGTATTTCAGCTGCACATAAAAGCAATTTTTGCTGGATTTCACACTTTTTGCCTTTTTGATTTGGCTTTTATTCACCACCAAATGCTAATCAATGCAGACAATCATTTCCTTGAACAGTTGAGGGGGGAAAAAGCTTCAAATCAGACCTCCTCTTATTGGGACCCAAATGCTAAACACATCCCTAACGGTTATTAACGATTGTTTTTAACAGTATTCCTGTCAAGTGCTTTATTTCAGCTTTGGTATATCTATATAATATATAATATATATCTATGTAATATATCATCTATATTCCAGATATAAAAATCTGTTAGAATCACAGAAATGTAGGGCTGAAAATACCTGTTATATTAAGTTAGATAGAATAAATGGGCTGAAGGTGTTAACATAACCAACATTATTCAACATTAAACAGTGTCAAACAAGGTCAGCGGTTTGGAATATAAAGGCATGAGCCTGCTTAGTACTGTGGCAAACACACCTTTAATAAAAGGTTGTTAAAAGATTTTTAAAGAGACAGAAAAGAAGGAAAAACAGTTAAAGCATTTGAAATGTAATGTATTAAATAAGGCTTTCATTCTAACAACATCCCTTGTTCCTTTTCCCTTCACTTGGAGAGAGTGTTTAGAGGGAAATCCCCCTTGTCTGACAGTCTCTTAGGTGGTATCAAAGATGGTAACATCTGTCCTTTGGGGGAAAAGAGAAGTTAGTTGAGATGGGCTGGAGCAGTTGTTGTTGCTGCTGTGGTTAAAGTCTGATCCCATTTCATCCCAGGTGGTGTTTGGGATTCAGACAGCACTAGTAGAGGTTATTTGGATACCTCTCTGTGGCTCGATCTGGTCAGGAGATCTCTCAGGATTAGGATGATGAAGGAGATGGTGGGGGTGGCAGCCATGATGGTGAAACTCATTCCATCAGTTTTTCCTCTCCATCTGTTCTTTCTGTATTTTCTTTTCCCTCAAAGTCTCTTCTTTAAAGGATCCAAAAAGGGAGTGATGAGTGGAATAGCCCATCCCCTTATTATTTTGTCCACCAATTAAGCCTATTATCCGACACACCAATTTTGGTTCATTAACTTGAGGCTCTACATCTTTGGTTTTAACAAGCATAATTTCAACAGTCCTTAGATTACATAAATGTGGCTTTTTTTTTTTTTTTTTTGGACTAATTTAGTCTGTGTCTGGTTCTTTTGCACCTGTTTATAACATTCCTTATTGAAAATAACTTGACCTACTTTCCATGGGAAATTTCTAAGCAGGCAAAAGTTATAGACCAATTGTCACAACAGACCTTGAGAGGTCATCTAGTCTATCCTCCAGCATGAGGCAGGATTAAGTATACACAGTGCATCTCTGACAGATGTTTGTCTGACCTATTCTTAAAAACCTTCCATGACGGGGATTTCACAACCTCCCTCTGTAACCTATTCCAATACTTAACTATCCTTAGAGTTAGAAAGATTTTCCTAATATCTAAATTAAATCTCACTGCAAATTAAGTCGATCGCTTTTTGTCCTATCCTTGGTAGACATGAAGAACAATTGATCACTGTCCTCTTTATAACAGTCTTTTACATATTTGAAGACTGTTATGAGGTCCCCCCTCATCCCCCGAGCCTTCTCTTCTTTAAGCTAAACAGGCCCAATTCTTTCAGCCTTTCCTCATAGGTCATGTTTTTAAAAATCTCATCATTTTTTTAGCTGTCCTCTGGTCTCTCTCCAATTTGTCCACATTTTTCTTAAAGTGTGGTACCCCAAATTGGACATAATACTCCAGATGAGGCCGCACCAGTGCTGAGTAGAATAGGACAATTACTTCACATGACTTATGTACAACACTCCTATAAATACACCCCAAAATGATAATAGCCTTTTTCACAATTGCATCACATTGTTGACTCATATTACATTTGTGATCCACTGTAACCCCAAGCTTTTTCAGCCGTACCATTGCCTAGCTAGTTACCTCCCATTTTGTAGCTATGCATTTGATTTTTTCCTTCCTAAGTGTAGTACTTGTCTTTATTGAATTGGAGGAAAGCCCAGTGTCCTATTTAGGATGAATGCCTGACAGAAGACAGTTGGGGGATTACTAATGATGCTTTGTTCTCCCAGACAGAATCGCTGGAGGAAGAGGGGGATAGCCATTATTCCTACGAAGTTTGGGATCAGCTTCACTCTTTCCTTTTTGAATCAGGTCCGCAAGTATCATTCTTTGCAGGAGATTAACTAGATTTTATGATCACCAGTCCAGGTTCTCCTTCTGTGTCAGAATGGTTTAGGCCTTCTCTGAAAGTCCCCAGTGGAGAAATTACATGACTCTTTCAAAACCAATGCAGACATTATGCACCACAGTTCTCGGTTTACATTTGTCCAGAAGACCCCACCACACACAGTTTCGTTCTGTTTGGGTACATACCCTTCAACCCCCTCAAGGATAATAGCAGTGTGAAGTTGAAATTCAGTAATAATATTGTCCATACATATCTTGGGTTTGCTGGGCTCTGGGTGACGCTGTCAGGTTTGGATGATAGATTGCTCCTCTGTTTCACAAGTAAATAATGGCAGGTTCAGACTGGCTCATCCAACTTCCATAGCTGAAAACTGTGGCTGATGTTTTGATTCTGTTATTTGGACCAAATTATACCAATGACTGTGGGCCAAATTCACTGTGAGTGTGAACATCGTTGGTCTCCGAGAGTTATATCAAAGAGGAGCATGATCCCCTGAGTTTGTCTCTGATAACTTGTACACCAGATTTGCCTCTTTAGGCTAGTCCCAAAGTCTGCTTTTATTTGTGTGCCCTGAAACTGAAATCTGCCAGGTAATTTACTAGCTCATTTATGGTGACCCTTTATCCTTTTAATAATCCCTATTGTAGGCTGGGGCTCTGGTACATGTATATACAGATGGTTCTGTGCTGCTTACACATGGTGGGACGGAGATGGGTCAGGGACTTCACACCAAGATGATCCAGGTAATGATGAGTTTAGACACCTCTTTTAAAACAAACTCCAGTCTCACTTCCATAATATTCTTTCCAACAGGCAGTAAGGGAGCTGCTATAATGGTTCATAGGTTTGTGTAGGGCCCTAAACCCTGATAATCACCCTCACTGCGTCAGCACCAATGCTAGATTTCTAAAATGGTGTTATAATGGGAAGTGAAGATTATAAGCTGTATTATCTATACACATTGATTTAAACTAATATATTCAGTTTTTAATGTAGTTGTGTAGACTCTGCAGTATGAATAAGGCTGTACTCTTTATTGCTAGAAGAAGCTACATCTTTTTTTTTTCTGATCCTATTAAACTGCAATTTCCACCTTATATTTAAACTAATATTTCTCTTTCTCTTTTGTATTTGACATACTTGTTAAATTTTAATAAATTTGGATGCTGATGTAACTGCAATGTGAATACGGAGGAATTCTACTGATGTTGATGGAGTTACTCTAGATTTACATTGGGATAAACAAGATCAGAGTCTGGCTTAATTATTTTTAAAAGAGCTTGCTAGATATGGGCAAACCTGAAACCCATAATTTAAAACATTTTAGAACTTAATGGGGTGTCTAGAATTCTATGGATGAAATCTTGGCTCCATTGAACTGGTAGAACATTGTTAAGGTTTTATTTCACTTCAAAGAGAGAAATGTTAGAAATCTTTCACATCAAGTTTCTGGGCTCTTTTATCCCTTTTTCTCACCATGGTTTCCCATAACCTGTTCTGTGATGCTATGTGGCATATACAAAGCCTGTGATTCAGAAGAGAGGAGAGAAGGTTGCAGCATGGATAGTGTGGATAGGGAATGGCATGCCTCACAAATATGTTCTCTAGAGTCAGTTTTTGTTGCTCTGCAGGTTGCCAGCAGAACTCTGGGAATCCCCACCGCCTACATTCACATCAGTGAGACCAGCACTAACACCGTCCCAAATACCTCTGCAACAGCGGCTTCTGTCAGCACAGACCTCAATGGGATGGCTGTCTCTGTAAGGCAAATTGAGTAACTCAGACCTCTAAATGATAAGCTAGGGCTGCAGAATGGAAAAACAGGCTGTGTACATGTTCCTTTTAAAAGATATGGGATAGCTAATGTCCTTGAAAAGGAAATAATAGGCACACGATACATCATAATTCCTTGTGATGGTCACTATTACTAGAATGCAGCAGCTAATGAATGACCATATTTATTTCAAGGTTTTTATGAGACTTTCACGTTCAGTCCATTGCCAACCATAAAATTTCTAATTCACAAATTAGTAAATTGAACAAAACAAGGCATCCATTTAAATGAATAACTTCCTAGTAATGTCTGTGGCATTAACCGTAAGGATGGTGTACTGTTAAGTATAACATGCAGATGGGCTGGGGACTACAGTTGGAATTGCCATCAAAACTACAGGCATGCTGCATGGTACAGCGAATTGCACAAAGGTATTGTGACTTATGTCCATGCCGTTACAAACTCACCTTGCTAAATATTTTAAGGCGGTCTAGAAGGGGTTAAAATAGCAAAGTTTTCTTTATAAACTAGAGTCCTTCCAACAGTTTGTGTCATAACTGAGAAGACCCTATACCAGGAGTGGCCCTAGCCATTTTGCCTGCCAAAATGGAAAACATGTTGGTGCCCCTGTTCCCAGTGGCAGAGCCAAAAAACAGAACAAAATCACCACAGCCAGCCAATCAGAGAGAGCAAAAATGGCAGGCCACACCAGTACAGCGCCTCCTGCAAGTTGGTGAGCCAGGCGACCACTCTGCTTGTCCACCCCTAGAACTGGCCCTGCTCTGTACCATCACTGAGATCTCCCTTAACGATAAGCACGACCAATCAGCTTTAGATTCTTTTTTTCCCCAGTTAAACTACGTCTTTATGATCAGCTCTCCCAGTTACTGAACCTTGTCCACTTAATATGTCAGTGTTCTAGGGATAATATTGACTTAGGCAGAGTATAATTGTGAATGATTGTGACATTTCAAAGGACTACTTTTAAAAGTGTTGCTGTTTATTTTGATTTCTTTTTTTTTTTTTTTTTTTTTTTTTTTTTTTTTTTAAGGAAGCGTGTCAGACTATTTTAAAAAGGCTAGAGCCATTCAAACGTTCTAAGCCCAAAGGATCCTGGAAAGACTGGGTAAGTTGTTTATACCTAGTACAGGTTAGATGTGGTCTGTACAGTAAATTCTTTCATTGGTAAATCAAGCATGTAGACAAATCCTCCATATCTATTCACCCTGTAGGACAGGCTCCAGGAGCTTTAGAATAGGGACTATAGCAACAACTTAGCTTGGGAGGAAGAGGATATTTGAGAGGGGTAAACCCCAAAGGGGTGACATCTATGGTTTTACAATGAAGATTTCCCACACAGGAACTTGCTTATAACTAACTTGGGCATACCAAGGTCTGATCTCTAATGAAGTTTACACAAAAATCCCAAGTGGTTCCAATGTATCTTAATGGTCAGATTGCAGTCCTTATGAGAATGAAATGTCTGCTCACAGCAAAGTAGTTCTGTTTTTAAAAAAAAAAAAAAAAAAAAGTTGACTTCTCTGTAAGAAACTTCCATGACACTTTTCAACCATCCTCTGTGGTGACAAATAGTTCCCTTATTCCAACGTCTAACGACTGGGCATACCTTGCATTGTATTGTCCAGGACTACCCAAGCTGAAATCTCTCAGCCAGGTAACAAACTTGAAGTGTCCTGTGCTTGGGGAGATTTTTACCTTTCCTGAATGGTTGCAGACCTTTGCAGAAAGATGAGGAAATTGAATTGCAAGATGTTTGGCTCCCAAAAAATCACTTATTCACTCCGCTCTACTGTGAATGTCATCCCCTATTGCGTATATGGGCCACATGCTTTCTCAGAATGCATTCTGAGAAGGTTATTGTGCAAGAATTAGTTTAATAAGAATAACTTTTTAAAGCCTGCTTACTTTATCAGGTGGAAGCAGCCTATGTTGACTGTGTTAGCCTGTCAGCCACAGGATTTTATAGGTGAGTATTAAAGCTGGAGTAGTGCAGTAATATTCTAGCCTTGTCGTACGGTCTGTGTGCAGGAGCATTTCATGAGGATTCCTGGATGGATAATTACTCTCCTCCCAGGCCATGACGCTGTTCTGCAGCTATTATGGCAGGTGAAGGCTGCAGTAGCCGTCTCAGCAGCTGCACACCCTGACCTACCTGGCAACTTAAGCTGAAGGAGGCTTGTAACAGCGCATCCATCAGTCACACCTCTACTCCCAAACATGCTCTTGGGAAGATGGGTCATTGGTGGAGCACAACTCGGAGATAAGTGTGGAGCACATTCAGATCCCATTTTCACTAGTGTGAACCTGGAATATCTCTGTTGACTTCCGTGGAGTCAGTTCAGATTTAAAGAGATGTAAGTGAATCTGACCCAGTGGTGTGCACCCGCACCTGCCTCCCAGCTTCCTGACTTCCCTTAAGATCAGAAAATGCTGATTTTCACTGCCTTTTAGGTTTTCCAAGCCCAAAAGAGAAGAGGTCAAGCTTTGCCTCTTAGGAAAACCTCAAAAGGTTGATTTCAGAAAGGTCCTAGAGACAGTCAATTAAATAAAGCCATCTTCTGGCCTCCAGTGTATGAATTGATCCCATTGTTTTCAGATTCATTCTGATATTTAAAAAAACATGCTTTTTCTCTGTTATGCTGGTTCTTGTGTAGCTCTAAAATTAAACATTCCTTCCATCAATCAACATTGCTGTCAGAGGCAAACACATAGGGCTCATCACAAAACATTAAACTTGATGTTGAAAATAGATACTATTGGACTGAAATGTATGATGTGAGCCGATTCCCACTGCATCTTTGACATGCATTTGTCTGTGAGCCAAGTGGTTTCCTTGATGTTTACATAAACTGTCAGAGCTGCATAACACAGGAATTGCTGTGAACTACTTGTAAATAAACGAATTGCTCCACACTCAATCTTATTCTCTGGCTCCAGTTCACTTTAGCACAAAATTTAACTAATTCTGAGACATACACAATTTTATTCTTTACATAAAGTATTTTGACTCTTGCAATTGGGACTGTACATGAGCATTATAAATGTTGATGTTCCAGGGAAACAACAGATAGTTATGATTGATAAAGATCCTTCACAAAGGTTCACCAAAACTAGGTTTATGAAGTGCAAGATAGCCTTGCATTTCCTCTTTTTTTTTTTTTTTTTATTCTCTGCATTTCTAGTCCCCACAAAGGTAAAAAGGATGAAGTATAAGAAAATTAAATCTTATGGAAACCAAAATGATTCAGTGAAAACTTATTTATTTTGGCTGTTCATGGAATGAGAAATGTTTTGTTTTCTTTCTGATAAGAACTCCTGGCATTCATTATGACTATGAGAAAAATGAAGGAAAGCCTTTCAACTACTTCTCTTATGGTGTTGCTTGCTCTGAGGTTGAGATAGACTGCCTGACAGGTGACCACAAGGTGAGTGGATAGATGATTAAAAAAACCCTCTGTAGTTAGGCAAAGAAAGATTTATCTAGTAGTTAGAACAAGGACTAGGCGTCAGTCTGTTTCCAGCTATGCCATTGACTCACTGTGACCCAGAACAAATTTCTTAACTTTTCTGTTCCTCAGTGTAACCATATGTAAAGCTGGTATAATATAATAATTACCTACCTCTGAGGCTTGCAAAACCATTTGAGATTGTTAATTAAAAGGTGCCAGCACTATAAGCACAAAGCATCAGTAAAAGATTAAAGAATTGAGTGACTCTTTAAAACTAGGGCTGGGAGATTTTTAATAAAAAATGCTTGCCTGAACCTGACATTGATTGCATTTGTTATGTTCAGCTACAAAGCACTGATTACTGGGAACCTGGAACTAATACATAATGGGTCAAACAGATCTCTGAGAAAATGTGATTGCCTTCATTTGAATTACTCCAGGAATTAATTTGGTTTAAGAATCAATATTAAATGTAAAAACAACAATCAGCTTTATTTACCATATGTCCCATGTGGAGTGAGAGGGCCTTATATATATAATATGTATATATGTGAAAACAGGAATGCTAAATAGTACTGTATATATTAACTAAAATGTATAAAGTCACAGTGACCCAATTTTAGTTATTCTTTGTGCTTATTTATTCTTTACTTTGGTTAACTTTCAGAACCTTCGCACAGATGTAGTAATGGATGTTGGGACTAGCCTGAACCCAGCCATAGATATAGGACAGGTAAGCGTGATATCACCTATTTAAACTCATTCTGTTTGGTCAGGAAATTATGGTGCTGTGGTCCATTTCTAGACAACCTCTCGTGTTCTTCTCTCTACAGACCATATCTTTGCAAATAAAGCACTGAAGGTTTAAACAGAGAAGCATATTGGGCTGGCTAATGAGAAATAACTGACCTCCAAAATTGGAGCAGGAATAGACACAGGGTTGCGTGGGAGATATCCTCTTGTTTCTTAATTAAGACTCCTATGTGGCCTTCTGTTATAACCACACTGATTTTTTTTTTATACCTCAGCCCAAGTAAGGAATGAATTAAGAGAGAGTTCATATATTGGGCTGGGGGGAGAGAAGATCTGCACTGCTTTAAGACTCATCTAGTATGTTTTGTGTTTGCAATGTATTACGTCTAACATAAGACTCAATCCTGCAGCTTTTACCCCAGTGTGTCATCCAGTCAAAGTCAATAGGAGTGTTTGTGTGAGTAAAGAGTACTTGCATCTGTAAGGATTGCTGGATCAGTGCTCAAGGTGCACAGATACTATGGTGCTGGGTGCTGTATTAAAACCTAGACTAATAGTTTAGCTTGTAAGATCCCTGGGCAGGGGCTGTGTTTTCCTCCATCTTCTGTACAGTATCAAGCACACAGTAACACTTTTCAGTAACTAGTAGTAATGAGTTCAGGATTTTTCCTTATTTGGGAGGCTGAATGACTGGAAGTTTGAACACACTGCATGACTGAATGCAGTGGTATTCTCTCACTAAGAGTGGACTGGGATAGAATGAAACTCCATTTATAATGAAGTAGGATGAAAGTCTGAAGTGATCCCAGTGTATCACAAAGTGCAGGTTCCCGTCCCAGTTAGAGTGACACCTCTACTTAGAGTGAAGTCTGTCTGTGGAACAAAAATCCCAAAGAAGAAAATCCTGCTTACTGTCTCCACAGTCACACTGGGCCCTGGTCCTGCTTTGAGCAGGGGGTTGGGCTAGATGACCTCCTGAGGTCCCTTCCAACCCTAATCTTCTATGATTCTATGATACCTGAAGCCTATGAAAGGGTTCTATTCCAAAGGGTCTCCTTCTGTATTGCTACACAAGGAGGATTTGGAGGTAGCACAGGCCAGGGGACAGATGCCACATTTGTGGTAGATCCACAAATATATGCAGCCTATGGGAAGAAGAGAGCACAAGACATGTAGAAATTATTACAGCCCTTGGGCAGGACCCTTGCATCAAATATCCAGATACTGGTATTTAGGGTTGGCACAGACAATGGGATTTGCCCCTAAAAGACATCGATTGCATCTACAAACAGCTCTTTTGTTCTCCCTTCTTCTAACCTTTTCTTCAGAATGAGTTATTGTGAAATTATGATTCTCCTTTTGCATTCAGAGCTTATTTAGGAATATTCTATCTCATCTCTCTAGTCTCTCTGGGCAAATTTTTCAAAAGCACCTAAGGGATTTAGAAGATTAAGTCCCATTGACTTTCAATGAGATTTAGGTGCTTGTGAAAAATTTGCCCTCTATCGACCCAATCTACTTTAATTTTTTCTATAGCTCCCATCATTATGGTGTCTAAGCTCTGTCCGAGGGAACTTCAACCCTTCCTGATACCTACTGTGTGCAAACCACCACATGATACCCAGAAAAATGGGCAGATATGTACAAGTATCTCTGCAGGAATATTCAGTGTGTAGCAGAGTACAGTACCAGAAGGTTTTATTTTGAAATACATAAAATAAATAAAATCATTTTGTTTTCAAAGAAATCTTTTGTCACCTTCAGCTTCTAAGATGTCTTTGCTTGCACTAAAACTTTGAATTACCATTGGATACAGTAAAAGGTTAAATTCTGATGTAGCTGTACAATAAGAATGTCTGTGAAGAAATCACTAGCTTGCCATTTATGGGCCTTGATTTTTATTTACTGCATAAGAAACGTATCTTACATTTACTGCATATAGTATTTTTTATTCCAAAGGATTCCAAATCACTTTAATATATATCAATTTGAGATATAGCAGAATTGCTCCATCCACCACTGAAATGCAGCCACTTTTCGGTGAGACACAGCCACAGCAAGTATAGGACAGGAACAGAAAGAGAATACATATCCAAATAAAAATGCAAGGGGAATTTAAAGACACAGAATGTAATTATCCATGTGGGAATCTGGCCAGGACAGTCGCATTTGGAATGATCATTATTTTTTGTGTGAAGGAGTGTAAAGAAGAATATGACCTCCTAGTCTTTGTTGGTTTTGTAGATAGAGGGAGCATTTGTCCAAGGCCTTGGGCTCTTTACCATGGAGGAGTTACGCTATTCCCCTGAAGGAGAGTTATATACTCGAGGGCCTGGAATGTACAAGATCCCTGCATTTGGAGACATCCCAACAGAATTCCATGTCTCTCTTCTCCGGGACTGTCCAAACAGCAAAGCGATTTATTCATCCAAGGTATCCTCCTGGCATTCACATGCCTTCTACTAATCCTTATTTCCATGGAAGCTGTATTTGATAGCAGCGTTGTACAAAGAAACCACATTTACAGTAATGAGGAGGTTAATAATATACTCTATGTGGTTTTGAAGCGATCAGAGCATATTTATTAGCTCTTCATCTTATAATCAGTTTGTTTGCATTCCTTCTACCAGTAGTTGTTAATATGAATGTATTAAAAGATTTAACATGATGAAATGGCTAATACATTGTCACATCTGCCCTGTACTGGAGAGAATCTGAACTGCTCACCTGCGTCCTAGACTCTATACTGCTAACACTAATGGAGATTCTTCTTTAGCTCAAATAGCCTGTGCTTCTGGAGCAGGTGTTCTGAATTCTATTTCTGCTGTTTCTCTGAAAGCTCTGAGCAGCTGTGGTGTGCAGCATAGGAACCCCTGTGAAACTACAGACTTACAAAAGTGTTATTTGCACAGATTTGTTGTAATACCGTTAGCTTTTTCCCCATTGGTTGCAGAGCACGATATTTTCTTCAGGGCTGCAGGGTCCCTGACCATAAGGAGTTAGTAATGTATTGTAAATGTTCTTCAGTTGTTGTCCTTGCAGATCGTCTCTGTCATAGCTGGTCATATTGTTGGGACTGAGCAGTATGCAGCTTGACATATGACCCTACCACAGGTTCAAAGAGTGTCCAGTTTACTGTCAGTTCAAGAGGGCACACAGAGAACTCAGAACGACACTATCTAAATATTTGTTTATGCCTTGTCTGTCTCTCCACTCGTCTCCTTCCCCTGCCCCACCCCCCAGCTCCAGAGAATCTTGCTTGCAAATCAGTAAGGCTTCTTTTTATATATTAATGTTAATCATGATCATGGATTCTTGCTGTTAGAAGGAAGGGAGGTCAAGACCCTACAAAAGAATGAAATCAAGAGTAAGCTGAACAGCTGATGATGTCTCATAGCTTCTGCCCCCACCCCCAATGGCCCTCAATCAATACTATGATGAATCTGTTTGGAGTCAGTCTGATTCTTTTGTGTTCTATCTGTCCAGGCTGTGGGTGAGCCTCCCCTGTTCCTGTCTGCTTCTGTGTTTTATGCCATTAAAGATGCCATCTTCGCTGCAAGGACAGAATCTGGCCTGACGGAGCCATTCAGATTAGACAGCCCCGCCACCCCGGAGAGGATCTGCAATGCCTGCGTCGACACCTTCACCAAATTGGTACAGTATTTAGGCTCTCTCAGCCTTGTAATGTTCCATGACCCAATTCAACACCACCATTCCACCCCAGGCTGTATATTAGTCATTGTGGGGCAGAGCATATGATCAGATGAGGACATTTAATGTAGATTGCAGTTTTCTATTTTGTCTAACAGTTTGATGCTGTTGAAAGAGAAATGCAAATCCAAACATCAGCCGTTTGTAGAGAGCTTCCATTACAAGAAGGGCCTCCATACGATGTGGTATTGTGACTTCAGTACATTAAAGGGTTACTATCAACATAATTCAGGAAACCCCTCCCCATAAAAATATATCATGACAGAGAACAGACATTGCAAAACTTAGTATGGACAGAAGATTGTCAATGAAAGCAGGTGTTATTTCCTTAATTTGCACATTTCTATGCGGTGCTGGAAGCCCAACCCCTACCTCATTCTGTTAGTCTAAGAGAGCCCAGAATTGACCCTAGCTTTAAGCGGGAAGTGAACTGACCAGCCTATCCTGAGAGACAAGGTGGGTTGGTTAATGCCCTTTATTGGACCAACATCTGTTGGTGAGAGAAATAAACTTTCGAGACACACAGAGCTCTCCCTCAGCTCTAATTGACGAATCTTGTAATTAGACCATATTGCATGTGCTGAACCTGAAAAGAGAGTGAAAGCCTCCCATAATCTCTTACTTCTATTTATCTGATTTATATGGTTGAGAGTAAATTCTTACCGTGTACTGAAGAATCACGAAGCAGCCACTTGGATTTCCTTCTCAGAAGAATACACTGTTTTTATTAAACAGAGAGAAAGTTTCCTCAGAGTAATACATTGCAGTTTTGAGCTTTAACAAACTTAGAAGCCAGTTCTCTGCACAGCTCTCTCTCCAATCTAATTAATAAAACACAGGTTCAGGTTAGAATAAATTGAAACAGTGTCTCAACTTCAGCTTGCTCCCAGGCTCCACTAACCAATACGAACAGGGCAACTCCCAGGGACTCCAGTTTACTGTGATGCAAAGGCATAGAATGATTTATTTACTGGCATCTCCATGGTGCTCCTCACCCTTATTTCTGAAGGCCTCCCAAACATGAATGCAACTAGCAAGTCTGCCATTGCCATTGCTGAACTCCATACTGGAATGGAGGAGTGTTGCTGAGGACTGCCTTTGTGCTTTCTGCTTTGATGGCCATCGCTGAATATTATGACCTCTCCAGTCATCTGATTATCTATGGGCCTATTCTGATCCTGCGTCTGACTCTGCCTGGGCTAACCCTGTTTCCTTGCAGTGCCCGGTTACAGTCAATAGAAGTGTGTGCAGGTGGACCTTTGCACCCCAGTGCAGCCTTGTTGACTTTAATGTGGCTCTGTGCAGGCATCTGTCTGCATGCAGTCAGTTGTGGGATTGGGGTCATTATTCAGATATAAACTCTACTGTAGTAAAGGGCAAAGACTTTCTTGCCTTGCTCATGCCTTACTACTTGTCTTGTGAATGAGATGAGCGGCATCTAGCTCTGTGTAAAGACATCAGGATTATGGGCAGTATATTTGTCATCTGGCCTCTGAACCAGAACTGTTGCAGTTCTCTCATTTTGACAGATAGGGATTTTAAGCTTAGACAGTCAACAGTATAATGTCCACCTATGACAAATGGTAATGATTTGGTCAGTCTGGCGGCACTAAGAATTCAGTGTATGCCTCCAATTTGTTGCTACCATCAGTCAATATAACATTATTTATTTATTTATTTACAGTGTCCATCTGCTGAACCAGGGACCTTTACACCATGGTCTGTCAGGGTATAAAAAGGAAATTTAGGAACAAGGTCCACTCATGAAGCTGGTTTTACCTCAGGGGACCAAAAGAAAGAAGCCCTGTAGCAGAAAACAAATCTGTATTCATCTGTCTCATTCATTGATTCATGAAGCTCTATAATCCAATTTTTGAATCATCATTTCTTTGAGAAAAGGATATTGCTGGCAGGTTACTGCTGGGATGAAAATGTAAATGAAGAGTAAATTGATGACTTTGCTGTCTGTGTAATTGAAAATCTTACAAAGTTCGTTTAAGTTTGCTGAAAGGATCAAAGAAATGTTTTCAACAAGTTTGTAAAGGCATTCCTTTTTTTTTTTTTTTTTTTAAATATGATTATAAAACTCCGGTCAAAATGGCTTTTTTCCCCCTTTTTACACTTTGAGGTTGCTAACTAGAGTTGATGTAAGAAGATGTAACTTCGTTGACTTAAATGAGGTGGTGTTCACTTACATCTGGTTTGGATTTGGCCACTGTTTTATGACATTTAAATAGCTGCACTGATTGATTAGTGGATTCCCAGGCCAGAAACAACCATTGTGATCATCTAGTCTGACTTCCTGCATAACATAGGCCATAGAACGTCCCCAAATTTTCTAGACCAGAGCTTTTAGCAAAACATTCAATTTTGTTTTAAAAATGGTCAGTGATGGAGAATCCACCCCAACCCTGGGTAAATTGTTCCAGTGGTTAATTACCCTTTCTGCCAAAAATGTACATCTGATTTCTAGTCTGAATTTGTCTAGCTTCAACTTCCAGACATTGGATTGTGTTTTACCTTTTTCTGCTAGATCGAAGACCCCATTATTAATTAAGTCACCCCTTAACTTCTCTTTGTTAAACTAAATAGACTGAGCTCATTGAGCATATGTTTGCTAATCATTCTCGTGGCTCTTCTCTGAACCCTCTCAAATTTATTGACAACCTTCTTGAATTGTGGGTGCCTGAGGTTGGTAAACAGGTCTGTCCTAAACAAAGGAATGTGTACTCTACTTAATTTGCATTTAAGCAGTAAACAGAGTAAGCAGTAATGGAAACAAAGGAAGCTTAAATAGGTGAGGAAAAAGCAGCAGGAACATCCTTTCACATAGATTTTTTTTGTCTCATGGTATCCAGCTAGAAATGTTTTTCAAGAGGGGGACTGAAACTATAAAAAGAAAGGACAAACATTCCAAGTCACCCCTATCTCTCTCCCTGTAATTGCATTCACTGCAAACATTGGATTTTGGGAAGAGGGGTGCTGGCCTAAGAAGTTTGGCCAGTAAAACTACTGAAGGCATGTGGTGAGAAAACAAACTAAGTTAAGTGATGCACCAGTTGTGTTTTATCTTTATTTTTCTTGTAACCATTTCTGACTTTTATGCCTCATTTCTTGTACTCACTTAAAATCTCTCTTTATAGGTAATAAACCTGCTTTATTGTTTTATCGAATCAAGTGTGTTTAAATTTAAGTGTCTGAATAACTATTTGAAATAATAAGTTGTCATATTATTCCTTTCAAAGAAATAATGGGCTAAATATAACTTGCATTGTCCAGGAAAGAGCTGGGCAGTACAGGACATACAGTTCTGGGGGAAAATCTAAGACTGCGGGTGTCTGGGCTTACCCTTTAGTATAACCAAGTCCGGTGACACTATGGCTGCCAGGCAGCAGTTGCACACAGATACTCAGGCTGTGGCTTGCATACTGGAAAGCTGTTTGTGAGCAGCCCAAGTGGGAGCTACTTCAGCAAGTCATCGTAAGGAGCCCCAAGTTGCAGGGCAAGGGTGACACAGCCACTCATTAGTCTGGCTTGTACGCTGGTATGTCACAGCTGTCATATAGACTGTCTGAAATAAAGGGAAATTGCACATGCAAACGTCAGATAAGTATCTTGTGTCTGCTGTGCTTACTACCTTGGCTGTTTTCTTAATTAAAATGTGAGGTTTTCTCTTTTCTTTTTCTTCTTCTTCTGTTTTAAACTCTGGGGGGGTCTATGGAAATCTTTTCTTCTTCCAAAAATGGCAAAATCTAAGAACCTCTCATTGACAGAAAATATTTATACCAGTTTTCTGCAGTGCTGACAGCCACTGGAGTCCTTTCCCAGCCAGGCATGAATACAAAATGCAACATCTGTAATGACTACAGGTAACGGAATGAGAAGAGCCACTACAGTTTCATGGGATTCCTGGTTGCTCTTGGTTCTGGGGTTAGGCTAGGATGGCACAGGTGTGTTTGAACTAAACAGAAAAGGAAAACAAAGGGAATATTTAGCAGTAGCCACTGGATGCTGACCAATATTCTGTCATATGGGTATAACCTCTGTTACTCAGACCCCTGTGTGTTATACTACACCCATGTAATATGCATTAGATTGTATGCTCTTTGAAGCAGGGAGAGCATCTTCTTAGGGTACATCCACAATGCTTGGCAGAATGCAGCCTTAATCCTGGTTAGGGCCTTGGGGTGCTAGTGTGATGCTAATAATAGTGAAGCAGTGTCAGCTGATTCCAGTGGCCACTGTTGCACCTTCTTTCATCCTTTGGATTTGGATGCAGTACATGACAGAGATCAATAAAAAGGAATAGTGGATTTATCATGAGTCTGACACAGTTTTTATGATTTGTTTATGTGGATTAGTGTGATGTATATTTGGTAATAATGTGTATCTGCCATGCTCACTACTGGCTACTCAGAGCAGTTCTCAAACTGTAGTCTGCAGGTCCATCGAGCTGCTTCTGTCACAATGGAAAGAATTTATGATCCATTGCTCCTCAACACTGATGATTGCTGTTAGTTGTTCTCCAATTGAGAGCTCTTTGAGCTTTCCAGAGCAATTAAAACAACAACCAGCAATCTGTCTCTTGCAGAGCCATTCCATGTCTTTCCTTCTTGGGAGTTTAATTTGGTATAAATTCAACCGTGAACAAAATTTGGATGATACCCAACCCAGTAGGATAGCAAACACCCAGGAGTGAGGATGAAACCACATGGCCTGTCATAAGGCCTGTAAAACAGGCTAAGGCCTAAGTGGAAAAAAATGAGTAAACAGAAGTGGAAAAAAACAAGTTAACTGAAATTGGCACAGGAAAGTGCTGATACTGCAAGCATATGTATTGCCAAAATATTACTAAAATGCAAATTCTGTAGCGGGTGCAGAAGGCACCAAGATACTAAAGAAAACTAACTCCCTAAAATGACACTTTGATGAATAGAAATGACTAAAAGGTGATAAATGAAGTTGTTTGGCCCAAATCAGCCAATTAACGGAAAAAGGTGGTATTAGACTACGTCAAGAGGGTGGCAACTACTACGTCAAAGGGGGCAGAACAAAATTGTAGGTAACAAAGTATAAAAGAGGGTGTCAGAGGAAACAAAGCTGTCTGGTCTATGGGATAATGGAAAGTCCCGCCGTTGGGCTGTCGCCATTGTAATGCCGCCTCATTGTGCCGCACGGAATAAACCTGGCCTGGGTGCCTTCGTTGCTCAGCTAATCCGTGGTCATGTCAATTCATTTGATTGTGAAAGCCGTCTCAGTTTCCTGATCAGAGCTGGGACAGCATCTGCACAGGGATAAACGCACGCAGCCTACACTGATAAACACCGGTGGCCAACACACCGTACCACAGGGGTCTAAAGGGGAAAAAGAGGAGAGTTGATACAAATCACCATATAGGTCTACTTTCAGGGAAGAGAAAAAAGTAGCAAAGATACCAAATGGGAGTGAGGGTAGGGGAAAGACAGGGAACACAACCAACACATTAAAGTGAGTTTATATTCATCTCGTCTCTTAGATACTATCTTAACATTTCATGAATTACTCTTCCATGAAATCAAGCACTACAGATTCCCCATAGAAGATGTGGGAAACAGGGAAGGAAGGTGATCCTACCATGTGACCTCCCAACCTTAAAAATTGGTCCATTGTACTCAAATATTTGAGAACCACTCTTCTAGTGTGCTTGTGCACTATAGCCCACTGCTGGATGGAAGCTCAGACCTATTCATGTGTATTATCAGATAAGACCTAATATTGCTGCAGCAAAATAAGAGTCTGCATATAAAATGCCAAAATGTTACCTTTCCCAATCATTTTCAATAAGACTGAATATTGATGCATGATCTAATATTATGCAAGAAGGTCTGGGAACATATCCTGACTCTCTTAATTGTTTCCCATCCAAAACTGCATCCTCAGAATAGGGACCTTTCTGAACTGTAAAGTATGATGCACACTAATGGCAAACTCTGTAGCGTGATGGTCTGTACGGGAGTGATATTAGATTCTGTGATATAAGGTCCTGTGTTAATTAACAGACCCCTGGGGGTGGGGGAGGGGAGGAGGAGGCTGGAGAGAGAGAGAAGTTTCTAGTAACTGCTAAGGTCATCTTTGATTGTTTTGACTAACATTCTTTTAATTGGACCAACTTCAGTGTCCAATAAAAGATATTACTTCACCCATCTTCTCCCCTTAATATTCTGGGACTGACACAGCTACAACAACACTGCATACATGCTTTGTCACATTAATGTGTATGAAATTCTGCATTAACTGGACATTATTGCAAAATAAAAAACATTTATAAATATTCTTCCAGATGTTAGTGCATTAATAACGGACATTTTTCTAGATTTGTAATGACATCTTAGTAATACCTAGCTCATATATAGCACTTTTCAACACCAGATCTCAAAGCACCCTACGAAGATGGTCAGTATCATCATCCATATTTTACAGATGGAAAACTGAAGCACAGTCATCCAGTGGGTCTGTAGCAGAGCTAAAAATAGAAATCAAGTCTACTAAGTACCAGGTCTGTGCCCTATTCATTAGACAACACTGCCCTCACTGTTTTGTGCTTCTATTACACCTTCCATTTCTAAAGCTCAGTGGTAAACATACATTTATTAATTAAATTACACAATATCCCATTGACTTCAGAAGAAGTTGAAGGCACCCAGTACCTCACAAGGAGAAAAAGTTCCCCATGTTACACTGCTGTAGTTTAGCTCAGGGGTTGTCAAACTGTGGGCTGTGGCCCAAAAGGGGGCCGTGACACAGATCCTGGGGGTCCGCTGGTACATGCACCTGCATTCTCTAGCCAAACTCTTAGTAAATCTGTAACTCCACATGACTTGTGTAATCTAGGTAAAAGCTATTTAAATATAACGTTTTGAACTGTATATGTTGGATAGAGTATAGAAAAAACTTTTAATATATTTATTTATTTTAAAAACCCCAAGCCACAATATGTTAAGTTTAATTCTTGCAAGTACAAAGGTGCATTTCACTGCAAAGTAACCTAGCAACGTACACACAGTCCACCATTTACAACTGTAAAAAATGGCAAACAGTAGTTCAGCCTCACATGGATTGATTTATTTTTTGTAAACAAGAAGGGTGCACTGGTGGAGAACTTAATGAACGTCCCAGACCATCTACAGCTACACAAAATGAGCCAGCCAAAAAAATAATGAAAGTGGTAAGAAATCATGATGTCATATACTTGAAGTTTTGATTCTCCGTTACTGGATTGGCTGAGTACCTCTTGCCTCTGTGTGCTATAATATAACCGTTATTTTGTATTTGTATTTACAGTTTTCTAATTAGTAGAGAATAGTGTTGGGTCTTTACTTACACAGACAAGAAATTCAGATTTTTACCCTAAAAAATAAATTGAAAACAAAATATAGCATTCAAAGTTGGACAACTATAATTTTTTTTAAAAAATCAACAAATAATGTTATTTTAACAATTTTGTTAACATTATTGTGTTGCTTATTGCGCAGTTTTGTACATTGCTGCATTGTGTTTTCCCTGTCTGAACAACACATTTTGCTCTCAACATTTTTTTAAAGTGTGGTTTTACTAAAACTGGTTGGTTTCAAAGACATTGGAGCATTTCTTTGAGTGCATATTGCTAGGGATGTCTATCATTACAATTGTTTACATTAAAATGAAAAGGAAATGTGTACATTGTTTGTTTACAGAGGTATAGTTTATATGTATGTAATAATTCAAATTAATAATAAAATTTCCTCAAGAAGTGTTAATAGTGGGTTGCAGTGCCTACTGCCACTACACAGATGGACCTCAGGGAAAAAAGTTTGAGAACCCCTGGTTTAGTTGATGATCATGATCTCACATGTGCAGCTACACACTTGTTACAAGTTCTTCTGTTTAAAGCCACTAATGAGCATAAATATCCATGGCAAGTGTATCTCCAGCACCATACAGTAAATAAACTGTTGGAGCGAAGTTGCACTGCTTTAAAGGCTCTCCCTAAGAGCCATTGGTTTTCATGTTAAATCAAGAAATGCATGTTACACAGAGGGAGTTTACAGTAGCCCATTAGCAGTGTTGCTATGAAAGCATTTATTAAGGTAAGCACTGATGCTTTATTCATCTCAACATGTCACGTCAAGTTATCTGAGGCAAGACAATAATTGTAGTCCATCCACACAACATCTTTGTTACCTAGCACAGTGAAATGGTGAGAGCTTATAGACACAGCTCACTGACTTACTGTGGGCATTCTATTATGGGCCAGATTTTGCCCATTAAGCACAGCCCCATTGTAGGATGCATAATGCTTCCTAGAGTTCCTAGGGAGAGCAGCCACTGTGTCAACTTAGGGAGCATGTCTCTCTGGGACAAGCAGCTCCGTGGGCCAATTCAGCAGGGATCTCAGCTCATGCAAATGGAAACTGGTAATGGTAGAGTAGATGTAGTAAAGTGAGGGTTGGTGCAGGGACTTCTTTAGGATATGCAGGGAATGGAAACATAGTCAGCATTTGTCCCATAGAGGGTCTCACAGTTCAAATGCTGCCTCTATTTTTTCTCTTGTAGAATGAGTTTTTTTTGCTTATTTGGCAGGCTCCCCTCTTGTTGGGGCATGTGCATACGGTTCGCATCTATTTAAAGGCTGTAATAGGAGACATTTCCCACCCAAAGGTGGGTAGAGTTGGGAGAATGAAATGGGGGAGTATTCAGGCCTGCATTGGGGCATAGAGGATTGCTGAAAGAATGATGTTGATGGAGATGATATTCCCTGTGATTTGCAATGGTCTCTAAGCAAACTTGCTCTTTGAAATGCTATGTTTTCTCATAACTGTCTTGGCTTGAATGGGCTTTCTCATGAAAGAGGGTCTCCAGGATCACACACCTATTTATTTGTCTTCTGTATTTCTAGAGCCCCCATCATTACAGTATTTAAACACAGAGCAATTCTCAATCTAGTTCAGTATCCTGTCTCTGACTCATCTTTGGAAGGTGTGACCCTACATGGTGCACTTGCACAATTGTACAGTATTTTACCATGGAGGGAGGGTTTTTCCTGACCTCAGCTGGTGATTAGTTCGTATTCTGAAGCATTTGCATTTAGAATAATAGACTCACAGAAACGTAGGGCTGGAAGGGACCTTGAGAGGTCATCTAGTCCAACTCTCTGTGCTGAGGCAGGACCAAGTAAACCTAGCCCATCCCTGACAAGTGTTTGTCCAACCTGTTTTTAAAAACCTCTAGTGATGGGGATTCCAAGACCTCCCTTGGATGCTTGGTCCAGAGCTTCACTACCCTTATAGTTAGAAAGCTTTTCCTAATATGTAACCTAAATTTCCTTTGATGAACAGTAAACTCATTTTTTCTTGTCCTACCTTCAGTGGACATGGAGAACAACTGGTCACCAGCCTCTTTATAACATCCCTTAACATATTTGAGGTCTATTATTGGATGGCTACTCTCTGTAATTGTTCTCCTAGCCAGGGTAATTACCTGCTTCCTTGAGTACTGGGGACATCCCAAAGCAAACTGCTAGAAAACCGGAAGGCAGCAAAGTCCCAGCGAAAGAAGTGGGCCAGCTGCCTCCTTTCTTTGAGTGACAGCTCGCTGAGTAACTGCTCTGATAGCCAGCTGTAGGTGCTCTGGATCTGAGAGTCTGTGAACTTAAGCCAGTGGACATCCATGGGCAGCCCCATGCGGTGCATTAGGTGAAGCACCTCCCTGTTGAAGAAGCCAAACATCATCACGTAGTCATACTGGATGAGACATGGCCGGCACAGGCTAACCAGTGGCTTCCACTCCACGCTGGCATTCTGGGGTCCTGTGTTTAAAATTCTCTGAATGAACTCTTTGAAAGTTAGGCCACCTGCCAGTCCCTGCATGTAAGCAGAGATGAGTCTCTGGAAAGGGTCTCTGACAAACAGCACTTTGGTATATGATCTCAGCATATCCTCCATTGCTCTCAGGTTGTACTCACTTAGTTGCTTCTGTGGACCGTGCTGCCGGGGATGGAGAACTGGCACCTGCAGTGTCACATCTGCTTTCTCCTCTAGCACCTCCAAAAGCCATTCCCAGCTTTCCAGCCCAATTGCTGGTACCTGGCAGTACAGGAAATCCAGCTTGGTGCTCACCACAATCCTTGATAGCACCTGGGCTGCTTGTTGCTGGTTGGACGGAAGCTTGGTGACTTTAGCAGTTTTGTTGCAGAAGGATCTCAGTGTCTTTTTCCTGAGCTGTTGAACATAGAGGAGGGTGTCAAATGTCAAAGGTAAATCATCCTTCATCTCAGCTTTCAGATCATCTGCAAAACAGCGTTTGAACACGGGGTGTTATTCCCACAAGCCAGCTACAGAAGGAAACCTAGGGCAACATTCTCCACTCAACCCAGCACTGCAGGATTCTCCGTTATGGTGTGCAACTTAGTTGCGTAATTTTCACTTGTTCCATGCAAGGAGCTTCCATGGGTGTCAATGGAAGGTCTGAGCTCAGCAAGAATGCAAAATAAACTAACAGGGTGGGTAATGGGGAGGAGCCCAGCAGTGTAGGTCAGAGAGGAGACTGTTCCATTGAGAAAGAGTCACACTAGAGCATGACTGGAAAAGTAAAACTATCAGTTTATGGTTTTCTGACTTCCCTTTGCATTTATAGAAGAAATGTGTGTGCTGATTTTGAATGGAACTCCAGATCTGAACTTTGAGGAGGTTTGGATGCTGATCTGGATCTGAATTTTGAAGCTTGGGTCCATTACCTCTTTTAATAAAGAATCTCTCTCAACTCAACTCCCTGTCCTGCTTGTTTCTCCTTCACTGGAATCCTTTGAATCCATGCCCATGTGCCCCCACCATACTCTTTTACCACAGAAATGGCTGTGGAGCAATAAAAATCCAGCAATATGATTCCACTGCTGTCCAGGACAGGGAGAGGGATTGATGGATGGAAGGGAGCAAACCCCTAGTTTAATAAACACGAAAGATCAAAACCTGAGGAAACCTCAGGAAAAATTGCCACTGGGTCAAATCCTGAGAGGTGCTGACCATCTTTTTTGAGCACCTGACTCCCACTGATGTGAATGAGAGTTATCAATTTTCAATATTTTTTTAATAATCAATAGCCAATAATTTGTAGGAATTTTAACTGTGATTATATGTTGACTGAGAGGTGTTTTCTCCAGTTCTGATTAGTTTAATAACAACAGACCATGGATAGGTCAGCTTTGATTGGCTCTATGAACCAAACAGTTAATAAAGCTAAGGAAGACCTTCTCTGTAGTTTCATACAGTCTGCGTCCAGATTACTGATGTTTTTACTTTCCCTGTGAGTTCGGAACCCTTACTACCCTTTTTGTGTATCATTCTGGTACTTATCTCTTTCCTCTTTTGCGTGCAAATGTCTCCTTCTCTTAAGCTATGTCCCCAGTTCTCTGCTCCACGGCAACTTTCCAAATGTCTTAGCACCAGATGGTTAGTTAGTGTTTATGCCGTTATGCATTTCACAGTTAGTGTGATATCCTGCCCCTTTAAATGGTTGGGCTCTCTAAACTCAGAGCAGAAGCCTACTTCCATTTTTCCCGTTTGTTGACAATAAAGTTACCACAGCAGATAGCTGTGTTTAAATGAACCCCACCTGTGTCTATCTCCTTCACTGGGGGTCCAAATAGAGCAGTTAATACATTGGAAAAATATAACTTAAAACAACTTTCAGTGGCCTTGGGCGAAACCACAAAGCAATGCAGGGGCACATGTGCGGACCAACAGACACTACGACTTTGAAAAGCTTTAGGCCCATGGCGCATGCGCATAACCCTCAGTGGAATACAATACGGACCATCACTCAAAGAGGAAAATTCCATTCTTCATTAGACATCTTTACCTTAACTGCAAAGCATCATGCGTGCCTTGCTCCTCAGCAAGGCTTAAAATATTTCTTGGCCAATCTTAAGTGTCAACATGAGTAACAATCTGGATTTGGCTTATTGACTTCAGCTGGAGTTTTACCTGAGTAAGGATTCCAGGTTTTAGTTGAGATGCATTTAATAACTAGCAAAAATAGTAAGAAACATTATAAAAGTCAAAGGAAGGGTAAAGTGATTTGTGAATAAGAACATACCCCCCTAAAAGCCTCCTTTTGAGTTGATGATTGGTAACATCAGAACACTCTATGGACTCAGAAGCTATCAAAGGTATGTTAAATCATGAAATGATAAATCATGAGCAATGAATTAAAGACTAGAGACGATGTTTCTGAAAGTGATTTAGGAGTTTGTCATTTTAAAGAAAAAACTTTTTGCATTTTATTCAAAAAAGACTTAAGCTCCTAAGTCACTTAGGCACGATTGAACATTTTACCATGATCATTTAAAAAAATAAAAACACCAATGCCCAGTCCTTCTGGTGTTGATGGCTTTTAATTTGGCAAATTTCAATTTCACTCCTTACTTTTTCTAATTTGATTTCTAAAATGAAGGGGACTGTGTCAGTTTAAAACTCACACTAGCTTTGGAGTGCTAGGTATGTTTTCCGCACTATTGATAAAGGTAACTCATACGGATGGCTGACAGGGAAGGTCTGAACTGATAAGCATCAATCAAACACACCCAATTTATAAAAAGAAAGAAAGAAAGAAATTGGTGTTTAATCCAATAAACACTGGAAAAACACCAGAAATTGTTACTTGTGTCTAAGGGCTTATCTACACCAAGTAATAGCATGAAACTCGGGGGTGTAATCGCTGAAGCGCACGAATGCATTGTGCATTAATTGGTCTGTGTAGACTCAGCTGGTGTGCATTAAAGATTTCCTGGAGCCATTTGACATAGTGCTGTTTGAAACAGTAACAATACTATGTTAAAGTGCACTAGGGAACATTACAAAGAAATTACTCATTACAGTATGTACTACATATGATGTCTACAATATACATTACTCATTACAGTATTTACAAAGAGAAAGCCTCAAACACCCCCTCCCCCTGGTGATTTTTGGACATCTACATAAAACTGAAAAATGGCTAAAATAAAACCTAAACAATGAAATTAATGAACCCCCCTCAAGCCAGAAGCCCTACTTGTATGTCTATTCTAGCTGAAAGAGATTAGCCCTTTGGGGAAAGTTAGTTTCCTCTGGGTGGTCGGATAGTTAGCCCATTTCCATTGTTGTTTGGGTGGATCTTTCACACAGCAACAGGGAAGTAAAAACACTTTACAACTAGGAAAGATACACAGGAAAGACAGGGAGCGAGGGATTCAGGGGCATGACTGGTATCTGGAACTATTTGTAACTTTTTCTGACTGACTACTTTTCAAACTGATGGTGTCTGCTGAATTTAGGGCAGGATTGACAGCTCTGGAAGGAGAATGAATTCATCTCTTCATCCACTGATGAGGCATGAAGTAGACAGAAGAAGTGCAAGCTTCCCCCCTACACTGTCCCACCAATGTTCCTCCATCTGACCCAAAGCTACGGAGCCTGATCCTCCAGCCCCTTCCACCACGTGCAATCATCTACACCAATGAAAAGATGGTTTGCAACGCGACCACACAGGAAAGCTAGTGCTTGATCCCCACACTGCTCTCACCACGTACTGGTGTAAATGGCAGTACAAGGAGAAGTGGAACAAAGAATCAGGCTCAGTCTCTGTGGCCTATTCAGTCCTTGGCCCCTCTGCTGATGCTGCCAACAAGAGGGCCAATAGTGCCAATTGTGGGGGTGTCTTTCGTGACGCGGACATTTTGTCCACTAAGAACTGGACAGGAAACCACCATTTCATTTCACATAAGCCATAAAAGAGCTGCCAGTTGGTAATGAGTTTCAATCACCACCAAACTGGGCAGACCGAGGTGTTTAAAGTACAACAGAAAATCATGTTGAAAGCTTTTCTGACCTGTCCTGCATCACCACAAACAGGAAAACGTTACCTCTTCGCTGAGGCGGGTGACTCCTGAGAAGATGCCTCCACCACAAGAGGCAAAGGCAGCACAGGAAAGCCAAGGAGACAAGGCGGAAGAGGAATCGCATGTCTTGGGCATCTGTGAGCTGCCCCACCAGGAGCCAACAACAGCAGAGAGCAGGCACAGGCCTCATGTAATGGCAAGAGAATATTTCTCTGCATATTTACTCAGGGGCAGGGTTAAAGTACTGTTTGTACAACAGTGCAGCTCACTGATAGCCATCCCCAGTGTCAGAGAATCCCTTAGAGGAGAAACAATTCCTACATGAAGGTTACACAGAGGAGTCTCCTATTCGCATATGTCTCTGTCCATCTGCTGTCTCGTCTTCTATGTAGATTGTAAACTCTTTGCCCCAAGGATTGTCTTTTTGCTTTGTTTGTACAGCACCTAACACAACGGGGTCCTGGTCTGTGACTAGGGCTCCTAAGCATGCTGATAATACAAATAATGAATAATAGTATACAAGCAGATGAATTGCCATCAAACCAAGGAAGTTACCTTGTCATTCCTAAGGGAAGTTGAGGGTCTGACTGGCCAGGGGTGGCCCTGCCTGGTCCCCTGTATGGGATCAGTCTGAGGCAGTCTCCTTAACAGCTTTTGTTAGTTTTTCACTTAGTGATATTATCATTATTATTGGTCCTATTGTAGTATCTAGAGGACTCAGGTGAGATAAGACCTCACCGGACTAGGTGCTGTACAAACACACTGTGAGACACAGGATCAAGACCCCATTGGCACTGTCCCCTCCCCGAACAGCTAACAGTCTACTCTGAGACAAGACACAAGCTGGTGACCAATGGAAGGAGGAGATGGAGGACAAGGTGAATGAGAACAAGATCATATGGTGACCTAGACTAGCTCCGGCCCAACTCAATGGTGCCTGATGAATCTTTCTGTTAACAAAGGCCTCAAAATCAGAATATTTTTAACCTTCTTCTTATGCAGAGATGTGCTTCTTGCAGGGGGCTCTCACTCATGGCACACAGTCCTGCAGCCATGTCACCTCCTGAGAGAGGTCTAACCATGCTGGCAAGTTTCAGCTCAAGGAGGCACTCTCCCATGGGGAGGAATTGGTTGCAGCTGAGCTTAGTTAGCCTCTGTACCCAATGAGTCCATGCTGCTTACAGGCAGTGTAGCAAGGCGCTGTGGCCTTCCTCGGAGCCTGGGCCGGAGGAAGGGTTACGATGCCCCTGCTGGGCAGATCAGGGCCCTGCAGGCCAAATACCCCGGGGGCAGGGGGGCGGAGCCAGGACAGGAAGGGGAAGTATAAAAGGCAGGCCTAGGAGCTTTGGGGGGAGTTGTTGCTGGAGAAGGACATGCCTAAGGTCAGGCCCTGTGGCTGTGAGGAACAAACACCTCACTGACTGGAGCCTCCCAGGCTGCTGGGCCTGAGTGAGTGGGAAGAGACACTAGGCCCTAGTAGCTGGGAAGAGCTACCTGAGACCACTAACTGGGAGAAACCCTGAGGTCAGCCCTGACCTAGAGGAGTTGCCTGCTGCTGCTGGGGACCCACTGGAGCTGCTGGAGCCTGGTGTGCCAGAGGACCCGCTGGGACCCTGTGACCTGGAGGAGCTGCCCTCTGCTGATGGCCCTGAGGAGTTTCCAGGCCTGCTGCCAGCTGGTGGTGAGGGACTTGTGGGGCTCCTGCTTGCTGTCTACCCCAGTGACTTGGAGGAAGACCTTTGGCTCCAGGTACCCGGGTACAGGGTGGGAGGAAGTAGCCCAGGGACAGCTGGCTATAGTTTGACTGAGGCTGTGGCTGAACCAGTGTTGCAGCTAGAGCCCTGATGATGCCACTGATAGGGCCCTGGGCTGGGATGCCGTGGAGTCAGGTGGGCCTGCATCCCCCTTCCCTAGCCACCCCTGGAGTGCTTGGCCCCTCTGAACCTGCCTCCCAGAGGATACCAAGCTTTGCCTGCCCGAGGGCCGGGGGCACCAGATGATTGCTTTGCCTGCCCGAGGGCCGGGGGCACCAGATGATTGCTTTGCCTGCCCGAGGGCCGGGGGCACCAGATGATTGCTTTGCCTGCCCGAGGGCCGGGGGCACCAGATGATTGCTTTGCCTGCCCGAGGGCCGGGGGCACCAGATGATTGCTTTGCCTGCCAGCTTTTTTCCCCTTAAAGCAAGGTGCTGTGGGCTTCCTTGGAGCCTGGGCCCGAGGAAGGGTTGTAATGCCCTTGCTGGGCCATGTTGCCAGCTTATAGGCAGGAAAAAGGGGCTGCTTTCTAACAGCCAGAGAAGGGAGGGAGGGAGGTCTAGACTGACAGCAAAGCTTCCTTTGTTTTATTGATCAGTGTGCATGGGTTGTGGGGCTGTTATGGAACTGAGCTGCATGGTTGCAAGTCTGGGAGGTGTGTGTGTGTGTGTGTGTGTGTGCGCGCGCACAAGTGTTTTGCTACACAAGAACATCATATAAATATAAAGCAAAAAGCCCAGAGAGCATTTTGCTTACCCTGGCCTCCTATGAAGAAACCAGTGAATGTTCATGCCAGCTGCACAAAGCCTGATTCTCCCTATCTTGGCTCTCATAAATTTCCTGTCACTTCTACAGGCAGTTAAACTCTATATTTCCACCAGAGGGTGCTCCAGACATGAGAAATCATTACAGATCCATCCATGTCCCTACTGGAGAACAGAGAATAGAACTGGTTATTTGTAATACCACCTCTTTCCCACTGCAATATAAAGAAATGTCTGTTAGATGCTGTTGTACTAACGACTCTGGGTTTACGAGCTAGCTGGGTTTCAATGATCACTAGGGTTCAGATGAGAATCAGACACTTGCTAAGAATTCTTTGATAACATTCTTTTGTGACATTTGTTAGTGCTGTACAGGAAGCCAGGTAGTGAGTTTCTCTCAATGTCAATGTCTCTTCTCCAAGGCACGCGTTGAACATCCCTGACTATACAGTACTGTCCATCATCACTGTGCAAACCACTGACACTTGCACTGACAAATTCAATAGAGCCACCACAGAGGCCAGCTCTAAAGATGTCAGAGTCACAGGGGAATTTTCAGAAGGGTGTGCAGGGAATGTGTTATCCTTTGACAAATATGTGGAGGTAATTTCATACCTACTGCACACAGACACACAGTTTTAATAACCCCTGGGTTTGGACCTCAGGTGCTATTACCCAGCTGGCAGCAGCGTAGGCTCCTTTGTTCACTTTCTAGTGAAGGACAAGTCTGGAACTTTAAATCAAATTGCAAAACCATGGTAAGGAATCAAACCTAGTGTACATCCCAGCCAGTATGGTGGTGCAAGAGACACCCACTCCTGACAGTAACAGAAACAAATAACCTTTTCCTTGCTGCAGGAGAGGATGATGCTTGGAATCAAATGAAGGGGAAATAATAGCTAGCATGGTTCCTCCATAGAGATCAAAGTGCTTTACAAGGGAGGTCAATATTGTTATCCCCCTTTCACAGATGGAGAAACTGAGGCAGAGAGCATTGAAGTGACATGCCCAAGGTCACGGGCAGAGCCAGAAAAAGAACCCATGTCTCCTGAGCCCTAGCCCAGCGTGCTATCCAGTAGGCTACACAACACCTCTTATTAATCAGCAGCAATTAGTTTAATAGATGGGCCAGAAGAGAATTATGAGAATTCCCTCTGTTATGCATTCGTTACTGGAACCTGGATGGCACTTCCTCCTTTATTTAAAAAATATGGTATCGTATTCTACAGGACAGCCCCAAACTCTTCCACTGCCAACAGGGTTTCAACTGAGCTGCCGCAATGAAACCGCATAGTGTATTTTTATCAGGGCTAAGCAGGGTAAAGTCATAAGATAAAAGTGAAGAGAGTCTCTGGCTGAAAAATAATGTATTCTACCTTTATACATTCATTTCAAGAAAGTGATGGCTATAAAAATTTGACAGCCTAAAGCTACGCATGAGAAACTATCTACTGTGTATTCAAGGCTTGATGTACAGTGGAAAAAACCCCAAAGAGGACAAGCTGTATAATGCTGTGACTCAAAAGCACTGACTGAGTTCAGTGCGGGGCTTTGTTTCTGCTGAGTAAATGTGTCTGGGCTGTCATCGTTGGCCCCTATGACTTACCAGTGATGCCTGTCCATACAGATTCTGCAGGTCTGGCACCAGTTTCAGGGCACCTATTTCTGGCAGCAAGTGTTCTGGATACATCAAACTCTTGGCACACGAGGGTTCAGAAATGTTTGAAATGAATGCTTCTGAAGTCTGGCTAGTTTGAAGCAGAGTGGGGAGGTGACTTCTGTGCTGTGGCCGATATATACCAGCATAGCCAGTGCAAAGGGGATACATAGGGACACTAAGCACCCACTCCCAGGAACAAGTGCAGAGCTCGCCTCAGGAACCTGTGGTGGCTGGGGCATTCTACAGGAGGCTGGGGGCACATAGGGAGCAGACTGGGGCAAGGATGTCGCATGGCCAGGGCAATCCTGCACCATGGCAGTTTACCACTCATGCAAGACCCATAGGGGCTTTTCCAGCTAAAGATACAATTTAGGGCAGCCCTGATCCACACCAGGGGAAAAACTGCCCCCCCACGCAGAAGCCCCTGAATAGGGGAGGTGCAAGTCACTTCTCTGTCCCAGTGCTGGCATTAGTGCTAGTGCAGGGATGAATTTCAAGACCCCTCAAAAATTGATAACCGGACAACATGCTGTCACCACCTAGGTCAGGGGCTTGAGTCCCACCAAGGCCAGTGGGGCAGGAGGGTGTTCTCATCTGAATCTATTCAGTGGCCTTGCATAAAATGAGTCTGATGGTCTATCTTTCTCCTAGTCAACAGGAGTCCATGTAAACAACATCATTATCCCAACAGACTTCCTGATTTGCTGACTTAGCACCACAATCATGGACTGCATGGGCTACAGAGTGCACCAGCATCCCTTGAGGTGTATGGTCCAGGACACAGTTGAGGTGCACTGTGAGGTCCGCAATGGGGAAAACTCTCATTGCTGCTATCCCCCTGGTAATGTCCAAGTAGATGATTAGAGGACTCCAGGCATAGAGTGTGTCCATGCAGCTCCCATCGCCAGCATTTAACTCAACCAAGAAAAGAAAATGTGCACAAAGTGCGGTTCATTGCAAACATACAATGGTTGATACTAGATAGTGCATCTGGGATTTATCTGACAATGCACTTCACTAAGGACTACATCCTGTACTCCTGACTTAGGGCAAAACTCCCAATGAAATGCATGTGATAATACTACTTCCTTGCCTCAAAGGAAAAGCAGCAGCAACTTTTGCCTGAGAGGACTGTAGGATTTGGCCTCAAAGAGGACTACATTGGAACTACTTGTGCTGGATTCTGTTTTGCTCATAGGCATTGTATCCCATTCAAAGATATCTTTGTGTGTCAATGGCCACCCTCATTATTGTTCCCAAGAGTTCCTCCTACGCTTGTTTGAGACTGTGACCTTAATCAAACAATATGCAAATCCTGGGCTATTGTTCCACATTGCATAAAAGAGACAAAACCCGCCGCATAAAAATCCTCCTTAAAATGGCTTTTGTTGATTGTATATGGTGGGTGAGGACAGAGTGCGTTGGTGTCTGTTTATGGGAATGTAAACTTTGTTATGGGATGGCAAATACCATCCAATTCATCAAGGGATATTTTTACCCTGCTGACTGAAGGAGGAGCAGATCAGAAATCTATTTTTCTCCTGTTTCTTTGTGGGAGGCCAGCACTTGAAAACCCAGATTTGAGATCTAATTGTTGAATCCTCTGGGACAGAAAATGCTGCCAAGTTATTTGTATGATCAATCACTCCAAAGAAAGGCCAATGTATAAATAGCCCTCTTCTAAGAGTGGCTTTCCAAATGGGAAGAATATTTTTCCCTATCAAGAAAGGATACAGCCATAGAGCAATGAATTGGGAACCAGAGTTCCTGGGTTCTCTACTGTCTGGCTCCATCAAATGGAGATGGATCCCTTTAAAGGAGCATGGCACTATGGGCAAAACTCAAGGGGCTTTGGGAAGCTACTATGTTTCTGACTGAGTTAGCCATGCTGCAATGCTGAGTAGTCAGCCTGTTCTTTGAGGTCCTTTCTCTGTGCTAACTTCCAGCACCAAAAGTAGTAGGTGGAGATGTGGACACTTGAGTTTGGTGGCATCAGGCCAGATACATTTCACACAGGGGCCATCATAAAGGGATCTGAGGACAAGGACTTTGGGACAATATTATGTTTTTAAGACACACACCATGGTGGGTCCAAGTCACCAAAGCCCAGTGCCTTACACAATCTCCTGGCAACCTCAGGAATTCCTGCAATAGTATATTAAGATGAATCATCTCCCTGGGCCAGAAATGGTTACATAAGAGGGGAAAGGAAAGACATTTGACATTTCATTCAAGGAATAAAACAGGTAGGACAATGTTAAAACGGTTGTACAACTCAGACACTTCCTGTTTTCCTCTGGCCAAGAGCTGTGATTGTCACTTCTTATTCAGTGTCTCATCCTGGGAGGAAGACAATATCAGGTTGTGTGAGGGCAGCAGGATGTTTATATGGCAGACTGAGTCAAGGTGCTGCTTTTAATACTCCCAGGAACAGAGTCAGTGGGGGGAAGCGTGCATTAAAGATTTTTTTTAAAGGGCCATCAACACTCAAGATGCTTAACGATTGCCTGGCTGGCTTGTTGCCATTACAGAATGTCATTTTCCAAGGCTTTTATAAAGGGATTTTGCAAGATGTTGTGGACTATTGGTAATGTAATGTGAATTTATACCATTCGTGATGCTGCATGGAGAGGCTTTGCTTAATTACAATGTAAACCGTTAAACTCAACCACCCAGATAGACAGCATTAACATTAATACTTAATTGTGATCAACATAATCAGCTGAGACTCAGCCACACAAGCCCCCACCACATAGCATTTCATGTCATGCACCCTCATCCCCCACTTTAGAGAGCTCTTTATTTACAAGGCATATCATAACAAAACTGGGTACACAATGGTTACCAATTGTATCACAGCCTGAACTATCAGGGAGGATAAAGAAATGCAATTCTTGTAAATGAAGAGTTGTAACAGCAGAGGATTAAACTGGACATGGTTAGCTAAATTCAGGCCTGGTATGTGAGTAATCCACTCCCATTGATGTCAGTTGGGAGTTGGACAATGGTCCAAAATAGCAATGCTTCAGAGTGTAGTCTACATAGTTTTATTGCATGAATATTACAATATTAATGGCCTGGTTCACCTCCATTTACATTGGTGTAACTCCATTCACTTCAGCAATTTTATCCTTGATTTACTTAAGAGCAAGAATAAGGCCCCTTATGATAGGTGGGGTGCTTAGTGCCAGCTAATAGTAAGTTTGCCAGACACATTGCATTATGAGATCCTGCCTTCAGATGTTTATAACTTTGCCAAACTTTAACAATTTGGGCTAACAGTCTACATGCCTCAGATGTCTTTGAAAAATTTCAGCCAAAACGGTTCAGCTGTTTCTGAGAAGGAGGCTAGGGAAACGTATATTGCTTTGCCCATATTAGAAAGGTTCTGGGGGCTTTTTCTTTAGGAAGCTGTAGCTCCCTCCTGCCCCATGTTTTGGAGCAGGGAGTTGAAATTTGGCAGGGATGGGTCTTTTGCCATCCCCTTGAAAATCCACCCAAATTTGTCCCAGTTATAAAAGCATTTGAAATATTGCAGTTAGCAAATGCTTGGTAGAGGACTTCTTAGATTTTAAGTTAAATTCCCTGAAGACTGAGTCTGCACTAGGTATGCTTGAATAGGGCTGAGCAGGACTTACTTTACAAGTGTAACTCTGGGCTGCTGGGGGCTAGGCCGAAGCCAGGCACATGAAATGAGAGCAGGGAGCTGTCTCTCCTATGCTCTGTGATTCCCCGCTGCTGGGCCCAGGCATTTAGGTGCCTGATTCGAATGCAGAAGGAACATGAGCCAGGCCTGGGGGAGATGTGTGAAGCAGACTGGGACAAGGATCCTGACGGGGAAGGTGGGAAGACTGGGACAAGGATCCTGACGGGGAAGGTCGGAAGACTGGGACTGGAGGCTGGCAAGGGTAGAGGGTCTCTGGGGCTGACAGTTGGGGTGTGGGAGAGACAGGGACAGGCAGGGCAAGGGGAGTAGGACTGGGAACCAGGGAAGGAAACAGGGTGGGAGAACTGGGAGCAAGTAGGTGCTGAGGGAGACTGAGATTAGATGAGGCACCTGGGTGTGAATGGGATTTGCTGGGCAAGGAGTCTGGGACAGGAAGATGGGGTGGTATGGAGGGCACTGATTGGAAGAGGAGTCTGGGTAGAGAGATCAGGACTGGGAGACAGTGAGGCTGAGGAACATGGGCATGGAGGGAGGGGGACAAATAGATTGTATAGGAGCTGGGAGCAAGGGAACTGGCACTGGCTAGGCAAGGAAACTGATGACAATGCGCTTTTGGGGGCTCAAGTGAAGCAAATATCTGTGAACCCCACTGGGGGAGAGGCTCATACCCTGCTACTGCTGGTTTACATACAGGATGGCAGCCTACTACAGCTCATTAAATGAGTGCCGTCCATTGGATGTGCTGACTGAGACCGGGTCCTGTGGAAAATACAGTAGGTGATCATGTAATTATTAAAGGTAGCATCATAAGGCATACACACAAGGGGCGAATCAAGGTTGTCTGGGCAGCCTTCATTCTGGTATTCCCTGACTTTGATTGATTGCTTGACTTTGCAACCCTCATAATGTTTTGTTTGTGTATATCACTTATTTAAATAGATTCCAACCTGGCAATATTTCCCAAAGTTTGGTTCGTCCCATTGTGTTCTTCTGTCTGACGGGCTGCATAGTGTGGCTATGCGCTATTCCAAAGCTGCCACCTTCCACCCCAGAGAAGGGGCTCATCTTTCTTTCCTATGAGACATGAAACTGAGCTCCTGACCACCTGTGGTTATTAAAGATTATTATTATTATTGTGGCCATGTATGTGCATTACTATATGGCTGTATTACTTTTAAAATGTGCTAGCTACTGCACAGACAAATAGGAAGCCACATGCGCTTGCGCACACAAACTAGGTCCTGTGAATTTGTGCTATCTTAATTCTGAAAATCTCAACCTCTTCTTGCTCATCTATTTTGAATCGGAGGGAAAAATCTGCTCCTGTGCTGGCCTTTATTTTACCTCCTTAACATGTCCTTTAAAGGCTGTGGTTATCTATTGACCTTACATTTTAGGATTCAGAGATTTGGAATAGGATAGGTTATAAATGAGATGTTTAGGTCTCCACGCACGCCGGTCTTTTGGACTCTGCTCATTTCCAAACCAGCGTTCTATTTTAGACTTCGATAACTACAGGCTAGATCCATGAAGTAGTCTATGAAATAATCCTGTGCACCAAATAATCTACATAACTGACATTTGTGGCACGGTATGTCTGAGTTCCACCCTAATATTTTTAATATGTGGGGGTGGGAATGAGGGAATGACCTAGTTAATTGGTAATCCCCCGTGTGGGACTCACACAAATTGACTTCAGGATCAGGCCCTCCATTTTTCATTTGAGGCAATGCTGGCTGGATTGAGGCTCATGCAGAGCAGAGAAGGTTTGAATCAGAGCCCTCAAAGCTTGCTAGAAAAGAGGATGAAAAGCTGAAGTTGAAGTGAAAGGAGAGGAAAAGTCAAACCTAAAGCATCCCGCATGGAGCAGAGCCTGATCTCTCCCTTGTGATTCATGCACCAAAGTAAAGGGGAAGTTCTGGTTTTTTGTAAAGGTGGGCAAGGCTGGTTGACATGCTTCCCTAAATGACAAGTGGTGCAGCAGTTAGAGTGACACACACAGGTCTAGCAATATGTATTTCATGTTTCTGCTCTGCTACAGGCTTCTTGCGTCCTCTTTGGTTAAATCCCTTAGGGCTTGACAAGATGAACTGTTAATTTGTGGCAAGCTGGGGTATAAATCTGCCTTACACCAGCCTTCTGCACACTGTCTGTATAGAATGCAACCATGCACTAAAAATTCCCTAGTGTGCATTGATCTATGCTGCTTTAAAAAGGCAGTAGATCAAAGTGCACTAGGGAAATTTTAGTGCACGGCAGCAGGGTCCACATAGTGCATGCGTGGCAGGTAAGTGTGACGTAGTTTTATACCCCAGCATGCTGTGCACTTTGTCTAGACAAGCCCTCACTCTGTTTCAACTGCCCACCTGTAAAAATGGGGATAACACATCCTTTCTCCCATTTTTTTCTTTGTCTGCTTAGATTGTAACTTCTTCAGGGCTGTGACTGTCTCTAACAAGGTATGTACAATGCCTAGCGTAATGGGGTCCTTGGTGGAGGCTTCTACTTGCTACTGAAATACAAATAATAGTTAGTTAAATAATGAACTTTCTACCACTTGTCATCCCAAAATTGTGGCAGTGAAAAATTCAAAGTACCCCTCTTACCATCACATAGCACATACGTGCAGATGTGCATTTTGCTGCCCCATGTATTTCAGAACAAGCCCAACCTGTATAATTAACTAGACTAACAGAGCTGTTGTGCATGGGTTGATTCTTTCCCTACATGGCACTTCCATTTGCTTTTTCCCAGGCTGTGACCTTTCTGTCAGGGCAATGACCAGCTGTTTGAATGAAAGTTGTGCTGTTTCAACTGCACTTGGCTGCCGCTGAAAGTGTGTGGTGAAGCGTCTGAGTCAACGCTTTCTGACTGCTGCTGTTACCCGTGTTTGTGAACACAGAGCTGGATCAAGACAGAACACATTCTGCCTTTGTTATTGCTTTTCCCTGGCCTTTGGCCAGAGTCAACTAAAGGCAGAGATGCACCCTATCTGTATATAAAGTGGGAAAGAAGAAAGGGAGGCAGCCAAGTGGCTCGGAATGGCAGTTGTCCGAAGGCTCTCATCTCTCACTGACAAGCACTCAGCTGTAAACCAGAACACAGCTCAGGGAAACACAGTTCTGTTGATAAGGGCTTGCTTCAGTGAGCTGAATACTAACTCTGCCATGTGTTTATAGCAGGGTGGGAGAGAGGAGGAGGACAGAATTGCTTCAATCTATCCAGCATGGTGTTTGCTGTGTCCCCCCCTCTTCCTTTCTCCCTCCCCACTTTCTCTGGCTGGGAGTACCATGTGTCTCCTACCCTCTGGCTAGGAGCAGTGCCCCTCCTTTGGCTAGTGGTGGTAAACCTCTAGTCTGGATAGGTGTACCTCCTTCTGCCTTCTAGTTAGCAGTATTGGCCTTTCCCTGACTCGATGCCCTATCCTCTCTAGTTGGCATTTGTAAGGAAGTGGAGATATTCTTAGGGTTTTCTCTGAGTGCTGTGTGTGGGCGCCTGTTTCCCCCATATGTTACTTATGTATTTCAGTGATGGGACCCCAGTGTGTGATCATTGCAGAGGCCACTAGAGGATGGATGGGCCTTCCCTAGCCACACACATGCAGACCATAGCCACACCCTCTGCCCTACTGGGTCAACCAGCTGCAAGAGGTTGCAGCAGGCGGAGACAAGGAGAGAGGGACACCTTGCCCGGGAAGGAGAAAAAGGACTGGGGAGGGACAAGGGATGGGTCTGGGGTGGCTGGCTGGCAAAGGACCCATAAGGGGGCTCGGGAGCAGGGCCTGAGAATGGACTCTCTGTAACTGCTGTAACTTCTAATTAATTTGCTAACACAGCCTTTCTATGCTGTGATCCTGAAACTAATAAACCCTTCTGATTTCCATGCTGGCTGTGAATCACTTCTGACTGCAATGCGGGGTGCATGGCCCTTTTGGGGGGGTATGTAAAAGCTCCCCAGAGTCCCATCCAGGGGAACCCACAGGAAGAGCCCAGGAAGAGCAGGGGTGCTGAATGTGCCAAGGCCAGATTCAGGAGGTGGTTGCATTGGTGTGTGGAGACCCGGGGGTGGGGGGGACAGACTCAAGCACTAGAGTCCTGACTGGCTACATCCCAAGTGGTTCCAGAACTCTGTTCCTGTGGGACTTTGTCACAGCATGCCCTACCCTTTGGCTCAAAATACAAGGTGGTAATTAAACCGCTGGGTCAAGTTCTGCTCTCATTTATAATGGCACAAATCTAGTGCAACTTGACTGACTTTATAGAGGTACTCTACATTTACACCATGGTAAACTGAGAGTAGAATTTGGCCCACTGTTCCCAGAAATGAATGGGTGAAAATAGCTTGTGGAAAAGCAGCCTGAGTCCAATTCTGTTCCCACTTACACTGGTATAAAACTAGGGTGAGTGCTGAATCAGGCCCAATGTCTCTTTAGTTTGACACTATTTGTAACCATAAGAAATGATCTGATGCATGCAACTGTAATATTGCATGAAAGATGGGCCTTATTTCCAGGATGCCTTCCACACATTGGAATGCAGATCAGTGTACACAAGGGGCTGACTTCCTTTCTGTTACATTGAGTTAAATCTGGACTCTCGTGTGGTTATTCCAGATTTAGCTGGTGGCAGATGTAGCTGCCACCAAGATTGACACAAGGGAATCAGGAATAAAGAGCCTCAAATACTTCAGTGTCAGCTACAGCAGCAGTTTTGTTTTATTTATTACATTTTCAACATGAAAGGAATAGGGATTCAGAAATATTGATATCAGAACACCCTGGCTGAGCTCCTGCTCTCACTGAATGAATGCACCACAAAGAGAAAAAAGGCTAGGATAATTCTGCCAAAATTACCATGTAACATCACAAAGCACATAGTCTCTCTATGGGCCTGATCCAAAGCTCAGTGAAGTCAGTGGAAAGACTCCCATTGCCTTCAGTGGGCTGTGAATCAGACCCTAAAGCAGCTAATCCCCATAAGATAACAGGCAGACAGCATTAACCATAAATCGGAGACGCATGGTATTGATCTGAACTGACACTAATGCTTCCAGCTCTACACTTGATCAGTTTTTTCATTCTCACTCTGTCAGCTGCAGTGGATGTGGCCACCTTTGCCCAGGACCACTAATGTGCACAAGCACATGTGCACCCACACTTGCGTTTTCCTGTTGGAAATCAGTGATGTGTGCCTAGCTTCCCAGGGCAGGGGCATTTTTGTGGGCACACAGAGGCTGCAGCTGAGTCTGGTGAAAAATTTGGTGCTGATAATTTCATCTACAAGAATTATTTTGCATGGTCGCTCCATTTGTAGATGGAAAGAAGACAAGGGATTTTCCTAGGTGTTTGAAATTATGACTACATCTTTTAAAAGACAAAAGTGCAGTTTGCCTACAATAAATATGGCACAATCTCTCTGCAGTTGCAAATTGGCATTGTTTTGCCCCTGAAAACCCTGAGAGGAGAGGTAATGTTGTGGTTTAGATTCTGGACTAGGACATGGAATATCTTCATACAATTCCCAGGTATGGCTACTAGCTGCATAGCTGCATAGCTACTGCTGCTTGTTTAGTGGTGGTTTTATGATGTCGGTGTGAGAGCTCATCTACACGTAAAACTTGTAAAAGCATTTTTATGTACGCTAGCTCTAAATCTGTACACTGTTTAACATAGTGGGGGGCTTTTTCAGCATGCAACTCTCAGCCATGGAATTCTTCCATCCATGAAGGTGTCCCCATCAGGGCATACAACAAGCTCCCGGTTGGTCTTGGGGGAGTGGTGTGAATGAGCCAAAGGCTTTTTTTTTTAAGCGGATATTTGTCAATTTTTGGTGATACCGTTGTGTGACTGTCCAAATGTGCAGAGATGGTTGATGGCTGCATATTTTACAAATCAAACAGTTAATAGTCAGTGACCAGCCTTTGCACCTTCTCTATACCTAACTTCCAGCCAGGTTATGAGTAATTTGAATAAATATTTTCAGGAAAACTAGAGTTTCTGAACCCTGCCACTTACTATATCAGAAATGGAAGGGGGAAGAGGATTTAATGGCTGTTTGTTTTTCTTTTTTTCCAGACAATAACCTGGTAAATAGGCCAGGTTGTTTATATTTGGATAAGGCTGTACAGTGTCCTGTGAAAGGAAAATGACACATCTACCTCTGTTTGGATGAGAAGTTTAAGAAAAATAGTTAGTCAAAAGCAGCCCTGATGTAACTCCATTTATCTCAGTGGAGTGACACCAGGGATTAATTGGATTGAACGTATATTTCGGGACTGAGCCCCATTCAGTATCAAGCCTGAGATGACAATGAAGAAGCAGAGAGCCATGTAACCTTGTTTTTTCCCTTTAGCAGTGATAGATTGTTGGGGGCAAACATGCAGGAAGGGTAGAGTTCGACCACAAGCCTGCATAGGGTTAGCTGATCTTTGACATTACCCACTTTCCCCTGCCTTCCCCCTTCTGAGCACATGTTGTGGTGGGATGAAAGTTTTCTGAACACATCTAAGGAAATCTGGAGGCCCCGAGTCTAGTGGTAAAACAATGTAACCCAACCTGCCATAGAAGGGATGCCATCATCAATCTCAGTGGTGCCAAGAAGTCACCCCCTGCCCTTCCTTTCCTCCCACTAAATGACATTGTTTGCGAACACACTGACAGTAAACCAATACTAGTTTCCCATGTTATTGCAGGAAACATCAGCAACAAGAATGGAGCAGGCGTGCGGAGAGACAGTGTGACCCACATGAGTTTGTATCACATGCCTCTGATACCAGGAGGTTGCAATGCCTGATCTTCTGCTCTTAGGATCTTAAGATCAACTTTACTTGAATCACTGAAGCATCTAAACATCAGCAAGAGACATGGACTTAAACTGCAAAGTTCAGTTCTAGATCCAGAACAGAGTCCCCCCAACGCTCAAAGGTGTTTTGGTCTGATCCATGAGAGAGATGGGCTCAGAGTGAATTTCAGATCTGGATCCAGACTGAGTTCCAAAGTTCTGAGTTGTTAATATAACAACATTAAAGTATCAGATCAGAGTGATAAGTAAATGAATTAACGTGGATCAGTTAGATAAATATTGCAAATTGTGTTAATTAACTGCCAACAATATTGTCTGAAAAGTCAGGTTGTTGCTTATTCTATGTGTCCCCCAATTTGGTTCAATTAATTTTCTTTTTCTTTGCACAGTAGTAGGTGCATCTATTATCCTTTTTATACTGTGCTACCACTGGGCCTATGGATCCTTGTGTTGGCGGTAACCCTCTTTTATTGCTCCCCCTATCTTTTTACCTCTGTTTTTCTGCATTCATCCCTCTGTAAATAAATATTTCCCTTTCCTATATTCATTCTACTATTGTGTGTGGGGGTTTTTTTTTTTTTTTTACTCCTGGGGGTTTGGAACAGGTACCCCTGGGCTGGAAGGGAGTTTCCCTGCTGCGTTCCTGTGCATGCCTCTTCTTGGCCAGATGCCCCACTCCATCTTAGCCACAAGGTCACTACAGTTCACTTGAAAACAAAAACTGGTTTAGTTCTGTTAACGAACCCCACCCCCAACCCATCCCTCCACACCCATTTCTTTAAATCAGACATTTCCTGTGGAAATTGACCAAAAAAGCCATTTTTGTCCACACAAAAAAAAAAAGTTTTGAATGAAAAATCTCAACCTACTCTCTCTACTGTGCCATTTAAAAGCTGCTGCTAGTGCAGTCAGTCTCTGAGACGGCTCATTTCAGAGGGGGGTGAAATGATGTGCATATGCTTTGTGGGTGCGAAGTCTGATTAATCACAGTGAGGACTATTTTGGGAGCTTTGGATGTAAGGAATGATATAAATGTCAGTCATTATCATTTATTTGTGTAGTTTAGTTGACAGACAGAGAATCAGCTCATCACAAATTTTTGCATTACAAATCTGCCTCCAGGTCTTTGCCATGTAGAAGGGTGATGCTATCATAGGAATCAGCTGAACTACGGTAGGAGGAATATATACCTGCACCCTTTGTCCTCTCTCATTCATGATATTGCTCTTCTTCCCATGCTGTTTGCTACACTTAAAACAGCCTGTCACTTGCATGTGCCAAGTGTTCACCCTCTATTACTTCCACTTCCCCCCTCAAATCCCACATGTTCTATGAAGGCTTTGTCTAGGTCAGTCATCTCACTCATAATGTCCCTGTACTTTGCCATGTTGTCACTGAAATCTCACGGTATTGGGTTTGCCTCAATAGAGACTGATCTTTGTGGCAGGGGCCTTGTGTCTGTGTGTACCTTGGAAAGCGATGTATGTATTTATGATGCTAAACAATAATAGTAATACATCACATTATCTATTCAGAGACAGAATTGCTGCAGCCCTTCTCAGGGTGGGCCTACGTATACAACATATGCCAACAGACCTTATGATGGGGATAATTTCATTCTATATTTATACTGGGATTTTAGAAGAGTCTAAGGGAGCTAGGTACCTAGATCATACCAGCCTGGTCTACACTACAAACTTAGGTCGACGGAAGATGTCTTCTGTCAACCTAATAACGTAGGTCTACACCTCCAGGTCCTTTCCACCAACCTAACTGGCCTGTTACATTGACTTAGTTACTCCACCTCCATGAGTGGTTATTTAATATCAATATTAAATTGATATTGATGGGTTGACAGAGAGGCAGTGTAGACTCAGTGTTGTGTAAGTGGACTGAATTGACCTCCAGGAGGTGTCCCACAATGCTCCACTGTGACTGGAGATTGTTTTCAACTCTGCTGCACAGCAGCCAGGTACACAGAAAACAGCCCCTCCCCTGTTAAAGCCCCAGGAAATTTTGAATTCCCATTTCCTGTATGATCAGCATGGAGAGCTTGCCAGCCCAGCTGACCAGGATGACTCAATGCTCCAAATGCATTCCAGCCTGGAGTACACAGGAGCTGATGGATCTTATCAGTCTGTGGGGAGAAGAGTCTGTGCAGGCACAGTTCTGATCCAGCCTTAGAAACGTAGACTCTACGAAGAGATTGCACAGGGAATGGTGGGGAAGGGCTATACCAGGGACATACAGTAGTACTGCATGAAAATCAAAGAACTTCAGCAGGTAAACCAGAAGACAAGAGGTGAATAGTTATTCTGGTTCTGCACCACAGACATGCTGCTTCTACAATAAGTTCTGAGTGTAGCTTTCTGAACAGGCATGTGTTCATAAAGATGTGTATTGCCCAGAGTCACTACCCTTCTTAGCAGAAGTTGATTAATGGCCCTGCATACTTGGATCATAACAGCTCTCTGAGGATTTACCAACTCCAAATTGATTCCCTTCTGCCAGGCAGCAGTCTGGAGTTGCCAGCTTCCACAGAATGATCACCACTCGCTTCTCCACTGTCAGAGCAGGTCTCATGTTAGTATTGCTGTGCTTCAGGGCTGGGGAAAGCTCTGCACAAAGTTCCTGGAAAGTGGCCTTCCTCATTCGAAAGTTCCGCATAATGATGCGTTCTCACCAGTCAGTGCTTCTATCCTGGGACCAGAAATGGTGCTCCGCTGTGTTCAGCTGCTGTGCAATTGCCAGCAGCACCTGGGAATTGTTTCATTCTATGGCTCGCAGCAGGGCTGCTTGAATGACATTGCAGTGTTCTGCACAGCAGCTCCTGTCTCAGCTCTGGAAATACTTCAGAATAAGTTACGAGGTGTTTGTAATTCTCATAACAGGAGTGCACAGCTGAGCGGGCTATGGCATACACCCTATTAAGCCAGGCTTTTCAATGAAGGTGTGAAAAATAATGGGTGGTTTGCTGTTATCAGGGGAGGGAGGGAGGAAACTGCATAATGGGAAGTCGAAGCCATGTTCCCATTCCCCCTTGCAACAAGGTTTTGGTCCCATGAGGCTTTGCAAGCCCTTCCCCCTGCAGCTAGTTGCACTGTGGGATAGCTACCCACGTTGCACTGCTCTGTGCATCGAGGCAAGTGCAGCTAGTGACGACGCACTCCACCGACACAATGAGTGAGGTGTGGATACGCCCAACCAACTTCATTACTGTGGTGGTTGGTTGTCGACTTAAATTAACTCCATTTAACTTTGTCTTTGTAGTGTAGACATGCCTACTGAATTCCAATGGGAGAAGGGTGCCTAACTACCACTGGGTCCTTTGAAAATCCCAGTTTTAGTAGAGATGAGCCTGAACCCGAACTCTAGATCTGTACAGACCAAGGATAACGTTTTCAAAAGCACACAAATGACTGAGGCGCTTAAGTTTCATTTTCAAAAGTGAGTTAGGAGCCCAAGTCCTGTGTTGTCATTTAGGTGCTTTTGAAACTTTTACTCCAAATCCTGAAAGCTGAATCTATTTTTAGGTTTGAAAATAAAAAGGAAGAACTCCCCTTTTCCTTGTCCCTAGCAGGCTACCTTTATTGAATGCCATTTTGGTGTCGAAGTAGGTGAGTCACTCTATCAATACAAGTGCATGATCTGTTACTGCATTACGGGATTCCAGTGGAATCTGCCTAGAAAACTCATCATGGAAACCAACCTAGTTTCTGTTACTGACATAACAAGAACAGACATTACAATGCAGTGATTACATGTTTGGAGGATTAAAGTCTTGCTGTTAAAATACCAGATTTGACAACACGCACATCACTGTTGGTGCTTCAGAGTTTCCATTTACTTAGATTACTAGAATAAAATCTTTTAATTTTGGTAGCAGATGTGACATTGTATGAAGTATGAATGACAATTTATAATATTATTGATACCACTGTTACAAATTGCAATGAATCTTCCAATGATACCTTACATGGCATATCTTGTAAGAGTTATGATTTGCTAAATATTAGAAGCTTATCTATATGTATCTATCATCTTTGTATTGTAAGTTATGAATGTGTGATGTATCTGTATCTAAAACTTGTGCTGTGCTATTGGGTGACACCCCCCAGACAGATTAGAATCTGCACTATCCAGCCTGCTTCATGGCCTATCAAGGGCAATCAGCTATACAATGCGCCCAGGGAGAGAAGCCAGGGCCAACACCTATGAGTCAGCAGGACATTTAGGGGACTCCAAGAGCTTTTCCATGCCCATGTGCTGTGAGCTGTGTTTGGGGAAAGCCACATGGCAACAGATATAAAAGGCAGCTACATCATCTTCATCTGGTCTTCACTCCTGCTTCTTGCCTCTGTATTAACTTCTCTACAAGCTGAAGCTTTGAAAAAAGGACTGACAGACCCATGCAAGTATTGGATGTGTTCCAGAGAAACTTTACAAGCCAGCAAACTCACCAACACTGCTAAGAATCTGATATATATGGACTTTGAAGTCATAGGTATGTATCTGATTGCGTTGATCATTTAACATCTCTTCTTGTTTGCTTCTTTTCTTTTATAATAAACCTTTAGTTTAGATGCTAAAGGATTGGCTGGCAGTGTGGTATTTTGGATGAGATCCAAACCAATATTGATCTGGTAATGTGGCTGGTTCTTTAGGGATCAGAAGATTTTGCAAAGGAAATAAGTTATTTAAAACTCTATCTCTTTACTGGACATACTGGCTGATTGGGAGCCAGAGACTGAAATGCAATAAAGGGGTCTGTGTGATTTCTTTTTTTTTTTTTTTTTTTTGGTGGGGTGTGGGGGGCTCTTGATAACAAGTGTGGGGAATCAGGAGCACTGTTTGTGACTGGTTGGTGAATCTAACTTCAGTGTTAGCCACCAGTTCTGGGAGAATCTTCCGTCCTTTTTGCAGTGTGCCCTGACCTTGGCATTTTCAGGTGGGCTATCCTAGGCACATTGGATCACAGTTTAAAGGGGATCTGGAAAATTACACACACACACACACAGATGCTACAGATTTAGTGGAGATGGGCCTCTCAGATCCAGTTCCAGGGCTGAATTTCCCCCTAACTGTAAATGTTCTCAAACTTTTAGGGTCTTTAGACTCTGTTCTGGTTTGACCAGTTAACAGAAAATTGGCAAGTTTGGATCATCATGAAACTTTACAAAAGATCTTTCTGCCCTGCCATGGTCTATTGTGAAGACCAGAATTTTCTCCTAGAGGTAATGGACTAATGAGAGGCAATTCTTATCTCTGTCTCCTCTCCTCTTTTCCCAAAGTTTACAGTTTTCTTCTCACATATCCTAGTGTAGAGCCATTGACTTCAGTGGACAGGTGCCTGATTTAAACCAATGCAAGCTGGAGCTGAATCAATTTTTGTGTGTAGGGGTGACAGCTAACATGAGCAGTAAGAGCAGCATTAGGCCCTGTCATTGACTTCAGAAGGAGCAGGTTTGAGCCATCACTGCCTATTATACATGCTGCAGCTAAACTGTGAATGCTGAAATGCAAGAATCAAGAATTTTTTTCTGTTTAAAAATAGACACACACTTTTCTTTTCTCCAGGCAAAAATACCAGCCCTTTCCCATTCATTTCAAGGAGCTGGTGAGATTACTAGGGCTTGAGAGAAGTGTCCTTGTTAGAGGCTGCCACAGAGCATGTACACCCCATCTCCTGCAGAGGGCGGGGTATGGGCCCCATGGTTAAGTCTGTCTGTCCTCAGCCTCAGGGCAGAGAGGTCTAGTGGCCAGAGTCAACAGCTGCCCCCCTGATCAGGAGCAGGTGGCTTATTGGCCAGAGTCCCTGCCCCTGCCTTTGAGGCTGCATGGGCTAGGGGCCAGGGATAATAACTGCCCTTATGTTCAGGGCTAGGTGGCCTAGGGGCCCAAGTCACTGGAGCCTCCCCTGCCTTCGGGGGGCATGGCCTCACAGCCAGAGTCACTGGAGCAGCCCCTCCCTTCAGGGTCTAAGGGTCAGAGTCAATAGCTGCCTTTATGTTCAAGGCTGGGTTGTCTAGTGGCAGAATTCAATGGAGCTGCCCCCTCCTTTGGGGCAGCATGGGCTAGGAGCCAGAACCGATATTGCCCTTATGTCCAGAGCTGGGTGGCCTACTGGCCCGAGTCAATAGAGCTTTCCTCTCATTTGGGGGAGTGTGGCCTAACAGCCGGAGCCATTGGAGCTGCCCTGACCTTCGGGACAGCACAGCCAAATGGACAGAATCAATAGCGGCCCTTAGGTTCAGGGCTTGGTGACCTAGTGACCGAAGTCAATGGAGCCACCCCTGCCTTTGGGGCAGTTTGGCCTAATGGCCAGAGTCAATAGCATGACCCCAGTCCTTCGGCTAGCATGGTCTAATGGTCAGAGTGGAAGGGAACGCCACCTGGGGATGGGTGGCAGTCAGGTCCTTCCTCCTCAATGTCCTGCCCAGCGTGAGCTGTGGGCTGCTTCCCTTTATACTGAAGCAGCAGTTGGAGCATGCCCAACAGGGGTGAGGAAGTGTGGCTTCTGCTGCCAGGAGTATTGGCTTAACCCCTTTGTCTCCAGTGTCCCCGTCACAGAGGCTAAGAAATGTATGACCTATTCCTGTGCTCTTCTGACTTCTTTCCTTAGCTCTTTGATAGGCTGTGATAATTACTTCACCGGTAACAGGGACTGCAGGGAAATTGAAGAAGAAGAACTGCCTGATAGTGAGTAGAGGCTAGTGACTGAAAGATCCTAGATAGCAACAATCAGTTGCAAACACTTCTTTCTTATATAGTTAATGTTAATGGTATTGGTGGCTTTTCTATGTAGTTACCTGTTCAGCAAGGATCTGAATTGAGAACAGCTAACTTGTTTCACCCAAGCTGCCGAGGGAGATGATAGATTTCTGTGTCTAGAGTCCCTGGATTGTGTGGTACCTGGAGCTTCGAAATTGTGAGATCTTTGTTTCCTGTGTCCTGCATTTAAAAAAATTCTGTTTTCAGAGACAACAGCCACTTTCTTGTTTTACATCTCAACCTTGTCACCAGAATTCTTATGTGTTTCCTTAGGCAAGGGCAGCCATATACTTTCCCTCCAAATAGCTTCCCTTTAGATTAAGGAAAACAACAGCATTAAAAAACATCTTCATATGAGGGATCATAGTGTGAGGATTTCCTCTGCAAGTGGCTACAGCAACATGGAGGACAAAATGGCTGCTTTCTCTGTGCATAGGCAGAATGCTTAGCGTTTAAAGGTGGAGTACATAGAAAACAAAGGCATCACAATTCCACAGCTACTACGTCCTTGTTTTCCATATGAGGTAATGGAGACTGTTCCTTTAAGGAAACTGAACACCACACCAGGTACTCTGAGGAGGTCCTAGAACATGGCAGTCATTGGACATCATGTCAAATGGCAGACTCAGGTACTTGCATACCTAGCAGAGTCTGGTTTTTTTTCCCCAAGGATCTTTGAATGGAGTGCAAGCCACACCTGAAACTTCTCTCTGTGTTATTTACCTAATAAGTCACTGGTGATTTGATTTAGAGGCGAAAGCTCCATTGTCTCTGATCCTTTTTGAAAACATCTAATCCTGGCACCTCACCATGGGCTGGATCAGTGTTAAAAATGATGATTTTCTCAAGCCAGCTGAACGTTGTCCTGTGAAGACTGCTGCAGAATTGGCTGAAGAACATGTGCCCCTTTCCCATTTATACATCACACTGGTTTATAAATCCTTCAGGTTTGTGTATGGCGCTATAACCCAGAAACACTAAAACAGCAGGTTAGAATAAACAGATGTCAGAGCTGTGTTGGATGGGGCTTCCAGCCAGTAGGGCTGCATAGGAGACCAATGAAACTGTAAGAGTATAGGGCTGAATAATCTGTGCCAGGAAAGAATGCAGGAGACAGAAAAAGACCCTTATAATAAATGATGAAATCATAAGTGCAGGCAGTAGTTGTGAGTTTAGCTGCATAAATAACTAGACGCTAAGGGAAGGGAGTTACTGGTGTTTAATCTGTGCCCTATTCTAAAATGCAATATGCAATAGATTTTCCCTAATGATAGCTCCTTTTGAAACCCAGGCCAAAGGTCAGGCAACAGTTCATATCCATGTGGAGGGTCCAAGTTCAGGATCTAAATTTGGTATCCGATTTTTGCCTACAGATTTAAGATCCAAGTTCTGCATCCAAACTTTGGATCCCATTATAGTATCCACATTTTGGATCCACGTTTGGTATCTGAGTTCAGGGGCTAAATCTGAGATTCAAGATTTGAATCTAAATTGAGCAGAACCCTGGTTCTGCAGACACACTGGAGTAACTTTTTCCCCACTAGCACTCCCATTGAGTTCAATCATCTGCTCCTCCCAATGACAAACCTGGCAGTGCTGCACAAAGGGATACACTCAGATTTGACGGTGGGAGACAAATAGGAACCACTTATTGCTCTCCAGTGGATACATGGAATAGCAGTGTGGGAATGTCACAGACTCCCACATCCACTGAGGAGTTTGGCAACAGTGGTGCGGGGGAGTGAAAAGGATGGGAAAGAAAGACAATGTTCCTCAGTGCTTACATTTCCCCCCATATTAATTACTGACATTGAAAAGCAGGATGCACCCACTTGGAGCCCAAGATGCTCTCTTTTCCCACGCAAATACTTACCTGGGAAGAATGCAAAACCAAGCCCTGCTACTAAAAATACTCCAGTTAAGGGGAGTGATTTTTCAAAGTACAGATTGCTCCGGAAATTCATAATTCCATTATAGTTACTTGAGGGATGGAATTGCTTTTTATATATAAGGGGATCATGAACAATGCAAGTTACGAATACCATTCCATCTCCTCAATACTGTCACCCTTCAGAGAGTCCATCAATAACCCTGCAACTGCCGGCTCCCCAATGAGACAGAGCAAAAACAGGATTTTCTTATCGGTGCAACAGGAAATTCTATTTTTACTTGATGTTTGAGTTACAAATACAGGAGAGAGACACAAGCACGTGCTCACATAAGTTGTATACTAAAATTAAACCATTAGATCTCCCACAGCTGCTTGTTCCTGGTACTGTCTTCCATAAGCAACCAGTGATGCACTAGAAGGAGAATCATACTATAATTAACACTGCTATGCTATTTTGCTTTTCTGTAGTGCCTTTCCTTTGAGTATCTATTCTCAAAGTGCTTTATGATCATAAACTCCTCCATGCCCCTGTGGGGCAGGGAAGCATCATCAATATCCCACCAATACAGATGGAGATAATGATGACTTTCTAAGGCCGCCCAGACAAACAACTGGTGGCAAAGCTGGGAACAGAAGGTAGGCCCATGTTCTATGCTGACCTAGACCAGTGTTTCTCAACCTTTTTGATATCAGGGACCTGCTTCCTATGCTGTGTCAGGGAGATCTCAGGGACCGGTGCCAGTCCATGGACTGGTGGTCGAGAAACCCTGGTCTAGACCACCCTACCTTATCTGTCAATTGGCGGCTGGGGGCTACTGGTTCTTCTTGGAGATATTCTAAGAGAGACATACTGCACTATTCTAGTGAGGCCAGGCTATGCTTTTAAAGGGAGACTAACACCTTGTCTACAGCGGCAGGCTATGAGTTGTGTGCAAAGACTCTAGGGTGCTCCAGGCAAGCTGGAAGATGTTTTCCCTTCCCAAACCCCAAAATCATTCACACAGTAAAGATCAGCATTTCACTGTGCTAGATGACCCCAATTCTGCCTGTATGATTGAGTGTACCCCTGTGCCAACTTACTGAGAACAAGAGAGACTTTGATGGAGAATGGGGGGCTATTGTGGAGCTGAACTAGCTTTTGGGCACTGGGAATTATGCTGGGACACGTTGGTATTTTGGGTCAGAATTGGGAGGGAGTTATGGAAAAATTGGAAGGGAGGTTGCAAAGCTGGAAGTAGTGCTTGCCTTGGCTCTCCTTCCAAGAGCGGGTGTTAGTCATTAAGAATTTAATTGCCTCTGTGTTCCGACGTGTGTGTGTTGTTTTGGTTCCTCTCCACTCCTCTTAGAAAAAGTTCAGACGTTTCTTGTGGACTTTTGCCGGGGTCGCCATCGTTGGCTGAGACAGAGTATCGTGTATCTGCCCATTGTGGAAGGCGGTCAAGGTCTCATTGATCTTTTGAGCAGAATTGCTACTTTTCGGTTGCAGTTCCTGCAGCAGCTGTTGTTTGTGGATGTGTCTATTTCTTGGAAGCCACTGGCCTTTGCTTTTCTTTGGCAGATTGGGGATTTGGGTTTTAATTGGGATCTTTTTTTGTTGGACTCTGGGTTCCTCAATTTTGAGGTGCTATCCCATTTTTATCAAACTCTTTAACACTTGAAGATTTTAAAAGCTGAGGCTTCAGGATAGGCAGCTGAAGTCCTCAGGGGTGCTTGTTGAACCCCTTGCTTATAACCCTGCTGTGAGGATTCGTAATCTTGTTCTAGGAGCCTTGAATCTTTCCTTATTTCAGGAGGTGTAACAAAACTGATTCATTTAACCGATTTTACTAATTTTACATGGGTATCAGCTGGCTTGGTTTTCATTCCATTTGCTGGGTTTCTTGGTTTTTATCAGAGGTGGAATCAGCCCTTCCTAGGGGCAGTATTGCCAGGCTAGACAGTTGCCTCCTTGAACAAGCCATTCCTGAATACACTAATGTTTCTGTTTTCTTGCCTGTTGCTCCTGCTATGGATTGGGATGTTGACAAAGCTGGCAGCTTGCTTGCCTTCAGTAGGTCGTCTTAATTTACTTTTAATAGCTTAGGCCATAAGTCATTGTATATGCTTGTTGTAAAAGAGTCATCATTTTCAAATGCTTGTTGGTTACCCCAATATGATATGGAGAAGACAACTTCTGGACAGACTCCAGCCAGCCAGCCTGGTGAACTCCGATTGCAAAGAGGATGTGTTTGTACATCATCTGACTCCAGAGGTGTCCATGTTGTGTCCTTTTTGTGACATGGAGGAGACTACTTTTCAGACGTTTCTTATTTGTTCCAAGTTACAGCCATTATTTGTTTTTCTTCAGGATATTTTTTGGTTATTGTCTCCATTTTTCTCCTACTGTGTTTATTTTTACTAATTGACTCATAAACTTTGTCAGAAGGGACCATTATGATCATCTAGTCCAACCTCCTGCACAACACTGGCCACAGAATCTCACCCACCTACTCCTGTAATAGACCCCTAACCTATGACTGAGTTATTGAAATTCTCAAATAATGGTTTAAAGACTTCAAGGTACAGAGAATCCACAAGAGAATCCACCAGCAAGTGACCCATGCCCCATGTTGCAGAGGAAGGCGAAAACCCCTCAGGGCCTCTGCCAATCTGCCCTGGGGGAAAATTCCTTCCCAACCCCAAATATGGGATCAGCTAAACCCTCAGGATGTGGGCAAGGCTCACCAACCAGCCACCCAGAAAGCATTCTCTGTAGTAACTCAGAACTCACCACATCTAACATTCCACCACAGGTCATGGGGCATATTTACCGCCAGTAGTCAAAGATCAGTTAGTTGCCAAATTAGGCCGTCCCATCATACCATCCCCTCCATAAACTTATCAAGCTCAGTCTTGAAGACAGCTAGGTTTCTTGCCCCCACTGCTCCCCTTGGAAGGCTGTTCCAGAACTTGACTCCTCTGATTGTTAGAAACCTTCATCTAATTTCAAATCTAAACTTCCTGATGGCCACTTCATATCCATTAGTTCTTGTGTCCACATTGGTGCTGAACTTAAATAATTCCTTTCCCTCCCTGGTATTTATCACTCTGATGTATTTATAGAGAACAATCATATCTCCCCGCAACCTTCTTTTGGTTAGGCTAAACAAGCCAAGCTCTTTGAGTCTCTTCTTATAAGACAGGTTTTCCAAAGCTTGCTGGCTTTTGTGGACCACATTCTAAGAAAGGTATATCCATTAATTGTGTAGGGAGCTTAGGCACCTAAGCTGCCTTTCTGGAGTGCACTGTTGTTCCTGTGATGATTTTCTAGGCCCGTAAAAGTTAGGCTCCGTGAAACTCAGCATTGCAACACGTAAGTCCATTTATGGATCTGGGCCTTTCATCTTGTGTGCCATCACTAGTAGCAAAAGTACTGCAGACTATATTAAGCTCTCAGTGACATTTGTGCAATTTCATTAGCACCTGTGGGCTTGCACTGGTGTAACTAGTGGTACTTAGTAGACAATTCTGTTGATCAAACAGAAGAATAACAAGAACGCAACTAATTCGTGCTGGCTCTGCAGGGCTATTAGGAGTAAAAAGCAGTTAAAACTTATTCACTAAAGTCAGGAGATGTGACTGATTACACCAAAGGGGCAAATCTGTTGAATGATTTACAAGATGCCATTTGTACATAACTTCTTTTTACAGATCCCTGAAAAAAAATCACTTTTAAATGACTTTTGAATACAGAAGAGTTTTTAAAGGCACCTGTGGGAGTTGTTTGTGGTAAAACAGGATTTTTCAGTCATGAATGAGAGATGGCTTAAACCTCTTGACAGTGTGAATAGTTGGCTGAGTCAGAGATGGGGGGAAGGGTATCCCCCACAGATGACACTGATGAGTACAGTTCAATTTAAAAGAAGGAGCTGGAGAATAGATGGGGTGGAGTATTTTAGGTAAGTGAGTGTAAGAGTAAAGTAGATATTAAGTTACATCAAAAGAGCCAGGAAAGTAATGAGTCAGAGAAATAACTCAGAAAAACAAGGAGGAGAAGGAATCACAAAAGGTTCAGATCTGGTAAACAACAAGCACCTGACAGTTTGGATGCTCAGTTGAATGTGTTGTCCATGTAATTACATAGTTACACTGAACCCAAAGCAGATGATAGGCCTTTTCTGTCTGGAATGGCTTAATGACATCTTTACTACCTCTATCCCATACGATCTTAAAAACTCCTTAATGTAAGTTTAAACCAACAAATAGTTAACTGGGGGTTTTTTTGTACTGAAAGGCAGAAGAACATAGTTAGAGTGAAAGTGATAGTGTACAATTTTTTAAACGTATTAAACTGCATGTGCTCACTCCGTTTTGTTCTTTAATGCATTACTACTTCTTGACTCCACTTTCACATCTGGATGATAGTTCATTCCACCTGTTTGACATATTGGTTAAAAATAATCCTGCACAGGCTGCTGCTTAGGTTGTTCCTTTAACTTAAATTGGGCTGGAAACCCTAAGCTTTGTGGTGAGATTTCAGGTGGGATGTAGAAATAGCATCTGGGACAGAGAGTGTTTGCTGGGGTCATTCTATTGCATAATCCCATTAGTGGATGGCCAGAAGCACTCACTTACTGAGTTGAGGGCCGCTTGCTTGCAGGAGGTTGTGTGTGGGCTGAACCAGGAGTGGGGATTCACACAGAAGAGCAAGTGCAAGACAGGCTCCAGGACTGAGGGACTGGGGTGATGGAAGAATTTTTCAATCAACCTCGCTACCTCCCCTTGGGAAGGTGGATTAATTACAGGGACAGGAGAAAGTCTACACTTTAGTGCTACCGTGGCACAGCTGTAGCAGTTTATGTGTAGACCTAACCTTAGATATATAGATAGATAGATAGATAGATAGATGCAAATAAGGTTATTTTTTAAGCAGGGCTACACTTAATGCTCCCTACTGACATGGAGATGTTTAAATCAACCAGAATTAGAAAGGTGGAGTTTGAGGCATAATCCACAACCTAAATCTGGAATCTTAAAGTATGACTCATTGCAATAAAACACCTGTGACTGGCCCAGGAAGGTGCCAGAGCCTGAGCTCCAGCCTGAGCCTGAACGTCTATACTTCAATTTCATAGCCCCAAAGCCCGAGCCAGCTGACCCAGGTCAGCTGTGGGTGTTTTACTGCAGTGTAGATATATCCTTAGTTGGACTGGCAGAGTTACAGTATCTATTGCCTGTCCTCTGGCAAATGAGGAACTTTTGATTCAGGTGGTTCAACTGGGTATCAGAATGGGAAGGGCTTCCTATAGCAGCTTCAGGCTCCTTTTGCTCTTTAGAGAAATATTAGACAATCTTACAAACTGAGCAGACTATGTGAGTCCGGGAATAGTAACATCAAACAGAAACTTGCATCTTAGGTCACCAGTCTGAATATGGGCCAGGTCAGCAGTGACCAGAAATAGCTAACCAGCTGATGTCTCTCCTCTAGGAGGTGTGAAATGAATGAATGCTCCCATCCACTCAAGTGCTGAAGTGTCCATGTTACAAAAGTCACCACCTGCATGTGCACAAAGTGACACCCTATTTTCAGCCTCAGCGAGGAAAGCAAGGAATCCACGAGCAATGGAGATTGACCTCCTCTCTTCCACCGTAGCAAGGCCTCACTCCCAATAGTAAGGCACAGCAGTGCCGGGTGGGACAAGGAAAAGCTTGCACTGTCCCTCTGCCAGTAGATATGGATGAAAGCAGAATGTCCGTCTCTATGGCTATCAGACTTCCACCCACACTAGAATCCACTGTCAAATGTAAAAAGCTAAGCCTGAAATTAATTCCCCAGGATTTGGAACATGCCCCTCCTGTGAAGTAGCTATTCTGTTGAATGAAAGGCATGTGAGGTGCCTTTTTCTCTTGGAGAAGGGCCCAGCCCGGATAGATGCTCAATCTGTCACTCTTTCTCCAAGAGGATGCAGAAGGCAAGAGAGGCCAATCCTAAACTTTTTCCTCCTGCAGCAGTCAATGAGAGCCCCCTCAGAATCAAAGGAAGGGGCCTACCAGGCCTGAACAGGCTTCCTCTGTCAGTGTTCCTGTGAGCTACACTTCAGCTCCTATCTCTCAGCCCGTTCCCCAAAGACACCATCATCAAGTCTTCCTCTACCCAGTCATCTGAAAGGAGTGGGAAGGAACACATTAAGCATAGGCCTAGGTCACCCTCCTCAGGACTTAATGAAAGGAGGCATAGATGTATTCAGGCTACTCAATCAAAAGGTGGATTGTGACCCAAATCGGGTCCCTCTGACACACTGTCAAAACCTGGTCTCTGAATACATATGGTACTGTCATACTTCACTCAGCACTGACTTCTTGTTACCAACATTTGTGCACATGGTCCCAATGCCCTTGGCAACCATGACGCCAGTGTTGACTCCTACGATACAGCCGGTCTCCGCACTGACTTTCTTGACACCAGTTATTTTTGGTACCAAGTGATCTTGTGACCATGCAGCCCAAACCACCATTACTATCCTTAGTTGTGAAAGTGCCTATAGCAGGGTCCAGTCACTGCAAGAGAGTTTTTTCTTGGCCAGGTGTGGCGTCGTAGATAATTCCCATATGGCACCCCTGGCTGATGGTCACTCCATCACTGTGGTGGCCTCTTTTCCCCTAATTTATAGTGCTCCCTCTTCATGACTCAACCCCCCGGCTAAGTCACTATATGGTCCCACTTCTGGGGTATCAAAGTCGTGCTGGACCAGATGTCTGGATAGTGCCTCCAACAGTCCTGTGCCACTTCTGAGTGACTGGGAGGGGAACCCAGGCCCTCTCTCTACACTGGGTTCCAGCCCGGGATCCTATAGTCAGCAACCAAAGGCGACACAGTTTTCTTCCTTGCTGCTGTTTCTCTGGCTTCTTCCTATCCTGCCTTCTCAGGCTTTCATTCTCCACAGCTCCTCTGGGATTGACCCTTCCTCTAGGGCTAGGATCCCAATGCTTATTCTTCCCCTGGGTTTCCCTCTCCCCACATCTATGCTCTCAGAGAGTGACCACAGACTCTCTTCCTGCAGCTCCCCCTGTTTCTACAAACTTCCTCTCTTTATATTCCTTACCCAGCTTCTCCCACAGCTGGGCTTCATCAGCAATTAGTATTTGTAACTCCTTGGACCTCCCTTCAAGTGCAACTATGAAGATTAATTGGCCTCTTCTGGGCCACCTTTACCCCATCAGGGCTGATGTGGTGTGAACACTCAATCACTGTGCCCTGTATGGTACGGACAACTAATCCTATTATGGTACCAGTCACATCTTCAGTTACAGTAGTGGGCAGACTTAATCTCACCCTAGGAATCCCTGCCTCAGTGCAGGAGATGGACTAGATGACCTTTCCAGGTCCCTTCCAGTCCTACATTTCTACGACTCTATGAAATAAAAAATGGGGCTCTTAAGGCGATAGAGATCAGTAGGAGATAAAGGTAGGAACCCCATTCTAAATCCATCCTCTGGAATGTGTAATGAACCTGCATCCAGAACTTCTTATCTCTTCCCTGAATTGGCCTGATGTCTGTGTATTTAGTGTCAATTCTTGCTTGAGACTCAACAAACCAGAATTCATACATGTGGCAGTGAAAGGAATGTAGGGGAGAAAAATATCTAGTGGTGACTCTTTTGCTGTCCTCTCTCAGAAATCTGAGCGTAAGCAGGGTCTGAATGAGCTCTCCCCTGCTGAATGAGCTAGTTAGTGTGGGAGGAGGTGAGGGTGAAGGAGGCAAAAGATTTCCTGACCAGACTGTATTTGCATGAGCACACCCACCCTGCATAGGTGCTCAGCATGAGGGGACTGCTTTGCCCAAATGATCCTTGTGGTTGGTGTTGGGTTACAAATCACTACTTCAGCTGCAGGTGTAATGAAATGTTGTTCTTCTCATTGTATGAGTAAAGGGCAGCATAACTGTGCTTAGCCTGTCCTGATGGAGGGATCACCCTCATCTGAACTGAACTCGGTAAGCAGGGAGCTCAGATTCAGACCCTGGTGAAACGTAGATGGGGTGGGGACAGGTGTCCCTGCCAGGAGGTGTGGGCTTTTCCTAAGAGTCCTAGGCATGGTTTAACTTGCCGCTCCACACAGTTCAAAGATAGAGCTCATTAAAGCGCCACTAGGAGTCTTTCATTTTGTTAAGTGATCACTAGAGCTGAAATCATTTGTTGTGGGACAGCGTTTTCTGCCCAGCCTGCTTCAGCATTGAAGTTCCCCCACTCAGAGCTGACACTCACTATGAGCTGCATGGAACCTCAAGGGACCAACCAGCAGAGGTCACACGAGAGAAGCAAGTGGCAGGATGGCAAGCAGATGCAGGGAATGGCTGGCAGCGGAGCAAGCAAAGGGCCTTCTTCCCCTCACCCTCCCCACCAGGGTACGAGGTGCACTCTGCAGCTGCACCTCTGAACCCCGGGTCTGCACTGACTAAGGACGACAACTGTGAGTGTGGTGCTGTGCGTGGAGGGCACATTAAAGGAACTTCTGGTTGCTGGACTTAAGAAATTGAGGCAAATGGAAACTGCCCAACGTACTCTAGGGTGGGTGTTTTGCTCATGGTTTTATGCTTGTGAATTTGCTTGTGGATTTTTCCCAAGTTAATACCAGGTTACTTTTCCCCTCTTATTAAAAGTTTCTTTTCTATGCTCAGTCTCTGTGTTTGCAAGAGGGGAAGTATTGCCTCGAGAGGCACCTAAGGGGTGGTGTGTAATTGTCCCAAGTTACTGGGTGGGGGCTTGAGCTGGTTTTGTGTTGTACTATCGAAAAGGAACCCCTAGATATTGCACCAGGCCCTTGTTGCTCCTGACTCCGACTGGCAGAAGGGCAACATGAGGGAGTCAATTATTTAAAAAAACCTCAAAACAGGAAACTCTTATCAGCTCAGCAGGAAGTTCTATTGCTTTGTGGAAATGTTATTTTAGGGTCATTGCTACTTTAAGGAGCTGTTTGTGAGTAATTTATGGTCTGAGATAGGCGTCAGATCTTCCATGAAGAGGAGGAGATACCATTAGGCTGGGCTGGGTAGCGGCAGAGGGGTGGAGGAAGGGGGAAATAGCTTGTATTATCTTAAAATGTACATTTACATTGATAATATTTTCATTGTTCTCTATGGTATTTATGATCCTGTTTTTGTTCCATATTCAGATCCAGGAAGCAGTGGACCTGTGTCTTTTAAAAAATACTCAGTCTTAACCTTTTTGGACTTTGTTATTCAGTAGAAATCTGTATGTATGGAATGTGAGATGTGGAGGGATTCGGGAAGATATAAAATTATCTAGAAGGGCAGCTGCTAAACTCTTACCATATAAAATAATGTGTGTGCGCGTGCTCCAAACACAAAGAATGTGTGTATGTATATATACCTTGTGTGTGTGTGTGTATAAATATATATGTATGTATCAAAATATATAATGGATAAGATTTTCATAAAGGACTGTCTAGTGCTTTGGGGACCTCAATTTTGCAAATTCCAACGTGAAACCATTAAAAGGGGCCTGATTTTTCGAGGTTGAGTGCTTTATATTCTTTGGGTTTGGAGTGAACATAATAATTCTGACTGAACAGGCAGCACTGGCTCACTACCCAATATTTGATACCTTTCGTTATAGTTTGATTATTTTGGATTGTTCTCATCACCATGGTCAAGCCTGTTATGGATATTTTTACAATGGAATCATTTATCATCTGCAAACTGTATTTTGCATGCATAACACAAAGAAGAAAACCTATTAATAGCATCCAGTTTCTCAGTTATCACTTTCAAAGCTCTGAGCGGAGATCAAAGTATTGTTCATTCATCTCATATTTTCATTAAGCCTGGGAAATCTGTTTATGTTAAAAATAAGAGCTGAACCTTTGTTGAGATTTTAAAGATTTGGTTAAGTTGTTTGGATTTTTTAGGGTTTTTTATTCATATGGGCCCAAAGTAGCATTCCTGATCCAATTCCCTACACTTCCGCACTTTCAGAAAGTGAATATTCAGAGCCACCTTCCCCTCCCCAGTTCCACGTGAACTCAGTGCAGCTGAGGCTCTATCCCATTCACTTCAAGTGGCTCATGGGCTCTATCCCATTCAATTCCAATCATGTCCCTTCAAATACAGTTATCCCCCCAAGGGATAATACTACTTTTCCACAGCATGTCTCATATATAAAGTTCTGTTGCTTCTCACATGAATCTTTTGGAATAAGGTTATGTCTACACTGCAGCTTATGTCAGCATAATTTATGTCACTCAGGGATGTGAATAAACCACTCCCCTGAGCAACATAAATTACACCAACATAAGTGCCTGTGTGGACAGCCCTATGTTGGTAGGAGAGCTTCTCCCGTTGACATAGCTACCGCCGCTTGCAAGAGCTGGAGGAGTTAAGCCAACAGGGGAGCTCACTCCCATCAGCTTAGAGCAGCTACATTAGGGAGTATACAGCACCACAGCTGCATCAGTGGAGCTGTGCTGCTGTAAACGCTCTAGTGTAGCCGTGCCCTTAGTCTCTGTCATCATCTTAACTGGGGACCTTCCTAGCTGAGTTTCCTAGATGAGCAGTAAAATGTACTTCCTCCAGCCCCAATAGTACAATTTACTTGGAGAAAATGTACAGAGCAGAAATTATTTCATACAGGAGTTCTCAAACTTTGTCATCGTGAGGAACACATTTTAATAGGGAGAGTTGTCAACCCCTCATCTCTCATTCACAATTGTGCAGACCACCACTCCTCTTATTGATGATTGAATATCATCCCTGGGGATTCAACACTTCTGAATGCAGGCTTCCTAGATAGGTGCCTAAATATGGATTTAGGAGCCTAACTTTAGTCTAAACTTTAGGTTGTATAGAATCTTGGCCTGTGTAGTAAAACAGGTTGTTAATACAGAAAGATGTGTAGCATCAGAATTGTCATTTTTGTACGTGCATCTCTGGTTTTTATCTACTTACCTCTAAATTAGGCTGTTCGAAGAAACGTATCTCAGGCTTAGTAAACACAGCTAATGGCTTTTTTTGTCCTTGGATAAGATAAAATGTTTCCAGTTGTACTTATCTAGGAAGTAAATAGCTTTTTGCTAGGGCTGTAAAATTTCTCTTCCTCTCCCTGTGCCTCAGGGCTTTTTCCTCTGTCAAGTGTCAAGTGCTGCATTTCTGGGTAAACAATTGAATAGGAATTATTCAAAGGGTGTAACCTGTCAGATGGCAGCTCTCCAGATATGAATGTGCAAAAAACAGGTTGTGATGACCTATCTATGTGAAAAATGGCCTCTCTCCCAATGACATACTGCCACGGTTGTGGCCAGCATTGGTGCCTGAGCTGGTATCATATTAATATGAGAGAGAGGTGGCTAGTAGGGCTCCAGACTTCCAGAACTCACTTCCCCTGATCCATAGTAGCTTGAGTATGTTAGTCCTCAGGGAGCACAGCCGGAGCCAGCTCTTCTTCATTGCCCATGAATGTAAGGAAGTTGGGTTGGGCTAGGTGGAGGTTGGGTGTGGCAGCAGATTCAGATGGCTCTGATGTAACCGTGGCAGTGTGTAGAATGGACTTTCATCTTGAACAGTCCCTTGCAAGACTACTTCTTTTGACAAGAGTCAGCAAGGGAGGATTTAGGCATCTTAAATCCCTCAGAATTGCAACTTCTAACCTTGTTCATGGTTGGCCTAATGCTTCGTTTCCTTCAATCTTGGCTCTACACACCTTTTGTAAAGGCTTACCTTCACCATTGCAGTCGTGTTATTCTCAATTGGTGCAAGACTGCAACTTACCAGGATCTTCTACATATCTCGTCTGTGACCAAATCAAACCATCAGATGATAAGAATATGCCATAACTTTTGACACTGAAAACTGTTTTAGTTTCCTGTCCTCAGCTGTTTTTAACAGATGTGGTTCTGCTCCATGTAATAGGGTTGTCATCACTATTGCGTTGAACACTTGTACCTTAGTTGTCACACAGACATCCCACCATACAAACAGAGGTCTTTGCAGACTCTGAAATGCCATTAAAGCAAGATTGAACTGACGTGAGAGTTCTGCAATTATAGAACCTCTTGCTGTCAACTGACTACCCAGACAGACAAAACAATGCCATTGCCATCTACATGCAGCACTGGCAGGTCATTCATTTCTAGGAGGCATGCATAGCTTTGCTTTTATCACCATTGATAAACTTTGATTGTTGGGTTGGTCCTGCTTTGAGCAGGGGGTTGGACTAGATGACCTCCTGAGGTCCCTTCCAATCCTAATCTTCTAAGATTCTATGATCATAAGTCCCACAGATTCTGCAGTTTTTCACAGCTCTTCCAGCATTAGCTGTAGTTACTCAGTGGTCTCTTTAAGTAAGGCAATGTCATCCGCATACTCAAGATCCTCAAAAAATGAATCTTAAATTTCACATCCCCTCTTTTGGCCTCATTCACCTTTCTCATCAGATAGTCTAGCAGAATATTAAGTAACATAGATGAGAGGATGCATTTCAGGTGTACTGCTGATTCTACTGCACACCAGTCTGTAAGACAACCATTGTCCTTCACACAGCCAAATGTACCACCAAACAATTCCTCCACTAGGCGCCCCATGCTGGAATAGCAGTATCCACATGTGCTGATCAATGTGCTGAGTCAAAAGTGGCCACGGAGACTATGATCGGAATGTTAACTTTCTTTTGTTGCTCTGGTCGTTTTTCAATAACATTCCGCAGATCATATATAGCATGGGTTGCAGATCAACCTGTACAGAAACCACATTGGTTGTTTCTCATTTTAGGGTTGAGACAGTATTTCAGTTGGTTCAGTAGTATGATCATGAACACTTTCGTTGGGACTGACAGCAGTGTAATTCCCCTATAACTTGAGCAAGCTGATTGCTCTCCTTTTTTGAAAAAAGGCATGATGCAGCCCCTTTTCCAGTCTTTTGGAGTATGAGCAGTTTCCCAAACTTTTAAGATAACATTGTGAAGCTACCAAACTAAGTATGGGCCTCCACTTTTCAGCAGTTCCTATTAAATATTATCAAGACCAGATGCTTTACCATTTTAGATGACTATCCAGGGTGCTCTGATCACTGGAAGGCACGCTGTCATTACAGAGTCGTAACAATCCACATAAATAATTACATAAGTAAGAATTGACTGTGAACATGAGAGATCAGTCTGAACAGCCCCATACTTGAGGGATGTCCAGATCTGAACGTCCCTGTCTCTTCCTTCATCCCCAATGCTATAATGAATGGCATCAAATGGATGCATTTGGATACAGATCTGAACTCTGAGGTTCATGCTGTCTCTAGTGATAATCTAATAAATAAACTACATTTCTGCTGCATGAGATCTGACTGTGTTTTGCAAACTGTGTGCAGAGTGCTTGCTTCCCTCCCCTGGATAGAATCCAACACTATGGAGGGAATAATATCCTGAGTTTTATTCCTAACAATGCATTAAAAGGAGGCAGTGAAAAAATACTGCCCCTTTTTATTCTAACAGTAAGAACTGTGGAAACATACCTAGAAATATACATACTATTAAAGGAGCTACAGGGTTATGGCAAAAACAACGAGAGTCCTGTAGTACTTTAAAGAGTAACAAATTTCTGCAGGCATAAGCTTTCGTGGAATAGGAACCCGGGCAAAGAATCCTAACTGCCATGTTGGGTGCTTCCCTTCCCACACTCCAAAACCAACTACTTCCTCTCCTCAAAGGAGGGCTGATCTTTTTCTCTTGACAGGATGCAGCCACTCAGTAAGGCCTAGTCCTGCCAGAGCCTCTTCAGGTCTGTGTGAAATGCCTGAGTCTGCATGAACTGATGAACTGTGCCTCAGCGAACTTTCACAGGTTCACTAGTCTCCCCTCCATACTCCACTAGCTGCCTTTGACATCTTCACTGGACTTCTCTGAGCTTTGGACTAAGCAGCCACCTCCACTACATCCCAGGACCTTCTGGGGATGCCAGGTGGCTGCTTTCCCCCAGCTGGGCACTTTGAGGGGCTACTTGGTGAGGACTATTGCTTCTGCCAATCCTAATGGGACTTCTGATGGACAAGATGAGCACCCCACTCTCCCCACCACATCTGGTGGAGGGATATGTGTGTCTCACCACATTTCTATCAGAGAGGGAAAGAAGTAAAAAGAGACCAGAAAGGAGTTCATCCTGGGGCTACACAGGGAAGATAAAAAAGGGCACCCACCTGGATTGTACATGGTTACATTTGAGGTGCCTCATCCCATCAGGGTGCTCTGCATCAGCTCCAACAAGCTTTCCTCTCTGCAGCAGAAATTTCTTTGTACAGATGTGCTGGAGGCTGACACCAATGGCAAGGCCAGGGAATCTGCTGCAGATAAAGGACTAGAGCATTACATGGACAGTGCCATAGTATAGCATTCTTATATTAAATGACTACACCTGGCAGGACAAAAGACACAAGTAACTGTGTAAAACAATAGAAACTACTAGAGCCACAGCCACCATGCTGGGGCACTGACTCAGAACTGACCCAGAGGGAAGGGTGCCTCCTACTGAATCATTAGCACTGCAGTACACTATCACTTTTTCCTTGGAGAGGTCACTCATTCAAGTACTGAGTAGGCCCTGCTTAGTTCATGGTACTTGACAAGCTCATGGTCCACACTGATATGGCTGCAGGTGTTTCCCTTTGAATTGCTTTCACTAAAAGCAATGGACCAACAATGGGAGAAGGGCAAATACATTCAAACAAAAAGATGGACAATAAGAAAGAATCTTGGGATGGGCTAGAAGTTTGTTTTTACTAAGATATACATTGATTTTTCAGGGCTTGTCATATTTGACTTCTTGCTGCTGTTCAGAGCCAGCTGCTGATCTCCTTTGTTTCTGAGAAGCTTGAGGAAGTGATAGTGTTTTTTATAAGGAGAGATCTATTGGACAAGACCTTAAACCAAGGTCGTGATTATATGTGGATCTCTAAGATCCCTTGGTATTTTCTTCAAGAGTATTAACTCTGGTGTCTTGGCCAAATTCCATCTCAGGTAATTCTGCATATTGAAATTCCCTCTGCAGTTTCAACTGTATGTGCTGTTCTTTACTTTCTGCCCTTTATGGTCATGCAATGTTGCTGTATGCTGTAAAACATCTACTGAGTCCTCTCCCTAGAGGTGGGTGCATTTCAGTTTTGATCTTGATAAGAAATACAAAAAAAAAAAAAATCAAACATTTGTTCAAATAAAAACCTCAGTCATTTCAATGGTGTGGTGATTTGGAGAATCTATGTTCAGCTCATGAATTTCAGTTTGATTTATGAACTATCTGTATTCATATATCATACAACAATCTTTTACTGTCCTGTTCCTTGTGCTAAAGAGCAGGGGAAGGTTGCCTACAAATCTGTCTTTGAAAGAGACAGTGGTTAACGGCTATCAACTAGTGAACTGACCTGACCCAAAGAGAGCAACAGGAAGGATGAAGTCTGGGGGAAGCCAGTTTTCTCCAATTTCTCTGAAGAGGGCTAGGGTTTGGATGAAACAGCGGAATTTCCCAGCAGTGTAACACAGGAACCAGGTAAGAGTGAAAGGACTTACCAACTTAAGGGACTCACAGGGCAAGGGAGAGAATGAGGAAGCCTATAAGAAGAAGGAACAAAGGAGGGCATGCTTTTGTATCATGGGGGACTGTTTCCGACTAAGGAACTAGCCAAGATCAAAGGAAGCTAAGCTGGAGGAGCGAGATAGAGACTCCATGATTCAGAGGAGAAGCAATGAGCTGCAGAAGAAGGACTAAGGCCAAATAATGCTCCAGAGTGGTGAGGAAACTTGAGGCAGGGAAATGCATGTAGGCGTGTTTATTATTTTTCTCTGGATCTGTATGTATTTTGTGCTATAAAAGGTAAAAAGTGGTTGTGTTTAGAAACCTTTGCAAAGCCTTTGGGTCTGTTTGCTTCAATGATCACATGTCCCTGGAGAGGTGAACTGTAAACCCAGAGTACCCACAGCCTTAGAGTTCTGGGAAAGGGTGTGCTCCCAATCTACTTGGGGGTCTTTTTTTGGAGGGGGGCAGCATTGGTCCTGGAGACCTAAGGTAGTTGGCTTGTAGGGTCTGGTTTCTGTGAAGGGATAAACAGAGAGCCTGTGCTTGGGAAGTGTACCACAGAGACCAAGGGGAGAGACAGCACTGTGGCCTACTCAGGCCAAGATACGCTTAAGAACACACAGGCCCAGTGTATGAGGCCTAAACACAGCAGCCAAATGAGTATCCAGCCAAGAGGAGTTCTATCAGGGATGTGTGTGACAAATGTCTCTGCAACCCCATTAGTCCCTTTCTAAAAACGGTCATATTAGCAAATGTTTGCTATTATTCACAAGAATATTCACAGAAACAAAAAGCAGCAGCGGACAACCATCCTGAGAGTTCCTGCAAATGTTGTATTTGCACCATAAATATTTGGCAGCTATCTTGAAAGTGTTTTGTGGATTTGGGAGTAATCCAGTCCAGGAGCAGAAACATCGTGTGACTGAGATGTCCAATCACACAGCACAAAGAGTGCCCACTCAAATCATAGACTTAAGGATTATTGTTAATTTTGCTACTGTAGAAGGCATAAGGCTCAGAGGATTTGGCTCATTATGTCATTTTATTTAGGGCTCACTGTGACATCTGGCAGTAATAGTCCATCATCAGTTTCAACAAGTCTAGTGCTACAGATATCCCTCTCCATTGACGTGTATGAGTGTATCTCTGAGATTTTATCTATCCTCAGTAGCAGCTGCTCCATTAGCATCAGAATCAAGACACTTTACTCCAACCCAGGAGCAAACACAGCTCAAAAGCCAGTCCCAGACTCAATGATCAAAATTAACATTCCATGGTGTCCAGCAGATTGTCCTTAAAGAATTACACATTGTGTTTCCAGAAGTGAGCTCCAGGTCCCATGTGTGTCAGAAACAAAACATAATGTAAATGATTTTAAAGAAAAGCAAGGGTATGATTAATGCCCAGCAGATCCTAGCATCTGCTAATGAGAGAGCTTGGGCAAGTTAGACAATTTTTATAGCTGAATTTACAAGCTGTGATTGCCAGACAAGAGAATTGTCATCATTTCTGACTTTTCAGATACTTTTGCTGTGCTATTGTGACATTGGCCTGTTGGCCTTTAGGGGAGCCATACTGAGATGCCTTAAACAGGGCAAAACTACAAAGAATGGGTCAGGCAGACCCCAAAATACTGGTGGATTTTCTTCCATAAGATACACAAAGCCAGAAACAAACCGCTTCTGATCACCCCAGTGGTTATTCAGAAAAATACAGTTCCCTTAAAGTCATTCAGCCCTTTAGCTAGCACCCAGACAGTCAACTCAAATATGATGAAGATTACTGAAAATCTTTATTCCTCATATGTAAAAAAAGTTCTACCAATCTCAAAGGACTGGACACATTACCAAACAGGTCAATGAATTGTTCAAATCTTACCCAAATACACACTTAAAGCAAATGCTTATTAACTAAACTAACATTCATTAAAAAAGGGGAAAAAAGAGAAAATATTGGTTAAAAGATCATTGTGTATACAGATGAGAATAAAATTCATAGGTCAAAACAATAAGAGTCCTGTAGCAGTTTAAAATTTGTTAGTCTTTAAAGTGCTACAGAACTCTCATTTTTTTTGCTGTGTACAGACTAACACGGCTACCCCTCTGGAACTATTCATAGGTCAGTTTCATCTCAAGTAGAGATGAAAACTGAGTTGAAAAGTTCTTAATTTGCAAAGTCTCTGGAAATTACGCAAACAGCTTGGGGGTCATCAGTTCTTGTTTAAAGTTTCCTTGTTAGAAATCCAGTCTAGAGAAGTGAAGCAGGAAATGAATACCAAATAGTCCATGCTTTTTATGCCTGTCTTCACAGACAAGGCCAGCTCCCAGACTACTGCACTGGGCAGCACAGAATGGGGAGGAGGTGAGTAGCCCTTCGTGCTGAAAGAACAGGTTCAGGACTATTTAGAAAGGCTAGACATACACAAATCCATGAGGCCGGATGCAGTGCATCCGAGGGTGCTGAGGGAGCTGGCTGATACGATTGCAGACCCATTGGCCATTATCTTTGAAAACTTGTGGGGATTGGGTCAGGTCCTGGATGACTGGAACCAGGCAAATATAGTGTTCATCTTCAAAAAAGGGAAGAAGGAGGAACAGGGGAATTACAGACTGATCAGCCTCACCTCAGTCCCTGGAAAAATCATGGAGCAGGTTCTCAAGAAATCCATTCTGAGGTACGTGGAAGAGAGGAAGGTGATCACGAACAGTCAGCGTGGATTCACCAAGGACAAGTCATGCCTGACCAACCTCATTACCTTCTATGATGAGATGACTGGCTTTGTGGATGTGGGGAAAGCGGTGGACATGATATACCTTGCTGCTGTATTTTTGATACAGTCTCCCACAGTATTCTTATCAGCAAGTTAAAAAAATATGGGTTGGATGAATGGACTCTAAGATAGATAGAAAGCTGGTTAGATCGTTGGCTCAATGGGTAGTGATAAATGGCTTGATGTCTAGTTGGCAGCCGGTAACAAAGCGGAGTGCCTCACGGGCTGGTTTTGTTCAGCATCTTCATTAATGATTTGGAGGATGGGGTGGATTTGCACCCTCAGCAAGTTTACAGATGACACTAAGATGGGGGGAGTGGTAGATACGCTGGAGAGTAGGAATAGGATACAGAGTGTCCCAGACAAATTGGAGGATTGGGCCAAAAAAAATCTGATGAGATTCAACAAGGACAAGTACACTTAGGACGGAAGAATCCCATGCACTGCTACAGACCAAGGACTGACTGGCGAGGCAGCAGTTCTGCAGAAAAGGACCTGGGGATTACAGTGACAAGAAGCTGGATATGAGTCAACAATGTGCCCTTATTGCCAAGAAGACTAATAGCATATTGGGCTGCATTAGTACGAGCATTGCTAGCAGAGCAAAGAAAGTGATTATTCCCCTCTATTCAGCACTGGTGAGGCCACATTTGGAGTACTGTGTCCAGTTTTGGGCCCCGCACTACAGAAAGGATGTGGACAAATTGGAAAGAGTCCAGAGGAGGGCAACAAAAATGATTAGGGGCTGGAGCACATGATTTATGAGGAGAGGCTGAGGGAACTAGGCTTGTTTAGTCTGCAGAAGAGAAGAATGAGGGGGGATTTGATAGCAGCCTTTAACTACCTGAAAAGGGGTTCCAGGGAGGATGGAGCTAGGCTGTTCTCAGTGGTGGCAGATGACAGAACAAGGAGCAATGGTCTCAAGTTGCAGTGGGGGAGGTCTAGGTTGGATATTAAGAAAAGCTTTTTCACTAGGAGGGTGGTGAAGCACTGGAATGGGTTACCTAGGGAGGCGGTGGAATCTCCATCTTTAGAGGTTTTTAAGTTGCGGCTTGACAAATCCCTGTCTGGGATGATTTAGTTGGGGTTGGTCCTGCTTTGAGCAGAGGCTAGATGGGCTAGATGACCTCCTGAGATCGCTCCCAACCCTAAACGTCTGTGATTCCATGTGCAGAATTTGTTCAAATTCTCCCATGAGAATTAGCAGGGCAATTCCAGGCTGGTCGCTGGGATCCCAATCTTGCGATCCAAACTTTTCCTGACAAAGCTTGGACAGTTTTGAGATAAAAAGGATCAGCTCCCAGGCTTCTTTTAGCAGGCTATGACAGTTACTTGACAGCAGACATCACAGGAGGTAATCCTTGAGTGCATAATAGATAATTACTTGTGGCTTTGAAGTAACATCTCCTATTTTCTATGAACACTGGTAACTAGCTACATTAGCATAAGGCAATCAGCGCTTTACAACCATTTACAGGTATTTACTACTTAAACTTCAAAGAGAAATAAAAACTGTAGTATTGTTACATTCAAGTTCCATTTAAATGTTAATATCTTCCTTTGATTTTTGTGACAGACAGGAACTGTTTGGTTACATTGATAATCACTAGCAAGATTATAGGTAATTACCGACATATATCTACTTCCAAACTCTTAACAATGCACGATATAACCTTAAAGTCTTAGCTATTTACAATGATTGGCTCTAATTACTGTCTTAATACCTTTAAACGTGCTTTTATTGATTTTGGGTTATTTCAGCCTGCTCGGTTCAATGCTTCCTGGCTCAGTGTCACAGTTATATTTAGATGGATGCATAAAATGCGTGTTGGCTATAACATTATTAGAGCATCTCAGAGTGTAAAGAGAGAATGTCTGACCAGGAAGAGAAAAATTGTTTTGCATACTGAGAAAATCTATACCTAACTATAAAATTATAGGTCAGTTACATTCTGGCTTTTGAGAGTCTTACATATCTTTTATATGTGATTTGGGAGTCCACTGATGTAGCTAGGGTATAGATTAGAGATGGGCCCAAGCTGTAAGACTGAGATGTAAACTTTGAGGGTGTTTGTATCTGAATAATTCCCTCCACTGTATTTGTGAATCTTTTTTTTTATTTTTTTATTTTTTTAAATAACAGAGATGCAGGTGGATCTTGCTTTATTCCTGTTTAGTATCGTTATTTCTAAAGAGCTTAAAAGTCTGACTTCAGAAATAATAAAGTGTCCATGTCAGTGGAAAGCTAGTGAGAGAGCTTCATCCTATCCCAAGTGACTGCAATTTCTTTTCCTATGTGTGCTATATTTTCAAGTGCCTATTCATTCTCATCTTACCGGTAAAAACATAATTCCGTAGGCCAAGTAGTGCATACAAAGCTATATATAGAAAATTTCCACTTAGCATTAGAGCTGCAATCAATTTAGTGCTAAGTTTGAGGAGAGGAATTCCAGACTCTCACCGTACAGCTGATTGAATGCAGCCTTCACTACAATGGGGAAAAGAGACTGACAAAAAAACCCAAACCCCACAACTACCCAGGACTATTCCTAAAAATACCCACTGTGGTTTGTGCCAATAAGACCACTTAAAATACACTACTGGAGCCTTTATTCACATGGCATATCGTTATATCATTAGCTGGAAATGGGCCTGATCTAAACTCATGGAAACTTTTCGTAGTGTTCTAAAGCCCATGCCATCCAAGGGACCCGTACAGTATAACAAAGCCCAGAGCAGGCAGGTCACACTCATAGGATTTCCTTCCCCCTAGGCAGAGATTAGATGTTTTAGGTACATTGTGTCTCACTTTAAATATCAGATTCATTGTTCATTTGACCTGCCTGCAGGAATAGGAAAATGACATGCTGAGTGAATTGCCGAAACTAGCCTTGAACTTTCTCTGTGTGTAGAGTGATCAAACTAAACTCTGGGCTGAACATCCCCAGTCCAGCCTTGGGAAGGGAGGCAGGAGTTTGGAAGCATAAGGAAGGAAAGGGAAAGACCAAAAATAACAGATGCATGCTGTATTATCAAAGCTTCATAAAAAAATAACCGGAGAGGTTACTGTACAGCTATTCCTGTCTAACACTTCAGTATCCTTCTCATAGAAAAATCATAGAATCATAGAGTTGGAAGGGACCTCAGGAGGTCATCTAGTCCAACCCCCTGCTCAAAGCAGGACTAACCTCAGCTAAATCATCCCAGCCAGGGTTTTGTCAAACCGCAGCTTAAAAACCTCTAAAGATGGAGATTCCACCATCTCCCTAGGTAACCCATTCCAGTGCTTCACCACCCTCCTAGTGAAAAACTTTTTCCTAATGTCCAACCTAGACCTCCCCCACTGCAGCTTGAGACCGTTGCTCCTTGTTCTGTCATCTGCCACCACTGAGAACAGCCTAGCTCCATCCTCCCTGGAACCCCTTTTCAGGTAGTTAAAGGCTGCTATCAAATCCCCCTCATTCTTCTCTTCTGCAGACTAAACAAGCCTAGTTCCTTCAGACTCTCCTCATAAGTCTTGTGCTCCAGCCCCCTAATCATTTTTGTTGCCCTCCGCTGGACTCTCTCCAACTTGTCCACATCCTTTTTGTAGTGAGGGGCCCAAAATTGGACACAATACTCCAAATGCGGCCTCACCAACGCCGAATAGAGGGGAATAATCACTTCCCGCGATCTGCTGGCAATGCTCGTACTAATGCAGCCCAATATGCTATTAGCCTTCTTGGCAACCAGGGCACACTGCTGACTCATATCCAGCTTCTTATCCACTGTTAGCCCCAGGTCCTTTTCAGTAGAACTGCTGCCTAGCTCATCGGTCCCCAGTCTATAGCAGTGCATGGGATTCTTCTGCCCTAAATGCAGGACTCTGCACTTGTCCTTGTTGAACCTCATCAGATTTCTTTTGGCCCAATCCTCCAGTTTGTTTAGGTCCTTCTGTATCCTATCCCTACCATCCAGGGTATCTACCACTCCCCCTAGCTTAGTGTCATCTGCAAACTTGCTGAGGGTGCAATCTACCCCATCCTCCAGATCATTAATGAAGATGTTGAACAAAACCGGCACCAGGACCGACCCCTGGGGCACTCTGCTTGTGACCGGCTGCCAGCTAGACATGGAGCCATTTATCACTACTCGTTGAGCCCTATGCTCTAGCCAGTTCTCTATCCATTTTATAGTTCATTCATCCAACCCATACTTCTTTAACTTCCTGATAAGAATACTGTGAGAGACCGTATCAAAAGCTTTGCTAAAGTCAAGGTATATCACGTCCACCGCTTTCCCTGCATCCACAGAGCCAGTCACCTCTTCATAGAAAGCAATCAGGTTGGTCTGGTATGACTTTCCCTTGGTGAATCCATGTTGACTGTTCCTGATCACCTTCCTCTCTTCCAAGTGCCTTAAAATGGATTCCTTGAGGACCTGCTCCATGATTTTTCCAGGGATTGAGGGATTCCCACGATTCTTTCCAAACACAGGCACCCCACCTTAGTGAACTCAAGCAAGGCTAGAGAAAGATTTCACTGGATCTGCAATGTCCTCTTGACCTGTCAAAGCCCAGAGAAATAGCCACACCTTCCCTCTTTCCACAGGTAGCCCCATAATAGGGGAAACCATGAAATAATAGCGGAGGAGGAAACTGGAAAAAAATGCAGATCATGTTGCACTCTCCTAAATGAGTTCTGCAGGCACTCCATCAGGTATCCTCAGTGCTGTGTTATGGGTGTGACAGATCACAGTCTATGTAAGGTCAGATCATCCACAGCTCTGATTATCCTCTGAGCCAGAGATATGCATAGGGGTCAGTGGGAGTCATGCAGGGTCACATGCCCCCCAGATTTCTGCCAGGGTTTATATGCCCTGCCATGAACCCTGCTGCATACCACCAGAAACTTTAAATTGTGCCCCCGGCACTATCAACAGTTGCATGGTGTTTTGGCTCTGAGCAAAGGCAAAATATTTAGGCATAAGAAGGGGCGTTATAAGTAGGGTGACCAGATAGCTAGTATGAAAAATCAGGATGGGGTGAAGGGTAATAGGCACCTATATCAGACAAAGCCCCAAATATCGGGAAGGTTCCTATAAAATCGGGACATCTGGTCACCCTAGCTCTCAGGGTCTGAGGGTCTGCTCTCAGACAAGAGGGCAGTTCTTAGTCTTAACTCTGAATTTCCTGGCTGTAGCCGGTTTAAACCAGTTATTTAATGTGATGTAAAACAGGTTCTGACTGTTTGTTTGATTAAAAGTCCCACTACAGTGTAGGATTCTTGACCTCACTTTCCTGGCTAAGCTTCAGGTTGGATAATTAACTGCATTCTGCCAACCTAAATTCCCCCTTAAGGTTTAATGGAACACTTCCATTTATTTACAATTTCTTTCCCCAAAATGACTTTTTTGTATAGCGTTGTGGGTATGGAGTGGCTGTCTCACCCTAGAGTTAGCTGCATTTTATAGTTGTTGCATGTACAGTACTTGGGCCCTATAGTCGCCCCTGAGATTTTTCCAAGGAGGAATGGAAGAGAGGCAACCCCATTATAATGGCTGAAAGATCAGAGTGATAGGAGTTGAGTCAAATGGCATTTAGTTTAGTCCTTGTGACTCTGGAAGTTCCTCTATTTGTTTGGGGCTCCTCAGCTTTAGGAGGGCATGGCTGAAGGAGCGAGTGGCTGGGTATATTTGTAGAAGCTCTCCTCTGCATGGCATCATCTTCTAAAAAACAAACATGAATGAATGAATGGTGACCCCTTTGCACAAAGCCCTGAGGACTTCTTGCTCCATACTGGCAAACGTCTCTTGGAAAAAGGGAGTGGGGACAGGTACAGAATGGAGGCAATGGCAGCATGGCTCAGGCTGGAGAAGAATTGCCAAGGCGACCTGGGGCTCGGGGAGTAGCGTGAGTATCTTGAGATCCATGGGACTGCCTAGTGGATTTTGAGACAGTCATGGGTTTGGAGGGGCCATGCTGCCAACTCAGCAGTAGAGCTAGTCAAAAACATTTTGAAATTTTGACAAAAACATTTGCAAAAATTACTTTTGAAATATTTCTGTGTGTCTTTTTCCTGTTTTTCATCCAATTTATAGATTGGCCAACTTTTTTCAAATAGTCAGAATTTCAACACTTTGGGGAAAAAAAGTTTTCAATATTCATTTATTTATGTATTTATTTTTGACTGGCTCTATTTACCAGAGAAGTTTGTGTATACTTTATGTATGCAGACTTGTGAGGTTTCAGTATCTTTTTACCCTCCAAAGGTTTTGTTGTCTCATAATTTTTAAAGCACTTTGGACCCTATGAGGATGAAATGAAACATGTAAATATAATTTACTAGTATTTCTACATGGATTTCTTTTATTTGTAACTTTCCTGTCTGATACCCTGACCTTTCACAACATCTCATTTTCACTGCGTGCTGAGTATTGCTTTTTCTGTATTGCTGTTAAACCATAATGCACAATAAATCAGATCTGAAAGCAATAAAACATTCAAGTTTATTTAATTTTTCCTCTCCAAATGGCCTGAAAATTTCCATTTGAACAAAGCAAAATGGCTTTTGAGTTACAACTACAAATCTTCTATGGTTTGGGCACTTGTAACAGGTGATAGAGTTGTTCTGTGGACTCGTCCTGTTAGCATTTTAAGTGAGTGCCGATGAAAGCTAGTAGATTAGTTATCATGGAGACTGAAGTCCTCTGTGTATCCATACAGTGGATATAACACGGGCAGCAGCAATACCACATGTAGCTTTGCTGATGTGCCTCTGTCCTCACTTGGGCAGGACCATCTCCAGGAGTGATGGACAAAATCTATCTGTGCTGCCTGTTCAATCCTTGGACTTTTTTTCTGAAATTGCTAAACTCAAGGTACCAAACGTGGTGTGTTAATTTTTGCAATGTGGACTGAAACCACTGACTTTCCTATGGACAGCTCAACAATGGAAGCTGCTAATGATGTTTCAGTCATGAGAAGGCTGGACTGAATTGATCCAGAATGGAAGGCTTTGTATCTCGGGAGACCTCCAGCCCCTACTAGAGTGAATTTTATGGCTAACCTCAATATTCCAGCCAGTGGAACTTTATACTGGAAGAAAGGTTGATAGACATTACACCTTTTGATGTTGGGAACTGGGATTTTTGCTGCTAAAAGCAAATGTGTCACAACTTCACCACAAGCCTTCAGGATTAGAGATGCCTTCTAAAGCCAGTCCCCAGAACTCTATGGAGGTAGGAATGTCATTAAGGAGTGACAAAAGGTGCTCCCCTCACTTTCCCACACAGTCCCAACCCTGTTTAAATCTAACAGAAACATGGGGTTTGGAGTTAAGTGAATGCATCTTCCTTGGAAAAATCTAGGCTAAATGCAGCAAAAATGGGAATTGCAATGCAAGTTAGTCAGAAAACAGGTGTTACTGGCAAAATAGTGGATCCTAACAATGGAGTGGGAAAGCAGACGCAACCTTGTTAGTTGCTGTTCAGTCTACACCCCACAAAGGCTGTACCTACACTATGAGCTAAGGGTGCAATTCCCATATATTTGCACTGCACTGGCTCAATGAGAGCAAGTTGGTGCATAAATAGCCGTGACGGCAGCAGGCCTTGCTGTGTTGTGTATGTACCCATGGGGTTCAGGCGGGTTTGGATGTGGCGTGGCTAAGCAATGCCGCTGCTGCCTGTGCTACCGTGGCTACGCTGCTATTTATACTTGTACTAGCTCTCATCGAGCTAGTGCAACTATATGAATGCAACTTGGAATTACCCTAGCGCACAGTGTAGGCCTGGCCTTAGATACACTCATCCTGCACACTCCCTGAATGCTAAATATGGGCTGTGTTACTGCTTACACCCACTTTCTATACCTCTTACTAGCATTACGTCAGCACTCAGTTTGGTCTTCACTGTGTCATCACCTGGTATAAGGGTCACCAAAATGAAGTATCCCATCTTGCAGTGATCAGTTAACACAAGCTCAAAAGTGTATGTGAGGGGGGGTTGGGACAACAAGATTTGACTCATTTCAGGTCCCAATGAATCTGTGGAGCTTTGGCAACTTCTCTTCCAGAAAAAATTACTTGGGAACCTGGCTGCTCCTACTGAAGTTAGTGGCAAAACTTTCACTGATCTGAGCAGGAGCAGAAATGAGCTTCTTATTTGGGTTTTACCCTTCCCACATATGGAGCTACGTTAATCTGGGGCATAATTTCACTGGCTCCAGTGAATAGCTTGTGACCAGTAGTCACAATTAGGTTCCTAGAAAGTAGCAGGAAATTTTAATGCAGATATTAACCAATCATGAGCCAATATAAGCCCACTAAGTTGGTCTGTACACAGGCAGGACAGGATGGTTTTCTTATATTGTAGCCCCATGCAAGAACAGAGGTCTCTTTAGGAAACCGCCTATATTTTATTCCACTATATAAGGGAGAAGAGAAAGAAACAGTCCTGGCATTTTTAATTTTTTTTTTTACTTTTTAAATAATGTTTTAGGACCAGGGTACAAAAAGGTTAATGCAATAATTTTTGAAAGGTAAATGCACTGCAATAAGCACATCCTACATACATAGAATATATTTCTCTATATAATATCAACATAGATATAAAATAAGTTATACTTGTCTTGATTTTTCATCACAGTAGGAGCTCAGCATATATAAAGTGACAACAAGAAACAGAACCATGCCCTCTCCCAAATGACAAATGAAAGGGCTGGGGGGAAAAGACCAATTTGAAATGGAGGGATTTTTACCAATGTAAAATCCCAGGAAAACAGAAATTTCACAGAGAATGAAAGGAAGAGTTGAACATTTCTTGGCTCAGGATGGAAGTTCTGGATGGAATAAATAGCAATTGTCTGAGGGCTACGCAAGGGCTCATTGCCGGTATCCACGCTATTGCTCACAAGGACAGAAAACACTGTAAGCCCTTCCTACTGCTACATAGAACCTCTGTGCTCCTGATAATGGACGATTTATCTGACAGTGTTGGATTTTTTTTTTTTTAAGATGAACTTGTAGTTTTCATTGTACACACTTCTGTGATAACAGGTAAACATATCACTTTCTAGGAATGATAAAGACCATCCATTGTCCATCAAGCTTTCAGAAAGAGAAAACACTGAGCAGTTCCATGTGACATATTCAGTGGATTACTTGGGGGTGATGAAGGGAGGGAAAATCCTCCTCTCTCAACCATCTGATCTCTATCTCTAAACATTCAACCATTTCCATGCAGGGAATGCCTTCATCCCCTCCTTCTCTCTGTTTTCCTGTGGGTTGTATTATCATTTGCTTGGCCATGCCCTGAGCAGGAATCTCCCACTGGAGTCAATGGGAGATGCAGGTGCTCAGTAGCTCTTTGGATCTGACCCACTGTGGTTAGAGGAATTCAAGCTGCCTAATTCAGATCCAAATTTCAAAAGCACTGAAGTTTAGGTGTGTTCATATCTGCTGTTTTGGCTGAGCCCCCGCTAACAACAAGGGCCACTTGGAAAATTCATAACTAGATCTCGATCCAGATTGCAGACACCTCCATAGATCATGTCCATAATTGCTTTTATCTGCGGTTTCGTTGTGGGCTCATCACTAACTGTGATGTGCTCTTTACTTTGATCTGCAGGTTAGGGACTTTTGTGTCGCTTCTCCTTTCCCAATAGGAATTTCACAAATGTCAGGCTGTGTCTGAGCCCAATTAAATAGCATGGATGAAGTTCAGGAATGACGTTGGCTATTATCCTCAGATAACTTGCGCCTGAGCCAACCCCAGAAGACACAGCCCACTTGATTCTTCCCTCCACCCCCATCTGTCAGCTTCTGCCGCTGCCTCTAAACCTTTCCTTGCCCTTCATCTTTACAGACTACGCACTAGGAAGCAAGAACATTACATAGGAAGAGTTAATTGCCTGTCATTATGAGAAAGGGTTGAGCTTTTTTGTTTTGCTTTAGGTTTTCCTTTGTACATTAAAATTGTTATAAATCCAAAGGTGACCTCACATCTAAATGTATAATTTAAGTCAGCACGTCTCTGGATCTTCTCTCTCTCCCTCTCCCGCCCTATCCCTCTCTGGTGACCTTTCTTTCATTCGGTCAGTTTCCTCTTGGATGGAGGGAGGAGATGGGAAGGAAGTTCATTTGGGAGCTCGTGACCTTCCAACTTGACCTTAATGAGATGATTAGCCAAGGCAAATTCCTCATCGTCCAGCATCCCGTCCTTGTCGATGTCAGCCAGTTTCCATATCTTGCCCAGCACAGTGTTGGGCAGCTTGGATCTCACCATCTCCCTCTTGGCGTTAGCCCCGGTTATTTTGCCATCGACGGGCGACAGCGTGTAAAAGATCTCATCGTACATGGGCTTGTCTCTGGCCACCACCCACTCTGCATCGTCGATTCCTTCTCCTGCTCCTTCACCATAGCCGTGTCCAAATGGGCCATGCAGGGTGCCCTCAAAGGCACCTCCCTTCACCATCTGGATGGGCCTTTGGGACTCTTCCTGGCGCACCAGCACCATGAGCTGTGCAATGTCATTGGCCAGCATGTCTTCCACGGTCTCCAGCAGTTTACTCTTCAGTGGCTGGAACCTGCTGAAATCTTGAGCCTGCAGCTGATCCTTAAAGCAGGACAACAACAAACAGGGTAAACTGCAAGCATTAGTGTGACTTAGCCGTGTTGCCCCGGGGAGGAGGTAACACGACAGCACTCAGTATGCATCTTTTCTGTCACAGGTCTCAAACCACTTTCACAGAGGGGGGTGGGGAAATATCAGGGACTCGAGTAAGGGGGACAAGGGGAGAGCACAGCTCCCCCTCCTCCGCCAGAAGCAAAGGGGGAGCTCTCTTGTCCCCTTGGCTGGTGTTGCTGAAAGTGTAGTAGGGAGAAGGACCCCTTCCTTCCCAGCTGATGTGACAGGAGCTCCCACTCCTGCTTCAATCAACTTTAACCCTTGGTAAAGATTATTATCCCCGCTTTATAAATGGGGACAGACAGGGTGCAGAGAGGATCAGAGACTTAGCCAAGGACCAGGAATAGAACCGTCTTTCCAAAAGCAGGCACTAGGAGAACTATTCAAGGCTCCCTCCACACGCCACGACTCCCTGAACCATTCAGCCCACATCTGCTTCCGTGCTTCATGGCACTTCAGCATGGCCTGCTACACCCAGGTGGTCTCTCTGATGCTCTGCATGGCAGACCTCCCACACAGATGAGGCATAAGAATTTTCTATTTACATGGCTTTGATTTTTGCCATCATAAATCACAATTTCAAGACATCAAAAAGATGCCTGTACGTTATGGCATACGCTATGGAGTACTGCTCCGTATTATTGGGTGGAAACATACAGTCCTAGTATTACATGGAAATGTATTATCCCAGATTACAATAAACAGAGGCACAAGTCAAGCTACATCAAATAGTTTTAGAAGCAATTGTGACATTTCAGGAGTAAACCTTCCTTTAAAAATGCACAAGCGTCCCTCTCCATTATCTTCTGAAGCAAACTCAGGAGAGCCTGCTGTGAGCTATGATTTCATTCTACCCCTTCTCCTTCAGGACATAAACTCATTGCCCATGAAAATAAGGAAGGAAGTTTTTCCTCTTAAGTGCACAACTGGCTGAGTGCATACTTGCGAAGGGGCTGTTGTCTTCCACTGAAACATCAGATACCAGTCATTCTCCACACCTACATATTGGCCTGGAACTTATCTGATGTGACAAACTCTGCTGTCCCTACTTTTCACAGCTACGTAAAAGTGCTACAGGTTCATCCTCTACTGAGAGAAGCCAAATGACCTAAATCTTTATCAGGGCCACTGACAGTAATTCTGGGCTCCAGGGCAGAACAGTGCCGTCCTGCCTTTTCCACCCATGGCCCTGTCCACAGTCCATCCCCCACTCCGCCCCAGGCCCCGCCCATTCACTACAACGTCCCTCCCCCTCTCCCGCTCGGTCCCCCTCCTCTCTTCCACACTCTTCCTTCCCTCAGCTGGGGGAGGGGACTGAGCAGGGAAGGGAAGGGACACAATGAGCTGCAGCGGGGGGCTGAGTGGGGGAGAAGAGGAGGGACACAAGCAGTGAGCGATGATTGGGAGGCTGAGCAGGAGTGGGGGAGGAGCAACACAGTGGCAGGGCTGAGGTGGAGTGTAGGCAGGGCCATGGGTGGAAGAGGTCCAGGCCCTTTTAAATTGCTGGGCCTCTGGGATATTGCTGCTTTGATGCTTCCCCCCCCAACTCCATCAGTGAGCCTGATCTTTATCTTCAACCTCTACTTCTTTATTAACGGCATCCATTTACTCCTATCAGTGGTATACAATTCACATCTTAACAGCTAATGAACTAAATCCTCCAGCTGGCCCATTCAGGGATGTGCTCTCAAGGACTTAAGAGTATTTTCCTTCTCTTTAAATGAACAGCAGCTCCCATCTGTTCCATAATAATCTTCACAATGCAACCGCTGGAAACAGGCGGCTGCCTGGAGTGCAGCCAGGCAATGGTTTGAACACATGCAGCATTGTTAGCATGTGCTACGAGGTGCACTATAGAAGGTCCTGATCCAACACTCGTTCAAGTCAGTGGAAAGGAGCCCATTGACTTACATGGCCGTTGGCTCAGGCCCCAAACGTGTAGCACAGGAAACCTGCTTGTTCCTTTAAAACCAGAGAAGGATACTTTAATTTTCACATCATCTTTCTCTACACAAGTCTTTCTTTGCCAGAAACAAACAAGCAATGGAGCAGGGAGCAAAAAAATAGCCCTCCTTTTAATACAGGTTGTTGTAAATATTACATTACTAGTATCTGTGAGGCCACACTGGTCCTGAGAGCTGTAAGGAAAGGAGCTAAATAATTTGCTGTAAGAGTTGTTTGTGCCATAGACTCAAGAAGTGAAGGAGTCTTCACTCTCACAAGTGCTTTAACCTGCCATTGTTGAAATATCCATGTCCAAATATATCCTGGACATAATGCAGGGTTCATTTCTGTATTACAAAAGTCCTCACACACTTATAGCAGCATCAGTCCAGCATTGTTTCTGACCCATTCCCCCCAGCTGCTATAATGCTCTTGCCTTCATTGGTCAATGCTCCAGCCTGGTCATTCCAGTACTTACCTGCATCTTTCTCAGATTTGGAAAGTCTCCTGGTGAGATCTGATGCTCTCGTTCGATCCGGCTATAAATCTCCCCCAAATTATTCACAAGCTCCTTCTTCTTATTGTCTTTGCCAAACACTGATGGCATTTCCTTCTTCAGGGAGCTAATGATGTAGGCATGGACCTGAAGGACATACAAAGAGAGGGGAAAGAACATTAATGGATACATCTGAACGTTATTTCCAGCAGATGGTACCCATGCATCCAAACTTGGGAGTAAACCCCATTCTTTCTCCCTTCCCACTCTTGCTAGTTATCACTACTGCACAACACAAACCATTCCCAATTGTGCTTCCTGATTAGTCTGACATAAATGATGAAGAATGTTGTGTACATTGAGGGATATGTTTTCAAGTCACCTGTCACAGGGAATTGTTTTGTTTCCTTTTACACTTCCCTTCAGGACAAAACATCCTTCCAACTAGCAATGCCAATTTAGTTAGCAGACACCATCCATCTAGCTATAGTTTAGTCTTAAGATTAATCCTTTCTGTTTGGCGTATTTTAATATGAATACATAAAATGAATATCTTACGTACAAGGATTCTGCAGACCCAGGGTAAGTAACTCCGCTGATGTCAACTTACATTAATGTGACTAAAGGCAGACTCTGTCCTACTCTCTCGATTGCTGAACTGACCTACAGTATTATAGAATCTTAGAACTGGAGAACTGTAGACTGGAAGGAACCTCGAGAGGTCTTTTAGTCCAGTCCCATGCACTCAAGGCAGGACGAAGCATTACAAACCATCCCTGACAGGTGACTGTCTGACCTGCTCTTAAAAATCTCCAATGATGGAGATTCCACAACCTCCCTAGGCAATTTATTCAAGTGCTTAACTACCTGTCTGTTAGGAAGTTTTTCCTAATGTCCAGCCTAAACTGCCGTTGCTGCAATTTAAGCTCATTGCCTCTTGTCCTGTCTTTAGAGGTTAACAAGAACAATTTTTATCCCTCCTCCTTGTAACAACCTTTTATGTACCTGAAAATTGTTATCATGTCCCCCTTCAGTCTTCTTTTCTCCAGACTAAACAAAACTGGCCCCAGGACTGACCCCTGGGGCACTCCACTTGTGACCGGCTGCCAGCTAGACATGGAGCCATTGATCGCTACCTGTGAGCCCGATGATCTAGCCAGCTCTCTATCCATTTTATAGTCCATTCATCCAACTTATACTTCTTTAACTTGTTGATAAGAATACTGTGGGAGACTGTATCAAAAGCTTTGCTAAAGTCAAGGTATATCACGTCCACTACTTTCCCCATATCTGACATAGCCAGTCACCTCTTCACAGAAGGCAATCAGGTTGGTCAGGAATGACTTTCCCTTGGTGAATCCATGCTGACTGTTCCTGATCACCTTCCTCTCTTCCAAGTGCCTTAAAATGGATTCCTTGAGGACCTGCTCCATGATTTTTCCAGGGATTGAGGTGAGGCTGACCGGTCTGTAGTTCCCTGGATCCTCTTTCTTCCCTTTCTTGAAGATGGGTACTATATTTGCCTTTTTCCAATCATCAGGGACCTCCCCCAATTGCCACAAGCTTTCAAAGATAATAGCCAATGGCTCTGAAATCACATCAGTCAACTCCCTCAGCACCCTTGGATGCATTTTATATGTGTGTAACTGATTGTTCCTTCCTATGTGGAGTGCTTTGCATTTGTTTTTATTGAGTTTCATTCTGTTTACTTCAAACCATTTCTCCAGTTTGTCCAGATCATTTTGAATTGTAATTTGAATTTTAATCCTACCCTCCAAAGCACTTGCAACCCATCCAATGGAGTGCAGCAAATGTGGTAGAGGAGTGGCAGAGTTGGGCGGGGGGCTTGGTATCATCTACAAACTTTATAAGTGTACTCTCTATGCAATTATCTAAATCACTGTTGAAGATATTGAAAAGAACCAGCCCCAGAACTGATCCCTGCAGGACCCCACTTGATATGCCCTTCCAGCTTGTCTGTGAATCACTGGTAATGACTCTCTGGGAACAGTTTCCAACCAATTATGCACCCACTTCATAGTAGCTCCATCTAGGTTGTATTTCCCTAGTTAGTTTATGAGAAAATTCTGCAAGACAGTATCAAAAGTCTTACTAAAGTCAAGATATACCATGTCTACTTCTTCCCTCCATCCACAAGGCTTGCTACCCTGTCAAATAAAGCTATTAGGTTGATTTGACATGATTTGTTCTTGACAAATCCATGCTGACTGTTACTTATCACCTTATTATCTTCTATGTATCTGCAAATTAATTGCTTAATTATTTGCTCCATTATCTTTCCAGATACTGAAGTTAAGATGACTGGTCTGTAATATTAGGTGAGGCCATCCTTCTGTTTCTTCACATAATAGTATGGCATGTTATGCTGATCCGGATAGCAAAGCGTGAAGCATGACTGAACCTCTTTTCAGCCAATGCAGGACTGTGTACAGTGTACTCTCAAGAGCTTCATTCAGCCCAGTTCAAATAGTTCCAGTGATGGGGCTTCCAACACTTTCTTTAAGAGACAGTTCCACAGGTTGCTAATAAGCCCTCAGTGCGATCTAGCAGTGTCAGTGAATTGCACTGTATCTCCTTCTCCAGTGTTTATTATTCATGTGGGTCTCCTCTGATCCACATTTCTCTGTTAATAGTATTCCAGGTTGGAAGCAAAAGGCCCAGAGCTGCCCAAGCCCTGACGTGTGCATTATTAGGTCTGGTGATCTGGGGTTTATTTTAAAGTTGCTATTTTAAAGCAAAGAGACTGTAAGAGATGGTGTCCATGGTTGCCATTTCTTGTGCTGACGGCATCCCCGATAGGACTGTTTTTGCTTCACCCTAATCCCATACCCATTATTATAACAGCACCTCTTTGTACAGCAAGGCCCTGCTGGGACATTTGTTTTTTTGTACATACTATGTGTATACACAGTGCTCCCCACCGACCCCCACTCCTGAGCACAACATGATGGACGATGAATATGACCCAGTTAGCTGAAATAGCCAAGACCCCTCCTCCATCTTCCCCACCTTAAACTCTACAAAATCAAGGTTGAGTTTCTCTGGCAAGACCCACCTTGGCCAGCCGTGCCCGCTTGATGAGATCGTTCAGCTTCCGCAAGGCTGCATTGCGGGGCAGACTCTGAATATCCCTGAACAGGTCCTGTTCCTCTGCCTCAAACAGCTTACGGTTGTCAGGGATCAGCAGCGGGTGGGACCAGAAGGAGCCAATGTAGACCCTGATCACCTCGGGTGTGTTGACGATCTTCCCTAGAGACCACATGAGGGCGCCGTACACCCGCATCAGCTGCTGCGTCTCAATTTGGTCAGCCTTGTTAAGCACCACCCTCATTTTGTCCTCATGGTTCTTCAGCGCCTTGATGACATCAGAGAACTCGTCTGAAATGTCCAGCTTGTGGGCATCGAAGAGCAGAATGATACGGTCAACCCGCTCTGCAAACCACTCCAATACGGCTGCAAAGTCATAACCTGAGGGGGGAGGAGGAAGAACAGAGATGCACATGGGAGACGAGAGAGGCAATGCTGGGCTGTATTCATTTACAAGCTGAAAAAGAGTAGACAACATGCCGCAGGTTGTGCAGAGCTCTGTGTGATTCAGATAAGAAAGTCATTGAAGACATCACTCTCTCCTCCAACATATCCCTGACCCCAACATGTGTGCTTCCCATACGTCATTCCTACCAACACCATTTTGCCTAAGTCATGTACGGTTTCTTTTACAGACAGCAGTCATCTAGACAAATCAGAAGATTGGGCCAAAAAAAATCTGATGAGGTTCAAGTGCAGAGTCTTGCACTTAGAATGGAAGAATCCCATGCATTGCTACAGACTGGGGACCAACTGGCTAGGCAGCAGTTCAACAGAAAACTGGGGGTTACAGTGGACAAAAAGCTGGATATGAGTCAACAGTGTGCCCTTATTGCCAAGGCTAATGGCATATTGGACTGCATTAATAGGAGCATTGCCAGCAGATCATTATTCCCCTCTATTCAGCACTGATGAGGCCACATTTGGAGTGTTGTGTCCAGTTTTGGGCCCCCCCACGACAGGAAGAATGTGGACAAATTGGAGAGAGTCCAGTGGAGGGCAACGAAAATGATTAGGGGGCTGGAGCACATGACTTAAGAGGAGAGGCTGAGGGAACTCGGCTTGTCTGCAGAAGAGAAGAGTGATAGGGGATTTGGTAGCAGCCTTCAACTACCTGAAGGGGGGTTCCAAGTTGGATGGAGCTAGGCTATTCTCAGTGGCGGCAGATGACAGAATAAGGAGCAATGGTCTCAAGTTGCAGTGCGGGAGATCTAGGTTGGATATTAGGACAAACATTTTCAATAGGAGGGTGATGAAGCACTGGAATGGGTTACCTAAGGAGGTGGTGGAATCTCCATCCTCAGAGGTTTTTAAGACCTGGCTTGACAAAACCCTGGCTGGGATGATTTACTTGGGGTTGGTCCTGCTTTGAGTAGGGAGTTGGACTAGATGACCTCCTGGGTCTCTACCAACCCTAATATTCTATGATTCTAAGTCTTAAAAGCCCCCTACACAAGAATTGCCATGTTCAAAACGCAAGCTGGTTGGTACATCCCTGCATGCAGCCACATGATAGGAAAGTCTATCCTCTTAATTACTTTTCATTGAGGTAACCCACAAAGATTGGAGGGTTCTGGATATTATAACCTGTATCCATGCTGTTCTGAGGTGCATTTCATTCTCCTAATTAATGATACTTGGCCTTGACAGAATTTAATTTAAAAAAAAAAAAAATTTTGAGGGATAGTATGGACATTTACTTTTAAGCATTTAAAAAAAATTTTTTTTATTCATTTTCACAGTTCCAGGAAATTATGGGGTGGGCGTGGGGTATCAAACAATAATTATTTAATGGCAGTAGATATTGAGATTAACAAGTTAAAGCTTTATGACCAGTAAAACAAAACTGTCAAAATCACATGTCAAAATATACAAAGTAAATATCCTTAAATCAAACTCTAATGTGGGTGAGTGACTGGGGAAGGACATTCGAGGGAGAGCCGTGCTCTGGGGGTGGAGAGGTGACTGGGAAAGGGGGAGCGCATTCCTGAGCGCTCCTCCAGGCTCCAGCAGAAGCCGCTGTTCTGCCCCCAGTGGCAGAGTCCAGTTACTGCAGGTAACCAGACTTTCAGTGTGACTGGACACAGCCAGGTCCTTCTTTTGACTGGACTTTCCGGTCAAAAACTGGACACCTGGCAACCCTACTCCGAAAGGCAGCATTGTCAATAATCCCAGAGATGGACTTGAGCTGTACACTTTGGACCTGCTATTCAGGATGCACTAGAGTTCAGGACAGTCAGACCCAGGGGTTAGGTTTGGGTCTGTCTTTAAATCATACTGTTGGATACGGGAAATGTAGATTTTTATTTTCCCCTCTGGCCATATGTGATTTTTGTTTTCTTTTAAAGCCAGCCCACAACATCACAAGCTGGTGTCCCATCCACACTGCCTGGACATCACCTTTTGCGATGCTCAGCATACCGGCTATCTGAGGAACTCCGAGTTCTACACTCCTCTAGCAAACAAAGATGCTCTTCCCAGCACTATCATAGCATGCAGCTTCCCTTCTGCCTTGTTCAAAGAGGCGAGGGCTCAGCAGCTGCTATTTTCAGCCAAATCGTTAAGAAAATCCTGTTCTTCTTGCTTCCTTGAATAAATGTATGAGAATTTATGAACTTTTCTTTTGCAACACCTTGAGGGAGGCAGTGCACCCTTGTGCCTAGATCAGGGCTATGGAAGGCAGGAGTCTAGGGCTCTGTTCCTGGCTCTGCCACAGATTTGTTGTGTGACTTAAGCAAGTCATCTAGGATGAAATCCTGGGCCTACTGAAGTCCATGGCAAAACTCCCATGGACTTTAACAGGGTCAGTATTTCAGCCCTAATCTCTTTGTGTGCTTTAATTTTCCAACCAATAAATGGGTATGATATTACTTATTTACCTCGAAGGCACGTTCAGTTTGCCACTGAAATTCCCTACAGAAGTGCAAAATATTATTAGTCTCAAAAGATTTTTGCCCCCTTTAGCTTTGTATTGTGCTCCTTAGGGACACAGCAGTGCCCCACTGTTACAATGCATGGTTCTCTTTAGCAACAAATCTTGTCTACATAAGGTACTGCATTTTGGATGTGATCAGCTTGATCCCCTTCCTCAATGGGATCTGAGACTGAGAGAGAAGGAGGAATTCCCTTTTCTGCAAAGGACAACCAAACATACTGCAAATACGCCCACTCCAGACCATCTCTCCTTGCAGGACTGGGAATTGGAGAACAAGGCAGTATATTTTATTTTCTTACACTGAGAGCCATGCAGCAATCAATTTACTGAATGTGGAAGCAGTGAGTCAAGATGACTGGGCCTGGATAACACTCTGCATTTAATCCAAACAAGTTGAGGGGCCACAAGTTTCAGTGACTGGGATGCATTCAAGTCAAATTGGCATGTGTTTGAATTTCAACACAACCTCCCACTCCCTGGACAGGTGCTGGAACTAGGGATGCAGGGGATGCTCCTGCACCCCCTGGCTTTCCATCATATACAAGATTTACAGTTTGGTTCAATGGCTCTCAACACCCCCACTATTCACATTGTTCCAGCCCCCATGACTCCCTGACTCCCCCCTCAGGTTGGTTTAACAGCAAGGACGATATTGAGGCCATACACTTAGGACACCCTGCTGGTCCTATAATGACATATCTCCTGGGCCACCCTGATGTTCCCCCTCTACTCTCCTTTCTCTCCCAGAGCCAAACTCAGTGGTACAGCCCCATCACCCTGGCAGCAGGACCAGGAGGAGAAGAAACTTCCAGCACAATTCCCAGCCCAACTCTCAGTGCTGTATGCAGGAGTGGGAGTTGGAGAGAGAATGGCCTAGCGATTAGGACACTAGACGAGGCCTTGGGAGACCTGGATCCAAGTCCCTTCTCCACCTATATGACCTTGGGCAAGTCACTTATCTTTCTGTCCTTCAGTCTTCTGTCCGTAATAGGGGCATAACAATACTGTCCCAGCTGTCAGAGGCTGGCTGGACTTTAAAGGGAGTCAGGCTCAGTTGTCCCATTAATGTAGACGTTAATCCCCAGTTGATCCTGATTTGGGGACTTAATTATAACAGTGATCCCAGGGGTGAGAGGGTCAGGGTGGACTAGACTGGGAGGGAAGAGCACTCAGTGAAAGGAGGAGACCCGGGAGAGAGAAGTAAGGGGAGTGCCCTCTCTCTATGAGAAGGGCCCGGTGAAGGCAGGCTGGAGGGAACCACAGGGAGCAGGCTAGGATCCTATGGGAGGCCCTGAGATAGGGCCTGTAAAAAGCAAGGAAGCCCCTGGGAGAAGCTGCCAAGGAGGGGAGGCAGTCGGGAAACCTGGTGAGAAGAAGGGCCTCTGGGGAAAAAGCCCTGGAAGGCAGTGCTCAGCCAAAGGCATGAAGAAGGAACTCTGCCGTCCCAGGGAGTGTAGGGATGAAAAGCAGGGAACGTCAGTGTGTTCTGAGAGATGCAGAAGGATCTTCTGTTCGGATGTTGGTGTGGATTCTTTCATTGTGATTTAGCTATCCCAGAACGGGACAGAAGTGGAAAGAGGAGACCTGGCTGGAGAGCTAGGCTACAGAAGACATAGCCAGAGACAGGCCATATAGGGCCAAAGAAGTGGTCAACATGGGCTTTGAAGACGACCCCTGCAATGCCATACTCTGACAACAGGGGGTGCTATGGCAGTGAGTCCATCCTATTACACCACCTCACAGGGCTGGTGGGAAGGTAAATGCATTAAAGATTGTGAGGTACTCAGAGAGGTACCTTAGATAGAGTCACAAATAAATCCCGGTGTGCTCGATTAAATATGTACCTCTAGATCAATCTGTGGCCTGCCCTCCTTCCACTCCAGTCAAAATGAGTGAGTTTACTGATGTTAATTACGCACCTCTTTGTAAAAGAGAGCCCCAGAGCCCTAGTGAGTATCAGTTAGTGATATCAGACAAAGTGATTTCAGAGAGACAGTAAATGCATGGGGCAGAGGATCTGCTTATATTCCTTGCTGAGTTTTGCCAGTGAAGTTCCAGCAACCATCACCATGGATATCACTCACACAACCCATGTCAGGCCAAGGAATGCCCAAAGGAATTATATTCTACTCATAAATGTTGCATTGTATTTGACACTCAAAAGAATTTCTGAGCACAGCTCCTACCTGTGCCAAGCAGAGAAAGAAATATCCCTCTAGCATACAATATTGCTGCACCCCAGCCCTCCCTGTAGCCAGAAAGAAAACAGAGGCGCATATGGGGGTGATCTTTAAAATCTGACAAAAGAGTTTAGAGAGGAGGGAAAGAGAGGGGAAATGGGGCTTGGAGGGGGAATACTGCACTCTAAAGTGTAGGATGATATGTGAAAAGGAAAAGGGGAAATGGGTATGGAACCAAGACCGGCTGTGGAAATGATTGACTATGCTACAGCTATTCCCTTCATTTGTGTCCTGACAAGGTCACGTGAATTCTATGGAAGGTGAGCCCTACTGAGGTGCTATTTCATCTAACCAAGTGCCTGGGGAAATCACTGACTAGAAGGGTGAAAATGACCACTTTGATTTTTTTAAAACATATAAAAGAGTATGGGTTATTAACTCTCAAACACTTAGACACTCCGATACCAGAGTGATGGGCTTGGTGTGAAATCTAGGGCCAAGATTTTAACAAATGCAATGCCTGAAGATAGGATCCTAAATCTTTATTTAGATGTCTAAATAAAAAGCCTTATTTTCAAAGGACTTTTCAAAAGAACTGAGTGTCCAGCAACTCTCACTGACTTCAGCTAGAACTGTGGGCACTCAGCACTCAAAAATCAGGCCAATTACTTTGGTGCCTAAATACTGACTTATTCTAATTTTAAGCACTTATATTTTTATAAATAACATGGGCTTAGATGGATGTATACGGTCTAATTCCGCTGTCACTTATCAATTTTACACCAGTCTAACTCCAGCTACTTCATAGTTACTCATGAATTACTCTGGTGTGAGCTCAGAATCAGGCCTACTGAACCCTGTGTCCTGGCCAAACTTCAAGTCAAGTAATTTTATTCTACCTACTCCAAAATTCCCCTTGCTGTGTCAATTGGATATAGTATTTCTCTTCACCTGTTGTCCTAAAGTGTTGTGGAGTGTTGCTGAGTGCTGCCGAAGAGCCAGGCACCATCCCAGATTTGGCTGCATTTCAGTGGTGGGTGAATACAGATATGATACCTCAGTAAAATGTTATAAAGCATTTGGGAAGCCATCTGGAAAGACTGCATAATAGTAACATTACTTTTTCCTGTCTGACCTTTTCTTTGATAAAGTGGAGACTCCACGATTCGGTTATAGGTCGTGGTTTCTCTACCCAATAATTCATCAGATATTTAAATGTACCCCCATATATAATGAGATCTGCTGATGAAAAGTGCTACATAAGAGCAAGGTATTATAACTGATGTGGCTTCTTCAACAACCACTAGGTAAGACTCAGGCCTTAATGGAAAATGAGTCCCAACAGTGCAGTGTTAGGGGAAGCAGACAAGATAAACAAAATAACTATTTCCTTCCGTCAGATGTTTCTTCATGGGACAGGTTTCCTTCTGTTAGCTTGAGAGGCAGTCAACAGATTTAACACAGCTACAGAGCTGACAAGCATTCCAAGTCAACAAATCTGATGGGGGTTTTTCATAGAGCATACTAAGTTTAAAGAGATACAGGTCCTCTTGTGAACACCTCCCTACCCAGCCCCAGCTCCACACACTCTCTGTGGCACTTAGAGCTTAGTTACATGGGGAAATAAGATGAAGAGAGGATAAAAGAGACATGCCATTTATTCACACCCAAGTTGCCTTTCTTACCCTGCTAAATGGCGCAGCTTCCTGTGAAGTTTGGCTCCATTGTTCGGTGTTTTGGTGACTTCCACCCCCACCTCAGATTTTAGAGTTGCCCAAAAATTTGAACCTGATCACTGACTCTATACCAAAGAAAACCCTCAGGAAGTGAGATTGCATCTTCCACAGATGGAGAGATTGGTTCTGAGTCAGAAAAGGTCCTGGATACTCAGGACATCCTACACTAGGCTACAAACCAGTGGGACGTATCATTACTTGAATATTAATAGGCTCCATTGCTATAACAGTATCAGCTCTGAGGAGCACCTGGAATTGCTCTGTAGGCCAGTCCTAAGCACTACCCTAGGCCCTTTTGCATTCTGTACTGGCACTGCCCATGCTAAATCCAAATAAGTTTCCATCGAGCAACATAAGCTTTTTTCCATCACCCCACTTTGGTGTAATCCCTTCATTGCATCCCCCTCAGCCTATGATCTTATTAAGTGTCACAAGGTAGGAGGGATCAATACTAAATAATAAAAATATTTTACACCTTTAAAACAAGGATCTCCATGTATTTCTAAACATTAATGAATTGAGCCTCACAACACCCTAGGGAGGGAGAAAGAGATGTTTTATTGTGCCCAGTTTACAGATGTGGATACTGAGGCACAGAAAGGATAAGTGACTTGCCCAAGGCTGCACAGTTAATCAGTTGCAGAGTCAGAAAAGGGCACAGGAGCAATGTTGAAGGACAGGAGATGTGATGCTCAGGAGAGAGAGCAGAGACAGAGGGATCAGAGCGGGAGTCGTGTTTAGTGAGAAGACTGAATGAGCAGCCACTTTGTCAGAGAACTGATCTAGGGTTTGAAATCAAATGAGGTGATGGGGATGCAGGATCTATTGGATCAGACAGAACATCAACCTGGGAGCTGACATCACCAAGGTTGATGGCAGGAAACTGTGCGGAGTAGGAGAGGCAAGAGATTGTGATGGAGAAGTGGGCGGGGAGTCAGGCAGGTATAAGTGATGGTTACGTGGAGGGGAAAACAGAGAAGAGTTGGATGGAGTGTTCTTTAGAGAAGAATGAGTGAGAAGGGGGAAGAGAATTGGCCTAGATGTGGGAAGAGGAAGTGCCCTGTGCCCTTGCCACGTCCCTTTATGGATGAGTCAAGGTAAGGAATGAGCAAAAAAAGGCTTCAGAAACAGTGGCTGCAGGGAGATGGGCGCCTAGCTTTCAGTCAGAGCCAAGAGAGGGAGGGAGGGAGAGCTGAAGATGTCCTGGATGGTGGTGATCTTCTTTGAGGTGGAGTGGCTGTTGCAGATGGAACAAAGAGTGGAGGCATGGGGGTGACGTTTGAAAGGGAGCAGACAAAGGGGTGAAGGGAAAGGGCATGGGAGGTGAGAAGGATGGAAGGAGAGTCAAGGTTTGGGCAGATGCCTCTTGAAGGGAGGATGACTGGATTTATGTGGAGAAGATGGGTGAAGAGTAGTTAGAGCTGGGGGATGCAGCAGCTGAAGGAAGGTAAAAGGGAAGGGAAGATAAAAATAGAAGGAGGCATGATGGATACTATAGTCTTCTTCACATCTTGTTCTAACCTATTGTTTTAAACAGCTGCTGTATTCCTCCACAGAGGTGGCTGCATTTCACTGATAGGTAACGAGATTTCTCTCTATCTATAGACACATATGTACTTGTAAAGTGCATAGGAACTCTTCAAGATGAAAAGGCATCTTTGTAACATGTAATCATTCTCAGAGCAGGTCATATCATGATATTTCTGCCTTTGTCTGTGCTTAAAGAAATAATCCAGCATAGAGCTAATGATTTAAAGTGCTAAGAGTGCATGACAAATAGTGGGTGTGTGAAAGAGAGAGAGAGAGAAAGACTGGCAAGTGGAAACCTCTCATACATCTTGGATATGTAAATGTTTCCAAAGCAAAGGTACAAGCAACTACACAGCAGTGCAAGTTTCACTGCTTTGTCAGGCAGTACTGATGTGTTAATGTCAACTTTATAACACTAACATTTACGTTAACGAGTATTTGGAATGGAACAGAGCAAGTTCCTGCTTTCAGGGTATTTATTGTAGTCATTTCAGGGCTAAGAAGAGACATGGGCCTGATTCTGTTCTCGCTTATAGCAGGGTAAATCAAGACTAATTTCAGTAATGGTATTTGAGTCAGCTGGGTGTAAAACTTGGAGGAGATGAGCCAGTTCCCATGTTTCTAAACAGAACCCATATTCCTGGCAACAGGCTGCATATTTCTACACAAAATATAACTGCTTCTCTCTTTAACTGTTATAGCTCATAGTTTGTAACAGCCAGCTTGAGCATTTCTTGGTACTTGAAGCTACATTCTGAAAAGAGCTCAAAGTCAGATTTTTAAATGTTCAGGACCCACAACTGGGGCCACATTTTCAGAAGAGCCAATTTCCTATTTAGGCACCTAAATAAGGTCCAGATTTGCAAAAGTGCTCAGCATCCAGCAGCTCCTATTGTGACGCTTATGGCCAGGTTTTCAAGAGAGCTCCCCTATTTTGGAGTCTATATATGAGCAGAGCTTTTCTGAAAATCTGGTCTGAAATGTGGATGGTAATCTTTTTTGAAAATCTGATTCCATTTATGAATGCTGACTTCTAGAAATCTGGCCCCCACGGTTAGTGCTGAGCCTTGGAAAACCTAGCCCTTAATGATCATCGGCAGTAAGAAGTTTCAGTCATCAAACCCAGCTACTGCCACCTTGGAAATGCCTTCACTCATTATTCAGTGCACTGAAAGAATAAGTGATCTGCATAAATAATGTGAATTGATTTAAAATTTGATTCATAAATAGGGTAGAAAATTCCCTCATTAATAAATGAGACACTTTGAAAACATAAGGCACTATAGTTATAAAAATAAAATATCTTACAGAAGCCTATTAGGATTGAAAATATTGAGTATTATTTCAGTGCAAATATGTTTTATTTTAAAAATGAAATGTTTGCTGCTCCACTGTTGGTGGAAACACAACACAACCGCAGCATTTCCACTACTGAACATTCAAAAATCATGAGTTTGGCCGCAAAAAAAAAAAAAATCATGAAACTGGCTTAAAAATAATGAGACATTAAAAATAAATCTTGGGTACTTTTTATTTGTTCTGATTTCTGAGCCTTTAGTGTTACACTTGGTTCACTTTTTCAAGCTTTTCTCTGCAATCAGGAGGGCTACAAATTTGCTTTTTAAAAAAAAAAAAAAGAAAAGAAAAAAAAGTTGAGTCTCATTTAATAATATGACTTCCAGAGCAGAGGCAATAGGGAAAACTAGGGATGTAAAAGGTTAACCATTTAAACAGTAATCAGCTGTTTAAATGTTTTAAACAGCTCATTACTGTTTAAACTGGGGAGCGGAGGGGAACGGCAGCTGGGCTGGCTCCCCACCAGCAAGAGGAGCTGGGCAGCTCTTGCTGGCAGGGAAGCGAGGAGCCCTCAGCACTGGGGTAGCCACAGCTGGGCTGGCTTGTGGAGCCCAGCACCGGAGGAGGGGGGTAGCTGTAGCTGGGCTGGCTCCCCGTGAGGAGGAGCAAAGCCCAGGGCGGGGGGAGGCCAACTCCCACTGCGACAACCCCCGCGCTGGGCTCCGCTCTTCCCCACCAGCAAGAGCTGCCCAGCTGCAGGCTACCCTGTCCAGTGTTTAACCATTTAAACATTCTATTTTTAGAACGTTTAAACAGATTTTTTATTAAACTAATTTTTACATCCCTAGGTAAAACATCAAATGTGATAATAGCTCAAGAGATGGCAATACTGTAATAGCATCCTGTTAATGGAGGAGAATGAGGAAGTTGAAACTGATCAATGTAGTTTCATCCTGCCAGTTGAGTGAACTGCAAAATGTAAGCAAAGAGCATTTGCAGTGAAGACTAAGGGAGAGGTTTAAAATTCTTCCTTTTTAAATAGTTTTGGGTAGCTCTGTATCACACTGTTCTCGACATTGGTAAAGAAACTTTTGTAAAATTAGTTTCATGTTGACAATGTCCATTTAACTTAATTTTTCATGCAGTGTAGAAGGTGAAAAGCTTTCCTTTCTGCTCCAAGCATGACCATTACAGGAAGAACCTATCCATGGTGTAGGAAGGTGCAGTGGCCTTCCTCCGAGCTGGGGCTCAAAGAAGGGCCACAACCGCGGGGCCAGACCGGACCCCGTGCTACAATGGGTTCTATAGCCACATAAGATTGCTATTGATTTCAACTTTACACCATACCATTAAAATACATGACTCTCACTGACAGGCTTGCTTCACAAAAGAGTGACTTTGCCCTGCATTTATCATCACTGATGCTCATTCTTCATCCGAGACACAGCTCGGCTAGAATACACATTTCCGTGGCTGTGAAAATCCCTGGCCTGTACATGAGCCAGCAAAAATGGAAGTAGATAAATGGAGAAGGCTGTAATAGCGCTTGTGTTGGAAATGAAACCTAAAGCCAGTTTACCAGCCTTCATCCTTTATCTCCAGGCTAGGACCTAACACTCAACCACTAGTGGGAGAAGAAAAGCAGGCTGGCTTGAAGGATTTTCACTAGGGTGAAACTGGGAAGATTTAATTCAAACAAGCACTCAGATTTCTGGATGTCTATTCAAACCTTACCTCAACCAGGAGCCAAATACAGGCCAGCCATAACATCACTGCATTCAGTGGAATTCCATTTGCTTAGCTGAGGGCTGACTTTAGACCTAGGCTAGTGTGAAGCAGTCAATCAAGGGTTAGGAAAGTGTGCAATGCTTAGCCCGCCAGTGCTGCACTGCTATAGCAGAGGATGAGTTATTGTTATCAAAGAATTATTGGTTTATTTAGGAGTGTGGTGCAGTCTACTGCTCCATGCAGGGCACTGCTGCAAAATAAACAGAGGCAGCATGGCCTACTGGTTTGCACATAGGGGCAAGGAGGCAGAAGCCTCTGGCTCCTGGTCCCTGCTCTGCTACCGAGTCGCTATGTGACATGGCACAAGTTACACCCCCTCTTGTGTCCCAGTTATTCCCATTTACAGGTGGATACAAACTTCCCCTCCTCCCTCCCAGGAGAGTGGTGAGGATTAGTTATGCAATATCTGAATAATGCTTTGAAGGTGCAAAGCATTCAGTATTATCAACAAATGATCAAAGCGGCCAAGGCTCCACAAAGTGACCGCTGCTTTGGTACGAATACCTCCATATGGGCATCTACGGAGACTGCTATAGCCCGCCTCTTCAGCTGGAGGAAATAAAAGAAAGGGGAGGGAAATGGAGTGAGAGACAGAGCTAGATAATGACAAATGCTTTAAACATGGACACCGACACCCATCTCAGCAAGTGAAAGAAGAGAACAAATGGCCACTGTTCTCACACTCAGGAGAGTCCAGAGCAGTGACGGGATGCTCTGCGCTGTGGCTTCCAGGCAACACTTCTCTCAGGTACTAGAAATAAAGCCTCCTTTTACCTCCCCGGGGGGTAGTTCTGAAGCACAGCGGCATTGACCCTAGTGATCCTCAGGCAAGGAAGATGCTATACTCCAGGAGTGGAACAGGACAGATCACTGTGGGCAGCTTACCAAGGTTTTGTGCCTTTACTGATTTCACAGCCATCTACCTCCAGCTGTGGACCTTCCCTCTGGCGCTCGGCCTTGTGACTCTTCCCTGTTCTGCTCAGCAGCATGAGTGACGGAATTCTGACTGCAAACTTGGATGCCTTGGGCCTTCGCACTGACAGACAGACAGACAGCATGGCCTTCAGCTCCTCAGCGTCCTGTGACGTGACTGTTCAGACACCCAGAAACTCAAGGTCCCTCGGGGCTTTCTTTTGGGAGGGTGACTGCTGGTAAATGTAGTGCCTAAGAAGAGCATTGGCTTGGAGCTTTCTGTTTACACACAGCACAGCTGCAGCGTGGGCTGTGATATTGCACTACTGACCCCGCTCCACCAGCATGCCTCATCCCGGCTTGAGAGGGACTGCCTCTAGGAGCGAGTGAGGTGTCCGGTCTCCAGCAAGGGAGCAGTTAGTGCCAACTTGGGTGCTGGTGTTCTGAGGGGTCATCTGCCTATTGGGAAATGCACTGTGACCCCCCCGACCCCCCTATTTGACAGTGGCTGTTCAGCCGCCTAGCAGACAGCCGTCAGTTCTGGGCAACGTGACCCTTCGCTGGGTTCAAATTAGTGAAAGACTCCATCCCTCACTCTCAGTCCCGGAGCCATGCAGTCCCCGAAGTGTAATGATTCTGCCCAGAACCAGTCTGTGCCTGCTGCACACAGACTCCCTGAAATGCTGGGACAGGGATTATTACTATGCTTTTTTTCTGAGGACCCGTGGAAAAACGACAGGACCCTGAGGGTTAAACCACTTCAACACAGCACGCAGAAGTGTCCAAGCCTAGCTCTTTACTCCCTGTTTTCCAATAGTGCTCAGTGGGAAAAGGAGATCTTTAGATGCCCCTAGCTGGAAGGAGAGACCCTAGTTTTAAGGATTAAAATAAAAAAAAAAAATGCTGTTTTTATTTTATTCAAAGAGGAAAATAAATTGGCTGCATCCTACATATTTCAGGTGCATCATCCCTGTTCTCAGCCTTATTTTCCTCTTCAAATAGTTTTCAAATATTGGGATCCATGGCAGCTGCCCCTTCAGGATACTACACTGCAGGTATGCTGGGGTAAGGAAAGCAAGTCTTCATAGTCATTATAAGCAAGATCCCTGGAAGAAAACCATTCCTTCTCCACTCCTCGCTATTTCAAGGTCTCAGCTAAGAAACTTCAAGGTCTCCATTAAAAAACATCTTCCAAACATTTGTCTCAATTAGGTGCCCAAGTGAAATCTCAGTGAGCTGGCAAGGTGTGTGGGAGGGAAAGCATTTTGTCGTGTCAGCAATTCTTAGCATTTTCCCATTCTCTCTCTTCCCAGAAACCACATTGCGGCTCCACCTGCTTCGGACACCAGCTCGCTAAGGAGAGCAGCTGGCTAACCAGGCTGGTGGGATCAGCCTCCCCACCTCTTTGGGCTTCTTCTCCATGATAGCTGGGTGTTAAAACTCCCCTTTTCAAAGACAGCTTTTCTCTCCCCTCATGGATCACATCCCCACCCTTTAGACCTTTCTGCACTGTAAAGCAGATCCTCGGGTGGTACAAATCACCATAGTTGCATTGACTTAAACAGCGCCACACTTATTTACACTAGCGGAGGATCTGGCCCTACAAACCTAGTCAAGTCATTGTACAACCTGCTACAAGAAGAATGTAAACACAACCCAGCCATGTACCCATAACTTGATTAAAGCCACAGACTGTCCTGGATTTTAATTCAGTTATGGGGACAGTAGGTCTCATCTCCACTATATCCTTTAATTGTGTGGTGAACAGAGCAGGGGACAATCACTGCTTCCCTTGACTTGGTTACAATTTTAGTGCAGAAGGGCTTTGGTGTGTGGGACAATTAGCTGCTCAAACAGCAGCAGATGGCTATGCTCATCAACATTTCTTCCTTACACAAACTGTGTGGCAGGCAGAGGTCGGTGATCCAAGATGCAACTGGTGCAGAACCCTTGATTTTTTTATTTCAGGTCACAGGCCCAATTCATCTCCATCTGACTGCATTAGAGTCAATGGAGTTACAGAAGGAAGAATTTGGTCCCCTCTGCTGAGGCAGTCCTCCAGCCCGTAATGCAAACTGGTACTGTGTGAACAATTCAGACAATGCTCCAAGCAAGCAAGCTCCTGTTATGCTGACTGCCAGAGCTAAGATGGGGGAGCAGGACACAGGGTATGTCTATACGGCAATCAGAGGTGTGACCGCAGCATGTGTAGACATACCCATGCTAGCTTTGATCTAGCTAACTCAGATATCCAAGGGCAGCCTGGGCCAGCTGCTCGAGTACATATACAGGGTCCTAGCTGGGGTTGTACAGCTGCCATGGTTTCACTCTTGTCATTATTTAAGCTAGCTTGGGAATGTCTACAAATACAGCAGTCAGACCTCTAATTGCCGTGTAGATGCACATAGAAAAGGAGTGGGGAAATTTACAGCAGAGATTGCAGAAAACACAGGTCCATTTTGCTACCAGATATTGTCTGTGTCTTTTATACCTCTATTGGTTTTTTAACTGAGAACTCACTATGGGATGTCAGCAAAATGCATTAAACCTTGTTCCATGCAGAAGTGGTTAATCAATGATGAGAGAAAGTGAAATGTACAAGAAGAGCACTTTATGGGATGGAGAGGAGTGTAATACTAGAATAGGCATTCAGGGCATCAGAATCGTTAGGGGAAAGATGTGCCTTAAGGTGAGGGAAAGGAATTAGCAAGGCTTGTGTTGAGATTTAATTGAGCAAGCATTAAACATGACTTACATGAACATTTATTTTTTCAAACCTGTATTTGGGGTTGTCATTATCACTTACTAGGTTATTCATCCTAGCGCCTGCAATACTGCCTCCTCCCATCAAGCTACTGTACAGACATGAACTGCTGTGTCACCACAATCTCAGGAAAGGCAAGTGTCACCAATCCCACTTTACAGATGAAGAAACAGATTCAGAGATGTTATGGCCAAAATTCTGAAGACTATCCTTTCATTTTGGGTGCCTAGGATGGGACACCTACATGTCTCAAGCTGGGCTCCCAAAAATGGAAACACCCAAAATGAGTGGACGCTTTTGATATTTCTGTCCTAAATGATTCCCCCAAGATCATATAGCACGAGTAGAGGGACAGAGCTGGGGTTAGCACAACAGAGTCCTACTCCCAGTCCCCCCCACAGACCACTAACCCCATTGCTCTCTTGCCACTCTCTGTTTTGAGTTACAATCTACACTCCTGCTGAACACCCATCCGGAACCTGCAGTGCAGAAAATAAATAAAAAAAAATAATGGTGGGGAAAATATCAGATGACCAAACTTTGTCAAATCTCAAAAGTTCAGCTTAGGTTCCAGGTCAATACTTATTCTATTTGCATTGGTTCTCCCCAACTCTGCTTGGGCGAGATGCAATTAATGCAGTATCTATAAGCAGCTCTCCCTGGGACCATTTCCAGAACTTTATAGAAAATTGCAAACCAAGTCCAATATTAAATCGAAGTGATCGTGAGGTAACTCTGAAGACTCCCATTATGGTTACCTACCTCTTGAGTTTTATCGTTTCAAAAGAAACTCTAAATCCCAGTCTCTATCTTTGTTCCCAAGCCAGAAGATGTCCTTGCCCTTACCTCGGCTAATTCTTTGCTTCTCTCCCGAAAGGATCCCCGGAGTATCGATAACACTGATGCTCTCTAGTACTGGGTTGGGCAGCTGGGCACATACAAATCTGTGTAAAAAGAAGGGGGAAAAGTCTTGTGATAAGCTGATACCTCAGGCTGTCTGGTTCAGATCCTGGTCTTGTTTACACTGCTATAAATCCAGAACTCTGTCAATATCAATGGAGTTACTCTGGATTTACACAATTGTAAACGAAGCCAGAATCTAGTCTCTTATAGGCTGATTTTTCTCTTTTGGAAAACATTTTTATGTTCACTCTCTTGGCATGCAGCACTTTTTCCATGCAGGCCCCAAATTTAGGTTGCTAGAGAAAAACAATGTGCAAATCTCAAAGTGGAGAGAAATATTTTCATTTGTTGTTTAGATTTCAGTGAGAAAGTGTTTTTGTTTTTCTTCCTATGAATGTTCCCCTGCAGGGTTCTGAACCCAACTGAGCTGAAACAACAACGCAGCTGAAAAAGCAACAGCATTATGCTAATGTTAGAAAACCCCAAAGCAATAAACAGAAAGCAAAATTGACTACTCCAAACTCACTGATGAGAGCACCAAAAGCATAAGTGGTTATTTATCTTGTTGGCCCATAGTAGCATTTTATGGGTGTCCCTTCTGCAATCATGTCATGAGGGAGGACAGTTGTGTGTGGAGCAGGGCGGAAGGCAGTGGAAGTTGGCATGAAAAACCACACCCATGCATGGTCATGGGAGGAAGCAGCAGCACCAGAAGAACATTTTCCACCACCCAGAAGTAAATTCGGCACACAGGATAGCTGGGTGCAGTCAGGGTGGGGGAACACAGCCTAACAGTGCGGCTGCTGAAGTCACCGTGGCATTAGGACAAAACAGGGTCACTGCTAGGGGTTGTTTCTTCAAAACCTTTTCACTCTAAAGTATGACACAGCTGGTTTTAAGAGGAATGAACCTAATCATCCGGCACTGTGAGTTTCTCAAGTTTCTGCCCCAAACTGTTAGGAATTTCAGTTCAAACACTATCACCGCTCCCCTCTACTACCCAGCGTGGCAAGTGGGCGTTTCTCACTGCGTGATTCCTAGCTTACAAAACTAGTTTGGCAGCATTTCTGGCATGGCTTTCTCATGGTGTACCTTACACATGAATAGAGCAGTCACAACTAGACAGACCCTTTAGCGCTTGTAGCCCATATTCTGCCAAGGCCGGATTGTTCCCTGCAGTATATACCTAAGGGCTTTGTCTGGGCTAGTTTTAAATGACCCATGCAATGTGACTTTCCTTGGGAAGTAGATCAGACCTGAGGCCAGAATAAGGAGATTTAATAGAATGCCAGTACAAGTAATTGCATCCTGGCCACACTTGCAATCCTGCTGTCGTTTCAAGTGGGATAAGTTCTTCCACTCTAGAACATTGTGTGGTATTGCTGGCACAGAATAGCTGACATGTTCCACCCCAGAGATGGTTGCATCTCAGTAGTAGCTGGGAGGGAGGGGTTGAGCCGAATGCATTTTATTGACTAGCACATTCACATCAGGTACTGGTTTCTAAAAAAAAAAAAAAAAAGGCAGGCAAAGCAGGCCTATCTATTAAATATTAAGGGTTTTGTGAATCCCATGGAGGCAACCACAATACATTTCCCACAGTGTAGTTGCAAAGATTCCTCTACTAAAGCGATCAATGAAACAGAGTTTAAAATGTGGTTGTACCAGGAAAAGGAACCACATACAAGTGAGAGCTTCTTATGCCACAGATAATGCTTGATTAGTTGTGTGAGGCACTTCACGTACTTAGTAAGAGACACCCCAGGCTCACAGAGCGTACAATCTAGTATCAGTCGCTGTGGAAACCAGGACGGGGCTAAACACTTCCTCTGGGCAAGAAAGAGGTTAGCCTTTAAAGATGGCAGGGCTGCTAGGTCTGGAGGGAAGAGCTGGCAGTTATGGCTCGTTCATCCTTGAGAGGAGGAACTGACAGTTGTGCCAGGGTGGGTGTGAAGCAGCCCATAAAAGGGAAGCAGTGGGGCTTGAGAGGGAGAGAGAGGAGTTTCTCCTCAGGCAATGGTTGTCATAGTCCTAGGTTACTGCTAGGACCCAAGAAGACAGTGGGCGTTGCACAGTGGTACATAAATGGGGGGCAGACTGGCTTCCAGAATCTCCGTGACTGCTGATAACACACAAACAGGCAGACCCAGTTTGGCTTGTGGATCTGAAAAAACACTTTATACCAGTCAACTGAGCAAACTTGATGTCAAAGTGAGAGGCCAGATTTTTGGTCTTGCCCCATGCACTGTGTGTCATTCCATGTACTGCCTGTACCCTCCCTGCTGGGGATACTTCCAAGAGTCTGGGAGCCCCAGTCAACACAGAGACTCCTTCACTTCAGCCCCGCTGGCATGTCACGGTCAAGGATGGGAGGTCAATGGAGTGGCCTGAGAATGATGTGGCCCCAGGGATCCCCAGCTGGTGTAGGGTCCTGCACCTGGTGCTGTGCAGAAACGGAGAGCATCAGCTGCTGCCTGCTTAGCCCATCTCTGTTGCACTTAACGGAAGCTGAATGCAGCAGAAAACCTGGCCCAACAACAACAAAAATGAATCCCTATGATGTCAGGCTGATATCGCTTTTCAGAGTAGAACTGCACTATAAAAGTGAAATGGTACCAGGATCTTCATCCCAGGAAAAATTCCAAACACGTTATACAGCTACAGCGCTGAAATGTCAGGGGGAAGGACAGGTACTCTGGTCTTCACGGTGATTGGCTGACAACTTATGATTGACTACCCCCATGACTCATTCACTAGACATGCTAAGTTATATTTGCTACCTCCTTTAACAGGGTGGTGAGATTCTCGTCTCAGTTAAAAATGCCACCTACCGCAGACGTGGTTTCATTATTTTAATTTGCTTGGGGAATGTTGCAATTTTTTTGATGGTATCACTGAGTATATGCAGCTGATCACATGTGCCACAGTGATGGCTTAAAATAATCAGCCACAGTTAAATACAAATACAGGGAACTGCCAGGGATGCAATATAGAATTTGGTTCAAAATATAAATATGTATAGAACAGAATATAATCTTTCCTGATCTTGATTGGGGCTTTTGCAATATAACAGCTAAATAATAACAGTCAGGTTGTAGCCACTGTCAGTCACTATTACCATGGTTTGGATTTGAACTCCTAGAGGCAAGAGGATTCATATTCCCATTCCATTCGCCTTAGATTTGACATACTGAGCCAAATTCACCTTGGTGTTAGTAGGTTGGCAGAATTACACCAGGGTGGTATTTGTCTCTCTGTTCCCTGGCTTTAACTATTCATGGCCTGACTATCAGAATTTAAGATATGTTCTTTCCAGAAGCGTGTTTACTGAAATTCAGAAAGGTTAATGAACTGAGCAGCACTTTCAGTCTCTGGAATGACCCACAGAATACAATGCAAAGGAATGGAGCAGCCAACACTTCCCTGGGTGATGACAGCCCCGTCTCCCCTGCATACTCAGCTCCTGCAGATAGATGTTCACTGGGGGGGAGACATATCAAGAGCAGAAGATTCCCCTGCTGTAGCACTTGCCACACTTGGAAATAAGCTTCCTACTGCTTCACCTTTGCCAGTGGGCCAGATCCTCAGCTGGTGTATACGGATACAACTTTGTTCACTTCACTGGCTATATGGTGACTTTCATCAGCTGAGCATCTGGCCCATGGCTTCTTGTAGACAAAGCAGCAGAACAATTCTTTTGGGTGTTTATTTTCTGAAGCAGTTGGATTTTGCTTTATGTAGTTGTATGCGCTAGGCAAAGTGCACCTCCAACACCGCCAGGTGCACTGTTCCAGACTCTTCCCCGTTGAAATCTCTACACCTGGCACCTGGTATTTAGAAAACACTGCCTCTTTCTATTTACTGTATCGATGTTGGCACAGAAGGGGTTAATCAGATTTCTTGGCTACTCCCTAAATTAACAGCAGGACCTGTGCTTCTCCTCCTGCCGCTGAATCACTGTTGCACATAAATGCCCCCACGCTCCTCACAAGCACACATCCACCTCCTTCATCCCACTGGGCTGACAGGATAACAGAGCATGGTGTAATGAGATGAGCTAGTCCACCGGAAGCTTAACAACAGTATGAAGATTCATGGCTTGTACTAGAAACAAATCTTCAGCATAAGTCAAGCAGCCAAAATAAGGTTCATTTGCATTTCAAACTCTGTCTAGCCTTGTTATTACTGAGGGCTTCATCTATCACACATTGCAGCTGTCCTCTGCCCCCAATGTTTCTGGCAGCTACAGCTGTCCTGCATTGTCTTTGGGTGGTGAGGAAGCTTCTGCAACTCTTTTCCAAGCTGCTCTTAATGGTGCTTTTTTGATCTAACGCCTCTGCGCCCTAAGCAGGGGGCCTGTTATTTCCACAGTGCAAATCACCCCCATCCTGAAGGAGAGGGGGTTGGCACAAGTCCTGGTCATTAGCTAGATGCAGATGTTCTGGCCCTGCAGGACACTGAAAACACCCGGAAATCTCGCTAGAACTAGTGCCACATCCCATTTGCATTGTGATAGCGTGCTGTGAACAAATGTCACTTTCAGGGTCTACCAAAGGTACAGTGAGGCTCTTTCCGAACCAACACCTATAGGAATCCATTAGCTCTCTGTATCACAGGAAATCTCTCCCCATCCTGTATGCCCATGCCATCTCCTGCCCGGCTGCAGCCCCCACGCTCCTCTCCTATTGGCAGCTCTGCTGCTTTCTGATTACCACCTTCATGGCCTGGAAGTCAAGAGTGGAGCCAAAGTGCAACTCTGCAGAATGTTTGGCAGAGTTTCTGGCAGGCCTGCCTTTGCTGCCTACCAGGCATCAGCAGGGAAAGCGGGGAAGGGCAGTTAGAGAACTCAGTTTCTGCTGCCAATGCTAGCACTGAAGTCAGACAGGGCCACAGGAAAGGAACTGGGACTGGTCCTCTGTCTGGATTAGGGTTTGTGTGTTGTTGGGTCCCTCGAGCTGGGAAGGTCTGTGTGACTGCCTAGACCTAATGCTCACACTGGCTCTCCTGTGCTTGCAGAGATGAGCCCAAACCAAGGGTCTTGCACTTTGCAGAAGTTAAGATCTGAACATCACAGCACAGGGCCCACGTCTAGCTGTGACACAGGGCATGTCTCACAGGACAATCTCTGCAAGGAGGCAAGCTGGAATGCTAGTCAGTCTGTACCTGAAACTAGTGCAACAGAACGGAGAGATCCATATACTACTTCTAGGAATGCTCAAACAATGCTGAAATCCAGAGATGAAACATGAACATACTGGGCCAGTTTTACTTCTGGTATTTCTGCCCTGGCTTCAGTGGAGTTACACCAGAGATGAATTTGGCTAGGGAACAGAACTGATTGCATAGTAGAGGAATCTAGGAATATAAATGCAGGGGAGAGCATAATTTAATGCAGTGATCTTTCAACCCTAGATGCCTACTAGTTTCAAGGTAGTATAATACAGAAGACAAGTTTGGTGTTCTCAGCTCCATCTCTAGTGAATGCTGGTCCACGTTACTAAATAACTTGGCCCAAGTGATTCTAATTTGCAGTCTGGCCCGTGACAAGGAATCAGAGGGCAGGAGTGCTGCCCCATCTGATCAGGTTGGCTTCGCACCAATGCAGTGTGGGGAGAAGCTTGCTCGATGCCTAACCCCCATGACACTCACTCTACTGTTCAACAGCGACTAGTTAGGACACTCTAGAGCAGCTCTACCTTAGTGTACAAGAGCAATATACTAACCTGTTCAAAAAGGCATTGCCAAAAGCATTGAGCTTCCTAAAGGGTTTTTTCGGATCCACCACCAGTGCATTTCCAGGAATGATCCCCTCCACATCCCCCTGCATCACTGCAATGAAGGAGTCAGTCGTAGGCTCTGGGCCAATTCTCATCCCCGGGAAATCCTGTTCCAACAGGTACCTTGGAGAGAAAACAGGGTATGATTATGCGGGAGATCTCAGAGGCTGAACTCCTATCAGAGCTGCTGCTGCTAATTACCAGTTATAATAACGAGGTGCATCCTGCAGCCCCTTGAGGCTATCTTTAGCATTGGAAGTCTGCAAATGCAATGGTAGCTATAACTTTGAGATACCAAGTGAAAAGCTGTCTCAGCTTAATCAGAGGAAGAAACTGACAGAATGTCAGGTGCTGTGAAGAGATTCTCATTATTATTAGTTATTTTGTGAGTCTGCGTGTCACAATCCCTTCAAAATTTGGAACCAATCTGTTTCTTTATCCAAGAAAAGTGCAAACTCCCCCATGCATTGCAAGTAGGGTTGTTAACTCTGAAACCTAACAACATTTAATATTAACATTACTTCTCTGCTAATCATTTTAGCAGAAGCATTCAACTGTTGTACTTAGCCCATAATCCATAACTGCTTCCCAGATGCTGAAAGTCACAACTATTCCATACTCAGCTGCAAGATCTCCAGCTTCCCTTCCTCCATGACAGCTTTTGCAACGCAGTTCTTTTTACAATACAAAATTCTGTAACACACTGAACATTAAAAGGATAGGGGCAGTGCTGTGTAACCTATGTAGAGGGGAGGTAAGTCAATTGACTCACCAATGCTGTGCTACAGAACATTCCTCATCTAATACAACCTTTGGGTTTTTTTAAACATAACCAAAAAGCTGAAATGCTGTAAAAATTAGTTGTCACAGTATATGGGGCACGGACTATGAGGCCTAAAGATGAACACAGGGCTGCACATACTGGGTTGGCATTGTCAATTTTGTGAGCATTGGATTGCCACAGGTGGATTGTCCGAGTGCTGGACTGTGCACATTAGTGTAATATGTACTGATCATCAAAGCTGGGTAGCTGGCATTTAGTTTTTTCCATTGCTTAAAGCACACCCTGGAACCTTGTCATGAGATGGGAGAAACACATAGAATTGTATGGACTCTGCAAGTCAATACAGGAAAAACCAGACTGCATTTTGAGATTACTGTCTTTAACAGCTAGTGGAGAGACAAGGGGGATGATGTAATACCTTTAAACAGCTAGTGTTATTTTTATACGGGATGAGTTTTGTGAAGGAAGATGAGACTGGGCATGCCACCCATAATCCATCCTCCACATGAGGGTCTATAGGGTTAATCATTTTGGTGAATTCCCATCTTCTCATCACCTTCATCCACAGCAAAACTATGCAGGCCTTTTAGGAACAACAACCCCCATGCTCAGCCAGCTATATTGTATTCCCAGGATCATGGCTAGAGGTGCATTTTCAACTCTCGCTGGGCAAGGAGGAACTACACTACAGACAAGAATAAGATCTGAAAGCCATCCAAAAGGCTGTATGCCAAGGAAGCACACAAGATCGATGGCTATCGATCTCGTGAGGGATTAATTAACACAGAGTGCAGCATTTACTCCATTGGTAAGTCTCAGGATTCCAGCAGGAGCTGGTCTTGCCCTGTGCCTCCTGTCACAATCACTTTCTTGTGCACTTCTATTGTCTTTCATCCTGGTGCTTTCGAAGTTCTGTCCAGACTAGAATGACTTCACCTACCACTGAAATCCAAAGAGTTGTGGGGTCAAACATGGACACTGCTTAACAGTTTACAGCAACACTAAATAATTTAGAACAGGAAGAGAAGGAAATACAACAGCCCAATGGCTCCTAGACTAGGCTACCTACATTCTGTCTACCTAAAATTCACAAGTGGTTGGTTATTGCAGGGGTCCTCAGACTTCTTCAGTACATGGGCCACATCTTAACAGAGCCAGATTGGCTCAAGGGCTCACCTCCCAGTCCCATCTCATTAATGGTTGAAGGAGCCACCTCCCCTCCTGGTCATGGGTTCTCTGTGGCAGCTGCAGCAATTCCTTGTGTGCAAGACTATTAGGAAAACATGGATGTATCTTTAATGGAATTTAGCAGCAGCACACGATCAGACAACTTTCCACCATCAAGTGTTCCATGGACCACGTGCAAGTGAGCCAGATTCAATTCTCTGGGCCTATCTTTCTGCCTTGGGAAGGGCTAGCTCACTTCCTGGGAAGCTCATTTTAGCAACCACATTAGCCGGTTCAGAAGCTGCATTGATGGATTCTAGAAACTGAGCACAGACTTCCTGCATGGCAATGCAGGACTTTAGCCCCTAGACCAATAGCATAGCCCCAATATATTTTCATTTCTATTGGCTTTTCTCTGATTTTTTTGTCTGAGACAATGTACACAAAATGTACACTACATACATAGACTGACTCCACAAAGCTAAATATTTTAGAATTCCCACTTTAAATACTATAAGAAAACAGACATTATTCTTAGAAGATAAAGGCACAAAGGGGAGTTAGTTGCCTTTGCAGATCTCCACCCTGACCTTTAACTTTGTAATAAAAAATAGTCGGTTTTACACTCATTTCTGAGATACACAAGCAACATGGTATCACACAAATATTCTGTGAATATACACTATAAAAAGCCTGTGGCTTTCACCTTTCAGTTATAGACAAGACCTCTAAGAAAGCAGAAGCAAAAGCCTGAAATGTAATACCTTATGCTCCTCTTCTAGCCAGCCTGAATGGATGAATTTTATCATATCCCCACTCATCTAGTAACTTTTTCCGCACCCAACATTTGTTTGTTATATAAAACACTTAAAACCCCAAGCACTCAAACAGATACAAAAGAAGTTACAAGTTAAAGCGAATTGACTGATGTACAACAAGTGGTATGAAATTAAAACAGATAGAATTTACTTTAAGATACTGGGCCGTGTAAATCTCAAGTGAGAACTTTCCAGGAGATTTGGTGCGCTGTACAGCAGGGCAGCTATGGAACAAGGCCTCTGCTATGCTCTGGGCAAACACAAGGCAAAGTACTGTGTACACTAGTCTGATGGGCTGAAGGCACAGTGATTGTGCTGAAAGAAGAAAACTAAAGCACACTTGTGAAAAGACATCAAATACACTCACACAGTGAATGTAATGGCTTGTAAAAGGGGCTGGGTGACAGCACCAGAGTTCTCTACCCCTTGAGCCTGGGCAGCTGCAGTGCAAGCTTCCCCCAGCCAGCCTGCTTTAACCCTCAGCTGTCTGAACCACTGCTAGGGATAAAAGGGAAGACAAATCGCCACGGCCCACCTGGTCTATCAGGTCAAGACTGTCTTGAAGGGGGCAAGTCCGTGCCAGTTGGGAAGTGGACGTTTGTCCACCAGGAACTAGATTCAGTACTACATTTAATCCAGGCCCCTGAACAGCCATCAGGTGGGAACATCAGACCATTTACCCTGGTTCAGAGCTAGTGGCTTTATATCACTTTAACACCTCCTGGCTTGTAGGCTGCTTGGGGACTGGTGCCAACTTATGGCAGCCTCTCCAGGGCACAGTCAGAAGAGCCAGCACGCAGGATCCTCAGTTCTAACCCCAAGACACTGCTGCCTTCTGCTAAAAAGGACAGAAGTGATGATCTTCATGCAAGGATGCTGCAGGATGTGTGTGTGTGTGTGTGGGGGGGGGGTTATTTTAGCAATGAGTCATGCAGGAGTCAGGCAGAATGCTGTGTAGAGGCAGAGATAATGCAGTGGTTGTAGAGGTGGTGCTGGGAGAGGGAGAGCAGTGCCTGGAGTAGCAGTGTGGAACTGACCAGGGGAGCAGAGCACAAGAACGTTTGGAATGATGAGATGCATGCACCAAAATTAAAATGTGGCTAAAGCCCTGCTGTCTGTCCACACAGTTTGCTTTTGGTGCATGGTGGCAGGACCCAGGCCAGAGCTATTTTTAGCAGAGACTATAGACCACAAATGAATTAGTAACATCCTGTCCTGCCCTCCCTTCCGCAAGCAGGAAAGATAAAAGGTGATAATGTTGCAGAGCCAGACTCCAATGGGATCCTGCCACAACAGCTAACGTCAGATTGGGCTGCTAGTGGTTAAAGGAAGCTCTTTGAACTTCCCAGGTAAAGATGTCAGCTCAGTGCATCTCTCTGGGCACGTATGCCCTTTCTGCAGATCTGGGAACTCTGGGAGAAAATGGGAGAAGTGAGTGAGGGGATGTACAAGCTGAAATTCAGGACAGTACATCTTTGACCTAGCAAAATAAGGCTTGGTCCTTTGTGTCTCCGAAGGTGGAAGAGACAGCAGCTCCTTAAATCAGTGCCGGAGACTCACTATTGAGGCACACGACTGAGTTTTATTGATCATATCTGCACTACATAACAGGACTGGGTAATCTCTCCAAGTCCTGTCCTAGAGCTTGATGTAAAGACAGGATGGATTCTCTGGGAGCAGCCTGTCCTTTCATTATTCCAGAACCCCGGTCAAGAATCTGGAGGGAATGTCCCCAGATGTGTCAGAGCCATTGCTAGCTTCACCTAATGCTGAAACAGATGAGGAGCTTTTTACCTCTCTGCTGTTGTGTTTAGCTTCCACTTACATTCCCTTTACAAACGTGGGTGCTAATCTGATGCTTTTATCCAGACTATCCGAACCCACAGGGCCTGCAAACGTGGGCTGGACACCTCACCACAATTGACTCTTACAAGCGTCCTGGTAATTCCTGCTTCCGGCAGGCTGGAAATACCAGGAGACCAGCCTCTCACTCTATTTTAATGCTCCCATTTCCAGGCCCAGCAGTGCACTACAGCACTCCTACATCCCGTAAATTACACCCATCACCCACTGGCACATGGTCAGAGAGTCAGACACACTTTGAAAGGCCCACTCATCCATCATGGTGGGGCTGCTCCTGGGAAGAAACAGGCTGGCCTCTTCTGCTCTGCCCAGGACTCCCATGGTCAGTTCATTGCATTTGTGTCCACAGCAGGAGCGGAAAGCAGAGCAGCCAGGCATGGGGTAAATAAGAACTAGCTGCTTCAGGAGAGACAGCTCAGTCACCAAACAAGTGCATTGATCCAAGAGATGAGGGGATGCTGCCTCCCCATGCCACTAATTACCCCACAGTGGCTGTGGAGTCACATGTCACCTGGACATGCTTCCCTGGTGGGCAGCCCAGCTCTCAGGCCTGGAGAGAAGGGGAGGGATTGAGTGGGAGAGCGGATCTAGGAGGAAAGGAAGGTAGGTGGTGGTGAGTCTCATGCTGCTGGGGATAGCGATGGAAGCAGGGGAGAGCACAGAGGGAAGGCCAGTTGTGCTGTAGAGATCGGGAAGGAAGCAATGGGTATATATGGGCGGCTGAGAGGCAAAGAGTGTGGATGTATTGTGCAGGCAGCGAGCTTAGAGGTGAAGAATTAATGACCTCCCCAATCTGGAGTCAGCTCTGCTCTGACGTGCAGCTGAGAATGAAAATGAGGAGGGATCCAAAATGTCTTCCAAGAAGTTTGAAGCAGAGCTTTAGAACAAGGATTTGGGTGTGTGGGGGAGAGGAGGGCAGGGTTATTCCAACCAGCTCAGCCAGCCCTGCTTCACTTTGTGCATGGCATCTTCCTCCCCTCACCCAACCCTTCTTTAAAAATAACTTCCTGAGACCCATCTATACCCTCGCACTGTCTGCTTTCTAGCACATAGGGGTTTACACTTCATTTGCCAGCCAGGGGGCTGGATAGGCACTGCAAAGTCATTCAGTGTCTTGGTTACAATATTAGGTTGCAGAAATATTAGAGCAGGCAAAATCGTCTGCGTTCCACAAGGTCATTCAGGCACAGACACTTTTATTGGTCCTCTCCTATTCTCACCACACACCCATTCTTTCCCTGTGAAACCATGAAACGCTGGTACAAAGTAAAGTTTCCTCGTAGGTAGATAAGGGGCTGGCCTCACCTCTGCCTTATTGCAGTTTTATGCTGGTGTAACGCCTTTGATTTCAGTGCCATTACCCCAGCGTCAAATTAGAGAAACTCAGTGGTGAATCCGGCCCAAGATATTCATTTTGTGAATCCAAAGAGGAAACGGAGAAGGTGAAGCCCAAGTACAATCGGAGAAGAGAGGGTACTGGGAGCTGACCTGCGTTTAGTATCACTGTTGAGGTTTTAAGTGGTGCATCTGAACTGAACTGCAATTGAGACCAGCTCATCCTGAGATTGTGAATAAGTTTAACCCTCTCTCTGCTGGTCTTCCATCAGATCTGCTATTGGCCATTAATCTTCCACTGAAATTAGTTGATCTTTAGGATGACACCTGCAGCAGCACAGGAGATACATAGGAGCTAGATGGATCTGAAACAATGAGGCTGGTTTTAGATCCTTAAAGTTCTTTTTCATATCCACCCCCCACCCTTCATAGGAACACCTCAGGGCACTGTACAAAGAAAGAAAAAACACAAACCTAAAAATAACTTTAAAAATATAAATCCAAGAACCCACAGTAAGTTTTACCCAAGACTTGTCATTTGGGAAACCAACAAATTGCTTGAGAGAAATATGGCCAAGGTAACAGTTCCACTGCCTTCAAAAGCCATGGGGATATTGCTCAGTAAAGGCCACCTTAGGGGTCACCCTGGTGCCTCTGTGGTTGCACGGTCAAAGTGAATATTTTTGGCATATCTACTAAAAAGGGGCCAGTGTGACTTATTTCTTGGTGGTTCTGGTAGTTCCAACTCTCCAGCACTCTCACTGTGGGCCATTTGGTCCAGGTCTGAGTTAATTTCTGCCACGTTAGCATTTTACTTACCTATCATTTTTAAGAAATAGTTCTGAGAATTTCCTATTAAGCAGTCTTTTTGTAAGTAATTGATGGCTGCCACCGCAGGAGATGGAGGGAAGAGAACCAGGTCTGTCCCCACCCTCAATTAAACATGTGAGCAAAAGAATACAATAGGTCAAAATCCATGCAACCCCTATGGACCGTGATGGGAATTGTATGTGTAACAGAGAGCAAAACTGGCTTCTTCCAACACACAAAAACTTTTCCCCCGAAAGCAGATAGGCCAAGTTATTACCTGATAAAGGTGGTCTTCCCAGTGGAATACTGCCCCACCAGCAGCACCATTGGCTTGTTATCAAAGTCAGCATCTTCCAGGGCTGGTGAATGAAACTCATGGAATTTGTAGTATTCTTCCAAAGGGAGCAGCTTGGTTTTGTAGAGCTTTTTAAGACCCTCGCTCACAGTCTGAAACACTTCAGGGTCCTTCCTCCTCCTGTCATCGGTACCCAGCCAGCTGAACATGCTGGAATGGGTGTAGAGGTAATTGCCTTTCAATGCTCTCGCCTTTTCAGTGAAGCTTGGTCTTCACGATGCAGAGCAGAAGAGATATATGGGTCAGCTGGAGCGTTTTCTGGGGAGGGTTCCAGGCAGCAATTCCTAAATTTAGTCACTCTCTATTTGTTTATGTTAACTAGAAAGTTACTGCTTTATCTCTGGACGTTACTGGTGATCCTCTAGGAAAGAGCAATCTCTGTAATGCAGAGCAAGAAGCTTGGGCAGGATGTAGGGGAAGGGGGAATGAAACGTCCTTTATCTTGCATCAGTGGGAGATGAGCTGACTCTCTCGCCTTGATTTCCTCCAGGAGCTCTTGTTATCCACCACTGGAGCTTTGATTGGGGTTGGTTTTTTTTTTAAAGAAAAAACCCCAAAATCTGCACTAGAGAGGCTTTTTTAAGCATTCGCATACAAAAATCATCTTTCATTGCAATTAAAATGCAAATGCCTCCCCCTCCCGCCCGGTTTGCGATGCAAACAAATGCTAAACTTCATGCACTGGCTCCTTGCAGATCACAGAGGAGGAGGAACTGACGAGCCGATTTGCTCCCGGAGGGTGCATTCTGCTCTGGAGAAGAGGTGGGTGAATCACACCAGCATCCTCCCCGGCTGCCGCAGCTGCTTCAACGCCAGCCTTTCAGGAAATTGAGGGCGAACGGAAGTCATCAGCGACTGGCAAGAGCGGGCCGTGCTCACGGGCAGGCTGAGGCTGAGCAGGGAAGCACCATGTTTGGAGGAGGAGCTGGCTCTGCCCCTGCTCAGGATTTGCTGCAGGGGCTGGGAATGGAGAGGTTGCAAGCCGGAATGAAGGACAAAGGCATCCCTGGGGCGGGAGAGGAGCAGCGCACAGCGCCCTCTAGAGGGGGACGCGGGGATCTCCATGAACAGATCACACACACACACACACACAGCCTATTGATTGAAAAATACCTGGTTTTCATTTTTAATTTTCAGTGTCCTCATTGGAAACCAATATTACACTCGGGGTTTAAAAGAGAAGGGGCAGGTTTTCAGCTGGCGTACATTGGCATAGCTCATTGTCTGCAATGGTGCTATGCTGAGGTATGCCAGGTTAGGACCTGGACCATAACGTACGTGTATTATAGTGCTTTTCATCCCAAATAATCTAGAATGATAGCTCCACCATCTATCTATCTATCTATGTGTGAGAGACAGTTAGAAAATAGGGTTTATAATGTAAACTGCATCATCCGAACAGCAGCCCTGTGAATCATTGTGATCTCTGATACTGCCCCCAAAATGTATTTCAATTCTCATGTAGGAATGACCTCTGGGGTCGAGAGGGTAGTTCAGTCTCCAAGGCCTGTTCGGGCTCTGGTGACTCCACAGAGCGTGCCAGCAAAGGGAGCTTGTATTGTGAATTCCATTTTTATTTGTGTCAGCAATCGCTACGGCAGCGCTCCCTGATCTGCTTTATGTTTGCATTGGCACCACACCTGCCAACTGAGTGGTATAGTCCACTAGCATTTTAGCACTTCTGTTAGCAAACCTATTATTTTTCTTTAATTATGTGTAGCATTACAGTAAGTATATAACCAAGCAATTAAATTATGAACTATATTAATCCAGCCTGTCTAGCATATACTATACACGAGGCTGGCATGGTACAAGAAAACCAGGGAAATTATTTTCAAACTAGCGTGCCTAGAGGTAGGTACCTAGTACCACATTGGGCACATTTAAAAAAGGGGTCTGATTTCCAGAGGTGCCAAGCAACCCTTCTCCCACTGAAGTCACTTTGAAGCATTACAGATCCTCAAGCACCTCCTGAAAAGCAGGCCTTTTTATTTAGATGCCTAAATTTAGAGTGAGGTGTCCAACTTTGAATATTTAAATCTATAGTCTTACAGAAATAACTAAATACTATTTAGCAGGACACTTAATTTTAGTTGGCCCATAATCTGAGTAACTTTTCCTCTTTAAATGTTTTTAATGCAAAACCTCAATAAAACCTCAGTACTAGCAGCCCAGGACAGCAAAAACATCGGTGTGTGCCCATACAATAAACAACACTACAATACCAAACCAGTGTGCACCTCTGATAAAGGGAAGAAAAGCATTTGGTCACTGTGGTGGGGTAACTGCTCCACACCAGCAGAGAAGGGGTTAACAGAGCCCTGAGGAGGCTGCACGGAAAGCAGCCAATAGGAGAGGGACTGCAAAGCGACCGCCAATCAGGGCTCAGCAGGCCCATATAAGAAGAGCTTTTGCACAGAGCAGACAGACATAGCCTGAAGCCCTAAGAGAGAAGGCTGTGTCTCCTACAGCCTGAGGGGTCTGTAGCATCTGAAGCAGAGCTACTGTTGGTAGGGACCAGAGAAGCACCTGGCAGGCTGCTGAGAGTGGGTAGTGGCTGGCCCTATGGATGAGTGAAGAAGGTGGTAGGGCTTGGGGAAAGTGGCCCAGGGCGACAGCTGCAGGAAAGAGAAACTTGAGGTGCATCAAAAGGCTGTGATCCACAGAATCCCTGGGCTGGGGCCTGGAGTACTAAGTGGGCTTGGGTTCCCCCCCACTTGCCACTGGGAAGTGGTAGGATAAGTCACTGCAGGTGCCACTGAGGGAGTGGCAGGATGAGAGACTTCTGTCTGCTACTGGGAAAGTGGCAGACTACTGAGGAGCCAAACCTCCTCTGGAATGGGGGAACACAGATTGTGACTCAGCCAGACGTCTGAGTGAGGTATGGGATGCTGTGGTTCTGGACAGCTGTGGGAAATGCTACAGGCCAACTGTGGCAAGAGAGTGATGGGGTGCAAACTGCAGGTGTGGGCATTGGCCTGGAGCTAATCCCCAGATGACCAGCAGGAGGCACCAGTCCAGCAGTGAGTCCAGTGCCCTGTTACAGTCACAAAACATTTTGTTCTCACAGAGGGAAATTCCTGCCCAATTGAAGTCAATGGGAGATCTGCCATTACTTCAGTAGAGGCAGGGTTTCATTCACAGTATTTCAGAATCTCCAGTTTTGTTCCTGGCTAGAACTGGGCACAACTTGGTCCTGATTAATGGTGGTGATCCCATTGACCTCAACAGCAGAGGGGTGGATAAAGTGCATATTCAGCAAAAATGAGAAATAACAGGGAAAGTGAAGGAGCATTTTCAAGCTTGTTTGAACCACAGAAAAGATTCCGTTTGAATTTTGGCCAACAATTTGTGGTATTTCTTCTTTAGCCACGCTCTGATGTCATTACATCTGTGCACAGGTTCAGAGATTATGTAAGCTCAAATTCTACCCTTGTATTTGCCATGGTCTCTCTTTAAATACTCCTGTGACAAGTAGTTTTTATCAACCTTCCCATTCAATTTTAATCAACAGTAACTCAATTGTTGTATATCCTATAATGGCAGAATCTGTTCCATGCTGTTTAACAGCCTGCTATATTGCTGAAGATCTTAAGCAGTGCAACATATTAAGCATGTTCAGCTCCAATTTTTTTTCATGGGACTTGAGTGTACTTTGCAGGATGCAGTCCTGAAAATGGAAATAATTTGTTCAGAGGAGCTAGTTTTTCTTTGATTGTAAATTGTTTCAAAAGGGGAAGAAAATGTGCACCTTGATAAATGAGGGATTTAATTATTTACTGCACAAAATCACATTCGTGTCTCCACCAGTTGTAACCTGGAAATTTGATTAGAAAAGACAAATCCAACTAGATTTTGAGCAGCCTGATTCTCCTTTCATGTAAGCCAGTATAAATATGAAGTTGCTCCATGGAAGTGTTGGAGTTCAATTTGTGTGAAATCCAGTGTAAATCAGAGTAGAATCAGGCTGGCAGGGGACAAGGATTAGAAATGTCAAGAGATTCTGCTATTGCTCCAGTGATTATGCAGTTTATCAGAGGAACAAAATTTCTCTACCCCTGCAAAACTCCAAGTTTCAATAATATTTAGTACTAATCCACTAGAAGTCAGAGAGCTAATTTTGCAATGTCTTTTTAAACATTGAACCTTTCTAGAGAACCTGGATTATTGTTTATTTCTATAATGGTTGTGCTAAAATCATCCAAACATATGAAAAGAGACAATTGCTGCCCTGACACGTTCACAAGCTAAGTAGACAAGACAAGCAAATTAGCAGTCGTCTCCATTTGTTTCTGTGAGAATTAGGATGTCATGATAACTGAGGAAAGATGTTGGCAATTCCTGCCCAAACCTGCCCCTATTGCACAAGCTTTCCCACATTGCCTCAGCAGTGTGGCTGAATGCTGAGCTGGAGAGACTTCTCTGTAGGGAGAAGAGGGTATTTCAGTGTCCATAGTCATTCTAGCCAAAACTTTTCTGCTGTAACACCATCAGCCCATCTTGATTATGGTTGTGCTTTTGGGACAAAGCACAGTGATTCCTAGGAACTCTTTCCCCAAATGGCTTCTGACAGGTTCGTACTTCAGTGAGTTCCTCTGCTGAGTCCTTTGCCAAGAAAGCTGCAAGGAGGTATTTTTGGAAAAGCTTCCAGCAAGTCAGAGGCTCTGGCACCATCCCAGCAGATGCTGGATGGTCCATATAACACTCTGTGGTGAAGAGAATCCCTCAGCCAAAGTAAAGCTAAATTCAAGAATCCCTTCACCAGATTTGTTTAGCAAAAACAGATCCAACTCTGCATGAAAGGCAATTGACTTATCTGCTGATGCCAGGGCTGCATTTGCCCCTCTGTGTCTGTCATATGATAAAACAACAAACACTCCTTGCATTGAATAAGAATTAACAAGTTAGGGATAATAGGATCTTCTGCCTCTGAAATATGGTTTTCCTTTCCTAGCAATCTCCAGTGAAGAGGCACTCTTGGATGCCAAATGCAGTGTCTGAGCCACAGTGCTAGTGTTTACTTCTAGCTCACAAAGTAAAAGAGATTTCAGAGGCAACTTCTTGTGAATGTGGGGTCATTTTAAAGATCGGGGGTGAAATTCTGCCCCACTGAAATCAGTGTAATCTTGGTTCATTGACATTATTCACTTGCTTTTGTTATATCTATCTTTTGTGAAGAATATAAAAGATCTAAATCTCCCTGAGGGCTAGTTCCATTATATCTTGGCTACTAAATATTTGATAATAGATAGGGGATTTTTCCCCCTGTTGATTAAGCATTTTGTCATGTCTGGTAGCTTCCATTCTCTGATCTGACTTATTTGTATTTCTTTCAGTTGATTTCCCAGACTAGCCTGGAAGTTGGATAGTTCAGAATCCAAGGGGTGATTTATCTGTTCTGCAAGTGTTATCTTGTATTTCCTGCAGAAAGTCAAGGTTCTTACTCCAGCTTTTTCACTAGTTATTAGAGATGGTTCAAAAGTAAAATTAAAACAAACAACTTTAAAGCACCTTCTTCTCAACTGAAAACTTTTGCAAAGCCATGTTGATCGGAATTTTCCATTTTCAAAAATGTTTGTACTTTTTTTTTTCTCTAAAAATTTTTTTGAAAATGGATAATTCTGAAGAAATCAACATGGCTTTGCAAACATTTTCTGTTCTGTTAGAAAGGCCCAATTTCATTTCCTAGTTGTGTCTCTACAGTTCTTGACTAGTATACTTGCAAGGCCATTCTAGTATCTCCCCAACTAGTTTTGAGTGGCTGGATCCTTCTGCTTTACAGTCTAGCTTCGTGATTTCCTTGCTTTTCACAAGCTAAGCCAAAGTCAACCGGATTGGTCCTTGGATTGGAGACAACCAATGGAAACCTAAATTCAGAGATTGTAAAGCAGAAAGGGACCACTGTGATCATCTAGTCTGACCTCCTTTTATAGCACAGGCCATAGGATTTCCCTGAATTAATTCTTATTTGAACTCAAATGTATATTTCAGAAAAATATCCAATCGTTATTTAAAAATTTCCAGTGATGGAGAATGACTGTTAACAGTGAGAATAATTAACCATTAAATCACTTTGTTTTATCTTATTTCCAGTCTGAATTTGTCTAGTTTCATCTTCCAGCCCTTGAATCTCGTTACACCTTTGCTAGAATGAAGACTCTATTTTCAATTTTTTGTTTCCTATTTACAGACCTATAAATGGTGATCAAAACACCCCTCAATCTCTTCATTAAGCTAGATGATGTAGAACGTGGTGTTGATGATCAGAAGTACCGAATCTATGCTCCATGATGATTGTACTAGGTGACACACTGCTTCCGGAGGTACTGTCTTTCTAATGAGATATAAAACTAAGGTCACAGAATCAGAAGATTAGGGTTGGAAGGGACCTCAGGAGATCATCTAGTCCAGTCTCCTGCTCAAAGCAGAACCAACCCCAACTAAATCATCCCAGCCAGGGGATTTGTCAAGCTGCACCTAAAAAACCTCTAAGGATGGAGATTCCACCACCTCAGTAGGTAACCCATTCCAGTGCTTCACCACCCTCCTAATGGAAAAAGATTTTCCTAATATCCAACCTAGACTCCCCCACTGCAACTTGAGACCGTTCCTCCTTGTTCTGTCATCTACTACCATTGAGAACAGCCTAGCTCCATCCTCCCTGGAACTGCCCCTTAAGGTAGTTAAGATCCCTCCTCAATCTTCTCTTCTGCAGACTAAACAAGCCTAGTTCCCTCAGCCTTTCCTCATAAGTCATGTGCTCCAGCTCCCTTAATCATTTTTGTTGCCCTCCGCTGGACTCTCTCCAATTTGTCCACATCCTTTCTGTAATGGAGGGCCCAAAACTGGACACAATACTCCAGATGTGGCCTCACCAATGCCGAATAGAAGGGAATAATCACTTCCCTCGATCTGCTGGCAATGCTCTTACTAATGCAGCCCAATATGCCATTAGCCGCTTTGGCAATAAGGGCATGCTGTTGACTTGTATCTAGTTTCTTGTTCACTGTAACCCCCAGGTCCTTTTCTGCAGAACTGCTCCCCAGCTCATCAGTCCCCAGTCTGTAGCTGTGCATGGGAGTCTTCCATCCTAAGTGCAGGACTTTACACTTGTCCTTGCTGAACTCATCAGGTTTTTTCGGCCCAATCCTCCAATTTGTCTAGGTTACTCTGTATTCTATCCCTGCCCTCTAGTGTATCTACCACTTCCTCCCTTCCGCCGCCCTCCCTCCCCCCCCCTTCCCCCCGGCTTAGTGTCGTCTGCAAACTTGCTGAGGGTGCAATCCACCCCATCCTCCAGATCATTAATGAAGTTGTTGAACAAAACCGGCCCCAGCACTAGGTCCTCCCCACCGGTAACATTATAGAACCCATTGAACTGCTTATAAAAAAGAGGTCTTCATGTCTTTTTATTAAATTCTGGTATTACATCTTACCAATTTAAATTCCCCTTGTAGTTTCAAATGGATATTGTTTTCTTTGTTTCTGGCCTACACCTGTTACTTAGTATTGATGTTAAATAACTACAAGACTCTACTCCAGAAGTGGATATTTTTAGTGCTGAGTGAAGTGACCGTTATTTGTATATATCCTTTGTCTGTCCCACAGGGACACAATGAAGCTTAATTTCTAATATCTATGAGTTTGTTGGATTAAAAAATGCTAGAAAAGTACCAATTATTTGATATAACAGCCAATAGTGCTATCTTAATAGTACAGATGTTCAATAATGGCTACAATGTTTCGGTGACTGTTATCAGTCCAGTTACATTTTTTTCAGATAGGTGGACATATCATTCCTTGGGAGATAAAGCACACTAGGACTCAAGCGTTTGGCATTTTATCCCTGAATCTGCCATGAAATTTATTGAGACCTCATGCAAGTCATTTAACATGTATCTAAGTTTCTCCATAAAACAGGGACAACACTTCACGGGCGATATCAGTGTATTATGCTGCTTTTAGTGAAGGCAGCTACAACTGTTTGCTGAATTAAGGGCAACAAATGCTAAGTATAATATGTGTAGTTCCAAGAACTAAGTTGATGATACTGGGGAGGCAGCATGGTCTAGTGGATAGAATTTGAGACTGGGAATTAGGAGACATGTTCTATTCTTGGCTCTGTCACTGACCTGCTTGTGTGACCTTGGGCAATTCACTTCACAGCTCTATGCCTCAGTTTCCCCTCCCAGCATTTGTGTGTTTAGATCATAAATTCATCAGGGCAGGGACTGACTCTCGCTGTGTCTGTACAGCACCTAGCACAATGTGTCTCTGATTTCTAATGGGCCCGTAGGTGCTTTACATAATACAAATAGTAATATTTTATTCAAAAAGCTCTACCCAAACACTTCCTCACCTTCCTGGAAGTGGTATCAGTAAAAAAAAAAAAAAGCCTGTTTTCTTTCCCTCTTTCTGAGCAGTGGAGGGGCTTGAAGAAATACTGCTTGTCCAAGCAATTTGGTTTAGCCTGCTCTAAAACTGACCAGGTAAATACAGCTGCTTTATAAAACAACATGAGCCTTTGTGAAATATCTGTAACTCTTATTGATGCCTCTCTTTAAATATCTAGTGCATTTCACATTGTGCAGTCATGTTATTTTAATAGTGCAGCATTTTTAAGGAGAACCCTATCGGGCTTCTATGACAGTTTATCACGTTAAGAAGTGGCTAAGAAATGTCTGGAACTAAAGTTAAGGTATAGAATGGCAAAAAATGCCAAAATTTTTATTAACAAGGTTATTATGGCTAAGTGGATCCAATGTAGAGCTGGACAGGAACTGGAATTTCCATTTTTCAGGATATTCAGTGATTTGCAGTGTTTAGTTTTGTTCTGAATTGGAACAAAGAAAGAATTTGGAAATTTCCCACCACATTTAAAAAATTGTTTTGTCATTTGAAATATTTCTTTTCAATCAAATCAAAATGTTTTACTTTGATTTTGATTTTTGTCTTTTTAAAGACATTTTTATAATACAAAATACACCCTTAAAAACAAATTATTGACACACAATATCAAAATGTTCCATTCCAAAAATGTTAAATGGAAACATTAAGATGTTATGAAAATGCTTTTTTCAATTTTTTTTCAAAACAAAATTTCATTGACAGACACACTTCCCATGGAAACATTCAGTTTCAACAAAACAGTATTTTCCAGTGGAAAGACAACCTGTTCAAAAGTTTTCAACCAGCTCTACCTCCAAGCTTTGTTCTGCACTATGAAACAGTCTGCCTCTAATGAGCCATATGCTCTCTTCAAATGTACATTGTCCCCAATATCTGTGATGCTGATGAAAGCGATGCTATTAAGGGAGCTTCTATATATTTTAAAAATGGAAAACCAGAAAACAACTTCATTAAGTTATGTATGTTCATTTTCTGCCCAGTCTTAACTAACCACAAGAGAGAGTCTAGTTAAAAATGCACGGAAAAACAAATTAAAATGACTAGTCTTCCAAATATAACATTATGTACATATTTATAGAACCTTAAGATAACATTACCTGCCTAGTGCAGCTCAGTTTGATCTACTTCACTAGTATCTTGAACTGTAGTCAAGACATGAAATATGCCTTTTGCAGTTTGTGTCTGTCAGACCTTTTACAATCTTCCAAATGGGGAGAATGACTTTTCTAATAGCAGCATATGACATGTTTACAATGTAGAAGATTTGGTTGAGTTATGCTTATCAGTTATGCTTACTGAACTGTTTCCAATCCTGCAACTGTCTGTATGCCATGAATTGCAGGATGGGGGCTAAAACTTTTGTTGTGAAAGTTAAGCAAACTTTCAACTATAGCTGAGAAGTAGTCATACACTTATGAAAGGAGCTTTATATTAACCACTAAACTGTGCTAATCAAAGATGTCACAGGCCAAACAATAAAAAATAAAAGGCACATCCTCCACTTTTATGAACAAAAAGTTCCCCAGTTCAGGGTCTTTATTTCAGCAAAATGAGCCCACAGCCTCACATTTTTTTTTCTTTCAGACATTTTTCAGTGTGTCTGCCCCCGAGTCTTGACAAAAGGTTAAAAATAAAATTGACTGACTTGCTAACTCCATCCAAGAAAGAGACTGTCTATCTGTTTTCATGGTCACTCAAAGTCTCTCCACCTTGTGGAAAGTGGAACTGGCTGAAAAATTAAAGCAGGGGAAAAATGATAAATGTCAGAATAATTTTTGTTTCATTTTCCCACCTATTAACTGAAGAATTTAATCCAGTTTTTATTTATTGTTAATCTCTTTTTAAATAAGACCTTTTCAGATGTGACTGTTGGTTAGATTAGTCATGGTGAGAAATTATATCAAACATTTAAAAATATTTTTAAAAGTCTTATTTTGAAAAAGGAAAACCACTTTAAAAAACTGAAGTTTCGAAAACAAAATGACAATTTTTCATGGAAAAGTCAATGTTGAGAACAGGGCAATTTTCAATAAAATGGTTTGACCAGCGCTAATGGAAAGGTTACCATTTATATATTCCCCTTTTTTTCCACTGTGTCTTGCCAGAAGCCAACGTAACCTGCTAGTCAAGACACGTGTCTCTGATACAGAGAGGATATCCGTCTATCACAGCGGCCAGCTACTGAGGCTGGCTTTTCAGTTCAAGCTTTAGCAGCTTGTGCTTTTAGCTCTGGAGGTCCCCAGTTCCATCTTTTCTGTCAGTCTAGATGGGGGCCATTACATAAATGGAGCAACCATCTAGGTTTGCTAGTAAGATACTACTCGGCCTGATTGTGACGAACACCGTCTTCCTCCAGAAAGACTGGCTCAAGACCACATGGAGGCATCCAAGGTCAGAGCACTGGCACCTCCTGGACTACATCGTTGTGCAAGGCAGAGACCTGAGAGACGTGCTTGTCACGAGGGCCATGAAGGGATCTGAAGATTGTTGGACAGACCACCGACTTGTGCATTCAGTGATGAACATCCGCCTGGCACCAAAAGACCCAGAAGGCTGCCCAGAGACATCTGAATGTCGCAGCCCTGAAGACCTGGGACAGTGGGAGGAGTTCCAGGCCCAGTTGCACAGTGCATTGGAGCAAGTCCCTACCGCTGATGATGCCTCTATCCAGGCATACTGGGAGCAACTCAAGTCCACTGTCCAAGACGCCTGCGCCTGGGCTATTGGGTTTGCATCGTGACAGAACCAGGACTGGTTCTAAACCAATGACACTCCGATCCATGATCTCCTTGAGTGGAAGCGAGCAGCATTTATTGCCTGGCAAAGTCATCCACAAACCCAGCGAAAGACAGCAGTATACCACCAGCTGAAGGCTGAGGTCCAGCGATGCATCCGCCACATGACGAACAATTGGTGGGTGGAGAAGGCGCACGAGATCCAGGGCTATGCTGACCAACACGACATGCGTAACTTCTTCCAGGTTACCACGACAATCTACGGACCCTGCTCCATCGGACAAACCTCTTCCAATCACAGGATGGCTCCCAGATTCTCTAGGACACTGCCACCATCCGTCAGCGTTAGAAAGAGCATTTTGAACTCCTCCTCAACTGGGAGTCCACCATGTTGGAAGAGACACTCCAAGCTATCCTGCAGCACCCTGTGGAGGATTCCCTTTGCGATCCACCAACTATTGGAGAGCTGAAGTGGGCCATCCAACAGATGAAAACCAACAAAGCCTGCAGGCCAGATAGTATACCCACAGAGGTCTACAATGCTGGCAGCTTCCGGCTCATGTTAAGATTTCATCAGCTCATCCTCCATCACTGTGAAGAAGAGGACATCCCTGAAGATCTCAAGAAAGTGACCATCATAACCATCTACAAGGGGGAAAAATCTCCCTGTTGGAACTACAGGGGGATTTCTCTCCTGTTCATCACAGGTAATACCCTAGCCTGCATCTTCCTTAACCGCCTTCATCCTGTCACTGAGGAGATCCTTCTGGGAACCTAGTGCGGCTTCCGACCACCCCAGGATACTATGGACATAGTTTTCGTTGCCAGGCAGATCCAGGAAAAATGTTGGGAGCAAAATCAAGAACTGTTCCTCACCTTCATTGACCTGATCAAGGCGTTCGATTCCTTAAATCGTGAAGCTCTGTGGATCATCCTCCAACACTTTGGTTACCTGCTGAAGTTTGTCACCATGCTGAGACTTCTGCATGATGATATGATCACCACTGTCCTGAGTAGATGATCTGAAACAGACGCCTTTTGCATCCAAAGTGGGGTCAAACAAGGTTGCGTGATCGCCCCCACCTTGTTCACCATCTATCTGACCATCATTCACCTCATTCAAGACGATCTACCACCCAGTGTCGTATCCAGTATTGACTGGACAGGAAGCTCTTCAATCTTGGTTGCTTCCGGGGAAAAAATGAAACTCACCACCAAGGACAGCCACAACCTTCAGTTGGTGGAAGATTGCTGCATGGTGGCTCATTCTGCACCAGACATGCAAGCAATGCTAGATCTCTAACACTTCATATAAGAGACTTGGCCTGTCCTTGAATGTCGCCAAGACAAAGGTCCTCCATCAACCTCCTCCAGGCCAGCTGAACATCCCTCGTGCCTTCCACATAGACGGGGAGGCTCTGGAGTATGTGGAACATTTTCTGTATCTCGGTAGTCACCATCGATGACAGCCTGTTGGGAGAGAAGTCCAGCACTGGGTCAACTGCGCCAGTGCCACCACCACCAAGCTGCGACAACGTGTCTTTGAAAACAGATCTTCAGAAGTCAACAAAAGTCCTGGTTTATAAGGCTGTCGTGTTGACTACCCGCCCCCCGCACTGCAGTGAAATGTGGCATCAGAAGACAGTCCAGGTTAAGACCCTTGAGATCTTCCATATGCAGTGCTTGCATTGAATCGTGGGACCGCTGGACCAGCGCGAGTGTCCTCCCTGAAGCTGTGTCCACCAACATTGAAGCCTTGCTCTTGAGAAATCAACTCCGATGGATGGGCCACTGTGTCTGGATGCCTGAGAACCGCCTCCTTCACCAGGTTCTCTTTTCCCAGATCTGTTTGCCTACACTCAAAGGGTGGCCAAAGGAAATGATACAAAGACATGCTTAAGGTTGCCCTCAGGTGCGGAGGTATTGACATCAACAACTGGGAGGAGCAAGCTGCTGACCACTCAGTGTAGCGCCACCTTGTTCATCAAGGTGCATGCCACTTCGAGGCCCAATGACTTGATACCATGGTGGAACAGCAGCAGCAGAGGAAGGAGTAGGAAACCAACACAGGGCTGTGAATCCCACTCCCCCGTGCAAAAATATGCCCCCACTGCCTAGGAACATGTGCATCCAGAATCGGGGTCCTCAGTCATCTGAAGACCCACCAAGCCTGATAGGCATCATCCTCGTTTCCGAGGGACTGCCGATGATGAGTTGGTGTGAAGAAGGGTGGTGGAAGCAGGGCCTTAGTTTTCTTAATCCTATAACACCCACATTCTGTAAAATAGGAGGTGAGTTTTTAGGTGCAACAACATTGTAGAGATTTGACTTATTTCCCTTAAGGTCATGTCGATACAGTGTTGATGACACACTGTTTTAGGGTTTTGTGTTTTGCCCACTTCCTTATTGTATTGGAAGGTGTGTCTTCTGCTGATATCATCTGGGGTCATGGTAAGGTTAGCCTGGCATCTTCCTTGAAAACAAATGGTGACTCAGTCAGTCCCGTAAGTTCATGGCAATTTGTTTCTTTTCCAGGAGGCATGAGGGAGGAATATATTCTGACAAAACCCAGTTCCTATCAGGATAGTCACTGAGGCATTGAGGCCTATTCATTACTAAGCATTAGTGCTTAATGAAAAGTGTCAGAGTTCAGGTAGCATGGGTTCAAAATGAGCAGGGGCTAAATGGGAGGTGAGGATAATAGGGTTCCCCAATGTTAAACCAGTGATTAATGTAATAGATATGGGAAGGAGAGTTTCCCTTTTTGCATTTTTACTACTGAACCAAACCTCTCAATATCCCAGTGTTGCTATGTCGGATATAGACAACCCAAAAAGAAATTATCCACTAAGCCCCCTCACTTCCTCTCTCTCTCTATTACAGCTAAAAAATCTCCCTCCCACTCTCCCTTTCTCTATTGCCCTCATCTCCTCTTCACTTTCATTCCACCTCCAGATACTTTCTGCCTTCATTATTCCCAAATGCCCCTTTACCCTTTCTCTGTTCACCGCTCCACCCTTCCGCTATCTCACTCCATTGTTTCATGTGTTCCTGCATCCTCCTTGCTTCAGGTGGAAGAGGTTTCTAGACAGTTCCAGCAGCCCCTTCCCCAGAGTATGGGCCCCTCTCTCTGCTGGTGGCAGGATGTATAAGTAGGTAGGCCTGGTCCAGGTGTGGAAGAGTCAGAGGAGCACTAATAGGCAGGAAGGTCAAGGTCTGAATGAACCATTGGTCTTGGAGGTGGCCCCGGTTGCAGTACATTAGCAGGTGGGGCAATGTGGAGGAAGCTTGCTGCTTGTGCTGTCTGCTTTTTCTTCACATCTCTCAAGCCAAGACCTTTGTAAAGCACCAAGGAAATGCTGAACAACCTATTTTCTCTTGCAAAGATTGTCCTCTCTGGCTTGGAATTAATAGTGCATTTTATACAATCAAATTGTATATTCAAATGATTGTATAGTCATATTATGAATAATTCAATTATAAATGTTTTTTTAAAATCGAGCAATAAAAAGACTGGTCAGATGAGATGGTTTAATATTTGTAAAGAGACATCTTGTAACTGTGATAATCTCAGCCAGCTTCTACTGGATTGGTTTGCAGGAGATTTCTACTGGAGTAGCTATCTAGGCTACCAATATGAACCTTGGCTACCATGATACGCTGGATACATGTACTGCAGCATGTGGATGGGTAACTGTTAACTGGTAAAGTCAAGGTTGTGTAGTTGGCAAACAAAGCTAGATGGCCTCTTCCTGCTTCTTAATATCACTTGTATTATGGTGGCGAAACCCCATCTGGGACTGAGGCCCCATTGTGCTAGCCACTCTACATACACAAGTATGAGGCAGTCCCTGCCTCAGAGAGCTTACAATCTGAATAGAGGAAGTAAGGTATTAACCTCTTTTTACATGTGGATGACTGAGGCATACTGACATAAGTTACTTGCCAAAGATCATACAGGGAGTTTGTAGGAGAGTCAAATCTCCTGAGCTCCAGTCCACAAAACCATCCCTTTTTTAGCCACAAGACCATCCTTTCTGTCTATGAAGCTAACAGGATTTGACCATAGCTATTGAATAATTTTGATCATTTGTATGGTGGTAGCAGAAAATCATATCCCTGGAATTTTCCTTTTTTTCAGAAATTGCACTTGTCTTTGTCATTGATGTGACACAATTCAAAACACCTGTACAGGCGCAATCCACTCTGAGCTGGATTGCCCTCCTGAAAACAGAAATCTAACATATATATTTGCATGGAGTCAAATAAATCCATTCATTATGCATTATCAGTGGTGTGTGAACAGTTTCGTCTTTGTGATTTGAGTAGAAAAACAACTAAGCAAACAAGGAAGCTGCCTTCCATTTTAAACAATGATGTGTCCATTCCTTGTAAAAGTGATGGACTGACGTGTTCTTTCACATCCACCAGTGGAACCAGGGCGTTGCTTCCTGGGTACTTCTCCAGAAAATGCCTAGCATTGCTCAATACCATGAAACCTGTTTTCTTTCCCCTCTCTCTTATGCTTGATAGGTGGGAACTAAGTGTCAGATTTGCATACAGGATACACCACATGCATATATATAAAAACAGGGGCCGTTAGAGCATTATGACCAGTGGAATATTATTGTTTCTTGTGAGGAAGCAAAGCCCTTGGAAGAAGGTAGGACATTTAAATTGTAAGTGATAGTGGTTTGTTGCTGAAGTGCATAGGCTGTCTGGTGAATGCATGTGTTTGAGGATTAGGATTTTCTAAATGGAGGAGAGGAGTGCAGCTGTGCTGCTGCAGTTACTTTTCATTTATCGTGCTTGGATGAAGTTCTTCTATCAGCTCAAAGGGCTGTATTTGCAACATGTTGCAACTAGCTGTACTGAACACAGACGCTGCTCCTGTTCTTTGCTCTTTAACAGCTGATGGGAAAGGAAGATGTCAGGGTATTTTCATATCCAGTCGTTTCAAACAGGAGAACTGGTGCAGTCAATGGTAGATTAACAACCAGATCGACTGGATCAAATGATGTGGGTTCCACACATCAAAGGCTCTTGTCCACCAAATTCCTGGGCATGGGGGTGGGTTGACTAATCTAGATTGGTGCAGACTACCATTCCAAGATAGAGAGCTATGCATTTTTGGGACAATTTAGGCTACATTTGGCCATAATCTATACTGCAGAGATTGGAAGGTGCTATTGACTAAATTGGAATTGTATGTGATCAGCACCTCTGATAATCAGGACACCTGTTAAAGTGCCTAACTGGATTTAGGTGCTTAACTTTGAGCACTAAAGACCAGATCTTCTGCAAGTGTAAACTGCTTATTTTCATGAATTTCAATGGGACTCTGGTGGCATCTGAGGATCTGAATGATGATTTGAAAATTTCAGCGAAGATGCTTAAAAGTTGCTGTCTGAAAGGCTGAGATTTTTCACAACTGTGCAGGCAGTTCAGCCATGCATCTTTCCTTAAGATCAATGGAAGCTGTCTGGCCAAATGCCTGCCACTGCTTTGAAAATCTTGACATCGACAGATGGAGCTCTTAAGCCTTTAGGGCAATGGTTTAAGCACAGAGAATTTGGTTAAGTCTTTAACCTTGAGGTGCTATAGCTCACTCAACCAAACAAAATTCAGTGGTTCTTTCCCAAATAATGTTTTGCTAGAATTATTTAAAAATAATGGGAACCAGCATTGGAGTTTTGGTACCAAAATACCCATCCATGTGTTTAATCAAAAATTGGATGTTGTGCCTGTAGAGCTGTCGTCATAATGCATTATTATGCACTAGCAAGTTTTAACAATGCCTAGGAAATGTTTATATATAACCGAGCAGCATTGTGAGGTTTCTAGATTGACTAACTGGTGTTAGTTTCAACAGCTAACATTCTGCTATGATGAATGACCAGTTATAAAAGATAGGGCATCTACTGTTCTGTCCACTAAATTCACCTCTTACCACAGAGACATTTGTTACACCCCTAATCACTATAGCCATCTTATCTACCCTACACAGTTTTGTCAACAAAAGGCAGCTTTTTCTGTTGACAAAGCACTGGAGGTGTACACACTCCAATGCTTCTCCCGCTGACAGAACTCTCCTGCTTTGCTGACAAAATATAACCATCTTGACAAGAGGCGCATCGCCACAAAAAGCTAAGTTAGCTCAACAAAGTGACAATGTGTTCCTTAGGTCACCATAACTGGTCAAGTATCTCCTGGCCTCCAGGAGATAGTCACGATGGGCATGATAGGCTGTTTTGAACTTCACTGCCCTGCATCCAGCCACACAAGCATGAGCCCCTTTCCTTTCAAAGCCCCAGGAAGTTTTGAAATTGCTCAGCCTGGAGAGCTGACCTAGTGAACCAGCTGAGCACGTGGGCTTCCGCAGCAAACTCATTCCTGTCTGGACTACAGGAGAGGAGGTGGATCTCCTTGGTCTGCAGGAGAAGAGGCTGTGGGAGAACTCGCAGGGAATCATAGAATGAAAACACTAACACAGAATCCTGCTCTCCCTGGCACTAGGACGTAGTGGCAGGCAGGCAGCTGCTGAGGGAGAGTGGGGGATGGACTGGGAAAGAGACTCCTGCTGTGCTGTGCAGAGCCCGGGAGGCAGGTCAGGGCTGATGTGGAGGGTGTCCCTCTCTCCTTCCCCCTACCATGGCGCTGGTTGCCATATGGTGACAATAGGGAAAATGGGACAGCAGGTGAGAGCTAGCCCAAGCCCTTCCTCCTCTCACATGCGGGGCTGGTGTGTGGTCACCCAATCACTACCTCCCTCTCCATGCGCGGGGCTGGTGTCATTGCTCGCTCAAAGCCTGCATGCCCCCCACCTGAGCCCTGCCTCCCCCGCTGCACAGAGCTGACATTTTCACTTGTCCCCCCATGTTTCTCTGCACCCCACTTTTTTTTTTTTACAAACGTGGGCATTTGTTCTGTTTGCTCTGGTGGCAAGCGCAAATGGGACAAATGCCCACTTTCGCCAAAAAAAAGTTGGGCCGGCCAGCACAGGGCTTAATAAAGGGACTGTCCGGGCCAAGATGGGATGTATGATCACCATAGGTCTCCACTGAGTTGGGGTGGGGGGACAAGGGGACACCAGCTGTCTGGGCACCAGATTCTGCCTTAGGCTTGGTTGCTTCTGGCTGCTCTCTGAAGAAGTGTTCAGGCTGGGGCATGCTATGCTTAAAGAGACAGCACGCAGACACACTCACTCTCACCCAACCTACACACTCCCTCCCCCCACACACTTCCCAACACACACACACTTCTGTGGGCTTCTTGCGTTAGTGTTCAGCAATGTCACTTTGGGCATATTACTGAGTGCTACTTTAAAAAGTGATTTAAAATGTGTTACTTTTGGGGCACACACAGCTATCATTACAAGGTTCATAACACAGTGCAAACAGTGCCAGGCTCAGCGCACACTAGCAACACACATTGCCCTTCAAAATAGCCCCTTGTTGAATTCCTCTTATAGCCTTGTGTTCATAATGCACAGCACAGTCCTGAAGCGCAGTGTAGGATCCATGCTTTCTGACACAGATGGCTAGGTCACAGATTACCAGGGCAGTTGAAAAGTAGCTGGCAATCTAATAGGATGCCCATGGAATGATGGGATTGTGAAACCTGCATCACGTGACACTGTATCTACCCACATACCGCATTGCAAAGCCTTCCTAAAGCACCCTACGGGATAGCTACCTATGGTGCACTGCTCTCTGTGTCGATGCAAGAGCTGCTATTGTGGATGCGCTCCACCGACACAAGGAGTGTAGTGTGGTCATGCAACAGCAGTTTAATTACAGCGGTGGCTGTATGTCAGTATAACTTAAGTTGAATTCACTTTGTAGCGTAGACATAGCCTTAGGTGCAGATCGTCAGCCAGTGTAAATCAGTGTAGCTCCATTGACTTCAGTGGAGGCAGGCTGATTTACATCAGCTGAGGATCTGGCCCCTGAAAAAAACCTGCTCCAGGCTTTGCTGGGATAAGTGCACTCACAGGTCAAAGACGAAAAGAGAGGCTTTCAGAGACTTACTGTAGACTCTAACTGCTTTTACTACATGCAAAAGATTTTCCCGTGGGTTGTGGAGACTCTTATATCCAGTCCCTGGCACCATGGCAGTTTGAGCATCTAACAGTGTGAGAAAGATCAGACAAGGTCACATACTGCTAATCTATCGTGCAGTGGTTTAAGTCAGATGACAAACTGCTTCCAGTAATAAACATATCACAGGGAGATACGAAAGGATCTCCCCACACTTCTCATTCACAGCTTCCAGTTAAAGCACTTACCCTATTCACAGCTTCCCGTTAAAGCAATTATACACGGCTGCTTTTCCTTAGAAATTGCACTTAATGAAAAGGAAGACACATACCACACTCTGCCCCCAGTACAGCAGGTGGCATAAGTACTGTATGCCTAGACACAAGTTCAGTAACATTACTGACAGGCATACACTCAAGCTTCCATATATACTGTACTTTGCACAGCTAGACCCTTTTCCGAGGCTTTGAACCTGTTGGGAAAGAAGAAGATTAAAATGTAGCCATCTGAGTAATAATTGCCCATGACATAAGTAATGATGTGTTGCATTACTTTGAACTTGCATGACATCTTTCATCCAAAGATCTCAAAGCAATTTGACAAAGATTTTCAGAATTTGATACCTACAATTAGACTCCTAGGGGAAAATTTTCAAAGACACCTCAAGTATTTAGGAACAAAATGTCACTGACTTTCAGTGAGTCCCACTGGAGTCACTAGGAGCTGCTAGCTCAGCATGTTTGAAAATTAGGCCATTTATTTAGGCACCTAAATATGGATCTAGGAGTCTAATTTTAGGCACCCCTTTTTTGGATGTCTTAGCTTTTGTAATTAATAAACTTAAAAACATGCCTGTAACGTGTGAGTATTTTACAAATTTGATTAATTGGTAAACTGAGGCACAGAGAAGTGAAGGGCTAAAATGACTTAATCTGGCATTGTGGGTGCTCTGAACATCTGAAAATCAGATCTCCACGTGCCAGCTCCTCAACTGGGGTAAATTAGCATCGCTCCACTGAAGTCAATGGCTGGTAATCATGACACAGTAAAAAAAATCCATAATAGTTGAACAGAGAGGACTCTCTTATTTTACCTCAGCCCCATTTGCACCAGTCACACAAACTTCAGCCTTTGGGTCACATTCTCCGCCCTAGCCTTTGTGTTAAAACTCCAGGCTATGCCAGTGGGAGCTCTGTATGTGGAATGAAGGTTGAATACAGCACTTTGGTTAGCTTTTGAATTTTGAGGCACTATCAATGGGGAAAGCAGCTGAACTAGAGTTCTTTGATGAGAGCAACATTTCAGCCTGGAACCTTTGATTCCAAGTGAGTACAGTTTCTGTGACACAATGAAATTTAGTTTTGCAGAGTATGTGCTGCAGAAAAGCCTCGCAAATATTCACCCTCTCATTAATACCTGTAAGCCACTTTTGTTTTTTCAAGACTAATTCATTTTTCAGTCTATACTGTAATAACATAACCAGGGCCTCTTGGGAACTTCCTGGTTATCACTAAAATGGGCACCTGGGCTGTGTGGAAATTCACAGTCAGCAGGGATAGAACTCATCCTTTTACTCCATGCACAGGGGTCTCTGTCTCTTGAGCTAAAAGATGATGTCTGTTAGCTTTTACCGTGCTTGCTAAAGGAAATCAAATAAGCGTGTGGCACAAAAAATACATACAAGATCATTTTTAACATTTGTGATGTGGGTCACAGCACCTAAGAGAAGAGGAGAAATTCCTGTCTTGACTTGAATGTACACTGAAGAGAAACCTCAGTGTGATCTCAATAGTGGATGTGTGGCATTCAGCAGGGTGGAATGCATGTTAGAATAAGAGAATTTACCATCCAACAAAACACAGTTGGAACAGGGAAAGAACACAGCAGGTGAAATCCAAAAGCAGATTATGAGTAATGGCTTTCTGGTTTCTCCATCTGTTGGTACTATTTGGTTTGTTGTCGTACAGTTAATGGTTCTTGTGTAAGCGGACATATAACATTGCTGGCTATCAATCTTAAATGTTAGCATGGAACAACGTACTCCTAGGTCTTCATTTAGTTATGCCACCAGTGATGGGCATTTTGTTAGTAATGTCTGTGTGACTTCAGGTGACTTTAGAATGAAGATGTCACTAAGATTGCAGTGTGATAGGAAAAGGTCTTAGAAGAGATTTAGAATAGTCTACTGTGCCGGGGAGTAATATGGGGAGAGACTCAGAATATCCTTGTGTTGTTTAAAACTAGTTATCAAGGTCTTGCATATAAGACCCAATTCAATGTCCATTGAAGTCCATGAGAATCCTTCCTCTGACTTCACTGTGTGTTGGATCAGGTCTACAGAGCTGAAGCCTCAGATACCACAGTGATGGGTGCTATGTTCAAACCTATGCTAGACAGATGGTAAGACACCCACTCTGCTTTTGAGATTCATCCCTTCCTGCTAGTTATTCTTCAAAAATGAAAAAACCAGTCAATACTAAACTTACTTGTTACAATTACTTTAACAGCCAGGAACACTACTGAAGGAGACACTTTTCCACACAAGGAAGATCAAGAGAGTCCTCCAGCATTGTACAGGGACAAGATCCCTACAGTATCATTAATTGGGATTTTTTCCTACCACCACTATGCCTCTGCTCTCATTCCTGAGACCAAGGAAATCAAAGCCACAGGTGCCTTTGTGTAGAGGGACCTTTAAAAAGCCCAACGAACTTCTTCATCAGAACTACGAGACCTTGTTGCAGACGTGCTTGAAGAATAAATGCCTGTTCAAGGATGAGAACTTCCCAGCTGACCTTAGTTCTATTGGAATGGGATCATTGCTACAGAAACTGCCCCCAAAGCTACAGTGGAAGAGGCCACATGTAAGTGATGTTCAGTGAATGGTTCTTATGTGAGGGATTGTTTAAGATGTATAGCCATTAATGGTCCATGTTAGCATGGAACAACCTACTAATAGGCTTTTGTAAGAGGGTGGCTTGCCCTTGGGCTGGAGAGCCTGGTTACTGAATGAGTCCCACCCGAGGGGAATCAGGCAACTTCCTATAAAGAGGAGAAAGTGGCTACAGTAAGGGGAAAACTCGGGAGGTTGTAGTGAGACTGCTGAGAGTCTCCTGCAGGGAAGAACCTGGGATAAGGTGAATTGCTTCAGCTAGGGAGAGCTAAGGCGGGAAGGACTTTGACCAGACCAGAGGAGTTTGGGCTGTACCCAGCTGAAACCTGAAGGGAAGACCGCTGTGTTTAGTTTTGAATTTCAAGTAATAAATCAGGGGGGCTGGTGTGATTTTACTGGGAAAACCCTATGAGCTCTGAGACCCTCCCACTTTGCAGGGTCCTAGTGGCCAGGCACCAGCCCAAGGCCAAATGTCTACACTGCAGTTGAACAGCTCATAGCCCAAGCCCTGGAGTCCATGTCAGCTGGCACAGGCCAGCTAAGGGTTTTTAATTGCAGCATAGACAATCCCTGTGACTGCTAGCCTAAGTACAGGCCAACCAATTTCTTCTGGGGATAAGGGTTAGTATCTAATTACTGTAACTGTCTTTTGGGTGCTTGGCATTTCTCTGCCACCCCTGACAGGGAAAGCGACAGCGTGAAAATTAAATTGAGCAATTTGTGGATCATAATAGTGAAAAAGAAGTTTGACATTTACTTGATTAAATTGATCCCAGAGGCATTTGAGAGTAAAAATATGTCTTCTTTCTGAACTATTACTCACAGAGCTGTTCCGGCCACTGAAAGTTCTTCCGCAGCCATCAGTTAGTTTTTTCTCATAGCAGTTGAAGACCTGACAGCCTCTGTTGTGAATTACATCATTGGAATCCTTGAGTTAATACATTAAGACTCAGTACTAAGAGTAAAAGAATGAGCAGTTTTCTAGAATTCCAAGACAAGAAACTATGTTAAAGTTAAGGATGAATATACGTGTCAATAACCCAAGAGTGAAAACCCTTATAGGGATTGTTTTAATTGTCCCCAAATCAGGCTTTTCAAACTCAGGAAATTCAAAGTTAAAGCTACACCTAAAAGAAATCCAAACATGTAAAGGTAATAAATGCATAGTTATTGAACCAATCTCAACTCTGCTGTATTTATACTATAAGGGGAACAAAGGGAGAAAAAAATCCCTAATGCATCTTTAAAAATCAGTTTACTCTGGAACCACAAACAATGCCTCAGTGATAATTGTATAGCCATTTCATGGCATCAGAACCGGGCCTGATATGTGACTTACTCAGCAACAGGAGCATTCCTCTCAGGAACAGAGTTGGGTAAAATTTTTTAGCAAGAAACATTTTTTTCATGACAAATGCATATTTGGCAATACTGAAATTTTGTTTTTTTCAGTTTGAAATGACTTCTGGTTTAGCAGTTTCCATTCATTTTATTTTTAAAAAAGTTCAGAAACATTTACAAATCATTCAAAGTGAGACAAAATGTTTGATTAACCCAGAAGGATTTTTTTTCTGACTTTTTGAAATTGCCACCAAAGCAAAAAATCCATGATTTGCTCAGGTCTAGTCAGGAAGGAGTGAGGTGACTTCCCTATACCATCTGCTAGACACATAGAGACCTCCAGAAGCAAAGAGGTTGAATGTCAGATAGACCTTTGACTCCTAACAAACTCACTTCATTAGCTCTGGTTTTGTAGGACCACTACAGTGATTTGACATTATTTCTGTCTCTTTCTTGGTCTTTTACCTTCCAGGAGCTGCATAAAACTCCAATATTTTATACTGCAAACACAAAATGGCTTGATCTCTGTCAAGGATTAGTAGGTAAGGCTACTTTCTCCTTTGTATATACACACGTACAAAGAGCAATTTGAACTGTGTAAGACTGCATATAAAGGGTGTTGATTTCAATATAATTCCAGCTCTGCATAATATGGATTAGGTAATTGTTTAATTTGCTCAACAAACAAGCTAGTGTTGCAGGCTAAGATCTCCAGAGGTGAGAAGTGTCCCAACTAAATTGAAAGTTCCACTGTATTGCATTAACATGACTTTTATGAATGATGGTGCTGGAATATGAACTGATCTTGTCTTCATACTTGTCTATAAAGTATAAAGTACTTATAAATAAATATACTACATAAATGATAACAACAAAAACTTCATCACTGTGCCCAGTCACTAGAGCACGTAATGTATTTTATATCACATAGGCAACAGAAAGGCCTGTGACTAATGCAATGTGTGCATGAAGTCACAAAGCAGGCAGTGTGTCAGCCTTGCCTTGAATCTGTTATAAAGTCGGAGAAAGAAGGGTGGGTAAATTAGTGAAGGTGTGTGAAGAACTGTCCTCTTCTTAATAGTAGTGTCGTCTAGTGGTTAGAGCAGAACTGCCAAGTTCTATTCTCAGCTCCACCACTGACTTACTGGTTGGACAAGTAATATTTGTACATCAATTTACCTAGGTTAAAAGGGTAACAGATGTTCTTAGGCTTAATTACATTTGTGAGGTGCTTTAAGGTCCTCAGACACAAGGTATAATAAGCGCAGAGCATTATTGTTAGAGCTGCTCAGGAAATGATTTTTTCCCTGTGCAAATTATCAAGTTCTCAGAGAAAAATCCCAAAGGTTTTGGTGTTTTGGCAAGTCTGGTTGTTGAAAACCTGAATATTTTCACTGAAAACTTCTTGTGTGAAATTCCAAATGAATTTGTACTCTATTCCAAATTAAAAGCCTGTGAGAGGACAATTAAAACAATAAACCTGTATTGACATAATAAAACACAAATGTAGCTCATCCCCATTTTTTGGTGTAGTTATAACTTAAAAGCATCTAATCCGCTGCCTTCTCCAAAAATATTTTTCAGTGACAGCAATAATTCTGTCTTGATTCCAACCAAGTGTATTTACTCATTCTTTTGACATAGAAAACTGCTGGTTCCTGGCTGCCTTGGAAGCGCTGACATTGCACCGAGACATCTTGGCTGTTGTCGTGCCGCAAAACCAAAACTTTGACAGGAAGTATGCTGGTATTTTCCATTTCCGGGTGAGTGTTCTTCTCTATAGCACTGGAGGACCTCAAAAATCGTGCATTGCACTTGATAGTGCTGTGACAAAGATCATGCTCTTGGATATGCCACATGCAATTCCTATTGCCCTCAAGGAGAGCTGTGAATAGGTATCTCAAGTCAGTAAGTGGGATGTTCTCTCAACCCCTCTTTAAATGAAGTGACACACTCAGAGAATCAAAATAAAGTCACCCCTCTTGGTGAATATAAAAAGCTTATCCTCAAGCCTTGGCTGCCCTTATGGTTACTTTACTCTGGCCTAAATCTTCCCCAGTCCAACGTGCCTCCCATCTTGGCTGCCCTCAGGATCCGTCTGTTCCAGACCTTTACATACTTGGTCTCTCCTTTAGCCTGAGAGCTACTCCCTCCTCTATTATTCCTGGGTGGGGTAAAGAGCTAGCTGCATTCATGAGTCAGCAGAACCCACTGAACACAATAGAGTCATCACCCACTAACAGGTTACATGTTATTTTGACACCCTGGTACAGCCCATAGCTAATATATGGGTCCTTTTCTATTGCGGAAGGGAAGGTTACTTCCCAGTGAAATATTTACTCATTCCTATCCTCTTACAGTTTTGGCACTTTGGCGAATGGGTTGATGTGGTAGTAGACGACCGACTGCCAGTCAACGAGGCTGGTCAGCTGGTTTTTCTCTCTTCCGTTTGTAAGAATCTCTTCTGGGGAGCCCTTTTGGAGAAGGCATATGCCAAGTAAGTGGATCGTCATGCTTTATACAGATAATCTCTGTCTACATTGTTGCCTACTTCAGGTGCAGTTCTTTCTCTCTAACAAATAGGTCTTGTAGAATTTGTCATATCTGGAACATTGTGTGTGGCTCGGATCTCCCTACTTTAACAACTAAAAGCTACCACCATGATAATTAGCACCCTTGTAGAGGAGTCAAAGAATGAATGGTCATGGGGACAGAAATGCCCTCTCATCTTGGAGAAGGTTCTTCTAGAGCAGGGCTAAAATCATTGGTGGGGAGGGGAAGTTTGCATTGCCACTGCAAACACTGTACTTATTCTGTGACTCAATGTAGGACTATAGTCCACAATTTGTAAAAATGACTGGTGATTTGGTTTTGCAAGCCCATCCTGGGATTTGTCCTTCTCTAATATCACTTCATCCCTATTATCTATGTTTGTACAACAAATAAACAACAGCTAAATTGATATATTTCTTGCTAGGCTCTATGGCTCCTATGAAGATCTGCAGATTGGACAAGTGTCGGAAGCATTGGTGGATTTTACAGGCGGAGTTAATACAACCATAAAGCTGGCAGAGGCTCCTCCTGATCTGTGGAATATACTGACAAGAGCAACCTATAGCAGATCTCTCATGGGTTGCCAGACGCATTTAGGGGTGAGGCTCAGTCTGATGGCAAATGGATGGATAGACCATCACCAGCAACATCTTCCCTCAGAATATTTCCCTCCACAAAGCTGAGCAGTAGTTTTTTTTACAGATCTCTCTCATTTTTTATAGTTGCCATCCCTGTGGTATCTGAGATGATATATATTATGTGTTTCAAATTCTTTATTTAAAAATCACAGATTTCTTTTGAAGTTTTGCGTGTTTTCTAAACTGCCCTTGGTGTTCCACATTTTTCTCAATCAGAGATAGGTCTGGGTTTTGGGGTGGGTAGAGGAGTTGAACTGCAAACCTACATCTGAAAATTGTAAATGGCCCTTATCCTTGTACCGGGCTAAACTAAAACCCCAATTCTAGATGCCCTGCAGACTACAAGGCATTGGGAGCCCAGATCAGAATTTTGCAGCAGAAGCCAGTCTGTAGTTACAGTGGGCCAAATTCCATCTCCATGTACACAAGCATAGCTCTCATTGACTCCACTGGGAGCAGCATTCACAGAACTGGGCTCAGTTGTTGCTTTGTTAATATATTTATTGCTGCTTTTTTCTCTTTTTTTATTTCCTGTATGCAGACAGCAAGGGTCCTAGAGAATGGGTTGGTGGCTGGCCATGCCTACACAGTCACTGGTATTAGAAAGGTAAGGACAACATTGGTTTCTAGCTCCAAACAGGTCTCTAATGCCAGCAGTCTGTGTTGCAGCCTTTGGTCAGACCATGAGTAGGCTGTGTGCTGTGTTGGGGAGCCTCACATGCCACCGTCCACTCCCTTTTAAGTGATGTCAGAGTGGCTTGAAAATGACGAGTGCTTCAGACAGGTTTCCTTTCAAGACTGCATTCTAACAGCATGAATAAAAGATACTGCCTCGCCCACAAAGTAAATCTAAGGCTGTAATTGACTGGTAGGCTGTGCTGACGGTATAACCTACAAGAGCACGCTGAGCAGAGTTATCTAAATTCCTTTTGCTTTAAAGGGAAAGGGGCTGGCCTATTTGAATTCTGGACAAAAGACCTAAGCCCACCTAGGACAAAAGGCCCATCCACTCAACTGAGGGAGGGGCCACAGAGCCCAGAAACCACCTGAATGCATGGGATAGAAAATGAAAACCAGGAACAGGAGTGTGCGGGCAGAGATTTAAAATGAAAAAACGGGATGGGGACACAGAGCACAGAACCCCAGTCAGTGCCCACTGCTTCATTAAAGAGTCTGAAGAGGCAGTGGACAATACCCAGAGGAACTCTGCCCAGATACACATGAGCCAGGTACAGGAATGGGTTCCACAATTGCTGAGCATTTTCCCATCAAGCTTCCTCCTCTTTCCTGATTGGGACAGGGGCGGTCAGGCATTGGAATAGGAGTCAGAAGCCAGGTGGCAGGCCAAGTCAGGATGCCAGGATATCAGTGCTGGTGACTGTTAACAGGTCACTGGGTGGTAGGTGGTGACTGAACAGGTCACTGGCTCTGGCTCCTGAGGGACCTGTGGACTGGGGCTTGAGACCCACAGCACCTGACATCCTTCTGGATTGATGGCTTCCTGGCCAGCACCAGGAGAAGATTGCCAAGGAGGCTCTGTGACTTTGTAGGCCACAGGCATGGAGTGCATAAAGGGACAGATGTGGGAAAAGTGCAGCCAGAACCTCAGGAAGAAGTGTTGCAGCCTGATGCATTGTGGGTAAATATGTGCCAGGGAACGGGGCAGGCACTGAGTATGTCTGTGAACTGCACCAGCCTTGGGCTCATGGTCACAGCTCTATGAAGGAGCTTCCAGTTTACACCCTGGTTGACTTTGGGATCAAAGGCTGGCCCACCAGCGTTCCTCACCTTCACTGGGTGGTAGAATGTCTCACCATTTAATTTCACAGCAGGATACAAAGGCTAAGGGTCAGGCACTGGAGAAGTCCCATCCAAGCCCACAGCTGGTCAGAAACCCTGGCCTCCAGATCAGTTCAGTTAACCATGGGGGAGGGATTAGTGGAAGAGGGAGGCAGTAGATACAGCATTGGACCTAGAGCCCACTGGATGATATGGAGCATGGATGGGAAGGAGCCCACCTAGCCCAAACCACCATGTCAGACCTCTTGAGGCTGTTGACCCAGACAGACAAGGCCACCAATAGATGGCTTGGCAAGCCTCCGCCCACCTCTGGTCTCCCAGGTACTGGGAAATGCTGAGCACATTGTTGGCACACTCTAATTGAAAGGTGATCTCAATGATCAACATCCTATTTATTCATTAACAGGTGCACAAACAGTGGGGCAAGCACCCTCACTCCTCACCCCATCCTGCTCATTTGGCTCATCCCTGACCCAGAGGTTCAACCTCTACTGGTAAAGAGTTGTTAACTTCCAGGGCCCCCATTTATTCCTTGGTGTCTTTGCTGAGATGGGAGCCAGTTCTGATGGGAGTTTGTGCGATAACTGTTAGGAAACGGACTGAGGACTCACCAAGTCAGTTCACACAGACCACCAAACAGCCATCTGTTACAACAGCATTAGGTCATTGCTGACATGAGGCACCTTCAGAATGAGAGGTGGAAGGCCTAGTTAGTATCCCATTAACGAGATGCCGGGTGCCTGACTCCAGCATGCCTAGTGCACAGGGACTATAGCCTAATTGCTTCTGGGGAGGCTACCAGCAGCAGCACTCGCCCTAAAACAGTCTTTGCATGCAGGGGCTGGGGGAGCACAAGGGTTGCTGCTAGGGTTAGTACCTGGGCAAAGACACAAGAAGGTGAGTGAGGAGAGAGGAAACCTTCTTGCACTCTGTCTGCATTTCCTGGGCCAGGCGCAATGTCCCCCATCCCTTCCACCCCGCTCCAGTTACATTCAAATTAAGGAAGTGCTAAAATGAAGGTTGTTGTAGTAACATTCTAGGCTGCCTTGGATTATTAGTGAGAATTAGTCTTGATGGCCCAGTCCTAACCTCAGATATGCAGGCAAAATTCCAGGTTGATTGCTAGGGAGTTAAAACAGATGTTGGAGTGTGAAGATGGTCTTGTTGTTAAGACTCTGAACTATCAGCATTCATATTGCTCTCCCCATCAGTACCTGGCCTGGGCCAGGGATGCTAACGATCCAACCAGCAGACCAAATTCAGTGATGAATCCTGGTCACATACCACCTGTGCATACCCTAAGAAGAAGGACTCTTGAGCTTTGGACTTTATTCCTGGCTCAGCTATAGGCTTTCTGCATGACTTTGGGCAAGACACTTAATCACTCCCCGCCTCAGTTCAGAGTTACACATTGAGCAGTGTAACTGAAAAGAATAGCATGAGCACCATTATCATCACACTTGTTGACATCAGTAAAGGAGATGAGTCACCAGGTTATTCTCTGGCATGTTATGCAAATGTAACCCAGACAAAGGCTGCAGAGACCCTGGTAAATTCAATGTCCTTTGTTTTGTTCAGGTGACTTGCAAATATGGACCGGAAAATTTAGTGAGACTGAGAAATCCATGGGGGAAAATTGAATGGAAAGGAGACTGGAGTGACAGGTGAGTTTAAAACAGGGAAGGGCTAGTGCTGCTGAGAGGTTGGATGGATGAAATGATGCTGCCACCTGCAGGCATAAATTAGTGCTGATGACATCTGCATTAATGGGACAGGTGGAGCTGCTTTCACAGACCCTCTGCTTTCAAGGCAATGAGTTCATGGAGATTCTTTGCTAGATCAGCCAGTGCTAACATAGGTCAGCTAATTTAGTTATTTCACATGTGCCGCTTCCAAGCGCTTAAACACAGAATGTTGGTTCTGCTTTTTTTTTGACAAAAGCAACATAATGTGAAATGCATTCTGCATAATGCAAAACGATGACCATGGTGTGATCTAGCATCTGACACAGGTGTTTTCTGATTACTAGTGAGTCTGCTCCCAAAACAGTTAGAATTTGAAGATGATCTTCTGCTATCTTGTATCAGAACATTCACCCCTTTGTCAGCGGCTCACGCAAGCCCTCCATATATTGCATAAATTGTGGGATTCTGAGATTAGAGAGGAGCAGCTACCCGCTCTTCAGGGTAATAGGCATCAGGCTGGCTCCGAACATGACAAAGTGGAAGGCACAATTAGGGATGGTGAGGGAAGTGGTGGAAGGGCCACTGAATCTGTGTTTACATGGATGCAATGGCTGGGAACATCCTTTGCCCCTATAGAGGCATAGTAAGAATAGTAGCCACTGTCACAGATGGACCCTGGCTGTTATTTCAGCTCAGAGGCTGGAGTGACAGCTGTAAAAGGACTGTGCAGTAGCCCTATAACCTACCCTCATTTTAAGTTGGGCTGGATTCCTTTCTTGGCAGCTCCCAGTTCCCTGCACAAATTCTGTTTGCTCGGGTTTTATGAGAGGGGTTGGGTTGTGTGTTGAGAACATGTGTGGATTTCATTTTGTATGAAGAGAGTAACTTTCCTCTGATCTGTGTCTGTCATATGACAACATAAAAGCTAGCCACGTTGAAGAATAGAATGAAGAGCATACTATAGGCCTGACTTGTAAATCACATCCAGCTGCCTCTTGTACTGTCCTATTCATTATGCAGAATATTCTTCCTATTACATGATCTTTTTTCACACAAACTGATAAACAAAATAGAACCCCAAAAAGACTGTATTTTAAATACTTGGAAGCAGCATGTGTAACTGAATGTGAACTGGCCAATAGAACTGGTTGGGAATTTTCCAACATGTTTTTTTCTCTGGAAAATGCTGATTAATTGAAACTAAAACTGTTTTCAGGAAAGGGTCTGTTTTGATGAAATTTACATTTTAAAAAAATGAAAAAAAGTTTTTAAATTGTTGAAATGTTCCATTTTTTGATTTTCAGAATGAAAAAGTTCCATTTTTCAGATCAAAATGACTTTTTCTTTAGAAATTTAAGTGAATTTATAGTAAAATATATATATACTAAAAATGTAAAAGCCAAAGTTGAAACAAAACATTTCAAAAGTATAGAATTCAAATATTTTGATTAATCTGATCTTTTTTTTTACATTTTTAGTTCGTGAAAATTTTTGAGATTTTGAAATTTCATTCTTTCAAGACAGGAAAAAATTTCAAAATCTCAAAAATTCTCATGGAATGGGAAAACCCTTAGCCTTTCCTCGTACTGCCCAATATTACTGCCCTCTACAGGAGAAAATCAGAACTGCTTAGCTGTGTTTCATAGGACCTCTGTGGCTAGCAGCTAATGGAGATTCTCCTTTAGCTCAAACCTGTGCTTTAGGACTAGGGCGATTTAGGTTCCCTCCCTACTCTTGCCATGCTATTCTGAGTGTCCACACTACAGAGTCTAGTGCTAACCGTGACGTGCTTGGGAAGAGATTTGTTACAGCAATAACTGATCTTATAGCAAAGGTCTGTATAGAGCTTCTTGAATTTGAAGATAGATTTGGAGCATTTGGTTAGTCATGACTTCAAAATCAACTGCCTTGTTCCTGTCCCTAGCTCTGGGAAGTGGGAGCTGCTCAGTCCAAAGGAGAAGATTTTGCTGCGGAAAAACCAGGATGATGGAGAATTCTGGTAATGCAACTGTGAACATCTGACCTCCTCTTCTCCCTTAACCAGCGCTAAAGCTAGAGCTAATGCTGAAGCTAAACCTGCTGTCTCTCTGCTGCTCGCTAAGATGAGGTGTGCATGATGCTTTATAACAACTGAAACTTTTGTTTTTTAACAAAACAAAGGGTGTAATTAGATGTGGCTGCTACCTTGCCACCTAGTGATAAAGCTATATGAGAAACAGCCTATATGATACCCTACATCACCTGTTCTATGTGAAGTCAAGAGTGTTTTTAAGAGCAGAGGAAGAATCTTTGTCTGTCATCCTATTTTCAAGACAAACCCAGGCAAAGCTTTGGTCAGGCAGACAGCTTTTTCAATCATAGAATCATAGAAGATTAGGGCTGGAAAGGACCTCAGGAGGTCATCTAGTCCAACCCCCTGCTCAAAGCACGACTAACCTCAGCTAAATCATCCCAGCCAGGGCTTTGTCAAACCATAGCTTAAAAACCTCTAAGGATGGAGATTCCACCACCTCGCTAGGTAACCCATTCCAGTGCTTCACCACCCTCCTAGTGAAAAACTTTTCCCTAATATCCAACCTAGACCTCCCCCACTGCAACTTGAGACCATTGCTCCTTGTTCTGTCATCTACTGCTACTGAGAACAGCCTAGCTCCATCCTCCCTGGAACCCCCTTTCAGATAATTAAAGGCTGCCATCAAATCCCCCCTCAGTCTTCTCATTTGCAGACTAAACAAACCTAGTTCCTCAGCCTCTCCTCATAAGTCTTATGCTCCAGCCCCTAATCATTTTCATTGCCCTCCGCTGGACTCTCTCCAACTTGTCCACATCCTTTTGTAGTGGGGGGCCCAAAACTGGACACAATACTCCAAATGTGGCCTCACCAACGCCAAATAGAGGGGGATAATCACTTCCCTCGATCTGCTGGCACTGTTCCTACTAATGCAGCCCAATATGCTATTAGCCTTCTTGGCAACCAGGGCACACTGCTGACTCATATCCAGCTTCTTATCCACTGTAACCTCCAGGTCCTTTTCTGCAGATCTGCTGCCTAGCCCGTCGATCCCTAGTCTGTAGATGTACATGGGATTCTTTCATCCAAAGTGGAGGATTCTGCACTTGTCCTTGTTGAACCTCATCAGATTTCTTTTGGCCCAATCCTCCAATTTGTCTAGATCACTCTGTATCCTATCCCAACTTCCAGGGTATCTACCACTGCCTCTAGCTTAGTATCATCTGCAAATTTGCTGAGGGTGCAATCCACCCCATCCTCCAGATCATTAATGAAGATGTTGAACAAAACCAGCCCCAAGATTGACCCCTGGGGCACTCCGCTTGTGACTGGCTGCCAACTAGACATGGAGTCATTGATCACTACCCGTTGAGCCCGATGATCTAGCCAGCTCTCTATCCATTTTATAGTTCATTCATCCAACCCATACTTCTTTAACTTGCTGATAAGAATACTGTGGGAGACTGTATCAAAAGTTTTGCTAAAGTCAAGGTATATCACGTCCACCGCTTTCCCCACATCCACAGAGCCAGTCACCTCTTCATAGAAGGCAATCAAGTTGTTCAGGCATGACTACCTTGGTGAATCCATGTTGACTGTTCCTGATCACCCTCCTCTCTTCCAAGTACCTTAAAATGGATTCCTTGAGGATCTGGTCCATGATTTTTCCAGAGATTGAGGTGAGGCTGACCGGTCTGTAGTTCCCTGGATCCTCTTTCTTCCATTTCTTGAAGATGGGCACTATGTTTGCCTTTTTCCAATCATCAGGGATCTCCCCCAATTGCCACGAGCTTTCAAAGATAATAACCACTGACTCTGGACTCACATCAGACAACTCCCTCAGCACCCTTGCATGCATTGTGTCTGGCCCCATGGAATTTTGTATATCCAATCGTTCTAAATAGTCCTGAACCGGTTCCTTCAGCACTGAGGGATGTTCACCTCCTCCCCATTCTGTGCTGCCAGTGCAGTAGTCTGGGAGCTGACCTTGTCTGTGAAGACAGAAGCAAAAAAAGCATTGAGTACCTCAGCTTTCTTCACATCCTCTGTCTGTAGGTTGCCTCCCCCATTCTGTAAAGGGCCCACACTTTTCCTAATCTTCCTCTTGTTGGTAACATACCTGTAGAAACCCTTCTTGTTCCCTTTCACGTCCCTTGCTAGCTGCAACTCCAGTTGCGCTTTGGCCTTCCTGATTTCATTTCTGTATGGTTGAGCAGTGTTTTTATAATCCTCCCTAGTCGTCTGACCAAGCTTCCACTTCTTGTAAGCTTCTTTTTTGTGTTTAAGCTCACCAAAGACTTCTTTGTTAAGTCAAGCTGATCGCCTGTCATATTTGTTATTCTTTCTGCACATCAGGATGGTTTCTTCCTGCGCCCTCAATACGGTTTCTTTAAAATACAGCCAGCTCTCTTGGATTCCTTTCCCCCTCATATTAACCTCCTAGGGGATCCTGCCCATCAGCTCCCTGAGGGAGTCAAAGTCTGCTTTTCTGAAGTCCATGGTCTGTATCCTGCTGTTCTCCTTTCTTCCTTTTGTCAGGATCCTGAACTCGACCATCTCATGCTCACTGCTGCCTAGATTGCCACCCACTTCTATTTCCCCTACCAAATCTTCCCTGTTTGTGAGCAGCAGGTCAAGAGGAACATGGCCCCTAGTTGGTTGCTCCAGCACTTGCACCAGGAAGTTGTCTGCAACACTCTCCATAAACTTCCTGGATTGTCTGCGCTCTGCTGTATTGCTCTCCCAGCAGATGTCAGGATGATTGAAGTCCCCCATGAGAACCAGGTCCTGTGAACTGGAAACTTTCACTAGTTAACTAAAGAAAGCCTCATCTCATTCTCCTGGTCTGGTGTCTATAACAGACACCCACCACGACATCACCCTTATTGTTCTTGCTTCTAAACTTAACCCAGAGACTCTCAACTGACTTATCTCCAGTTTCATACTGGAGCTCAGAGCAATCATAGTGCTCTCTTACATACAGTGCAACTCCTCCACCCTTTCGCCCCTGCCTGTCCTTCCTGAACAGTTTATACCTTTCTCAGTGCAATTCCGGAGGCCTCCCATGTTGCACCCTCCTCCTTCTGCTCCTTCCTGGTATCCCCCTTCCCCACTTACCCACTTTAGTTCAACTGCTTCCCATTCCCACATATTTTTTGCCATTAGGTGGCAATGCTGCAACCTGTTTCATTACACCTATTCTTTTGCTTGCATTCTCATAGTAATTTCTTCTTGCTGCTATCCTTTGTTGGTCCTTTAGTCATGCATTCACCATTGCTGCATGCTGCAACTGGAGCAAATATTAACTTATTTGCTACCTAGTAAAATGATTACCTTATGTAACACAGAATGGGGGCAGTGCCTTTTAACCACATGGACTAGACTAGGCTGCTGACTAAGCATCTTGTGGCTCTCTTTTCACAGGATGTCTCTGCAAGATTTTAAGGCCCACTTTGTAGATCTGATGATCTGTAAATTAACTCCAGACCTGATGAGCCAGGAAAATGGGAAGAAGTGGATGTATTCTCTGCAGATTGGGAGATGGGTCAAAGGAAGCACGGCAGGTGGAAGGATGAGGCCCTACAAAGGTGAACAGTACTTGGGTGGCACTTTAGGGGATCGGGATTTTGACTTTTCTGTATAATTAGTAACCAAAGGAATTTGTTCAAGCAAACTAAAGTTTGGTTCAAGACCTAAAGCCCAATTTTACACTATCTTAACCAAAATTCTACACCTTTTAAAAATCTTAGAAAGCCTGCAAATGACGGTAAGGGAGCCAGCTTGTTCTCCTTTACCACAGAAATCTTCTTGTTTCCTAAGGAAGGAGAGGATGATCTTGTGATTATGAGCCCACCATAGCACTCGGAAGATGCAGGTTCAATTCCTGACTTAGCGTTCCTCTGTGACTTTGGGCAAGCTGCTTTAGATTTGATTTTTCAGAGATGCTGAGCATCCATTAGTCCAGTTCGTGTCAATGAGAACTGTAGATCCGCCGCACCACTGGCAATGGGTACCTCTGTGCTTCAGTTCCCACTAAAATGGGGAGAAGGGGAATAATTCTTCCTTCCCCTCACCCTTTGTTTTGTCCTCTTGGGATTGCAAAGTCTTCCATGGCAGGGCCTGTCTCTTACTGTGTGTTCATGCAGCATCTAGGACAATGGGGCTCTGATCTTGGTTAAGGCTCTGGGGATTACAAATAAGCTGCTTCCCCCACTTAACCTGAAGCCATATATCACGTGGAAGCGCAACAACAAAATGCATGATGGAAAAGGTGGCAAAAAGGTTTTAATGTTTTGCTTCTTAGACACATTTTGGATGAATCCCCAGTATTGGCTGGAAGTTTTGCAGGGTGACGGCAGCAAAAGGTCCCTGCGTTCCTGCAGTGTGGTGGTGTCCCTGATCCAGAAACCCCGCAGCAAACACCGAAACCGGAGACCTCACCTCTCAATAGGGTTTTACATCTTTAAGGTGGGTAGAATCTGATCTGCGGTGGAATAACTAGGTTGCCCTGCCCAGCATGAGAAACTTCCTAATCTTCCAAACCAAGTGAGAGCTCTGCAGATCCTTGAAGCTGCATATCCTACAAAGTCCAGTGGGCTCTGTGTTCCCACTTCTCTGTCTGCATGTGGCTCCTATTCCTCCAAGAATCTCTCCTTGAATCAGCGGGCTTGGGCCCCTTCAGACATGGCTTCCCTTGAACTTTTCAGCAAGCACTGGACATGATCTGTGTTTGCATATTCTTTGACAGACTGCAGGACTGTAGAGAAGCTCCTGTGCGCATACGTGTGCCAGGGCTGGGGGAAGAGTGAGGAGCCTCCTGAGCAGGGACTGGGTACAGAGTCTTTCTCAGGCTACCATCCATGATGGCAAAATCACACCAAAGAGATGGGAAGGGGCAGGGAGCTAACTCTGGGTGTGATGTTGCAGCCTTGTGTAATCCACTGGTGAATGAGTGGTACAGGGTCCCCCTCTATGCCCCAGTCATGGAGATTTTAGTCAATTACAGCTACTGTTGGTGAGGTTTAGCTCAAGCTGGTGCAGATTTTTTTTTTTTTTAGTTCTGGAGGTCCCGGGTTCAATCCCTGATGTGGCAACCGTCACATTGGGAAGGGGTGGCCTGCAGCTCCAATTCCTCTGTGTTTGCAGGGGTTGTGGGGGCCATGAAGCCTAATTATCAGAGATTCTGCACAGCCCCAGCTCCCATTGACTTCAGCTGGATTTATGGGTGCTCAGCTGTTCTGAAAACTGGGGCCACTGTGCCTCATTCAGGTACAAAGCCTCTCAGAGCTCCTGCGGGGGCATCGTGCACCTCCAGCTGCAGCACCAAAGACCTGTGGACCATATTAGCAGGACACCCCCTTCTCTGTGGAGACTCCCTCCTGACTGTTGAAAGTGCTGAGGGTCTTGTTGCCACCACGTATCGGTGAATGGCCTGGGAATGGTTTTCAAATGGAGGAATCAAGGCTTTTTAAGTTAAAGAGCCGCACTGAATCTCCTGAGCGGCTTCCAGTTGTTAAAATACATTTGCTGTTAGCTGTGACCCAAAGGGCTCTGAACTCTGTCTGACATATGCTCTCTCTTTCTTCCCCTTTAGATGGGCCCAGAGGTAAGTCCCTCACTGTCTTCCATTGGCATCACATGGGGGAATGCAGATGCTATGTCACTGTCTCTAGAGCTGCATGTGCCTTTGTTTCTCGACCTACAGTTCTAAATGCCTTAATACAAAGCATGACAAGAAATGACTGTTAATACAGAGCTATGACAGAGGACGCGTCGGGAGGGTCATAGCTCAATTCAGCATTATGGCTCTGCTCCTGGGCTGCATCTGAGCTGTGCTCTGAGCAATAATTGGGCAAGGGAGAGGGAAAGGTGGCATGCCACCCTCTCAGTCTCGGGATCAGGAAGGACTGGGATGGTCCCCAGCATTAGTTTGAGGAGTCTCAGGGTAGCTCACCCTCCTACTAGCTCATTGTTGGGAATCTCCTGCAGAAAAGTGTTCAGGTGTCTTCTACCATCTGGGCTTTGCCAACATTTACTGGATGTTCTTACCTTTTCCCCTCTCGTGGAACTTTGGGACCTGAGCTGGGGCGCTAAGAGTTAAAAACTGAGCACTGAGTTTGCCCTGACTTACACTCCTTGATCTGAAAGGGGCTGTAGTGGATATAAGCCAGGGCAGGATCTAGCTCTGATCTTTTCTCTAGGAAGTCTGCACCTACCACCCTGCTAACCACTTAACACACTTCCAAAATCCATGTGCCCATGAATTTGGATTGGCAAAGAACTAACTTTAGTGAACAGTCACTACCGCATGTTTGCAATGTTAATTACCTTGTGTAGCCTCAGATATGGGCTCTTTCCAAACTAGATATTTTAGGGCACTATCAGGAATACAAGTGTGATGAAACTTGCTAGCACACATGGGCTTAGCACACGGATTAGTTGAACACAGCAACACTGTCTGCGTTGCATCCATGCTAATTGGAAGATCAGGGCTGGTGGTGGCTGGGACTCAATTTCAGGTTTGTATCGAACACCAAGATTAATACTGAGAGATGTAAAACTGAGACTGTTTTTGGAATTGAAACTACAGTGAATCACGGTATTGACAGAGGCATAAAAGCTATGAATTTAATATATGATGCATGGTAAGGGGCAGCCCCACACCCCCTTAGATGAGAGATTGCTGCATTAGCATGAGAGAAATATGGGCATAGGGAGAAGAATAGCAACTCAGTAATTCTGCAAGAGAGTGAAATGTCTGAGCCACTGTGAGGAATGGCCAATATAAGGAGGCTGCAGTATTTTGGCCTGCAGAATAAAAATCATTTGTAAGAGCAAAGAGTTCTGCATCCTTGAGTAGGACGTGGGATGTCGGGGATACATAAACATGGAAGACTGGAAGCTATAGTAAAGCCTTAGGGTGGGGTTCCCCACCCCCATCCCACTAAGGTCCTAGTGCAGGCACTGTGTAGGACCACCACCATAGGTGACCGTATGAGGCCCCCCCCCCGTATCTCTGGTGCATGGGGCATGCTGGGGCAGAGCTGGAGAGCATGAGGGGACAAGCTGTGGACATAGCTCTCAACACAGGGAGTTGTGTGCTGCTCTGGGTAGTGCAGCGGGATCTTAGAGCAGCTCCTGGCTGTTATAACTTTCGCTGGGGGCTAAAATGACTTCTGCAGCAGCCCCTAAGAAGAAAGGTGCAAAGGTGGCAGAAGCCCCTGCAAGGTCTGTGCCACTATTCCTGGTGATATCTGATAGGCTCCAGAGGGACTTGGGTGGAAGCCCCATCGCTTGGTCATTTTAAAACTGGACAATGAGAATATATCATAAGGACAATCTGGGAGGAGGACAGAGAAGGAGATTGATCTTTCAGCTCTCTAATTAGATCTCTAATGCTTCTGCCTCCTTTGCTCCTGTCCAAAGTAAGCCTCCTTTGCTTCTGGCTTACTGAAACTAGAGGTGCTATAGCAGGTTTTCTCTAAGCTTGCCCCCTGGGTTCTCCACATGACTTTTATCTGAAACCAATGGGAATTGCCTTTGTTTCTTCCCTGGACAGTACCACGACAGCAACAAAAAGCTACCTCCAGCATTCTTTGCCAGGAACCCCTGTGCCAACCAAAGCCACATCTTTCGGAACGAGCGGGAAGTGACTCAGGATTTCCGGCTGCAGCCTGGTACCTATGTCATCATCCCCTCCACCGCGGAACCTCAGCAGGAGTCTGAGTTCATCCTGAGGGTCTTCTCCAGGAAACACGTCCTTCGGTGAGATGATGCCATTCCCTTGTTTGTAGCAGTTTCTTGGTGCTCCTGGAATAGTTGTGCCTTTTCATTGGGGTGGCTGAGTCATACATCAGTGCTGTCTGCTAGTGCGCTGGATGCAGCTCTCTTGTAGCTTAGGATAAATACCTGCTCCATAGCATAAATAATGGTATTTTTCCTACCCTTTCCAGAGAAGTGCAACAGGGCAAATGCACTGAACTAGGAGCACTAAGAACACTGTGTACGCTATATGGGGAGAGGCAGGACACTGGCCTTGTCTAAACTAGGATATTTCACCTTAAATTTTTTCCTGTTCCTATGACTGGTTCAGCTCCTTGGATGGTAGCAATGGTGAGCACTCTAGTGCAGACAAAGTGCTAGCATCCACTGGCTTTCTTTCCACCACATCTTGGAGACCTATTCTGAGCAGGGTTTGCTGATACAGTGATTAAAATGCCAGCAGCTGCCTGGAGCCATATTGACACTTCTGCTTCCACTAATGGAGTCGCAATGCTAGGAAAAAACCCTACTGTAGACACAGCAACTGTATGGGAGCAGATGGGAGTCCCTGCATGGGAAGTAGAGGAAGGCATTCTGGATGGCAGATGGGGAATCACATGTGATAAGGGAGACAGCTCATTTCAAGGACATCTCCTAACAGTCTCATTGTTTTCCATTTTCAGCAAAATGGGTGGAAATTCAAGTTTCATCCTTTCCAAGGTTAGTTGGAATGAGGGAGGTGGACTGTTGGTGGCTGTGTTTTCAGATCAGGACTTTGGCTTTTCTCCTGTGGCAGTGGTCTTCTGTGGCAGTGATGTGGGGGGATTGTGTTGGAATGTGAGACCTCATGTTACAGCACTTTAAAAATGAGACGCCATGTCTTGTTCTATACACAGAATCTCTTGTACCATGAAGGTGAACATGGTATAAATGTCCAGAGCAAGACAGACAAACCCGCAAACACTTATGTTCTTTAACTGCTGTGCAAACCATTCTTTTTTGTGAGCCCATCACAATTGATCTTCACTCCTTCTTTTCCCCCTGCCTTAGGGAGTCTCCATTTTATTTTCTTGTATTTCTCCCCCTCTTCTTTTCTTATGTGCTGTCCAAGTTGAAACTACAATGGGAGCTGGGCAGGTAATTGCAGTTGTGATGACAGGACAGGGAATGCAGTGAAATTCAGGAAGAATGTCCTAAGTGATTGTATGTTGGATACATTTCTTCAGGTAACGTTGACTTTTTTTGTTCCCTAAAGGAAATAATAGATTACCATGAAGGCAAGATTTGGGAGGATTTCTTCAATAAGCATTTTGAACAAGTAAGTGTACATGTGAACTGCCAAAGGAAATTCCTCAAGGTCAGCCACTTGCTTTGCCAAAGTAGGCGCACATGTGCAAAGAAAGGCTGAACGTACTGGGGAAGTTGGGAGCTGGAGCGTGCTGAAAACTGATGGGGAACATAGAAGATCAGTGTGAGTACAGCATGAACTCCCCTTGAGGAGTTGTGCAAAATGTAAGCAGTCAAGAACCATGCCAGTTAGAGAAAAGCACTCTTCATTAAATTCACAAGCACTCAGCTCACTGTGAATCTGCTTCGGCTTCTGAAAGCCACTAATTTACACTGGGTGTGCTCAGAAAGTTAACATACGTATTAGCAAATACCCAGCATCTGATTTGCATAGGAAACAAATATTTCATAATGGGCTCTTCAATCTAGTAGAGAAAGTTATAACACCATCCAGTCAGTGGCTGGAAGTTGAAGCTAGACAAATTCAGACTGGATTTAAGGCGTAACGTTTTAACGATGAGAGTAACTAACCATTGGAACAGTTTAGCAATGTGTTGTATTCTCCCTCACTGACCATTTTAAAATCAAGATTGGATTTTTTTTCTAAAAGCTGTGCTCTTGGAATTAGTCTGGGGAAGTTCTATGGCCTGTGTTATACAGGAAGTCAGACTAGGTGACCAAAATGGTCCCTTTGGGTCTCAGAATCTATGAACTGTTCAATAGTCTTGCTCATAGAGAAACAATATTTATGCTTTCAGATTATTATTCATTATTGTTATTAAAGATGTGATTTTCAGAGGTGCTGAGTTCTGGCGGTTCTCATTGATATCAGCTGGAGATTCAGCTGTTCAGCTTTTCTGAAGATCAGACCTTATTTAACTCTGAGAGAATTAGGGCTGGTCAAAAAAATTTTTGCACAATTTTGCACATTTTTTATTTTATTTTTATTTTTTTTTTGCACATTAAAAAACAAGCATATGTTCACAATGCAAAATTTCCACAAAAACTTTTTGGTTCCAACAAAAGTTGTGGTTAGAAACATGTTTGAAAATTTTTGGGTTTTTATTTTTCATGAAAAAAATCATGATTTTTTTTCAGGTCTTTAGTTTTTATTTTGGTTTGCCAGTGTGAAAATTTTGATTGTTGTCACGAGGGGTTTCCCTGACTCCTTAGCTGGATGAGTGTGCACATAAATACTTGCTACACTCATTCTAGCTGTATCTCATAAGGGGTTTCCCTTTGTGGTTTGGAAAGATGTCGGTTTCAGCAACTGAAGTTTTTCAGCAATTAAAAGTTTCTAGAAATTCAGTTTTTGGAAACCATGAAAAATTTTGTAAAACAAACTATTTCTGTTTTGAAAACTCTGAAGTGGAAACATTTTTAAATTTTCCAAAATTTTTACCGTCTTGACTGACACAGAGATAAAGAGGGTCTTTTGAAAATAATGGGCCATATTCTCAGCTGGTATAAATAACTGTAAATGCATGAACTTCTGTAAACCTTCGACCATTTATACCCAGATGAGAATGTGCCTTTACAATCAAAAGGCCTAATCTAACACCCCCAGAGCCAATGGGTGTCTTTCCATGGTATTCTGTGGGAGGTGGACTGGGGTTGAAAAGGCAGATAGTGAAGACAGGAATGCTGGGAAATCCAGAGGAGGGGAAATTTATTACAATAATATTTGTCTCCTAGCATCCTGAAATAAACGCTGTCCAGCTCCAGAGGATCCTGAATAATGTGGTCTGGACAAGTAAGTGAGTGGGGGGATTTCATAGTGGCCTTCAACTACCCAAAGGGGAGGTTCCAGGGAGGATGGAGCCAGGCTGTTCTCAATGGTGGCAGATGACAGAACAAGGAGCAATGGTCTCAAGTTGCAGTGGGGGAGGTCAAGGTTGGATATTAGGAAAAACTTTTTCACAAGGAGGATGGTGAAATACTGGAATGGGTTACCTAGGAGGTGGTGGAATCTCCATCCTTACAGGTTTTTAAGGCTCGGCTTGACAAAGCCCAGGCTGGGATGATTTAGTAACAAAGATTTGGCCAAAGAGGTGGTATTCACATGTACGTTAGAATTCTAACGTACATGTGAATACCACCTCCTTGGCCAAATCTCTGTTACTTATTGTGGTAGTGCCCCCTTGTGGCCCACTGCAGCAGTTGCTCTGCCTCTTTTTCCCTCTTAGTCCCAAAAAATAGTCCTGCAATAGGCCCACCTTCCCACAGGGTGGCCCTGGCCAACAGCTGTCATCCAAAGAAAATGTAAAGGAAAGGAGTCTCCTACCCTTCCACTCCACTTACTCATAGAGTGCTGACCCTCCAGACTTTCTCCCTAGAGGTCCAGCTCCTACATGAGTGGCTGACTCTCAGGACTTCTTCCCTGGAGTCTTTTTCCCCACAGTGTGGATCCTTATTCCAGTACTACCTCTAGGCCATATGCCTGGGGGTGGCCTTTTACCAGGCCTGTGACTCCCCTACTATCCTTTCCCTTCAGGGTCAATCACTGGCAGTAACCTCCCTCTCTCCTGCCACCTTCCTCCCTACCTCAGCTCTCCCAGATCTTTATGGAATTCACTCAACCCTTCCCCAGATGGCTCTGGTAATTGAAGTTAGCCACCTGATCCCCAGCCGATCGGGATCAACTTGTGGCTGTGGGGTTGGGCAGGGGAATACTTAATCTGAGCCCAGATGCCCTTTAAAGGTCAGCCAGCCTGTGTCAATGATGAATTGGGATTCTAACCCTTTTAGAATTGTTATGGAGTTAACTTCACCTATTGGCAGTTATACACACAAAGCGTTCCTTTCTCTTCCTTGATGTACCTGAGTAACTTCTATTACTCCTCACTGATGTTTTCCCTGCCACAGTCCCTATGCAGCAGTTCCTTGATCGGCTAAGCATCTGCCCATACTTGGTACATGGCACTGGAGAAGCATTTAGGCCTCGGTAGTTAACGTTAAGAGGAGCTGTGTGAGCATTGGATTAGGCCTCAGAACAGTTAGGGCCCAATTCTACTCAGCATCTGTGGTAATTCAGAGCAACTCCACTGAAGACCAGAATTTGGTCCTTCATTGTTAATAGTCCTATATCCTTACTGCACAGCCACAGAATATATTTTACCTGGGGTGGATATCATTCAAGACAAACTATTTTAAGGGACATTGAATTTGTGGGGACCATAATGGGTCCAGTTTCCTTCTCCCAGTTCTGCCACCATTAACAAGCAGTCTGCAACACAAAAACACAGTGTTTGACAATTTTGGGCAATGAGTTGTCTGAGTAAAAGCCTTCAATTGTCCCTTTATACTTATGCAGATAAAGAGTGAGATAGATGTGGGAGGATAAGTGGAACTGGGTGCGAAATGGCTTTCCTGTGCCACACATATTAGAGACGTCAAAAAAATTTTCCATCAAAATTGAGGATGAAAAGTTGAAATCTCAAATATTTTCATGAACTGAAAATTTGGGGAAAAAAAAACTGGATTGGGTTAGCTGAAACATTTCTTTTCAATTTTGACTTTCTTTTAATTATAATTGCTTAAATTTCAAGACAAAAGTTGCTTCAAACCAGAAAACCAGAATTTATTGTTTAGACAAATATCAAAATTAGAAGATTTGACAATTTAAAAAAAAATTCCTAAATTTTTCTAAGTAAAAAAATTTGTCAAAACTGACCCTTTCCCATGAAAAGTTTGGTTTGACAAATTGGCATTTGCAGATGATAGAATGCATTGTTGAAAAATTCCTGATCTGTTCTAAATAATGGGCTTTACCAGTACCAGCCTCTTTCATTGCTCCTCTCTCTGTGTAGATATATCATCTGAAGGCTTGGAAGTCTCTTTAATTTTCTCAAGGGTAAATGAAAATTATATTTTCAATCTTTATTTCAGTATTTTTCAAAAGTGACCCACTGGGCGTAGTGAAATTTATAAGAAAACTAACCAAGCCAGGTGAAGTCTTTACTCTTCATAGGCAATCAATTTGAAGACAGTCATTTCAAAACTTTATAGTGCATGATTCATATTCAATAAACACTGCTATAGTGAGATTACAACATCTTCACTTTCTGTAGAGCAGGGATCTGTGAGTTATTATAGTGTCTGCTCTGTGGAAGTCTACAGGCCATTATAATCATGGTTTGCAACAAGATTAGTTTCTTTCTGTTTCTTTTCATGACATTCGTGTATGGTTCAGAATTAGGTTTTCAGTTATGCTTGTGCGTTTGACAGCTCTCTATCTGTAAGAGAGACAGAGAGAAACACTAAGCACAAGAGTTCCAGTTCATCCTTGGTGTAGCTTCACTGTGGCTAGTGAAGCTGCACCATGGCTGAATTAGGCCCAAGGAGTCATGTGACTGCTCAAGGTCTCCCAGTAAATCCTATCTGGGATTACAATTTGGAGTTGCTCTTTAACTGCTATTTTCTGTAATGGCTAGAGTTAATGGGTCATATTCTGCTCTTCATCACATGGGTGCAGGGAGCTCTCATTTGCTTCCATGGGAATTGCACCCATGCAACTGAAAGTGGAACCTGACCCACTGTCTTACAGCCTCACCTTATCCAGGTTGAATCATAAGTGATGAAATTTGTAAATCAGATGGTTAGAGTTACAAAAGGTTTGGGGGATCCAGTCCTATCCCCAGTGAAATAAGTGGGAGTTTAACCACTGAGTTTTAAGGGCAACAGCCTCAGGTCTTTGAAGTCTATTTTTCCAAGTAATATTCATTGATTCAGCAGAACAATCCTCTTTTTCAGATCTCCAGAACTTTCGGCTGAGATTTAGTCTGGATGCCTGCAGAGGTATTCTGGCACTGCTGGATGTATCCTTTGGCTTAGGCTGTATGTTTATTTGACTCACCCAATACCTGACCTGAGCTTTACTCTCCATGGGGGAGGGACTCTCACTGTGATTTTCCACACCACCGGGGCATTTCCCTGCTTACTGATCTCCTAACTCCCAGTAACAACAGTTCAGTCAGGATGAAACAGGGCTGTTCTGTAAATGGCCAGATTCTGCTCTTATTGAAACCAGTAGCAAAACTCTCATTGATTTCAGCAGGAACAGGAGGAGCAGGCCCATCGTGAAGGGGTGAAGATCCCAAAATCATCATCATCATCATCACTGTATAAAATTATAGTGACTGATTTCTTTTCAATTTTGGAATCTCTGCCACTATACCAAGATACTGTCAACCTTAACGCCTCCACTAAGCTCAATGCCACTGGCACACTGAGTATTCAGGAATTCAGGATACTGTGGAAGAGGCTGCTTTTCTATCTGGTACAAAAATGTTTTACTTGCCTCCCTGTATACTTCTCAATCTGTCTTGGCTGGGAAACAGTTAAATCCCAAGAAACCAGTCTAATCTCTGGGTAGCTATGAAGACGTGAACTGGATGGGAAATACACAGGGAAATGGTCAAAGAGCAATAGTCTCAAGTTGCAGTGGGGGAGGTGTAGGTTGGATATTAGGAAAAATGTTTTCACTAGGAAGGTGGTGAAACACTGGAATGGGTTACCTAAGGAGGTGGTGGAATCTCCATCCTTAGAGATTTTTAAGGCCCACTTTGGCTGGGATGATTTAGTTGGGCTTTGAGCAGGGGGTTAGACTAGATGACCTTCTGAGGTCCCTTCCAACCTTCTTCTATGATTCAATGACTGTGTGAAATACATAATCTTAAGCAGGGCAGTTCTAAGAGGTGACAGAGGATCCAGTGAGAGTGGAGACACTCCTTTGTAAATGGTGTATAACCAGGAAAGGTCAGTTCTGGTGGAGCATCTGTTTTCACTGAGATTTCGTCTTTTAAAACCCAATTTACCTGCTGTCTATGTGACTGAGGCACAAGAAGGTCAGGGGCTAGATCCACAAAGGGACTGAGGCATCCAGCTCCAGAAGAGGGTTTATCGCTGTGAATCTTGAGCAGATATAGGCACCTGACTACTGTTGGGGGCAGAGTAAGCCTCACTCCTCTTCCCAGCATTTTCTATTGGCTAGGTTAGGCAACTCTCCACTCAGCTTACTGGCTTCTGAGAATCCCGTAACTCTCCCTGTGCACTGATATAGGGAGCCAGGGTGTCTAACTCAGGGCTGTGAATTCCACCAGGCAACCAGGCTCCTAAAAGTTAAGCATTGTGATGCACAAGTCCCTTTGTGGGTCTAGTCCCAAATGATATAGGGAAAGGTCCCATAGTGAGTCACTGGTTCATCTGGGATCAGAACTCTGGACCTTGCAAACTTCAGTCAGGGTGTATTCTTGCATGTGGGAACCCTGTGCAGGGGCTTCATCAATACATTGCAAACAGATTCCTTGGGACCACATTCTGCACTGACTGTACCCCCTGTGAAACCCCACTGGAGTCAGATTGTAAATAAGGAGAGGGTTTTGACCTCTAACGTTTCCAGATACAACTTCCATCTCTGTGGCTGCTTTGCAGAGGAAGTTGATAGAGATTCCTGTGTCCCCAGCAGATGGAAAAAGCTGTTTTCCTAAGCTACTGCTACTAAGTATAAGTAATAAATTGTTTTGACACCTCCACGTTGATGATCCACACACATAGCTAAGTAGGGTTTGTTTGTAAATGCTGCTTACTATCAGATCTCCCTTTCTAAGATGCTCAGAATCACTTTTGTTTCTTTCACTTATTTGATTATTTTTTTTAAACAGGAAGTTTTCCAGAAGAAAGATGTTGAGAGATCAGGAAACCTGGATTTAGTGGAATTGCATGCAGCTGTGCAGGAGACAGGTGAGCAGGCAGACGACTTTGGCAAGGAACCACTTCCTCATAAAAGCTTGGAAAATTCCCCGAACTGGGAAAGAACCAGAAGACTGTACCAAATGCCAGTAAGAGAGGCAGACAATGCACATACACACATTGCTTCTTGACCATAGCTATTACTCTCTGTAGCTGCTCTCCCAACCACTATTTCAGCAGCCAGGTTAAGCACACTTTATCAGTGTCACAACAATCTCAGAGCTTGGCTTCTGAAAGTGATTTGCAGTGTGAAGTTTCACTTCAGCTTCGAGTACTGTAGATCCACGTCTCATTGACAGGTCTCTACTGTTGTATGAAGGCAATCACTACACAGTTAACTCTCCAATATAAGCCCTATGTTGAACCTATACAATCTCCACACAGAGTCATAACTAACTTCACCTTAACAGTTGGTTTTGTGCATGTGTGTGGGGCGGGTTATATATTTGTGGCCCAGATCCTGAGCTGGTACAAATCCGTACAGCTCCATCAACGTCAATGGAGCTCACGCTGATTTACAGCAGCTGAGGATCTGGCCCTGTAAGTCCGCTAGACACACATACAGGCAGTAGCAGTTTCAGATTTCATTAATTTAAGATCTTTGCCCCTGATCCCGCAAGGAGAAACACACAGGTGGACCACCACATCAGGGCAGTGCCACATCGACTTCAGAGGATCAGGGCTTTTAAATGCTGATGATTTATTGGCAGTTTGCCTTTATCTGCTCCATTAAAGTCACTTTTCTTGGTGACATCCAAAATGGCAGCTATAATAAAGACGTGAAAGGGGACCTCCAAATCCGGATACTGCACTTATTTCCATTAAATGATAAGCGTTTTGCTTTGCTTGTGTTCCTGGCACAAATACTGAAAGACATTTGAGGTGAATTCACCTACATTTATTTGTGAGACAAAAAGAAACGAACATGGACTTGGAGAGATTTCCAGACCCTGAAAATGGTGTGGAGATAATTTACCCCACTAGTTTCAGCCAGATAGTCTTCTTCACCTCTTTTCCTAAACTCTTAGAATCATAGAATATTAGAGATGGAAGGGACCTCAGGAGGTCATCTACTCCAACCCCCTGTTCAAAGCAGGACCAACCTCAATTAAATTATCCCACCCAGGGTTTTGTCAAACCATACCTTAAAAACCGCTAAGGATGGAGATTCCACTACCTCCCTAGGTAACTCATTCCAGTGCTTCACCACCCTCCTAGTGACAAAGTTTTTCCTAATATCCAACCTAGATCTCCCCCACTGCAACTTGAGACTGTTGCTCCTTGTTCTGTCATCTGCCACCACTGAGAACAGCCTAGTTCCAGCCTCCCAGGAACTCCCCTTCCAGTAATTGAAGGCTGCTATCAAATCCCCCTTTATTCTTCTCTTCTGCAGACTAAACAAGCCCAGTTCCCTCAGCCTCTCCTCATAAGTCTTGTGCTTCAGCCCCCTAATCATTTTCATTGCCCTCCGCTGGACTCTTTCCAACTTGTCCACATCCTTTTTGTAGTGGGGGCCCCAGAACTGAACACAATACTCCAAATGCAGTCTCACCAATGCTGAATAATCTCTTCCCTCGATCTGCTGGCAATGCTCCTACTAATGCAGCCCAATATGCCGTTAGCCTTCTTGTGTAATATTGCTGTTAAACAGTTGCTGTGACTTACCCCAGAGGTGGCTGCATTGTGGTGGTTGGTAAAGGGAACCCATTATATTACTTGCCCTACCTCCCATGGATGTTGTGAGCAGAGATGGTCCAGATTTTGAACCACTCAAATTTTGGGGATGGCATTTGGATCTGGGGGCCCGGTATAGGTGGATCCCTCATTGTGAGGCGTAGTTAATGTCTATCAAGCACTATGAGATCTTCAGATGCAAGGTGCTGAGGAAGGGCAAAGTCCCGTTAGTTTTGTAGTTATCCTGTGATGCTCTCAGTGGCTCGGTGCCCTATTGTTCTTTCTTCCGTTTTATAGGAATTTCACTCAACAATGAAGTCTGTAACTTGATGGCGATTAGATACGGCAACCCTGACCTGAAAATCAGCTTTGAGAACTTTGTCTGCTTTATGCTGCGAGTGGAGATCATGGGCGGTATGGATGTTACTCAGCATGTCACTGATGCTGGACTCCAGAGCAAGTCTGGGGCCCCTTGCAAAGCCATTCGGTTCAGTCCCCTGGGCCGCAAGGTCAAGATATGGGACCTGGTTCTCTTCTCATATAAACTAGCGTAAAGCAAGAGTAACTCCACTGAAGTCAATGGAGTGGAATAGAGGGGAACTAGGCCTTCAGCCTCTAACCTTCTCCCCATCACCTTTCCCAGACTCCTAAACCAGGCAACCTGGAGAGGTTTGGTTCTGTGGAGAGAGCAGGTCTTGTATCTGGAACTGTAATGTTTGCTTATGCAAGGAGTTAAGGGAATAAGCGACAGAGGTTCCCTGTTACATAGGAAAAAGGGAGACCTGTGATGTGCCCCAGCCAGGTCTGCAATGGAGAGGGAAACCTCCTGAAACCCCAGGGGTTCAAATGATCACAGCAGCATGAGACAGCTCATCCTCCACCCCACATGTCACTGGAGAATGTCCCATATGCACCACCCAGGCATTTTAAACTACACTGGATGTGGTGGGGTCCCCCTGTATCTGCTAGAGGCTGTACATTTCAGTTCACTCCTGGGCTGGTGAGTTTGAATTGATCTTGTCTCTGTTGGCCATCAAATTAATTTTCCTCATTCTTTTTCTTCACAGAGGCCTTTTGCAACTTAACTAAAGATGGCAAAGGGATATATCTCCAGGAATCTGAGGTAAGGCCATGCACTTGCCCATCCCCTGAAATATAGCTCCATGCCTTACAGACCTCTGTGCCTGCTGTGTAAAAGGCTTATTAGAACAACAGGGCCTGAATCTCCACTGCCATACAGCTGTGCATGGTCATTTGCACCCGTGCATAGTGACTCTAAAATGCTACCATCATTAACCAAGCCTCACAACACCCCTGTGAGCTAGGGAAGTGTTGGTATCCCCATTTTATATATGGGGGAAACAGGCACAGAGCAACTATGGTCACACAGAAATTAGTGCCAAGAACTCCAAGGGTCCCAAACCTTTGCATTTGCCACAATATCATCTTCCCAGCAATAAAATGCAAGAGATCATACTTTTTGGAGGGCTAATGGGGGATATAAAATGTAGTTAATGGCTTGGATGTGTGCGTATAGTCACATCACTATCTGCTACTGGATGGAATCTATACTACACATGCTCCAGTGCTCATAGGTTGCTGATAGTAATGGAGCTGCTTCTCTTGCACCCTTGGGACAGGGTACGTGTTTTGGGATTTGAAGAGCACAGATTTTAATTGCAGCTCTGTGGGCCTAATTGTGATCTCACTGAAATCAATGGTAAAGCCACCATTGACTCTAATGTGAGCAGGATTGGAGCATCTGTGAAGTCCTCATACTATGTTGCCTCAGAGAGAGATCCCATAACCCTCCTACTCAATGGGAATGTTACTGAAGTCCAATTGAATGTGCCAGTTCAACCCACTTTCCCCATTATTTTACAGTGGATGATGATGACTCTCTATTCCTAAAAGCAAAGTAGTGGAGGAGGACAGAGTTGGACCTAGACACACTGGCCTCTCTCAGGACATGGAGGGCTGTTCCCTTTAACTTGTTGTACCTGCTGGACACTGTGAGCCAATACTGCAATCCTTACTCACGTGAGCAATCCCACATCAACCAATAGGATGGTTTATGTGTCTCAGGAAATACTTCTATGGACAGATTTGATCTAAAGATCCAATACGTGGTGAAATAAAGACTGGTTTTTATTTTTAATACATCATTTCAGACACCTCTGAGAATCAGCTGTTAGAGTGGGACTACATAGTTATGGATTCACTGAGGGACCAGGTGACTGCAAGCTGTGACATGTGGTTCTTATAACTAGCTAAGCTCCCAGGCTGAAAAGTCCCTTATTAGGTGTTCTAAATCTATAAGGCTCTTCCATACATTGAAGGTTGATTGTAGCTGGACACTATTATAATTAGTAATAGATATGTATATTATGGTAGAGTCCAGTTACGATTGAGGCCACACTGTGCTGGGCAATGGACAAACATAGGAGAGAGACCATCCCGGCTTATGATCTAAAGACACAAACACATTCAAATTCCACAACCCTCCAGGCAAATGTGATCAAGCTTGGTTTTTTGTCCCTCCCTCCCTATTCCTCCCTCCAGGTATAAAAAGAATCCCCGAAAACGATCGATGAGTTTGAAAGCTGAAGTCTCAGCTTTAGGGCCAGATCCTCAGCTGGTAGGAATTAAAGTCAATGGATCTATGCTGATTATACCAGTCAATTATCAGCACTCCTAGTAGTTTGTTTAGGGCTGAGACATCAGTGTTTGTAAAATTAAGGCAGGTGATGACTTGGAAAGGACAGTGAAGGACAGTTTGGTACAGTAATAGCATTCTAAGGATTGTTTGTCAGTATTTTACAACTTAGTAGAAGAATTCACGTGCATTGAGCAGCCTGAACATTTGTTATAGATGACATGGACACGCACAGGGGAGGTCTAATTCTGCACTTGCTTGTCTAAATAGTGGGAATTGTGTGTGTATTTGAGATCAGAATTTGGCCCACTGTAAAGTGGGGACTAAAGGCTGGCAGGGGCGAGGGAAGAAGAGGGAAACTGGCACTAGGAGTTGGGGAGGAGGACCTGGATTGGCTGTGCAAAGTGGCAGGATGGGAACTTATTGGATGAGGTATCTTGGGACTGGTAGCCAGCGGGGATGGGAACATGGGCATGAGGTGACTGGAGGCCAGGTGAAGAAGGAAAGAGTCAGATTGGGGAGGAACAAAGAAAGGAGAACTGGGATGGGGACTGGAAGAGGAGAGCCTAGGACTGTCTGAACAAGGAGACGGGGAGGTGGATAAGAAGCCTGAGGAGTAGAGACAGGGACAAGGTAAGAGAAGAGAATGTGATTGGGACAAGGAACCAGGGTAAGAGAAGACACAGGACTGGGATGGGAGCAGGTTGGAAGAGATGGGCAAAAAGGGTTATGCTTGTGGGGAATGGACAGAAGAGTTTGTGCCCACTAAAGCACACTCCCCTCCAGAGCCTGGAATGGAGCCAGAGATTCCTGAGTCTTGTATTCCTCTGCTGTAAGCAAATAGCTGAGAGACTCACTGGCAGAATGTCCCATCCCCCTCTAATGCTGGTCCACAGAGAGAGTTGGAACATACTCCTGCTCTCAGATGCTCTGCTAGCTGAAATGTGGTGGTGGTGAAGCACTGGGTATGTGATCATGTAAAGATTGTATCATAATGCATATGCACAAGGGGGCCAAATTAAATTTGCACAGGCAGCCTCACAAACTTTTTTTTAATGTAGGTTTTTGTGTGTGTAATAATAGAAGAAACTGAGTCAAATTTGGATTTTGGTTACATGTGTATTACCCCAGTGAAGTCCATGGAGCACCACATATGTAACGAGAGTAGAACTGGCCCTTAATATACCATCCTTTATACATCAGATAATCTTTACTGGGCAGAGCTCATTAGCCGGACTAGTTAAAGTATGATGCTTTGTCCCCCGGTAGTTACATTCTGTTTCTACCGTTATAGTTAGTCTGTTCTTGTGCAGTTACTTTAAGTATTTTTGTTAAAATGTTTATTTTTGTACTTTTTGTATCTGATTCTATTTATAATAAACAACATATCTGTCTCTGTGGCCTGCTACGACATGGATAGATACCAGTGTTCAGGTCTCTGCCATGTGCTCATCCCTGGGCTAGGAGTGCCTAGAAAATGGCATGGCTTTCCAAGCATGGCTGTCAGTTCACAGATTCCAGACACAGAAACCCCCTCCAAGGTTCTGTTAGCAGATCCTGTGATAAAGCATGTGGCTTTCCACACGGAGGGAATGGCCCTAGCTTCTTTCCTGACCTGCAGATGAACATGTTGGGACAGTGCAAACAAAACAAGTCTGATTTAATTACCATTAAGCTCACTGATTTACTATGTGTAATACCAATGGCATAAGAACCAGATGGACATTTGAGGAATTCTGGGCCCTGATCTTGCCATAAACTTTGCCCATACGGTCTCTGCCCACATGCAGATTCCCCATTGATGTCAGTGGGACTCCGCAAAAGTGCAGGGAGTTCATTGCAGATTGGGGCCTGACATTACAGATGAGGAAGACCTGTCAGCCCATGCAGGGTTTGTCACACAAAGTGTGATCAGGGAGAATAAGAATCATTTATAGCTGGGGGAGTTTGCCAAAAATAGAATTAACTGCTGGGCATGGTTTGAATAGCCTCTCACATGGGTTATACTTAAAATTGGGATGCGGGACCTATTTCCAAATGGAGGTAGCAAGGTTATGTTGTACAGTGGTATGATTGTTATATAATTTTATACATGTTTATTTTCTCCCTATTTACTGCTGAGCAGTGTAATTGCAGGGAGATTATTTTGCTATTGATTATTTGATCCAGAAAAAGAACAGTATTCATCTGTGCCATAAATCACTAGCATTTCCAACAATAAACTGCACTGAGCTATGTGACTTGCTCTTACACAATTGTAAAGAATGTTTTACTGGAATTATATCAAAATGTGTACAATTCAAAGGACATTATCTGGATCACAATAAAATGTTTTGGCAATGGTGCATGCTCAGATACTGTAAAGCTTTTATGTCTCTCACAGAGTAACATTTCCTGGGTAATTATGAAGATCTGTTACTCCTCATTTACAATGTGCATCATGGAAAATGATATAGAAGGATTCTGAAGGATGCATTCATTTCTAACCACCAGCGTTTACAGAGACACTGAGCTTTGCAATGGGTGGCATTGCTATAGCAGATGGGTAAGAAGGAGCGGAAATCAGACTGGATGCCTCAGAGGATTAGTAGTGGGGATATGGAATCTTTGATGAAAAGATTGGAATGGTTTACTTTACAGAGGAGATGAACAAGGGACAGGTATACAAGATAGTGGACGGTGTAGAGAAGGTGAATAGCAGTGTCCTTTTTGAGTACAAGAGCAAGGAGACATTACATGAAACTGACAAATAAGTTTACATTTTTACACTACACATATTTAGCTGGTGGAACTCATTGCCACAAGGTATTACTGAGGTATCACAGTAGAATTCAAAAAAGGGTTAGATATTTATAAGTATGACAACAAAACACAGAATTCAATAGCAAGAATTTTTTAAAAAATTAAACAAACTGTGGACAGGCTATAAAGCCTTCTGCTTTAGGGCCCAAGAGAATTAAATTATCCCATTATAAGTTACTGTAGAGTTTCTTGCAATCATCATTGTCCTTTGTTGGAGACTGGCTACTGGAGTAGATGTACCCCTCGTCTGATCCAGTCTGGCAATTCCTACTATCAGTTCAAATTAAGTCAGAGTGCTAAGCCACCTGTCTGAGGCAGCCTTCACTCACTAGCACCCTCTGGGAGTTATGTGGGGTGCTACAGTGAGTCTGAGTCCATTTCTCCCATCAGTCATTGAGTTCCGTGTCTACCAATTTCTTGTTATAATGGCAGCTCTCCAGCTGGGTCCTAATCAGTCACCGCCCTTTCACCATAATAGTCAGAAGTCCCATAGCTCTAGCGCAGGGTAGACACTTTTCCTAAGTCTCTTACTATGCGTTCTGTTGGTGGTGATGGGGAAACCCCATGGCTGCCCACTCCACTGATTTCCAACTCAGGGAGGCTGTTTGAGCAGCTACAACCAGTGCCTTGCTGCTCCCTAGCTTACCTCCTCTGTAGGTTTTCCCTAGATTCTCATTCTAGTTCTCCCTCTCTGGAAGGCTAACTTCCCTAGAAGCTCCTTGTCAATCTGGTGAAGGGAGCTCCTCTCTCTGGTGGCCAACCTGCCCTTCTTCCTTGAAGCCCTTTATCTTTACAGATGGTTTGAGGTCCCCAATCAGCCTCAGCTGGGCAAGCAATTTTCTTACCCTGTAGGTGCCGAGGCAACATGGGGTCTGTACATACCATGACACCACCAAAGAGCCTTCAGACACTGAACACTTTTAGTCAGATACATAAGACGAATTGACGGTTCTCGGTTTGATTGCTAATGCTTACTGCACGGGATTGGGGAGCTGCAGACCTGTGTCCTTTTCCTGATTACTGTTGACTCGCTGTGTAACTTTGGGCTAGTTACTTCTCTTCTCTGGGTGTCAATTTCCCCATCTGTAAAATGAGGATAACAACTCATCCACCTTTCTTAAAAGCACTTTAAGATCCTACATGGAAGACATATGCATGCAGTCAGTTATCAGGTACAACACCAGCACAGTGTACATGCGCATTGACAATGAGATTCAAACACAGTGACAGACTGAGGCGCAGAATACAGGCTTTCTTCATTAGAAGATTTTTCATTCGTAACTAATAATAGTAACAGTATCTCCATGAATTACACAAAGCACCACTAGATGGTGCCCCATCCTTATAGGGAAGCCTGCCAGTCTGCAAACACAACCAAAGACCTATGAGAGCCCAAGAAAGTGTTTCCCTTAGGAAATACATCTGGATGGAGGGACATGAAAAATGAACAGGTATAAGGTATCCTTTTACAGATTAGGAAAAGTCAGCTGTGAGGTGCATCGAGACTGGTGATGGGATACGGAATACAATATTGCCAAACCCAAGCATTTAAAAGTAAGGGTCAAGTCCCTCAAAATCATGACTGGCTTAAAATCATGAGATTTTATAAATAGTAAAGGTTGGGTCCTTTTGTGGTTGGGTCACATGTCCAAGATATCCTCCACAATGAAACTTCCTTTGTTTTAAAACTGAAAGTTGAAATTCGCTCATAAAATGACCTCAGAAGATGAGGCTGTAGGAAAAACACCCAATAGCACAAGATTTATAATAAAATCACAATGGCAATGCTGGGCCTCATTTCACTTCTGGGGGTCACCAGGTTGAATTCTGTTCAGGTTGGTCCTGAATGGCAGTCACCGCTGTAGATAAAGGCCAAGCCCTACTTCTCTCATAAAGCACTCCAGGGCTGAGCTGAAGGAAGTGGTTGGATGCTTACTCCCTGCCACAACCCCCTCTATCCTTGGCCTTCCTGCTAAATCTGCCAATGGTGTGTGCATGGGCACATGCCCATTAGGAACTCAGCAGAGAGAATCTCGCTGCTTATAGGATGGCTCTTTTCTTCCTAAGCTTCATACTGCTGCACTGACTGCCCCTGAATGAAACACAGATGCAATTAGCAGAGATGTGGGCCGTAGTGTCTGTGTGTCGGGGAGGGAGGTTTCCCACAAGGGATAATGTTTAGAACCTGAAATCAAAACAAGTTACGAGAAGCAAAAAAATGGAGTCACCCTTTTAGAGTCACCCACTCTATTTATACTAGAGTATCTCCTAGAGCCTGACTGAGATCAGGACCCTATTGGGCTAGGCACTGGACACAGTCCCTGCCCCAGAGAGCTTACAGTCGAGATAGACAAAGGGTGGGAGAAAAGAAGTATTAATTATTATTAGTCTCATTTTACCGCTGGGTAACTGAGACTCGGGGAGATTAAGCAACTTGCTCAAACTCACCCAGGAAGCCTGTAGAGAGCCTGCAATTGAACCCAACTCTCTTGAGTCCCAGTTCAGTGCATTAACAACAGGCTCATTCTTTCTTTCGGTAACAGAAAGCTTTCCCACCTTTGAGTTTATCACACTGTTATGAACCCTGCTTTCCTATAGGCATGCTCCCCTCTCTCTAGGTTCATCTCTGGTGAGGGGCATGTGGGCGTTGTGAAAAGCAGGCTGTGTCCACACTGTGGTGTCTAGTTACACATGGCAATGAAAAGCTCTGGCAGTGGGGACGGCTCAGGCAGCAGGGATGCTGGTCCTACATGGATGCTGCCAGAGCCTTTCCCTGTGGCAGGGAAAAGCTTCAGCAGTGGGGAGGCAGCAGGATATTACACTGCTAAAAATATTACTGTAGCAGTGGGAGGCACAGCTTGGGTGTGTAGAGAACTGTGTAAGGTACATACCCTAGGGTTCAGATGTGGCTTAACTCATCTAAGCAGTACCTCACTGTCTACATTGCTAATTATACCCATGCTGGGGGGGGCGCGGGCTATGTGGGTATGTACTCTACATGCTGCCCTAGGGAGTGTTCAATGTAGACGTCCCATTTATCCCAGGCATCCAGTTTCTGATCCCTCATCTAAACATGGGGTGAGGCAAAGTTTGCTCATCTTAAATTAACCCTTGTTCGGTGGGTATCAGGTACTGCCCCTCCACCCAGCTGCGCACACAGATTGGTAGGCAGAGCTTATTACATTTCTGAGCTGTTGTGACACAAAAGGAGGGGGGGGGGGAAGGGAAAGGTTTTTCCCAGTGAGCAGCTTTTCACGAAATGAGATGCTAAAAACGATGTTTCTCTTTGTCTCGGCTTCCTGCTGTGTCTTACGCTGGATTTCACCTGCAAAGGAGCCTCACCAAGATGGAAGTTCAATTTATCAGCGCAGTCAGGATTGATTTGTTACACCACCTATTCAGGGAAACGAATGTCTCCTTCACATTCCACGCCATTCTGGGCAAATCTTGTTTTTTCTCTGATCAGCTGTGTAATGAAAGAAGCTGACATTCCACAGCTGAAGGAAAAAAACCTATAGAATACAGCCTGACTATGCCCAGCAAAGCAACACCAGAGATAAGTGCCACTTGGAATACAAAACAAGGCCTAGGACTGCCCAGGCTGAGCACTTGGGTAGCTGTAGCTCCCCGAGGTGGGCAGAAGCTACCTGTTTGGATTTTAATTTAGATTTCTGTTGACTGATGGTAAAATGTCTCAGATGGATGGTGTTGAAGACCAAAGTCCCCTGATTACATAACTTACAGACAGTGAGGCAGATCCTTTGATCAAGCCAAGCCGTCCTCAGCAACAGATGGGAGGGTGGGTTTAAGTGACTTTTCACTGCAGTGATTCTGAGGTCGGTCTGTTCCCTCATGAATGGTCAGCCGCTTACAGACCAAGGGGCCAGAGCTGTATGACAGCCCTGTAACAAAATGATTGGAGCCATCATTCTGAAGCTGAAACTGACCTGGCAGGCAGTCTTGCCTAATGGATAGTGTGCTGCCTTGGGATTGAGGAGACCTGGGCTCTGTTACTAGTGACCTGCAGCCAAGTCATGTAGGCTCAGATCCCCAAAGGGATTTAGGGGGTAACAATGTGATCTTGAAACTATGTAAAACTTGGCAGCCTTACCTGAGATGGGATTGGGGGGGGGGTCCTTGAAAGCAGCATTCCAGGGGTAAAAAGCAGAGTTTGTGGGGAAAAAAGAGGTTTTCCCCTGGGAGACATTTTTAATGAGAAAATTCACTTAATGAAAATGCCATTTTGACTGAAAATTTGCAACCTCAGTCTAACACAAACCCCAGTCTAACAAAAACAAAATTGCAACCCCAATCCAACACAAAATTTGCAACCCCAGTCTAACACAAACCCACAAGAACTAATGCCTCCACCCACAATGAGGTTTTCCAAAATAAAAATCAGTCCAAACCATAACCAAAAACGCAACCCCAGTCTTTGAGAAGGGGGAGAGGGAGGGCCTGAAGCTGAATCTAGATGTAGATCTATTTTTTGCAAATGGTCCCTAGCTTTATAATGGGCTTGTAATGAGAATACATACCTCCCCAGCAAGACAGGCATGAAGAGGTTAATCACATGCAGAAAGAAATAAGGAGACGCTTCTCCCCATCCCAGCTGAGCTGCCAATTATGGAGGAAGATGTTTCCAGGTGATGCTCATTAAGGCTTCACAAAATAAAGAGGGGGGTTCTCCCTCCCCTAACCTTTCTTGGGAAGATGCAGAATTTTTCTCCTTTTTGTAGGACACCAATTGGTATAAAGTAGCTGTTGGGGAATGGAAGAAGTAAGGAAGTTGAGAAGGCCCTGAGACCATGGCTCAGGAGTTGAAACCAGTGAGTGAGACAGTGGAGATTAGAAATTTCTGATCAGTTTGCATTGACTTTGTGTGAAGAAAACTCTGATGGTGCTTTTCCTTTGGATTGTGGTTGAAGGGAGTTTAAAGGTGACTCAAAAAGAAATGGGAGACAATTGAGCTTGTGTCCTTTTTATCTACTTCTCCTCCGCTCTCCTCACGCCAGAAAAAAAGTCTTAATTTTCTTAACAGTAGAAATTCAGGCCTTGCTTGCTTAGTCTAGCAGGCTCTAAAGCTGTGTCCACACTAGCCTATTCCCCTTACATTTTTCCATTGTTGCAATTGCCGATGATGTGCCGGCAGTTGGAGTGGCAGCATAGAAAAGACCCCAATGGGTGCTTTAATTTCTTTAACCACCATTTTATCTAGACCTATGCAGAGTAAATTAATGGGGTAAAGGACTCCTCAGTCAGACTACTTAAAATGTTTGTTTTTGTTAACATCTAGTAAACATCAATGTCTTATGAACACTCTGGAGACATGATTTTTCCAAAGATACAACACCCACTTCCCTTCAAGTGGGAGACCTCATGTTGTGTCTCCTCAGATATCCTACAGGAAATCCTGTGGAAAAACCATGGAGAGGGGCAGCTGATGCTTGTCACTTAAGAACTCTAAAATTAAACCACACTGTTTCCCACTCTTCTTAACCTTCCAGGCTTTCTGTAGACACCATTAAAGAGTCACAAATCATGTTAGTAGGTCACCTTTAAAGTGGGAGGTTACTTGCTTTTCTCAGCATGTGTTAAGCTCCACCCCACTGTGTGCTGCTCATTGCTTCTAAATGAACAGCTATAGACTATTACCTTATTGTAGCGAAGCAGCATCACCTCCCTCTGAGGCCCATGCCAAGGGACCAACCCATGCCACATGGTGGGCAGGCCCAGGTATGGCACAACCCATCCGCTGGACGAACCGAGACGGGCTAGGAAGAGGAAGTATAAAAGCAAGGCCCTGCATCTCAGTCAGGAGAGAGCTGCTGGAGGAGAAAGCCAGCTCAGGCCTGCTGCTGCAGTGGGAGCCTGATGAGGATGCTGGCTGAACTGAAAACTCACCTGACCCACTTTCCCTGATGCCGAGGAGGTACTGGGACCGTCACTGGTGACGTACCCTGATGAGGCTGCTGAGAACCCTTAGAGGTGGGTACATTGTATCGGGGGTGGAGGAAGTAGCCCAGGGATAGCCACTCACAGTGCGACTGTGCTTGTGCCTGAGCACCAGTTGGCGCGTTGCAGCTGGAGCCCGGCTGACCCAGTGGCAGAATGCTCTGCCACTGTGAGGCCCTGGGCTGGGGTGCAGTGGAGTTGGGAGGGCCTGTGTCTCCCTTGCCACCCCAACCCTGTGGTGGTCGCCTCACCCCGGCCTATAAAGCCTTGCTGATGCTTGACCCCTTTTGCCTACAAGCCCAAGACTGTATTGGAGCCCTGCCTGGGGACATAGACTGCTTACCTGCCTGCCCCTCCCTGCTTGAGGGCCAAGAGCTCATAGCCTCCTCAAGGAACTGCCTGGCTACAGACCAGCCCCCTAACTGTTGGCTTTTTGCCCTGCTGGAAGCGCTGGGCACCTAGACAGACATGAGCCCTCCTCCCCTCCCCTGCCTTTGTCTCTGGGGACTTTCCTTGGTGTGGATGGCAAAGCAGCATGGCCTCCCCACAAGGGTCAACCCCAATCAGGTACGCTAATCTGGATGGTCAGGGGTGGCCCCGAGTGGGTCAGCCTCACTGTTGCCAACTCTTCCAATTTTATCGAGAGTTTTGTGATATTTGGGGTCTTCTCTTAAAACCAAAAGGCAAACAAAAAGAACCTAGAGCTTTTGGGCTTAAAAACAGTGAGATTTTTTTTCTAAAAACTCATGAATTTTGGGGCCTGACCCCAGAGTTTTTAATATTTGAGGTTGGCAACACTTTCATTTCCACCTCGCCATCTGTGTGCACCACTGAACCAAAACCCCCAGATCTGAGCAGCATTGAACAGCATTGCCTCTGAAATCTGGGTCAGCATTTTGTAACGTGGATGACCCCTCTGACAATTGAAATTGCTGAGTTTTGCACAGCTCTAATTGCATCAAATACATGAAGAAAGGGACCTTATATCAAACTCAGGAACTGCTAAGCATGTAAAGAATTTGAGAGGCTAAATTTACACAGAAAATAATTCATGTGCTGCAGGGAACAAACTGCTGAGTGTAGCAGTAGGGACCATTAGTTTTTTGAAAAAGTTGAACTAACCTGGAGAGAAAAAAACATAGTTTTGAGTCACGGCAGTAATTCAGAGGGGAGGCTGAGCATCTGTAGTACTCCTGCTTAAGTATTTAAGAGCATAAGGGTGAACTGGAAAAATACCCAAGGACTTCTGTTAAGACTCTAACAATCTGCATGGAACTTGGAGAGAGGCTCACAGGTTGCAGGAGGGAAGAGTCTGGGAAGAGGGAGGAGGCACTATGAAGTCCGGCTGGAATGCTAGAACTAGTTTAGTTTATCCTTATTATCCAGCACACGATACATGAAACAAAGTGTAACTCCACTGACCTTAACTGAAACTGCACAAGCAGGTTGAAGAATTAAAGTTCCGTCTTAGTTCATAGTAACTCCATCCATCAGAGTTCCAGGATACTGAATTACAAGGAGGATTTTCACTGGTTGATCATACCCGAAGGTAGGAAGCTAGTAGATTAAGACTTTCATGATGTAAAATATACAAAGAACCTTCTGTCCTAAAATATTCCATGCCCTGATGGGCAGACTGTGGGGACAGATCTGTATGACAACCTATGCCATCTGAGGATCTGGCCCTGCATGATTTAGTCAATAAGAAGAGCCCCCTCTGGTGGCCAGACTCAGTGAGCCAAATCCAATTCTGGTATAAGAATAGGATGACCAGATGTCCTGATTTTTAAAGGGACAGTCCCAGTATTTAGGGCTTTGTCTTATATAGTTGCCTATTACTCCCAAATCCGCATCCTGATTTTTCACACTTGCTATCTGGTCACCCTATATAAGAGGGTAAAACTGGAGGTCTCATAAGGTGACTGGGTTATGGAGCAGAATGAAGGTTGGGTGGCACTCTAAACCTGCATTTCCATACTTCCAGCTTCTGTGTTTGTTTTTGTTTTTTTGTAGTCTTACCTTAATGGAGCATGTCCTGGGTATGTCGGTGCTGGATTTAATGACAGAGTTAAATTTGTAAATATATAACTTCTCTCAAGTAAAGTTATTTGCCTGAAGTTCATTGCTTTAGTGTTGAGCAGTCAGCAATGAAAAAGGACGGGTCCTATGGAACTACTTGTTGTCTGTCTTTAAAAATTGGCTAACGTGTTGTAACTGTGTTAATGGACCTAGTCTGGTCTCCTCCTGCTTGAATTGTGCGAAAACTGTTCAAAGCGATAGCTGCAGCCTTCCTGAAACCTTTCATTGCCACACATTTTGGGGGGCCAGATTCTCTACTGCGCTACAGCTCCTTTGCACTGCTCAGCTGGTACAAAGCAGTTAGCTGGCTGCAAACGCCCAGTAGAGTTGTCAGAGGAGAAGTGCCTGTTGACATGAGTGTCCAAGGTCACATCAAGCATCTGTGAAGAAGGTATACTGAAGATGAGGGTCAGGGAGGGAGTATGGTGTCAGACCTTCCATCAGGTGGTCCCAACATCAGTGGCACAGCTTAGAGCAGCTGCTGGGCTGCTTAGTTGACTCAGGGCTGAGGTCAGCCCTGAAAATCAGCAAGTATATGCAACTCCTTTACATTCCCTCCCCACCCCAAAGCTCTGTGTTTGGGCAGAGTTCTGGCTTAGAAGTGAAGCTAGCCTGTTAGCCAAACCATTCTTGTGTGTGTGCTTTAAAAAACCCAGACTTTTCCATACATGATTTCAAATTTCTGTATCCCAGAAACAACTCTTCTGACTTGTCCTGGCACTCACCTATGTTGGCTGAACCTGGAAGCTGAAAAGACTTTTTTTTTAATTTTTTTTTTTTTAATTTTAAACAAGCATTTTTGGTGGCAGCCAAAATTAAGCTTCTACTACACAGCTGACTGTCCCATTAAAGATGGGGAATCTTTACCCCCTCCATAATGAGCAAGATCCAAATGAAACACAGTGTAGACACAGACACACACACACACACACACGGATTAATTAGATAAATGCACACAAGCACTTTGACGTGCATCAGGCATTGTCTACTTACTAACTCTTACCTATAGCTTAGTTCTAGGTCTTTAGACAAATCTTAATCTGTTTCTATAAACAAATAACACATTCATTTACATGAATAATTCACATTTCTTATGCAAATCATCTTCCCTACTGCTGTTCTTCTGAGAATAATATTCAGTTTAATTACCACATCTATTTACCGAATCTGTTTACCCAGGGTAGCTGTGTCCATGAACATTTAGTTCAAGAGGCCCAAGGAACATCAGGGGAGCCTAAGCTGAGACTCACGGGCTCCCTACGCCTCTTGTTTTTGTTCTGATAAAGGATCTGTGGGGGATTTGTGATGTCCGTGCAAGAGCAGCAGGCTGGCAGCATTTTCTCCTCCTCCCAGTGACTGTATTTGCTGTTAACTGAAGGCAACCTTCTCCTGTTTCCTACCCTGCTGTTTATAGTTAGCACAAGATCCAATGAAGACACTTTGAATAATAGCCCTACACCAAAGGAAGGTTATTTTAATATTTTTTTCAACTTGGTAATTGCCATGGAGTTTGAAAACCTTCCAGGTTTTACCGTTCTTAATTATGCTATCATGCATATGCATCATCTGCCTGTGTGCTCGTTACTGCAAGGAGATCAGAAAACAACATTTTGGAATGGTTTCCTCTGTATATCTCATATATATATTCTTATGAAACATTCCCTCCTAAATGGGGCAATCCCCTTTGGCTGGAACATATCTTGTGAGCTAGAGCAAAATCCTCCCAGTGCAATTAAGTACAATCCACTTCTGCTTGATTCTACCTGGAAATCCTCCTTGTCTCTTATCATTGTTTGTTTAATTGCTTATTCAGTGGAAATTATTACAGTGTCCTGATGGGCTTTATTTCAGACCTGCTAGAATGCTGATTGCCTGTCTTTACCTGCTTTATTTGTATCTGTTGATCTTTCTGGTTAAAAAAGCAACCTCTGGGACTAACAAGTTCTAACAGTTCTGTATATATTATTGAAGTGCTTTTATGATTATTGAAGTTTTTATGGGTTTTAATTAAAAATGACACTGTTGGGTTTCTAAATTTTATTTTTGCTCAGTGACTCCAGATCAAACTTGCACAATTGACAAGTTGAAAGAGAATTCTCTTTCTCTTAACTAGTAGCCTTGACAGCTTAGCCTGGGATTTGAAAATTAAGCTATGTTTCTGCCTCTTAGACAATCTGTAGTAATGACCCTGCAATCAGATTTTAGCTGTCAGTTCTCATGACCATGCATGAGCCAGAATATAATCCAACTTGTTCTACCATAGCTATTATGGCTCTGCAGAAGTAAACACTTGTTTATGCCACGAAAGTAAAATGGGTGTGACTCAGAGAGGCACAGGGGACAGACTGACACCTCCTGACTAACCTTCTCTTTTGATCACAATCACCTCTTGCTTGTGTGTATGTCTTTCAGGGAGCTGAGTAGTTGGGTTATCGATGTCAGTTGCTAGCATTTTGAAGCTGATGCTTTGAGAAAGAAAAGTGGTGTGATCAGACGGTAGGTCACATTTTACATTTCCACAGCTTTGATTGTATCAGATGAGTGGTTATTCTCATGAATTTTTCATCTAAGAAACAAAATGCCTTGTTGAAGTTTATGTGCTATGTAGTGTCAGTCCATCAAAGGGTAATTATTTTTGAACAATGGAGCTGGTTTAAACTGGGGTCATGTATGTTTCCTATAACTAGAAGTTCTTGAGCGCAAATAATGACAGTTTATACATTTCAGCTCTGCACCTAGTGTATTGGACCTATCCATGTTCTAACCCAGGCAAAGCCCAAACTATGGGGATGGGACTGAATCCTTCTCAGTAACTTACAAAGCCATGAGTTAGCCCTAGAAAACATCATTTGCTCCCAAGCAAGAGCGCACTGTTTGTTGCTGTGTGCCCCCTTCCCGCTCTCCCCAGCTTATTAAACAACTGTAGTTACACAGCCCTAGCTACACTATGAAATTGACTAAGAGCTTTTTCTGAGCAGACAGTTGTCTGAAAGCTGCCTAGCTTGCTATTTGATCTCTCTTTCAGGAGTAGGGAGATGAATCTCTTCCTATGTTTGCTTAACTTAATTTCTAACATTAGTTCTCTTTTAAGGTGCTTTGTCATACGCTCTCTTAAGCTTTTTTTTTGTCAGGTTATGGATGCAGGCTTTTCCAGGAGGAAGGTATGGGCCAAAGCCTTGTGTCCAATTGTGAAAACTGTCCTGGCCACAAAAAAGAGGTGTAAACATAGCTGGCAATGTGTAGCTTAATTGAAGCCTGAATGCTCATTGGCATCAGGCCAAATATAGTCCTGTGGAGACTGGGCTCCAAACACTGCTCAGCATCTGCATGCGGAGTAGAAGCTTTAAAAGTGATAGAGAGAACACTCAGTTCAAGATAAAATCTTGGGGAAAAAAACAAACAAACAAGCAAAATGTTGTATTCTCCTATCTGAATTTCACCTATCTGAAGTGTGACTCTATTACTGAATGTGGCAAAGGGACACAATCATGCAGCCAGATAACAGACTGATAAACTTATGCATTCAGATCAGGAAAAGCATTTGATCTGAAATCTGAATCCGCTCTAATGAAGGTTGTTCATGCACTGTTGGGTTATATGCATATCACTGCCCTCTACTGGATAGAATCAGAACTGCTCAACTGCATCATAAACTGTAAAAACAAGGAGAGTTCTGCAGCACTTTAAGGACTAACTAACAAATTTAATTTCTGTAGGCATAAGCTGACAAATCTGACGAAGTGGGTTGCAGCCCACAAAAGCTTATGCCTGCAGAAATTAAATGTGTTAGTCTTTAAAGTGCTACAGAACTCTCGTTGTTCTTGCTGTATACAGACTAACAAGGCTACCCCTCTGGAACTCAAAACTCTGTATTGCTAATAGTTAAAAAAAGATACTCCTTTAGCTCAAGTGGCCTTCTGGAGCATGAGGATCAGAGAACTGGACACCACTGACAGTGACCATAGAGTGCAGCCTAATGACAGGTGTGGTGTTAGTGGTGACCGATTCACTACCATATTTATGCCTTGCACATGAAATATCGGTTGGGAACTGTCAGCAGGGCATTCCCCATGGTAAACATAACAGAATATACTTGCGCTGTCTTGTAGGCATATTACACACTCATTGTTGTCCACCCGTGCTGCTGGCTACTTCCATTGGTCTGACCTGGAATTAAGACACAAGGCTTCTCAGAGGCCTGCTCCGGTGTGATGCTAAGCTCCCACACTGAAGTCAGTGAAAGTGAGACGTGATCAGCACCAGGCACTGAGTGAGTAGTTTTGATATAAGCAGCTAATTCTGCTGCAGGTAAATCGATAGCTATATCTTGGCCCCTAAAGGGGGGAAAAAGATGCCATTCACGTTTTTCCCTGCTTAAGTGCTGGTAACTTCCTGGCTGCCTTGAGTGGCCTTACTCCACTGGTGGTTGCCCTGACTCAGAGTTAAGTTTTGCCATAGCCCAACCCAGCACTCACCTGAGCATTTGCCAACCTTGACCTCTGCTCTGCAAGCTGCTTTTGACGTCCTTCTAGGCAAGAAATTGCTCTGAGGCTGTGTGTTTTGCTTCACCTGACTATTGCTTACTGTGGAAAAAATCATCCAGTCAAAAGAGGTTAGGCATCTGGACCTGGTTATTGGTTCCAATCACATCTTGGGTCAGTAAGGCAATAGGCAAAGAGAGACCGCCACTAATTTAAACCCCACATATGACTGACTTTAATGCAGTTAGATGTGGAGGATGTACTCTGCTGGATGACTTCTTCCACGTCTTAAAACATCCCCAGTTGCATTGTGATCTTTAAACTGAGTTTTTTCTTTAGTTTCCTCCCATTGCTTTAGCACTTGTGCAGCTCCAGCAATGCCAGCCTAGGTGGGAATGCTAGAGTAGACTGATAATTAGCATTTTTATCACCATAACACTGAGACCTAACTGAAAAAGGGTTAAATGACACTGGTAAAAATGCCGGTATCTGGTCTACTTCTGGCTAAGCAGTGTTACAGCAAGGGGGGATATGTGAGTGAAAGGCACTACATACACATCAGTAATTGGACTGCAAATGCTAAAGATGGGAAACATTAGTATATCATCAAGGACTCTTTTTTTTTTTTTTTTTTTGGCCCCTCTCCCTTGGTGCAAACAGGATTTATAATAGCTCTTTTAGACAACTTAAGAGCCACTGATACCCCTTATAAAGGTCTTCCAGAGTGGAAGTCCATGCACAATCCTCTACAGTGGAGGAATTCCTATATCAAGTTCTTAATTAGTTCTGTGTGAATTAGAATGAAATCAAGAATGCAGCTTCCAGGGCTATTAGCCAATTCAGTTAATTAACCCTTGAGGTGAGTCCTAATCCTCCTCATTCCTTTTGTGTGGAACAGCTCATGTTGCTTGAGGAGATCTTCAATTAACTATCACTCTAAAGAAGCTTTCCTCTTTATTTTATTTTTTAATGCCTAGTATCTCCTCACAGCTTAAACCTTTAATTAACTGGAGATGTCATCAAGGAAAACTTGCCAGAGAAGAATGTTCGTGATTTTAATTAAAGAAGATCCTCAATAGTTAGTGGAAAAAATCTATTTGCAGTTCAATCCCAATAATAGTGAAGAAAAGCCCACAGGAATTCTTCCATTTCCATCTTTGATGCATTTAATGCTAACATATGATGTGCAGTAATGATGTGACAGTTCTGGTGGAAAATAAAGTACTTTAATGCATCGAATTTGATTCTCCAATTGAGGCTGCAGCTGTGAGGCAAGCTAGAGTTTAGTTAGCCTGACAATAGAAAAGGTACTGAAAACTTTCTATAAACTCAGTCTGCTAGCTCATAAGTAGAAGTAATTGTTTTTGTGATTTCTCCTTGGGGATACATACTTGAAGAATTCATCGCTCTACATAGGCGCTACCTTCTGGAAGGACTAAAACAAACTGACTGCTAGGAACAAAGAGAAATGTATTCGCATTGCATTACAAAGACACTGCAAAGGGTGAATCTTAACTTTCTGGCACATGTTTTTGTCATTTTATACCAATCAGCAGAATATCTAGGCATCAACTTTGAGGCTTCCTGAAATGAAGCAGTCTTTTGTGCAATACCTGCAGCAGAGCCAGTCAACTGTGCTGGAGATTTCAGTGCCTTCATCTGCAGCCCTTGATGAAGAGGTCTTTTAAGCTTCGATGTGGCTGTGGTTAGAAGCAGGCTTGAGACTTTTTTCAAAGTGTCTAAATCTAGGGGATTTAGATACTGAATTTGTATCTTTTTTTTTTTTAATGGAAGGTGACTTATGTGTTTAAGTCTCTTAGATGACTTTGGCAATATCAACCATGATCTCTGCTTCACTATAGGTTGTGGATGGGTTTTGCATGTGTCATATCCCCTCGAAGGAAAAACTAACACAAGTAGTAATCTTTCATTGCACTGGGAGGAAGGCAAAGCTTGAGTTCACTCTGATCTCTTGTCAAACTCCCACAACTGGGCACTCTTCATGAAGAATGACTAACCTCCCCAAAAGAATTAAAGGCTGTTAAGCCTTGATGAAATAGTATCTTTTGTTTTAAAATAGGGAATATCCTTATGGATGTCTCAGCACTCCTTTGTGGCAGCAACATCTGTGTTAAAGTTGCCTAACATGCTGCATTACAATCATCTTTTTTTCCCATTGCTTTTAACTCTGGCAAATCTTGAGCACCCAGTCTGAAATTTTCTATATATGGTCTGTATGAGGTTGAGAATTTAAAAAACAAATTGAGTGCAAGTGGTTCAGGCCTCCTCAAGATGGAGGCTAGTTTATTCCAATTTTTTTTTTAAATTGACTTTTTTTTCTGAACAGGTCTTTAAAACTACATTGTTTGCGGTAGGAACCTTGGCAGGGAATACAGTTATGGATTCATAGAGGTACCTGTTGCTACTTGAAAATCCAGATCTGGTCAAGTTGCAAGCTCTGGGGGAAAAAAAAACACTAGCTACTCCAAATTTTCTGAACACTGCAACTGCACTATCCTAAACACCACAGAGCCTTCTGCATCATTCTGAAGTAGCCATTAGACCAATCAAATCATTTGCTTCTGCACTGGATGAGGCAGGGCTCCTGTGGAAAGAGTAGTATGTGATCCTGTATGTAAAGACTGTATCATAAGGCATACGGTCAAGGGGCCAAATTAGGGTTGTACAGGTAACCTTAATTCTGGCATTTCCTAACTTCTTGCAGCCTTTATAACATTTGTGTGTGTGTGTGTGTGTGTGTGTGTGTGTGTGTGTGTGTGTGTGTGTGTGTGTGTGTGTGTGTGTGTGTGTGTGTGTGTGTGTGTGTGTGTGTGTGTGTGTGTACAGGGATTACTCACCCACAAATAATAGGCAGTCACTTCTGTGGTGGAACACAGCAATGGTTCAGCACTATTGCATAATAGTTTAGGACAGGAAATAGACACCAGTATCCAGCTGCAGTTGGAAGGTACATTTAGGTAAGTAAAATAAGAAACTTGGAGAGGATACCAACATTCATTTTAAATCCCCATCATACATGAGGTAGTGACCTAAACTAAACCATGAGATACTGATGTATCAGTCAAGCCAACAAAACTAGTTACTAGTCGCTTTTGGGCTTCAATATGGGCCTGTTAGTTCAAGTGGCCCACTTGATTGCAACTGCCATACCAGATCATGGAGTGGGAGTGTCTGAGTTTAGACATGTTGGTTTAATTCTTATTGGCCTCACCTGTTGAGCTCCTCGGACACAGTGGGCCAGATCCTCAGCTGGTGCAAACTAGTGTTGCTCTGACTCCACTGGATCTTATGTCATCCGACACTAGCTGAGAATCTGGCCCTATGATTGAAATCTGGGCACAGATTCTCAGTCCAGCAAGGCTGTATATCAAATAGATTGCTGGGGGGCTTCACTGATGGCGAGATACATTCATTACAAGTTCAAAATGTCTCAATTGTCTTTTGTTTTAAAAGGTTTTATGGGCTAATTGGATTCTTCCCCACTTAGTCCCTTTCAAGCCTGTAAGTATACTCAATTAGCAAAAACTGGGCCTCCTTCTCCAGGGCTGTACAGAGGGACCCGTCTTGAAAGCTTGCTAGTCTAGAGCATGATGTTCTGCAGATTATTTCACGTGACTCTTCTAGGAAAGCAATAAAGCAAGGATGTTTGGGTAGAGAGGGAGCACAAAGTGCACCTTTTCTAATGTGTAGGCTTGTTTTGGGGATCTTCCAGGATTTCCTCCTTTCCCAGGCCTATAACTGATCCTCCCTCTGGCAAAGGAGGGCTGGGTTCCTCTGAGCATGTGCCAGAGCAGAATGCTTAAGGGCAACTTGAGAGGTGCTGTCTGTCCTCCCACTCTGCCCCCTCCCACCACCTCTCGGCTAGGTTGAGAATGCAGTGGAACCAGTATGCTATTGCCCATGGGGTAGGAGGGAAATGGATGAAGAGGAAAATATCTACCATCTTCCCTGCCCCCCCTCTCCCCCTGGCTCAGATCATGATTCTGCTATACTCTCATCACAGGCGAGGGGATGGAAGAATATGATCTAATCCCCTTGCTTGGCTGTCAGAAGGCAGGACCTTGGGATGGGTACTCCCCTCTCATATTATCTTTGCTAGCTTGCTCTGTGTTCATGTGGAAGGAGAAACACTTCTGACAAACCTCAGCCTGGCCCCTGGGATAAGCAGAGCAAATGCCCACTGAAGTCAGCAGAACTGCACCCCCTTAAGCCAGTGGTGACCTCTGGCCCCTGTTTTATCACCGACTCGCTGTTGTCAGGTTCTTTTTAGACAGGTAGGCCCCCAAATCCTAAATATTGTGCTCCATTGTTGCCCTGCTCAAAGTACTACATGTAGAGCAAGTGGCAATATTCAACCAGAGCTCCCCAGCAGGCCCACACACCTAGAGTTGTCGAGAGGATGACAATTCTCATGACAACTTTTTGGGTTTCAAATTTTGTTTTCATTCCTCATTGGAGCAAAACCTTTGAATGTTCTGGAAAACTGCTATTGACAGCTCTCTCTAGAGAATCAAAAAGCTCAGGCTTTTGATTTGGGGGTCTCTCTCTGGTCAGAAGTGAGCAGAGAGCCCTGGACCTCACAAACCTTCTGGAGGAAACTTTGTCAAAACCAATCTCTCTTTGAAACATTTTGCCTTTTGGTGGCACAGCATATTTTGCTGAAATTTAATTTTATCAAACATATTGCAACCAGCTCTGCACAGTAAGACATTAAAATGCTGGGAAGCAATTATACTTTTCTCTCCACCCACTCCATGATGTTCATATAGCACCGTAGGTAGCAACCTGGAGTTGGAGCTATGAGAGCCCCCCTTCCATCCAGAAAATCAGGTCCTGGCTATACTCTCCTGATTTTTTTTTTTTTTTTTTGCCTCTACCCCTGGAATTAGCAGTGTTGAAACTAACAGTGACACCCATTTCTGACTTATTCCCACTCCCCAAATTTGCCTAAAATTCCTCCTTTCAGGGCCCTTATGGTTGTCTTCAGCTTCCTTTAAGTTGTTTTGGCTCTGGCTTTATCTGACTCTAATCAGTCACCCACCCAACTTATTCTTGTAAAACCTTTCTAACTGCATGTGGCTTTGCTGCAGCCTCACTGCTGCTCCTCTGTTGGTGCAGTAAGTGGGGAAATGGAGGAACATCATAGAGCAGGTGGACATGTCCAAGAGCTGATCTTGACTGTTAATCCAAAGTATTCAACCTGTTGGAAACAGCCCCACGGTTAAAATACCCAGTAGGCCGGTACCTTCTGATTGGAACACACCAAGCTTCATGGGACCCATTCTTCCCCATTGCTAGTATCTAGATAGATACTGTGGACCAAATTCTCCTCACTGCTGCTGGTACAATTCATTTGGTGTCAATGTGGTTGCAGCAATGTAACTGAGGGGAACTTGTTCTTTATATCTATCTGTGTTTAATTGGCCTGGCTCTAAATATAACTTCCCAACTAATGAATGTATTTTCTCCTCCTCACACTGTTTTTCTGTGGTTTGCATGAGAGCTTGCTAAATATATTACTGTGTACCATTTGCCTCAGTATAGAGATGCAAGAACCTTGTATGGCTCATAGGTCCATTGTTAGGGATCTCCTTATACTTTGCACAGTCCCTGGCATCTGTGCAAAGCAGCTATACAACATCAGATTGGAATTCTGCAGTCTCCATAGGTGAAACCACCACCCCTATCTTACATAGGTATAAATAACTATGAGGTGCAAGGCACTGGGGAATGGGCCCCTAGCTACTTATCGTGTATACATCGCTGGCTATTTATTGCACGAGCTGGGCCACTGTCAATTTTGCATTGACACCACCAAAGGCTGTATGCCCATACCAAAGTAAATTGTTCGTATGGTGGTAGTGAATTGGAGTCACTGTGTTAGACCTTGTACCCTCATCTAATAGAGAGATGGTCTCTCCCACAAAAGGTGTATAAACTGTGTGAGACAACCATTGGATACTTTGTGCTCCCCTGGTGCTTCTTGTAAGTGAGAAGAATTATTAATACACCTGTAAGCCTCAAGAAGTCAAAGTCCAACCACCTCTGCTGAGGCAGAATCAAGTAAACCTAGACAATTCCTCACAGGTGTTTGTCTAACTTGTTCTTAAAAAGCTCCAGTGATGGGGATTCCACAACCTCTCTTGGAAGCCTATTCCCAAGTTTAACTACAAGGGCAAGTTGTGCCTAACCAATCTGATTTGCCTTCTGTGATGAGATGACTGGTTCTGTGGATGGGGGAAAGCAGTGGACATGATATACCTTGACTTTAGCAAAGCTTTTGATACAGTCTCCCACGGTATTCTTATCAGCAAGTTAAAGAAGTATGGGTTGGATGAATGGAGGATAAGATGGATAGAAAGCTGGCTAGATCATTGGGCTTAATGGGTAGTGATCAATGGCTTACTGTCTAGTTAGCAGCCAGTAACAAGCGGAATGCCGCAGCGGTCGGTCCTGAGGCCAGTTTTGTTCAACATCTTCATTAATGATCTGGAGGATGGGGTGGATTGCACCCTCAGCAAGTCTGTAGGTGACACTAAGCTGGGCGGTGTGGTAGATATGGTGGAAGGTAGGGATAGGATACAGAGTGACCTAGACAAATCGGAGGAGGGGGCCAAAAGAAATCTGATGAGGTTCATCAAGAACAAGTGCAGAGTCCTCCACTTAGGATGGAAGAATCCCATGCACAGCTACAGACTGGGGACCGACAGCCTAGGCACCAGTTCTGCAGAAAAGGACCTGGGGGGTACAGTGGATAAGAAGCTGAATATGAGTCAGCAGTGTGTCCTGGTTGCCAAGAAGGCTAATGGCATATTGGGCTGCATTAGTAGGAGCATTGCCAGCAGATCAAGGGAAGTTATTATTCCCCTCTATTCGGCATTGGTGAGGCCTCATATGGAGTACTGTGTCCAGTTTTGGGCCCTCCACTACAGGAAGGATGTGGACAAGTTGGAGAGAGTCCAGAGGAGGGCAACAAAAATCATTAGGGGGCTGGAGCACAAGACTTATGAGGAGAGGCTGAGGGAACTAGGCTTGTTTAGTCTGCAGATCAGAAGAATGCGGGGGGATTTGATAGCCGCCATTAACTACCTGAAAGGGAGTTCCTGGAAGGATGGAGCTAGGTTGTTCTCAGTGGTAGGAGATGACAGAACTAGGAGCAATGGTCTGAACTTGCAGTGGGGGAGGTCTAAGTTGGATATTAGGAAAATCTTTCACTAGGAGGGTGGTGAAGCACTGGAAGGGTTACCTAAGGAGGTGGTAGAATCTCCATCCTTAGAGGTTTTTAAGGTGTGGCTTGACAAATTGCTGTCTGGGATGAGTTAGTTGGGATTGGTCTTTCTTTGAGCAGGACTAGATGATCTCCTGAGGTCCCTTCCAACCCTAATCTTCTATGATTCTATTAACTACCCTTATAGTTAAACTTTTCCCTTATATCTAACCTAAATAAACCTTGCTGTAGATTAAGCCCCTTACTACTTGTCCTATCGTCAGTGGCTATGGAGAACAATTGATCACAGCCTCTTTATAACAGCCTTTAACATATTTGAAGACTTACCAAATCCTTCATCCCTCTTTGGTTCTCACTGTGACCCATCCGTGCCTAGGGTAGCCACCTGAAAATGCCAAGGACAGGGCAAGCTGTAAAAGGAGAGCAGATTCTCCCAACACTGGTGGGTGACACTGAAGTCAGACTTCCCAACCAGCCATAAACAGTGCTTCTGATTCCCCACACTGATTATCAAGAAGCCAAAATAAAAATACACACAGCCCCCTTTACTGAATTTCAGTCTCTGGCTTCCAATCAGCCACTACGTCCAGTAAAGAGACCAGTTATTTAAAACTCTGCTATTTACCAAAAAGGTTCTCCTGACCCCACAGGGTCAGCTGCAGTACCAGATCAATATAAGTTTGGATCTTACCCAAAATACCAGGCTGCCAGCCAATCCTTTAGTAACTAAAACTAAAGGTTTATCGGGGGGGAACCTATAAGGGAAATGTTAAAGGATTAAATCAATCACATACATACAAATGATTTGAAAGTCCATATATATCAGGTTTCTAGAAGAACTGTGGAGTTTGTAGGCTTGTATAGTCCCTCTCGTATACATCCAGTACCTGGATGGGTCTCAGTCCTTCGTTTCACAGGTTCAGTTCAGTTCAGTTGTAGATGAGTTGATCCAGAGGTAGGTGAAGACTGAAGACCGACTGAAGGACAAAATGGATGTCGGGCAGCTGCTTTTTATGTCCTTTGGTCTTTGCCATGCTGCTTGTGGAATTTTACAGGAATAAGATGGAGTCTAGAGTCACATGAGTAAGTCCTGCTGGCTCATCAAGAATGTCCCTGGCTTCTCCCCCTAGGCCCATTGTATCTGTGAATTTCTTAATGGGCCATTAAGCAGGCTAGTGCTGCAGCCATTCTGTCTGGGGTGATGCCCAGACACAGCACAATTTGAAATACAGATATACCAAACATATCCACAACTTCCATTACATATATAACACGTGAACATAAACATCTTACTTAGCATATTATAGCCTTTCCAACAGTACCTGACACAGCATATCTCGTATGAATTATTGTGATGTTGACATACTGATGTTAAATAATATAATAAATGCCCCTTCCCCCCCCCCCCCAATAAAGCCAGCATGACACCCCCAACGCGAGAGTGGCATAGAAGGGAGTAATCAGAGCTCCTGAATTCACCTCAAGGGCCCCCCTAATCCAGCCAGCATGACGCTCTCAACCAAATAGGCCCAGTTTTTCTTAACCTCTCTTCAGAGGCCAGGTTTTCTAAACCTTTCATCATTTTTGTTGATTTCCTGTGGACTCTCTCCAATTTGTCCACATCTTCTCTAAAGTGTGGTACCCAGAACTGGGCACAGTACTCCAGCTGAGGCACCACCACTGAGCAGAACAGGACAATTACTTCCCTGTGTCTTACATCCTACGCTCCTATTAATACACCTCAAAATGATATTAGCCTTTTTTGCAGATGCATCACAATGACTCATACAGTTGAACCTCAGTTATGAACACCTCGGGAATGGAGGTTGTTCATAACTCTGAAATGTTCGTAACTCCGAACAAAATGCTATGGTGGTTCTTTCAAAAATGTATAACTGAACATTGATTTAATACAACTTTGAAACTTTACTACGCAGAAGAAAAATGCCACTTTAACAATCTTAATGTAAATGAAACAAGCACAGAAAGAGTTTCCTTACCTTGTCAAATCTTTGAAACGTCCCTTTATTTTTTAGTAGTTTAACACCGTACTGTACGGTATTTGGTTTTTTTTTGTCTCTGCTACTGCCTGATTGCATACTTCCTGTTCCAAATGAAGTGTGGGGTTGACCAGTCAGTTCGTAACTCTGATGTTCATAACTCTGAGGTTCTACTATACTCAATTTTGAGATCCACTATAGCCCCTACCTCCCTTTCCACAGCCACCTATCCTGTTGTTCCCCATTTTGTATTTGTGTGTTTGATATTTTTTCCTTCCTACGTATAGTATTTTGCACTTTACTGAATTTCATTTTGTTGATTTCAGACCAATTCTCCAATTTGTCAAGGCTGTTTTGAATTCTAATCCAGTCCTTCAAAGTGCTTGCAGCCCCTCTCCCCTTGCTGTTATTGGCAAATTTTATAACCATGTTCTCCACTCTTATCCAGCTCATTAATGAAAATATTAAATAGTACCAGACCCAGGACTGACCCGTTGGACCCAATTATATTGTACTCCTTCCTGGTTTGACAGCAACCCTTTAACTATTTTAGGACAAATTTTCAATCAATTGTGCGCCCACCTTATATTAATAGTAATGAATAGTGTAATAAGCAACTGTCCCGGTACACCAGCTGTCTTGCCACTCTTACGTGTCTTTCAGGCATTACAGCTTAGGTGAATCTTAAGGAAAAGCAGTAAAGACAACTGTGTAAGATGGGAACTGGAGAATACTGTATGCGTTTGAAATTACAGGGGAGTTTATAAGTAAGCAGAACTGTCTGACTGAAATCTTGCTAATGGACTCTTTAACCTTGTTAATTGGCAGGACAGTATTAATTTATTTTTCAAAAGGGGGAAGGATCTCTATTGTCTCCTGGGAAAAAAAAAAAGGCTCTCTTCAACTGCATGCAGCCCTCTAGGAGAATGACTCAGTAGGAAGAGTAGTAGAATCACATGTGCTAACCCTACTTTTTGCAGCACCTGTGTTTTCCTTAGCCCCATGCCGAGCTAGCTCAACCCTACTTAACTGCAAAGACTGCTGTCTCTACATGAGCACTGACTGCTTCTGTCATTGTTAAAAGATTCTGCATGTGGACATGGATTTCATCACTTTATCCTTCCACAAAGCCCAATGGATAGAAAAGTCACCCAACCTTAAAACAAAGAAAAGATTAATTGTCTCTTTGTTGTTTAATGAATTTTTTATCTGGGCATCTTTCTAAGCATGTCAGGCCTAAAAGGCATGGATTCCATTAAGAGAGGAGTCAGTGAGCCTTGGAATAAATCAAGAGGACAAAGGATGGAGAATGCAAACAGTAAATTAATAGGTGACAACTGGAGGAAATAATAAACAGAGGAGCAGTGGAAAAATGCATAGGAGAGAGTCTACATCATGTACATTGGACTTCCCAGCTTTCTGACATCTTATCTCTGATTCCCTCCATGTGTTACTTTATGCATGGTTTCTTGTTTTTATGAAGTTTTGTTCCAACATAAATGATTCACAGTTGCTCCAATACCTAATTAGATACCTACTTAATACCTAATCTGTACTGTCTTCTTCTGCAAGGGAAGTCTTGGCTTACTCTAGCCAATGTTATGAATGGAAAAGTAGTAGGCTGAGGCAAGGAACTGAGCCGGGTCCTGAAATATGACTTTAATGTTTATGATCTTTTTCTAGTAATGTGTGATTGCACAAGAGCTCCAATTACAATAGTCTCTCTACCATAAATCCTTACTCTGCAAGTTGTTTGCTGCAGGAAAACCCCTATATCTACACAGAGCCCTTCCGAAATCAATGGGGCTCTGTGTGATTGCAGAAATCCCATAACAAGGAACAACTTGCAGGCGAAGGACCTTAGCTACTGCTAGGTCACCCATTGCTATAGCACTAGTAACAAAACACTCTCTTATCCTTTGCTAAGAGCTATCATCACTCTACCTCAAGCAGATCTACGCTGGGCTGATGATTATGATTTTCTTTTTAAGAGCTCCTGACAGCCCTAAAGCCTCTAATCTTCTCTTCTAACTCCAGTAATTAAATTCCACCTCCCTGAATTCCCCCTGCTGTTTCAGTTGGATAAATTCATCTACATGTCCTATCTTAGGCTCTTATATGTAATATTAAGAAGGTGCCTCCTTTCACCATGGAGATGCCAGATGCAGACGCATGTTACATTTCGGTAACGGTCCTTGGGCTTGTTCTGCCTGAACCATGCTCTCTCGGGGTAAAGTGACCTAACCAAACTGACCACCAGGGAAAGCTTCCCCAGCCTACCGTGCTGGTGTCCTACAACCCTCAGGGGCAGGCACCACGTTCCAGTGTGCTGGTTTAACATGGGACAACAGGAGAGCTACTCTGCCCTCTCACCCAGCCCACCGCCTGTAGGTATGCACTACGCTTTGGTAATGAGAGCTCCGTAAAAGAACCTGTTTCCAGCCAGCCCCTTCTACGAAACAATCTCATTCTCAGAAGCGGTTGACCTTACTGCTGTAATGTCAAATGAAACAACTTCTCCTTGGGAGCCCTCCCCTCCTCCCCCCAGCGGCACTAAAATCAAGCACCGATCTGGTTTAAAAATCCTAACTCGCCCTAGCACTGAGGGTGACCAGAGCCTAATCCCCGCGCACTGGAAGGCAGCAGCTGGCGGGAGGGAAGTGCACGCACGCCTCGGCACACGCTGCTTCTCCTCTTATTCACAGCAGCTGCTCGCCCGTGTAGCTTCGCTGCCTTCCGGGCGCTTAGCCCGGGTTCCCGGGTGTTGGGCGCGGAGCAGCGGGGGCACTGACGGTCATGGGCACACACGGGTCGCGGGGGGTCAGTGACCCCGCGGAAGTGTAAATCCCCTGCCCGTGGCAACAGGCTCCGAGCGGCACCGCACAGCGCGGCGCTGGACAGGCTGCCTGGCAAATACAAGAGCCAGCCCGCTCACACTTGCAGGGAGAAGGTGCCTGGCGGCGGGGAGGCCCCCCCTGCTCCGCTTTCCCCGGGAGATGAGCTGAGCCGAAGCGGGCTGCTTCCGCTCGGCTCCGAAGTGCTCGAAAGTTGCAGAGCACCAGCCCCCAGGCGAGCTCTGCCGCAGCCTGGCCCGGTTCGCCAGGAGCTCCCCGGGGCGGGCTCGGAGCCTTGCCCAGCCCCGATCTCCCCGGTCCCGCCCCGCAGCGGAGCCTTCCCCCCCCCCCACCAGAGCCGAGTGCTTGCCCCGAGTCCGGAGCCTCACGCCCGCCCAGCAGCACGTTCCGGGCCGGGCCGGCAGCCGCAGAAGCCAGGGCGCTGCAGCTGGGAGCGGGACCGGCGTGCACCCGCGGGGGCTGTGGCAGGGAAACAGTGCAGCCGGCAGCGCCTCCCGCGGGGCTGCCAGTGTGACAGAGCCAGACAGACCGACCGACCGACCCCTTCCTGCCTCTCAGCCCCAGGGGCTGACACCGGCCCGGCGGCAGAGGATCGGCTGGCCCTGCAGCTCCCCGTGCAACCAACAGCTTCGTCAGCCAGCCAGCCTCTGCTGGAGTCCCTCCCTCCCCGCTCCCCAGCCCTCTCCACCCCCTGGTACCTCCTCCTCCCCCGCCCCCCTGCCGCTCTCTCCGCCCAGGCTCGGAGCAGCCCCCTGACGAACCGTGCCCTGCCCCTCGCAGGGGCTGCCTGGGAAGCAGCCCCGCTGCGAGCGCTCCCCGGCCCCAGCGCGGCGGGCAGCCCCCGCTGCCCCGTGCCTTTCCGCCAGGCAGGACTTTTGAGCGATGAAGCGGCCGACTCGCAGGCTGGCTCTGTCTCTCTTGGGGATCCTGTGGCTCGCTGCTCTTCTGTTCTTCTTCGGGGCTAAGAGGAGACTGGAGGTGGCAGGACCCGAAGAGCGGACGTCAAAGGTAACGCGCTTCCTCTTCTCTTCGGGGCCAGGTGACTGGGGGCCAGCCCGGCTCTGCGCGGGACGGGAGGTTTTGCCCTTGCAACCTGCAAGAGCGGCGTGTGCCCAGGCAGCAGTTTCCAGCTGTCCCGGAGGCTAGAGCCCCGCACGCCTCGAGCAAGTAGCCGGGATGCTGCGGGGCAACACCCCAAGCAAGCACCCGTGCAGCTCTGAGAAGAGTCACAGGTGCGAGAGCCTCTTGGTTCGGATCCTCCCTCCCCGTGTGCTCAGGTTGGGCGGCCGGCTTGGGCACCTGGCTGCCAACTTCTCTGCAACAAATTTCCCAGTTAAGTCCTTTAGGCTCTGCTTCTCTGAAAGAAGGGAACCAAAACGGCCTGATGCACCGGTAACACGATCGCCTCATCCTCAGTTGCTTCCATTTAACCCATGCCACCATCTTTTTCACCGCCCGCTGACCCCCGAGGATTTTTATGTAGGGCTGGGGGAGCGAACAGGCTTGCCCATTAGCCTAAGCGGTTTCTTGTAGCCACCCAGCACCATAGCCCAAAGGCAAGCAGCATTTACTGTGATGGAACTAGCTGGGAGTTAGCTCGCTGATTTTCTTGGAATCAACGAGGGTTTTGCCTGAGTAAGACCTGAAGGATATGGCCCGACCTGAAGATTCAGTCATTTGTGATAGCTGAGATAAGGACCCGGTAAGAAATGTTTGGGATGGGTGGAAGCCAGAAAGCCCCTCTCAGCTTGCTCCATCTCCTGAGGTTTTGAGATTGTATAAAGTACATATAGCAAGTATTTTCTTCCCTTTGCTGATTGCTTTCAATTCCTTTCCCCGATTTAGATTAATGGCACATTTTGCTGTCTTTGTTAGTTTAATCTGCGTTATTGTCTGCTCACGATGGACCCAATTCTCCTCTTGCTTACCACAGCTTTACATCAGTGTAACTTCATTGGTCTTAATGGAATTACTCCTGATTTACACCAGTGTAAATGAGATCAGAATCAAGCCCTATGTAAAGACATTCTTGCTTAAATTCCTGTTATTGATGGGATGTCTTCTCTGAAGTTCATGCCCCCTTGTGCAGGTGTCTGATACCATTGCACTCAGTCTTGTAGCACTTACCTGTTCTGTTGGCTTTTGGAATTCAAGTAGTCTCTCCCTCTTCCCCCCCCTTCCCTCATGGATGCTTCTGCTAAGAATGCCAACCTGTGTTGCGCTGACCTTTTTAATTAACCAAGATTCTCAAGTCCATGATTCTCAAGTCAAGTTTTTTTCTGTCTGCTGTGTCATCTTCATTCCTATATTACTTGTTTTTATTCGCTGACTGTAACTGCACTTAGTGTTCCAAATATGACCTCACCAGGCCTTACCATGGTTAGATAGTTTTATCATGCTCTAGTTCTCTTCTTATAAGTTCTGTGCCAAAAGTTTTAATGTTTCTAGCCACTCTCTTTTCCCTAGATCAGTCTCAAGTTTAATATTTGCCTGTTAAGAGGAATAGAAATGTTTCTTGTTTTTTTGGCTTGCTGTGTGCATACTACCTTATATTCCAAATTTAAATTAGTAATTGAAGTGAATGCTCTGGATAGCTTGGTGCTTGGTGTATGGTACGAAAATGATGCACTGGGCATAGTAATGAATAGAGCTTTGCACTCTTGTAATGGTCATCACCAAGGACAGGGTGCTAAAAGCATGAGTCTCTATAGTGTGAAATGGAAAACTAAAGACCCAATCCAGCAAAGCATTTAAACATGCTTAAATCCACCCCAGTCAGCAAAGTCATTGGGACTTAAGCACGTGCCTGAAGTTAAGTATGTGCTTAAGTGCTGTGTGGAATCCAGCTGGACTGCTGAATCAGGGCTAAGTCTCCGAGCTGGGTATTATTGCACGCCTATATCCTCTGTAGATCAAGCACAAAGGGGGATGTGTAGCACACAAGGAAAGCAGTTGACACTTTCAGTTTTCATCTGTGGATTTCTAAGCACTTTATAAACAATAAGCGATTGATCCTCACAACACTCCTCTGAGATAGGCATGATGATACCCATTTTAAAGATAGAGAAGCAGGCAGAGAGAATTTAATGGACTTGTCCATTACGATGAATCAGTGGCAGAGCTGCTGATCCCCTCAACTGGTTCAAATCACAACAATTATATAGTTTAAAAAAGTCAGAGTCCTAATATGAATATAAATATTTTCATGAAATTGTTTCTTGTCCCAGTGAAAGCAGTTTCTGGTTGGACTTGAACATTCCCCTGCAGTGTTTTGAGGTGAAGAACAGCATTGTATCAGTGCATGAGACTGCAACCTTCAATTTACTATAAACAGAAACTGAAACTGACCAGTTTAGTTGCACAGTTCAAACTGCATGAAATGCAAAAAGTACACAAGCAACATAAACCAGGAACTTTTTCAAAATTCTTTCCATTTTAGTAACCTATGGTGGTACTGACATTGGTAAAGAACTAACTGTTTGAAACACATGGAATTTTAATTATACCACTGTAAATCGAGTGACTTGTTCGAAGTCAGAAGGATCTGATCCAAAACCAGTGAAGTTAATGGGAGTCTTTAAGGGCTTTGGATCAGGCCTTCACTTTAGATTTACACCAGTGTAACTGTGATGGGCATCTGGCCCATGATTTTTACATAAGCTATGTCTGTTTAACCTGTTCCTCACAAATGACTATGTATATGTCAAGTCTGGAACTTTTAAATCCAAATCACTGTTTGAAAATTCTTAAATTGGTAATAACATATTAGTTTTCATATGGCAAAAGTTACTGGGTTTTTTTCATGCTTTTTTCAAACAAAAATGGCTGAATGGATTTTTCAGGCTTTTCATAATCTCTCTTATCTAGGATGGGAGAACGATCTTGTGCAATTTCAGGCCCAGATATCATTTTTGTGGGGGAAGGTAATAAATCACTGGAAACAGAGATTTAGAATGAAAGTGCCCTTTTAACCATAACTATCCCTTTGGGTAAATAGGCTTGTATTGAAAATGCACTCTTCAAAACTGCAAAATAGAAACTCACTTGTCAGACATGATAGACCGTATTCTTCTTCAAATGAACATTTTTACTTAACAACAGTTGTAGTAGAATTTATTCTTCATTTTACAGCCTCTGTTGAATATCCACTGAACACATACAGATTTAGTTCTCCCCTGCTCTTTGGACTGCTAACCTTGTTGCTGGCATGAATCCTGGTCCTATTGAAGTCAAGGGGAATTTCCTCATGGATATAGGATCAGGCCCTAAATTTCTAAGTTATACCTGCCAAGTTGCCATAACTCCAGCAATCAGATAGCTGAAATTGCCTCTGCTTTATTTCCTCTGAATTTTTCATCAAAACAGTTGCATGCCCCTGAGATTCATAGAGTATAGATTCATGTTTTAGTGCATTACATTTCTGGCTTTGGAAACTACTTTTAAGTAATATGAAATATGAGCTAGTTGTAAGAAAAGGGACATGATGTCACTTCATTTAACCTCTCTTAAGATATCCAAATCTGATTTCATATACATGCATCAAAGCCAGTGAAGCAGCAATGAGGAGAGAAGAGGGGGTTGCACATAAAACAGTATAATCCTCTGGCCATGAGGTTAGGTACTTTGGATACTGGCTACATGCTAATCCAGTAGCAAACAATATTCATGCAGTATGCAGATAGGTTCCTCCTCACACTCTCCAACTTCTTAGAGGGAGCTTATATTGTAATGGCAGAAACATATGTAGAGTAATGGGACAAACTGGTTGTGCCACTCCTAATGGAGAAATGAGGTGCCTCCATTTATCAACCTTCATTGCAAAGCATTCCTATTTTCTTCTCATCTCTAATGCTTCTCTCTGTCAGGCCTACTTTATTTTCTGGGGAATGTTGTCATATGGGCCAAGGAGACTTCATGGAATTGGAATTTCACAATGAGAGTCAAGCTAAAACTCTGAAAACAGAGTCTCCTAGCACTTAAACTGAAGGAGACTCTCCGTTAGGCATTGCAGTACAGGGCTTGTCATACATATAAGCCATTCTGATTCTATTCAGCAGAGGGCAGTGGTGCACATGCACACTAACCAGTCATTGATATTATTTTTATTTTGCTGAGCACAAATACCGTGTTTGGCACTGGAGAGACAGAAGAGATGTGGTCCCTGCTCAGATTATTTTCTACTCTAATTCAACCACAGATGTATGTGATGTACACATCGAAGGTCCACACTGAGGTGTAGGTATTGTGCAAATGAGTATCTGTTCTGTATGTGGCAAGTTATTGTTGAAGGATCACATGGAAGAAGTGTATTTTCTCTTGTGCTTCTGTAATAGCATGCATCAGACAATTGACACAATTCAGCAATTTTTTTTTTTTTTGGTGGCAGCAGCTTCTTTACCCTGCCATTTTGCCCCTCAGAACCACATGGTACATCCATTGCCCATCTTTCCAAAAGAAGTCTAGATTGGCCTTTCTTTGGAGCCAATCTGTGCTATTCATTAGTCAACGGGGGTCTCTAGTAAACAATAGATTCATAGATTTTTAAGGTCAGAAGGGACCACTATGATAACTAGTTTGACCTCCTGTGTAATACAGGTTAAAAAAAAGTCACCCAGGAAATGCAAGGCCATCTCTGTTCCCATGAGCAGTCTGCCTCCATGGCATTGCAAATTCTTGCTGGCTGTTGGAGGGAGAGACAAGGGACACCTAGGGAGGTGGTGGAATCCCCATCTTTAAAGGTTTTTAAGCTGCAGCTTGAGAAAGCCCTGGCTGGGATGATTTAGCTGAGGCTAGTCTTGCTTTGAGCAGGGGGTTGGACTGGATGAGCTCCTGAGATCCCTTCCAACCCTAGTCTTCTATGATTCTATGAATCTGCTCTCACTTGCACCAGTATAGCTTCACTGACTTCAATGGAGGTAGTCCTGATCTACACTGGTACAAGTAAGAAGAGAACCAGGCCTAAGGAATCTAACCCGAGTCTCCTCTTATCATAATGGCTATGTCTTCCCTATGCTGATATTCTACTAGCAAAATGGATAGGAGCATGTTTATTTTATTTCACCTGGTTTCACCTCCACTTTCTTCTTACCTTAATCTCCCTGCGCCCCTTTCTCTGAGGCTGCAGCTGGGACACTACTTCCCAGCAAGGGGAAACAGACATGCACTAGTTCTGATTGAGCTAGTGTGCTAAAAATAGTGGAGTAGCTGGTGAAGCATGAGCTGCAGCTCAGGTTAGCTGCCTGAGTACAAACCTGTCCCTTATTCGAGAAGCTAGCCTGAGCCATTGCCTTTGCTACCCCTGGCTACGCTGCTATTTTTAGAGCACTAGAGAGCTAGTGTGTCTGTCTACTCACTCTGGGAAGCATGCTCCTAGATGCAGTGTAGACGTAGCTATTACCTTATTGATCTTCTCTGCATCTTTCCTAACCTGGTCCTCTTTTCTTCTAGCCATTTTCTTTCTTTTTTCCTAATTCAGAGCATCACTGGCTAGTGACTGCATCAAGCCTACTGTTTATCACACCCAGGAGCTACCACGTAACTTTCCTCTGTCCAAGGAAAGCTGGCACCACTTCACTCAAGCAGGGAACTTCTTGCTGAGGAATTTATTTTAAGCAATAACCTCACAGTAACAGTAGGGCATTGAATTTAAAATGTATGCTACTCAAACTCATAAGATGTGTCTCAACTAGATATTTATGGATGAAGTCCCCAGTTCAACTGATGCTGCCATCCAGACTGTTATTACTGCTGCCACTTGCATTTTGAAAGGACAGTTTGAATCCTATTTGCATGGTTGTGAGAACTTTCTTGTACTTCTTTTCTGTTCTTTTTGGAGTCTTATCAATCTGTTAAGAAGGGAGGCTGGAATGGTGTGACTGTCTTCTAGTGTCTGCTGTCTAGCAGGCATCTAATCATGTGAACCAGTTAGCAGGCAAGGGATTAGTAAAATTAATTCTGTCTGCTGGATGGTTCATGAAGGAGCAACTGTACAGCAGTTCTGTGTTTCTGATCAGCTGAGGTTCAGTGATTATATTTGGAACTCACAGAGCCTTTCATTTCAGGATCTCCAAGAACTTCATAAGTATTAATTAATGGCACCCAATCCCCTTCCCACTTCTGTTTTCCAGGGGGGCAAACTGAGGCCTTCAAAGGGTAAGGATTTTCAAAGGTGCTAAGCCTGTCCAGCTCCCATTGACTCAAGGGAGACAGAATTGCTCAGCACCTTTGAAAATCAGATCATCAATGACCTGCCTAAAGGCACCTAGTGTGTCAATGTCAGAGCTTAAAGCAGACTCCAGGAATTCTGACTCCATGGCTCTGTTCTAACCGCTAGACAGCACTGCCTTCCTGTGTTTTACACCAGAGTGTTGCCTTTTCTCATTTAAAAACAAATATATAGAAATTAACAATTTAATTAGATTAAGAAATAATGAGCAACATTGATATTCTGGATTAATTACAAGTGAATTCCCAAATGGGTTTGTGAGGAATACGTGCAGTCGGTTCTGCAGTGGTGCTTAGATGGCAAACCCAATTCCCAAGGCTTGTGCTGATGCTGGCAGTGGTCAGGTTTCCAGCTTGGTTGGCCTCTCATTTCCTGGGGCAGGCAGGGCTTGGGCAGGCTTTAAAAGGGCAAGGAGCCCCCTATTGCTCTTGCTGGTGGATGGATGAAGCATAGCTGATAGATTCCCGAAGAGAGCAGGACCTTTCTGAGTGGTGCTTAATTGTGGAGGAAGGAGTCATCTGGGCATCCCAGAAGTCTCCCCAGCTATCAAAAATAACAAGGCCTTGTTAATTCCATGGCACGAAACATGGCAGTAAAAGCCTCCTGGAGAAACAAATGCTATTTTCAAGCTTCCAAGGAGGAGCTACAAACACTGGAGGGTATATATAAAAAAAAAGTTTAGATTACAAAATATATGCCATGACATGTCTGGTAACTATTATTTAAGATATAGTATGTTCAACACAAGGGAATGGTTAATGTTAAAATTCAGTGATGGGAGCTGATCCTCTGAAGCGATCAAAGCTTCCTGCAAGCTGCTGAGGGCCCACCGTTCCTGCTGGAAGCAATTGGGGGGGTGCTCGGATTCTAGCGCCCCTTGCACTGTACCCTGCAAGATTGGGTCCATAGTCAGAAAGGCAATTGCCAGTTCAGCACTTGGGATCTGAATATCATACTGTATTCTTTCTGTATCATCACCAGCTAGAAAGATTCTGCATCCAGAGCCCAGCTGATAAATCTTTTTAAAATTTCTCCAGGTTTTTAGCACTAGTCTATCAGAGGTGTTTACCGTAGATTAAAACAACAATGTACAGTGCTGAAATTAAAACCTTAATACATTAATTAATTGAACTGCCTATTCCAACATGAACACAAGCCTGCCAATTTAACATAATATAGGGACTGATCCTGTGCTCATTGAAGCCAACGAGGGATTTGGCACTGACTTTGATGGTCACAGGATGGGACCTATAAAGACACTCGTCAATAAATTCCCTCCTTGAAATGTCCAGGAGTAAAGGCAGCTTTGCAGCATGTCTAGAACACTAACAAACTGATTATAGAATAGAATCCAGTTTGCTCTCCCAGACCTGTATTTCAGCTGCATGTCTAACAGCGTTTAAAAAGAAACAATCATTTTTATATTTGTATGACTCAGGCAGAGCCAAGGAGCAGACCGTTTGAATAAGAAGTTGGTGTTTTCTCAGTTACTTTCCTAATTGTAGCTAGGATTTGAAAATAGTTCTCCTCAGCAGTGGAAACAACAATCATGTCTTTGTTGACCATGAGTGGGACACAAAGTTCCATCAGAATTTAGCAATCTGACTGGTCATGCAAAACCCAGCTGGCTATAATAATAAAACTGTCATGGACAAATGGTGTGCAGCTTATTTGATCCGTGTTGTTTAATTAATCTATTGACTGTGCATCAACCGTCTCTCTCAGATATCTGAAAAACAATAGGCAGTAAATGAAAACCTTGTTAATTTTTCACTGGTAATTTATACAATGGATGAATTTATCCCCATACCATTCCATTACAGCTTCACGGTGCAGCTGTGCATGATAGGGGCCTACATATTGATTGAACAAGGCCTGTTTGCTTTACAAAATGATGCGCATCAGGGCATCCAGGAACCTTTCTCAGTTTTGTGTTTATTTAAAAAAAAAAAAAGTTAAAAAGGGAAAAAAAAAAATGCTGGCTGTTTACTCAGAAGAAGCCTAATTCATTTTGGATGCAGTTACAACCTCTTGTTTGACATTTTAGAGGAAGGAGGAAGAAGTTTTCTCCTTTCTCTGAGAGAAGGTGCAAAGTTTTTGAGAAGTCCCCAACACTGCCAAACAAATTCAAAGCCATTCACTCTTGGACTAAGATTGAAAGGCCCAGTGAGTCTCAGACAGAGCTGCCAGCAAACACCTCCATGCTGCCACACAGCAGTAGCTGTAACTAGTTTGTGTTCCACTACCCATGAGCTTCTGTGGACACAGACCATGGGAAGTCCAATCTCAAGGGGTTTGACAAGCAGCAGCCTCATGGCTCATGATTGGCACCCCACCCCACCCAAGGGGCATTCCAGAAAGTGTCCAGGCAACAGTGTGGCTCTCCTGTAACTACCATGATCATTCCTGATCCTGAACTTGTGGCTTTGACCTCACTTCAGTTTGGACCTTGCCTCCTGCCCTGGATCCTAATACCTGACTCAGACTCTGATTCTTGCTATAGACCCTGACTTCTGACTTGACTACAAGCTCCTTTGCTACTCTCAGCCAGAGTCAGCTCTGACTCTTAGTCCTGACTGTCCTTGTCAGAATCCTGGTAGAGATAATATGAAGATATGGTTTTGATCATTAGGAAGAAGGCAGCGGAACGATTTAAAAGAACCTCTATATATTCAGTGGTTAGATTTATGCCATTTTTTTTCCTGTGTTGCTTATCTTTATTTCTTTGGGGTTGGCTGAGAGTAGAATAAAATTGCTTGCAGCTGTCTGACCTTGTGGGTTAATCCTGTCAGGATTCCTAAACTAAGTGACTCTAAACTAGAGCAGTATGTGGATGGGAGACCTTCATGGAACACCTATATTGGCAGCGTTCAGTCTGAGGGCCAAATATTCTTTCAGAAAGTGACCACCAGACATCACTACTGTGGGGCAGAGTCTCTAGCCTGCTTTCTTTGAGCCACTCAGCCAGAACTCTCTAATATTCTAGGGGTTGAGGTAACCTGTGCCAGCTGGCAACAGTCCCTTAGGTGTCATATGCCAGCTGGGGATAGTCCTAATGTAACATGCTCCTGCCTCTCCACCCCTGTATGATGGGCTGTGGAGAGAGAGGTGTAGGTGCTGGCTCTGGGCCTGCTAAGGACTCCACAATGCCAGGGGAACCCCAGCAGTGGAGTTGCAGGTGGTTTCTGCTACCTTTCATGTGCTTGGTGTTGGTTCTCAGCTTCTCTTCTAGGGTATCCTGAATAGCTGTGTTGGGGAGAGGACCTTTGTCAGGCAGTCCAGCAGAGCCAAGAGAGCTCTTATTCTCATTTTCCTGGGGCTTCCACATTCCAGCAGCTGATGGCGCAGCCAGAGCTACTCTGCTTCTTCCCCTGCAATGCAGTAGGTGGCCAGCAGGGGGGCTATAGAGCAGCGGCAGCTGGGACTGGACAGCTGCTGCTGGAAGCACTCCTGGCTGGCACTAGAGCAGTAGAGGAAGCTGTGGGAGGTAGCTAGGGAGGCAGGACCTTCTACTTTCTCCTCAGAGGGATTCAGACACTTGAGCCAAAAAATCACAGGGTGAAGCTCAGGGAACACATATTCAGTTCATAATCAAATACAGATTTTCTTCTTAACACAGTTGGCTCTGGACATCCCTGATGTAGAGTCTCAATGGGGCCGTAGGCTGCACATCTCTTGGACGACACTTGGATATGTATATATATATATATACCTGCTATCTGATTTCTGTTCCTTACATCTGACGAAGTGGGTTACAGTCCACAAAAGTTTATGCCTGCAGAAATTAAATTTGTTAGTCTTTAAAGTGCTACAGGACTCTCATTGTCACTGACATAGGGGCCACAGGAAGTGCTGATGGTAGTTTAGTAGACAGCATTGTCCTCTTTGATTCAGTGCTGGGCCTTGTGCCTCACCCACGTATTTGGGGGTGCTGTACTGCAAGATCTCATGGCACCTTTGTAACCCTGGTGTCCTGGCAAAATTCCAACTGAGAATTGCATCCCGCTTACCTAAACTTCCCCCTAAAGTTCCAGGTAGAAACAGTACGCTCCATTTCTTGGCCTAAACTTTTGCATGGTGATGTGGTGTGCAGCTAAACAGCTGCTCTAGTCCATCTTGGAAGTGGCAGGAGATGTGACTGTTTTAGCAAAGACTTTAGAGCCAGATTTTCAAGTGCTCAGCATGTGCAACTGAGGTTTAGCTCTCACTTAGGCTCCAAATCTATCTAAAGTTCTTGACACTCAGCAGCTCCCACTGTGACCCTTATAACCAGATTGCCCTAATTGCTCAGAAGACCCCAGCGTGTTGAATGAGCTCTTCTGAAAATCTAGCCACTTGGTGTCTCAGAGGGAGCTGAGTTCTTTTGAAAATCTGCCCCCAAATTGCTTTCAGATTATAAACTCTTAGGGGCAGTGACTGTATCTATCTGCATGTCTGGAGGGTGTGTAGCACACTTTGGGTGCTACATCATATATAGTAAATTACACATATAATGTATACTCTGTAATTCAGTGAACTGGCTTAGTGCCTTTCATAAGCATCATCTATGTGGGGGGAAGATCTTTATACGTGTCTCCATATCCAAGGTAGTGAAGGGATCACCATCAAATGAAGTCCCTGTTTTCCTCCCCTACCACAGTAATTTGTCATAGGAATAAACTCTCTTGCAGAGAATATAAGGTACAGTCTATTGAACCATTTAAAATATTCTGCTTTATAGTGATATTTACAGGCATGTACCCAGGTAATATACATATATAAGGCAAAGGTCAGTATACAGATTTTGGATACTTGGAGCAGCGTTGTTCTGCATAACATCACCATACAGGGAAATAATACAACAGAATTGTTGCATTATTGTTGTACCCTGATAAGTCCGAGTAGCTGACTAGAGGTTTTATATAAAGGTGTACTTGGTGCAGTGTTGTTCTTTGGTAAGGACACACGTTGTTTACTCAGTATATAAATAAGGGAATGACAATTTTCCAGATATAGGGCAGCTATCTGGAAGTTGCTGCATGGGCAGCTTTCATGACCAAAGAACCACAAAGATTGGCAGAAGGCACTGGCTTTAATGAGTGATGGATTTCACCTCTGGAGCTAAGAGCCCTGCTTTCATCTAGTACCAAGGCCCTTGAGCAGCCCCTTTACAGTCAGTCCCTTAGTAATTCAGGGGCTGAGCCTGGCCCACTGAAGTCAATGGGAGTCTTTTAGCCCTTAGAAGTGGTGCTACCTCTCAGCTCACTCTCATAATTCCAGTCACTGGTGCGTGACTGAACAAGTATTTTTAAAAACATAATTCCTGTGAGCACACGTTGCTTTATATGCAAGGTCTGCAGATGGTATTAGGATTGGCAGTGCACATGGCCCTCGATGCCAATGTGGTTAGTTTGAGTCTTTGTGCTGATGGAAAAGAAAACACGAGACAAATAATAAAAATACAGAAGCAACATGAAGTTAGAGCCATTTCCCTTCCACTAGGACAGCCCAGCATTTGGTGCCATAAAACCAATCACTGGAATGTATCTGCGCAGAAAGCAAAATGGGATCTGCTTGAGAGAGACACTTTTCATGAAATGATAACTACACGTAGGATAACAACAAAGGGTGTAGTGGATTGACTATTAAATGGAGTAGTACAAACACAAAATATCTGCTATTAACTGTGTGCCTCTTGTAGGCTTCCTCCTGTTTAAGAAGGGGAAATATGAAAACTAGATGGCAGTCTGGTAGATTTGTTATCAATCCACTTTCCTATGCAATGAAAAGAACCATTTCCCCCTCTCTCTCACAATAAAGTGCTCACATTTTGCCAGCAACACTTAGCACATTTGCTTACTAAGCTGCAATTACATTGATTTTTCTCTCCCTCTTCCCCTTCTTGGTTCCCAAGCTGCTGCATGAGTCAATGTAACAGGAAGATCAGCTGGGAAAGAGACCTTGGGCCAGATCCTCAGCTGATATAAATTGGTCTTGTTCCATTACCTTCAGTGGAACTGTGCTGAATTACATCAGTTGTGAATCTGGGCCCTTATTAGTATATAAAGGTAAAGGGATTTATAAGGTCTCTTCTGAACAGCATAGTCAAAGGGCATGTGTGGTGATGTCACTAAACCGCCTTTGCTAGTGGACATGAATGGGATGTATTTCAGAATGTTTTACATCTGACTTATGTCCGCTTCCATTGGTTAAGGATGGAGAAGGCCGCCATCTCCCTCCCAATGGGATTCGTGTGATTGCTGATTGCCTGTCTGTTTACATGTATTTTGCTGTATTCCATGCATTTATCATTAAACATGAAGCACACACACATCTGTATTTTAAAAACATCTCCTAGAACAATCCAAAGCTGAGTCAGTGAGCTTACTGCAGTAAGGGCCCTCTTGCCTATTCAGTCCATTCTCTTGGGCTGGGCCTGATCCTGTCAGCCTTGCTCATGTGAGTAGTTCTTATTCACGGGAGCACCCCTATTGACTTCTATAGGACTGTGCATGTGTGTAAAGACTACTCAGATGAGCAAGGCTTGCAGGGGAGAGTTCCTTAAGGCTGGCTAAACAGATCTTACAACAGGCTCTGAAAGCCATCTCAAGTACTATTTGATTAGGTAGCAGTTGAAAGCTCTCCATTATGAGTGTCCTGCCCTGCTTGAGCATCCAGGCTCATAATGTCTGCTGGGTTAAAACAGAAGGGAAAAAACAGGTCTCTAAGACATGCATGTCGCAAGCTATGATATAGGGCTTCCTCAATCACACATGCTACCTTAAATTGGACCCAGTAATTAACGAAGCCAGTGGCGTCTCTTCAGCTCAGGTATAATATGCTCCTTGCAGAAGCATGGCCAAGTAGCCAGGCAGTCTTATTCTACGTTGTTGTTTCCAAGTGGCCTGAAGTTGCAGTCCCGGTCAGTCTAGAGGAGATAAATGCATAAAACATTCTGCTTCTCAGGTCTCCCATCTGAGAAAATGGGTTCCATTCTCTTTGCCATTAGAAGGTGGTGGTGGTGGTGGTGAATTACTTTTGGCCACTGCTGTGATCTGAATATCCAGAAGCAACCAAGGATCAGGCGTGATCTCAAGCTGTGAATGTAAGTAGCAAAAGGACGGCAAGTCCCTTCAATGGGGGACATAGAACAGATTCTACCACCATTATTGTTAGCTATTGAAGAAGACTTCATCTCCCAGCTCTTTGTAATGTTTTATTTCTCCCTTTTTTCTGGCCTTTCCAAATCAGGCTACTTAGTTTGACCTTTTTCATGGCTTGCCTAATGAGTTCCTACGTGGATCATCAGCAGGACTTGAAAGTAGGACCTTCAACACCAAAGCATAGATCTCTATCAGTTAAGTGAAAGGAATTACTCCGTTAGCTAGTAGTAATTGTGGGCTGTTACCCACTAACAGGCCTGCCACTAGAGGGGGATGTGATGCACACTCTGCCTGTAGTGCACTTGCAGCTGTAGCATATTATTTTGAAACAATAAGTGAAGCTGACCAATCTAGAGGAGTGGAAGGGCAGAATGTAAACAGAGAGTAAATGGTGCAGAGCAACTTCTTTCAGGTCAAATAATCTAAGGTGAGGTGGCATCACAAGAAGCAACATTAACAACTCACAGTAGCTTTTCTACTTCTTAGACTGAGCTGTAATCTGGGTGGCATTTCTCTCACCAGTTCTCTTACTCATGTGCTATTTTTGTGATCTGTCGTCCATGAGGCTGCTTAAAAAGTTTAAATGCCAACTGGCGTCATCAGGTTTCAGAGTCAATATGCCACTGAGATGAGTGGGACTGTTTGCTCTTTGCGGAATGTTTTGGGCATGTCTATACAGTAATGGGGCGGTATGATTACAGCACATGCAGACAGACCTGAGGTAGCTTTGATCTCGCTAGCTTGATTAACAATAACAATAGCTAGCCACCTGAGTACAAGCGGCCTGGGCCCCTGGGTATGTACAGCTAGCCAGTGGCTGCACTGCTATTGTAATTGAGCTGGCTTGATCAAGGCTGGTTTGGGTCTGTCTGCACATGCTGCGATCACACCTCCTGATTGTAGTGCACACATACCTTAGGACTGTCCGTCTCCAAACTAATGAAGATAGCACTGCACTGGGTCCATATCTGGACACATTAGACAACAGGAGATAGACTTTCATGTCGGTCGGTCAGCTGTGGATATCAGACTATTAAAGTGGGGCTGCTGCTTCCTTAGGCGGCTGATTCAGTGGAAGACAATAAAAGACGGTGCCACTAATGGCCTATTATGTAAGCGTGGCTGCTGGAGCTCCATTTGTCTGTGTGTCCAGGCTCCACAGTGGATACATTCAGCTCTGTTCTTTGTTTTCATATGGTGTATGCTGAGTGTGTGCACTGAGGGCAGGAATCTATCATCATTAACATTTGCATTCAGAAAATGAGCGGTGATGACCGTTTCATCAGGCATTCACTGGTTTATTTATCAAGGCAGTATTTGTAATACTAATAGTTTGCCTTTCATCCAAATATATCAAAGCTCCTTATAAACCTTAATTAACCCTACCAGGATGCCCAAGAGGAAGGTGATTACATTGGTCTGGGCTTTTAACTGTGTTAACTTTTAGTTCAGGAATTAATGGATTGACTTGTCTCACAGTGCATGAATATGATCTAAGTTGGGGATATACATGTGCTAGACATGAGCCCAGTGTTGAGAGAATTGGGCCCCTGAAGTCTGAGTTACTGTGTTGTAAGCTAAAATAATTTTTAGAACAGCAAAAAGTGGTGACACATTAGCTGTTACCATATATTAGTCTGCACCTGTCTCTAGGTAGACAGAGGCAGTTGTATAGACAATAGCTTGGAGGATGTTTCAAAGTGGACAGAGGGCTATCTGGAATCTGGTTGTTTCGATCACTCTTTGGACTTTCTTTCCTTTGTTTTATCACAGTGAAACATTTTGCTGAGGAAATCCAAGCTGCTGTTTGTGATTCATCAGTACACAACAATATTGTCATGATGTCATCCCTTTTTACAGCTGGGTAAACTGAGGTACAGAAACGTTCAATTACTTGTCCCACCTTACTTAATGAGTTAACAGCAGAGTCTGGACTAGAACCTAGCACTCCTGACTTTGTGCCCACCCTTACATTTTGACCGTTAGGCTCCACCTCTTCCCCTTCTTTCAGTATATAGGTTGAAGATGGTAATAATAAACCATAAACGAATTTGAGCCCCAAACCTAATATTATTTGAGAGAGCAAATGAGCTAATCATTGCATCTTGTTTTAAAAATAACTCAACAACAGCAGGAAATACAGTGTCAGAGGACTGATTCAGAAACAAAATGTGTTCATTTTAAGATCAGGCTAAGAGAAAAGGAATATATTGTATTATTATTATTTACTATTTCAAGTAGAATTGAGGTTTTTACTCTTCAGTTTTACAGTCCGAGATGCTGACAATAAAATTATTAGAAAATGAGGTGAAGAGCAAGGGGCTTGTGTACTGCAAAAACAAATGAGCTCTGAAATCACCTTCTATTCTCTAAATATTATTTCCGGAGCCAAGACAATGGAGATAGATTCTTTTTTTTCTTTAAAGCCATGGAAGGAGTAAATCCAAAGGCTCTAATCTGGGCCAAGCAAGAGAGGAAATGCTGCTTTGTCTGCATTTAGACATACACCATTTCCTTTTCAAGGACCAGTGCCAGCATCAGACAATTACAAACACACCTCATAACACATTATTGAGACACACGGCTCGCAGATAAGACAAAAAGATGTTTAATGGCCGTAATGCATGGTGTCAGTTACAGCCTCTTCACACTGCAGGGTTCTGTAGAGCTGTCATTTTTGTGTGTGCGCATCTCATTTTTGCTTAATTATAATTAGGCACAATTGAGCAAAATCAAGGTGAGAATAGAAATTTAGTTTACATCCGGCTCATTTGAACTCCTTGGGCCAGATTCCTCTCTCAAGTAAATCTGGAGAGATTCTGCTGACTTTAATGGAGTTCTTCCAAATTTACACTGGTGTCACTGAGAAAAGAATTTGGCCCCCTTTTTGTAGCCTGATTATTTTTTCATCCCATTCTCTTTTAAGCTGTCTATATACCAGGAATGACTGGTTGTTTTTGGAAAATCCCTACTACTGCTATCACTGGTTGGAAACCACAGAGCAAATAAATCTTTGATGACTTCCATCTTTTTTACTACCATATGAATTAAGCCACCTTGGAATATTTTCCTGTGGAGTCAGAACATAGCCTATAGCTTGTAAATTGCTTTGGGATCTTTTAGGATGGAAGATGCTGTATAAACTGAAAAATCATTTTAAATTATTATATCTTATTAAATGCAAGCTGTCAAATGGGGTCTTTCTTTTCCCAGGGAAAAGATTGGAAGATTTTTCCAATGAATTTAGTCTTTCTGGAGTTACAGCCATTCAATTCTAAGTTTCCACTGAGCAATGAAAAAGCAAAATGTCCTTCTTCTTTCCTTTCAAGAAAATAGACATTACAACTCCAGATGGAAAACTAGGCCCACTCCTTGCTGAGTATGTTTGCAGAAATATAGTTCCCAGTACTTCCAGCTTCTAACACTTGGAAAAATTTACTGTTCACACTTCATTTGTATGTTACTTAGTCTTTTGAAGAATTTATGTTTGGATCTGCCACTTACATTCCCAAAGGTGATATTTATGGTGGGTGTAATGGTATCTGATGGGGTGTCAACCCCACACAAGACCCGAATGGGATGAGGTGGCTACGTTGACCAATTAACTGCCCAGCCTGCGCTTGGAGGAGGAGCTAGTGAGCTGGGATTAATCAGAGTGGGAGCTCAGCTGGACAGGAACAAGAGGGGTCTGTATATTAGCTGAGGGCTGCTGTGGTCTTCAGGGAAGTTGTCTGCAGTCACTCTCTGGGTGAAGGGAGGCATGCTTGGGACTAGAAAGTATAGTCTACATTTACTCCCTAGGAGGATGGAATTTGGGCTGGTAAACTTGGGTGGGCGGGTGGCAAGAGCTGGAAAGGCTCAGGGGAAAGGCAGCCAGGGATAGGATAGTGCAGATCTTGGTTGCCGGCACCTGAGCTGGAACCTGAAATAGAGGACAGACCCGGGTTCCCCTACCAGCCACTGAGGAAGTGACACAGACCAGGCAGTGGAGAGTAGACTTTGCCCCAAAAGACTTTGATACCCCAGAAGGGGAGGACTATCGTAACCTGGCTGAAGGCCAAGTCACCAAGAGGAAGCTACAGGCTCCCGGAGTGAGGGCAGCTGCTGGGAGAGAGAGGATGATGGTTGGAGAGACCGCTAGACGAGTGTGCAGCACCTTGAAGAAGTTAATTTTATAGAGTAGCCAGGACGAGGTGCTCCTAGCAGTGAGTGGACCCTGTGACATGGTGCTAAGGCACTATAGCCTTTTACGCTTTGGCCTTCCCTAGCTGCAGTTTGAAACCCAGAGTTCAAGTTAGGTCGGTGGCTAAGTTTAAGCTCTGCATGCATTGAGATTTTTCATGATTACTCCTAGCTAAGGAAAGCAGAGTATATTTTTAGCTGAGTGGACAATGCTGAGACCCAAGAGAACTGCCTGAATGGGTGTTTTGGCACTGAAGTTAGACAACCAAAAGAAATAGAGAGGAATTGGTCATTTTGCAGGATCATGCATTTAGTTGGGGGTAGAGTGGCAGTAATGGTATTTTAATGCCCTCAGCAAACTCCTAGAGTTTTAATGCAATGCAGCCTGTAGGGAGGATAAGGGGAAAACAGCCTGAAACACAAATTAACCAGCCATCTGATTTCTTGTGGCTAAAATAAAAATGAATGAATTTCCAAGTAACAATAAAAGTTAAAATGCATACAGCATGTAGATGGCATATGGCACATTCCTAGCATCAGTAGCATGAAATGGTTCGTAAAACACTGCCATACTCTGCAGAAGGATCATCTGGTTTAGATTTGTTTAAAGTATTAGGCCTTGTCTACACTGGGGATTTATCCCAATTTCAGCTCTTGGTAGCGAGCCACCATTGTAGCTGTGCTGGAGCAAACCCCTAGTGTAGACAGTGTAAACTGTTATGAATTGTGACTTGTACTGATGCAGCTTACTGCTTCTTGAAATGGTTTTGTTCCACCCCCCTCATTCATGGGGTGATGTCTGTGGGGGGAATCTCACAAAGATGTCATATCTAACTCCTCCTGTGGGTTTTCTGCAGGGAATGAAGGTATGATCTAGGTCTCTATTACAGAGGCATTGATAGCCATTTCATAGTTAAGCTGAACAGAAATCTGCCAAAAGTCAGAGAGTGACTGAATTAACCATGTAATTTTTTGTAGAAACTGATATATTTTATTACACGCACATAAAATTATATTAAAAGAACATTATTAAAGTTGCAAAGTCAAGCACCCATAAATAGGAAATGCCAGAATTAAGTTTCCCCGTGCAACCTAATTCAACCCCTTTGTATGTATGCATTACAATACAGTCTTTAATTACATGACCACATACTACTTTTCAGCTAGACCCCTGTTTCATTCAATGCACAAGATGGATGGTGGTTACAGAATGCGCAGCTATTTAATGTTTTCTTTTGTCCCGGTTGTTCTATGTGTGGTTCCAGGGCTTATTTAGTGCACACTGTTCAAACCTCCTGCTCTGAAGACAGAATTACTAATTTCCTCATAGGCTTTTCTATGGTGCTAAACTATAAGAAGTTTCTACTGAGCATATGAGAACTGAGCTTTTTCAAAGGCTTGTAACTTGGCCAAATTCATGCAGATTTTCACAAAAAACATCAAAAGGTACATCCCGGACACACACATCACCGTCCTGCCAAATTTCAAGCCCCTGCACAAAAGCATGGAGATGCTAGAGTATCTCAAACAAAAGATCATCAGAACATGGGCAAAACAAGGTTATTCGTCCTTAGCCTTGTTCTTAGAAACTGCTGAACTGTATTGGCTGAAAATTTCCCAAAAATTCAGCCTGAGGCAGACACCCAGCATGTGAAATTTTAGCCCAAAATTTTAAAGTTTGGCAAAACTATAAGCATCTGAAAACAAGATCCTATAATGGGAAGTATTGGGTAACCTTAGTAGGCAGTGATACAAGCCATGCCTATCATAATGCATCTACACATTAAGGAATTCCATAATAAGGATCTTCCTGACACTTCCAGTGGATCCAAGAAACAAGAAGCTTTCAGTTTGGCCTTTCCAACCAGATGCCATGGTGATCTGTAAGCTAAGGGTAAACGTTATTAGCACTCAAGAACATTGGTTTTTGACAGATAAAAGTTGGTCCATATATCTGAATAAGCACAATTGGTGTTCTGTAAAAGAAGGATTTCTCCATGTTCCATACTTGATCAGACCCTCATTCCATCAGGGTTGTTATCCTGCCTGCTGCCATGGCCAAATCCTAGTTCTGCAATGAAATGTTGAACTTAATCGAAAAATTCCCGTTGAGATAAAAATCAGGCTAGATCACTGGGCCCAATTCACCACTGGAACTGCATTGGCATAAAAAGGAGTAACATAGTGGTAAATCAGGCTCTTTGACTCTGCTTCATGACCTCCTCCTGCAGCAGTGAATTCCACAGGTTGGTTATATGCTGCTTGAAGTAAAATTTATTTACTATTTGTTGTAAATCTAGGCCTTGTTTACACACAATCTTGTACCAGTTTAACTAAGGTGTGTTCTCAAACTTATTTAGTTAAACTGGTGCCAAAACCTGTATAGACATTTTTATTTCATTTTGAGTGGTATATGTGGATTTAGCCTTCATGTAAACTGGAGTAAAAATAACAACAGAAGGTCTTAATTAAACCTGATTGTTATTTCCCTCCAAATCTGTATGGGGACATTCTTATTTCATATTGAGTGTCCTAAGTCCATCTAACTGAATATTGATTTAAGTTAAATCAAATTAGGACATTCTTAATTGGGGAAAAAAATATCTACACATGGCTTTTGCTCTGCAATAACTACAGATATGAATTAAAACCCATATAGTTAACTCGGTACCAGTTCATGTGTAGACAAATTGTAAACTGATTTTTCACTGATTTAGGCATAATCTTGATGTAAAGCCTTCGGTCAATTTAGCTATATTTGCCCAGGGCTATGAAAAATGTCATGCCCTATGCAATGCAATTAGGTTGACCTAACTTCCACTCTAGATACAGCTAGGATGTCAGAAAGATTCTTCTGTCAACCTAAGGACTGCTTCTTGGCGAAGTAGATTAACTACAGTGATGGAAACCCTCTTCCATTGCTGTGTAAGTGCCTACAATACAGTGCTACAGCTGTAGAGGTACCCTTAAACTAACTAAAATAAGTCTATACATAGTGCGCACGCACACGCGCGCACACACACAGGGAAAAATTCATGTCCGGAGGTTTAGATCTCCTGAGTTTTTATGCCTGTTTTGCCCTAAGATTGTGTTTATAGCTTTAGGCAAGTCAAAACCACTCTGACAGTAAAACTTCTGTTGACGGCAGTGAATGTGGGATTAGGACTGAGTCTGTTTTTCCCCATCTTTAAATGGGGAAAGTAACATTTACTTTATCACAAAGGTAGAACTGTATGAAAGTTCTGAATCTGGGCCATTTTGTGAGTCAGTAATTTTACTTTTTGCATCCTTTCTGCTTGAAACAATAGCTTCATTGAAACAGAGGAATGGCCATTTTTTGCATCAAAATGTGAAATTTTGCAGGTTGATTTTTGTCTAGTAGAAATTTTGAATTTTCATGGTTTTCTTAACTTGAAAACAATGTTAGAGCTAAACTGCATGAAATATCAGGGTTTTTTTTTTTTTTGCTAAATCAGTTGTATATTTTAGTAATGTTTGAAATAAACCATAAAAATCTTGATTTTGGGGGGGGGGGGAAATTTTTTTCCCATTGAATGATCCTCTGGATTTTTCACACCTGGAGCTGAGATGGGAAGATGAACGAGTTAGTATTTACAGTACTTCGTAAGTGTTAACATTCTCTGATTCTAGACAGGTTCAGTGTTGACTGAACCAGAAACTAAAGCACTGTGCTTTAGCACTGAATTCAGCAAAGTGGTTAAGCCCCTTTGACTTAAAGTGGGCAGTATGGATCTTCAATGGGACTTAAACCTATGCTTAAGTGCTTTTCCGAAGAGAACAGATTTATGCATGCACTCAAAGTTGAGCACTTGCTTAAGTACTTTGCTGAATCAGGGTCTAGTATGGTGTCTATAAGAAACTAGTAAGAATGGTATTTGTCTCAGTTGTCAGGTCACTTAATTCTTCTGTAAATGGGGCTGATTTCTGATGCCATATTAGCAGGTCCCGCAAAGTTTAAAAGCTGGGGCATATCAGTTTAGTGCCAGCAGCAGCTTTGCCTGGCAAGATTCCTACTTAGGAGCCACAGTATGATTACAAGGGCTATTAAGAGCCCTTAATATTCATGCTGTTAGAGAGACTATTTACTCCTGCAAGGTCTGCTGCTGTCTGCAATAGCATTAAATTGATTATTAAGTCATAAATACTACACTGAAATAACATGCAAAGCCCCATTAGCTGGGAGACTGAGAGGTAACATTAAAACTTTGCCTGATGCCCACCACATTTTGTCTGGGACTCTGGCCACCTAAGTGAGGGTAAGGGTTTTCAAAAGACAAATTGGAAAGAGTTCAGAGGAGAGCAATAAAAACAACAAGGGATATTGGAAAAAAAAAAGGTCTTTGAGGAGAGGTTAAGAGAAGTGGACATATTCAGTGTAAAGGCAAGAACCCTGAGGGGAGCTAGGGTAACAGTCTACAAATATGTAAAGCGATGTTACTGTATCTAGAGAACGATGTCCAATTATTTTCATTAGTCAGCAAGGACAGGACAAAGAATCATGGGCTTAAGCTGCAGTAGGGAAAATTCAGGCGGACTCCAAAGGACATGGCAACAAAACAAGTTGCCAAGAGAAGCTGCCTTGACGCTAGAGATGTTCATGGCCATGCCTGGAATACTGGGCCTGGTATCTATTTACTGTGGCTACAACCCTGATATGTAGATCTTCACCAGGCTCCCTGGGTACTAAGGAGGGAAATGATCCCAAGTGTTGCCACTTTGCATGGTGTACAGGCTTCTTAGAGTCATAAATACGAGAGTTAGGAAAGATTGATCTGGTCACCCAAGCCATCTGTCCTAGCCAATGTAAGACTGTTCCTACAGCATAAACTCTAGTGTTCTGTCCAGTCTACATCTGATTGACTCAAGATTTGAGGTTCCCATCACTTCCTTCTGGCCAGCAGAAATGGCTTGCTGCGGAGGAGTTGGGTTGATGTTTCTGTAGCTTTATCAAAAAGGTGAATCTCAACTGGGATGCGCACTACCTCTTCTGGCTACAAGCTTTGGTTTAGCTCTGCTGGCCGAGAATATAGCAATTTAGTCTGGGATTTTCAAATAAATCTGATGAGGTTCAACAAGGTCAAGTGCAGAGTCCTGCACTTACAATGGATGAATCTCATGCACTGCTACAGACTGGGGACCGACTGGCTAAGCAGCAGTTCTGCAGAAAAAGACTTGGGGGTTACAGTGGACAAGAAGCTGAATGAGAGTCTATAGTATCCTTCAAAAACAACGAGAGTTCTGTAGCACTTTAAAGACTAACAAATTTAATTTCTGCAGGCATAAGCTTTTGTGGGCTGTAACCAACTTTGTCAGATGGAATGAGTTACGTAGGGAGGTGGTGGAATCTCCATCCTTAGAGGTTTTTAAGGCCCAGCTTGACAAAGCCCTGGCTGGGATCATTTAGTTGGGGTTGGTCCTGCTTTGAGCAGGGGGTTGGGCTAGATGACCTCCCGAGGTCTCTTCCAACCCTAATCTTCTATGATTCTACCAGGCAGCTAAGTGAGTTAGGCACCTAAATCCTGTTGAATTTCAATGAGACTTGGACACCTAATTCCATGAGGTTCATGGAGGGGGGAACCCCACACCTAACAACCTTAATTCCTAGATTTGAGTGAATGTCATAGGGATGACGATGACCTGAGATATCATGTGAGGTGGGCTGGGGACAGCCATTGTATCACTCTGCAGTGCCTCTCTCCACTTTTTCTGAGCTGCCTCTCTCAGGCCAGGAGGTTTAAGCCTTCTTAAACCATTTTTTAAAAATGCTGTTTATTTTCTTTTAAGGGATCTCAGGGAGAGAATTCCAATGAGGTGAATATTAATGAAGGTGTCAGTTAATCATTGCCCTGTCAGTTTTGGTTAGAAAGAACACCGAGGTAGGAGTAGTGGGAGAATCACAGTGTTAGGCTACAGCAGAAGGCCCTTCTCAAGGTTCAGTGAATTCCAATTGCTCTTCTGCGCGTCATCCTGTCACACTGTTCAACTGGTATATGGAGGCTGCTGAATCTCTTTGGTAGTAGAAGTGCTCCACGTTCATCAGCATACTAGGGATTTCTCTGTTGACAAGTCAAAAACCCAAACATTCCACACAACAATTTTGTCACCTGCTCAGCCTCCTTCTTGGGGGATCTCAGCTCTCATTCATTAGGTGGGAGCTATCCAGCAAAGACTAAGGAAGGGGATGTGATAACCATCTACAGCCACTAGAAAGCTGCAAACCTCAAGGAGAGAGAGTCTACACTCCTTGAATAATGGGATAAAATTGAGCAAAGAAACTATGGGATGAATATCAGAAAACAGCTCAGTGGGGTAGATGGTCACTTGGATTATGTATCTATGCAAAGGAGTAAGCAGCTCCCCACCCACATACTTCTACAAGTATCTTGGCACACAGGAGGAAACAGGGTTATGTGCCTATTTACTCGTTCTCTAGAGCAGGTATGGGTGGAGTAAATGGGGAAGAGGTGAAGTCTTAGTTCCACTGCTACCCCTTCATAGGTCAGCACAACTGAGCCAGCAGAAAATGGGTAGTAACTTACTGCTGCTATAGACTATCCCATGGAGTGAGAGGGAAGCAGGAGAGTAATTGTAATTCAGAAGTGTGTCTGAGTCACAATGCCTCTTGGGGCTACTGCTGCAATTGTGTAGCTTATGCACCGCCCCTTATTCAGAGCTGTGCTTAAAGGTACCATTTATCCCATTGAGATTTATTGGATGGTGAACTAGTGTTCCAATAGAAGCAGCAGAAGATCATCATTTGAGTCACTAGAAATTAAACTGGACAAAGCATTGGAAGAAACAATCCTATACTGGTGGTGGAGACTAGATGGGCTAGGCATGCTTAACCTTCAGAATTTAGTAAAAGGATATCCTTTGTATAATTGTCTTGAACTATCCTATAGCATTCTATAGCTGAGATATAATTTTCTCTTAAATCCTGTAGAGAAGTTAAAATTTTCTATTAAATTCTATAGGACTTTTTCCATAAAGGAAAGAAATTAAATAGAGTTCCTGGTTGGTTTCTGCTTGGTTAGAAACATAGGAAGGGACAGGTGGTGGAATCAGTGTTTACTGAAGAGAAAAGCGTAAAATCAGGGCCTGGTTTTGGTGTACTGGTAGGCAATGAAGGACCTAACATTGGCAGAGATCTTGCTAAACTGGGAAGTAGTGCTGCTGACTCTGTTGTCACTTGTGGCTTATCATCAATAAAGCACTTACCTTTGTTCTAACCACATGGGTTTCTGTGTACCCCTGGCCTCTACCAGCCCAACCACAGTTGGGTTTGCAAAACCAAAACCAGAGGCTGGTTCAGATCCAGAGCTTACTTTGTCCCTAAGGAAGTTGGCTACCAGGGTTTAGTTCTGGCCCATCACAATGTTTTCCATAAGAGGGAGCCTCTGTGGATAGATATCTGGCAGGGCAATGAAGAATGGAATTCTGTGCCATTGACTAGCCACGTAACTTTGGCAAGTCACCTCACTTCTCTATGCCTCAGTTTCCCCCTTGGCAAGATGTGGGGATAACAATGGATATACACAGTTTGTATGTTGGTTTGGGACCTATGGATGGAAAACACTTTCAGAAGTGCTTGGTATTATCATCATAAATAGTGGAGAGTAAGGGGGGAAAACATAACTATCACAAACTATTTAAAAACCCAGCAGTTGACGTGCTCCTTTTTAATTGTCCTGATTTAATCAAAGTGATCAAATACCACAAGAAATCCACTCATACTGCAGTGGCTGCCTGGCGTGATGTCTGTCCTCCTGACCCCCTGGCATTATTACTGTCAGTTCCGTTATCACTTCAAGCAGGCCTGGTTCTTTATTCCAGTGCATTCCCTTCACAAAAGCTTAAGTTGATTTATTTTTCTTGCATCCTTTAGTTTCTGGCTTTAAAAAAGGAAGGGGGAAAAAATCAAGAAAAAAAACACTTCAGGTCATGTTGCCTTCTGACAGGATGTCCCCATGAATTAGATGCCACACGTTATAAGAGCCTTAATCCAAAGTACTAACAAAAAAAGAGAGAGAGAAAATACCTTGCAATCAAGTAATCCTCTCTGAATCGCTGCTGCTTTTTGCCAATAGGACATGGAACTGGAGCCTTCTGATGGGTTTGTCTCTTCTTTTTAGCCTGGAGGCCTTAAACTGAGTTTATATTTGTTTATGGATATGATAGAGAATAAAATTGCCCTCTTTCCATTTGTTTATGAAATGATTTCCTTTTCTCTACCTCTCCACCCTCCCACATCTCATTCCCTACACTCTGATGTGCCTAGGCCCTTGTTTCATGCCAGATTTGACACATTCCTTTTTCATACAGCTTGTGCTAGAGCTGTGCTGATAGAGGCAGTAAATCAACTTGGGCACCATAAAGACAAATGGCAGCTGTAATGTGAACTGAGGGGGGATCAGATAAAAACCCAAGAAATATCATACCCAACAAAACTTCATCTTGATCAAGGGGCCTTAGCGGAATGGGGAGGAATTAAGGTCAGGGTAGGAGAGCACTGGATTTTCTAATGAAGGTTATGATTGGAGCTCCACTGGAAGGAAACATGCATACACATAGACACATTCACTCTCATACATGCTTGGTCACACACAGTTCTCTCTCACAAACATGCTCTCTCTGACATGCTTCAGCTTACACCCCGCCCCCCCCCGCATACATATGTGCACTAGGACACAGATGTATGACGTCCGACACACACACACACACACACACACACACACACACACACACACACACACACACGTATACCGTCACATTCTCAGAAAAGTACACGAATACACACACTCACCCAAAGTTCTTCTCTTTCCATTTCCAGGCAACAGATGTTAAAGATAAAGGATACAAGTCCGTATCCACAGTGTGTGATGAAATGAGGGATTTAAGAAAGGCCACTAAATGGAACTAAATCACAGTCCAATTTACACTTCACTGTCTGTGGCTGCTGGAGAGGTTTGAGCTGAGATACCGTTGTTCATATGCCTCTACCACTCTGAAGGTTGCAACCTCTCCATTTGCTGTCTGGCTTAGCTGGGTTTTTAAATGACTTTTTAAAGTGGATTCAATACTGGTGAAAGCCTGACAGCCCTTAAGACTGAAGTCCTCTGTTTACAGAAGAGGCTATGAGAGTATCAGTTTCCTCACACTGCCCTCCCGGGGTGAGAGAGGAGTTTGAAGTTCAGTCACTGGTTTCTTTGCTGTGTGGACAATTATCCACTCAGAACTGAATGGAAACCAGCACTCCTCATTAGTCACAAAATAGGTGTCAGCTGACAATGATTTACAGCCACTGTCATCCTGGATACAAACCACTGATGATTATTAGCTCTATTTTACAGATGTAGAAATTGAAACACACAGTTTGTTAATGTCCTAAATTAGCTGTAATTGCTCAGGGATGGGATGTCATTGTGGTCAGATCAATGAAAACATTAATGGCAGTCAAAAAGCAACCAATATGGTAGGATGAGGCAAAAGGAAATAATGCTGGTAATATTATGAAGCCATTATAGAAATTGATGGTGTGCGCTCATCTTGAATACTGTGTTCAGGGCTGGGCTCCTCATCTGGAAGGGACTCAAGAAATGAGGGATTAAGATGGATATGAGAATGGAAAGATGTCTATAGCAGGAGAGACTGGAAAAAATAGGGTAACTAGAGGGGACATACTAGATGTATAGGGAAAGTCATTTGGGTGCTCCAGTTCATCCTCTCACTTAATACAAGAACAAGGGGATGGACAATGAATTGGATAGGCAACAAATTCAAAACTGATAAGAGGACACAATACATAATTAACTTGTGGAACTCATTGCCACAAGATAGTGTTGGGATCAGGAGCTTACTAGGAATTTAAAAAGGACTCTTACTAGGCATTAGTATACTAAGCACATACATGGTTACATATGAGAGGATAGAGCCCCATGCTTCAGGATATAAATCAATCTGTCACTGACTGGAGTTAGGAAGAAACTTCACCTATGGACTAGTTATTACACAGCTTCTCATTCTGTCTTTTTGCATCTTCTGAAGAATCTGATTCTGGCCACTGTCAGAGCCAGAACACTGGACTAGAATGACCATTGGTCTGAAGCTTGAAATTATTAAATAGCCTTTGTTGGAGTCCAACTATAGATCAACACAAATGTCTCTTCGTCTGGGTATCAAAACTGTCTGAAGGATAAAGTGCAGGGTCTTCTTTTTCCACTGTAGGGGGAAGAGAGGAAGAGATCAGGAAACTTTTGGGTGGGACTTAAAGATGCAGCCCTGAGCGCTCTAGATCATTAAAAATCCAACTATGTTGTTGTTGGAGAAAGAGAATGTTAATCCTAGCATAGTGACTAAACTCCAATCTGAGTAATTATATTCCACCTACCTAAAACGTTTCCCTTACGGTGTCAGTTGCTGAAGTTGCTCTTCACATCTCCTCCGAAAACAAAGTAAAACAAAAATCTGTGATGCAGAATGGCAGCCAGGGGCAAGTAATCCCTGTGTATATACTGAAGGCCAGATTCTGATATCTGGTACACCAGTGTACGTCAAGAGTAGATCAATGGGACCTGATCTGTGTCTCAATTGTACCAGTGTAAATCCATTTCAGTTTATTGAAGTCAGTGGAGTCACTGCAGGTGATTGGGGCAAATGAAATCATAATTAGGCCTATTATCAAAGTCGCTGAAACTGGCCATTTTTCAGTCATCAAAGCCAGCAAGGAAAACTGGACTAGATTCTTGGCCTTGCTCCATGGTCTTGGCACTATTTTGGAAGTGCAAAGAAGAAAGAAAGTCCGTATAAATAGCTACCTGGAAATTCCGCAGGTGTGGCTGAGTCCTGGGGTAGCACAGGCACTAGTATGGCCTTTGGCTGTGTTAATTTCTACTCTTTGCACCTGAGTCCCTCTCCCAGATCTGAAGAAGAGCTCTATGTAAGCTCAAAAGCTTGTCTCTCTCACCAACAGAAGTTGACCCACTAAAAACATTACTTCACCCACCTTGTCTCTTTAATTTACACTGGTGCAAAGAGACCCAAGAACTAGGAGAGTGTGGAGGTGTTTCAAAGCCAACTGAGCTGGGTGCTCCTTGGCTCAGGATCTGACCTTTGTTTCTTAAAAACATATGGCTTATTACTCAGTGTCCCTTTAATAAATGCCTTACACTATGTTCAAAACAGGCAGTGGGCAGATCTATTGAGATATTTCCTAACTATTCCAGGTAGGTAGTGGTGGCTCTGAAAACCCTCTTTCTGTAGCTGTGCCTTCCTCTGAAGCCCACTCTCCTCCAGCCCCGATTCTCTGACTGCATTTCCATCTGTCTGCACCACATCAAACTGGGTTTCTTAAGAGCTCTCCCTTTTGGAAAGCTGTGCTTCAACTCCACTTCCTGGCTTGCCAGCCCTGAGAAGGGCATTGAGACCAGCATGAGGGAGGCGGTTGACAGAACCAGAGGTGATCATAGACAGGCAGAGGCATCTGGCATGGGAGGAGTTCACTGTTAGTTAATACAATTCGCTTTTCAGCCCTAGAAATCCTCTTCAGAGAAAGCGATTTCAATCCTTGTGGAAAAAAACACTCTAGGTCTTGCTGTTGTCAGTCAGAACATTGGTCAATCTAGTACAATGTCCTGCCTTCACCAGTGACCAATACCTCAGCCCTTAGAGAAGGCAAACAGACAAATAAATCCACCTGATGTAACTGGTCAATGCTACATATTGTATTCAGATAGTCTCCTGACCTCTGTGGTAATCAGCTGACAACCTGAAGCATGCATGTGTCATTTTGTGAGACCAGACCAACGTGCTTCAAAATTGAAATTCCTTTTACAAGAAGGTAAATCTTGTGCACTATCTCCGGAGTATGTTATATAACTTTTGTTTCACACCTCTTGTATTTGTGGGCAGCTGGTAGCCCAGATTTACCTAGAGTCTAGCTAGACTTTTGAGTCAGTGCACAAGTGTGATTATGTCCCTGGGCCTCTGCATGCAAAGTAGGAAGTGGTAAGAGATCCACAAGGCTTCTTTCATTCTACAAGTGTCATTGTTTTAATGACTTAGCTTTTTTGCTAATAATCTATGTGAAATAGTGATGTTAAAGGAAAAGTCCTATTAAATTTAATAGAAAATTGTGGGAGCTCCCTCTGAAATTTTTAAACTAGATTATAGAATTTCACAGAAGAGAACACTATTAAATTCAGTTGGAAGGATATCATTAACTATTACATTCTGTAGATTTATAGAGTATATAGAACCCTATTAGTTTCAGACATATTACATTCTATAGAACTTTTCTTAAAGGGACAGTGTCAAGATAAGAATCTTCCATTAATTTTTTTTATCTATTTGTACACAAATGTAATTCCCACCCTCTTCTAAACAGAATAAACAGATATAGGGTCCATAGTCTAAATTTATCCCCTTCCTGGGATTTGGCTAATAAACTCACCAGAGGCAACACGTCCTGGATGGAGTAAAGAGGCTCACTCCGTAATATGTAATAAGTTAGAGGTTGTATCTAGTGAGGTCTTTCAGGGGTCCGACCTGTGTCCAGTACTAGTCAAGGTTTTCATTAATGATTTGGATAATGGAGTGGAGATGTGCTTCTAAAACTTGCCAATGACACCAGCCTGGGAGGCATTGCAAGCATTTTGGAGAACAGGATTAGGATTCAAAATGACCCTGACAAATTGAAGAATTGGTCTGAATTCAACAAGATGAAACCCAGAAAGGACATGTGCAAAGTACTTCACTTAGGAAGGAAATATCCAAATGCACAATTACAAAATGGGGAATAACTGGCTAGGTGGTAGTACTGCTGAAAATGACTTGGGGTTTATAGTGGATCACGAAATGACTTTGAGACAACAGTGTGGTGCAGCTGTGGAAAAAGCTAATCGTTCTGGGGTGTATTAATAGGAGTATTGTATGTAAGAAACAGGAAGTAACTGTTCTGCTGTTCTCAGCACTGGTGAGTACTTCTGGGTGCCACACTTTAGGAAAGATGTGGATAAACTGGAGAGAGTTCAGAGGAGAGCAACAGAAATAATAAATGGTTTAGCAAACGTGATCTATGAGGAAAGGCTAAACAACCCAGGCATATATAAAAACAGATTGGACAAACCCTGTGAGTGATGGTCTAGGTTTACTTGTTCCTACCACAGTGCTGGGAGCTGGATTTGATGACTTCTCTAGGTGCCTTCCAGCCTTGCATTTTTATGATTCTGTGTCAATATCCTGTTAAGGTTGGATGATTATGTTATTGAATAATGTTCCTCTAAACAAAAAATAAGGTCATTGTTATAATGATTGTCATTTTGTTTGACATTTAGAGGGCCATTATTTGTAAATCTGTTAGAAATTCCTAAATAAATAAATAGCTATAAAATAACAACAAACAAACCTCCGCTTAAGTTTTCGCACTAACTTTGGCAGTGCCTAGGTTTTTCCCTGTATACCTCTGTTTCAGACCCTAATCCCCTCTACCCAGAGAGATACTCTAACTTTGTTGGTGCTAACAAGATTGCCTGCTAATATGATTCAGCTGCAATTTACCCTATATCTTCATTCAGGGTACAAACAGCTGACATCCAGATGGCTTTACAAATAGCTCTGCATTAATATGCAGGGACCTAGGAGCCATCTACCTCTTTGTGTTGCTACCAGTCACCTCTTAGTTTATTAAAAATGAAGGTATGTAACAAATCTAATTTATTATGCTGATTGATTTTTGCATTTCACTCAGCTTGGACAGTGAAACTGAATCAGTCTGTTTCAACCTCTGCTTATGGTCACTTTCTGTTTCTAGAGGTAAGGTTACCATGTTTGGGTTGCAAATTAAAAAGTGTTACTCGCTGAAAGAAAGAAACATGAAAACTTCTCTGTTAACATTAGGTTTTGTGAAAGCTTTATAGGGCAAACTCTGTAAATCTAGGCATCTAAAGTTATGCCCTATCAATCAAAGGGAGTGATTTCCAGCTATACAGTGCACTTGCAGCTCCTAGTATCTCTTGTGGCATCTGTTGGTGCTCTGCACCTATGAAAATTGGGTCACTTTTAGGTGCCTAACTTTAAAATATGGTATTAATTTTTAAGCCTAAGCTTCTGGACAGTGCTCCTTTTTAAAGTGGACCTTGGTGCCACCAGTCTTCAACATGTGGCATTTCCACAGTACAGATTTCAGTTTTAAGGTGACATCACTAAAAAGAGGGGACAGATAACATCATTCTGACCTTAATTGCAGATAGCAAATTCATTCTGCATAAATTGAATTAGCCTCCATAGAGAAAAATGTAGCCAGTTCATAAAACATTTGTTAACCATTAATTGCAATCCTGTTATTTACTATTGTTAATAGCAGCTACTTGAATTCATGCTCATCTCTTTTGCTGCACCTTTTGGGGAACGTCAGCCTTAAGCATGTAACTCCATGTTGCAGCCACTTAAAAATGATATTGGGACCAAACGAATTGGGTGTTATGCTTAGATTTATACTATTTCTGATTTCTGTCAGTTAATGTAATGTAGCAGTTTAATCTCTTCTCAGTAATGTTCAGGAGTATTGGTGTGGTGTCTCACAGGACAGTGTCCCACGGAGTCTCACAGCAGCACAGCTCTGGAACCACTCGGGATGAAGCCAGTCAGAACTCTCGTGATCAGAGTCCCTACCCCACCCCACCCCACCCCGGGTCTCCACACACCAGTGCAGCTGCCTTCTGAATCTGGCCTCAGTGCGTTCAGCACCCCTGCTTTGCCTGAGCTCCCCCTGGAGAGTTAGCTAGGATAAAATTGCAGGGAGTATCTGCTTTTATTATTTACCATCAGTTGAGGTCAGGAACAGAAATCCCTACATATTATATAATGCCAGCGTACAATAAGAGGCATTATTGGGGCATTCCTTCCATAACCCATTCCTCTGATGCATCTGTCATTGGCTACTGCTGGAGACAGGATACTGGATTTAGGCTGACCATTGATATGTTCGAGTTGGGTAATTTCTACAGGACGTTCCACATCTGGAGCCAATTTCTGCTCTGTCACCCTCATATGTAACTCTGTGGATGTGGGGAAAGCCTGAGCTGGTCTGGTTGTTTTTGACCTGACCTGAACCTGATGCTTGTAGTCAGGTCCCATTGGGTTTGGGTCAGAGTTCATGGCTCTATAAAGGAGCCCTGGTAGCTCTGTGGTTAAGGTTACAGTGAGGTTTGAACTTGAAGCAGGACTAAAATCACTCGCTTAATTATTAAATTTACTCTTCAGATTTCACACAGTCACTCTTCATGAGCCTGCAGTATCTTCTTGCTCAAATATTTACCCACATTGGCAGAGGGAACATATAAAAATGAGCCCTTTGGGAGATACCTAAAACAGTAACATTTCTTTGGGCTCTTCCTGCTAATGAACCACAGTTGCTGCCAGCTCCAGACTTCCCCACATGTTCATTCCCACCTTGGACAGAGACCATTTTGGAAATGTTAAATTTAAGCACAGAAGTGTTGTTCTCTTTGTATTATGTATCAGCCTCCTTTATCACTGCAGAGAAAAAACAGTGGAACAGTCTTCCACGGGCTACTGCCATCCTCTGATGTGGGGAGCCTAGAGCACCAGCTCAGCACATCACAGAGCCCTTTGGGACATAGGAGGGGCAGCAGAGGTCATGGTGGAGGATTCTAGAGGGGCACAGGGGTGCAGGAGCTCTGAGAAAGTAAGCTTGAATTAAGGAGTCAAGGAGGCTTGAGTGGGGATGTGCGGGAGCCATGGGGGAAATAGGGTTATGTGCACAATGTTAACTCCCTATATCTGCATTCTTCATGTAGAAATGACGTTATAAATGTTACTACTACATTTGTGTCTGGTCTATCAAGCAGCTGTTAGAGTTAGCCATTTAGTTGAGGGTGATGTAGAGGAGTTTGTATAAAGGTTGGTTATATGATGGAAGTACAAAGGGATTGGCTATTCAGGGGAGGAGTCTTACACTGTGTTTGGATGTTACAACATGTGACAAATGCTTGTGATTTCCTTGGTTTGTAAGGATTGTGTTGGTGGGATTGCACTTGAACAATCTGAACTGGGAACAAACAGTTTTGTTTGCAGCAGGTAGACAGAGCAATCGCCAGTGCTGTCAATTTTCTGACTGTCCCCAGTACTAAAACAGAAAGTCCAGAAAACAAATGTGCTATGAAATCACCATACTCCTAGTGACAAGATCAGTAGGTGGTATCACTGTATGTTGCTGAGCATGAGCCGGGATAAACCAAACCAAGCCTATTTGAATACAAGAATGGTGTCCTGCTGGAATAATATATCCCCTGCTGAACATATTGCAGTCTTGTTCCTGATCTCAGCTCAGCAAAACAGCTAGTTTCGATTCTCTATTTCCAGCAGCTCTGATAGATTTGAGTGACCTGAACCTGTTTTTCATAATAATGAGACTTTCTCTGAAAAATCCTTCTCAGCCTTTTGCGGTCAGTTAGTGAGAGAGATGATAGACACATTAAGGAGCCTCTGTTGAAAGTTTTATGTCTGAAAATGTAACATGCTGCTGAGGAATATCCTCTGGATTCTAAACATCTCTGCACCTCTTTTATGGTTCACCACTGGGTGGCCAAGAAATTAACAAACAATAGCCAATTGCCACTGGCTTTTTGGGAGTGCTGAAAACAAAAATACCTAGTGCTGTGAGCTTCCCCATTCCGGCTGTAACCAGCAATGTTCTCAGAGCTGTCGATGGTGACACTAGCAAGAAAGCAAACAGAAAAGCAGATGCTTTTATCCCAGCTTGCTGGAGACGGAAGGCCAAGGCAGGAATCAACAGACATATACAATGTGGATTAAGGGCCAGATCCTACCCCCTTTGCTGCACCTACAGAGTGCACTTGGAGTGGAGCTAGGGCAGTTTTGCATAGCCCACTCATGGGGTGTGCACCCTGCACAGCTCATTTGGGGTTCCCTGTGTGCCATGACATGGCAAGAATTTAGGAGGGGCAGGACAAGTGGATCAGTGACCTCACAGGTTCACTGGCTGCTCCCCTCCCTGCATAGTAGAAGGGAGCATGAGGAGCAAGGAGGTTGTTCTATGGCTTGGAGTGGGGGTACTGTTCAAAAGAGGCTGTGGACTAGTAGATAGTGTGATGTATGGAAAATTGTATTCAAATTGTAGACCTATTCCTTTAAATGCACAGAAGTTTCCTGGTCCTGTTTGCAGACAAGGGAATCTCTGTAGGTAAGCAAGCATGCAATCAGTCTTTCTGCAAAGATCCGCCCGAGGGGGGAGTTGTACCTTGCTGCCTGAGGGCAGCAGCCTGTTTTCTCCCTTTCTGTTTTTGGTTCTTGTATGTTGCTCTGAATTCTAAAAAGTAAAGTAGGGTTACATTGCAACCTTCCCGCAAAAGTATTTGTTTTATCTAACTTCTCTGCGTGGAAGCTGTGAACGTAATAGATAGGTTATGAGACTGGAAGTCAGGAGACTAACGTTCTAATGTTGGCTCTGCTGTATGACCTTGGGCAAGTCATGTTACCTCTGTTTCCCTTCTCATCCTTTGTCTAATGTGAATTTAGAAGCTCTTTGGAGCAGGGACTGCCTTTTACTATGTGATTGTACAGCACTGAGCACAATCAGGTCCTGATCTTCAGTGAGGCCTCTAGCTTCTACTGCACTATAAATAATAACAGACCTGGCGGGTCTCCCCAGTAGCCAGCTGCTCAGCTGAGGAAGGGTTTGTCTCTATATGAGGGAGTGGCAGAAATCCCTTCGGGGGGTGAAAACTATTTTCATCTTTCTAAGCTAGTTATTGCTAGCAGTGAGTGAAAACCAGAACCATTAAACTCCTTTTTAAAAAAAATGACCATGTCCCTTTAAGAAAACATTAGACACCAGATAAATAAGTTGGCTGCAGGGACTTATGGCTGCAGTCTTATGGGAGGGGGTGTAACAGAGTGATGAATCACTGAAGACGGTATGTTCTGGAAATGAACAGTTAGCAGCAGAGACAGTGCTGTGTGAATGCTGGCTGCAGGGCTTCTTTCATTGAGGGTCTGGTGGGGAGAGGACAGCCCCCAGAAGAACCACCTTATGGAACAGAAAGAAACCTTTGAGCTTTGCCTTTCATCCCCCTCCTCTAGTCTGATCTCACTCTTCCGTTATCTGGTTCCACTCTGCAACGTGTGGACACTTTCAGGCCCTTTGCTCTGGGTCTTTGCATTGTGGTTCTCAACGGTAATACCATCCCCTGGACAGCAGCTGCTGTGTCCTTTCCTGATGGCGCTGCCAGATCTGAAGTCCTGGAATGCCACTCCACCACAAAGCAGAAAGCCAAGGGGGGTGTCAGGCATTGGCAGAGAAGAGGGAAGCTTTTAAAATAACCTGGATGTGTTTCCGTTAGCATCAATAGAGATTTTTTTCCCCATTCCTCTGAACACTCAGTTCCCTGACTCAGTGGTTTTAAAGAGATCGTTGGCTGCCCTGAGAAAACAGCAGAGGCTGTGTGTGTGACTGGAGTAGGGTCTGCATGAAAACGCAAGGAGCTCAGCAGATGTGATGTGTTTTGATGACATGGAGAGGAAGCAAAAACTGTTAGGCTAATGGGGCAAAGGAGACATTGAGGTTCCTCTTCTTCTGCAAGTCAATTCTCAGTCTTCAGGCTATGGACCTATCACCAGTTGCAGCCTGGAAGGAATTCACCTAATGCAATTAGGTGAGGTAGGGTTGGATTGCTCCTTCCTTTGAAGCATGTGGCATCAGCTAGTGTTAGATATTATATATTAATCTGCATTATATAGTGTAGTATGAACCATTAGTCTGTCAGGTATTTTTTTCTAATGATGATAGTACCTTGCACTTACTTTGCATCTTTCATCTGAGGATCTTAACACACTTTACAAGCATTAATTCACCATGACCCTAAAGAATAAGTGAGCATTATTAGCTGCATTTTATAACTGACATAAAGGGGTCAATTGCAGAGCTGGGAAAAGTACTCTGGAGTCTCTCAGTACTCTCAGTCCTTTGTTCTAACTATCACTAGACCACATTGCCTCCTCCTGATGTTCTTGTCTGAACACTTTCTGATATATTTTTCTTTTCTGCTGATGTAGCATTGTTTTCACTATGAATAGAGAAATGCATGAAAATGCTGAGTTGTACCATGCTGATATGGATTTTTAGCTCTGTGTAGGTGACAAAGGCGAAAGGTTTGTATGTCTCTCTGGACCTCTCTGTTCATCTGAGCAGTAATATATGCTGTAAAACCCACAGAGGAACCAAAGTATCTACGCACAGAATTCTCATTGACTGCAGATGGCTTACAGGATTGGGCCTGCAGAGTATAGCCTTGTATAACTAGTGACAGGCAAACTCCAGAAGGTTCAAAGGTGTAATTTAGACCTATGCAAAATGACAGTGTTATCCAAAGCTTTTTACTTGGGAGATTTTCTTCACAACACAAGCAGAAATAATGGGAGAATATTATTCTGGCAATGATATGGCTAATGCAAAGTTTGGATCTGGATCTGAATTCTTGCAAAGTCTGAAATGTGTGTTTGGATACAGGATTTGGCTTATCCCTGGTTTTTAGCACCTGTATTTTCTGGGTTAGTGATCTGGGTAGGAGGTGGTAAGGCTGCCCAACCCTTGGTAGTATTCAAAATGTTCTTCTAGTGCACAGACCCCTAGTAGGCAGGGGTGCCCTGATCCTGGGATCCCTATAAAACTACTTCCTATGCCTCTGTCAGCTGACCTCTCTCTGACAGGGAAGCTCTTCCACAGCTGTACATGTTCATTCTCTCTCTCTCTGTGTCCTTCCTACTCCCCCTATTCATTTCACACTGGCCTCCCTGCACCTCCCCACAATCTTCTAACTCTTGGTGTGAGAGCTTTCTCCTCTGCAGCTCCAGCTGTTCAGAACAGCCTCTGTCTCTTCACCTCAGCTACTTTTCACCTCCTTTAAAATTTCAACTGCAGATATAACTTGTCTCTTGCATCTTTGAACTGGCCCGTGCCCTCTGCTGTTGTTCAGTAGTTGGCTCTGTAATTGCATTACTTAGCTCTGTAAGTGGTTTAGGAATATGGCTTGTACAGAGAATGCTGATTAAGATAATGCTCTATTGATTGTATTAGACGAAGATGCACTATATTCCTCTGTCTCTTTTCCCCAACCCCCTTACAGTGCTTCCTTAGCTAACATAGCACCTTTATCTTTAGCTGGGAGGGCAAGTTCATGGCTTCCTTTGCAGCCACTGTCAGTAGCAATCTCTTTCATCTCATCTGCAGTATTCTGGCTCTGATCCTCCCCGCTTCTGGATGCGACAGACTCCTAGCAACTTGAATACATCCCCCTGAGAACCGAGGTGAATCAAGCATGTACAGAGGGCCATGAATTAACCTTACAGAGTGACTGACTAAAACCAAAGTTCAGTCCTTGCTCTGTGCTCCTTCTGTCACCTTGGGCCTTCCTCCCATCCCCTAAGAGGGTTTTTGAAAGCAAAGTGCATAGTGCTTGGTAAATATTTTACAGCTTCTAATGGAACCAACATGATTATTCCGCAAGAAAAGAGGAAAAAAACCCTTAGTTAATGAAAACAGCAAGCTGTCAGGGTGCTGACTCTTCAGCTTTGGAAGGAGCTGAGAGCTTGAATGGTTTCCACTTCAAGAGTTTCAAATGCCAAAACAGCCTGAGAGCCCCAGACGTGACAGGTTTATAGACTGGCAGGCAATAAGGCAAAGGGAAGGGGGGGGTAAATAGCTTGGGTGACCAGAAATAGTAGTGAGCATTTTGGGATAGACTCTGGGATGTCCCAGCATACCTCTGCTATGATTCTTTAGCCATTCAAAGATGCAGGAAAAGAGGGGAGTAGGTGTGTCATGATCAGCTAAGAAAACACTTGAGTCTCTTGCCCCAATGGCAAGACAGAGTGCAAATGGGGAGGGGAAGATGTCAGTCAGGCCCTGGGAACTAGAAATGCATTGGAAGCTGATGAGCAGTGTTTCTTGATTCAGATGTACATTAAATATGGATATGTTTGGGAAAGCATCATGGAAGGCCTGAGGTTCTGATGAGTCCCCAGAAGTTCTGATTCCTACCTGGATCTTCAGGACCTGCTATGCCCTTAGCTTGCTGTGCTGCAAGTTGCTCTTGACTTTCCATGGATCTCTTTTCTACAGCTTCAGGGGCATATGTTTGGTTGTGACCCTTTGTCTCCTGTCTGTTGCCTGCAGTGGTTCTTGGGCATTTTACAGATGTACTTGCCTTTCACTTCTGGAGCTCAGAGGTCATCAACCCTTCATGTGAAGTTGCTGCTTGCAAAAGGTTCTGGATTGGCAGCCCTGATGATCTGAAGGCCACAGTGCTCCGCCAATGAGCCTCGGCTCTAACTAGCAGGAGAGAGCAGTGCAAGGTATGGGATGGTAGCTGAATCTTCACACCCACCCCAGTCCTTGGAACCTCTGCTGAGACCACCAACAGGAGTGCTGATTAGTGCCAGCTGGGGTGATGTAGATACCTTCTCAGTAGCAAGCAAGATGAAGACCCACCAATTCACTTCCCACTGAACATGCATCAACTTTCAGTCACTGTTTACCAGAAATGAATGATATGCTCTAAAGCCCAGACTATTACTAATCCCAGCAGTTTCCCTCTGAGATTAGGCCTGAGGTAAGCATCAGGAGAAAATGGATTTGCTGAGTCTCTTTTTTTATTCATATTTGAACACCTCATAAAACTGCTGCACGGCCCGTTTGGGTTTCCAGCATCTCCCAGCTCCAAATGCAAGTGATAAAAATGTACCTTCAAGCAATGTTTAAAACCTACAGGGAAAAAACAAAACCAGACCAGCTGTGCCTGTTTGCCTGCTTCCTGTAAGGCAAGCACTGTAACTTGCACAAGCACTGAGACACCTGGCAGAGTTTCCAAGCTATAAGCTACTTGCCTTCATGGTTCAAGGAGGCTTTGCAGCAAAAGCTCCATGTCAATCTAAGTGGCCAGAATAACACTGGACCTGGCCCAGAAATGTTCAGGGAGTCATTAAATCAGCTGCATCTCTTGATGTAGCCTTATATTTTGGCTATAATGAAAATGCCTTCCTGTGTCAGCAAAGGGGACTTATTTATGCCTGAGCAGTAACTGCACATCAAGATTTCTAGGCCGCAGTCTTGTTACTGATAACGGCAAAATTCTCTTTTCTTTATCAATAGTGACGCGTGTGGGTTGTCAGTGTAAAATTAAAATACTTAATAACAATAACAAAAAAACCCTCCACTTATGGGTTTTTGTCTTTATCTAGAATTATATGCTTCCTGGGGCTCTTTCACCGTTGCTTGGTCACATGACTATCAAATGCTTGGGTTGGTTTTACTCCAAGTTTATAGGCATGTGTAGTGATGTCAATTCCCATGCCAGTGTGTGTGTGTATTGCAGGGTGGAATGTTGCTGATTCAGTCTTTGCAATTGCAGTCTTTTGAATTTGAGCCAAGTAAAAGGATTCAACAGCTCCAGTATTTTGCCTTTGGTGGTAACACAGCTTTATTCCAAGTTATAATGATCTCGTGTTGGAAAATGTAGCTGAGTTGATTCCTGTGTTGGCATGAAAAATATTCTGGTCATTGCCCCTTTGGAAACCACAGGGCTGCCAGGACCCTTTCCAATCAAAGGGAATTTGTATAGCAGATTTCTTGCAAATTATCTTTTGAAACCCTTTGTCGATTTAAATGGTGGAGGGAGCGGGACGCAGTCATGGGGAGAGAGATTTTCAGATTCAATTTTTAGAAGGGCAGAGGGATCAGTGGGATGGGGAGATGTAGAAAGGCTGTTTGATGGGCAGAAGGGAAGGATTTCTTGCCAGCAGAGGAGAGATTGTAGGGAGGGACAGATAGAATGCTGGTGGTAGGTGGACAAATGGAGTGGATGGGCAGAGTGGGGGAGTAGAGTGAGAGCAGGTCTGTGAGGTAGGCTGGGGCAATGGAGGGTTTTGAAAACCAGTCGTTTCCAGTGAGGTGTGGCTGTGGAACAGAGCTGCCTGTGTATCGGTTCTGGAGCAGTGGCCAACAATCGATCCATATTCCATATGTACCATTCTCCCACTCCTCTATTTGCTGCTACCAGGCTCAGCATTTTGTCGCTCCTATTGCCTGGGGAAACCCTCCCACAAAGGAGCAGCAGAGTGACTGGGATGAAAGAGAACAAACTGTTGTTCTCCTCACTGCACAGTAAGGACCAGTGTGATACTGCCCATCATCCACATGTCATGAACCTGTTAGACTCCAGACAAGTAGGAGAGGAAAAAGGGGGCAAGTATGGCAGATCTGACAAATACTGAAGCGGCCTTGCACATCCGTATAGCCTCCTGTTTTTCCTTTGGATTCATCGTTTAATTGGTAGTGCTGATGAACTGAGACATCTGAGCAGAGCTGGTGGCCTGCCAGATCCCAATCTCCTCTTCCGATAAAATTGTTAATGCGCGGAGAAGCAGCCTGGATTGTAATTGTGATTTGCTACAATGCCAATTAAAGCCTTTCTTGTTTTCCTTTCACATCTCAGTGAGCTTCCTAGAAATGCAAGGAGCTGTGTTAGCTGCTTCCTTCAAGTGAGTGTGGAGGTGGGGGCGGGGTGTCTAGTTCTTTTGAGGAAGAAAACTCTGTTATTCTGGTCTCTAGGAAAGCAGGTGTTGCGTGCCGTGGCAGAGGGGGTTTTTGCTACCGCAGATGCTGTGATTTTCCTGGCGTGATTTCTTAGCTCCCCACAGGGATGATTCTACACTTGTAGAGAATTCTGTAAGGCAGCCAAGTGTCTTTAGGTCACCCGGTGATATTCTCTCACTTGGCAAGTTCCCTCCCATTGCTGCAGTGAGTTGCATGATTACAGTGAGCAAGGAGCTGTCCTCTGGAGAGGCAGAGGCGCAGGGGATGAGAGCTTCCTTTGGAGGGGTAGAAGCCCTTCTAAAGGGAACCCTGAGATGTTTGTTGATCATGGGATGCAGCAGTCTAAAGAATTAAGAATTCAGGCTTAGTTTCCAAACACAGGGGGGCCAGATCCTGAGCTGATGTAAAGGGGCACAGTTCCATTGACTTCAGTGAAACTGTTCTGATGTACACCAGCCACGTGTCCATTTCAGAGATTTATAAGGCTGAATATGTCAAAGGTGGCAGTTAAATTTTGGAGGACCAGGACCAAAAGCAGGACCAAAGACCCACACCTCCCCACACCTTCAAACTTATAGGAATGTCTACAGAGCCCATGGCAGAAAGCCTCTGAGCCCATGTCGCCAGACTCAGTCTCGTGCTATGGCACTAAAAATAACTCTGTAGACATTGCAGCTTGGGCTCTGAAGCCTAGGGAGGAAGGTGGGCTTGTTATTAGTCTCTGCAGAGAGCCCACGGATGGAATAAGGGATCAAGAGCAGACTCTTCAGGTCAGGAATGTCAGGGTAGGGAAGCTTGCACTGCTTTTGTCCATGCTACATCTGTTGTAAGACTAAACGGAATGCTTCAGCCTGTTAAACCAGCACTGAATTCAGAGGTGACACATGGGGTGGGCACATGGGGTCACATGCTTCCCCAGATTTCTGCCAGGGTTTATATGCCTTGCCCTGCATCCCGCTGCATAGCACAACAGCCTTTAAATTGTGTCCCCCCACTATCAACAGTTAAGTGTTCTCTGACTGAATTCACGCAGTTTTAGGAGGGGGAGAAAGAAATTCTTTGGAGCACATATACAAAACAATCCATAGGACGTTACGTGGTGTTTCTCCTCTCCTCAACACTGAATAAAGCAAATGAAAGGAGAACTAGTCTCATGGATTCAAGTGCGCAAGCAGCCCCAAAACAGATGCAATGTAGGTTAAACAAATTAACATCAACAGTGACTTCTGCAGTGGATCCAGTCAATGTGAGTAAAGATTATAAAGACTAGGAGGCCAATCAACAGGAGTTAATGTAAATAAGGCCTTTCCTGGTGTCTCCTTCTTTTATTGGTCTAAGCCTGGATCCTACAAAAATTCATGCATGCGAATTCAGTGGGACTACTCAGGTGTGTGAAGATAAATTAAAGTGCAATAGTAGCACAGGTAGTGTACCCATGCTAACTTCACTCTCACTGGCTTGAGTAACAATAGTAGAGAGGATGTGGTGGCACAGGCTAGCCGCCCAGTGCAATCCCACAAGGCATTGTACTGGGTAGTACTTGGGTTGCTAGCCCATGGCAGAGTCAGTGCCGCCACATCTTCACCGCTCTTGTTACCTGCACGATCTAGATGAACAGGGGCATGGGTGTGCCTACCCGTGCTGAAGTTGCACTGTAATTTGTGGTGCAGATGTACCCAAGTGTTCTGTGAATTGAGACCTTAATATTTACTAATATGGCTGAGCCTATGGAGATGGGTAGGACCTCAGAAGAAAGTGACTAGGGATGGTAGCAGCTGTGCTAGCTTTCTCTGCTAGGCTATTAAAGTTTTGCATGTGGACTGCAGTGGTACGAGCTTTTGCCACCAGCCCCAGCTGCACCAGCTGGCACCTCAGCCCCTTTCTCCTGAGTTTCCTCTGCCATAGCTCTGCTACTCCCTGGATCCCTTCTCTGGCACCACAGCCACAGTCCCCTGGAGCACCTCACTAGTGAAACTTACCTCCATCCATTGTGTAAGCCTCAGAATTTACACAGGTAAAAGACAAACATTTCCAGTGATTAAAAACTAATTCCTCTTGTGATGACCCCTGTGTTCTCTCTGCCCTGGAGAGGGCAGACACTACGCCAAGTACCTGTGCCTGATCCCGTCTTCCCAATCTGCCTGAGTGAATTACCTGGGCTTTCTCCTTTCCCTAAGGTGCTTGGCCCCTGCTCCCCAGCCACCTTTCCATGAGCCACTCATTTTCCCTGCTGGGTAGGGCCCTCTTTGAGGAGCTACCTTTGAATTACATGGGGCCAGCAGTCAACTGTGTTGCTCTTTTGGAACAGGCTGTGTTACGGTCTAACTCACAGGACTTTGGCTACAGTACATCTCATACCAGCCCTGGTTTATTTTCTATTACTGAGCTGAGCTAGGAGAAACTGTGGGCTGACACACTTCCCTAAATTATGCCTTCCGTATCTTCTGTGCTGTCAGTCACATCCCTTTCAGACCTGGAATTTAGTGAACACAGCAGCAGCAAGTGCCAAACGATCAAAGGTTTAGATCAGTTTCTGCTGTCACATACATTTTACATCTAATTCCTTCTCCAGAAGAGCTACCCAGAGGATGGGCCGGCAGCCGTTCTGTATCTGCATTCTGTAACACCATTGCAGTGGCTTGAGTCTCATCCTCAATGTGGGCTATTGCTTCCTGCGGTGAGGGCTGGTCCTCTAGCCTAGCACATGGGCTATGGAAACAACCGTCCCTTTGCAAAGCCAGGTCGAGTCGGCATTGTTCTGTATGCTGGAGTCCTGAAGCTGTTTTTTGCATTACAAGATAGGCCCTTAGCATCCATTCTAACCTTCTGCTTGTCCCTAACTCGATCCCAGGGTTACTGGTGGATGCATTGGCAGTTCCATATCTAAGTGACCTAAATTGCTCTCACAATAGAGACCAGATTTTCCAAATCTAGCCCTAAAAATGCAAAAGCCCTAGTTAGCCCATCCAGTTGGCTTCCCTGTGCCAATGAAGGACACAGCCACATAGTGCACTGTGCAATTTCCTTTAAATCGCGTGTGTGTGTGTGTGTGTGTGTGTGTCTGTCTGTCTCATTAGGGCTGCGATTCTCCCTGTTAGGACAATAGCAGTGCTGCCTTTATTCCAATCAGGGCCTGTTGGAAAATATGCATGTGGTATATGCAGTGCCCCTGAGCAGTAGTGTAAAGCTATTTGGCATGGATTAGTAAAAATGGCGGTTTGCAAACAGCATCTTTCACCTGATTATCTCACCACGCTCTGTGAAAGAGACAGGTCAAAGTTATCATCCTGAACTCCTCAGAACTGGTATCAGTGGGTGGAGAGTGCCTAGCACCTCGTGAGCATGCTTGTAAATAAATAATAATGGTGAAACTGAGGCATAGAGGGTCTGGAGACTTGGCTCAAGGTCAGTGGGAGAACTGCAAATAGAGCCCAGGAGTCCTGAGTCCTCTTCTCTGGTATTTCTTATTTATCCATGACCTTTGCACTGCTCTTCTTGTTTTAGCATTAGCTTTGTAAATGTCTAGTTCTTAAACCTTCTTAACTGGTAACAGCCTAAGGAAAAGGACCTTTCTCAGAAAAGTCTAGAGCTGAAGGTAATTGTCCTGTAATTTTGGACATTGTCAAGTAGCTTTGTCATGAGCCACTCTGGAGGGGAAATTCATGCAGATTGAAAATGACGACTAATAAAAAGAAAACCAGAGCTCCCTCAGTCGAAGAGACAAGGCTCAGAGTAGCAAGCACCTGACTGCTCAGTCAGTTCTGTTTCAAGTCAATACACTGCGGTTGTCAATCACCTCTCATTCCCGGCTGGGTTGGAAGGGCAGCCATCCAGGGGAATGATAGTAGCAGTAGCCTCTAAAGCCAGGTCAATATCCCCACAGAAACAATTACTGGATGTATTACCACTGGCTGCGCTGCTGTGAAAAGGCCACATCAGGTCGAGGATGCAAAGTGTATTAACATCAAGATCCCTTTCCCTGTGCTGCAGCTGGAGGGCTCCACAAGTGCAACTGTGATTATCTGCTTCTTTTTAAAGGACTCCTCTCTGAGCAGTACATTTTCCATGCGGTCTCTTCCTCTGCTCCCCCCTCTCCCAAATGGGCAGGCTCCCGAAGAGCAACAAGAGGGTTGTCCATCTCCCGTTGTTCTTCTGTGACTGGAACATGCGTCCCTGCAGGGACGGGCTTAACCTGCTCCAACCCCAGAGCTACTGAACCTTTTTTATCACGAGGCTTAGAGAGTGAAGGAGTAAATCCTGGCTGGAGATTGAGTGCGCTAGGCTCCTAAATAGAAAAGTCTTCTATTCTTACTGACATGCTGTTGGGGAGGTTGGTTTGACCTTGATGGCTGTGAAGTGCCTCCAGTGTATCCTGAAAAGGCCCGGTCTGTGGGAAAGCTTATGACAAAAACAAATAACAGCATGTTTCTCTGCACAGTGCCTTGCTCTCTCCACTGTCCATGGGGCTTGGGCCGTTTCCAAACGTGCTTGACCTCTGAAGGTACAGGGGGAAAGCCGAGCATGGCTGGCGCTGCTTTCCTGTTTCCAATTTCTGTTCCTCTTAATTGCTGCCAACCTTTTGGGGGAGTGAGACTCTGGCTTGCCTGCCTGCTGCTCGATTGCCTTGCAGGAATGCAGCAGCCATCTAAAGATGGCATTAAGCACTCACATTAGGCAGTGGAGGAGCTGCCCGCGGTGCTCTGGTTAATGAGGCGCTCGACAGCAGCTAAGATGCACTCATCCTTCTCCTGACACTTCGGGGTGCCCACCCAGGCACAGCATGAGTTTTATTCCGAGGAGCTGGCTCACGAGGAGGGAGGATAGTAAAGAGGAGGGTGTCAAGGAGAGATCTCATTTCTTAGGGGAGGGGAGACATTGCTTGTGAGAGGCTATCAGCGAATGTAGACAGGCTGCAAGGGTAAAATTGCAGCCCAGACCAGTAGAACAGGGTTCAATATAGGCTCATCGCACTGATGGGATCATAGAAACCAAGGTTCTGTCTGCTCTGAGGGGAAATTAAAGTTCCCCTTGCACTTCTCACATAAGCATAATGTCCTAGACCAACACTTCCCTTCCCTCCCTTCTGCACTGCACTGTCTGCTGGATAGTTCGCCCTAGACCGCAGAGGTAAATCCTAGAAGTTGGAGAAGGGAGAGGCCTAATGCGTCATGCAGCCCCTCCTTCAACCAATGCAGGATTGTTCTGTATATTTGTTATTTCAGTGCTTTGTCCAGTTCGGTGTTAGCAACCCCAGGTAGTTTCCACTGCTTCCCTAGGAAGGCTAGTCCGTAGCCTAATACTTCTAGGAAACACTCTGCACTCCGCTTTAGTGAAGGTTGTGTTGCTTTCTGTTTAAATGTTGACTCTTCTAAACTCTGGCTGCTTACGCAGATTGTCTTGAAATTGGTGGTGCCTTATGGCAGTGCTAGGTAGTGGAAGTGGTATAAATTTGGGGTCATTTGAGAAAGGGGTTTCTGAGATACAGACCCCTGGAAAAAACTCGCATTTTATAAAACCATTTAGTTCTTCCAATAGCTTAAATGCTGCCACTCCTGTATATCATTGGATTACTCTGTGATAGCTATATATTACTCTATGAGCATGATTCCTCTCTCCTACCTTGCAATATCTGTAGGCTGTACTCATGCATCTCCACTTAACCAGGTTCAATATAATTTAACTCTTTCAGTCTTTCCTCAGACATCAGTTTGTTCAGCCCCCTATCCATTTTTGTTGCTTTACTCTAAACTTCCAGCATGGGAGCATTTTACAGCAATCTACATACTGATACCAAAATCCTAATGGGATGGAGGTGCTATATAATAATAGTATTTAGTTGTTAATACAAATCCTGGAGCATGCATGTTTCAGACTCATGAAAATGAGGGGGCTGTTTATCTGCTGCAGCCAAGTTCTCCTTGGTGCATCAGTCTGTGTGGTGGTGGGGTCTGTCAGGGAGCTCCCTGATTCTTTTCCCAGTCCTGGCGTAGGTTAGAGCAACCCCCAGGGAACTCAGTACCGGCTGGGGTATGCACACTCCAACTCTGCTTTCTCCCGGATTCTCCCCACCCCAACACGCTCCTGCCACTGGGGATGTTGGCTGGAGAGGAGATAGAGGCTGGCTTTGCCTGCTCTCTGTCTGCTGGGGGAGATGGGGACTCAGGCAGGACTCAGTGCAGAGGGAGCATAGAGAGGCAATGAATATGTACCTGGATTGGACTATGGATTTCAGGAGAAGCAACCAAAATTCAGCTTGCTCCAGAACCATTTCCTCCTAGAGTTTGGCTTTGGCATCTCAATGAAATGCCCCCTCTCATAGCCATTCAGTTTTAATCCCACTCCTCTTCCTAAACACACACCTTCTGGTCACACCTGGATTGCTGCATATTGCCTTTCCTTAGTGATAGCAGCAGCAAGACACTCTTGAAGGTTGTGAGATGCTACTCAGTTTCATTCTGCTTCTGGACGTGTCACTGGGGAAGCCTTGTCTGCTTTAGAGCAGGCATGAATCAGCCACGATGGCATTGTCGGCAGAAACATGGGAAGATAATGTTCCGATATCCTGTGCTGAATTTAATTCCTTTTGCTGAGGTAGAGAGAAGAGCTTAGTGCACTCAGAAACAACCTTTCAGTGACATGCACAGTTGCTGTGATATCAATGTGAGCCGCCTTCTTCTAGCCTTAGTCCCATTCATATGGGGCTGGCTCTTCAAGTCCTCCTTCTCCATTCTAGTCTGTATTGAAGCAGAAACTTCAAAACTCCACAACTAATCAAATACTCCTGTATGATATCCATATCCATCCATCTAGTTTTGGGTCTTCCAACTCTTCTCTTATACTTATAGGTGGACGCTAACACCCTGTTTCCTGTATATTCTTTGGATTTTCTCTTCACATGCCCAAACCATCTAAGCCTGGACTCTTTCAACTTTTCTGTAATTGGTGCCACCTTCACACTTTCCCATATTCGTTCAAACGTGGCTTATCTTTCTAACTCCAAGCATCCATCCTAACATTTTCATTTCCATTATATTCAAGATCTGTGCCTGTCTCTTCCTCAGTACCCAGCATTCAGAGCCATGTAAAAGTGCAGGCCCGATTACAGTCTTGTAGATCTTACTTATCAATTTGCTAGGCATATGAGTGATCTGTGATACTGATTATATATTAATACATTAAAAATTGTACTCACTATGGTAATCTTCACAATACCTGTGGGGCAGGAATCATTCCCCACCTTTTAAATGGGGAACTGAGACACAGAGAAACTGGGGTCTTGTCTACACTAGAAAGGTATAGATATACTGGCAAGAGAGTTCTTCTGCCAGTGTAGCTTAAACCAGTTCCCCAAACACAATAAGCTATGCCGTTCAAAGGACTTCTTGCTGGTATAACTGTCTACACTAGGGTTTTTTCAAACATAGCGTTCACACTTCTAACTGACCTAGACATAGCTGGCAACACTTAAGTGAAGACCAGGCCTAAATCATTGTGGGTTAGGCATCTTAATACCTTTGAGGAGCTGGACCTAAGTGAGTTGCCCTAGGTCACCCAAGAAGCCTGTAGCAAAGCAAAGACTTAACCCAGGTCTCCCAAATCCCAGGCAAGCAGCCTCACCACTGAACCATTCTTTCTCACTCAGTAGTAACATAGCCCAGAATTTATCCAGCTCTGGGGACATCAGTGCCAGTAAGATATCAACGAATTGGAGTGACCTCTATGCAGAACAACAGCAAAGTCAAAAAATGATCAGAGGGCTGGGGGGATTGGCATACAAAGAAAGATTAGGAGTGAAATCTAGATAGCTTGATTAAATGACGAAGCAGGCACAGACCTGTCCACAAGTATTTGAAACATGTAAAACTAAGGAGTGAGGGGTTGATTGAGGTGGAAGGTGAGGGTAATGAGGAGCAAGAGATTAAACTCAGCAAAAGGAAACTGTATGTTGAGTATTAGGAAGCATTTCTGATGGGGCAGAGTGTGGAATAGTCTCCCAACAGATGGGTCTTTTAGAGCTAGATAGGAGAATGTATAGCAGGGAACAGTCCCACATTGTGTGATTGGAGTAGGGGGGAAAGAGATGATTGATTTAAGAGGGTTTTTCCAGCAATGAATTGAGAAACCCTCCCAATACCCACTGCCTGTCTGCTGATATATACAGAGCTGGGTATTCTTTTCTGCAGTCAGCAGCCTGCTTTGTGCTGATCTCCTAAATATTCAGCTCATTATACAGTATCATGTATAAATAAAACAGAAGTAGGCAGAAGTGATCTCCAGGAGGATGTAATCACCTTCCTTTTCTTTTTAATTCTACAAGATTTGTTTCCTTTTGTCAGGCTATCCTATGGGCTAATTTATTGTTTTAAGGAATTAGATGCCGGGTGCTGGGCACTTGTGAATGATTCTGGATTTCAAAGACCCCACCCCTGAGATCAGAGATATTCTGTGGTGTTGAAGGTGGGGATATGGAAATTCGTATCTGGCCATAGTTTTGGATTTAAAGCATGCATTCACACACATTTAGGGGTATTTGGATCTTGGGAGCTCATGCCTCACAGTATGAAACTGCTGCTCATGCAGTTCCCATGCTTATTTAGGCTGCTGAGAAACTGGACCAAAAAGTGCTCCGTCTGCATTGCCTTAGCCTGGGCAGAGCAAGCACGGGATGGGATGAGCTGAGCAGAGCAGAGCAGAGCTCCCAGCTCTAAGCAGGGTGGGGTACACTGAGCCAAATGGAAATAGCTGTGAAGGATGCACTGTGCCCTTCCCACTAATTCAGCACAAGTGGTGGAGGCCTGTACGTTGGTGCCTGAGTGCCTAGGTTCTCTCCTTGCTGATGACTCAAGGCGTATGTCTGCATTGCAATCAGGTGGTGTGATTGCAGCACGTACACACATACCCAAACGAGTTTGGTGGCATGGGCTAGCTACCAAAATAGAAGCCTGTCTGGGACCTCGGGGCTGTACTCCGGTGACTAGCCTGTGCTGCCCTGACTTCACTGCTATTATTGTGGCAGCTAACTTGCCCATTCTAGCTTTGATTTTGTCTACATGGACACCAAGTGCAGTGGAGACATACCTATAGTAGCTATTATTTACATTGGTTTATACAGTGCCTCTTGCAAACCTTAAGGATGTTCCATTAATACTACCCATATACTTATAGGGATCAGCTCTACCTCTGAGATGCAACTGCCTCAGGATGGAAGATGGCAGTCATCATACAGCACAACAAGAATTGCAGTTTCGGGCAGGAAGCAAAGGAGAATATCATATCTAACTGAAACTGAGGGTGGGGGATATGGGAAGAAGAGATTTCAAGTAGGTAGAATGTGACTGGAACCTGGCCAGGCCACTGGGGCCAATGTTTCTGTTGTCTTCAGTGGCCACAACTTTCATGTAAATCGGGCCATTTTCTCCCCTTCCAGTCTTGTTGTGAAGGGGGGGATCTGGCAATGAGGTTTTTCCATGCCCTCTGATCCTGTGGCTGGAGATAGGGCTAGCGTGGCTTGCTGTTCCCAGAAGAGCATTGCCCAAGTATTAGCTTGCTTTCCTTACGTTAGAAGGTGCCTTTGATCATTGTCAGAACTGGCATCTTTCCTGGCAGTTTCAGCAGAGGCCAAAGACCAACCAGGCCACGGGAACTGAAGTAGCTCCTGCAGGTGCCTGCTGAAGGAGGACAAGAGAGGAAGAAAGAGCAGACAGCTCTGGAGTGGAAGTCACTGTAGAATGTGGGGTGAGACAAGTGGGTTTTGTGGAGCATGAGGATGAGGCATCCAGAAAGGGGCTGTCATTCCAGGTGGAGATAACAGCATGAGGCTGGGTGTGGGAGGAGGAAACTGGGGGAGCAGGACCCAGACACATGTTAGCTGGGGTACGTGGATCCTGCTTTCTGCTAGCACTCAGAGGGCACTTGCTGTGGAGAGGGGGCAGGTTAGAGGGAGGGCTTCTATTTTCCCCACTCAGCAGCGCTGGCCAGGTGCAGAGGGGAGCACATGCTGCACCCACGTTATGGGTAATAGGGTGGGTGCTGCCTCGGGTGATCAGCTAGCAAGTGAGAAAAATTGGGATGGGGTGGAGGGGTAATAGGCGCCTATATAAGACAAAGCCTTGAATACAGGGACTGTCCCTATAAAATCGGGACATCTGGTCACCCTACTGCTGCCGCTTCCCCAGAATAACAGACATTTTCGTCACTCCAACCTTAACTAACCTCCTCCCTGTGCCAAGGGGCCCTGGCACCTGGCTTTGTAACTCCAGGGTTAGAGCAGTGGTCTCAGAAACCAGGGAGCACAGGTTCAAAGTCCCAGAAGGGTCAAAAGACTGATTAATTTAAGGGAGAATGATAACATAGAGCCAGAAGTGTGATGAGGTGTTTATCATATGCATACTGTGAAAGGGTTAATATGGGCCTGAGAGGCCCGTTAACCATCCTGCTGGCAACTGGAGAAATTTAGAAATAAAGCCCAGCTGGGGGAGAACATGGCTTGTTTCCATAAGGAGCCGCATTAGAGAGAAGAGATGGAGAGTTCCCTTTCTCTGGGAAGCAACCTGAAAGAAGGTGAGCCGAGCAGAAAAGACAGGCTATACCAGGCATGAAAGTTTGCCTGGTGCTAGGGGTTCTGTGGAGCTGTGGCCTGCCTGAACCCTGGATCATGTCATCTGCTGGGCTGTGGGGTTTATTGAGATATAGAAGCCTATGGTTAGACAGGAGGACCATCCAGAGCAATAGAGGTATGCCTGTGATGAGGTGGCTGCCAGCTGAGCCCAGCTGGGCTGACGGGTGGGGTTTTGTATGTGTACTTTTGGTAAAGGACTCTGCAGCTCTGGAAAAGGCAAGAATCAATAATGTGGTCTGGTGGAAGGACCAGGATTCTCCTATGGCCACAGCAGGCCAAAGGACAGTGGGGGAAACTGAGGCAAGAGTAGCTGCAGCTCTGCATTTAGTCTGGAGGGGGTGAGCTGGGATGGCAACTTCGCCACAAGAAGAAATGAAATAAGAATTAGCAGCCTCTGACCTTTGTTCTGTGAATGGCTTGACTCTGTCCAGTTCCTGGTGCACTGTTGATGTAGCCACAAAACTACCACCACAGCGGGCTAGTAACCAAGGCTCTGATCCAGCAAAGCATTTAAACTTGTTCCTAACCTTAAGCATGTGAATAGTGACTTCAGTTGGACCCTTCAAGTGCTTAAGTGCTTTGTTGGTTCAGGGCCTAAATGGTCTGTGGAGTCAGAACTACCCTCTCACTCCATGCAGGTTAGGATGGAGAGAGACTGCTGAGGGTGGCAATGAAAGGCTTGTCCTGCCACCATGCTATAACTCCAGAGAAGAAGGCTGGCATTGTGGTGAAGGCACCAGACAGGGTCTCAGGAGACCTATGTTCCATTCCAGTCACCCTGTGTGACTTCAGGCAATTGGCATAGTCTCTCTGTGCCTCAGCTCCCCATCTGTTAAATTGGATAACGCATGCTTTCTCCCATTCTCTCTTGTCTATTTAGATTATAAACTCCTTGGGAAAAGACTGTCTCTACTAGGTGTATGTACAGCATCGATGGGGGGCCTATAGATACTAATGCAATACATATAATAGCTGTTCTGAGCTAGACGGGGAATGTCAGTCTCTGGGGCTCTGATGCTGGCCCGTTTCACCGGCAGTTGCATAGAATTTCCCCCAAATAGATGGCCCTATCAGACCCCTTTCAGTTAACTGCTGTGTTGGGGAGGTACCTGTCGTGTCAAGATTGCTGCTTGCCACCAGCTGCCTGCCTCTGCTGGGGTTGTGTTCCTTCTGAAGTGCACACGCTGGCACCAGAGGAGAAGGTGGGATCAGCTTTTCTCTGTTTGAAGTAATATAATCCTTTCAGATGGCATTAGTGCCTTGGACGGTAACAGCTCTATAATTGAGCCTCCCCCGGTGCTGCAGCAGATATTTAAAATCTTGTTTGTATAATGCCTGGTTACAATTCCTGCTGAGGGATTACTGTCCGCCTCCAGTACCCTTGAATGGAAACAAACAACTTCAAGCCATCCAAAAGCAGGGACGAGAGTTACTGCCTTCCTAATGAGCACATACACCTCAGGACATTGGAGTCCCCAGAGGCGAGCTGTGCCAGATGGCCAGGAGTTCTTGGGTGTTTGCTGATGTCGTTGCTCTGTTAAAGTATTATTATATTCATTTTTAATGCCTCAGTCACGGCAAATAGACAAGATGTTAGAGACACAGTGTAGAATACCCCGTGGGGCATTAAAAGGCACACACTACCCTATGGGGGATTAGAAGCACATGATACTGTATCTTCCAGGGGCCATTAGAGAGATACATGGTTCCCCATGGGGATGCTATAGAAGCACCCTGTCTGAATCAGGCTGACTCTGCACAGGAGCTTCTCCCCACTCCCTCGCACACCTGTTCAAGGCCTGGCACAATCAGGTGCCTGTAATGTGTCTGCCAGTTATACTGGTTCATTCTTTCCAGCCTATTGTTTTAGTTCCTTTTGACCTTTTTTTTTTTTTTTTTTTTTTTTTTTGCACCCATGAGACAAAGTTCTCTGTTCCAATTGGTTAACTGAGTTTCATGGCTCTCTGCAGGATGTTTAAGACACTCTTAAAGAGTCATTGGGTGAGAGAGCGTGTGATTGTGGTCCAGTCATTAGAGCATTCACTGGGAGGCTGAGGGTCCAATCTCCCACTTCAATGATTCATTATTTAGCCACAGTGGAGCAGCTTCAATAGGAGTGATTGAGGGAGCTCCACAGCAGAATATCCCATAGCTCAGACATTAGAGCACCCTCCTGAGAGGTGGGAGACCCCATTGAAATCTCTTCTCCCCATCAGACAGAGGGGACTTGAGCAAGTGGTCTCCTACATCCCATGTGAGTACCCTAACCACTGGGCTAAAAATTATGAGGGGAAGTTCTCTTAACCACCAGGGGCAAGGGGGGATTCTGTCAATTTGCCTGAGGGGTCCACTCTGGCAGGTGGTCTTTGAGGACACCTACTAGATCAGGCCACTTGGGTGAGTTAGGCGGCTGATTGCCTTTCTTTGTTTGTGAATTGCTCTAGGGCTTATGTGGGAGATAGGTACCTGTACACCAGTATAGGGAGGCAGCAGTAAGCATGCCAGAGGCAGAAGCATAGGCTTTGAGGGAACTTTTATTGCACAAACTTAGGAGCTGAGCAAATTTAGGTTCCCACTGGGTTTCAGCAGGAATTTTGTGTATCACAGTGGCCCTGAAACTGGGTTGTAGTAATTTAATTCTTGTTGGGCATTCAGGCCGTCAGGTGATGCTGGTGGCCAGGTTTTTGTCAGTGCCTCTGATGTGATGCAGCATATCACTGAGAGAAGGGAAAGAGCTGAGAGCCTGGAGACCTCTTTGTGCCGTGTGAGCTCCATTCCTAGGGAGGGATAACACACATGACACTGCCTTTCCAGGGACATGCTGGCACTGTCTTGGACCTTTTCCAAAGCTCACTCATCCTCAGAGTGCCTGAGAAAGCTGCAGTTCCGTCTCTAACCCAGGGGTGTGAAACAGTAAGGGTAGGCAAAGCTTCCTGATCATGGATCTGCTTGTAGCTCTTCATCATGTTGCTTCCCCTTCATCTTGGGACCAGTTGTCAAAAGACATCTGGTTCTATTACCATCTTGCTGTGTGTACCAGGCTATGGTGTGCTGTCACAGATACTCTATCTCCAGTGTAAGTCCTAAGCCCCTGTTGTGTGGAGCCCTGGGCCTTGACCCAGTGTCACAAACAATATAGTGTGATGCTGCAGCGGTTTCTTCTGTGAATGGCAGGAGAGACTGGCAGAGAGGAAGTTGGGTTCTTGACCCACGTCTTTGTTCTGGAGACACATGAGGGGCAGGAGTCATAGAGCTGGGAAAGCCTGGGCCAGATTCCTGCTACCTCAAAGTTCCTCCAGTCTTGTCCTTCCCCCATCCCATCCCCCTGCAAGCCCACTTGTCCTTCTCTGTCTCTCCCACACAGTCTATCATTTCTAATACCCCGATACAAGAGTGGTGGGGCATCAGACTTCTCCCTGTGGGGTTTTGCCTGTTAAACTCATACAGACACCTCCTCTTCTGCCTGCACCAAGAGAAATGGGGTCATAAGAGAATGGCATGCTGCCATGTGGATGGCACTGATTTGCCACCAACGACTGCCCCGTAATGGACAACTTGTCAACTGTCTCTGCTACCATGGATGAAAAAGTCTTGCTAGCAATGAGAACTAGCCAAGTGCTCTGTCGTTTGATGACTAAAACTGGCTCCTATATAACAGCTGCCTAGTGTCTTACATGAAATGAGTTAGTGTTCTCAGCTCAGCTTTTAGTGATCAGATATCTGCATTGTGGAAACTGCCATCAAAAGTGAGACTCACTGACTCTGCAATGGTTTCTCAGTGCCAGCATTGTGTGAGCCATTGGAAACTGATCTCTCCTTTCACTTCTAGAGGGTGTCTGTGGCTAGGGTTTAAGCATGTTAGAGGGAGTGCTTGGCCCACCATTCCTGCTGTGTATGTTCTCTTGATAAATAGAGGATGTTGATCCAGCACCTTTCACTTGCACTAACAACCATTGGGGTGTAAAAATATGATCTTAATTTTCAGATGAGCCCTTGGAAAAGACAGCATGATAAAGGCAAAGCAGGAGGTGATGGGGGATGGGCTGTCTCTTTTCCTTTACAAATGAAGCATGGGAGAGAAGGATAAGGAGTGAGAACCTGTTTTAGAGTTGCTCAGACATTTATACAATCTGATGCATTCCTTATACCCGATAATTAGTTTTTCTAAAGAAAGACAAGGAGTTTGCTTTCCTGGATACTCCTAGCAGAGCCTGAATTTTAATACTCTTTACAGGAGACAGGCAGCATATTTTGCAGACAGCTGGCAGTCATGCTACAGCAGGCTATGTGTTGACACTTGGCTAAGACTAGTGAATAGAATGGGCTGTGCCAAACTGAGGGGTTCCTTTTTATTTCTTAATTTCTTTCACACCTTCCTGGAAACTTTAATTTTCGGTTTCAGAACATGTTCCCAAGACTAGGTATTATAATTGTTGCAGCACATATTGTGCATTCTGTATAAATCTCTGGGTTGCCTACATGTAGGGATCATGAACTTGGGACCCTTTTTCCCCAGAACATAGGCTATTGTCGCACGAGCTCCAGAAGAATCTCCATTAGCATTAATGCTTTGTCTACTCCTTGCAGACCTGCTACATCCCACCACTTTATCGCATGCACTTGATGCAGGTCCCATTCCATCCTGAAGAGGGCAATGCTTTACATGCACAGAGAACCTCTGGTTCTTGCCCAATTTAGGTCTACCTCTCCAGCCATACTCTTCAGTGCCTTTCTTATACAACTCATTCTTGTTCCCTGTAGCCTCTGATTTTAGCTGGTTGTGGAAACTGTGTGTTGTGGTATGATTGGCAAATGCATAGTGGGTGGATTGTGTGGATGGTATATAACATCCTAGGGATAGTGTATAGAAAACAACTGTAGCGAGAAACCCAGCACAGTGTGAGGGTGAATGTCTCCCTATGGGCAGTGGAAGGAAAGCAACCAGGGTGCGTACCTTCCAACATTACAAGTGGCTAAAGCGGGATGCAGCACCATTCAGGTTTGGACCATCTTTCTCTCTGTAAACTGAGATAAGGGCCAGATGGGCCAAACCTGAGTGAAGCTGTGATCCCATGCACCAGGTTGCAACACCACTTAATTTGGGAGCTTGGGCCTAACTGCTGTTTGACCAGGACAAGAGGGTTGGGGTTCAAAGCAGGACAGTCCTGGGACTGAAGGGAGGTCTAAGGCTGTGTGATGGGGAATGGAGGCCCTACCTTGTGGCTGGCAGCGAGAGAATTAAAAATCCTCAGTCTATAGCAGGTGGCTGCCCTCACTACAGACATTGCAGAGAAACCTAGCCAAGAGGGTATGAAGTTTGGCTGAGCCAGGGTCTATGGCTCCTTTAGGAACTATAAAAAGGAGCGTGTCTGAGAGTCACTTTCTCTCTGAGTTTGGACAGATCCTTGGGTCAGACTTACCCTGGGATAAGGGCACATTTGCCTTTGTTTGTTCTAGCCAGGCTGGGTGCAGCCTATTGGCCTTAGGTGTTGGGACTGCCCTCTGTAAACAAAATTTTGGGTGGTTCTCCTGCACTAGGCCTCCTCAAATGGTGTCTCTAGGCCTGTGATTGAAAAACACCCCAGACTGTACTCCGTCAGCTCTCTCAGTATGCTTTAGTATTGCCATCTCATCTAGTCTGATCTGCTCATGCAAAACTCTGTATGCTTTTGGCCTGCTTTTACAAAGAGCTTGGCTATCCCCTAAGACATATGTAAAACAAGGGTCGGTCTGTACTCCCAGGGTGAAATTTATGCCCCTTCTCTCCTCTGACAAATGTGTTGCTCTAAAGGAGTTGCAATTTGCTGATACCACCTCTCTGTCTCTTTTTTGATTTCAGCTAAGCAAGGTTGGATGGCAGAGCTCCAAGGAAAACGTAGGGAGCTGCAGGGAGTGCTGGTGGTTCAGCCCCTGAGCTGTTTAAGCTTTTCTCAACCTAGGGTTGGCATGGCCACATTTGCAAACACAATGGGGTTGCTTGTTGAATAGAACTGATCTCCAGGATACTAGCCCCTCAGCCCTGGGGCCAATAATAGAAGGTGAATGGCCCAGCACTGCTCATTATTACATACAGAACCTTTCTGGGTTAGGGGCTGGCAGGAGCAGGCTGGAGAGTGTGCATGAACTCAGCCCACAGAGTTGTTTCTTACTGGGTGCAGCAACACAGTGGGCAATGCACAGGGGCAGGTTGGGTGAAGTGAACCAGCTCCTCTTGCAGCACTGTTGATCATTGCATGCAGCACCAGCCTGAGTATAGCCCGGCAGCAGGTGAGGCATCTTGAACCAGCTCTATTCGTTACATCATGCTGGGTAACACGCTCTTGTAACTGCATCCTTGTCCCTTCCGTGGTTTTTAAACAAATCAGAGAGGGCCTTGACTTGCCACTTACAGCACTTGTTACTGAAGCAGTTTCCACCCTCATGGTGTGAGTATGTGGAGGCAAGGGCATGGTGGCTGGCTCACTCGTGAGCCCTGGATGAAAATACTGTGGATAGGTGACTGCGGCCTGAGCTTTCCAGGGGAAACTGAAGAGCCCACAGCTGCATCGGTCTGAGCCACTCACTCTCGGTTCCCGCTCCAGCAATCCCTGCTGCACTGTAATCACACAACTATTATGCCATTAAAATGTCATATTCATAGAAATCCACATAAACAAAGCATTAACAATCTCTGGAAAATTGTAGTCTTTACTGCTAATGACCTGCTCTCTTTGCACCCCCCCCCCCTTTCTTTTCTGAGCCTTGATTTAGGAGGCAGACCAAGAAGTACATCTCTGTGCTTAGACTCTCAATTTTGAACATACTGTCACAGCAAGAAGCTGCTCTCCCTCTCTCTCTTTAATAAGGCTCCAGGTAGTTTGGAGGAACCCACTTAACAAGCTGGTAAAAAAGGAAGAGACTGTTCAGAGTGTGTTCTCGGCTGAAAAAGTGTCAAATATCTGGTGTAATGAGGTAGATCCTCTTTGAATTCAGTTTTGTCTCTAACCTGCCCGCAGAAGATAAAATAAGGCCAGGCATTTTCTGTTCTTCTTGTAAACATGCTCATGGGGACAATAGCTCAGGATTTTAATTGGAGAAATCAGGAGGGGGTTGAAGAGTGGGAGACTGTGCTCATGAGACCCAGTTCATCTCTTGTGTAACTCTGTTGACCTCTACCAGGGATGAACTCTGCCAACTCTCTTTAGAGCACACTCTCTCCTTCCCCCTTCCCAATCCCTTGACACTATAATTGATTCCCAAGAGCTTATCCAGGTGTGGAATTCCTGACACATTCTGGTTCTGTTTGTCAGTTGATCGCAACTCTGATGCTTCTGTATGAGGACTGGTACAATGTCTCTTGAAATAGTTTTTTGTTTGTGTGGGAAGCACTAGATATCACATTTGTTCATCTCTACCAATGTATCCTTTCTGCACCCTTCTCTGAAGCAATGCCAGGAGAGAACCTTGCCCTCACAGCTGAACAGGAAAAACTTCTTGTAGGTGAATATTATGGTCCAAAAACCTTGAAAAAGTCTCTTTAAAAATTGTCCACATCTACTTCGGTTCAGTCCATGTATAGTGAAGCATTAGAACTCACTGGGTATTTTAAATTGTAAATAATAATTGAGAATCCTGAAGGATTCTAAGGCACTTTTGAGAGACAGTTTTGCTCAAGTGATTTGAGCAAAGGTTTGGCAGCTAGCTCTTGTTGTAGGTTCTTATTATCTTATGTGGCTCAGCTACTAAAGAGGGACAAAGATGCACAGTCAGCCAGTGTGGATTACAGTGTTCTCGGAAGCTCCACCCACAACCCACCCACTTTTGCTGTCAACGTGTTGGCATTCATGGTCGATAGTTCAGATCTTCATGATGAAGCTAGTCCAAAGTCTACTGAAGTCAATTGGAAGACTCTGTCTTCAGTAGTCTTTGGCTCAAGCCTGACATGGTCATCATGATTTTTCTTCTTTCTTTGACCAGCAGTGAAATTGTTACCGGTATTGAAATCTAAATGGTCATAATTAAGTTTCAGAATTATATGCTCTTAGAGTTATTATTTCAGGCTTGTTGCAGACTCACAAAGACAATGCTGCATCCATTCACACCCTGTTCCCATTTCAATAGCTTTCTCAACAATCATAGAGGCTGGAGGCTTCATTAATAAAATGCGTGTTCTGGAGCACAACATGGCATTTACCAGGGACAAGTGTTTGCTCAGTGAGCTTGTTTCCAGCCCTATGATGGCTGGAAGTACTAGAACTCGTGTCAGTGTCTATTCCATGGTATATCCAGACTAATATTGATGCCAATTTGTATAGTCCTGTAAAGTTTTAGATGCAGCTCCTCTAAACTGATCTCAAATTCTGAGCATTCATCTATCTCTAAAATAGATCTTTCTTTTCACAGCTGGTGCATCTGATTAACTACTGCAAGTTTCCTACTAGAGTGGTTTGTCTGGTGCTATTGAGAGAGCAAGAGAGAAGTATCTATTTAATTAAAGTGGTGGTCTGCCCCATTTTTTTTTTTTTTTTTCAAAACCAGGAAAAGGATATTTTTTTTCTCCCTCTGCTGTAGATTTATTCAGTCTCTCAAACTCTGCTGCCAAAAGAAATGACTGTGTCCTATAATTAATTCCAAACGTTAAACTGCAGAATTGAAAGAGAAATTGCCTAATTCTGAGAAAAAAATGAAAATTTATTATCAGTACATGCGAAAAAATGAATGAGATACAGAGAAGGAAACCCTGCAGAAGATAAATAGAAAGGCAAGTGGAATATTGTCTTGATCCTTCTCTAGTGCAGGGTAATTTGGCTTCTAAAGTGAGTTAGATCATAATAAATTAAATTTTAGATTTCTGCACATCAGTTAAATAACTCCCAAGACAGAATTCTAGTGTGAGGAAAAGGTGATAATACATGTTGGAAATATAATGAAGATCTTATCCAATAATCCAGAGCTGATTTGCTGTCCCTGCATGAGAGAGAGGAGTTTTCCTGTCCAAATTGTACCTGCTTTTCCTTTTTCTTGTCAGTTGCCCAGGAACAGGTAAATGACTCCTACCAGCAAGGCAGAGAAGTTTTCTGTCATTAAACCACTTGGAGAGCTTGAAAGCTTCCTGTACAACGCATCCTTCCTGGTACCTACTGCAGACTGCTGTCTGTAGTGAGTGGGGGCATGCTTATGCCTAACCATCCTCATCCAATCACATGCAGCCTCAATGGAAGTCTAGGAGAGGAGGCTGAAAAACACTGCATCCCAATGAAACTTCAGGGGGTACTTAGCTGTAATAAAGAGAGTGAAATTGTCAGGTAGGAATTTGGCCAGCACATGGGGGTAAACTCTGTGGACATATAATCAAGTGCTGAAGCTCTGGATCTGATGTGGCCATCCAACACAGATGGGGCATGTGTCAGAGTGTGTAAGCCCCACACCACACAGGAAGGGGTTAATGACTTACTCTGGGCTCATAGGAGGCCCCACCCTGACCTGCACCTTCAAGGTATGTCAGGAATGGAAGAGAAGTTAAAAAAAGGAGAAAGCCAGCTTAGAGGCAGGCAGCTTGAGGTGAGCTCCTGGACGTGAAGGTGGGCTGGCCTATGCTCTTTCTGGTGGTTAACCAGCCAGACACTGAGCTGGATTATGGTTTGAGCAGGGCCCCTTTGAAGGAAGAGAGGCTGGGATTTGTGGTCTATTTTCTTTTCCTCCTTTGTTCTTTTGCTTGTTACTTTGGAACCCTGAATGTGGTTAAGTCCAGAGGAGCACAGCTGGAGGGCTGAGACCCCATCCCTGGCCCAGTGTTGCTGGCACCCCATTCTGGATGACCAGAACCTGAATGAGTGTATAACTCCATCACACCCCAAAGGGGTGAGGCAGATGGACTAGAATCCTGACACCACCTTCATTACGTGTCTAATGTCCTGTGACTTGGATTCAATAAGGATAGAGATGACTTTGATCTGATCAAAACTATCTTGTCAAGAAATTCCCATACAGTAGCTCACACACTGTATGACATATGAGTCTGTAGCATAAATAGCACATCATGGGATGGTGTCACTTAAAATATAAACTTTTTACCATATTTTCATCCTGTTGTCCTTTATTTCCTTAAAATGCAGATGGTCACCCTAGTTGCACCTCCCAGCAGCACAGTGCCCCAAACTTCAATTTTAGTTACAGGAAGCATTCACTGCCTGTGTGATATTAGGCCCAAAAAAGCCAAGCAACTTTACAAATTGCATGGCCCAAATCTGACCTTATTATAGGAAAGTACAATTGTAGTGAAGGTCATTCCTCATAAGTAGACTAGAGCTTTGATTTGCAAGTGTATCCTTGGTAGTTATTTGATGTTGTTTACATATCTCTTGTTGGAGGCTAGCAGTGTAGATAAACTGTTTTCCTATCTATCACTGTTCTATTCATTAAGAGTTCAAAAGGAACATATGAACATTTAGATGGAACTTTGAATGTAACAATACCCTTGTTTGTATTTCTCTTTGAAGTTTAAGTAGTAAATACCTGTAAATGGTTGTAAATGGCCAATTACCTTGTGCTAATGTAACTAGTTACTGGTGTGCACAGAATGTAGGAGATGATACTTCAGAGTCCCAAGTAATCAATTGTTCAAAGAGGCACCTGCTGTCAAGAAAATATTGGTCAGCCTGCATGGATCTATAGAAGGCTCTAGTGAACTGATGGTTTTTATCTCAAATCTGTCCAAGCTTGTCAGGGAAAGTTTGGATCGCAAGACTGAGATCCCAGCACCAGCCTGGAATCACCCTGCTAATTCTCATGGGAGAATTTGAACAATTGGACTGTTTAGTCTTAATTTCTCTGGACTGGATTTTTAACAAAGAAGCTCTAAACAAGGACTGATGACCCTCAAGCTGTTTGGGTAGTTTCAGAGACTTTGCAATTTAAAAACTTTGCAAATCAGTTATCTCTACTTTGAAATTGACCTAAGAGCTTTATTTTCATCTGTGTATGTATACTGACCTTTTAACCATTACTCTTTCCTTTTTTTAAAATAAATGTTAGTTTAGCTAATAAGCATTGACTTTAAACATTGGTATTTGGGTAAGATCTGAACTATTCGTTGACTTGTTTGGTAATGTGTCCAATCCTTTGGGATTGATAGAACTTTTTTATGTATGATGGATAAAGATTTTCAGTAATCCCCATCATATTTGACTTGGCTGTCTGGGTGCTAGCCAAAGGGCTGGGTAGTTTAAGGGAACTGTATTTTGTCTACTGAATGACCAGTGAGGTCATCAGAACCTGTTTGTTGCTGGCTTGGTATATCTCATGGAAGAAAAACCACCAGTATATAGGGCTTTGCCTGCCCCATTCTTCACGGTTTGCCCTGTTTAAGCTATCTCAGCATGGCTCCCCTGGAGGCCAGCGTCACAGTCTGATTAACCAGCTCTGCTTTTAGACATTGGAGGCCTTCTATCCAATGATCAGAATCTACAAATGGAAAAGTCCTATTCGGTCATCAACAGTAGCTTGTTTCCTTGCCTTGTCTGCTGACACAATCTTAGCTGGAGCACACTCAACCACTCTGCCTTCTCACAGGCTAGGCTATTCAGAACTTCATAGTTTCATGTTGCAGCTCACTTCTATGTGTAAATGGCTGGTGTCCTTATAACTCTGCAACGTGAACAGAGGTGCCTAGAACATATGGTTGATGTCACAGCAGTTGGCTAATTGCAGTGTCTTGGAACTACATCTGTCCATTATGCCATGTGAACTTGGCAAGCATCAAGCGCAAGCTGGCAGAGACTTGCTTATTACCCACAGTCCTTTGCAGCATAGTTATTCAAAGATCAAAGTGCCAAGCTGCTTAGCCATACTGGACAGGGATTGGTTGCCGTTATGCCAAAGTTTTAAAGGGATGCTGTCCCAATAAATCTCTCAGTGTAGGGCCTGATTCTCCATTGTTCTGCCCTACACCCACTTGAGCACTTGTGTAAATGCATACACAGGGCAATGGTGAATTAGGCCCACACTGTAGAGGGATCGATTTCTTTACCTCCACTTTATAAATCTGAAAGAACTTTGTTATATTTTGTTGATGGTTTAATTTTTGCTCTTCCCTCACTTTCAGTGAGTCAGTTTCACTTCCTGTTTATATTCCATTCCCTTTTCTGGGTCTCCTGTTTTGCTCAATAACATTGTGTTTAGTTTACATTTTTTTAAAATGACCTGTTTTTATAGCCATTTTAAAATGGAAATATTTCTATTCATATTGAATTTTATAAAACTTTTTTTTTTTTTTTTTTTCAAAAGCAGAAATTCAGCTTGGGATCTAAAACTCTGACAGTTTCTTCAACAGAGCTGGAATCTCAGGGTCTTCTCCAGCCCTTGTAAATTTCAGAACTTCAGTGGTTCTGAGATGCAATCAGCTGTATCTTCCCTGATCTTTCACTGTGCTGGTAAATCACGTTTTACAAGATGCCTTAAAAAAACATAAACTATATTTATTGTACTATACACTGCACTCCTATGAAGAGCCTACAAACTTTTATGGATAGCCTTCTGCTCATAAACCTCTTGATGGACTGGAGTAGCTTTAACATTTTAATAACTTTCCTTCATTCTTGGTGTCCTGGGATGCTTGACTGATGTTCAAAAAGGTGAACTGTTCTGAGATTATCATCAGAGGCAGCCCAGCCCAGATAGAGTGGCTATAAGCAGAAAAGCAATTGTAAAAAATGACATAGTAGTGCACCATATCTATTCCCTCTGTTGAATGTGCAGTGTCTGCAAGTCAAAAGATGATTTTTATAACTCTCAGCAACTGTCTGCTCACCCTGGGATATGAAAATAAAGTTGTGGTCTTCTTGCCTCTTTCTGCATCGTTGGTAGTGAAGTTTCTGCAATCAAAGCAGGGCTGATAATGTGGTTAGTGAGGTCAGGGTTGGGATAAAATTCCCCTTGCTCCTCCGTTGTTGCATGCGCTTAGTAGGTGTAAGAGGGGAATCGCTACTTCTTTGTAGTAAATTGACCAGATGGAACCCAAAGGCCAAATGTCTTTCTGGTATAACTCCACTCGTGGAGGTGGACTCAGCGAGAGTTACAACAGGGATTAATCTGGCTCCCAGGGAACAGAGAGAGAGTATTCTCCAGAGTGAATAATGGAGTTTCACCAGTATAAGATCAGAATGAGCCTTGATGTCCCTGCTATGAAGAGTTTTCATTCAACAGGCCAGACTCTGATCTGCTTGTCACTGACCAGTAATAATTCCAACAAGGACCATGGAATTAGTCCTGATTTACACTGGTGTACTGAAATCAGAATTTGGCCCAGCAGCATAAGTGACAGTAAGAAACACTGGGAGTGCTTGGTAGGGAGGATGAGAATGACAGTAAAGCCAGCTTTTGGTTATAACCACAAAGGTCTTGAGGGATCTGGGAGTCTCTTCTGACCATGAAGCAATGCCAGGCCTCTTCTGAACTCCATCCTGCATGCATTTTGCCACCTTAAATGGCATATCATTTGCCATCTTGCATGCATAATTTGCCATGTTTGTTTGGGTCCCAGTCCTGACCCACCTGGTCCTGAAAGCAATGGACAGTCTCCCAGTGACTTCAGTGGGAGTTTGGGCAGGCATTTGGAGATGGTCTGGGTTCTCTTAAATTTCACTTTGCAGCATGAGAGGGGACGTTCCAGGGGAATCTTGATCCAGTCCTTTTTGCTTAAAGTGATGTGTAGGATACTGGCTGTTCATTTGCAGGAGCCATCACTCCTCTGCTTCCGCCCCCCTCCCCCCCATTAACATAGAGAACGTTCTGTCAGATGTGACTAAAATCAATTATGGGATAAAAATCGCCTGCTTCAAAAGCTTCATTTTGTGCCATTAGCAGGCAAAAGTGGCTGTGAGATGGAGTAACAATAAAAAGATCAATTATTCGATAAGATCACAATTTTCTTTGGTGCTGAAATTACTGTACACATTTGAATCTCTTTGTATTACACATAGGCTGAGATCAAAGAGGTTGTGCTGCTGCCATGATGTGATATTATCAAGTGCATCTTGCATTTGCCGTCTTGGAGCGCAGACAGAGCCAATGTGTACTAACAAAAGGAAACTGACTCTTGTACAGCTGTGTGAGCAACACAGTGGCCCTGTAAAGTGGCCTGTGGCTCCTCTGTATCTGAGCAAATAGTCAGGCGGATACATCCCCAAACACGTTGCTTTGCAGGAACCCCTACTGTGTGGAATAATGTGGGGGCAGAGGAGTTATGTCCAGGTCATCACGCAGTGTTTCAGAATAGATGTTGCACCAAGCCATATGAAATGAAGTGTAAATCAATCCCAAGTGCCCTGGTCAGGTGGCTGAATATTTGACAGGTGTGAGATGACATAAAACACTCAATATAATTTAACCAAGCGAATCACAGCTGTGGGATGGTGCAGAGGTTCACCTAAGATGCTTGTTGCCTTGGAACGGTGTTAAAGTCATCTGTACAGGTTCCTCTGAGGAGTTGGCTGCCAAGGGGCAGAGCTAAGGGTCCCCTGTGGTCCTGTAGTTTAATCTGTAGCAGGTCAGGATCCTCAGCCGATGTAAATCAGTGGAACTCCATTGACTTCAACTACTATTCATGAGAGGGAGTGACCATGTGCACGTGGTGAGGAGCTGCTAAGCATTGGCTGGGTGTCACTGCTCTCCAAAGAGAGATATTGGTGACATCCAGGCCTCCATGTTCTGATGGGGTGAAATGTTTGTTTGTGTGTGCAGGGCTCAGATGTCGACTGGGATGACCTCTTGAATGAGTTTGAAGAAAGAAGGTACCTGAGTGTCCGGAAATGGAAGGGCGGAGAGGATCCATACCGACTCTATGCCTTTAACCAGAGGGAGAGTGAGAGGATTCCCAGTGACCGTGCCATCCGTGACACCAGACATTACAGGTTCTTGCATCCTTCCCATATCCTTCCTTGGTTATACAGCACTTCACAGGCAGCACTAACCAAAAAGGGACATGATTGGCCCTTCCTTAAGGGTGTCCACTGGAGACCAAAAAACACCCCAAACTCGGGAAATTAATGGGCCAAAGACGTGGCAGACTGTGCTTGGATTGAGAATATACCTAGGGGATATCTTTGTCTTCCAAGAGACCCTGATGCGATAAAAGACATGTTGGTTTAAAAATAATTTTGTTACATGTATTACTAAAACCACCTTAGACAATTAATTGAAACAACTTTTTTGCATTGTTTGCATTTCACTATGGAAGCTAGACTGGTCATTTTCACTTCTTGTTTGTAGTCAGTTTATCTTCCCAGTTCTTTTATTCAAACACAATGATGCTATTTCCACACTGGAGGGAAATGTTTAAATCCTCAAAAATCCCTACTGACTGTACTGAAATTTAAAATAAATAATAAAAAAAAAAAAATGCTGGTTTCTAAATATCATGAATTGGGCCCACAAAATCATAAGATAGGCTTAAAATAATAAATTTTGAATGTTTTTTATTTCCCTTCTGGCTTGTGCTCCTTTAGGGTGCATTCAAATCATGATTTTAAGCTTTTCTCTACAACCATGAGGACTAGAAACTTACTTTTAAAAAGTGAAAGCAGAGAGTTTCTCTTAATCACATGCCTCCTGAAGCTGGAGCTTTAAGAGGAACACCACAATGAGACTCTTGAGACTCTCAATAAAATCCTGAGAGTTAGCAAGTGTGTGATTTTATTCTATCTCTATGATGCTTGTGACCTTTCCCATTTATTCAATATAAACCAAACCTAAGTGTTAGACCTAAACTTAAGTGCCCCTTTCATTAACTTTTGGGTGCTTGTGTTGAGTAAACAGGTCAGATTCACTGATCCACTCACAAATGAAGAGGTCTGATTTGGTCTGTATTTTCTTAGGATGAAACTTCCCCCTTGTGTTTGTCTATTCTCATGTATGATACTAACATCCTATCCACTGAAAACTTCACCTGCCCTGCAGGATGAACTCCATTGGAGTCCATTGAGATTCTAGAGGGAAGATGGACTTTACCTTCCTCCAAGGCAGGCAGAATTTTGAGTCAACAGAACTGGGTGTGTTTGCGGGTGCGGGCGCTCACCACCAGAACTGATCCGCTCTGGTCAGCAACAAGTGCAGCACAGCTGCTCGCTATTTTCTTCAGCAGGGCCAGGGGTAAATAAAGGGACTAAGGGATTATTACAGAGTGAAAGTGGAGGGGTGGCGGGAGAGAAATGTCAGAATTTATCAGGCTAAAGGGCTCCTGAGCGGCAGAGTCAAAGAAACTTGCTTTCTGTTTTGGAGCGCCGATCTGTGCCTTCTGGGGGAATCTTCTTTCCTAATTACAGTGCTGCTTGACATATTGATGATGGACTCTCCTAATGACAGTGGTGGAAAATTGACAGGCAGCAGCTGAGTGCTGTCAGCACTAAGCGGTGGGGAGGGTCTGGAGTGGCATGATTTCTCTATATCTAGGCAAAGGATTCTGCCACTTTCCCTTACAAGAGGTCACCCAGTTTTAAGCCCCATTTCCCCCCAAGGATCTTAAGGGGAAATGCTGCCATGTACAGACCAGGAAGGATATGGCCTATGTTGTCACTTCTTCAATCAGCTGCATGTAGCAATAGCAGCTTCTTTCGCGCCGCCGCCCCCCCCCCCCCCCCCACACACAAGGGCAGACTTGCGGTAGGGAATCTCCCTGAGGTTCTTCTGGCAAAGTTTTCACCCTGACCATTCTGATGGGGGGAAGGGGCAGCATTTGCTATGGTGCCCATCTGCAGTCCCTTGGCTCCCCTGGGATCATCATGGATTTCAAGGGCTCATTGGAAGGCTGGGGCCATATGAAAGGCTCTGTGATCCAAGTCAGCTTCTTGCCAGTGCAGTTCCAATGGGGGCACACTCAAAGGACTCTCGTAGCCAGCAGCAGCCCCTGTGACACCACCTGCTGTGTCTTTTGTTCTAATACATTTCTCTTAACCCGGATGGAGGATACTGCTGATGGAGGATGATGCACACCCAACCACCCACTCCCCATGCATAGATTCCCAGGCCTGCAGAGAACCTTCTTATGGTCCTGTCCTGCCCCCTCCCATCTTTCACAGGGCAGAGCTGAAATCTCTGTGCGTGGGCATCTAAGGGATACAATCAGGACCAATGACTATGCTTATCAGCAATATTCCTTTTCTTTCAGAGCAATGAACAAACATTCACTAATTGATTCTTCACCTCCCTATGAAGTATGTTACTCACAGATGGGGAAATACAAGCACAGAAAGACTGAGTGACTTCCCCAGGGCTGCAAAGATGGTAAGGGAAGAGCCAGGATTAGAAATCAGGACTTCTTAGCCCCCAGCTTTGTGCTGCTTCATGCAGGGTGGTGACAAGTGGTGCAAAGAATTATTTAAAGGTTTTGCACTAGATGAAACAGCAGATGCTTGTTGGTTTGGCAGCACAGTGAAGGATCTGCATTTTCTCCTGGACATTTTCTCGGAGGGGCTGATTTGATGTATCGGGGAAGGGATCTGACCTGCCTGGAGAGCCTTGGGCAGTCTGAACCCTGTCTTCCAAGAGCTAAATAAGAACTCCTTTCCCTTCTCTTCCCCAGTCCTGCTTCTCTCTCCACAATTCATTTGGTTTGAATTCTAGTGGGGCTCTGCTTACTTTCCAAGGATATGGCACAGCCATCAGCTCCTAGCGCAGGTCCCATTCAACTATTTTGTGCATATAATACTCTAATAAGGAGAGATGGACCTGCACCAGAGCCTCAGTCTGAATCCAGGTCAGAATCCGATCCTGGGTCTGGATTTGAAATTCCTTAATTGCCTCTGTGTGAAAGGGGAGAACAAAACGTTAACTTCCCAAATTCAGATCCTAATGCTAAGTCTTGAGCCCATCTCTAATGATAAAATTGCACCAGTTCTTTACCACAATTTCTGTTGTGACTTTCACTACCTTGCCTAGTGAGGCCAGAGACTCTTCCCTCTGAAGAGGAGCTGACAGCCCTGATGGACACATGTTATAGCTGAAGGGAGTGTGGTATTCCTGGAGAGAACTAATGCATGGGATATTAACCATCTGCCCTGTTAAAAAGGAAAATCAGCTAGACTGACCCTTCCTCCATCCTCTGTTGTGGTTTGGCTGCTGCGACCCAGTATCAGCTTTTATCTGGGTATGTGACATACTGTCAATTGCTTTCAAAAAGAAAAGTTCTCATTAAGGGTGGAAGCAAGGGCACAGCGTGTGGGAGGGGCCTGGGTTAATTACATTTGCTTCCAATTTCCTTAACCCGGTAATTGGATTCTGATTTATTGAATATGTCTAGCTAATGGTGTATCATCCTCAGCATTGTTCAAGCATTAGAGCAGCCACTAAGGAACTGGGGCTGCCTTGAGATTCGAGAACACAGACAGCTGGGAGGAGGGGGCTGCAGGATGGGAAGGAACACAATCTAACAGTCCTCCATGGAAGAAGGTTTTTGTTCACTGTGCAGCTGTTCGGGGAGATGCAGCAATACACTCTGGCACTACAGTGTGCTTTGCAACCAGACCTCACTGCTACGTCTCATTGGATAGAGGCACACCGGAGGGTTTGTTTGATTTCTTAGCACAGCCCGGTGGGTAAATGGAAACTGTCATCACAGACTCTCACAGCAGGGAGATTTTTCATCTGATGGACTGCATGAGGGAAGGATAGAGGAGAGGCAGGCTGAGGTTTAACACGTTGGAAACTGGCATTGTACCTTCTCGGAAGCAGTGAGGGCTGAGCCTGCAAAGAGCTGCCTCCTGCAAGACAAGCATGGGAGACTGACAACAGCACTCGCTAACGACAGGTGAACCGCAAAAGGCTCAGTTTGGACATTCATCCAAAAGACAACTTTGGTGTAGAAATCAGTCTGGAAATACGTTGGGAACAGGCTTTCTCAGGAAATTTCCACTCCTGCCAGGCCAAAGCTACAGGACCTGATACTCCTCTCACCCATGCTGGTGTAAATTGAGAGCGAACACCCGTGAATCTACACGAGAGCATTCAATCACAGTACTGTCATTATTACCATTACAGTAGCACTGAGAGGTTCCATGCAAGACACGGGCCTCTTTATGCTAGTGGCTCACAGAGTGAGCAACATATTTGCTTCATTTATAATGCAGTGGCTGAAGCACAACTGAATGTGTCCACACTACGAACTCCAGGCGGAGTCAAGGTTGCCTTTTTGCTTCCCCACTAGGGCGACGTGCTGATTCAGGTGGAGTCACGGTCATCTTAAGTGACAGATCGAACTACCCCCAGAAGTCTGGCTGAGAGGTTCCCTTGTGCCCCTTGCCGTAGGCCTTTCCACATGTTCCCCGCAGTAAACCCTTGTCCCTAGGAGTGCGACTCCTCAGCCAGTAATTCAGCTGTAGATTGCTGCCTGCCACAAAGTACTTTGCTCTGTACAGCTGTGCCCCTGCTTCTGCCCATCCACTTTGCAGCTCTGTAACTCCAGCTGCATTGGTGGCTGTGATGAACCAAAGGTAGTTTCTCAGAGCAATATTATCAACCAGTGGCCCACAAATGGTGGCCAGCTGAGCCTGTGGCAGGAAGAGTGGAAATAGCAACTATGCTCCTCAGGCCATGTCTATACTGACGGCGGCAAATTCGCCGCCGCCAGATCGATCTTTTTGGATCGATTGAGCAGTCAGTGTAGACCCGCTCACTCGATCAGGAAGTCAACGCTGGTAAACCACCCCCTCAAGTAGTTTAGCACAGCGCAGTGTACACAGCGCGCAGAAGGGAAGCAGAGCAGTCGACGTGAGTTAGGCAAGGTACTCTGCGTAGTTTGCGTAACTCCCGTCGACTGCCGCCGAATCTCCAGGTAAGTGTAGACCAGGGCTCAGTCTCTTTACTACCAGCTGGCTCCTTCCCCTTCCAAAACTAACAGGTGCATGTTTGGATCTGGTGCTCTGGATCAGTCCATTGAAGAGATAAGGAGCAGCTGTTCAGTTCATTCCTGAATCTGAACTTCCCCAAAATTTGAGGGATGTGGGGGTGAATCCAGGCTTCAGAGTCAAAGTGGGGGTGGTGTGGGCCCATCTCTAGGACAAGGTACTGTTTGATCTGAGTTTTGAGTTGCTTCCTCTCCAACTTTTTTCTCCCACACCTGACTGCAGTGCATGTGTGACTGCGGCAGGACTCACAAACCTCCAAAGCACAGTGATGCCCAGCCAGTGTCACCTGCCAAAGGAAATGGGAGAATGTCCCAGCTCTTGTGCTTGCAGCTTTTCCACTCTAAATGTGATTCTTTCTCCAGGAAGGTTCTAGAAAATCTCCTTGCTTTTGCCCCAGCGCAGCTAAGTAGCTGGAATTGCCAGCAACAGTTTAATATATAAACCTGGAAGGCTCAGAGCAGCAAATTCTAGTTAAAGGATTAGAGAGGGGGCAAATGTTTAGAGGGAAAAATCTGGCACCAACCTCCAGTTGCTTTGCAATATTTGCTGCTGCTGCTGTTTTTTTCCATTGTTGACTCACAGGTGGTGTCCTATTTCAGACAATGAGGAACTGTGAAGTTAGTGGAATTAGAGTGGGAAAAGCTCTATTAAGTCCTTTTATTCATCTGTCACCATGCCTCAGTGGGTCACAGCTGAGGATGCCAAATTCAGAACAACCTGCTGGTGGCTATTCTGTCCTTCGATTATACCAAGCCAGTAACAAAAGTAAACTTCTGTCTCACCACACTGGTTAACAAGAAGGCAAAAATGCAGTCGTCTTAGACATCCCATCCCTTGTTTCACCAACCAGATACTACTAGACTTTCTGATGAGTGGTTATTGAAAACCACTTTCATCAAACAAAGGGCTGTTCTGATCTCAAAAGATAGAATCATAGAAGATTAGAGTTGGAAGGGACCTCAGGAGGTCATCTAGTTCAACCCCCTGCTTAAAGCAGGACTAACCTCAGCTAAATCATCCCAGCCAGGGCTTTGTCAAGCCGCACCTTAAAAACCTCTAAAGATGGAGATTGCACCACCTCCCTAGGTAACCCCTTCCAGTGCTTCACCACCCTCCTAGTGAAAAACTTTTTCCTAATATCCAACCTAGACCTCTCCCACTGCAACTTGAGACCATTGCTCCTTGTTCTGTCATCTACTACCATTGAGAACAGCCTAGCTCCATCCTCCCTGGAATCCCTTTCAGGTAGTTAAAGGCTGCTATCAAATCCCCCCTCATTCTTCTCTTTTGCAGACTAAACAAGCCTAGTTCCCTCAGTCTCTCCTCATAAGTCTTGTTCTCCAGTCCCCTAATCATTTTTGTTGCCTTCCACTGGACTCTCTCCAGCTTGTCCACATCCTTTTTGTAGCGGGGGGCACAAAACTGGGCACAATACTCCAAATGCAGCCTCACCAATGCCGAATAGAGGGGAATAATCACTTCCCTCGATCTGCTGGCAATGCTCCTACTAATGCAGCCCAATATGCTATTAGCCTTCTTGGCAACCAGGGCACACTGCTGACTCTCATCCAGCTTCTTACCACTGTAACCCCCAGGTCCTTTTCTGCATAACTGCTGCCTAGCCCATTGATCCCTAGTCTGTAGTTGTGCATGGGATTCTTCCGTCCTAAGTGGAAGACTCTGCACTTGTCCTTGTTGAATCCCATGAGATTTCTTTTGGCCCAATCCTCCAATTTTTCTAGGGCACTCTGTATCCTATCCCTACCTTCCAGGGTATCTACGACTCCCCCTAGCTTAGTGTCATCTGCAAACTTGCTGAGGGTGCAATCCACCCCATCCTCCAGATCATTAATGAAGATGTTGAACAAAACCAGCCCCAAGACCGACCCCTGGGGCATTCCGCTTGTGACCGGCTGCCAGATAGACATGGAGCAATTGATCACTACCCATTGAGCCCGATGATCTAGCCAACTCTCTATCCATTTTATAGTCCATTCATCCAACCTACACTTCTTTAACTTGCTGATTAGAATACCGTGGGAGACTGTATCAAAAGCTTTGCTAAAGTCAAGGTATATCATGTCCACTGCTTTCCCCACAGCCACAGAGCCACCTCTTCATAAAAGGCAATCAGGTTGGTCAGGCATGACTTGCCCTTGGTGAATCCATGCTGACTGTTCCTGATCACCCTCCTCTCTTCTAAGTGCCTTAAAATGGATTCCTTGAGGACCTACTCCATGATTTTTCCAGGGATTGAGGTGAGGCTGACTAGTCTGTAGTTCCCTGGATCCTCTTTCTTCCCTTTCTTGAAGATGAACACCATATTTGCCTTTTTCAGTCATCAGACACGTCTCCCAATTGCGACGAGCTTTCAAAGATAATAGCCAATGGCGCTGAAATCACATCAGGCAACTCCCTCAGCATCCTCGGATGCATTGCATCTGGCCCCATGGACTTGTGTAGATCCAATCTTTCTAAATAGTCCTGAACCTGTTCCTTCAGCACTGCGGGATGTTCACCTCCTCACCATTCTGTGCCGCCCAGTGCAGTAGTCTGGGAGCTGATCTTGTCTGTGAAGACAGAGGCAAAAAAGGCATTGAGTACCTCAGCTTTCTCCACATCCTCTGTCACTAGGTTGCCTCCCTCATTCTGTAAGGGGCCCACACTTTCCCTAATCTTCCTCTTGTTGCTAACATACCTGTAGAAACCCTTCTTGTTCTCTTTCACATCCCTTGCTAGCTGCAACTCCAATTGCGCTTTGGCCTTCCTGATTTCATTCCTGCATGGTCGAGCAGTATTTTTATAATCCTCCTTAGTCATCTGACAAAGCTTCCACTTCTTGTAAGCTTCTTTTTTGTGTTTAAGCTCACCAAAGAGTTATTTGTTAAGCCAAGCTGAGCACCTACCATATTTGCTATACTTTCTGCACATCGGGATGGTTTGTTCCTCCGCCCTCAATAAGGTGTCTTCAAAATACAGCCAGCTTTCTTGGATTCCTTCCCCCCTCATATTAGCCTCCTGCCCATCAGCTCCCTGAGGGAGTCAAAGTCTGCTTTTCTGAAGTCCATGGTCTGTATCCTCCTGATCTCCTTTCTTCCCTTTGTCAGGATCCTGAACTCTACCATCTCATGGTCACTGCTGCCTACGTTGCCACACACTTCTACTTTCTGTACGAAATCTTCCCTGTTTGTGAGCAGCAGGTCAAGAGGAGCATGGCGCCTAGTTTGTTGCTCCAGCAGTTGCACCAGGAAGTTGTCTGCAACACTCTCCAAAAACTTCTTGGATTGTTTGTGCTTTTCTGTATTGTTCTTCCAGCAGATGTTAGGGTGATTGAAGTCCCCCATGAGAACCAGATTCTGTGAACTGGAAACTTTCCCTTGTTGACTGAAGAAAGCCTTATCAGCCACGTAGCCAAGTCAATTATAACTTGGATGTTACCCGATAATCATGCTTCTGCCAATCTTTTAGCATCTAAAAACTAAAGGTTTATAAGGGAAAACAACAGAGTTAAAATGGTTAATAGATCATATATTTACAATCATTGCAAAGTTCTTATATCAGGTTTGTAGCAGTGAAAGAAGAAACTGTGGGCTTGTAAAGTCTCTGGTAACTTCCAAGAGATTGGAAGACCCTCAATCCATAAATTAGAATGCTCCTTTATATTGTAAATCCATAATCCAGATAGTTCCAAATGTTCCCTGTGGGTTGTTTTTCAATTACTTGGGCATTGGGACTTACACCACTTTGCCAGGGAGGCCATAGTCTAAAGGATTTCACACTTGGTAATTTTTCTGGGTAACCAACTTAACCTTTTCTGTGCTTATTTGCATTCCTGGTTAAACATTTTATACCCCCTTGGATCACTGTAAACCAGTGATTTTCAACCTATGGTCCAAGGACCCCTGTGGATCTGCAGACTATACCTAAGATTTCCAAAATTTCAGATTTTTCAAATAAAGAATTTGAAGAACAGCTAGCCAAAAACTCAAAAAGTAAGAGCAAAAAATTGTAAAGTACATCAGAAACATGAAGCCTGCTAAACAAGCATTAGGGCCACTAGATGGTCAAGATGCTAAAGGAGCATTCTAGGAGGATAAGGCCAGTGCGGAGAAACTAAATTAATTCTTTTCATAGGTCCTCGAAGCTGAAGATGTGAGGGAGATTCCCAAACCTGAGTCAGTCTTTCTCAGTGACAAATCTGAGGATCTGTCCCAGATTGAGATGTCATTAGAGGAGGTTTGGGAACAAATTGATAAATTAAACAGTAATAAGTCAACAGGACCAGATGCTATTCACTCAAGAGTTCTGACGGAACTCAAATATGAAATTATAGAACTAATAATTGTGATATATAAACTTATAATTTAAATCATCTTCTGTTCCAGATCGCTGGAGGATAGCTAATGTGATGCCAATTTTTAAAAAGGGCTCCAGAGGCAATCCCAGCAATCACAGGCCGGTAACCTTAACTTCAGTACTAAGCAGAATGGTTGAAACTATAGTAAAGAACAGAATGATCAGACACATAGATGAATATTATTTGTTGGGGAAGTCAATATGATGTTGTAAAGGGAAATCACACCTCACCAATCTACTATAATTCTTTGAGGGGATCAACAAGGATGTGGACAAGGATGATCTAATGGATATAGTGTACTTAGATTTTCAGAAAGCTGTTGACAAGGTCCCTCACCAAAGGCTCTTAAGCAAAGTAAGCAGTCCTGGGATTAGAGGGAAGGTCCTTTCCTGGATCAATAACTGGCTAAAAGATAGGAAACAAAGGGTAGGAATAAATGGTCAGTTTTCAGAATGGAGATAGGTAAATAGTGGTGTCCTCCAGGGGCTTGTGCTGGGATCAGTACTGTTCAACATATTCAGAAATGATCTGGAAAAAATGGTCAAAAGTGAGGTGGCAGAATTTGCAGATGATACAAAACTACTCAAGATAATTAAGTCCAAAGCACATAGCGAGGAGTTACAAAGGGATCTCCCAAAAGTGGGTAATAAAATGGCAGATGAAATTCAATGTTGATAAATGCAAAGTAATGCACATTGGAAAACATAATCCAAACTATACATATAAAATGATAGAATCTAAATTAGCTGTTACCACTCAAGAACGAGATCTTGGAGTTATTGTGGATAGTTCTCTGAAAACATCCACTCACTATGCAGCAGCAGTCAAAAGAGCTAACAGAATGTTGGGAATCATTAAGAAAGGGTTAGATAATAAGACAGAAAATAGCATATTGTCTCTTTATAAATCCATGATACGCCCACATCTTGAATATTACATGCAGATCTGGTCACCCCAGCTCAAAAAAAAAATTTTGGAATTGGAAAAGGTACAGAAAAGGGCAACAAAAATGATTAGGGGTATGGAAAAGCTTCCATATGAGGAGAGATTAATAAGATTGGGACTTTTCATCTTGGAAAAGAGATGACTAAGGGGCGATATGGTCTATAAAATCATGACTGGTGTGGAGAAAGTAAATAAGGAAGTGTTATTTACTCCTCATAACACAAGAACGAGGGGTCACCAAATGGAATTAATAGGCAGCATGTTTGAAATGAACAAAAGGAAGTATTTCTTCACACACTGCACAGTCAACCTGTGGAGCTGTTTGCCAGAGGATGTTGTGAAGGCCCAAGATTACAACAGGGTTCAAAAAAAAACTAGATAAATTCATGGACGATCGGTCCATCAGTGGCTATTAACCAGGATGGGCAGGGATGCAAAACCATGCTCTGAAGTGTCCCTGACCTCTGTTTACCAGAAGGTGGAATGTATGACTTGATGATTACCTGTTCTGTTCATTCTCTCTGAAGCACTTGGCATTGGTCACTGTCAAAAAACAGGATACCTGTCTAGATGGATCATTGATCTGACCCAGTATAGCCTTTCTTATGTTCCTGTGTTTTTATGGGTTCGCAAATGAAAAAGGTTGTGAAAACCACTGCTCTAAATAATGCCTCTCCCTGCTTAAGTACTTGTTGATGGCATATGGCATCCTCACCCTTTCATCCTCGTTTACCCAACCTTTGAACATTAAATATTTCACATACCCGCAGAACAAAAGCATTTCCACTTGCTCTGCCCCAGAGTTAGTAATTAATTATTTGTAATATGCTGCAATGGCTGACTGGCCTTTGCCAGCAGGTTGAATCTGTAGCACTGTATGAGTGCCCCCAATGCACAGCTTCTTTCTGCCAGTTAACTAGTCCACTGAAGGTTCTGATCCACATGTGCATCGTTGGATTGCAACCCTGTCACATCCCTGACAAACAAGATAATAAAATGGGAACCAAGGTTACAGAGAATCAGTTTTTGTGCATCTATGTGTGGTGCAGCATAGAGCTTTGTGCTATTGCTTGGTGAGTTGGGAAACTGTCAGAGAGTAGGATATAGTAGCCAAAGCCATAAGAATTTTCAGTGATGGCTTCTGAGTTTCTTCCATCTGTAGCAGACACCTTCCAATGGGTTCAGACATCCCAGTATTCATGGTATGACTTTTCCATATGCTAATAATATGCTTTATGATGTGGCCCAAGACAGGGCTTCCACTTGTGCCTAATTTGCTATGTTTGCTTTGCTTTTTCCACCTCAATTCTAATGTAAATTTAGCAGCTACTACTTCAAGAGCTGCCAGAGCTAGGAGGCAACGCCTGATGCCCTCTGAAATCCTAGGGTTGTGCAGTCATACTCTGCTTTTCTGCAGCACCTTTCATCTGAAGGCCTCGAAGTGTTTTATGCTCATGCCCATCCGCATTAACCTCTAATTCTACTGCTGCTTGGGAGACAGCAGCTGCTAAAACTAAGCTGGAATTGAAGTGGGAAGCAAGAAGGTGGTAAGGAGACTGATGGGATTGGAGGGTAAACTGCTAAGCTAGGAGTACTTTAGCAGATCCAGGCCATCTCAAATAAACCTGTGTGCCTCTGCTACGCCATTCAGCTGCGGTTCCTCCCCCATTCCCTTTGCTGCAAGGCCCAAGAATCAGTATGTCACCTTCTCCTCATCTCCTACCCCAAGCCCTACATAGACCAGTTTCTGGTAGTTGGTGAGAGGTTGTCTCACTGTGGGCAGGTAATCTCTCCAGAATGGGAGCTTGTGCTTGTGGAGTCAGTTAGGGGGCTTCCTGTTGGAGGTTAAAACTGGTGTTCCCGACCCAGGGTTGCAATAAAGAGGGTGGCATCTGGAGTCCTCAGGGGCTCAAGCTGTTACGAGCACAGTGCTCTGTCAGCACGAAACCTCTCACACAGATGAGCACGAGCACATCATCCTAGTACTTTGATCTGTCCTTTGTGCGGTGGGCCCATACATTCTGGGGACCTGCTGTGGCTGAAGGTTCAGCTTTACTTTCTGAACCAGCTTTGGTGGGGCTAGTACAAAGGCTGGCAGGGGCAGTGAATTCCTCCACGCACATGGTCCTGGGGCAGTGTTCAGAAAGATTATACTTTGGTTCTGTGTGAAACTCCTCTCTGCGCCTTTTTTGCGGTAGTACACATGGAGGGGGGCATGTTGTGGATGTGTGTATTGTATGTGCTTGGTGTGCACTGTGTGCATCTGTGTGTGTGTGTGTGTAGTTCAAATGTTTGTTTGAGTGGCATATGAATGGTGAGTGTACAGTGCAAATATGTGCTGCAGGGCATGAGTGGGGCAATCATATAGTGTGTGTGTTTGTGTGCGCGTGCGCTATGGAGTTACATTTTCCTATTAAGTGAATTATTGCATTCTAGACTTGGATTGGGCACTGAATTGCATTCAAGCTCTATTACGAATTATATACTATCCCCACAGTATCAAAAGTAATAAGTGGGAGCAATTAGATTTTGACAACATCCCCTGCCTGAAAGTTGTCTGTGACCTCCCCACTCCCCATTTGATTTCTCCTATTGCCTTGTCTTTCTCCAAATCTAGTTACCTTCCTGGAGCCTGCTACACGAAACTTTTTTAGAAACGTATCAAAATGAACAGTCTCTCCTGACAATTTAGAAACAATTTCAACATTGCAATATTTTGTACCACCAAAGGAAATTTTGGCTTCATGTCGTTTCCTTGCTCAGCTTCCTCAGAGCTCTTTCTAATGTTATCTGCTGTCTCTCAAGAGGATCCCCTGGAGTCATTAGTGTCTGCAGTGAGCTGTGCAGAAATGACCCCTTCTCACTCCACTGATCCCTGTCTGTATTCAGAGTCTCATATCTTGCTTACGTTCGTGACAGAAAAATGCTTTTATTGCTCATTTCAGAGCCAACCCCTGGCTTTGGGGGAAAGAGTTGGAGCCTCTCCTGGCTCTCACATCTTTATGTCAATTGGTAATGCCCAGCTGCAGAGCTAAGCTCCATCTACCCTTGGTTACTGAGGTGGCATGGGTGAAACTGAGGGCAAAATTTGAAGACAGTACGAGGGATTGCATGTATTTTTGAGGGCAGAATTTAGCCTGCAGCTTCTTTATTACTGTTGGTGATGCATGAGCCAATAGGAGCCCTTGGTGATCTCAGGTGAGGTTTGCAGGGCTAACAGATAGATAAATCCCTGTACATTTCAGAGGAGAACTGTACTTTAAGGCTGTCATGATTTAATTGCTGCCTTTCCTGTTGCTGACCCTAAGGGTTTTTTCTCTTTTGGTTGGCAGCTGCAGTGTAGCTGGGCTAGTTCAATGTCCTGTGCAGTATGGACCAAGTCTTGGAGTCCTTATTCAGTTTTTACTCTGTTCTTACTCAGGCAAAATCCTATTGACTTTGATCAGTGCCAAGCATGGACCCGTGTAAATGCCCATGCGCACCTATCCTATCTGACATTACTGGTGTCGTGTTTGCTCAAGAGAAGCCTAGCATTGGGAATAACAGGGAGTGTTATAGATCAGGGCTGAGGGGCATTGGCAGAGATGTGTTAACTCCCAGGGTGGGAATAATAGTGCTTTCTCTATGCTGGGACTAAAGTGCTTTGTCAAAGGTGTACTGGGCCCCTGCACTGTCATAGCAGGGCATGCTCCAGGTCAGCATCAGGGCTGACTTCATCCACTGTGGTTGGGGGGTGGAGGTGGAAGAGGACCTCTAGAAAAGCAAGGGGCACTAAAAGCCCCTTGACGTGCAGTGTCATAGTTGTGAGGAGGCTCAGCGCTGTGTGAGCAGTGCTGTACAGTAAGTCAGGACAGGAACATCGGCTGAGCTGGGGGGAGGAGGGTGGGAGAAGGAGAGTGGAGCAGGGAGCTGGTGCTGGTGCTATAGTATGCTACAAGGATGGTCCCAAACATTTCCTCAATAGCAATAGCATGATGATTAGTGGGTTTTATGAAAGGATGCTGTCAGATGCATAGGCATAGCTATGCCGTGGGGCCAGGAATGGTAGGAGAGCTGCAAATCAGGACTGAGGGGCGGGCGGGTGGCTGGGTGGGTGTGCTTGGGGGTGGGGTGGGGAGGAGGCAGTGCTGGAATAGGAGCAGATGTTGCATGTCAGGACTCAGGAGCCTTGGCAAAGCTTGGTGACAGGACTGGGATGAGGTATGCTGGCATAGCTGTGTGTGGGAAGCTTGCACAACGCCTGCCCACACTAAGACTGACTCAAGGCAGTGAATTGCTTGCTTTACTGAGTGCTACATCTATGTACAAGCTATTATTCAGGGGCCACATCCTGAGGTCCTCCTGCAGGCAGACTCCCATTGACTTCACAGGGATTACATCTGAGTAAATGTAATTTAGTGTGAATAAGATCTGCATACCTGGGCTAATGGTCAGCAAGCCACCTGATGCTTAGGCTACTGAATGTCATGTATTTTGGCTGTCTCCTTGTTTTCATATTTTCATTATCCGTCACCATTCCCTGCACATCATAGCCAATAATACTTAGGAGATTTGTTCTGTCCCTTGATCTGTGATTCCAGCTGTTTGGCGAATCCAGGAGATTGATTTCGTTCCCAAATAAGATTTATTACGTTTGGGGCAAGTGTCTGATCCAAATCCTGCGTGTGTGAGGACTGTCACTCTGGATCTGTAGATAACAGGGATGTTCACTGGCAGGAAGATCTGAGGCTGGATTAGCCAGATAGAACATGAGCTAGACATCTCCTCCTCTCAAACTCAGCCTCTCACAGCTTGTGGCTGACCTATGGGGAGGTAGCAAAACATGGTTTGTAAGGGACAGTTGTGAAAAGGAAGCTGGGAATACATTCAAGATGAAAATGTCTCCTGCAGGAAATAGCTTAGTCAATTATTTTTCACAATTGCTGGTGACTTGTGAATGTAGCTCATGACACTTAGTTTTTCCTGTGACTTCTCAGACTGGGATCTCTGGAGATTCGAATGTGTGAAAGATCAGTTACACCAAATGGCAATAATAGCATGACTTTTCTTGACAACTTTCTGCTTCTTCCAGAACCTGCTGGATAGTGCGGAGTAGGGACTCTGGTTACATGGACTCTGTAGTGATGGGAATTGGCTTGTGCTTAGATGATAAATTGTGAACAGATAAAATGGATGTGCCTCTATTTCTCCTGTCAACACTTGACTGTTTAAAACTAAACCAGTGGTTTTTAAACTTTATTAATAGGGTGGACAACGTCTTCACAGAGAGATTTCCCATTGGCACCTCCTCTCCCATGCCCAGCAACCCTTTGTTAACCACTGCAATTGCTTGCATGGAACATTAACATTAGAAAAGGATCTAATATATATATATATATATATCTTCTTTTAATGCACCTTAGAAGCTGAAAACAAGATGGAGAGGCAGCACAATGTGGCCAGCCAGCTTTCTGCAATCCACCTACAAGCTCTCAATAGTTTGAGACCCATGGATCTGAAACATTGACATCTGATTACAGCCATGTCACCACCTCATCTTGGGATTTTAGGGAACTGTCATCATCATCATGCTCCTTGTAGTGATTTTATTACAGACCCTTTCAATCCTCCAGGAATCCAAACCTTTTGTTATATAATATGATGATTAACACAGCCAGTTCACTAACTAACCAGGGAGATCTAGCCAAATGCTACAAAAAGTCCAGATGAAGAACTCATCTTCTCTCCAGGAAGGTTCCCAGCTGTAACAGGAAATTACAAACAATATGCCGTAGTTTATACTTGTTGTCACTCCCAATCCTAGATTCTAGGATCAGCTGATTGAGAGGGTCAGATCCTGACGTGACTCTTACCTCAAAGGCTTCAGAAGTTCATACAACTCGGGTCAGAGTTTGACACAGAGTTTGCTTCCTCTCCCAACAATGAGCTACGGGTCTAGTCTGGAAAACCCTTCAGTTGCCTGAAAACAGGAACTCAACATTTGTTCCCTGCTGCAAAGGAGTGTTGTGTAGCATTGCTGTGTTCAGATACACCCCATGTTTACCCTTATAATATAATTGTGTATTGTTTAATGCAAAGTATGTCATACAAGGTGTTTTTGGAATGCTCATGACATACTGAGCATTATTGTTACAGTAATATGTCTGTTGCAGTGTCAGGAGTATGGTAATGACATTTCACTATGTAATATTCCCAAAGATGTATCCTCATGCCTTGAAACATGTCCAGGCAAAACTCTCCAGTAGCAGGGGGCAGTTCACACCTCATCCAGGCATGAATAGGGCAAACCTAGCTCAGCTTTCCAGGAACAAAGGACTGGCCTGGGCATCAACAGATAATCAATTGGACTCTTGAGTGAGTCACCTCCCTTCCCTTGGTCAGCTGGAACCACGATGAGGTAATGCTCATTGACTTAGGATATGGATGAAACTATACAAGGACATTGTTTGTCTCCTGACCCTGGGGAACAGGGGGTCAAAGCTCCAAAGGGGAGAAGAAATATTATAAAAAAGGAAGACATTGGCCATGCTCTCTTTCCTACACCTCCATCTACAAATACCACCAAGCAACTGAAGTGCTGACCAAAAGGGAGAGCTTGGCTGAAGGGAAACCAGCCAGCCTGTGGTGAGAATCACCTAAATCTGTAAGGTTACTGAAAGTGTTACACTTAGTTTAGAATGTGTTTTGCTTTTGTTTTCTCTTAACCAAACCTGACTTGTTATCCTTTGACTTATAATCACTTAAAGTCCTTCTATAGTTAATAATTTTTTTTGTTTTACCTAATGCAGTGCATCTGGTTCGAAGTGTGTTGGAGACTTCACTTGGAATAACAAGGCTGGTGCATATTAATTTCTTTGTTAAACTGACGAACTTACATGAGCTTACATGGCTCAATGGGCTTTATTGAACATTGTAAGATGGAAGTTCCTAGGGTGGCATCTGGGACTGGGGGTAGTGGCTGGCTAGTAGAAGTACTCACTCAGTTAAGTGTAGCTTGCTTGCTTGAGGCTATGTGTGAACAGCTCAGGAGTAGGGGTTTTCATGGCAGATCAAGGTAAAGTGGGCTCCAGGAGTGGGGGTTGGGGTGACACAGCCATTGGCCAGTCCAGATTGCACTAGGGGAACGCCACAGTGGCACAGTCTTGGCAGGATCCACAGAACCAGATCTTTTGGGGTTTGGATCAGAACCCCACGCTGTTCCAAATTTAAAATTTGGTACTGAGAGTGTTAAAGGTTAAAGTTAGTCACAACATTGTGATATGTCATCCCAGACGTGTGATATTTCAGTGGAGGGAGCAGTGAATAACTCCGTCTCTTCTGTTCTTTCTAAAGCCCTTGGGTATACATCTCGCAAAAAGGGTGCTAGATCAGTGTGTGGTGTTGTTAGATGGGAAAGGACAAGTCCTGCTCTCATGTCTTGCATGACTTCTCCCCTTTTTTGTCTTTCCAATTGTGAATATTCCTTGCTTTCTAAAGAGCAGAAGTGACACTCCTTGTGTGACCCAAGGGGTGCTGCTTGTTGGTTGTCAAAACTGCCCAGGAAATAAGCCAGCAGCAGAGCTACACAAACGTTCCCAACAAAGCCTGACACCATGGGAAACCCACCTGGTTCCAGGTCTTGTTACAGATTTGAAACTCAGACCGAGTTTGCAGAAAGCTCCATGAAGGTTCATGGACCTTTTGGGTGACCCTGGCCTGCCTGTGATGGGCCTAAACCCAAATTCCTAGAGCTGAACATCCAAAACCTTGGGGAAGCTGAACTCTAGTCTCTATATCTTCGCTTTACCTTTAGTTCTGAACAAACATAGTTCAATGTGTGAGTTAGCTTCAGCATCACTTTTCAGCTAAATTTCATGTTGAGGTTTGGGTTAATTTGAACATGAAACTTGAAGTGAAATTCAGGTAGGTGCACACACATGGGTCAGTCCTGGAGAACTTGTTTGCATGAACCCCTGGGAACAGGAACCATTGAGCTCACACATCTCTATCCAGGAGTCTAGGGTTTGGGTTTATAGGTGGCTAAATCTGAACCAATCTGAGATACGTAGATAAACAGTAGGTCTTGTTGCAGAGGCTGTTGTGGCCTCAAGACCTTCTATGTGTCATTCTTGGTCCAAAGCTATTTTGGAGGCAGAATTTTAATTTACAGTCAACATAATTTACAAACCTTGCTTTTAGTACTTCTCTCTGAGCAGTTTACATTAATGTGACCAGGCTTGGTATAGATGTCCTTGAAATACCCATCTCCTTCCTGCTTTCCAGGCACTATAGGCTGATTATTCTCTCACTTACACTGGTGTAAATCAAGAATAATGCCAATTAAATCAAACTCCACTGAACTGTAAAAGCGAAGTCAAGGAGAAGAGAAATAGGTCTACATCAGGGTAAAATGCCTTTGGGAAGCCTATGACCATCCCTGCATAGCATGTGTCCCTCTCATTATTAGCATTTATTTGTTCTACCGTAGCCAAGATCAGGACCCCATTGTACCAGGCACTGTACATACCAGAGAATAAGTGACAGTCCCTGCCCAAAGAGCTTACACTCTAAATAGATGGGGCAGACAAAGAGTGGGAGAAAGGGATTATTATTATTCCCATTTTACTGATGTGTTCCAGACTCCCAGAGATGAAGTGACTTGACCAAGGTCACAAAGTAAGTTTGTGGCTGTGACGTTCCCATGATACAATCTGGACTGTTGTATTACTGTGTCAACCCCAGTCCTCCACTGCTGGAGCCTGTCTTATTCTGCTCTGCTATGAGAACCCCCACTCCTGGGCTGTTCACACACAACTTCCAGCATGTAAGCAGCTCCCAACTGAGTGAGTGAATGCTTCTAGCCATCCACTCCTTGGATTATACAACAGAACGACACTACGTAATACCCTCAGTCCCAGATTTAACGCTAGGAACTTCTGTCTTACAATGTTCAGTTATGCCCACTGAACAACGTAAACTCATATAAATTCATCAGTTTAACAAAGAAATTGATATGCACCAGCCTTGTTACTCCAAGCGGAGCCTCCAACACACTTCAAACCAAATGGACTGCTTTAGGTAGAACAGACAAACACATTTATTAACTATGAAGGGTTTTAAGTGATTATAAGTCAAAGCATAACGAGTCAGATTTGGTCAAAAGAAATTGAAGCAAAAGGCATTCTAAGCTAAGTTTAACACTTTCAGCAACTGTACAAACTTAGGTGATTCCCACCACAGGCTGGCTTGTTTCCCTTGAGCCAGGCTCTCCCCTTTGGTCAATACTTCAGTTGCTTGGTGAAGTTTGTAGATGGAGGTGTAAGAGAGCGAGCCTGACATATGTCTGTGTCCCTTTTTTATAATATTCCTTTCTCCCCTCCGGGGCTTTGCCCCGCCCCTCAGGGTCAGATGACAAACAATGTCCTTATATGGACTCATTCATGTCCTGAGTCATTGAACATTATTTCATCGTGGTTCCAAACTGACCAAAGGAGGGGAGGTAACTTACTCAAGAGTCCAATTGATCCTCCTTTGATGCCCAGGCCAGTCCTTTGTTCCTGAAAGGCTGAGCTGGGTTTGTCCTATATACGCCTTGAGGAGGTGTGAAGTGCCCCTCTGTTCCTGGAGGGTGTTGCCTGGACATGTTTTAGGCCATGTGGACACATCTTTGGGAATATCACATAGTGCAGCCTCATAACTTTACACATGAAATTGCAACCAACATACTACTGTAACAATAATGATCAGTACATCATGATCATTCCAAAGACATCTAACATGATATACCTTGCATTAAATAATACATAGGGTGGACATGGGGGTGCAGGGCATCACAGTGGCCAAGTCTGGAATTAATCTCCTGAATCCCAGTCCAGTTTGTTAACCACAAGATCATCCTTCTTCAGCCCCAGCATACACAGAGGGTCTGATTCTGTTCTCACCTACAGCCATTTAATCTCAGTGTGACTCTAGATGATTTCATTGTGATTAATCCTGGCTTGCAGTGGTGCAGGTGAGAAGAGAATCAAGGCCAGAGATTGGTGTGGCCTCTAGGCTGCCTGACTCATAATATATCTCTTCTGTATTTGTATCCTTATCCTTGTTACCTGCTTCTGGATGGCTGATGTAAAAATATGTGGTGGTTTTAGTCTACTTCTTGGTGGAACAGGTATCCGCCTAAAAAAACCCTCCCCACAACTGGCGCCTTAGCAGAAAGGCTAAGGGTAAATGGGATTAATAGATTCCAAAGCCAAAAGGGACCACTGTGATCATTGAGTCTGATCTCCTGTATAATACAGGCTGCACAGCTTTCCCAATATAATTCCTAAAGCACATCTTTTAGAAAAATATCCAATCTTGATTTAAAAATTGTCAGTGATGGAGAATGCACCATAGAATCATAGAAGATTAGGGTTGGAAGGGACCTCAAGAGGTCATCTAGTCCAAACCCCTTCTCAAAGAAGGACCAACCCCAACTAAATCATCCCAGCCAGGGCTTTCTCCAGTTTGACCTTAAAAAACTCTAAAGATGGAGATTCTATCACCTCCCTAGGTAACCCGTTCCAGTGCACCCAGCAACCATTATGGGCTCTTCGGGGCTTGCATACATGGATGCAAGGGAAGGCAGAGGGTCAAAGAAGCATAGCTCATCTTTGGCAGATGCAGTGCCACTTACAGGCTTTGTGGAGCTGTCCCTGGTTGGTTGTCCTGGGTCTCCCGCTGCAGCAAGGTCCCCCACTCAATCATCAACAAAACCCCATGGAGAGGAGAATCAGGCCCTGTGCTGTTTAGAACCTAATGCCTGTGTTCAGCCTGGGTTTCCAGTCTTGTCCGCAGCCTCCTAAAACTCAGCCTGTGTCTGCCTTCTCCCTATAACTACAGGGCCAGAGTGTTTTATTACTGGTGAATTCAGCCAATGAGCAATTTCTAGTCACCTATCAAGAAACAGATAAGGATCAAAATTTATTAGTGGGCTAAATTCACTGCAGCAAAATGGCTGCGGCTCTGTTGATGTTGACAGTGCTGCACCCATTTTTTATGAATGGTGAATTAGGTCCAACTTATCTATTTAGATGGAACTCACCCATCTTGTAAATTGTGCATTGAAGTCAGTGGGGAGGGCACATCAGACTTTACTGTGTTGGAAATGAGAACAGAATCTGGCCCTTCCCTAACTCCTGCTGCAGATTTATCTCTGAGAGCTCAGTGTAAGGAAAAGATTGGTTTGGAAGGCGGTGAGGGGGTTATAGTGCCATATAGGAGAGAACACAACTGAAAAGTAACTTGGGACAATGTTGTCCTATGAGGGTGGAGGAGGGGAGGGATAAAGAGAAGATAGGAGGGGGCAGAAGGGAGAGAGAGGCAGAGTCAGGAGGGGTTAGAGCGGGAGAAAGTGAATTGACGGGATTCTCTGGAGATGAGGTTGTTTGTACAGTTATCACAGGGCATCAGGGCTAAGCCTCTCTTCTGCAGAGGGATGGTGTTATAGGCAGGATCAGCTGCTCCCAGATCCTCTCGTCTCTGAGTGCCATAGGGGGATGGTGATGGAAGTGCTGAGTCTGCAGGGGTGGAACTGACTTCCAAAAATAATAATTACAAAAATTCTCCGTCTTCCCTCCACCCCCTCCCCAAGTAGAAGAGAAAACATAATCCAGGGAGAGTGACGACTTCTGGGAGGATTTTGAGGAGTGAGCCAGAATATATGTGAATCTGAGGGAAATATATAGGCCATTGTTTTGACTGCATGAAAACATATTAGTTAAATGGTTGAGTCATTCATCTTTCTGGAGGGTAAAGCTAGTACATTTGAAAGTACAAGAAAGTGCTTTTCTGTGATGGCACCTGCTAGCACGCACAGCGCACACACACACACACACAGAGTCCTGGGCTCCATTCTTGATATGATATAGTGGTCAAGCTAGCTTAAAAGGTGTGTGTAGCAGAAAGGGGCTCACCATGGAAAGTTGGGGTGAGTAACTTATATGTTCCATAGGAATTCTGGCTATTTAAAATGAGGTCCCAGCCTTTCAAAATCATTCTGGGTCTCCAGTGAATTTCCTGGCTGATGGCTGAATTCTATGGGAATACACACACAGCCTGTAAAACAGAAACATAACCAGACATTCCTCTTCCTGCGGGATAGAATGAATTTTAAAGGGCCAGAAATGCAGAGAGAGAAGTTCATGCCACTGTGCCAGAGTGCTCCAGGAGTAGTGGGCAGGTGGAGGCTAGGAAAGGGGTGTGGTGCAGGATGGGTGAGAAATGGAGTGGTCTCCAAATGGAGTTTTGTCCTTAAAGAACTGTGATGTAGTGGATTTTTTTGCCTTTAACAAGCCATTGATGCTGTGAACAAGATAGGGCCCTGTGCAATGATGTGCTCATCTCATATATAAAGCCAGCTCCCTGGCAACTTTTCCATGGGTCACAAGGAAGCCAAACACTGGAATGATTGGGAGGTGAGGGGTACATGGAAGGATAACTCACTGCCTATTAGGATAATTCTGCAGCTGGTTAAAGGTAACTGTGGGACCATAGTATTTTTCACACATGCTGCCTCCTCCCACCCCAAGCACTACATTCAATCTATGGGTATGAAAGGTCCCTCTCTGCAGAACTTTATTCTGAAGAGTTTTGTTTGATTCTCTGAGGGACAGGACAGTATTTTCTGACCAGTCACCTCTTAATGCTCTTTTGGATGGGGATCCTACATCTGCTCTTTCAAAAACCACCACATAATAACTTAGGGTAACATTGTTCTCTCCAATCCACATGGTATACCTTTCCTTTAATAGTGTGATCTCCTGACCAGTGCAGATTTCCTATGTGTATCGATGGGTGTATGGGATGAGTACTTGGGCAGAGGTCCCCAAACTGTGCGGCGCGCCCTGCTTGAGAGACCTGGGCCAGCCCTCATGGGGATGGAGATGAAGCACTGCCTAGCCACACTCTGCCCCATCTCTGCTCCAACCCCACCACCTGGCTGCAGCCCCAGCCTCGGCTACTGGTCAGACCCAGCCCCATTTCTGGCCCCAGGCCCCTGCTTCCAGTCCCATTCATAGCCCCACCACCATGGGGCGTGACCTCAAAAGTTTGGGGATTACTGATCTAGACCCAGGCTTTGGAACAACTGGGGAAGAGACAGTGTCCAGAGAAGCCACCCCAGGTTTTATACTCAGCTCACTTGCGTGCTGGGGCAGGATTTGGGGAGTTTAATCAGTACCTGAGGACAATGAAGCTCATGGATAGGTGCCTCACTGTTGAGTCTCAGTGCCTTGATTTTTGGCACCTCTTGTAACTGACGATTCTGACATAGGCAGAACAGAATATCTGAGCTGAGCTGGCAAGACCTGAGAACAGAATTTTGTTTCTGGTCATTTCCTTCTGCAAATTAGTTTGTATTAAAAAGTAACCACTGGCTGGATATATGGCTAACCCCAAGGATCAAGCACTGATCAACTTTCCGTCAATTACCACGTGTGCCTCTCCACATTCTAATCTCTCATTCGGGCTCTTGGAAACTGACAGAGCTAGTGCTGCCAAAGCTAATTATTCCCCAAGACAGAAGGCAGGAGATAAAATATTAACCTTTTTTTTTTTAAACCAAACTCTAGTTAATTAGCTCCACTTCTGTGACACATTCACCTGGAGATAAAGTTAATCTCTGGAAATCTGTTGGAATTGCAGTGATCTTTGTTCACGGCTCTGTCAAGAGGGGAAGATATAAGACGGTGACCTCTCACTTTCTGTGACCTAAAGATGAACTGCTTCATTGCAAGGTGAATGACATTCAGCATGGTCACTGCCACCTTCATTAAGGGAGATTGAAACTTGGGGGAAAAGAAAGCCGATTAGCCAGGTGACAGCTGCCAGGCCGTAAACTGCCCAGCTGAGGGTGGCGATTTGACAATGGGTTTGTTCCATTTGTGGGGCAAAGTGGTGTGCCATCATGTTTGTAAATTTCCCTTGGAAAAATTGGATTTAAAAAAAAAAAATAAGGGTACAAAATAACAGGAAATTCCAGAAAGTTTCAAAAGGACAATGTTGGGGGGGATCCCAGAAATGGTCTGAAACCCTCAAACACCTGTTGGTTGTCCCTTCCCACTTCCCAGCTTTGTAGGTTGGCCCTCTCGTAGTATTTTAGCTCTTCTACCTGAAATCAATGTTCCAGGCCTCAGCTCAGGGAAATGTGGGTCTAAGAAATGGTCATCACTCATAGCCAGTGATAATCGCTTGCAGAAAGAGCTGACAGGCACAAGGTGTGAGTGAAGCCTAAGGCCATCACTGAGTAAGAGAGAGCATCCTTCCCAAGAAACAGCCAACCATTGAAAAGACAGCTTCTAGCTATCCCCGAGGAAGGAAGAGTTCCTCATCTCTTGAAGGACAGTGCTCTTTCTCAAAAGGTGCTGCAGCAGGCTGGAAACCAGCTCCAAGGGAAAAAGTGCTCTGATGACATTCCAGCCAAGTCTCCAGACTGTCTGGGGTTGAGACTGAATGGGATAATCCTTGTCAAAAGGCTAATTTAAATTAACGCTTTGATCATAGGAAGAAGACTGATCTAAGGAAGAACAAGTGGCTACCATAATAGAAACACACAGAGAGAGTGAGCTAATACTGTTCAGTAGTTAGTTCAGTTGGAAACAATTGTGCGGGTAACACAACCAGATTCCTAGGAGAAACCCAGTCAAGTTAAGGATATATACCAGTGTATTAGCAACTGACAATCCAGATAACTTCCTTAATACCATTCATAAAATCTACCCATTCTGGATCATCCTTATAAAGCAGGCAAGCAGCCTTCACCTTGCATTACCCATCAAGGTTATACTGAATTTTATAGCACCTTCATTATTTGGACTGTCCCAGAGACGGGTGATACAAATAGCAAATAGGCCTTCTCTTTGAGCTGAAGTGTACAAGGCCAATCTAATTCTGCTTCCATTTTTCCCTCTAGTGGAAAGAGAGGATTCTCTTTTTAGATAAGACAAATCATTGTTTGTCTTGATGCCCTTCACCAAGAGCAAAAGAACAGGATCACTGTGTTAACTAACCTGTATTGATGCCTTTTGGTTATTTCACAGAAGGTATATTGCTTCACCACTATGTGTGCTGAGTTCTTTTAGTGTCATTGATCACTCTTTTTTAGAATTATTCTATGACTTCATCCACTTTAATGTATTGATCATTTGTCATAGTTATTGTGAGTCTTTGATTTCTTTGATAACTCGCCTCAAATAAGTTTGATGGGATAAAATTGTTTACTGAAGCTTTGTTTGTCTCAATGTCTTTGTTGGCTGACAGTATTTGCCTAGACTGAAATCAAACCTAAGTAGTAATAGTGAAATAATAAATTAAATAGTGAAACTAATTCTTAATACTTAGATTCAACTGGCAATAGCAGTGAAGCTCAATCAGGCACTTTCTTCCCTTATACTGTCAACTGGTATTTTCTCCAGGTTGTCTGAGCTATAGTTATTACCATCACCTTTCATTCATATGTCCATCTGTCTGTCTATGTATCTAGAAACCATTGTAATCTACCCTGCTGTTGCAGTGATAGGGTGGCCATTGACAATATGTTTGGGCCACTCTGTCAAATTTTAGCCTTTTGTGGTACAATGGGCAACCCTTTTAGCTTAGGGAGTTGAATTGTCAAGGGTGGCTGGGGGGTGAGGGCTTCTGGGTTTGTTTTTAATTGATTTGCAACAAAGGGGATGCTGTATTGCCTCTGATTCAACCTAACACATGGAATTACAAAGCTTTGGTAAAAACTATTACTGAATCTTTACATGGGAGGTTTTAAAACACCCCAAATGGAATTTCAAGGGGTTCCTAGCATCTGAAATCCTGACAAAAGGGTCAGTAGCTTTCCAGAAAGGTCAACAGGTGGAGGCATGTGGCTAGATTCTTTTCTTAAATGAAAATGAAATCCACAAGTCAGTGTTGTTTCTTCAGATCTATGATAGTGAAACTGAAATCAGAATCTGGCCAATGCTATAGATTGTATTGAAAACAGACAATGCATTTTTCTCCCACTATGAAAAAAGGAGGGAGAAAAATGTATGTGATTCAACTATGGGATCCTAATCCCCTTACAGTACTGTATACTTTGGGGCTGTTTGAACTTGAAGCATCTTCTTGTGTCATATTGGCTGCACTCAGCACTGCATGTGCTATATAGAATCTCAGAAATGACAAAGACTTATTAGATCATCTGCTCCATCTCTCTGCCAGTGTGGGATTATTCACTACATCTCATTTTCTAGTATTTTGTCCCATCTTATGCAATGGAGCTTCTACTAGTTCCCTTGGGAGTCTGTTCTACAGCCAAGTAGATCTTACACTCTGGGCATTCTTCCTGATATTCTTTTATTTCCCCTTTCTCAGTTTCATCCAATTAATTTTAGTTAAATGCTGCTAAATAATTCCTCTCCATCCCTGGTGTTAACAGCCTTCAAATATTTGTAGACTGTTATCATGTGTCTTCTCATCCACACTCAAGCCTCTTCCCACCCCAACAGTCATCTGTTAGCCTAGCTATGCATATTTAGCTGTTTTAATTTTCCCTCGACCGTCTGACTCACAACACATTCCTGTAGAGGACATAATGCACTCCTCCTGAAGCCAAATACAAATACAGCTTTGCAGAGAACCGTGCCAGACAGGTTGCTACTCTGCTGACACAAGCAGTGAAAGAAACCCTTGCACCGTATGCCTCAAAGATTGTCTCACTCACAGCTGATTGAGCCCACGTCAGGGATGCCAATTGTTGCTTCTGGACACTTTGTGGTCAGTGTGGATGCTAGTGAGACACGGTACCCCTGATTTGCAGATCAGTAAGGTTTTAATGTGCAAAGTTTTTTATAAATATACTAGTTAAATACAAAGTTTAAAATTAACTATAATATATTATATTTATTTCCCCCTTGGAGAGCTAAGCAGTTGCTTAGAAGGCTGTATACAGGAACGGCTTTCTTTAGGGTCCCCACCAGAGAGTCAGTGGATCCTTTGGTCCAACCAGCAGCATCTTTTGCGGAGTTAGGTGTTGATGGAGTGCGCTTTTTTGTTTAAGTGGTGACTTTTTATATTTTTTTATAAATAGTTTTTATTTAATTTTTGTAATTATTATTATATATGCTAATTATTTATGTTGGGTTTTTCTTTTTAACTATATTTTATTTTTATTATGATAATTGGGATTTTTAAAACAACATCTGATGATAGGAGGAGCGGAATAAAAATATGTCCCTTGACAATGAAACAGTGTAACCCCAGACGTTCAAGGATAACTTGTTGTTCCTATCACCATTACCTATGTGCAGCTGCAAGCATGCAGTATCTGTATTTTGTCTTATTATGTGCCCTGGTATGCAGAAACTGAGACTTACTTAGTTTACTTAGTAGTCCTGTTTATTTTTGCCAACTAGAAGATGTCGTGCTACAAAGGTCAGAATATCCAAGCAAGTAACTGAAGCTATGCTAGGCCTTTAGGACAGTGGTCAAGCAACTCAAATTGTACTGGGCCTCCAACACCTTCCAGCCCCTGAGTGTTTCTGTTGCTCCTGTTTGAACTCCCTCTGATTTGTCATTATTCTTCTAATAAGGTGATATCCAGGACTGTATGTAGAATTATAGTTGTGGTTGCACTGTAACTATGCAGAGAAGGGGATAATACCTCCCTGCTCCACAACATTTTGCCTTTGGATATGCAGGCCAAAACTGAGTAGCTTTGTCTACTATCATGTTATATTGCAATCTGATGTCTGATTAGCTATCCATTATCAATCTCTTTCAGCACTGCAGCTTTCCAGGTTTCCTCAGTGACATTAAGAATTTGTTTCAATGACTTTTCTGTCTCTGATCTTTCTAGGTTCTCTATTTCTCTGTCCTTACTAGAATTTGCAACTCCTCCCAATTTAGTATTAATCCTGTATATTACCAGCATGTTTCATATCAGACAGGAACATCTTTCAGTCATTACTAACCTGAGGTGGATCAGAACAAGCAATCTAAAAATGAGAGGTTCTGCATCCTAATAATCTCCTGAATCATTCAGTTCACCTGGACCCACTGAGCTTTGTTCTGTATAGGCTATCATACATGCCATGGTCATTGAACTTCGCTGTCTACTTCTGGTTACATTACTGTTTGGTACAAAGTTATAGCTCTCTGTCTTATGCTGAAATCTCTGGAGATTTCTGAGCTGTACCTGGTAGCCTCACCCAGCAGCCACAAAAGAAGCAAATGATTGTTACCAACCAAAGCAGTATAACCCTACATGCTGCAAATCCTTTCGGTTAGAAAGACCTGCTCTGACAAGGCTGTTAAGGCAGGTCAGCAACTGTGCCTGACCTTGAACACAGGACTTGCTAACAGCTAGACAAATAGCCAATGTGCTGCACAGCACTACCTGCCAGTCAATGCTGTGCAGCTGCCAGGTGCTGAGACAATAGATTTACAGCAATACAATGTACGGCCTTACAAAAACACCAGATGAGCACACTGCAAAGTAGTCAATATTATGTGCTAATTTCCTTCCCTCTTTTTCAGTCTTATGCCCTGATGACTTCTGGTGTTTTGCATAATTTGGAATTCCATGTTAACCACACCTGGTCTTCTCTCTCTCCCCTCAACCTTTTCCATATTGTGACCCCGTGTTACAACAAACAGAGGGTTTGGATCCCACACTACTTTTATAAAAGAAGGTTGCATTGTGGCAATCACCTGGCCTTGTTGTTGACCCTTAGGTTGAGAGCCCGTGATCTAACTTATTGATCGTTTGTTTTTGTTATTCACAGCTGCTCTGAATTAATTTGAATTTGGACACCAAGTATGAGTCTTCTCCATGGGGTGGGCACTGTACTTTTTCATATTGGCTAGGGGATTGTTGTATGGATTACTTTCCAGTATTTAAGTGATGTGTCAGGCAGGGCATGACCCTCTCCTTAGCAGGTTCACTCTAAATCTTCCTGAACAGTGAGATTTGAAGACTAGCCATTTAAGATGGGGAAAAAATACTGGTTGATGCTGGATTTTGCAGGTCTGTCAGAGCTCGATGACAGAGGAATCTGAGAGGATATGCAGGAAAGAGGACATAACCTAGAGATCCTTGAGGTCAGAGTCTGGTAACATGGGGTGAGTGGTGTGAAGAAGACAGCCTAGATACCCTCATGTGGGAAGCCTCATGTCATTTGTATTGTGTTACATGTGCATGTGGAGTGTAATAAAAAAGTGCCACTTGACTCTCCATCTCTTGAAGTTTTATAATCAAGACCTTTCTGGAAGATATACTCTACTGAGACACAAGCTATTGGGTTCAGTACAGGGATAATTGGGTAAAATTCTGTGGTCTGTAGCACACAAGGGGTCAGAGTAGATGACCAAATTGTTCTCTCCTGATCTTAAAATCAATGAACTGTTGAACTAGTTGGCAAATGAGTTGCTAGATGATCTCACTGAAGTCCAGTATCTACAGCATTACAACATACATCACATATCTTTGTGCTCCAGCTGGGTCAGTTGCCAAACAACATTGAGAGATTTGGGCAGTGTCGATCACTAGGGAAATGACTTCCTTTTTGACAATTGGTATCCTATGGGCTCATTCCAAGTGATGTTGAAAATGGCTGTCCTGCAGGAATGGAAAGGTCAGTCAAGATCAACACCTGTTGTAGCAAAGGATCTGTAGCAATCTTCTCCTCCCCAACACACCAGGTGTCTAGCAGCATGTTTTGCTACAATGGGTGTTGAACTCACCTGACCTCTACAATTACTATGGAACAGTAATTTTCAACACCACCTGCTGTCAACAGTGCTCATTTTTTCCCAGTGTAGTCAAGGCCATGAAGAGAAGAATTACAATGAAATAATAGAGGACACACTGCTACAGTAGCTGGGATTAAGCCACTGAGATTAGAGTGTGATGAACTGGTTCACCAAAAATATAAAAGAAACTCCCTGCATCTAGGACTGAACTGGCGTCAGCCTTCTTTATAAAGTTCTGAAATGTCCATTGAAGTTCCACCCATCCACCCACCTTTGCATGCCTGGTGGTTCAGGAAACAAAATAACATGAATGCTGCTGTTCTCCCTGGGATAGAGAGGTCCACCCCTGACTGCTCATTGGCTAGAGTTTAGTGTGGGTGGGGTTCAGGTGTTATAAAGCTTCTCCCAGCTTTGAAAAAGCCAGTCTAGCCTGAGAATTTGGGTTGATCAGAGGCCTGTTTTGGCCTCGAAAGACTGAGTTCAGCCTGGGAGCCTTTCAGAGATCTGTGCCAGTCCAAAAAGATTTTGTTTAGGCTGGACAAAGAGTTGGGAGGCTTATGCTTTAGATGAGAGTTCTATTTTTATGAAGTTGCTATGGGAACTAATGTAACTTAAGTTATTTCAGTTCCTATGGAACTATGAAGGACATCACTGATCACCAGTACCGCCCAGCGGTCGGGCAGCTTCTCTCTTTTTTGGTGCCCCTGTTGACAAACACTGTGGTCTGCTGCTTCCATAACTGACCAGGTCATGTGTATGATGACCGCCCCTTTTGAGGTACATAAAGAGTCCAGTAACCAGGTAACCCTCTGAGTTAAGTGAGACTGTAACGCTACCTGCAGTTACTCAAGAGGATGAGTACCAACCTCAGGGTAGACTGTTAGGAATCAGTACACAACCTCCAAATTGGTTGTGAGTTCTGTCCTTAGATTTCACCAACCAATTATTAAGTGTAAACTTCTCAGGCAGCATAACTAGGGAACATTTTGGGGAAGGGGTAGCCTATACAGGAAGGATGGGCTCCACTTAAACCAAAATGAAACCAGATTGCTGGCATGTAAAGTAAAAAGGTCGTAGAGCAGTTTTTAAACTAAGGACTGGGGGAAAGCTGACAGGTGCGGAGGCGCAGACATCCCTTAGGGGAGAATCTATTAATGGAGATTCTCTATATCCTACTAAGGAGAAGAGGATGGAAGATGATAAAATATGGGTAGGATCTGATGAGAAACAGTCAAATGAAAGAGTCCCATTCAATTACATCACAAAATGGCAGGCAGCTAAAAAGTGACAATTTTTTAAGTGCTTACAAACAAATGCTAAAAGTCCAAATACTAAGATGGGTGAATTTGAGTGCCTTGTATTATATGAGGATAGTGATATAATAGGCATCACAGAAACTTTGTGGAATGAGGATTAATCAATGGAACACAGTAATACCAGGGTACAAAATATATGGGAAGGACAGAATAGGTCATACTGGTGGGGGAGTGGCACTATATGTGAAAGAAAGAATAGAGTCAAATGAAATAAAAATCTTAAATGAACCAAACTGTGCCATAGAATCTCTATGGATAGTAATTCAATGCTTATATAATAAGAACATAGCAATAGGGATATACTACCGACCACCTAATCAGGATGGTGATAGTGACTGTAAAATGCTCAGGGAGATTAGAGAGGCTATACAAATAAAAACCTCAGTGGTAATGGGGAATTTCAGCTATCCCCATATTGACTGGGTACATGTCACCTCAGGACGGGATGCAGAGATGAAGTTTCTTGACACCTTAAATGACTACTTCTTGGAGCAGTTAATCCTGGAACCCACAAGAGGAGAAGCAACTCTTGATTTGGTCCTAAGTGGAGAACAGGATCTGGTCCAAGAGGTGAAAATAGCTGAACCGCCTGGTAATAGTGACCATAACATAATAAAATTTAACATCCTGGAGGGGGAGGGGGCACCAAAGCAGCCCACCAGGGTAGCATTTAATTTCAGAAAGGGGAACTACACAAAAATGAGGAAGTTAGTTAAACATAAATTAAAATATACAGTACCAAAAGTAAAATCCCTGCAAGCTTCATGGAAACTGTTTAAAGACACCATAATAGAGGCTCAATTTAAATGTATACCCCAAAATTAAAAAACAGTAAGAAGACCAAAAAAGTGCCACTGTAGCTAAACAACAAAGTAGTTAAAGGGAAAAAGGCATCTTTTAAAAAGTGGAAGTTAAATCCTATTGAGGAAAATCGAAAGGAGCATAAACTCTGGCAAGTGAACTGTGAAAATATAATTAGGACTGCCAAAAAGGAATCTGAAGAACAGCTAGCCAAAGAGTCAAAAAGTAAGAGCAAAAAATGTTTAAGGACATCAGAAGCAGGAAGCCTGCTACACAACCACTGGGGACACTGGACAATCGAGATGCTAAAGGAGCACTCAAGAAAGATTGTGGAGAAACTAAATGAATTTGTTGCATCAGTTTTCATGGGTGAGGATGGGAAAGAGATTCTCAAACCTGAGCCATTCTTTTTAGGTGACAAATCTGAGGAACTGTCCCAGACTGAGGTGTCATTGGAAGAGGTTTTGGAACAAATTAATAAATGAAACAGTAATATGTCACCAATATCAGATGGTATTCACCCAAGAGATATGAAGGAACTCAAATGTGAAATTGCAGAACTACTAACTGTGGTATGTAACCTATCATTTCAATCAGATTCTCTACCAGACGACTGGAGGATAGCTAATGTGATGCCAATTTTTAAAAAAGTCTGCACAAGTCATAAATTATAGGCTGGTAAGACTAACTTCTGTAGAGGCAAATTGATTGAAACTATAGTAAAGAACAGACTTATCAGACACATAGATGAATAGGATTTGTTGGGGAAGAATCAACATGTTTTTTTTTAAAGGGAATTCATGCCTCACCAATCTATTGGAATTCTTTGAGAGGGTCAATAAGCATGTGTACAAAGGTGATCCAGTGGATATAGTGTACCTAGATTTTCAGAAAGCGTTTGACAAGGTCCCTCACCAAAGGCTCTTATCCCATGATTGCTTACTCTGGTTAAGAGAGAAGGTCCTCTCCCGGATCAGTAACTGGCTAAACTTTAAGGATAGGAAACAAAGGGTAGGAATAAATGGTGTTTTCAGAATGGAGAGAAGTAAATAGTGGCGTCCTACAGGGTTCTGTACTGGGATCAGTACGGTTCAACATATTCATAAATGATCTGGAAAAAGGGGTCAATGGTGAGGTGGCAATATTTGCAGATGATACAAAACTACTCGAGATAGTTAAGTGCAAAGCAGACTGTGAGAAGTTACAAAGGGTTCTCACAACACTGGGCAACAAAATGACAGATGAAATTCATTGTTGTTAAATGCAGAGTAATGCACATTGGAAAACATAATCCCAATTATACATATAAAATGATGGGTCTAAATTAGCTGTTACCACTCAAAAAAGAGATCTTGGAGTCATTGTGGATAATTCTCTGAAAACATACCCTCAAAGTGCAGCAGCAGTCTGAAAAGGTGGAATACATATTAAAGGATACATATTAAGACAGAAAACATCAATTTAAATCCATGGTATGCCCACATGTTGAATACCGCATGCAGGTCTGCTCGCCCTATCTCAAAAAAGATATATTGGAATTGGAAAAGGTACAGAAAAGGGCAACAAAAATGATTAGGGGTATGGAACAGCTTCCATATGAGCAGAGATTAATAAGATTGGGACTTTTCAGCTTGGAAAAGAAATGACTAAGGGGCGATATGGTCTATAAAATCATGACTGGTGTGGAGAAAGTAAATAAGGAACTTTATTTACTCTTTCTCAAAACACGACAACTAGGGGTATGTCTACACTTCCGAGTGAAGTTGACTTACTTAAAGTCGACTTTCACCCATTGATTTTTAGAAGTCGCTGCAGTGTGTACACACCATGCTGTTTGCGCAGGTCTCGTGAGTCCACACTCACCATGCTTATTTCGACTTTCAAAGCAGTGCACTGTGGGTTGCTATCCTACAGTGCAACTAGCTGCGGTGGCTTTTGGGACGAGTTTCATCGTTCCATGATGCAACACTGCTTTCCCCACCCTTCTTGCCCCAAACAAACAGGAAACCTATTTTCGCACCGTTTTTTTACACTGTGCGCTCACCATTGGTGCGGAGACATGGAGCCAGCTCAACTCTGCATTATTATTGTGAGCGTCACAAATACATCGTGGCTTATCATCGAGTATTTTCGAAGTAGAGCAAGAAGCCGAAGCACAGGCAACAGTGATGCCACCAATGCTGCCCTGCTACAAGCCATTGAGCAGAACAATTCCCGATTGTTGCAGGCTGTAATGAGTCATCTGCAGTCTGTGACCGGGGAAACAAGCACAGATTGGTGGGACCGCATCGTTATGCAGTTGTGTGATGATGATCAATAGCTGCAAAACTTTCGTATGCGAAAGGCAACTTTCCTGGAACTGTGCTTGGAGCTGGACCCATCCCTGAAGCAGGTGAATACTAGCTTGAGACAAGCTATGATGGTGGAGAAGCGAGTGGCCATTGCTCTGTGGAAGCTGGCAACCCCCGACTGTTACTGCTCGGTTGGGAATCAATTAGGAGTCGGTAAATCTACAGTGGGCACCGCCATGATTCAGATGTGCAGGGCCATCAATAGACTTCTGCTACGAAGGCTAGTGACTGGGAAATGTGCAGGACATAGTGGAGGGGTTTGCCACAATGGGCTTCCCAAACTGTGGGCGGGTCATTGATGGGACGCACATCCCTATCTTAGCGCCTGCCCACCTAGCAACCGAGTACATAAACCGCCAGGGTACTTTTCCATGGTCCTGCAGGGCCTTGTGGATCACCAGGGTCGTTTCACCGACATCTATGTGGGGTGGTCTGGGAAGGTGCAAGATGAGAGTGTATTTTGTAATTCTGGGCTGTTCTCTAATATGCAGGTGGACACTTCTTTCCCCAACCAAAAAATTCACATCAGGGGTGTGAAAATGCCCATAGTGATCCTGGGGGATGCTGCTTACCCCTTGCTCCCTTGGCTAATGAAGCCATACACCGGGCACCTTGACAGTGACAAGGAGTGTTTTAATAAGAGCTTAAGCAGTTGCAGAATGGTTGTAAAATGTGCCTTTGGGCGTTTAAAGGGCCAATGGAGGAGTCTCCTCACTAGGCTGGACATGAGTGAAAAAAAACCTCCCTTCGGTGATATCTGCGTGCTGTGTCCTTCATAATGTGTGTGAAGTGAAGGGTGAGAGGTTCCCCCAGGTTTGGGCTGTGGAGGCAGAAAGACTGGCCACCAATTATGAGCAGCCAGATGCCAGCACTATGCTGAGAGCTAACCGTGGAGTGCTTTGCATTAGGGAAGCTTTGAAAACCAGGTTCTGAAAATAGATGCAGGACTGATTTCTGTTCCTGTATGTTGTTTGCCTTTGCTAAACATCTCCTCCTCCCGCCCCCCCCCCCCCCCAAGCGATATGTGTACCCTCCAGGACAAGATATGATTTAATAAAGAAACGTGTGTGAAATGATGCAAACTTTTATTTATGAACATTCAAGTCATGGGTGAAGGGGGGGGAAGTGTTCATTCACTGTTTCAAGGGGTAGTGTGGTTGCTTGCTGGCCAGCTGTCAGCGGGCTCACCACTGTTTTCTGCTCGCCTCCACCGGGGCGAGCATGTACTGCAGCCTGGCCATTCTCCTCTGAGACCTCTTGGGGGAAGGAGAGGGGCAGGGCAACATAGCCCTAGGTGGAGGAGCATTATGGAGGGCTGCAGCGGGACTCTGTCCTGCCTCTGCTCCTCCTGAAGCTCCACAAGCCGCCGGAGCATGTCTGCCTGGTCACGCATGATTCGCAGCATCTCCTGCGTGGTACTGCGATCATGCTCCTGCATTTCTCTGCGACTCTCCCTGTTCATGTCCATATTCTGGGACAAGGTCAGCTGCCACGCTCTGAGCTCTGTCTCTGCAGCTGCGGGAGGCGTTCATGAGCTCTACAAACATGTCATCTCTTGGGTTTTTTTCCTTTTTCTGATCTGCGATAGTCTTTCCGCAGCAGTTCGAGTGGGCTGGGCCAAGGCAGAGGTGTCTACGGAATGAAAAGAAAGTAACAAGGTAGCCATTGTTAGCAGACTGAAGAAAATGATACAACTGCAACAATGTAGACAATACTCTCCATGCAGTACACAGGGCAAACACAGACCCTCATTCCATTCCTAACATCCCAGAAGGGTGGGCTCGCTGTGCCCATATGGAGATGGGAAGCAAGGGGATCTGCGGACAGCACGGGCAGTGGGGGGCGTTATATAGTCTCTGCTTAAAGCAGATAAAAGTAATCAAAGTGACTTGCTAGGACACTGCAACGGGGAATACAAAGGTACAGGGTATCTGCTGTATAGCTTGGGTATTTTAAACATGCACCGTCTTCCCTAGATGACCATGAGCGATATCAGTCTCCTGAGGGTAACGCACGAGGAAAGGGAAGATTTGCTGCACGCAGCCGGGTACCAGCTGGCCCTTACACCGCTATGCTGTGTTCTGCCATGATGCCTGCTCCCTTGATTGCAGCGTGGTGAGGCAAAGTATCCTACCATTGAGGGAGGAACAAGGCAGCCCTCCCAGAAACCTTTTGAGAAGGATAACAGAATATCTACATGAAAGTTTCCGTGAGATATCAACTGATGATTATTGGAGCGTATCTCATCACAAAAATAATCTGTTCTGTGGCTAACTCCCCAGTAAAGTCTGATAAACGCCTGAAATCCCCTTCCTGCCCCCCCCCCCCAATGTAAAAGGACAGAACTGCTAAGATGAAAAAAACCTCACCAGATGTGCCTTCCCCGGGATCATTAGTGCTGTCCTGTGTGCTGCTGGACTGCTCTGGGGTCAGGAATATGTTCTGACTTTCTGGACGAATGGACACCTCGCTCTCCTGCACCCTGCTCTCCTCAGCTTCCTCGTCCACGGAGTCCTCATCGTTGTCCATGGGCTGTGACCTAGCAGAGGTATCAATGCTGCGGGGCGGCACTGTGGTGGGATCGCCACCGAGAATTGCGTGCACCTCATCATAGAAGCGGTGTGTTTTGGGCGAGGAACCAGAACGGCTGCTAGCTTCCCTGGCTTTCTGATATGACTGACGCAACTTCTTGATCTTCATGCAGCACTGCTGCGCATCCCTCTTGTGTCCCTTCTCCAGCATGTCCTGGGATATCTTCCCGTAAATGTCCAGATTCCTTTTTCTGGCTCTGAGCTGAGCCAGAACAGACTCCTCGCTCCACAGACCAATGAGATCTAAGACCTCTGGTCGACTCCATGCTGGAGCGCGTTTGGGCTTTGCAGTAGCCATGAGGAGTCCAGCAACAAAGCTCTCTCCACGCTGGCTGCACAGAAAATGAAAATTCAAATTTTCCTGGGACTTGAGGGGAGGGGACATTTCCGGGTAGCGTGACCACGGTACAGCACAGCACGAATGTCCAGAGCGGTCACAACGGGGCATTGTGGGATACCCCCCGGAGACCAATAACGTTGATTTAAGTGAAGTTCTGTCTACACTGACGCTAAAGCGAAGCAATAACTTCGAATTAGGCACTACGCCACTTGCAGAGGTGGTTTTATTAAGTCGACTTTTGCCGCATCTTAAGTCGACTTAACTGCAGTGCGAGTGTAGACGCAGGTGTTCAGAAATCGATGTAAGTGACTTTACGCCAACCTCCGTCGCCACTGTAGACCAAGGCTAGGGGTCACCAAATGAAATTAATAGGCAACAGGTTTAAAATGAAGAAAAGGAAGTACTTCTTCACACAACATGCAGTCAACCTGTGGAACTCCTTGCCAGAAGATGTTGTGAAGGCTAAGAATATAGCAGGGTTCAAAAAAGAACTAGATAATTTCATGGAGAATAGGTCCCATCAATGGCTACTACCCATGATAGGCAGGGATTGCTGTTTGCCAGAGGCTGAGAATGACCAATGGCATGGGTCACTTGATGATTACCTGTTCTATTCATTCCCTCTGAAGCACCTGGCAATGGCCACTGTCAGAAGACAGGCTACTGAGCTAGATGGACCATTGGTCTCACCCAGTATGGCTGTTCTTATGTTCACAAATGAGTTACAATCTTAAATTTCAAAAGATAACACAAGCTTCTATGATAAGCAAGTTTTATATGTATTTTAGGATTCAGCAAGGCTAAGCAACTGGGGAATCACTTGCTTATAGCCAGAAAACCCTTGACCCCCTTGAGTTCAAGCTGCATAGAGATAATCAGTTCCTTCTTTTTAGGGGGTTCATCTCCCTCCTGCCATGTGCTCTGAGCTGCAAACTCAGCTGATAGGAAGAATTCACTTGCATGACTCATCTTCACGGGAAGTAGGGAGGAACAATAGAGTCTTTTGTCCTCTTGTTAATGTTACATAGAGAAATGAACAGTCCATCTGATATCAATGGTCCTTCCCATCAATGGCATAAACCTCATGTTGAAGACCAGCCCTTCACGCTCATTCATGTTTCTCTCCTGTCTAGTGACATATACAGTCACAGAAACTCACAATGCAACTGCTGAAATATTACCTTATAATATGACATAAAATTAAAAGAAGTATATTTTCTAATATTGTTTCTCATGAGTCTTTTTCTGCCTCTGATTCAGTAGTGGAGTCATGACTCACAGTTCACGCTCATCAAATCACTGTGGAACTCTCAACATCTGTGCTCAGGAGGTTTATCTATTTTGGATAATAATGCAGACTTTGGAGTGTTCATCTGAACTCCAACCCTGAAATGTTTTTAGGTTTGCCCATCTGTAGCTGAGAACCTGAGAGATAAATGTAAGAAAGATGTGAACCTCCATTTGTACTTCACTTTGGCAGTATATGGACAACTCTGATTTGGAGAATGAGGGCACAGCTGAATGATTTTAGCCAAACTGTGTCTGAATCTCTTTTCCCTATATTTCTGAGTTCAAGGGAGAGGAGGGGAATTTGTAGGGAGCTGAAATACGATGTAACTCTGCAGACAGGGCCAGCTGTTAAGAATGAATATGCAGAGAATGCTTTGTAAGATGCTGGCTGGGTGAGGGAAAGTTAAGACCACATGGAGAATGTTAAAAATTCAAAGCAGAGCTGCTGGCTAGTGAATGGTATTGAAGCAGAAAGGAATAATGAGCAGAAACTTAGCGAGTGGTGGCTGGGGGATGGAGGGGAGAAGGATAATCCTCTCCTAAAGAAAGTTAACAAGGCAGAGAGGGAGAATGTGAGAGAGAGAAGCAGGCATCATTGTTGCTCTATGATTATGCACAAGCATGGGGAACATGGTGCTGCAATTGCAGAGCATTCACACAGAAAAGGAGGAAAAAGAAACAATTTGGAAACCCTATTTGGAAACCTGGCCAACTGGGATACTAATCTACCAGCCGATGAACTAGGTACAAATGTTACGCCTTTGTAATTTGTTTTCATTGGTGACCAGTAGCACCACCATGATCATGTGTCTCGTTGGTGTTTTTAGTATAAGCCCTTGTCTTTTAAGGAGGTGGTAGGGGGGAGACGAACTTTGTTATATAGATGGGCCCAAGTCAGTAAGTCAGGCTATGGATTTCAAACACCACAAGGGTTTAGGAGGAGTTCTGATGCAAAATTTGTAAGTGAGCTTGTATTCTGAGCAACCTAGAATTTTGGTTCAGTCATATCTCTAGTTTATGCAGTAGCTCAAAGGGGAGGCAGTTTTAATTGTCAGCTCCTCTATTTCCTCTTCTGTCCTACCATGGTCTGTGCTGTGTCTTTTAGTATTCCAAATTCTCTATCAAGTCCCTGAACCAAATACAGAACTGCAATGGTTTGCACTCCCAGGGCAGGACAATGTCGATAGCAGATCCACACCTGGGTTAGAAGCAGCAGACGGCGATAGAGGGGAGCACCCAAATGATCTCTCTTTGAGTTGATAAACATGCAGCAAAGGGTTTTACTCTAAATAGCACTGTTAAAACTACCTAGTCTGAAAGGAATCCTGATCTGAGCACTTGGACTTGGTGGAATCATTCTCCATCGAGAGGGTGAGGATCAAATATGCATTGAGTCTGATCTAGTATGCTCCATGCCAAGACATGGTCCCACCAGCTCAGGGTTGAGACACACTGTCAGGTGGAGCCAATGGGAAGATACCAGTGCTGCTGCCTGTGTCATACTTCTGTGGATAAACAGGGGTCTTCAGTCCCTTGAGCTATCAGTCTAGTACTAACCCTTCACCAGCATTGCATTAACTCTCTCTTTTTTTAAGATAAAACCTATGGTAATTGATTGGGAACCCATGGAAACTGCCTCCAACCTCTTTATAAGGATTTCCAGGAATGTTGATGTGGACATATGGGGAAGTCATGTCTTTTCCTCTTTGCACAACAATCAACAGTATGAAGCAACAACACAGGCACAGTTGGTTCCCAAGTAACCTTGTTAACTAACTATATAGGAAAATGAAGGCTTAACTATATACACACACTGCTGTTTTGACTGGTTTCTGGCTTTCAAAACACAGAGCATGATGAGCACCACTAGAGGGTTCACAAACCATTTAAATGGATGCTACCTTATTCCTATACACTACATTGGAGAGGAGAAAAAACCAACAACACTGAAGAGATAGAAGGCTAGTAAAGCTTTGTGGCATTGGAAGAGCTTCCATTAACATGTAAAATCTCCCTCTCCCTTCCTCATGCAGTTTTCACCATGATCATCACTGTGATATCTGAGCATTTTATGGAATTATGTGGGTCCACTATGTAGTCTGATCTCTGGTCTCAGCTCCCTCTCCTCTCATGTGGGAGGGAAGGGTACATAATCATTTATCATTAGTTATTCATGTTGTGGGCAATGCGGGAGAGCCATATTGATGAGATGGGTCATGCATTTTGCCCTGAAGGCAGTGAGATTTGCTGTCACTTCAGGCTGGGTTTTTTAACGGCATGGAAGTGCACCCAGCTCCCAGTGAAATTAAATGGGAGCTGGGTTCTGAACGCCCTGAGGATCCTTTGAAAAGTGCAGCATTATCTTTTCTGGAAGGGAGGTCCCAAGCTGTGGGCCAGCCACAGAGAAACTACTGTCTTCTGCTCACTCAAGTTTCACCCGCGTAGCTAACAGACCCGTGGTGTGCAATAGGGCCTGCTCATGAATACCAAAGTGGACCATCAGGGCCCAATTCATGGAGAGCTTTGAGGAGTAGAACCAGAACCTGGCATTTGATCTGTTCTTCAGTGGTGAGTGGAGCACTGGGGGATGTGTTCAGCTCTGTCTCTTTCTCCGTAGGCTGAGATACTGTATGGAAGAATGGTTATTTTCACAGACTGGCAAAACCCTTAGTTTTATATGGAAGTAGATCTGGTTGGGAACCAGAATTTCTGTTTTCCAGGAACAACAAATTCCAAACGTTTCCATGTAATGAAAATTTTGGAAAAAAGTTTCAACATCATCAAAACACTTCATTTTGATTATTTTTTAAATGAATTTTTATCAGAAAATCATCATGTTCCCGCAAAATATTTTGATTCTGAAGAAAGGGCATTTTCAATGGAAAATTTCCATCAAAAATGTTTCTGCCAGTTCTGCTTGCATGTAATCTTTATTTCTGTAATGAGGATTTACAAAAGAGGGGATGCAGAGTAGAATGATTGAAGATCTGGGAGTCAGCAGACTTGGTCTATTCCAGTCTCTGAAACAGACATTCTGAGCCACCGTGGTTGACATGTGGAGGCTGATTCTGCCAGCTGACTCATTGATGTAAATTGATGTAAAGCAATGAACTACTCAGTGTGAATAAGGCTGGCAGAGTCAAGCCTTTCACTTCTCCCTATCTCAGTTTCCCAGGCAAAAAAAATGGGGTTAGCTTACCTCACGGGGAAGGAAGACTTAATTAATTAATAAGAACATACGAATGTCCATACTGGGTCAGACCAATGGTACATCTAGCCCAGTATCCTGTCTTCTGACAGTAAACTAATGCCAGGTTCTTCAGAGGGAATGAACAGAACAGGCAAGCATAGAGTGATACATCCCCTGTCATCCACTCCCAGCTTCTGGCAGTCAGACGTTTAGGGAAACCCAGAGAATGGGATTGCATCCCTGACCATCTCGGCTAATAGCCATGAACTTATCTTATTCTTTTCTGAACCCTGTTGTAGTTTTGGCCGTCACAACATCCCCTGGCAATGAGTTCCACTGGTTGACTGTACGTTGTGTGAAGAAATACTTCCTTATGTTTGTTTTAAACCTGTTGCCTATTAATTTCATTGGGCTACCTATTAATTTCATTGGGTAACCCCTGGTTCTTGTGTTATGTGAAGGAGTAAATAACACTTCCATATTCACTTTTTCCACCCCATTCATTTTATAGACCTCTATCATATATCCTGTTAATGATCTCTTTTCCAAACTGAAAAATCCCAGTCTTTTTAATCTCTCCTCAAATGGAAGCTGTTTCATACCCTTAATCATTTTTGTTGCCCTTCTCTATACCTTTTCCAGTTCTAATATATCTTTTTTCAGATAGGGTGACCAGAACTGCACACAGTATTCCAGGTGTGGGCTTACCATGGTTTTATATAGTGTCATTATGATATTTACTGCCTTATTATCTATCCCTTTCCTAATGGTTCCTATCATTCTATTTACTTTTATGAATGCAGTGGAGTCAGTGTAGCCTGGAATCCCTTGGAGAATTCTCTCTGGCAAGTCGTTAGAACTTACTGTTAATTCTGTCTATTGACAGGCATGTCATGCTGCTCTGGGCTTTCATGCACCTCAGAGGCTGAACAGATCCCATGTTATGGTCAGCCAAGCTTGACCTGGGGTTGGCATAAGTACTGGTTCTGCTAGTCCTTCTTCCCTGCATTGTTGCAGGATTTCAGAGCATGCACGGAGTTCTGTGAGCTACACTGTAGTGCAAACACTAGCAGTGCAGTATTTTTTTAAAGGAACAATCTTAAAAAAAAAATTATTGGTTTCCTAAAAATGTTGTGGGGGTTTTTTTTTTCTTATTGGCAATTGGATGACCTATGAGATACTATAAGCCGCAGAAAGCATTTATCCAGTGACAGCCTGAGGTAGCACAGGCAGCTCTTAGCGGGTTTATTTTCGTTATTACAGCAATTTTAGGGCGGCATGCTGCAATTTTCACTTGCAGGGAGGTATTAAATTGAAATTACCCCAGATGTAATTGTCACACACAATAATCCTGAACATGCTGAATTTAATGCTTTTCCAAGCTGTGGTTTTTATCACCCAAGCAAGTGCCAAAAAAACACTTGTAGTCAACAGCTTAAATGGAACTCTGCCTCTTCACGAGCCAAAGTGTTTAGCTGCCATTACATTCTTCTTCCTATTCTACTGACAAATTTCCACATTCATTGGGCCCGCTTCTCCTCTTGCTCAGACTGGTGTTAATCATGAATAACACCACTGGAGCTACTCAAGTACAAAACTGGTGTGGGAGAAGATTTGACACCATTGTGCTTGCTGTCAGATATGCAAAGCATGATTCAGGAACCCTCCCATTCCCAACTACAGCCAGAGTTCAGAGTCAGAAAGGAGCTTTCCAGCATGATGGTGCACTTGGACCTCAGATCCCAAGTCTGCACTGCCCTGCACCTTGTGCAGTCATTTATACCTGGGCAACGTGGGTGTAAAACCTTACCAGTGGTGCTTTACGCCCATTTGATAAGTGCAAGGCCAGGCCAATAAGGCGCAGGACAGTAGACACTCAGGCTCTTGGGGTTTTGATTCTGCTCATGCAGAGTTTGGATCCAAGCTTGGAAGTGTTTGGATTTGGAGTTTTGGCCTTACCACCAACTTCCTACCTGAAGAAAACCTTGGCCGCTCACTAATCAGATTGGTACTGTACATAAGTGATTGTACTGAGTTTTAAAGGTGTCTTATACCCAAAGACAGGGAGTCTGCATCATGTCTCTGTGGAATCAGTAAATCTGCACCTCTCCTAAACTGTCCCCCCCGGCTGGGTGACGTGTTTTGCAAGTGCTTTCCACACCCTTTCATTACGTTGCCAAAAATATCATACACAGAACTCCTTCTTTGTGCCATGTTCAAAATGGGCGGAAGGATGAACATCTGGGAGCAGTTAGGAGAGACAGTAATAGTTTATAAGTAACATGGAGATAGAAATCAGACAGTCTGTAGCTGAGCCTATGCAAAGCAAGCAGCATTCAGTTCAGAGAGGTGTTTTAGTTTTAGTTCTCATATAGGCTTATAGGAAAAACTCTACTGTGTGTGCCAGTATTGCACACAGGAATCATAAAAGATTAGGGTTGGAAGGGACTTCAGGAGGTCATCTAGTCCAACCCCCTGCTCAAAGCAGGACTAACCTCAGCTAAATCATCCCAGACAGGGCTTTGTCAAGCCAGGCCTTAAAAACCTCTAAGGATGGAAATTCCACCACCTCCCTAGGTAACCCATTCCAGTGCTTCACCACCCTCCTAGTGAAAAAGCTTTTCCTAAATATGCAACCTAGACCTCCCCCACTGTAATTTGAGACCATTGCTAGCTAGAACAGCCTAGCTCAATCCTCTTTGGAATGCCCCTTCAGGTAATTGAAGGCTGCTATCAAATCTCCCCTCACTCTTCTCTTCTGCAGACCAAAGTGACATGGTATTTTAACTTAGGGCAGAGCATGGTGAGTTGCTGTTTGGTAGCTGCGTAACTCTCAGCATCCCTGAAATGTAACTTAGATAAATGAAAGGTTTTGCACATGGCCCAATTCCATCAGTGCTTCTATATCTTGAAGGGCTCTGAACTCTCAGGATCTTCTGAGAAGGGAAATATGATTCATTTTGGATAACACAGTGAAGATGTCTGGCCACTGTGCAGTGGCAGTTATAAAAGAGCATACAAGCTGCTTAGGTGGGATAGAAAACCTCTTGGAAAATGTGATACAGGTAAAATGATGTTGGACATTGGCTGCCGTACTGCATTCCGGTTCAGCTGTTTCACTTGAAGGATACAGTGAAGGATACAAGGACCCCAAAACAGCAGCAAAGATGTTAGAGGTTTATCTGGATTTTTGGAGTCAGATACTCATCTGGTGTAAATCAGTATAGCTGTATTGAAATCAGTGAAGCCAGCTGAGGATCACAATGATTCCGAGATCTAAGATGTTTTAGTTTGAGAAGGAGACTGGTAGAGGGGCTGTGGTTCTAGATACTGGACTCAACATTCTGAAGACTGTAATGAAAACTGTTTCTTCTTTCTATCCTGTCCCAGTGGCCACATTGTGTAATTAAAGAAAGTGAATTTAGAAACAGTTAGAGCCAGTTCTTTATTTGCCTTATAGCAAACCTATGGAATTCATTGCCTCAAGAAGTCAGTAAAACAAATTCCATGGCTGGATTTAAAACTGGGGCTGGCTAGTTTTATAATTTTCCTGACTGTTGAAGGAATGCAGACAAATATCACAAAGGTAATTGAATCTTATGCTTCATTTCAGGGCATGAGCTGTTCGTCTGTAGAGAGGTCTGGAAGGATTTTTTCTCCAGTAGTATGTACAGCATTGTTAGGTGCCTTGTGGGTGTTCATTTCTCTCTGAAGGATCAGGTGTTGGCTCCTGGTGGATACATGATACTGAAAAGGATAGGCCAATAGGGAGATCTGGTGTGTCCTTTTTAGCAGTAACCGTAGTCAGGATCATAAATGAGCACCGGTGGCAGAATATGGTTTATAATATGTTTCCCTTTTCTAGGGATGGGCCTGAACAAAAGCTACAGGTGTGTGTTGAGACTTTCAGCAAGTTCAACTAAGATTTCCACTTTGTAGATTTGACCCTTCTGTACTCTGTTCTCTAACTCTCACTTACCATCCTGATAGTCTGTGCACTTACAGGACTAGAAGGTCAATAGACAAAACTGCATTGGAGTTCAGTCCTATAAAGGGAGATTTCTCCCTTTTTCTGCTGTTTTAAACCACCCACATAGAATATAAATCAAACAGAATAAACTATCAGGGATTCCGTCTACTCTGCTGGAGTAAATAGTGACAGAATGGGCAGGCTCAGTTAAAAATAGATCACAGTGTGACACTCCAAGCCTTCTGAGACAAACAATGAGAATTCTACATGATGGTCACAAAGCTGCTAAAGTGGGACGTGGAATAAAAATGTCATGGCTAACCTCGTGCCAGAACCTTGTGCTGAAGACCTGCTTCTTGATCTCATTCTTGCTGGTGTCAATGAGGAATAACTCCATGAAAGGCGATTGTGCCAACCTGCCGTGAGTCAGATTAGCATCAGGTCCCAGAGTTTCTGTGGCAGAAGAACCAATAAAATATATCAGAAGAGACTTTTTAAAACTGTTCTTCTTGTAAGAGACAGATTTGTTTTCCAGTTCGACAGAGAAACCCATTGATAGTGGTGAAAGGCAAAGACTTGGGGATCCAACTACAGAGCTCCTGCAGCCTCCATGAAACACTAGAGGCGTGAACACAGTGGGGTGAAGGTGGCTAGATGGAAGGGCCTCTACACACAATGAGCTTTGGGCGATTGTTCTTCATTCGTCCAATCACTTGTATAGATTGACGTAAAACTTCTTCATGTGCCATTTTACACTAGGTTATTTTTACCACAAAAGGCCGAGAAGCGAAGGAATACTCACATCTGGGAACAATAAGGGGGCATGAATTGTTAGTTACATTATGGCAATACCAGAGTCCCTAGCTGTTTGAAATCGAGGTCCCATTGTGATGAGCACTAAGCAAACATTAACTAGAGGCTGTCCTTGCTCCAAAGAGTCTACAAGCTAAACACACAAGATAGAAGGGTGGGAGGAGAAACTGAGGTATAGGGAAGTGAACTGATTTGTCCAAGATCATTGACAGATGTAGAAACAGAACCCCAGGTCTCCTGATTTTCAGTTCAGAGCTATAGCCATTAGATCATATGAAGATGTGTTCTAGCTTCCTTGAGAAAACAAATGCTGTAGAGAGGCAGCAAAACTGCTGGTGTTATAACCAGACCTCTTTGCTTCTCCTCTTACGGAAATGTGTTCTAATAACCCAAAATAACAGCTGACTGCAGTTTTCTCCCCAATCAGCACTGAAATCTCAATTTCTTTAACTCTCTTTGGTTCTTGAAATGCTACACACTGTGCACTTGTTTGTAGGTTCAGCTCGTTTGTGTTAGAAACAGAACCAAGCACATGTTTGCACTGGTGAGTGACTCTGAAAAGGAAGAGCCTTTCTGTTCTGGGGTTGTAGTACTGGTAGCTCTGAGAGGCATCAGAAATGGAAAGGAGTCTTGTCTGGTGGTTAGAGCAAAGGACTGGGAGCGAGGCAACCTAGTGACAGAGGATGTGGAGAAAGCTGAGGTACTCAATGCCTTTTTTGCCTCTGTCTTCACAGACAAGGTCAGCTCCCAGACTACTGCACTGGGCGGCACAGAATGGGGAGGAGGTGAACATCCCGCAGTGCTGAAGGAACAGGTTCAGGACTATTTAGAAAGATTGGACATACACAATCCATGGGGCCAGATGCAGTGCATCCGAGGATGCTGAGGGAGTTGCCTGATGTGATTTCAGCGCCATTGGCTTTTATCTTTGAAAGCTTGTGGCAATTGGGAGAGGTGTCTGATGATTGAAAAAGGCAAATATAGTGCCCATCTTCAAGAAAGGGAAGAAAGAGGATCCAGGGAACTACAGACTGGTCAGCCTCACCTCAATCCCTGGAAAAATCATGGAGTAGGTCCTCAAGGAATCATTTTAAGGCACTTAGAAGAGAGGAGGGTGATCAGGAACAGTCAACATGGATTCACCAAGGGCAAGTCATGCCTGACCAACCTGATTACCTTTTATGAAGAGGTGACTGGCTCTGTGGATGTGGGGAAAGCAGTGGACATGATATACCTTGACTTTAACAAAGCTTTTGATACAGTCTCCCACGGTATTCTTATCAGCAAGTTAAAGAAGTGTAGGTTGGATGAATGGACTATAAAATGGATAGAGAGCTGGCTAGATCATCAGGCTCAACAGGTAGTGATCAATGGCTTGATGTCTATCTGGCAGCCGGTCACAAGCGGAGTGCCCCAGGGGTTGGTCCTGGAACCAGTTTTGTTCAACATCTTCATTAATGATCTGGAGGATGGGGTGGATTGCACCCTCAGCAAGTTTGCAGATGACACTAAGCTAGAGGGAATGGTAGATACCCTGGAAGGTAGGGTTAGGATACAGAGTGTCCTAGACATATTGGAATATTGGGCCAAAAGAAATCTGATGAGGTTCAACAAGGACAAGTGCAGAGTCCTCCACTTAGGATGGAAGAATCCCATGCTCAGCTACAGACTGGGGACCAATGAGCCAGGCAGCAGTTCTGCAGAAAAGGACCTGGGGGACACAGTGGATAAGAAGCTGGATATGAGTCAGCAGTGTGTTCTGGTTGCCAAGAAGGCTAATAGCATATTGGGCTGCATTAGTAGGAGCATTGCCAGCAGATCGAGGGAAGTGATTCTTCCCCTTTATTTGGCATTGGTGAGGCCGCATTTGGAGTATTGTGTCCAGTTTTGGGGCCCCCACTACAAAAAGGATGTGGACAAATTGGAGAGAGTCCAGCGGAGGGCAACAAAAATTATTGGGGGCTGGAGCACAAGACTTATAAGGAGACACTGAGGGAATTAGTCTTGTTTAGTCTGCAGAAGAGAAGAATGAGGAGGGATCTTAACTACCTTAAGGGGCAGTTCCAGGGAGAATGGAGGTAGGCTGTTCTCAGTAGCAGTAGATGACAGAACAAGGAGCAATGGTCTCAAGTTGCAGTGGGGGAGGTCTAGGTTTGATATTAGGAAAAGGTTTTTCACTGGGAGGGAGGTGAAGCACTGGAATGGGTTACCTAGGGAGGTGGTGGAATCTCCATCTTTAGAGGTTTTTAAGCTGCAGTTTGATAAAGCCCTGGATGGGATGATTTAGCTGAGGCTAGTCCTGCTTTGAGCCGGGGGGGTTGGACTAGATGACCTCCGGAGGTCCCTTCCAACTCTAATATTCTATGATTCTATATCTAGGTTCTAATTGTGGTTCTTCCATTACATCAACATGTAGCCTTGGGCAACTCACTTAACCTCTTTGTGCCTCAATTGACTTTTCTGTAAAGTAAGAGAAATAGTACCAGCTATGCAGTATTGTGAACATAAGTAATGAATGTGTATAAAGTGCTTTGAGATCCTTCCATAAAGTGTGACTTTAGCTACATCTGAGAAATATTCTTTATGCATTTGCTCACACACCATTCAGGGCTGGATGAGCAGATGTTTTCAGTGTGGTGTGATCATTTCTCAGCCAAAAGATCCCCAAGATCTGGGAGCCCATCCCAAGCCTTCTGGAAGGGGCCAGCTAGAGAGGAAGAATCCTGTGCCCTGTGTCCTAATCTCCAAGTGTAGGAAAAGGATAGGGCTAGTCACTTTATCATGTATCTGGCACTCTTCCATCGTCCATTCATAAAGGATGAATTCTCACCAAAGCAGAGAGCTCTTCTGGGCTGGCCCCACTGCATAATTCTGTTTGAGTTGTGGTGTAACAATATTTTTGCCAGGATGGGTTCATCAAAAGTCTGTTTGGGTTCCATAAGTACTGTGGCTATAAGCTGAACCTCTTTGGGGATGTCCATTGCTAGTCACAGTAGGATTACCTCCACTCAGAAACAAAGCTGGAAGGGGAATGGTAGAATTCCCAGTCATTTTGTCCCATGCAATAGGGTGTTATAGGTTCTGGGTCAAACAGAAATGAATAGCTCAGAAACCCATTATTTTAGTAGTGCAAGGAGAACCCTGAATGAGTGCCATCTACCTTTACACTGTGCCTTTAATGTGTGTGTCTATTAAACAAGCTATCATTTTACATTCCATCAACTTTAGTGATATCTGTATCTTTTCCACCTACTCAGATGTACTACTTTGCACTATCGGCCAGATCTTCCATCAACAAGTATCATCATCACCTTCCACAATGAAGCCAGGTCCACCCTATTAAGAACTATCAGAAGGTAAGCCAGACTCATGCAAAGGAATATGTGAGGGCAGTATGGTTTTTACGATCCTCCTCCAAAAAAGTGTGTGCCGCTTTCCTCGCAGTATAACAGATATTTCTTCACATTTCAAAAAAGAGTTAGACGTTTGCATGAACAATAATAGCATTTTCAGTTACACATACCAGGGTAAAATTACAAAGGCTACCAATCTAGGTCTTAAGACGATTGCTAGCTGAGGACAGCATGAGATCTGACCCCTTGTAAGTAGTTTTGCACAAGGAGGTGCATTATGCAGTAGACAGCTGTGGCTTCCTTTGGAGTATCTGACAGTGGTCGCTGTCGGGAGCAGAACACCAGTTTAGCTGGATCTTGGGATGGCAGTTTTTATAATCATTTGACTATCAACGCTGAGCTGTGTTTTGGCATAGTAGGCAAGGGATATTTGTGGCTTGAAGATGTCAGCTTTAGTATCATTTTTGAGCTTCTCCAGTGACACCTGTAGCCCACATGTGATGCCAGCAAGGAGAGTTAAAAGAAGCTCTGATGGTTCACCAAAAGACTGCATATTCAAGTTTCTGAGCTCTTGTAAATGAGCTGTGGAGAGGTCTGGGCACATGGCCATTCTTTCATTAGTTGGTTTGTTCTTGGATGTGGTTTACTGTAGGGGAATATAGTATATGCTTCATTTTCATTGCCGGTTTTCTAAAAGAAGCATTTCATTCCAATGTGTGTCTTGAGTCTACAAAACCCTTTGCTGTGGAATGGAAAGATTTCTTGTAACCTATCCACACCTTCTGTCAGCAATTCAGTCCTGTTTCTATAATAAACGTTGGACAGGTGGATTTCAAGATCATGTAAGTGAGGGAAGGGTAGAGAGTCATCAAGTTTAAGGCCAGAAGGATCACCAGAGCTTCTAGTTTGACCTCCTGTATATCACAGGTTAACACCATCCAGCCATCTCCACCCCAAGCCAATAACTGGAATTAGACCAAAGTATTATGGCCCTCAGGAGACTAAACTATTGTGTGCCTCAGGCAGAGAACAAGAGAGAATGCAATGCATCAATGCCTGAGGCCCCTGGAATGGCAGGGAATTAATTTAGTGATATCACTGCCTGGAACCAGGCAATAGGCTCTAGTACATGCACATATGCAACTCCTGTTAATCTGTTGAGAGGCAATAGAGCCTGCAGTTCAGGCAGATACTGCATAAAGTTACTCCTCAAAAGTCTGTGCCTCAGTTGTGACTTGAATCTGTTCCTGCTATCACAGTTCTGGGGAGAAAGGTCTGCCAAACATGACCAATAGTACTGTGTTGGTGACATGGACAAATGTCCATAGAACATGGCATATACCTGCAGAATTTCATTTGTGGCCACTTCAACTCAGATCACATTCTCAGCTGCTGTAAATCAGCATAGTTCCAGTAAAGTCTATACAGCTATGTCAGTTTACACCAGCTAAAGACCTGGCCCCATGCCTGCACTGGTGAGAGCCATGCAAATTAAAGAGCCCTTTGCCATCAGACAATAGGTTGCTGACCGAGGGCAGGTTCGTCTTTGCTTTCTAGACATCTCCTTCACCCCTTTGAGCCCCTGATGGCCTCATTTGTCTGAGAACAGAACCCATTCTTGGTAAGACATGGCCAATTCTAGGGACAGTTCTGCAGATGAATTTCTGCTTTCCTTTATGGTGTCACTCCCAATTCCAGCTCCTTCACTTCTCACCTTGTACCGTGTCACCATCTGCCTGAGTATGTGTGGATCTCATAGACACATAGCACTCTGCACTGACTCTTCTTGTATTCGGTTAGATGGAATATATGCCAAAGATGTTAGCATAACCCAGTCACTGTCCAACATTAAACAGTGTTAAACAAGGTTCAGGGTTTGGTATACAGAGACTTCAGCCTCCTTAGTAGCTGCTGGAACAGAGCCGGGGTCTGTGGAGTCTGGAGCAACTGATGTTCCCACCTCACCACCAGGAGGCTGCACAGAACCATATGCAAGGAGCACTGTGGAGATGAAGTGCTTTAGGAAGAACCACCCAAAGGAACCATAGCAACAGTACCCTGTGACCATCTGATTGGCCCATGCTCACTATTAAACTCTGGAGGGTGCCCCAGGGAGTTGTCTTGGCAACTATGCAGACTTCTGGCTTGCTGTGACTCTCCAAGTTGGCCAAAATGTGGCCCACGAGCCACATGTGGCTCTTTTGCAGTAAACGTGCAGCACATGGACCCCTATGCCGCCCCATTCTCTGCCTACCAGACTGGGGTAGGGAGCTCGGAGGTCAGTAAGTTTGGCCACCTCTGCTCTATACCTCACCTTGTTTGCTGATCTTGTCTCCGTCCCCGGCCTGACTCTGACCCTGGCTCTTGCGTATTGATCCCGGCTCTAGCAATTACTCTGTTCCTTTCGTGCTGACTACTGCCTCATGACCACCTTTGACTTGGTGACACCAGCCCAGCTGTGACTGCTAGGCCAGAATGTGAACCCCTGGTCTCTTATAAGTATCATGGCAAACACACCATTGAAAAGCCTTTTAACCTTTTATTAAATATATAGAAAGGAAGGAAAAACTCATTTTCACATTTCTTGTTACCTTTCCTTTTAGTTGGAGAGAGATTTAGAGGGAAATAAACCCATGTTTGAACTCTCTTAGAGGGTATCAAAGATGGTAATAACTGTCCATTGGGAGAAAAGAGAAAAATTAGTTGAGATGGACTTGAGCTGTTAACGTCCAATCCTGTTTCATCTCAGATGGTGTTTGGGATTCAGCTGGAGTTGGTAGGGATGACAATGTTATCTGGGTCCCTCTCTCTCTGGCCTGGGTCTCGTCAGGACATCCCTGTATGTGTGCGTGGCCATCTCTCCTTGTTAATCGCAGAGGGAGGCAACGTCTCCTCGCTGTCATGCACCTGTAAGGGTGATCTCAATAGGCAAGTTCAAACAAAAAGAAAAGGGGGAAATTAGCAGTTTCCAAGGTCCTGGCCATCCAGGCTGGGCAGGGCAATAAAGAGTCTAGGGACTCAGGCCTTCAAGCAGGGTGGAGCACAAACAAGTCTAAGGTTCTGGCCCTCAGGCTGGGCAAAACGACAAATAATTTGGAGCCCAGACTCTCGTGCAGGGCAGGGCACCAAACAATTAATGGGGCTCTGGCCTGAAGACAGGGCTAAGTTGTAGCAGTCTGTGGGCCCAGGCCCTCAAGCAGGGCGGGGTGGCAAATAATCATGGATGATCACCAACACAATCTAGGGGCTCAGACGGAGTGATCACCAACACAGTCTAGGGGCTCACGCAGATGGCAGACCAACACAGGCCTCTTGGCCTTTGGTGGGGAGACTGTCACCCCAGTGGTGGGGTGAGAGAGGGGAGAGGGGGACAGGGACATAACTCTACTGCATCCCAGCCCAGGGTCCTAACAGTGGCGGAGTGTTCTGCCACTGGATCAGCAGGGCTCCAGTCGCAACACACTGACCGGTGCTCAGGCAGGAGCACAGCTGGATTGTAATTGGCTACCCCTGGGCTTCTTCCTACATCCCCCATCTGTAGTGTACCAGCAGCTTGGGGTCATGCTCTGTCTTCCCATGGTACACTGCAAGCAACAGTCCCAGTAGCTCCTCTGGCTCTTGGTCAGCCAACAGCTCTACAGTCCTTAGGTGGCAGCCCCAGCAGCTCCTCTGTCTCCAGCAGCAGGCGGGATGCATCTGTTTCCCTTGTCGGCTCTGGCCATACTGAGCCATAGGACCCATCTATTATACTTCCTCTTCTGGTCCTGCCCCATAGTTTCCAGGGGGGCAGGAGTGGCCCTCCTGGCTCCGCCCTAGAGGGGGCGGGTTGTGTTCCCTCCCTGTCAATCTCTGAAGGAGACCACACCTCCTCACTACACACTCCCCCTTCAAGTCCATCTCCCAATCTCCGGGGCTGGTCTGGTCCCCTTCTCCCAACCTCAACAGTGCATCCTCATTAGCATGCTCCTTTGGCCCGATGTTGTACTGTGAAACTGAAGGGTTGGAGAGTTAGGTACCAACTCATCAGCTGGGCGTTAGTGTCTTTCATCTGCTAGAGACATTTCGGGAGCGCATGGTCTATTACCACCACAAAGGGGCTTCTAAGGAGGTAGTGGTGCAGGGCTTCCAATACTCATTTGACAGTTAGGGCTTCTTTTTCAATCACGGAATAGTTACGCTCCTGTGGAAAAAGCTTTTGGCTGATGTATAGTACCAGGTTCTCTTCACTGTCAATATCCTGTGAAAAGACAGCCCCGAGTGCTGAGCCCCACCACTGAAGCATCAGTGTGGACAAGAAAACTATGGGTAAAGTCAGGGCTATAGAGCATAGGTTCTTGGCTTCTGAAAGGAACTTCTGGAGCGTGTTCTTTAGTATCCAGTTGAAGCACTCAACCAATCCATCTGTCTGGGGATGGTATACAGATGTCTGGAGCCTTTTGATCCCCAGGAGTCCACAAACCTCTTGGAGAAGTCAGGACTTGAAATTTGTCCCCTGGTCTGCAAGGGTCTCTCGGGACAGGCCCACCTGGGCGAAAATCTTTAAAAGTTCCGCCACTATGGTCCAGGCGGTGGCACTGCTCAGGGGCATGGCTTCGGGGAAATGAGTGGCATAGTCCACCACCATGAGAATGTACCAGAAGCCTGTGGCACTCTTCACAAGGGGCTTCACCAAATCCATGGCTACGCTTTCAGAGGGTGTGCCCAACAGTGGGAGGGGGGCCAGAGAAGTTTTCGGTACCCCCTACCGGTGCTGACAACTGGCACTCTGGGCACTAGGTGCAGGAGTCTTTAATGTCCCACTGGATGCCTGGGCAGAAAAACTGGAATAGTACCCAGACTTGGGTTTTTTCCAGGCTCAGATGGCTGGCAGTGGGGACATCATGGGCCAGCCATAACATGGCCCACTGATGGCAGTGAGGAACCAGTAGTTGGGACTGGGGCTTTTGGGTCCAAAAGTCCTGTTCGACTCAGTACAGTTGGTCTTGAGTGTAGTCAGCTACCCCTAGGCTTCGTCCTACACCCCCTCTGTAGTGTACCTGGTGCTTGGGTTGTCCTCCATCTCCCCAGGGTACACTGCAAGCAGCAGTCCTAGTAGCTTTGGCCAGTCCTCAGGCTGCAGCCCCAGCAGCTCCTCTGTCTCCAGCAGCAGGTGGGATGAATCTGTCTCCCTTGGCAGCTCTGGCTGTACTGAGCCACAGAGCCTGCCTTTTATAATTCCTGTTCCAGTCCCTCCCTTCAGCTTCTGGTGGGGTGGGCAGGGCCCTCTTGGCTCCACCCCAGTGGGGTGGGTTGTGTTCCCTCCCTGTCAATCTCTGAGGAAGGCCAAGCCTCCTTGCTGCAGTCCCTTAAGATTAGGATGAACAATGTCTAGAGTCTCAGGAGATAGTGGGGGTGGCAGACATGATGGCGAAGCTCACTTCATTAGCTTTTGTTTGTTCTTTCCTTGCTTTTCCACCAGTCTCTTTCTCTAAGGACTCACAAAGGAATTGATGGGTGGAATAGAACATCCCCTCATAATTTTGTTCATCTATTAGGCCTAATATCCAACACACCAATTTTGGTTCATAAATTTCTGATTCCCCATGTTCTGTTTTTACCAAGCATGATTTTAACATATTCCTTGAACTATATCAGTAAGCCCTTTCATTTAGACTAATTTAATCTGTCTCTTTTTCGTACCTTTTCCCATCAACATTTGTTACTATAGATTATTGTGACATCATACGTTTTACAGCTGATATAGACAATTAGAGTAAATTTGTAGGCCCAATTATCACAACATTCCCAACCTGATTTTTGGATTGTTTCAAGATCCAGCCTCTTATCTTTAAAGCCAACAATGGACAAGGGATTAGTTCTCTCAGAGACCACCTCCTTGACATAAGGTCAAGATGAGCCCACCTCTTACCACTTTTATTATGGTCCAGTGGTGATCTCATCACTTCAAAGTGGCTTTCCCCAGTAATGGAGTAGCAGAATGATGCATAAGTGTTACTTCTGGGAGACAACTTCTAGAGTGATGATGGCACGTGAAAGTGTTAGGGCCGTAATATACTCTTCATATTGTGTCTAGTTACTGTGATGATGGGTACATATACACGTAGCCAGATACAGTAGGCATATTATAATTATGGTTGGATTAGAAATGCAAAATAAGTAGATTTTCCCACCCTCGACTCCGGGCCCCAACCCAGACACCCTACAAGTAGCAGCCTCGTGTTGTGGCTTCAAGAAAGCTGCTAGCTTCTCTGGTTACTTCCCTGTGCCCCTTGACTTAATGTCTGGACCCTATTCAGACAGAGGTCCTTCCTGGCCTCCTTGCCAGGGGAGGCTCTTGACCTCTGACAGCCCCACTGGACGTGGTAGTGCCAAACCAAATGTCCAGTTCTATCTTCCCCTTCTGGCAGGGTCTTTTCTCTCAGGGCTCCAGGCCTGGGAAAGGCTGAGTCTTGCCCTCCTGTACTGGCCCCACTGCAAAGGGCAGCCCAAGGTTGGGTTTTCCATGTGTTGCATTCAGTAGAGAGGAGACTCAATTCTTTCTCTTACCTTGCCACTCACATGCACCTGTACTAATTCCACTTTTCTTTTTTTCTCATCTGCAAGGTCCTAGCTCCTTGCTGATGAACTTGGTTACAATACAGTTGTACATGCTTAAATTATGCTTTCATTTTGAAGTGCAAATGCAACTGAACTATGGGACAGATCCTCAGATGGTGTTAACTGATTCAGCTCCACTGAATTCAACAGAGATACGCTACACACGCTGAGGATATAGCCCTATATTTTAACCTTGTCCCTGAACTGCTATAGCTCTGTTAACACCCAAGGATGTAGCCCAGTCAGGACAGGGCTCAGTCCCATGTATAGTATCAGTCTGAACAGAGTTTTAATGATTCTGTAACCTAGGTCCCAGTCGTGGTAGGTGCGACCTTACCTTTTCCAAGGATCTAATCCCTTCTACTGCTAACAACTGGTTTAGACTCTGCCTCTCCTCATTGCACAGCACTGCTCTTTCTCTTTTATTTAAATGTTTAGTTTCCATCTTGCTCTTTATTTTCCAGAGCCAGATTTCCAATGATTTCACAACCGTCCCAGCTTAGCCTTTCAACTTCAGCTGTGGTATGCTTTCAAGAATGATTTCCAAACACAGGCCCCCTCATGTTGGGAGACATGCAGTTTACTCTGCTGTGTGGTCATTTATTTATTCTTTAAATCTGCAATCTGGGTCTTTAGAGTTGGGATCAGGAGTCTTAATTATTTACCTCGCACTGGCAACTGCAAAATCACCCTTCAGCAAAAATCTTGAAATGAGCACTGCACATCCCAGATCACGTATTTGGTAATTAATTAGCTAATCATGTCTTTCATTTTGCAATACCAAGAAGTAGAAGCAGGCACTGTCCTGGGCAGTTAATACTCTGCAACCTCTCCATTCCATGTAATCTGGTGTGTAATTTACAGTTGCTGAGAAAACAGAGTGGTGAAGCCATGCATCTAATCGCTAGGCAGGATGTTAGTACTTTATAGACGCTGTGCCATAGCTCAAATGATTCCAATTAAAAGAGCAAAAGAAGCCAGGTTTTACTCTGAAACTGTATAATTAGCACTTTGTGCTGACTCTTTTTTTTTCCTCTTTTTGTTTTTTTTTTTAAAAAACCCTGGCCATTTTTTAAAATTGGCTAATCATCTCTCACAGTGACTAAATATACAGCTCTACATGCACTTTTACCTTTTGGTGTTAACATAAGAGAACTCTTGAATTTCAAAAAGCTGGTGGGTATTTGAGAGAATAAAATGCGGAAGTTTCAATGTAATCAAGGCTCTTTATGGTTATTCTTGGTCTAATGTCTCTCTCCATCTCCGACATAATTAGTCATTTTGGATTGTTGGAGCAGTTCATTTCAACGGGCATCGTCTCTCCTCTCTTGCTCTGTCTGATTTCAATAACCATGTCCTCCAATCCCTTTGGTACTTTAGTATGCTGTTGGGTTTTCTTTCACAGGCCCCATTATGTTGCCATGGAGAGAATTAAGGGTTTGTAAATACAGACAGATCGAGGTCCAGAGTCATTTTTATAAACCAGCAAATATTAAGGGATAACAAAAATGCACGCTAACAAAAGATGTAGGCTCAGATCTGCAAACACTCTCTAGTTTGCACCCACATTTTGCCTACATCAGTGTTAATTTTACACTGATAATTATTTACAGGTGGCATTTATGGACCTGACTCTACAAACACTTACTCCTGGGCATAATGAAGAGAATCCGCAGAAAATGGAAGTGACAAAGAAAGATGGAACCTACACTTAACGATGAAAAGTTAGGGTCAAACTCTGCTTGGTTACTCTAGCATAATCTTGATTATGTCCAGTGACATCAAAGAAACTACATCTGTGTCAATTCAAAGTAACTCAGAACAGAACCTCGCCCTTATTTGATAACTGACTTTAGGTAAATTCAGTGAGCTAAATCCTGAGATCTTTCCCTTTGATAACAATAGATGTTTTTGTATGGTAGGAATGAGTAAAGATCTTGGGATTTGGCCTTAAAGATTTTGATTTGTCTTGATTTTTTTATTGCCATATATTTGATTTCAGAAAGAAAAGTGTCTAGAAATAACAGGTACTTCAAAAAGCTGCAATATACCAAGTGTTTTTCCAAAAAGCAAAAGGAAAAAGAACAAATAAAATAAAACAATGAAATTTGAGTAATAGAAAAGCTGGCTTTCAATTTTTAAGAATGCCTTATTGAGAATATTTGAGGAAATCTCTGTAACACCGAGACGCTAAAGTGTTCAGTATTTCTGTTTCCAATCATTCCTCCAAACTGTCACAGTAGGAGAGTGTATAATCTGCTGTGTTTCAGTGGTCTCGGTAACTTATTGTCTGATTAGTAAAACTCAGGTTGCAAATGTCTGGCAGGAATAGTAAATTTGGCCTTGCCAACAAGTGAATGCGTTTTTTCTCAGCCTCTTTGGATAGTGACGTATATTGCATTCAGCCTTTGTTGCACAACTCTTTATATCAGTGGCATATGGTTGTTATTGGGCAGGTCTTTAGCAGTTCAGCCAAGAGCTCCAGAGCAGTAACTTTTAGGGCCTGAAGGCATATGATCCTGCTTCATCATTCACAGAGGGTTTAAACCAGTGTAACTCCACTGACTTTCAGGAATTTCTCCTGATTTACACAAATGTAGGTGAATGGAGAATCAGGCCTGTAACACCTTACCTGTGATGTAGGTCATTAGCTAAGTAGTTTGGGTCTTGGATGGGAAATGTTCAGTGTTAGTGCCAGGTGTTGTAGGAAGTGGTGTGGATAATTCAGGAGGTGTTCTGTGAGTTACTAGTGAAGTAGTGTGGTGGATTGGTGCTAGGGGATGCTCTGCTGCTGGAAAGTGCTGTCTTTCATGAAAAAGAGAGAGAAAAATATAGTGACATTAGGGGACTTTTGGTAAGAATAGGTTTGTTCTGGCCAGATTGCATTGTGCCTCTCTAAAGTTCCCTATGTACTTTCAGTGGGATAGTGTTTTCTTCACGCACTGTCCTGGACAGATGCATAGTGATGCGGTTGCAGAACTGCTGCTGCATTTCAATGATGACTGAAAATATATATATAAAATCTTCATAGTTTAATGTGATCTGTTCTGAGTGTAGCAAGCAATGTCATCTGGGCACGTAACATGTTCATGCATGACTCAATGCAACTTCCTCCACCCATTCAAAAAATACAGAGCAAATCACTGCCAAATAGGTGGTAAAATCCTGATAATTTTAATGCAGGCCGTAAGGGTGGGGTACCTTTTTGGAAGCCTGACCCTCAGAGTTCTTCAGATTGCATTCTGGACAGTCAAGCTAAAGCAGGATGGGAAAAGGATTTCCTGTCCTGTGGACATTTTTAGAGATTTTGAAAAAATGTCCCATCCCAAATCAGGGCAAAATGTCATAGTCTCATAAATGTTTGTGGAAATGTGAGAGAAGAAATTCAGTGCCAGTCAATCAGAATGTTTTGTTTTCAATAATTTTGAAACGTTTTGTTTTGACTTTGACTATTTTTATTTAATTTTTTTCTTACTGTAATTAGCTTAAATTTTTAAATGAAAAGTTGAAAAACTGGAATTTTTCATTTAAAAAATGTCAAGGAAATATTTTGACCATTTCAAACTTTCTTGTACATTTTTTTGTTTGAGTTGGGAAATTTATCTAAACTCACCTTTCCCAGCAACAAGCTTTGGCTTTGACAAACTGGTATTTTCTGATTTAAAAAAAAAAGTTTTTGTTGAAAAATTCCCTTTAATGTTAATGATTCCATCTGAGGTGGCCATAACTGTACGGCGTGTGTTGCATAATAATCCTGTGGAGTTCCATGATCTATTACAATCTCCTCTCAAAACAACTGGTCATAAAAAACATTACCAGTCCCGAAAGCATCCCCTGGCTTTTGGTTATGCCATATATATTCAGTCTAATAATCCACTTGATTTGATTGGCTTGCTGTTTGTCTTTTCTTAGGGTTAGCTGGTGTGATTTATGCACAATGCTGTATAGCAGGCAGTGCTTGGAGAGACAGTGCCACAGTCTCTTACAGGGCTCATTGGTTCACACATAGGTAGAGGTTGAGAGACAGAGGTTACATTGGTCATCATCACCCATTAATATTGCATAGACTGATTATGTTCCCCAAGGTCCTGGTCTCTCTCTATGTGTTGGTGTGGAAGGCATGGGATGGCTTCATGACCCCACTTCTTCTCTCCCCTTTCTGAGTCATTTGTTTCACAGATGAGCAAGGGCTAAGCTGTCCCTTCTCAAATGAGATGCTACCCCAAATTGCTCTTGCATGGACCAGCCTGCGGCTGTGGGTCATTTTGCCTGTGGCTCTTACCTCCCCACACATCAGCACCAGAGCAGGACACAGTCTGACCCTTCGTCTCTCTTTATTTCCCCTTGTTTGGTATCTTGGAATCTGGTCTCGCTTCCCTCAGTGTAATTCCCTCAATGTAATTCTTTTGACATCAACAGAGTTACACCAGTGGAAAGCTGGTCTCAGTGAGAGGGGATTCAGACCTAACCTTCTTCTGATGTCCTCCAGTTTTACTTCACTGTAACTCCATTGGGCCTGATTCGCCCCTGTTCTGTCTCCCTAACTCCGAGCACCAGATGCAGCCAACACTCAGAGCAGCTTCCAGGCTGCTTAGCACCAATGCAGGATCCTTAAAGGATCCTACTCCAATGAAAGCTAGGCAGACTGGTGTGGCACTTTGCCACACCCCCTTCCCAGCCCCTGCCACCCCCAACATGCTCCTTACTTACAGAGGGGAAGGCGCAGCAGGCTTAAGGCTACCTAGCTATGTAACTTCTGTGGTCCCCATTACCATAGTATCTAAGCACTTCACAATCTTTAATATATTTTTCCTCACAATATCCCCATGAGGTAGGGCAGTGCTATATCCCCCATTTTAACAGAGGGGGATCTGAGGAACAGAGAGGTCAAGTGATTTGCCCAATATCACACCAGGAGTCTGTGTCAGAGAAGGGACTTGAACCCAGGGCTCTGGCTAGAGCGTTAACCATTCGACCATCCTCCCTCTAGTGACAGAGAGGAATTTTCTGCTGGTGGGTTGCAGCCAGTTTTCCATTAGAGTGGCGGTATGGGGCAGATCTGAGAATACAACCCCATCCATTGACTTCAGTCAAAGTACTCCCATGTATAGCTGGTAAAAGTAAGAGCAGAACTAGCCCCACTGATGCTTCCCTCCTACCAGGTTATGTAGCCCTAAGCTGCACTATTCCCCCTCCTCCCCACGTGCTCAACGGTCTATTTCTTTATTTTGCTGGCTCTTTTACAATTCTTCTTTTCCTGAAGGTTCCCCCAAGTTGGGATTCCAGGTGATCAGCGCTTGTTAACTATTCTGCCGAGCGTGATATTGCTCTTCTCTCTCTCTCTGTACTGGCGCTTGGCTGCAGAAATGTGCTGAACTCAGCTCCTGCGTTGGGGCTTTTTTATGACAAACCTATTATTAATAATAATTAAAATGATATACTTGACAGGTGGGAACAGCACATGGAAATTGCTGCGTGCGAGCTTTGAGGGGAGGAGGGGCGGCCAGCCACTTGTGCTAACACTCGATGGCTGTGTTGGCCGTTGGCGTTTGGAGCGCTGTGTTTTCTAACTCTACTCTGAACAAGTGGTGTTAAACAGCCCAGCCGCCATGGGAGCCTTGTCCGCATTCGTGCAGCTCCCACATTTACTATCACTGGAGGATCTACACTTGTGCTAATGCAACAGAGTGGGTGGGCATATTTCCCAGATAATAACCTTACTGTGCGCAAGGGCTGGATCAAGGCTTTAGTGTCACTCAAATATTGCATTTACAGGCTCAGTCCTTAGTTTGTGCAAACTGGCATCCTTTGGTTGACGGCAGTGCAGCTACATTGATTTACACCAGGCAAAGACCGGGCCCTACAAGGATTGAGACCAATTGTGCTCTCACATTAGCTGATGTAAATCCAGACTAGCTCCCTTGAAACCAATGGAGTTACTCTGGTTTTATACCAGTGTTGCTTTCAGTGGAGTTAGTCCAGATTTATACCAGATTAATTCTGATGGCAGAATTTAGTTCACTGTGTCCTGTGCAGGGTTGAATACCCCCAGCTCCCATTGATTTCAGTGAGCGTTGAAGATATGCAGCACCTTGCAGTATCAGACCCTCCATAAAGGACAAGCTGCAGAAAAGCATCACTTCCACATACAACATTGTGCCACTTAGGAGTGGGTCAACTTATTCTGAACCCACGTGAACGTTGTGGGTTTGAATGGTTATCAGGCAGGAGAGACTACAGCAAAGGGTGCAGAGAAAGAAAGGTGAAGTGTAATGAACAGACAGGATGGGAGTACAGCAGAAAAGGACAGAGTAAACAAATGATAGAGAGTGTGAGAGCAAGGAGTGGTGTGTGAGAGAGACATTCTAATGAAAGCTGCATACAGTGAGCCTGATCTTTGTCCCAACTAGGCTGGTGTAACTTAATGGCTTCTGTGGAGTTACTCCTGATTTGCAACGCTGGAACTAAGTTCAGGTTCAAACACAATAGATCTACAGGGTACCTGCTTAGAGGATTCCTACCTGCGGGGGATTTTCGACCCCAAACTCAGAGAACAGGCTGCCCCATAGCTAGGCATGGAAGGATTAGATTTCTATCAGTAAATGTCTATAAACATCAATTTCACCATACAAAAACAAACTGACAGAAAAATATTTCCATCGATAATTGAAATCTACAGATAGACAAAGGAAGAAAACTGCTACCTGAGAACTTAGTAGAGTTTGATTTAAGAATGTTTACTTTGTACATGTTGACATGTGATGTTGACAATTTATGTTTTAATGGTTATAAAGCCTGAACATTTTGAATCTTAATATCTACTGCTGTTAAATAATTATTGTCTAAGCCCCCCAATAATTTCCTACAACTCTGAAAATTTAAATTGATAAACATCTAAGAAAAGCTTACAAATAAACATCCATTTTATCCCATTAAAATAAAAGATTGAATTCTGCCAAGCCTACCCATAGCTATTCATTCATAGGGTTTGGGGTTTTGGGGGGCTTTTTTAATGCTCAGGGCAGAAGAAATAGGTTTAAATTCCAGGATATATCTCAGGATAAATCGCAGAGTCAAACTAGTTATGTAAATTCCAAAAATAATTAAACTGGTTCACAATCCATGGGCTCCACAGAGATTGCCTATTCCTCGTTAGATTCACATTCTTCCCTCGTCCCCTGTGCCAATAGTATCCTAACCCACCACCTGTCCCAACACATTGCCGTCCTTACAACCTACTCCACTGTAGCAGACCCAGCATGTGTCATCAGCAAGGATAGAACCCAAAACTTTCAACACAAAAATCTCAAGCCTCAGAAATCTCAAGCTAAGGGAGTGTGACACCATTATCATGTGGTTGTAGAAGGCTTTTATCCTTTTTGCGAGCCAGTCACTAGAGGGAAGCATGATCACACCGACTTAGTCAGTGTGTTACACCAAAGTCCTTCTTCCCCCCAGCTCTAAATTTTTTATACCAACAATTAGGGTGACCAGATAAGATAGCATGTGTGAATAATTGGGACAGGGGGTGGGGGGCAATAGTCATCTATATAAGAAAAAGCCCAGAAGTTGCCAATTCCCCTTCAAAAAGTCAGGCCTGATTCCTTTCATATAGGCAGGTTTTACACTAGCATAAGTCCATTGACTTCACTGATTTATACTAGTGTAAGCGAGAAGAGAATTAGGCCTTGCATTTCTAATGACAGAAATTGTAGATGGTGTAATTATGAATAGATTGTAGCTTTTATCCCCATTTTACAATAACTATACTCCTGGAGGAGACTTTAAACCATCACCTCCAGCTTCATTCTTTTATTAAACAGACAGGATACAAACCTGCTGTTATCCTCTCTGCAGCCTTTGAAACACAATCAGCTCACAATAAAAACAGGACTTTTCCACCCAGGTTTGTAAAAATGGGTTTTTGACAGGTAATTTTGCTTTGTGTTGGTCCTGTTGTGAGTAATTTAACATTAGCTCAGGGGGAGGGGAAGGGATGTGAAAAGATTGTGCAGCCCATGTAAAATTTAGCTTGTAATGTGCATGTTGTTAAACATACATTTTCCCCCTTCCCACGTGTTGGACCGTTGATGTTAATGGCAAATCTCTTCTAGGCTTTGCAGGGCTGGGCCAGAGTGGGGAATAGAGACTCTGCTCTTTTTGTGTAATAGAATGATTAGATCTGACTTCATGTATTTGATGTGTGGGGGCTGATTTCCTGTACATTGCTTCACTGGGTCTTCCATTTTCTACTTCTGTCCTGGAAACCTAAGCCTGATTTTTTTGGTTCTTGTCAAAGATCAGTTGCCCTCTTTTCCCATCTCCTGACTTGTTTAGCTGCTCAGATACCATCATGGATTTTCTCTCTTAATTCCTCAGTGTTTTAAACCGCACACCTGTGCACCTGGTCCATGAAATCATATTAGTGGATGACTTCAGCGATGATCGTAAGTGACTCTCCATATCTTAGCCACCAGTAGCTAGACTGCACATCACAGGTCTGTGCTGGGTTGGGGTGACAGAATAAGCAAAGCCCTGTAGGGATGGGGAAAGACAGCCCTATGTGGGTGGTGGCAGTACTTGGGAGCTGTATTACCTTTCCCATATAGCCCCCTTTTCCAATGGGCCAGGGAATGGAGGGTGTGGGACTGGGCATGGAGTCAGAGACAGATTCCTTAAGCTGGAAGAACTTCGTAAATTGCATTTTCCTGTTTATGCTCTTTGTTTAATTTTTTGCTTTAACTCAGGACAGACAGTACAGTGAGGTTGGTCAGCTTCATTTTCTGTTTATAGTCAGTTTCACTTTCTGGTTTCCAGTCACTAAAGGGACATTGTCTGGGTGAAAATCTGGCTACAAATTAAGGCTGTGTACTAGGAAGCTCTGAGAAAACCCAAGGACCAGCAGAACCACGTCCAAAAGTTGTCTTTGTCTTAAAAAAAGCTCTAAAGGAAATAATTGTTTCTTTAAAACAAACAAACACATTTCCATGCAGAGCTTGCAGTAGAACTGAGTGGGGAAAGGGTTTTCCATCTGGTGAAAAATTTTGAGATTTCCAAAAAAAAGAAACCAGTTCCAAAAGGGATGTTTTGACAATTTCAAAACATTTAAAAAACTTTTTTTTTTAAATAGGAAATTCATCATAATTGACCCTTTCTCCTGAAACTTTTCAGTTCTGAAGAATCAGCATTTTCCTACCAAAAAACATTTCATCGTAAAATTCCTATTCAGTTTTAGTTTGCAGCCCATAGTGTTGCAGCACTGTGCTGGTGCATGAGACTCTGAAAGTCACTTTGTCTAAAATCAGATGTAAAACTGACTGTTTTCATTTTCCATGCGCAAAAAGTATGTAAGTAGCTTATAAGGTAGAAAATCAATATAGATTTGTGAGAGGCTATCAGTTTTCTTAATCTCAGGTGCTGTTAGGAAGGTTTTTTTTTAAGATTTTGAACCTGATAGTTTAAATTTCCCTTTATACAAAGGGTTGGGTTGCAAATGCTGCATGACAATTTCAAATTCCAAAAGAGAGAACCTGTTTTAATTGAAATTAAAAAAACATTTCTGTTCACAGTAGGCCTGATTCTGATCCCACACCAGTTTTACACTAGTGTTGTTCTGTTGTGCTAGATCTGATTCTCAGTTACACAGCTGTAAATCTAGAACACCTTTCGACTTTAGTGGAGCTATTCTAGATTTGCACCATTGTACCGGAGAGAAGAATCTCACTTCAAAGAAGTAGCTTCTGATTTTCTCTGGTGTAAGGGACAGTGGAATCAGATCCGTTTGTTGACCATTTATAGCACAGTGAGCCAACTACAGCTGTATCATAAATGGTGCTGAAAATTACACATTCAATTCCATTACACCAGTTTTACACTGTGTAACTCCATTGAAGGCAGTGTGCCAGATCCTCAGCTGGTGTAAATAGGCATAGCTCCATTGACTTCAGTAGAATTATGCCAGTTGATCCCAGCTGAGGATGAGGCCCAATGATGTTACTCTGGTTTGACTGAGTGGATAATGGGGTGGGCTGTAGAGTGTAAAAGAATAAGAAAACAGGTTTAATTGATACACTGAATGCTCATTACATTACTTTAACTCACACACCAAGGATCTGCAAAGTGTAGCAGGAAAGCAACTAAAAGGAGGGTGTAAAATACACATACCCATTTTCCAACAAATGTACTCTCTACCTGCCAACACTCGAAGGCTATAAATGGGATGGTTGAAGTGCATATTAAGCACAAAGGGTCTGATTCTGATCTCATACTGACATAAGAACCTAATTCAGAAGCCACTGAAGTAATTGAAAATACTCCTGTTGAATTCAGAGAGTTTTGGATCAGATTCTATATCAAGAACAACTACACTGAAATGAGAGGAATTACACTGATGTGAAACTATTGTGACTGAGATAAGAAGCAGGTCCAGAGCTTTTAAATCTGCTGGAATAGATGAGGATAGGTGTGATGTTTAAGGGCTAGAATAAGTAAATGATAGTTATTTGACTAAAAAATACAAGGCACTTGCTTTCCTAAAGAAGGACAATAGTTGGGTTAGATCTTCATCTACATCAGAACTCCACATGGGACAAGATGGGGAGAGGGAGGAAAAGTAGCTTTAAGCCACCTTTGTGCTCCTCTTTGTCCCTGGTGTATCAGAGGTCAGTGTGATGCCTGTATAACTTACAGCAACCTCACGGCTGCTCTACATTGAACTTAGCTGCAACAGCCCCCTACGTTCTACTGCTGGGATTGCCAGAGTGCAGTAGTGCTCCATTTATCCCTTCCTTTCACCTTGGCCATGCCCTTTAGGCTACCCGAGGGTTTTCCTGCCTCGTGAGGGAATAGAGAGACAAGGTGGGTGAAGTAATATCTTTTATTGGACCAACTTCTGTTGGCAAGAGAGACAGGCTTTTGACCCACACGCAGCTATTCTTCAGGTCTATTCATGTGGCTGCTTAGGTTGCTTTTAAAGTTGTTTTGCAGCTCTAGAGTTATCTAAATCTATGCTAGTGTAAATGAGGTCAGAATCCAACATAAGCATCGATTCTCCTCGCCCACTGATTGTACATTGTAATTCCATTGGGCCATATACTCAGCCATCATAAATCCATGTAAGTCCATTGAAATAAATGGACCTCCACTGATTTACACCAACGAGATATCTGGCTCATTGACGTCAGCAGCGTCACTCCGTTACTTCAGCAGCATCACTGGTGTGTGATCAAAATCAAACCAAGTTTCTATTTGAGGTGCCATCCATCAAAAAATAACCCTTCCTCCCCTCTTAATTACCCTGTGAGGTCCACGTCTTTTGTGAAAGTTATAGCCTCAATGCTGATGAGTTCTGTGCCTCTGTTTGTGTTTCCAAAGCTGATGACTGCCGTTTACTAGGCAAGTTACCCAAGGTGAAATGCTTGCGCAACAGGCAACGAGAAGGTAAGATCCTGTTGGTCAAGCTGCAGGTGGGTGGCAAGAAAGAGGGAAGTTCATGGAGGTGGGAGAGGGATGAATGCCCAGTTGAGTTGACAGGAGTGACTGTGTTGGGGTGATGTGGTCACAGGAAAGGTCTACCGGACTTCTGCAAAAATCAGTGACTCTTGGCTCTGAGGGGTAAGAGCACTAATAAAAAGAGATGTTCAAAGGGGCCAGGAATCGAAATGGATTCACCCCCACTCAAAGAGATTGGACCTATTAAGATATTCAATGAGGCTCAGCTGCAGCTTATTAGCCAGAAAATTAGAACAGGCAAAACAAAGCCCGGGGACTTCTTTTTAAAGCTGTTTGTTCTAATGAAACAGACGAGATCAACTCCTGCTGCCTCCATGGGAATTTAAAAAAAATGTAAATTAATTATATTTTAAAGATTAAGAAGATCCATAAGGAGGATGAACGTATACCCTGGGGGGCTATTGCTGGAGACCTCTTGCTGGATACACTTTTCCACCCAGCCCCAGAATCTAAATGGATATTTTCTAATGCCGCTTTGGAGTATTAAAAAAAACAAATAACAAAGAAAGTTGTTAGTGGCGAACCAAAGACATGAGTTATAGTAATTTTGTGGATGGGGGGGAATAGGGACACTGACGAGTAGAGAGGGTTTATCTGATTATTCTCTGTTTAGGCTGGATTTGCTCTGTTAGACTGGTGTCAATCTGGAGTAGCCCTACTGATGTCAGAGGAGTTCTCTGCATTGACACTGGTGTAAGTGAGATCAAAATCTGGTCATCTCTCTATATCTGTATTTGGATTTCTGTCTTTCTTTCTCCCAGCCAAACCGTGACAGCCCACCACATCGCCCCCCTATACGTACATGCTCCTTCATGGCATCAGAGGGCCCTGACCCAGTGGAAACCTGGCGGCTCTGCTGCAGATGTTGATATGTAGGGAGTCAGGAATTGGGAACCCAGCCTGGAGGGGCCACATCCGCTTGTACACCACAGAGTTATACTCCATCAAAGCTCTTTGCACCCTGTCTGTAGGCAGTTGGGACATGGGTGTGGTGGAGATGATAGGTCCCTGGCTAGAGGAGGAAGCCTGAAGCTGACATAGAAGTTGTAGAGTGCCATCTGAGTGGAGCCTCCATTCTCCAGTTCATAAGGATATCCCCAGAAAATCCCATAGTCACTCAGGTTGCCCAGGTTCCAGGGTTTGGCCCTCTATCTGTCTGTCTGTCTGTCTGTCGCTCTCGCTCTCCAGGTTTGTCTCAGTCCCTTTCCTTCAGGTTTTTGTAACATAAGAATCAATGGGCTCCTTCTGCTTGTCCCTGAGATGATGCTTCTTGCCTTTGTAACTCTTCTGTTTCCTAGTGTCCATCAGTTCCTCGTTGTCTCCCCTCACCCCACCACTACCACAGACTACTCTTTTCCAGCACTAACTCCATTCTTGTGTCCCCATTTAGCACTTTCAGCTATACCTGGTCAAGGTGCAAGTCCTTCTGTTTGTGAGGTTCCATCTAGTTAGTTAATCCATACTGCTAATTTGAGAATGGGCAGTATGCTGGAGAAATGAGCATGGAGGAGCCATTTCACTGTTGCATATATGGTAGATATCATACACACAGAGACAATGGAGCGATGTAACTAATGGAAGGAGGGCTTTGTGTTCATCTTTAGAGATAAAAAATTAACCAAACAATTGAGCCCTAAATCTGTGTGTCTGAGTAGTTCCTTATGGACTGTAGAATCATGGCTAGATATACTCACTGCATCTAGCTCACTCTCTCTCTCTCACACACACAAATATCCATGTCCTACATCTGCTAACACCTAGGTGGGTTAATTGCATTACAATGGACACTGTAGGCTTGTTGCCCTTTAGGACCAGCACTTGAGATTTCCTGTCCTTGATAAAAGATGTGTTCCTGCTGAGCATTCCTAGATGCTGACCATCAGTGCCACGTGGGGCAAGACATCAGCGGGTCAGTAGATGGATCCAGCAGTGGGAAGTCAAGATGAATTTTAGGGATTAGAGAGAGAGACATATACATGGACTGACACTACAGTTACGGACTGTTCTACATCCCCACACCCAGCGCCCATGGACATCAGTGGGTTCTTCACTGGTGGATTCACTGAAGACACAAACCAAAACCACAGGCTTAATAAGGAGATCCACTCACTCCATGTGGGGGAGGCATGTAGATGGATGGTGGTGGTGTGATAAAATATTTGTTCAAATTCCTCTCTCCTTTGTCACTGTTACACACACATTGCAAACTGAATTAAGTTCACATTAGATTATTGTACCTGCAGGGGTTTCTGAAGCATTTTAAGTCTTATTTTTTCCCCCAGGAAAGTGGCAGCAGAAATAACTGCATGAATTAAGAATTGGTGTAAATACCATAAATCATTCATCTTAAAGGGCCCTTTTAGATTACATTGGAAATCAAGGTTTCTTGATGACCTTGAAAATGGGGGAGGTGGCTCACACACACCGAACCCAGGTATGTATATGTGGGACGGAGGATGGGTTAGGACACAAGCGGCCTTTCTGTGTGTAGGAGTGTGCTTCTGGGGAGCCCACTAACCCCCTTCATAGAGACACACATGCAATCTGTGTTGCACCTGAGTTTGCATGTATCTGAACTGATTTAGTTGGGGTTGGTCCTGCTTTGAGTAGTGGGTTGGACTAAATGACCTACTGAGGTCCCTTCCAACCCTAATCTTCTATGATTCTGTGAACAGGTTTGATCCGGTCCCGAATCCGAGGGGCACATGTGGCAAAGGCAGGAGTCCTGACCTTCCTAGACAGTCACTGTGAGGTGAATAAAGACTGGCTGCTGCCTCTCCTGCAGAGGATCAAAGAGGTAAGTGTCCCAGGAAAACAGATTGCCACTCAATTAGCACAAGTCTTGGCAAAATCCACTGTCCCTCCTTGTTTAACCATGAGCGGCTCCTCATATGGCCAGTGACAGACATGTCTCTGAATATGCAGGGGGCTGACCTTCATTGGGATGCCTGCCAAGGTGTTCTGTCTTCTGTCTAACCTTTCTTTAGCATGCACCTAGAGTTTTCTCTCTCTTTCCTATTCCATTGGTGGTCCCAGTCGGCTCAGTTCATCCCTGATGTAACGCTACTGAAGTCATAAGGATTTCCCCATGTGTGCAATAGTAAGTCAATTCCAGCAGAAGATGGGTATACTACAGAAAGAGTAGGCAAGAAACTGGACAATCATAGAATCATAGAAGATTAGGGCTGGAAGGGACCTCAGGAGGTCATCTAGTTCAACCCCCTACTCAAAGCAGGACCAACCCCAACTAAATCATCCCAGCCAGGGCTTTGTCAAACCGCACCTTAAAAACCTCTAAGGATGGAGATTCCACCACCTCCCTAGGTAACCCATTCCAGTGCTTCACCACCTTCCTAGTGAAAACGTTTTTCCTAATATCCAACCTAGACCTCCCCCACTGCAACTTGAGACCATTGGTCTTTATTCTGTCATCTGCCACCATTGAGAACAGCCTAGTTCCATCCTCCCTGGAACCCCCTTTCAAGTAGTTAAAGGCTGCTATCAAATCCCCCCTCATTCTTCTTTTCTGCAGGTTAAACAAACCTAGTTCCCTCAGCCTCTTGTCATAAGTCCTGTGCTCCAGCCCCCTACTCATTTTTGTTGCGCTCCGCTGGATTCTCTCCAACTTGTCCACATCCTTCCTGTAGTGGAGGGCCCAAAACTGGACACAGTACTCCAAATGAGGCCTCATCAGTGCTGAATAGAGAGGAATAATCATTTCCCTCAATCTGCTGGCAATTTGCTCCTACTAAAGGAGCCCAGTATGCCATTAGCCTTCTTGGCAACAAGAGCACACTGTTGACTCATATCCAGCTTCTTATCCACTGTAACCCCCAAGTCCTTTTCTGCAGAACTGCTGCCTAGCCTATCGGTCCCCAATCTGTAGCTGTGCATGGGATTCTTCCATCCTAAGTGCAGGACTGTGCACTTGTCCTTGTTGAACCTCATCAGATTTCTTTTGGCCCAATCCTCTAATTTGTCGAGGTCACTCTGTATCCTATCCCTGTCCTCCAGCGTATCTATCACAACCCCCAGCCTAATGTCATCTGCAAACTTGGTGAGGGTGCAATACACTTCATCCTCCAGATCATTAATGAAGATGTTGAACAAAACCGGCCCCAGCACCAACCTCTGGGGCACTGTGCTTGATACCGGCTGCCAACAAGACATCGAGCCATCGATCACTACCCATTGAGCCCAGTGATCTAGCCAGCTTTCTATCCACCTTATAGTCCATTCATCTAACCCATATTTTTTTTAACTTGCTGGTAAGAATACTATGGGACACAGTATCAAAAGCTTTGTTAAAGTCAAGGTATATCACGTTCACCGCTTTCCCCACATCCACAGAGCCAGTCATCTCATCACAGAAGGCAATCAGATTGGTCAGACATGACTTGCCCTTGGTGAATCCATGTTGACTGTTTCTGATCACCTTCCTCTCTTCCAAGTGCCTCAAAATGGATTTCTTGAGTAACTGCTCCATGATTTTTCCAGGGACTGAGGTGAGGCTGACCAGTTTGTAGTTCCCCAGTTCTTCTTTCTTCCATTTTTTGAAGATGGGCACAATATTTGCCTTTTTCCAGTCATCTGGGACCTCCCCTACAAGTTTTCAAAGATAATGGCCAATGGCTCTGCAGTCATATCAGCCAACTGCCTCTGCACCCTCAGATGCACTGCATCTGACCCCATGGACTTGTACGTGCCCAGCCTTTCCAAATGGTCCTGAACCTGTTCTTTCACCACTCAGGGCTCCTCACCTCCTCCCCAGTCTGTGCTGCCCAGTGCAGTAGTCTGGGAGCTGACCTTGTCTGTGAAGACAGAGGCAAAAAAAGCATTGAGTACTTCAGCTTTATCCACATCCTCTGTCACTAGGTTGTCTCCCCCATTCTGTAAGGGGCCCACACTTTCCCTGACCTTCTTCTTGTTACTAACTTACCTGTAGAAACCCTTCCTGTTATCCTCACGTCCCCTCCTAGCTGTAACTCCAATTGTGATTTGGCTACAATGTGTGTGTGTGCAAATCAAACTAGCTGAACCCAGGGTCCCTGTTGCAGTAGCTGAGAGGCAAATGCTGAGTGGTGCAAGGGAAATAGGTGGGCATTGCTCCACCAGACTTTTCAATTAGGCTTATGTAAAAATGCCCAATACTGATGATTTAGGGGAGAGATGGCTCTTTGAATAGGGCTGAATTTAATTTCATGCTAATTAAGCTTTAATAAATTGATTTAATGGGTTTAAATTCTGCTGATTTCACAGCAGACAATGACATTCTCCTTCCACTAGAAACACCTCACCCTGACCTCCACAGCATCTTGTCATTCAAATAAAAGGTTGTATGATCTTGTGGGTTCAGCATAGCGACTGGAAATAAGGAACTCCTCAGCTCTGCCACTGACTCCTGTGACCTTGGACAAGTCTTCACCACTATGCCTGAATTTCCCCCTCTGTAAAATGGGAATATTACTGATGCACATCACAGGGACATAGCATGCCGATTTTACTTAGCTGGGTGGTTAACTGTGCTTGGAAGATAAGTGGTTATGGATCCTTAGAAGAATCATTATTGTTACTATTATCAGAAATGTGTGTACCCAAGTAAATACTATTATTCATTATTAAAACAGTTATTGGTATGTTTTATTAAGAAATATATGAACATATATTTGGGGAACTGGTGCATATAGGGGTGAAATACCTTGTCTAGGGTCATAATATTATGTCAAAATGTGCTCGTTTTGCTGTTACCCTGCCCCTTGTCTCTTTCGTCACTCTGCTGTATCTTATCACACACCTACCTTGCCCCTTGTCATAAACCTATGCTGTTCCATGTGGGCAAATCCCATCATCCGTGTGGAGCCCCATTGATTTTATGGGGGCACAGATCCAGATTAAGTTCTTCACCTGTGAGCTCCCAGGGACAGACTGCCTTTTTACTATGTTTGTACAATGCCTCGCCCAATGAGGTCTCTGATTTCTGACTGAAGGTGATATTACAATACATCTAATAAATGCTGATGTAATAAAAATGGCACATTATGGATTATAATTCTTATGAAATTATTATAATATATTGTTAAATTTCACTTGAACTCAGCTCTGACCTGCCCATGTACAGGGTCTTCCACTAAAGTTTATTTCACTGATCATTTTTCACCCTGGGAATGGCCTTTTAACACTCCCCCCCCCCCCCACACACACACATTTCCCTACCCCAGCCAAACCCTCCCTGCATTTCAATTCTAAACCTCAAGAGCAGCAGTATCTTTCTCATAGGAGGCATTTGATATGTTATGGCAGAGTGAAACTGAGCAGGAAGGCAGTCAGAACTGCATTTCCCTTGCAGTGCTGGGGACCGTAGCTCATGTTCTGAGTCGATGTGATAGATTAATGTGGATACCAAATGCAGCTGTGCCATAGGAATTTCATTACCAGAGAGCGGCAGGAGCATGGTTTGAATGTAACATTAAAGCCAAACGTCACCTCTGCTAATTTCTTATTTGTAATCCTTTTTAAAAGTCATGCATGGCTTGAAGTAGAAGTTCAGTTAACTTTAGTTACCCTGCCTGGTATGTCACTCCCTAGATGGGCCTTTGTTGAAGAATGCTGATGACCTTTTGGGCCAAGTGAGGTCATTGTGAAGTAGGACTTAAAGGGATAGAAGAAGGCTTGGTGGCTTAATCCACTGAGAGGTCCCCTCTTATGGGAACCTTGATTTTAATCCTGGTTTGGACAAAGATAGCCAGGTGGGTTGATCCTAAATCCTCGTAGGCATTTTCCCTAGCTTGCTAAGCCGCCACATAGGCATGGTTGATGCACTCAGTGGTCTATGAGTCTGGAATAGCAGGGATTGTGGCAGGTCAGTAGTGAAGGGTGTTGACAGAGCTGCGTGTGGAGACCAAGGGCTGGGACAACAGGCGGTGCTGTGAGTCAAGATAGGGATGCATTAGAGGAAAGATGTCTGAGGTTCTTAGAAATGGAGCAGTGCTTCAATTAGGATTTAGGTGCCCATTCAATAGTGTCTCTGTTACCAGGCTCATTGCATCCATTCTTTACACGGGGTTAAGACACTGATCACTGGACTGTATGAAATGTTACTGCTGCCACCTTCAGGCAGGTGCTGGAAAGACAATCAGCCAATTCCCTGCCATGTTCTTTTACAACGGGGATTAATGTTATATAAAAAGGCTTTTCTTACTTTGTTACTGGCAGGAATTGTCTGTTTTCTTGTAATAAAATGTAAGTCTCAAGAAAATTAGGAGTGACTGGCCCAAAATGAATCTGATTCCACTCCCAGCACCACTCCACTGTTCATGTCACTTCTCATTTTTCGTTGGGCAAAGCAGCTGTTCAGGCAGGTTTCTGGGTGTTCGGCAAATGCCGAAATAAAAGGAGTTCTGTGTGTGTGTGCATGCATACATGCATCAATGACAAATGGACACAGATTCCCAAACACACTGTGAAGCTTTTCTCTACGCAGATTGCTTCTACCTCTGATGGATACATGGTGTCAGTCTCTCTTATGCTTGAACAACACTTATATAGCTCATTATTTTGTCTGAGTGGGTGCCTGTGTCTGTCTGTCTGAGGCGTGAATCTGTGCCTGAGATTGTCTGAGTGGGAGTGTATATCTGAATGTTTGTGTGTGTACCCGAAGGTGTGCGTGTGTGTGTGTAAGGGAGTGTAAAAGCATGTGTGAGTGTGTGTGTGTGAGTGAGAGAGAGAGAGAGAGAGAGAGAGAGCATGCGCATGTTCCAAGAGTGTTTGTGTTTAACTGAAAATGCGTAGGCACACGGTCTCTCGTTTTTATTTATAGAGCTATATCTAAAACCATTACCCATTTATTTAAACTAAATAACTTTTCTTAAAATGTAATTATCAAGCCCAAGGCATTTTTACAGTAAGAATCAATCTTCAGCTCACCTGAAAATTGGCTTTTGCTAATGCCACTATAATGAACCAGCGGATGGTAACGTTCCACTTCCAGCCGAAGCCCCTTACAAAGTTTTGCATTTTCTCCTAGTCTTAGGAGAGAGATCTGAGGTGGAATGTTAAGTTATAACTTTGCATTAATCCACCCAAAGGAAGAAGGATGTCCACTGCCTTCCGGCTAACCATTAGAACTAATGGGAGGTCAACATTGGTGTCTGTAGCCCCGAATAGCTGGAATACTTTTCCTTTTCTATTGAAATATATTATTTGATTTTTAAGAACATTCTAAAGGGACAATGCTTGGTTGATTTAGGGATATAATTCAGTTTGTGTTGCAAGATGTGTTCATGGGTTTTTATTCTAATTAAGAGTTTGAGGATTTTGGGGGAGGGGTATAGATGTAAACATGCTCTTGAAATGTTTGCAACCCCAATAGGGCAACATTGTGCTAGCATAGGAGAACCAGAAGGTGAAACTGACTAAAGAAAAAATTGATTATAAATCAAATAATAACAAATATGCTTATAATAAGTGCCTTTCTTTTCAGAATCTCAAAGCCCTTTGTGAAGCCTCGGTAAGTATCACTATCCCCATTGTATAGATGTGGACACTGAGGCACAGAGAGGCTAAGTATGACACTGAAAGCTAATCTCTGCAGTGTTTCACTCAGATGAGAAATGCAGAGATGTTCATGTGGATTTTCTTGTAAGAACCTTTGCTTTGTAATGAGGATGAGTGGAATCCAATCTGGGCATGAATTTTAGCTCTCTAAATGTGTTCATGAGCAAGTTGCTCATGGTAAAATGATTAATATAATGACCAGACATTGTCATTCACCTTCAACATGAGTTTCATACACAATATCCTCTGATTTCCTCTCAACCCTGGGTTTAAATCATTTTACTCCGTCTCGTGGGGACCTTCCTTCAGCCAGTAGTTGTGACTGTAGTTTGAGTTCATCGGTGCCATTCTTTGGGTCAAACAGAAAGCAACCTTGAGACACCCTCTAAGAACATAAGAACGGCCATACTGGGTCAGACCAATGGTCCATCTAGCCCATCTAGGGGCTTCAGAAGGTAACAGAACAGGTAATCATCGAGTTATCCAGCCCATCGTCTAGTCCCAGCTTCTGGCAAACAGCAATCCCTGCCCATCCTGGCTAATAGTCATTGATAGATCTATTCTCCATGAATTTATCTAGTTCTTTTTTTTAACCCTGTTAGAGTCTTGGCCTTCACAACATCCTATGGCAAGAAGTTCCACAGGTTCACTGTGCATTGTGAGAAGACATACTTCCTTTTGTTCATTTTAAACCTGCTTCCTATTAATTTAGCTTGGTGACCCTTAGCTCTTGTGTTATGAGAAGAAATAAATAAAACTTCCTTGTTAACTTTCTCCACACCAGTCATGATTTTATAGACCTTTGTCATAGACCCCCTTAGTCTCTTTTCCAAGATGAAAAATCCTAGTCTTATTAATCTCTCCTCATATGGAAACTTTTCCATACCCCTAATCAGTTTACTGCCCTTTTCTGTACCTTTTCTCTCCTCAGCCTCTTGCTGATTCAGTCATCCAGAGATCAGAACTGAGAAATGGACAGAGATCTTTGATTTCATACTGCAGAGTAGAGCTGGTCAGGGCATTTTCCATTAATTTTTTTTACTTGAAAATGCTGATTCATCTCAACTGTAACTGTTTGTGAAACATCATCAGGCTCAGCAAATCTCCTGACTTGAAAAAATGTTTAGACAAAAAGTTTTAAAATAATCAAAATGTTCATTTTGACATTTTCAAAATGAAAACATTGAGTTTTCTGGTTAGAAACAAATTTTCATTTAGAAATTTAAGCTCTGAAAACTGAAAAAAAAATTTAAAAAGAAAAAAAGGTTGAAATCTAAATGAAATATTACAACATGATTTCATTGACCCCAAATGAAAAAATGATATTTTGGGTTGTGTTTGTCAGATTTTGATGTTTTGTCCTGATTTGTGATAAGAAAAATGTTGAATTCTTCAAAAAATATTCTTGGGATAGAAAAAAAAATTCCTGCCCATCTCTAGTGCAGAGCACTAACCTCAGGGACCACTTATTTGGCTTTCTGTTCTGTATTGATTGGACTCTTGTATTAAGGGTTTTTAAACAATTTTAAAAGCTCATCATGCTGGGAAGACAGGAGATAGAATAGCTTCAAGCAGAATGGTGTGGTGTTTGAGGCAAAGGTTCAGGCCCAAGGCGGGGTGTCAGGGTTCTCTAGTCTCTGGCACTGACTTTGGTCAAACCACTTAGGAATCAGTCTTGCTCCCATTGGAGTGATTGAGAGTTTTGCCATTGACTTCATCAGGAGTAAGATTGGGTCTTTAACCTCTTGTGCCTCAGTTTCTCCATCTACCATATGGGAATAACAATACTTACTGACATGACAAGAGTGTTGTGATGCTTCATTCATCAATATCTGTTGAAGTGCTTTGAGATTCTCGGATAGACAGTGTCATAGAAATGCCAAGAATTATTCCGATTTATAAAACCTGAGTCCCCAATATGGCCGAACAGCGCAGCTTTCAGTGCTCAGCTCCCTTGTTCTGTGACTGCACCAGAACATAGCTCCTCTTTGTTAGGACTGATTTCTAAAACAAAATCTTTTCTCAGAGTGAGGGATCAAGCCTATATGTGCTAAGATGCATTTGTCTGAATGTCTGTGAAAAGCAATTTGATCTGGTGAGGGGAAAAGCTTGAAATTTGAGCTATAATTGGAGTTTGGGATTTTTTAAAAGAAAAATGAAGATAAGAGACCAGTCAAAGCTGTCAAAATCTCATCTTCCTGTAGATATTTTTGTCCCTAGCTGTTTGTATAATCTCTTCACTCATAACAAGATGGTAATTAAATCACCAGTACCAAATATTTAACATCATTTCATTCCTTTTTAACCCCCTTCTCCTCCTTTGGCAAAAGCAGTGTTGTATTGTGTAATTATGTAGTATTTTTTATATATATTTAACTAGCTGGCTGGCTTTGTTTTGTCTGTATATTTTAAACTGTTTGCTTGTGGCTTAACTTTTGAAATTCAATAAAAAGAATTGAAAGGAGATGGGGGGGATAAATTGATGATTTGTAAAATAAGGATGGAGTTTTGTACTGAGATAAAGATTCCTGATCCAAATTCAGTATAAGCCCCCACCCCTCCAGCCGATACAGTCTGGGTTTCTTTCTGAGGGAATTTAGAGCTAGTGAAAGATGCTGGATTGACAGCCTTGGAGACTAAGTCCTCTGTTCATAATAGGGGAAGCATAAGCTTCCCCACACATCACCCTGGCAGTGTACCCTCAACCTGTCCTCTAGGTAGGAGAGTGTCTGAGCGGATGCTTCCATTCAGCCGTTAACCTTTCTGATAAGACCGCCAACAAGGATAAGAATTGCTTTTATGATATGGACACCTGTCCACCAGAAAGTGGATTGAAACCAGGAGTTCCAGCCAGTGAACACAGCTAAGAATTTGGCTTTGCCCTTGATTTGTCTGTCCTGTGGATCAATAAAGGACTCCAGACCTCAGTGGCAAATTAGCTTCCTCAAATCTTTGCCCATAATACAAGTTTTCCCACCAACCTGCTTCTGAAGTGGCTTCTAAGGAGAAGCTATACCAGGTCAATAGTCACAGGTTGTTTTGTTTCTTGTTCTCAGGATCCAACCCGTGTGGTGAGTCCAGTTATCGACATCATCAACTTGGACACTTTTGCATACGTGGCAGCTTCCTCGGACCTGAGAGGAGGTGAGTCTGAGTAGAGCTCACTCCCTCTCGGATGATGCTGATCAGTCAGGTACTGTGCTCAGCAGACACTGGCAGAGGGAAGCGACTGACTCACTGTGAAAGGAGGCACTGAGTTGGAGTTCACTACTTCAAGGATTATTTATAACACTGTATACACAGCTATTTTGTGCAAGGCAGCCCTTCATAGCACTGATTTGAGGGAATGGAGTTCATTACTAGGGTGCAGTAGGGATGTATCATGTCTAAGCTAACCCCTCAGAGCAGTGAAAAGAAGGTGTCATTGAAGGGGAGGGGTACAGAGGAATTAGAATTGGATTGCCATGCAGTATCTCCACAGCTATAGTTTGATTTGTTAACTGAAGTCCCCTTCTGAGCTTTGCACGTTTCTGGTTGCCTGAGTCCCCACTGTGTCACTCCAGGTGTATGCCAGTGTAAAACCAACATGACACAGTGAATAATCAGGTCCTGAAATATGACTTCCCCTTGCTAAATGCCAATTCCCTTCTTGGAGAATGCTGTTCTCTGATTATTCTGAGAAAAAATGGCACCTTTCCTTGTTTTTGTGTTGCACCCCTTGAGTTTTTTACTTATATCCTGGGATTTCTCTAGAAAGTGCCAGCTAATGCCCCGTGTAGGGACCATCAGCCATGCTTGGTCATCTAGTAGTTTTAACACAGAGACAAATGGAAGTTATGATGAGACTAATGACAGATTTGTGCCAGAGAAGACATAGCCCATACTGAAGTCCAATCTCTATGGTCTCTGCAGAATCATGTAGGGCTATATGAACCACGACTGTATTCTGGTATGGCAATTTATACATTTCTATAAACAGAACCAAAGTCATTCTTCAAGTTCAGACAGGTTTGGCTCAGTGCTTCTTTGCAACAATCTTTGATCCTCTTTCTCAAGATGGGGGCCCAGCAGGTCAGGCAGCCTCTAGTTTGTACCTGGCATGCCACTCCCTGCAAACTTGCTGGTTCTCTAAGATTCCTGTCTCTGTGCCCCTTTGTGCTCTGCATCTCCCTGCCCCAGAACACATGACATTTCTTACTTGCTTCGAGAATGAACCAGGATTGTGCAGTGAAGGAGGCTGTTGTTTGAGGGGCCCTGTTTATTTGTTGCAGAGTTGAAAGGTGTGTAGTGAATGAGGCAGGGAACTGCAGAAAGAGAAGGAAGAGTCTCCGGCTTTAGGCAGTTGAATGTTGCTAGGAGAATTGGGTTCTATGCCTGACACAGAGTTCCTGTGTGATGCTTGATGAGGCACTTAAACTAGACTTTTCAGAGACGGTCACTCCTTGTGTGCTTCTCAATTTCTGAGGCCTGGCTTGAGGGCCTAGTGTCTGATTTACAGATCTATTGAGCACTTGCAACTGAAGTTGACAGGAGCTGTGTTTGAACATAACTGAGTGCTACGTAATGCGAAGTACTCTGAAAAATCAGGCCCTGCGTGTCTCAAATGGGCACCCAGAGTTAATGTATACCTTAATGCCTCCATGCCTCAGTTTCCCATCTGTAAAATGAGAACAGTACCATCCCATCATCCTGAAAGGGTGTTGTGAAGGTAAATTCATTAATGCTTGTGAAGCCCACAGGTATCACAGTGATGAGCACCATAGAAAAGCCCATGAGGAAATTAATAATAAATAAATAAGGCCTGGGCCCACAGATTGAATGATGGTAGTAAAATGAAATATTAAATTGCTGATCATCAATTGAGCACTGTCCATTCTGTTCATTGAATGAGGCAGGGCTCCTGTGAAAATAATGGTATGTGCTCATGTAATTAAAGACTGTATCCTAATGCATATGCACAAGGGCGGTGAATTAAGGCTGTACAGGAAACCTTTATTCTGGCACTTCCTGACTTTTGAGTGCTGGACATTGCAACTGCAACTCTCCTTTAATGTCATTTTTTGTTTGTAATATTTAAATATGTTAGATACTGGAATCATCTCCTAAGAGAACTGGCTGCAACCTCATTATTTGGGTCATTTGAAACTGAAGAATAAGAAACAATTCTGTGCTGGCCAGGGGTTGGGTTTGGTGGTCTCCTAGTTTGTGTCCATCTCCAATTTCACTATGGTACATCTTTATGTTGTTTTTAGGGTTTGATTGGAGTCTACATTTTAAATGGGAGCAGCTTTCCCCAGAGCAAAAAGCCAAACGAATTGATCCTACAGAACCCATTAAGTAAGTAGCAAGGCAGGGAAGATGTGTTCTGGGGAAACTGGGTTGAATGGAGGGCTTGCTCCTGTAGACAATGGTGCAGGGCCTTGTCTGATTTTGCCCTTTTCACTTGCAGGGAATTTTGCACATTAAGGACTAGACTCAAAGCCCATTGACATCAATGGAAGACTTTCCGTTGACTTCACTGGCTGTGGATCTGGTCCTGATCATCCTGCCATGCAAAAACAATTGGAGCCCCCTCATAGTTCAGAGAGACCATGAGACCTAAGACAAATCCAATGCATTTTAATTCTACATGTTTGCAGGATGTGACACAGGCCCATAGGAATGGGGCCTGCCCCATCAAAGGGGTCGTACTCCTAAAATGATCCAACCCCTCCACACGACTTCTCTTTGATATTCTCCTCAGATAATCCAGAAGGCAGAAAGTAGCCCTGTTTTGAAATAAAGATCAAACTCACAATGATGGCTTTTAAAAATCCCCCACTGAATAGGCATGGACTTCCCCTCCCTGTTGCAATGGTGCTTTTAATAGGATATCTCCTGGCACAAAGGCCCTTTGAGTAATGTCAAGTAACTAACCCCCAAGTGCTTAATGCATTCTTAGTTCTGAAGACTACAATCAGGGCTGTAAACTCTGGGCTCGTAGGAGTTGTGTAATGAGTGCATTAGGCTGCCTTTAAGTGCCAGGCAGTTTATGATTGACAGAAAAATACCAAGACAGCCAGTTAAATGGCTCTGCCACTTTGAGATGTGTGTCCTTGTTTTGGGTAATAGGAAGATTCATAGATCTATCACTCTGAGAGCAGAATAGAAAGCGAAGGGAAGTGGCTTTTTGTGTGTCTTGGGTTCTGCTCCGGTGTTTGAGTAAGAGCTTGTCTCCCTCTTCCCTTTATATCTCTGCAGGACTCCGATCATTGCAGGGGGGCTCTTTGTGATCGACAAAGCCTGGTTCAACCACCTGGGGAAGTATGACACGGCCATGGACATCTGGGGTGGGGAGAACTTTGGTAAGTCTCTGTTGTTGTGACATGTGGGTCTTCATCCTCTCTTCCTCTCAAGTAGTGTCAAACTAGTACTGGGTCCACTCCCAATGTTCTGAATGGTTTCCCCTAGTTACTTGCCCATGATTCTGATGAAAATATGGGAACCTTTGAATATTTCAAGATGTCCCAACACTGAAAGGGGATGCCATTATTTGTTTATAATACTCCCTCCCTTCCATGGTAATAGATACAATGTTGCTAAATACTCTAACCAAAGATTCTCAACCTGGTGATTGTGAACATGTTACTTGGGAACTAATGGCAATCTCCCATTCCCTCCCTTTCTTACTTTTTTCTTAAAAACATCCAACTATGTTTCTAGCTGTTATGTTCACAAACATAACCTTGAAAATGTGAATGGATGCAGTGATACTTGCCTGAATTTGCAGAGTGCCTGACATAGTAACTCAGGAGTTCTCAACTGGGGGGATTGCAAACAGCTTAGGTACAAGTGATCATCACTTGATAACATTTATAATGTGCAAGCAGCATAAAGTGCAGATCAGTAATATATATATGTGATGCTTCAATGAGGCCAGTTTCACAAAGTTGAAAACAATTATGAGCCAAAATGGCTGGGATGAAGAATTTATCAGAAAGACATGAATGATAATTGGGAACCACTTAAGAACACCTTACCATATGCCCCAAAATCCATAATCAAGGAAGAAGGTTTTACTGGTTAAAAGACCAACTTGATTTAGAATGGAAATGGGGGCATCTGTAAAAATTAAAAGAATAATATATAACAAATTTAAAAAAGGGGAAGTTGACAGTAATGAATATAAATCAGAATTTCAGAATTGTAGAAAATTGGTAAGGGAAGCCAAGGGACACAAGGACATATGGCCTTCAGAGTTAAGGACAATAAGGATGATTTTTAAAAATATGTTGGGAACAAAAAGAATCCTGAAAATGGTATTGATCCATTAATAGATGGAAATGGTTGAATTATCAGAAATAATACAGAAAAGGCAGAAGCATTCAATAAATATTTCTGATCTATATTTGAGGCAAAACAGATGATATAGCTTCAGCATATGATGATGATCACACGCTTTCCATTCCACTCATGTCTCTGGAGAATGTTAAACAGCAGCTACTAAAATTAGAGATTTGTAAATCAGCAGGTCCAGATAACTTGCATCCAAGAGTTTTAAAAGAGCTGATGGAGAAGCTTGCTGGATTGTTAATACATCTTGGAACACTGTGAAAGTTTCAGAAAACTGAAACAAAGCTAACGTTGTGCCAATTTTAAAAAAGGGTAAATGGGATGACCTGGGTAATTATCAGCCTGTTAGCCATCCCAGGCAAGATAATAGAGCATCTGATACAGGATTAAATTAATAAAGAATTAAAGGAGGGTAATGTAATTAATGCAAATCATCATGGGCTTATGGAAAATGGATCCCGTCAAACTAAATCGGTATCTTTTTTATGAGATTACAAGTTTGGTTGATAATGGTGGTAATACTGTTGATGTAATTGACTTGATACTGCGCAACGGTTTATTTAAAAATCTAGAATAATAGAAAATTAATATGGCACACATTAAATGGATTAAAAACTGGCTAACTGACAGATCTCAGTGTAACTGTAAATGGGGAATCATCATTCTAATGGGGTCCCTTGGGGATTGGTTTTTGACCCTGTACTATTTAACATTTTTATCAGTAACTTGGATGAAGACATTAAATCATGACTGATAAAGTTTGCTGATGACACAAAAATTGAGATAGTGGTAAATATCGAAGAGGACAGGTTTCAGAGTGATCTGGATCACTTAGGAAACTAGGTGCAGCAAACAATATGTGTTTTTAATACAGCTAAAAGTAAACGTATATATCTAGGAGCAAAAAATGTAGGCCATATTTACAGGATTGGGGACTTTATCCTGGAAAGCAGTGACTCTGAAAAAGATTTGGAGGTCATGGTGGGTAATCAGCTGAACATAAACTCCAACTGATGCTGTGGCCAAAAAAGCCAAAACGATCCTGGGATGCATAAATGGGAACCTTGAGTAGGAAAAGAGAGGTTATTTTACCTCTGTATTTGGCGTTGGTGTAACCACTGCTGGAATACTGTATCCAGTTCTGGGGTCCACAATTCAAAAAGGATGTTGATAAATTTTAGAGGGTTCAGAGAAGAGCCACAAGAATAATGAATGGATTAGAAAACATGCTTTCTACTGATAGATTCAAGAAGTTCAGTCTATTTACCTTAAAAAAGAAAACGTAAGGGGTAGCTTTATTACAGTTCATCTGTGTCTACATAAATATTTAATAATGGCCTCTTCAGTCTAGCAGAGAAAGGTAAAATATGAGCCAATGGATGGAAGCTGAAGCTAGACAAATTCAAACTGGAAATAAGTTGTAATTTTTTAACAGTGAGAATAATTAACCAGTGGAACAATTTACTGAAAGTCATGGTGGATTTGCCATCACTGCCAGTTTTGAAATCAAGATTGGATGTTTTTCTAAAAGCTATGCTGTCTAGGAAATATTTTGGACAAGTTCTGTAGGCTATGTTATACAGGAGATCAGACTAGATGAGAATAATGGTTCCTTCTGGCCTGGAAATTTATGAATCTATTAAAAAAACAGGCCCCAGAAGGCTGTGTGACAACCCCTTCCATGGCTATCTTACGTAACATAAGAATAGCCATACTGGGCCGGACCAATGGTTCATCTAGCCAGTGTCCTGTCTTCTGACAGTGGCCAATGCCAGGTGCTTAAGAGGGAGTGATCCATCCCATCAGCCATTCCCAGCCTCTGGCAAACAGCAGCCCCTACCTATCCTGGCTAATAGCTATTGATGGACCTATCCTCCATTAACTTGTCTAGTTCTTTTTTTAAACCTGTTATAGTCCTGGCCTTTACCCTCAGCAAGTTTGCAGATAATACTAAGCTGGAGGGAGTGGTAGATACCCTGGAGGGTAGAGATAGCAAACAGAGTGACCTAGACAAATTGGAGGATTGGACCAAAAGAAATCTGATGAGGTTAAACAAGGACAAGTGCAGAGTCCTGCACTTAGGATGGAAGAATCCCATGCACTGCTACAGACTAGGGACCGACTGGCGAGGCAGCAGTTCTGCAGAAAAGGACCTGGGGGTTACAGTGGACAAGAAGCTGGATATGAGACAGCAGTGTGCCCTTATTGCCAATAATGCTAACGGCATATTGGACTGCATTAGTAGGAGCATTGCCAGAAGATCGAGGGAAGTGATTATTCCCCTCTCTTCGGCACTAGTGAGGCCACTTTTGGAGTATTGTGTCCAGTTTTGGGCAGAAGGGATGTGAACAAATTGGAGAGAGTCCAGAGGAGGGCAACAAAAATGATTAGGGGCTGAATCACATGACTTATGAAGAGAGACTGAGGGAACTAGGCTTGTTTAATCTGCAGAAGAAAAGAATGAAGAGAATTTGATAGCAGCCTTCAATTACCTGAATTGGGCTTCTAGGGAGGATGGAGCTAGACTGTTTTCCATGGTAGTAGATGACAGAACTAGGAGCAATGGTTTCAAGTTTAGTGGGTTTCAAGTACAATCTAGGTTAGATATTAGGAAAACTTTTTCCCCTAGGTGGTGGTGAAGCACTGGAATGAGTTACCTAGGCAGATGGTGGAACCTCCATCCTTAGAGGTTTTTAATGTGTGGCTTGACAAAGCCCTATCTGGGATGATTTAGATGGGGTTCGTCCTGGTTTGAGCCAGGGATTGGACTAGATGACCTCCTGAGGTCTCTTCTAACCCTAATATTCTATGATTCACTACATCCTCTGGCAAGGAGTTCCACAGGTTGACTATGCATTGTGTGAAGAAATACTTCCTTTTGTTCATTTTAAACCTGCTGCCTATAAATTTACTTTGGTGACCCCTAGTTTTTGTGTTATGAGAAGGAGTAAATAACACTTCCTTATTTACTTTCTTCAGACCAGTCATGATTTTATAGACCTGTATCTTATCCTGCTTAGTCATATCTTTTCCAAGCTGAAAAGTCCAAGTCTTAGTAATCTCTCCTTGTATGGAAGCTTTTCTCTACCCCTAATCATTTTTGGTGCCCTTTTCTGTCCTTTTTCCAATTCCAACATATCTTTTTTGAGAGAGGGTGACCAGATCTGCACACAGTCTTCAAGATGTGGGTGTACCATGGATTTATCAAGTGGCACTGTGATATTTTCTGTCTTATTATGTATCCTAATGATTTCCTAATGATTCCCAACATTTTTTGACTGCTGCTGCAAATTGAGGGTATGTTTTCAGAGAACTATCCACAATGACTCCAAGATCTCTTTCTTGAGTGATAACAGCTGTGACAGGGTTAGACCTGATGGCTACAGGAGGGTAGTAGAAGGGGTCTATATTAGCCCCAGAATGAGCAAATCCCTATTCCCTGGGTGATCCAGCTGGGGCTACTCTGGGGCAATTAGGCCAATTAAGCCAGCTGAGGCCAATCAAGGAGCTTGCCCCCAGTAGTTAAAAGCCTCCCTGTCAGGCAGACAGGGGCAGCTGGAAGGGAGTTAGGAGAGGGAGCGGAGCGGAGCGGAGCGGAGCGGCTACAGGACTTGGAGCAACCACTGCCACATAGTACGGCCCCAAAGGTACCAGAGACGATCGGGGGGGTACCTGTCTGGCTGCGGCCGGGGACCCAAGACACAGGCCTGAGGGAGAACCCCTCCCCACCCAGTTCCAGGAAGCAGACGGCGAGTAGTGGGGCCAAGGAGAGGCGACCCAGGGAAGGAGTACGTCACGGACGTTTGAAGACTACTCCTCACAGGGTCCCTGGGTCGGGGCCTGGGGCAGAGGGCGGGACCGGGTCCCCCCCTGCTCCCCCCCACCCTGGGTGCGCCGTGGTCGTGGCCGAAGAGGGCACCGTACCCATGAGAGGGCTAAACTAGCCGCCCGTGCCACAGTGGTGTCAGAAGTGGGATTTTGGGTGCCCAGCGGCTGAGAGAGAGACACACACCAAAAAAAAAAAAAAAAAAAAAACCCAAGCCAAAAGACACGAGGGGGGAGGGGAAATTTCTTTTCCTCTCTTTACCACAATGGAAGACGTCGTAAAGGCCCTCGTACAGGCCCCAGCAGCCCAGCAAGAGGCCATCGGGGCCCAGATGGCCACCCTACAGGAATCGGCGCGGCTTCAGCAGGAGACCAACCAGCTGTTGATCAACCAGGCCAACCAGGATCGGGCTCTCTTGTGAGAGGTGGTGGCCCACCTGAAGACCCTGAACCCCCAGGCCCCAGTACCTGAGGGAACATGCACACTACGGGCCACCAGGTATTTACAGAAGATGACAGCTGAGGATGATATTGAGGCCTACCTCCTTACCTTTGAAAGGATAGCTGCGCGTGAGGCTTGGCCCCTGGCCCAGTGGGCTGGTATTCTTGCCCCCTTTCTATGTGGAGAAGCCCAAAAGGCCTACTATGACCTACCTGCAGCAGCGGCAGCTGACTATCACCAACTGAAAATGGAGATCCTGGCTCGATCAGGAGTGACTGCAGCGGTGCGGGCCCAGAGGTACCACAGCTGGAGGTATCAGGAAGGCAAGGCCCCGCGCTCGCAGCTGTTTGATCTCGCCCACCTTGCCCAGAAGTGGCTGCAGCCAGAGGTTCACCAACCAGAGAAAATCCTAGAAATTCTCGTGATCGACCGATACACGAGGGCGCTGCCATCAGACCTCCGTGCTTGGGTAGGGCAGAATGACCCCTCATCCTACGATGAGTTAGTTGCCCTAGTGGAGCGATGGGCAACGGCCAGAGGCTTTTCTCTGGCAGCCAGAGAGGACTTGCCCGGGGGCAAACGACCAATCCCAGTTCCTGGAGCCCAGACTCCCAAGAGCCTGGGGAAGACCAGGTGGAGGACGAGGGAGACGGAGGGCCCACTGGGGGCTACTAAGGAAGGGAACCACCTGGGCAGGGGAAATGGCGGACAACCCCCTAGCCCTAAGGACAAAGTGGTACCCCGAGCCCCCTACCGGTGCTATGCCTGTGGGGAGTGGGGGCACATAGCAGCCCAGTGTCCCAATGCAGAGGAGCCCATGCAGTGTAACCTGGGGCACTGGGCAGACTCCTGCAGCCTGATTCACCTTGTGGGGGTGGCCTTAACCCCACATAGGTATACAAGGTCTGTAAAAGTAAACGGAGTCGAGACTCTGGCATTGGTGGACTCCGGGAGCGCCATCACCCTCATTTCAGGGAAATTTGTGAAGCGTAGTCAACTATTGAAGGCCAAGCGCATGGCAGTAACGTGCGTCCATGGGGCGGTTAGCTATTACCCAACTGTCCCAGTGAATATTGAGGCTCAGAAAGGGGTCACAAGGGTGATGGTGGGGGTAGTTTCCCCGGCTCCCGAATCCCATCCTCATAGGAAGAGACTTTCCAGGGTTTGGAACTTTACTTCCCCCGGAGGGCTCGGAAGAACAGGAGGGTCCTGGGCCTACTGGACTAGCTCCTCCTGATAGCAAACCCCTGATATTCTCCAAATTCGCCCAGGATTTATTTCTGGCCCCTGGGAGGGGCCGAAAGACCAGGGCGGAGAGGAGGGCCACTAAGGCCCTGGGTACCAGGATCTTGTCCCAGGGCATAAAACCTGCCTTGGTAGGTAGGTGGACACGGGCCGCAGTTAGAGAAGCTGCCCCAAGAGAGGAAGGGCCCGAAGCAGGCCCTGGGCTAGATCTCCCCGCCCCGGAGGAAAAGGCGGAGTCGGGCCTACCAGAGCTGGGACACCTCAACCCAGTACGAGGGAATTTCGGCCGTGACCAGGCCGAGGACCCCAGATATAGCAATGCCCGAGCGGAAGTGGCATAGATAGAGGGGGTGCCCGTAGAGGGAAAAACACGGGGGCCAGGGCCGTACTTCATGATGAGAGGGGACTTGCTGTATCAGGTCACCGAGGTGAATGGAGAGAAGATACCACAGCTCCTGGTGCCCCAGAAGCACCAACGGGCCGTGCTGAACTTGGCCCACAGCCACCTCTTTGGGGGACATTTAGGCGTGGAGAAAACCCTGTCTCGGATCCTGAGGCGGTTCTTTTGGCCCGGGGTACACGAAGAGGTTCGGCGCTATTGTGCAAGCTGCCCCGAGTGCCAGCTACATAGCCCCCAACCCCACTTCAGGGCCCCTTTGGTGCCCCTCCCCATCATCGAAGTCCCGTTCGAGCGGATCGCCATGGATCTGGTGGGTCCCTTGGAAAAGACGACCCGGGGGCACCAATACATCCTCGTTGTCCTCGACTATGCCACCAGATATCCGGAAGCCGTTCCCCTGCGGAATACTACCTCTAAGGTGATCGCAACAGAGTTGGTGAGGATTTTTGCCCGGGTGGGGCTACCCAAAGAAATATTGACGGACCAGGGGACCCCATTTATGTCCAGACTGATGAAGGACTTATGCACTCTGCTTCAGGTACAGACCCTGCGAACTTCCGTTTACCACCCACAGACTGACGGCCTTGTGGAAAGATTCAATAGGACTCTCAAGGCCATGATAAGGAAGGTGGTGAGTCGAGATGGCAAAGACTGGGATGCCTTGCTACCATATCTCATGTTTGCCATCCGGGAGGTTCCCCAGGCCTCCACAGGGTTCTCCCCCTTTGAACTCCTGTATGGACGCCACCCCCGGGGTATCCTGGACATCGCCAGGGAAATTTGGAAAGGGGAGACCACCCCGGGGCGGAATATCATTGACCACGTGCTCCAGATGAGGGACCGAATAGCCCAAGTCACCCCCATTGTACGGGAACATTTGGAGAAAGCCCAGGGGGCCCAGCGGGTCCACTATAACCGCCACGCCGTGGTTCGGCGATTTCAGCCAGGAGACCAGGTGATGATACCGGTACCCACTGCGGAAAGTAAGCTCCTGGCCCAATGGCAGGGGCCCTATGAAGTGATCGAGCCCGTGAGGGAAACCAACTACAAGATACGACAACCAGGGCGCTGCAAGGAGGAGCAAACCTACCATGTTAACTTATTGAAACCCTGGAAGGCCAGAGAAGCATATATGACCCTACCCCAGGCAGTAGAACTACCCGAGCAAGTGAGGATATCCCCTGACCTAACGCCGAATCAAAAGGCCGAGGCGTCAGGGATGGTAGAACGGAACCAAGATGTCTTTTCAACTAAGCCGGGTCGGACAACAGCGGTTTTCCACCAGATCATCACAGCCCCCGGGGTCAGGGTCACGATGAGGCCCTACAGAGTTCCAGAGGCTAAAAGGAAGGAAATTAAGGCAGAGGTAGAAAAAATGTTGGAGCTGGGGGTCATAGAGGAATCTCATAGCCAGTGGGCTAGCCCTATCATGTTAGTGCCTAAGCCTGATGGCACTACGCGGTTCTGCAATGACTTTCGCCGACTGAACGAGGTTTCACAGTTCGATGCATACCCCATGCCCCGCATAGATGAACTCGTGGACCGATTGGGCAAGGCCCGGTTCCTGACCACCCTCGATCTGACCAAGGGGTATTGGCAAATCCCTCTAGCCGAGGAGGCAAAGGCAAAAACCGCTTTCTCCACACCAGACGGGCTGTTCCAATACACTGTCCTCCCCTTCGGACTACATGGAGCCCCCGCCACCTTCCAGCGCCTAATGGACAAGTTGCTACGGCCCCATGCTGAGTACGCCGCGGCATACCTGGACGATGTGGTCATCCACACCCCAGACTGGGAAACCCACCTAAGGAAGGTGGAAGGAGTCTTGAACACCCTGAGACAGGCTGGTCTTACTGCAAATCCTGCCAAGTGTGCCATAGGACTTGCCGAGGCTAGATATCTCGGATACGTCGTAGGGCGGGGTGTGGTACGGCCTCAACTAAGCAAGCTGGAAGCAATCCAGAGCTGGCCCCGGCCTAATCGAAAGAAACAGGTCCGGGCCTTCTTAGGGGTGGTGGGGTACTACCGGCGGTTTATCCCCCACTTCGCCTCCTGAGCCAGTCCACTGACTGACCTGATAAAGGCCCGAGGCCCAGACATGGTGCGATGAACCCCCGAGGCAGAGGAAGCCTTCAGGGATTTGCGGACTGCCCTCTGCATTGACCCCATCCTTCTCGCCCCAGACTTTACAAAGGAATTTATTTTGCAAACAGATGCCTCCGAAGTCGGCCTGGGGGCAGTCTTGTCACAGATGGTGGGGGATGAGGAGCACCCGATAATGTACCTCAGCCGAAAACTGCTCCCGAGAGAACAGAAATATGCGGTCGTAGAAAGGGAATGCCTCGCCGTCAAGTGGGCTATGGAAGCCCTCCGTTATTACCTGTTGGGGTGCCACTTTACCCTCGTGACCGACCACGCACCCCTGCAGTGGATGCAGCGGAACAGAGAGAAGAATGCCCGCGTGACCCGGTGGTTCCTGTCCCTCCAGCCCTTCCGGTTCATGATACAACACAGGGCTGGTAGTCGCCATGGAAATGCGGATGGCTTGTCCCGGGTTCACTGCATGTCGTCCCATGTTGCCCAACCCGGTGGGATTGAGCAGGGGGGAGGATGTGTGACAGGGTTAGACCTGATGGCTACAGGAGGGTAGTAGAAGGGGTCTATATTAGCCCCAGAATGAGCAAATCCCTATTCCCTGGGTGATCCAGCTGGGGCTACTCTGGGGCAATTAGGCCAATTAAGCCAGCTGAGGCCAATCAAGGAGCTTGCCCCCAGTAGTTAAAAGCCTCCCTGTCAGGCAGACAGGGGCAGCTGGAAGGGAGTTAGGAGAGGGAGCGGAGCGGAGCGGAGCGGCTACAGGACTTGGAGCAACCACTGCCACATAGTACGGCCCCAAAGGTACCAGAGACGATCGGGGGGGTACCTGTCTGGCTGCGGCCGGGGACCCAAGACACAGGCCTGAGGGAGAACCCCTCCCCACCCAGTTCCAGGAAGCAGACGGCGAGTAGTGGGGCCAAGGAGAGGCGACCCAGGGAAGGAGTAAGTCACGGACGTTTGAAGACTACTCCTCACAGGGTCCCTGGGTCGGGGCCTGGGGCAGAGGGCGGGACCGGGCCCCCCCCTGCTCCCCTCCCCCCGGTGCGCCGTGGTCGTGGCCGAAGAGGGCACCGTACCCATGAGAGGGCTAAACTAGCCGCCCGCGCCACACAGCTAATTTAGACCCCATCATTTTAGATGTATAATTTGGATTATTTTTTCCAGTATGCATTACTTTGTATTTGTCAACATTGAATTTCATCTGTCATTTTGTCACCCAGTTTTGTGAGATCCCTTTGCAATTCCTCTCAGTCTGCTTTGGACTTAACTACCTTCAGTAGTTTTGTATCATCTGCTGATTTTGCCACCTCACTGATGATCCTTTTTTCAAAATCATTTATAAATATGTAGAACAGTACTGGCCACAGCATAACCTCTGGAGGACACTACCATTTCCCTCTCTCCATTCTGAAAACTGACCATTTATTCCTACCCTTTGTTTCCTATCTTTTAGCCAGTTACTGATCCAGGAGAGGACCTTTCCTTTTATCCCATGACTGCTTACTTTGCTTAAGAGCCTTTGGTGAGGGACCTTGTCAAACGCTTTCTGAAAATCTAGGTACACTTTATCCACTGGATCACCCTTGTCCACATGCTTATTGACCCCCTCAAAGAATTCTAGTATATTGGTGAGGCGTGATTTCCCTTTACAAAAACCATGTTGACTCTTCCCCAACAAATTGTATTCATCTGTGTTCTTTACTATAGTTTCAACTAATTTTCCTGGTAGTGAGGTTAGGCTTACCAGCCTATAATTGATTGCCTCTGGAGCCTTTTTCAAAAATTGGTGTCACATTAGTTATCCTCCAATCATCTGGTACAGAACCTGATTTAAATGATAGGTTACATATCTACAGTTAGTAGTTCTGCAGTTTCACATTTGAGTTCCTTCAGAACTCTTGGGTTGAAACCATCTGGTCCTGGTGGCTTATTACTGTTTAATTTATCACTTTGTTCCCTAACCTCCTTTAACGATACCTCAATCTGGGACAGTTCCTCAGATTTGTCACCTAAAAAGAATGACTCTGGTTTGGAATCTTCCTCACATCTTCAGCAGTGAAGACCAATGCAAAGAATTCATTAAGTTTCTCCCCAAGAGCCTTATCTTTCTTGAGTGCTCCTTTAGCATCTTGATCGTTCAGTGGCTCCACTGGTTGTTTGTTTAGCAGGTTTCCTGCTTCTGATGTCCTTAAACATTTTTTTGCTGTTACTTTTTGAGTCTTTGGCTAGCTGTTCTTCAAATTCTTTTTTGGCAGTCCTAATTTATATTTTTACACTTCACTTGCCAGGGTTTATTCTCCTTTTTATTTTCCTCAATAGGATTTAACTTCCACTTTTTAAAGGATGCCTTTTTGCCTCCAACTGCTTATTTTACTTTGTTGTTTCGTCACGGTGGCACTTTTTTGATCCTCTTACTATGTTTTTTAATTTGAGATATACACTTAAATTGAGCTCCTATTATGGTGTCTTTAAAGTTTCCATGCATCTTGCAGGGATTTCACTTTTGACACTGTATCTTTTAATTTCTGTTCAACTAACTCTCTCGTTTTTGTGTAGTTCCCCTTCTGAAATTAAATGCTACTGTGGTGGACTGCTTTGGTGTTCCCACCCCAGAGGGATGTTAAATGTTATTATATTATGGTCACTATTACCAAGCTGTTCAACTATATTCACCTCTTGGACCAAATCCTATGCTCCATTTAGGATGAAATAAAAAATTGCCTCTCGTTTTGTGGGTTCCAGGACTAGCTGCTCCAAGAAACAGTCATTTAAGATGTCAAGAAACTTTCTTTCTGCATGCCATCCTAAGGTGACATGTACCCAGTCAATATAGGGATAGCTGAAATTTCCCCATTATTATTGAGTTTTGTATTTGTATAGCCTCTCTAATATCTCTGAGCGTTTTGCAGTCACTGTCACCATCCTGGTTCCTGCTAAGTGGGAGAGAGGTTTCCAGCTAGACCTTGGCTAGTTGGAAGAGGGGTTCCAGAAGGGAAAAGGTTGAGAACACCTGCCCTATATAATTTGATGGCAAGTGTATTTGGGGCCCTGTGCTTTTAGTCATCTAAATGCACCTCAGCCCTCTGTGTTTACACCTGTCCTTTGGGGAGCTCCTGGCTAAGAACCTTGCTGAGGAGGTCAAATAGGTGATATACTGTCCCTGTACACCACGTCAGATGGAGCTAGATCAGGCTGGGTTGGTTTCTGTTTGCAGATGTAATGATGCTGCAGATTGGATCCAGTAGGCTTAGAGCTGTGAAAGAAGAAAGAGGCACTTGATTTTATGGAGACAGATCTTAAGCTGGTTTTAATACTTCACATCTCTGGGGTGTGTGGATGGCAAAGAAAAAACTCCTGTATCTTAACAGATGTAGCAGTGTAGATATATCAGTGATCAATAGGAACAGATGCTCGTGTTTTAGAATAATCCCATACATTGTCTAATGCTATTGTTTTCTTCCATACACCATTTCTCTAAAGTATTTTCTTTCTTTCTTACCATGTAAAGTGTGTGTGTGTGTGTGTGAGAGAGAGAGGATTTCTTGCCAGTAGTCTGATCTGCAGCATCTGCTTTTGCTACCACTGCTGTCTGAAGAAATTCATCACAAAAACCCACTGAGCCTTTTCCCCCTCTTGGATTAATGGTCTAAAACATGTCTTTGCAAAGAAAACTAAACATAAACGTAGAACATGCCATGCTGGATCAGACACATGGTCCATCCAGTCTGTGTCCTCATTCCAAGAAGGGACCAAAATGGACAATTTTGGAATATCCTGCCCATAGGAGAAGCTTTTTCCCGACCCTGTCAGTTAGCAGTTGGCTTATGCCCTGAAACATGAAGGTTTATACCACTTATACATTGTTCTAACCTATGTTATATTGCTGGAGGTTTTCATTATCAGCAAGATTCCCTTTGAAGCTGACCTGACCACAGTGTGTTCTCATCTTCCCAATGCCAGAGGGCAGCCATGGTCATTGAGTCCCAGGTAGCATTTAATCAAAGTTCAAACTGCAACGGACCAAAATTTTACCAGCCAAAGGGTTTGCTAGTCCCATTGCTAGATTAAGCTAATCAAGAGTTGCAATTATTTTGTCTGTTTGCATTTTTGGGGGAGGGGTTGAGTTATGGTTTCCCCATCACTGGGCAAAAAGAAACAGTTCTGGGCCAGATTTAGCCCTGGGTAGCAGAAAGTCCACTGGGGGAGGTGGGTTGCAATAGTCCAAAGCAGTCATGGACTCCCCTTCACTGGGACCCTGCAGGGATCCCATGAAGAGCAAAAATGAGCGGCATTGATCAAGCCTGAATCATGATTCTGGAGGCTGGAGGATGCACTCTTTATGGAAGGCACTGTGGTCCCTGGACTGGCAGGAGACCTGGGTTTGATTCTCAGTTCTACCACTAACGTGCAGCATGACCTTGGACAAACCATTTCATCTCTCTGGGCTTCCTGTAAGCTCTTTGACGCAGGGAATGTGTCTGACTGTGTGTATATACATAGGGTGATAAGTCCTGTTTTGGCCAGGACAGTCCCCTTTTCAGCTCTGTCCCGGCCATCCCTACCTTCTCATTAAAACTGGACATTTGTCCCTGACTTGTGCAGACAGCGCTGCCCACCACAGCAGTGGAGAAATTTGCTGCTGGCAGGCAGCGCTGCATTCAGAGCTGTCCTCCCCGAGGAGCAGCCCTGGCTCTCCAGCTTCAAGGCAGAGTGGAGAAGTAAGGGTAGCATGGTATGCCACCCTTACTTCTGCAGTGCCTCAGAGTCTGAGCCTCCATTACTGTGAGGCTCAATTTAGAAGGCTTTAAGGAACTTGACCAGGAGGCTATATAGAAGCACTACATTAATTTTCCGATCAGCTCAGTGCAAGGCCAGCAATGAGAAGGTAGGAACCCTATTTAGTGATGGGCAGGGCTAAATGGATTGTCAGCATCAGCAGGGTGGAAGGATGCTGCACGCAGGTCATCCGATGGGGATCATGGCAGTGCTCTGATTTGTAAACGTTGATTTTTGTTGGTTAGCTGAGTTGCAGCTGCAGGCTAAAAGCAGCATAGTAGTCTCCTCACAGCTCTAACGTTTGTCTAGCTTGGGAGCCTGATGAGTGACACGACAGTTTGAAGAAAGAGGAGTTTTTAATTGCACATTTTATGGTGGCTAAGAGGCAGAATGTTGTGTTCAGAGAATGTGAGCTGATCCAGTGTTCAGAGAATGTCTTATGAAGGGACATTTGCAAATGAATTCTACCCTGGAGTTTCAGTGGCAGAGATTTATCAGGCCATACAAATCTCTGGTGTAAATTTAGAGATTAACTTGGCCCATAGTAAGGAATTGTTTCAGCAAAACAGGGGCTGTCAGAGCAGGGTCCCAGCCAGAGGCAGACTTATGTCATGTATCCAAATCCCTGCAAGGAGCACAGTCCATTCATACAAGTTCCCATTTGTCAAGGGCTGGTTGTGTTTGAAGTAAGGGTGTGTAGGCTGGTGGCACGGTCCAGCTGGGGGTGTCGCAACCCTTCCTCGGGCCCAGGCTCTGAGGAAGGAAACAGCGCTTTTGTCTTAGGGAAAATAACTCTCGGCTTATGAGTCTTTCAGCCCCAGCCCCAAGTGCAATTCTTGCAGTCGGTAGCACCCTGGCCTTCACGTAGGGCAGGACTCGTATGGCACCCATGAGTAGTTTATTGCCCCCGGACTTCAGGCAGGGCGGGGCAGGCAAGTCTTTAGCCCCTGGCTCTCAAGCGGGGCTGGCAAGCACACACAGTCTATAGCCCCCGGCCCGCAAACAGGGCGGGTAAGGTACACAGTTGACAGACCCCGGCCCTCAAGCCGGGTGGGTCTGATATGCAGTCTGTTGCCCCCGGCCCCCAAGCAGGCGGGGCAGGCGAAGCAGTCTATAGCCCCCGGCCTTCCAGTAGGCGGGGCAGGCAAAGTAGAGGGCCGGCCTCAGGGGATTTCTCCCATCCAGCGGGCTCAGGTAGCTGCTCCCAGCTCCTAGGGTCCGGTGGCCCTCTCCAGTCACTCAGGCTCAGCGGCTCTCTCCCGTCACTAGGGCCTGGCAATCCAGGCAGGCTTTGGAGGCTCTGGTCGGCAGAGTGGTTGCTCCAAACAGCTGCAGGGCCTGGGTCAGGCCTAGACCGTAGCCTCTGAGAAGACACGTCTGCCTCCAGCAGCAGCTTCCCTCTAAGTGAGCTGCTGGGCCTGCCTTTTATACTTCCCTCCCTGGCCCTGGCTCCGCCCCTCTGCTTCTGGGTGGCTTGGCTTGCAGGGCCTGGTTCTGTCCAGTAGGGGCGTTGCAACCCTTCCTTGGGTCCAGGCTCCAAGGAAAGCCACAGTGCCTTGTTACAGAGTGGCAATACCACCATGCTACCCTTACTTCTGCGCTGCTGCTCATGCCTGGTGGGGGCACTGTTTTCAAAGCTAGGCACCCCAGCAAGCCAGCTGTGAAAGCAGTGCTACCACTGCCAATCATCACATAATGTTTCCAGATGATGCTTTTGTTCCTTCTGTGGGGGTGGGGCTTGCGCATACCTCTGTCCTTAGAAGAATCAGTAGTTTTTGTGTGGTCATTTTTTGCTTCCAAAATGTCTCGTAAGTGTCTGTGTAATTTTAATGAAGACCTCCAAAAATAGTTCAAGTTTTTTAAAAAAGACTCTTCAACATTGGACAACGGCAAAACTGTATGAGAGATATCTGGAGCACATTTCTCCATGGCCCACGGTGGCTGAAATGACAATACCCAGCATCTTCAAAGCAAGAAACACAGAGATGCTGATAAAAATAAGTGTTCAACACCAAGTATTTCAGGATTTTTTCTGAGGCAAGACACAGAAGCTGAAAAAGTTTTTGCCAGTGACAGAGTGTTTGCTTACCATTCAGTGTGGCACAGACACAGTTTCTGGTCTAATGACTGTACATCACAATTAATTAGGAAACTGTACCAACCTAAGTTTTCATCTGCTCACACAAAATCTGAGGCAATCATTTGCAACATCTTAATCCCTTTATCAATTGAATAAACACAGCTTGCGTTTGACAAGTGTTCCTTTATTACAGTTAGTGTGGATGCGTTGAACAAAAAGGAGCAAAAACTATTTCCTGTTCTTGTATGGTATTTTCTCCTACCGAGTTGAGTTTGCACAAAAATTATTGACTTTTCATCTCTACCTGGAGAAACTTCAGATTTGCAATATGCATTCATCCAGCAAGTGATTGAGAAGCACTCTCTTAGGCCTTGTCTACTTTCACGGTTATGCTGGCAAAACTTTGTCGCTCGGGAGCATGAAAAAAACACCCCCCCAGAGTGATATAAATTTTGCCGGCATAAGCACAAGTGTGGCCATCTCTATGTTGGTGGGAGACACTCTCCTCAACATAGCGGCCATCACTTGTTTAGGTGGTTTAATTATGTCAGCGGGAGAGCTCTCACTCACGCATATGCTGGCAAAACTTACATCGCTCAGGGGTGTGTTTTTTCACACCTCTGAGCAACAAAGTTTTGCCAGCATAGCCGTGAGTGCAGACAAGGCCTTAGTTACAAGATTGTTGGGATTTGTGCAGACAATGCCAATACTAACTTTGGGGGTGCCAGACGTGGGAAAAACAATTTGTGGTGAAAGCTCCTGGCCAATTTAGGAAAAAAGATCTTTGGTATTGGGCATGTTGCACATATTGTATGTATGTAACCGCCTTCAAACTACAGTCAACTGTCTTCCTTTAGACATGCAGAGCTTCGTTGTAAAGGTTTACAAATATTTTCATATCTACACAGTATGTGTTGAAGAGCTGAAAGACTTCTGTCCATTTGTCTAAATTGAGTATACCAAATTATTAGAGCATTGCAGCGTGTGATTCCTCTCATTGGGACCAGCAATACTCAGGATTTTGTTGATTTTTGATAGGCTTAGAGTGTATTTTCTTTCTCAAGATAAATGCCCAATACTGCTAAAGAAACTCTTTGATGATCCTGCCAGTCAATTGTGGCTTCTCTTTGCCAGCAAACAAACTGCCATGTTCCAAAACATAATGGAGACGATAGAGAAAAATGATTTGTTGGTGACAGAAGTTGCGCTGCAAATATGTTCCCTGCATGTTAATTTATTGGAGAGGCTTGGAGAAAGATTTCTTACAACAGAAGTGAAGAACCTATGGCACACTCTTGTTGAGAGCAGGCAAATGAAAGAAAAGGAGTTTTATGATGTCAAACAATTTTTACACAACATGCCTGTCCTACATAGAACACTGGAGACTTGCCTTTGAGAGCATTGAAAAGTTTGAGTGGACTCTGCTGAGGAATATGATGCAGTGGGAGCAAATGTAAGACCACCTCTCTGCATGCCACACCAGAATTCCCACCTTAAATATGTTGGATGAGAATCGTCTCTTTGATGAGTGGTCTAGTGCAAAATCAAGGTGGCAGAAGATTTTTCAAGAGATGGACCGTAATGCAGTACAACACGGCTGTGGAGTTCGTGCTGTGTCTGGCTGGTATTAAAGCACCTGTTGAACATGTCTTTTCAATTATGAATGAAAAATCACGTTTGAATGTCTCCACTATGAAGGCTGTCTTGAGTGTGCGAGTTAATTTTTCTTTCGACTGTACTGTATTCTAAAGAAGTTGCTGAAAGACAAGCAAACCCTCAGAAAAATAGCATCGTCAGAGGAATACAGCTGGTATCAGGCAGCTTCACACCCTGAAGAACAGCAAGACAAGGAACAATGACAGTAACTACTGAATTTTAAGTAAAATTTATGAAACTATGAAATAAATTAAGATATATATAAAATATATGAAACTGCCTTATTGTTTTTGCGTCCCGTAAGTAAACTCCCCTGAGCACTGACCATCTCTTACTGGTGTCCCATGTTCAGCTTAGGGAAATATGGTAACCCTATATATATAGGGCCTAACACAGAGGGGCCCTGATCTCTGTTGGGGCCTCTGGACACTAATAACCATCAGCAATAACCATCCCTTTGGTATCCTCCACCAGCAGAGTTCCTGAGGATAGGCAGTTGTGGAAACACCACCTGAACCACAGTGAGTCTCCCTGGCACAGAGAGGGAAAGTTGGCTTCTCCCTGCAGCAACTGTTGTGTGTCTGGCCCTTTGTAACAGGAAATGACTATGCTCATTCAGCGGGGTGTACATGGATATAAGGTAACTGAGAAGCAGAACGACAACTTGTATGTAAAAGGGAAAGCACATGAGATACAAAATAGACAAAACAGGCTAACTTGATGACATCAAAGCAGTGGACTTTTGCCTCCAGATACGTGAGGTTAGCGCCTCCTCTCACCTCTGCAGGGCCCCACTGAGGGGGCTCAGAACATGCCCCTCAGTGTCCTAGCCACAAAGCTGCTCACCTTCCAACTATGACAGAACAGAATCTCCCCTGTTCCAAGCACTCGTGGGGCCAGATTCTGATCTCACTTATGCCAGAGCAACTCCATAAGCTTCAGAGTAAGTGACTGAGAAATCAGGATCTGGGGGTACCTTTTGGAGAACTGAAATGACCGATCGTTCCTTTCATTATATTTGCACTGAAATAAACGTCAGCCCTCTGGTGATTTACTCCTCTTCCTAATTAGATGGAGCACTCTGAATACAATGTAGCACTGCAGCGTTTTTATTTAACATTAACAATTGAGCTCCACTGCATTATGGCAACGTGATTGCCAGCCACAAGAGACTACCAGACTCCATCAAAAACAAAAGCAAGTTGGAATCTGCATTCAGAATAGAGGGAGGGCTTTTTGGATGTTGTCAATGCCCCAGCTGGTTTGAAACTTCATTCTTTAGCTCCTTCTTAGTGAATTTACCACTGCTGGTGTCAGGCTATCGAGTGTCAGCCTGCAGATTGAAGGTGTTTCATCCCATTATAGCATTGACAGGTCTTCAGCACACCTCACACCTGACCTGTAGGGACCACCCCGAGGCTGTGGCAGGCGTGGTTAGTCCCCCTGGCCATTCACTTTCTTTGCCACGAGCATCAGCAGAGACACTGATGGGAATGTGGACCCTTAGCTGGTAGTATTAGAGTGAGACCCACTAATTTATTTCATGTCGACCACTGAACACCCTTTGGATAGTGGTAATGTCTTTGAGTACCAGCCCTGAATGGATTCAAGCTGGAGCCTAGCAAAGAATAGCTTGCTAGCCCATTAGCAATCCCTTCCACCAAGCAGACCCCCCTACTTTGTTGTCTCCATTTGTCTGCCGCCTTTCCTTCTCTGCAGACGTTACAGTTCCCCTTGTCAGGCCTTGGTTCTATGTGCCATGTCACTCGGGTGTGCAGAGTTGTAGCAGTATCAAGTTGGTGTCAAAGAGTGACAGGAAGACTAGGAGAGGATTGTGGTACAAGCAGAAGACTCTTCCTCTGTCAGAACTGAGCCCTGCGTGGCTGAGTTGAAGCAAAGAGGTACTTTAGAGACTGCTGCTTTCTGTTACATATCAGCTTCCTGTAACATGTTTAACAAAACATGGATGGATTTTAGTAGTGACACAAGCAAAAATAACAGTGCACCAAGGACAGGCGTTAAACTGCAGAAATGGTTTTGTGGGCTTGTGGGTAAGGGACAGGTCAAGGAACTAGAACATCTGGCTTCTATTCCTAGCTCTGTGTGACTTGGACACATGCTTTAACCTTGCTGTGCCTCAGTTTCCCCACCTTTTAAATGACCATAAAACCACCTCCCGCAGGCATGTTGTGAGGATTACTTATTAGTGGTATTCTGAGATCTTTGGATGAAAGGTGCTACAGATTGGGCCAAGTATTATTTCCACACCCAGTAAACTGTGAAGAAATGAAGGCTTTGAATTGCCTTTGCTGGGATTAGAACCAGTGTTTGCAAGGTTGCTAGATGTTTGGAATTTTATGTTTCACTTACTAAGCATCTCCTGCAGCTTGAGTACTATACTTGCAGACTGATTTTCAGGGCATTGAAATTACATTGTCTTTCCTCTTCATTGTGCCTTAAAACGCAAGCAAGCAGGGGGTTGAAATTTACAGCACTCTCTCTCTAAATCCTTCAGAGATCTATAGTCCAGGGGAGCTGAAAAGAAAGGGGAGGTAATAGAGATGATAGGTGCAGCAACCATAAGCCAGTTCCCAACTGCTTGAGCTAACCGTGGGTTCTTCAGTGCCTTCTTTTAATTGCAGTAATACTCGAGAACCCTACAGCACGCTACACATGGACAAATAAAGAACACCCATGTGTGAAGAAAGCTGAATATAATAGCATAGAGCCTCCATATCCTTCACTAATCTCATTTCCTTCCTATTGTGATTAAGGTTGCTCCCAATATAGCACTAAGACATGACACAAGGGCACATTTTATTGGTCCATTAATACACTCCCTTGGGTGAGTTGTGAGGCTCCACTTCTCACTGATGTTTTCTCCTCTATAAATGCTGCAAAAGGAAAGGGAGGGAGTGACAGCAGGGAGGGGACCTCTGAAAGGAAGCACTCACATCTGTTCCACCTACTGTGTTTCCTCTCCCAGCCTATGGCAGTGCCTCCTGCTGGGGCCTTGTCATTCGAGATGGGCTCAAGTCATGAAATTTGGATCCCAGTGGCAAATGCCCCGAAATCAAGAGGGCTTTGCACCTAGGTTGATCTCTCCGGTGCTTTCCCAGAGAGTGAACTGGGAATAGCTGTGTGTGGATAAACCCCAAAGCATTGCAAATGTGGCTCATTGCTGTCTCATCAGTGCTATAAGCATGAGGCGCTGGACATGGAGAGCCTGATTCTCCTCTCACTCATCCCGGTGTAGGAACCTCACTGAAGTCAATGGAGCTACTCTGGTGTGTAAACCAGGGTAAGTGAGAGGAGAATCAGACCTTCAAAGTCATATTCTGATTGTCTGTTTTGCATTACCTGATAATATTATAATCCTGTTTAGAGGGATACTCACCATATATATATATGTATTTCCATAAATTAGAATAAAAATTGCAAAGTAACCACCCCAATGCCAAGTGAGAGGCCCTAAAGGACAAGTCCCTCCCTTAGGGAACTCAACCTTCATGTGGAGAGAAAGAGGGAAAGCCTTGCCAAATGGTCTGACAGAAGCCAGAAATAGAAAGTCCACATAGAAAGTCAGTGACAACACCAGAGTTCAAGATGTTGAAATTGAAGCTTCATCTGGCTTCTGACAGAGTAAGAAGCTTTGAAATGAACTTTTCTGAAAGCTGAGCCTAAGAAAACCCCTCCAATAATGAATGTATCTAGATTTGGTGTGGCAAAGGGTGAAGTGAAAGAGAAAACCAGGATCCACCCTGCTTCAGGACTCAGGAAATAAAATGTTGAAGCTAATTCTCTTGCAGAAATCTCCTTCCGTGTGTGGATGTGCGGTGGGAGCCTGGAAATTATCCCCTGCAGCCGGGTTGGACACGTGTTTCGGAAGAAACATCCCTATGTATTTCCAGAGGGAAATGCCAACACCTATATAAAGTAGGTATTTTGCCCTTGCCTTCTTCATGTGTTGCTATGTGAAAAGGAATTGGGTGTTACTGGGTGAGCATAAGCCACATCAATAATGGGTGAAGGGAGGAAGTTTGGCTTGAAAGATGAGAGGTGTCAACATTTCAACAGTCTCCCAGCCCAAAGCAGACATAAACTCAGTGCATTTGGGTCCCTCAGGATTTCCCCAGAGCAGGGAATTCCTTCAATGCCATCGATCACCATAGTGGTAGTGGCTCCTACGCCACCTTCCCTGTCCCCTAGCAGAAGAGGTATGGCAGGAATGCCCCTTCCCCTAGTTGATTCCCAGCTGCCACCAGGCTGGCACCTAATGGCTCTGAAAGCAGGGAAACATAAAAGTGCCTTAATACTCCTTTATCCCCACTGTTCCTGGCCTGGGGCTGAGGACAGCTCAGCCAGACCAGAAAATCTGGGCCAAATGCATGCAAAAACTTAGCAATAATGGAGACAGAGATGGAGTAATGTGTTAGATTGAGATGTGGTGCAAACAGTTTGATGCCCCCTCAAACTGAGGTTGCCTCCAAAGCAGACTCCTGGAATGCTTGGAATTCTGACAGTTGGAAGTGATTGGCTCGACTGTAGTTGGCTACTGAAGACACAGGAGGCTGGGTGACAGATCAAGACTTGGGATCCCTGATTAGAGGCCAATAGACCCCAGTTCTTGTGAATACAACACGTACAGCCTTTCAAGCACACATTGACGAGTGCAAAGCTAAGCACTCCATTGCACAGATAAAATGGCCAAACTATAACCTTGTGAAGGCACCCATTCACTCATCTGGGAAGGTGCTGGGAATAGTTAGCCAAGGAGTGAGAAAGTTCAGAAGAGGAAAAAAAATCAAAGGATCTCTCTGAACAGCCAATGGAGTCAAAAAGGGCTTTTTCCCTTTCAAGTTTCTAAGCTGAGTTCATTGATATGTCAATTAGGAAAGTCCATTGATATGAGTATTGTTTCCAGTTTTGGGCCACCCAATACAGAAAGGCTGTGAACAAATTGGAGAGAGTGCAGCAGAGGGCAACAAAAATGATTAGGGGGCTGGAACACATGATTTATGAAGAGAGGCTGAGGGAACTAGGCTTGTTTAGTCTGCAGAAGAGAAGAATGAGGGGGGATTTGATAGCAGCCTTCAACTACCTGAAAGGAGGTTCCAGGGAAGCTGGAGCTAGGCTGTTCTCAGTGGTGGCAGATGACAGAACAAGGAGCAATGGTCTCAAGTTGCAGTGGGGGAGGTCTAGGTTGGATATTAGGAAAAACTTTTTCACTAGGAAGATGGTGAAGCACTGGAATGGGTTACCTAGGGAGGTGATGGAATCTCCATCCTTAGAGGTTTTTAAGGTGCAGCTTGACAAAGCCCAGTTTGGGATGATTTAGTTGGAGTTGATCCTGCTTTGAGCAGGGGGTTGGACTAGGTGACCTCCTGACGTCCCTTCCAACTCTAATCTTCTATGATTCTATGTCAATAAGGAAAGCATTGCCCACAGATGGGAACAGTTATGTTTGTCACCAGATTGTTTCCCAGATACGCTGTGTGTTTGTGGGTTCCTTTTTGTGTATATTTCCTGGTGTTATAAGAATAACTAACAAATGTGAATACCCAGTTGCCTACAGCATGGTCACCTCTTACCTATTCACTATACGTCTCACTCAGGCTTATCATGGATTAATGGCATTGGAAAAGGGCGGGACCTACAAGTCAGTTATGTTTTCATTTGCATTCTCAGTTATAACATGTTATATATGATTTTCAGTCATGCAGCAAAGTGGGAGAACAAAGGGCCTTTACAAATAGGTGACCAGAAATGAATACATCACCTAGCTTCAAGAAGAGAGCAGAGAAGGAGAGGTATATACAGGTGTTTAGTAAATATAAATGAGGAAGGAGACAAGTTTGAGGCTGATGATGGATGGAATGGCCTTGCCTTCAATAATGGCAAGAAGTATGGACCTTAAACTAAAGGACAGGAAGTGGTGAAAGCCCCATCATTGGAGTCATTTAAATCTGGAATAGACAAAATATTTGAGAAGGTGCTGTAGGGAGCAAACCTGCACTGGTCTCTGTTGGGGGTGAACAGGGTGAAGTTAAACAGGTTCTGGCTCTAATGCCCATAACAAAGATGAGAAACTTTAATGAATGTAAATGAATTTAATAAGAGAGGAGCCCAGCCTGATAGCTCATGTACAGACACTCTTGAACTTTGGGAAGCTTTGGCTCTAAATCCAGATTCCAGCTTTGCCATTGGCCCCCATCTCTATTACAGGCCAAACCAAACTCCCCAATCAGAATGCCCTTGAACGTAGGGGAAATTTAGATCTGGGGTGGAACACTGTGATTAAGTCCTTTTCTAACAAGAAGAGTAAATAAGCAAATGGAACAGCCGCTATCAGAGGTAGCTGAGGTATTGTCAATAGAACCAATCAAAAGGGGATTGGAAAACACATTCTGGGAAATCATGTATGTAGGCGATAGCAAGGCATTGAGGACTGAGACCTGATTAGACCTGTGATGCCTTCTAGCCTTAACCTCTAGTATTCCAAGATACGAACTTGGTTGGAGTGTGGACTCAGGCAACCCAATACTCCTGTCTCCCTTCCAGGCTCCCAAAAGAAGCCCAGTACAAAGATATTACAAAAAAAGTTGATGTTTCTAGGTTTCTTCTAGGGATTGATTTCTTCCATGCAGCCTCTTTGCCACTCCTTTCTGCACCAGTCTCAGTGAAAGACTGCTCAGGTTCCAGAACCATGCACAATTCTCATGATGATTATTGCTTGCTAATTGCTAGGAGTGAGTTTGGTGCTAACGAGGACATAAATCTAAAGACAGTCCCTGCTCTGAGGCATTTACAATCCAGTGGGTTTTATAATGATAGTCTGGACCATTAAATACAGAGGCCATTGCTTGCAAAGAGTTTTCTGAGACACAGGGAAGCGACAGAATAGACACAGTGCAGCAAGAAACATTTGCGAGCTGAAGCTGCATCAAACTCACCTGGTTTGAGGGCTTGTTATTAATTCTAAACTTCACTCAGAGTCATCACAAAATTCCCAAAAGTTTGAAAGCCTTCTGCACACCTCCAGGCTGACAATGAGCCATTTTCTGGTCTTACGTTGAAACCAGGGGGTGTTTATGATTTCTATTGAGTTTCACTTAAAGTTTATTCAACTGAAACTCAAGGAGGCAAAGAGGGCAAATGTACATGGTCTGAAATAGAGGAAATATTTGACTGAAACCCTGAGAACCAAAACAGCCAAATTGTACACAGTTCTTCAGAGACTCTCACCAACTGTGAGACCAAGCCTCAGGCAGGCCTGTCTGGAATGTTACTGTGAGGAAAACTAGCTGTGCTTCTGAGCAGAACAGGTGTCAAGTATCCAATTATTTTATTACACAAGCCAAAATGAGGAACTCCTCCTCTAAGCAGTCACCTAAATTGTGTATAGCAATTGCAGAGACAGAGAAGAAGTGGAGCCTCTGTGGTAACCAGGAATGGATTAAGGCAAGAGTGATCCGTGTAAAGCCAAAGTAGCACCCCAAATATGTTGGTGGTGGGGTGGAGGGAGAGGTATAGTCACAGCATTAGGAGTCCCTGGAAAGAATGTTGAAAGTTTTTTTTATACGCTTCATTGGTTTTCACCTCATCCATTTGTTGCCATTCTAGAAATACCAAGCGCATAGCTGAAGTGTGGATGGATGAATTCAAACAATACTACTACGCTGCCCGGCCTGCAGCACAAGGGAGGCCATATGGAGAGTAAGTGGTAGTTCTGGTGCTTGTGGAAATACAAAGAGGTCTGCCTAGTGTGCCTGATGCAGTGAAAGTTCAAGATGATGTGACAGGGGCGTTGTATGCAGCAGTGAAAAGCTCTCCATGTCGTTTCTGTGAAACAGTGAATTAAGAGCTAATAGCAGGCAGATGCTACATGTAAGGTAATCAAGTCCTGGCTCCCAAGCTCTAACCAGTTTGTTTAGAAGCTGTTAGGTTATGCCAGGGAGAGGATTGAATTCTTGCTGGGGAACCACCCGCTCCTCTCTCTCGAGCCAGCTTCCTGCTCTTCACATTATGACACAAGTAGTTCTAGTCCTAGAGGTAGGCTTTAACATTGCAATTTAGAAGTAAAACCAGCAGGCAAGAAAAAAATCAGCATGTTTTGGACCCCATCTTGGCAGATATGACTTTATAATCAAGGCTAGTCAGAAATCCTCCTTATTAAAAAAAAATCTAGATTCATAGGCAGCAAACTCTTGCTTTCAGATAACAGCCAGTCTTGCATTCTAATCCCCTAGTTTCACATGCTCCTTGCTTTCTCAGAGATTCTCCTTTCAAACTGAGAATGAGCATGCAGGGTCTCAGTCCAGAGGTAAATTGCTGGAGCATAATCTCTCCTGCTTTTCAATTTTCAGAGAATCTAGATTATTACAATACTGTGCAGCCTAACCTGTTTACATTCGAATATATCCTCCCCTCTACTACCAGCGTGGAGGGAAGGAAAAGCTGTGTCACATTAGGCAAACAGGACTGCAGAGAGGACCGGGGGTTCTGGGAAGAGAACAGCAAACTGTGTGGGATGTTTCCTACTGCTTCATAGTTATTAACAGCCCACATGTGCTAGCTTGACACTTGCTCAGCTTGATGGTTAAAAGGGGGCATGACCTGCCCAGATAGTGAGCTGGAACCAGGAAACAGCCATTCTTTACAATATGCTTCTCCAGCTGGTAAATTTGGCCTTGAGTTATCAAAGTACTTTAGCAGATGCTTAACCATGTGTTTAAACCCCACTGACTTCAAAGGGACTTAAGCACATATTTAAGTGCTTTGATGAATTAGGGCCTTACTATTATTATTTATTATTATTATTACTAGCATATAGTATATTTTTATTTAATGTAAAATTCCTATTTAGATTAATATTTATTTAGTATATTAAATAGCATACATTTAATATATAATGTTTAAAATATTTCACTCTTATATCAGCCTGTTCTTCCATCGATCTCAAAGCACTGTCCAGAGTTGGAGAGGTATTATTAGTCCCATTTTGCAGACAGGGAAACCAAGGTATAGAGAAGTGACATGACTTGCAAGGTCATATGCCACACTAGTGGCAGAGTAGGGAATAGAAAGCAGGTCTTCTGACTTCCAGTCCTGCATGTTATTGGTTTGGTACATATACAGACCTCTTCTTCTTCCCTTGTGGCTTGGATCTGATTGTCATTACTCAGATCTGCCTACATATATAACATCTGTGTGTTCACTGCAATTGTTATAGCTGTGTAATGTTTTCCTCCCACAGCATCCAGAGCAGACTGGAATTGAGGAAGAGCTTGAAATGCCTGTCCTTCAAGTGGTACCTGGAAAATGTTTATCCAGAACTTAGGTAATGGCCAATTGTTATGTTTTTCTTCATAAAGATTTAGTGCAAGCTGATTGGTATTTGACCAGCCCATCATGGACTTCCATTTCCATCAGTGCTTTCGGGTTCTGTGAGAGGGGAGAATTCAGAAGTCATCATTGAGGACCTTTTTCAGGAAGTTGTTTTCTGCCTGTAGGCAACAGCAGATGCCTGAGGGCTGCTGAGCCAGAGCCCGTCTCACTCTGTATCTCAGGTTTTCTGCTAAAGTATATTTTCTCAGCCACTTTCAGCTAAATCCTCCACAGGCACTAGAAATGCCCAGGAAGCTATTGCTGCAATTCCCTCAGTGGCTGCCATTAGCCATCTTGGGAAATTGTGCAAAGGATTCTGGAGATTCATCCAAGGACCAGTTGGGAGAGATTGCATGTGGAGTCATAGAGAGAAAAGGACTGAGCGTTAGGCCTGGTCTACACTAAACAGGTCGACCCAGCTTCGTTGCTCAGGGATGTGAAAAATCTACACTCCTAAGTGATGTAGTTAAGCCAACCTAATGCCTGGCAAAGACAGCGCTAGGTTGATGGAAGAATTCTTCTGTCAACCTAGCTACCACTTTTTGGGGAGGTGGATTACCTACACCAATGAGAGAACCCCTCCCATCGGTGTAGGTAGTGTCTACACTGCAGTGCTAAAGTGGTGCAGCTGTGCCGCTGTAGCATATCAAGTGTAGATGAGCCCTTGCTGCATAGAGCTTTCTTCATACACAGAGGCACTGCACTGAGAATGAAAGACTGAGGGGCAGTTACATTTGAGGTTTCCTCACTCTTGTGAGTCAAAGACAGACCTTTAACAGGCTCCCATCTTATTTCTGTCTGCTGCATTTGCCTTATGCAATGCTCTTAATCCATCTCTTCCTCTAGTAGTGATGCCACATGGGAAGGTTCTCAGTCCATTGTGAGATACCTTTCTGCAATGTAAATGTCCATCCTCTCTAAAACTCATAGCAATTCATTGCTGTGATGGATTTGCAGTCCTTTGTTTCAGAAAGTAATCCATTCAACTTGGTTAACAGCCCCACTTCTCTCTGAATGCCCCGCATGTCTATAGCAGGTACTGTAACATCATCTTGGGGTTATTCCCCCAGGATTCCTGAGGAATCATTGTACCAGTCTGGAATGATCCGGCAGAGACAGAGATGTCTGGAGTCCCAGAAGTCTGAAGGCCAGGAGTTCCCAGTCCTGAGCTTAAATCCCTGCATCAGCAGCAAAGGTGTGGCAGCAGTGGCACAGGTAACTGTTTTAGGCCATACTGCCTGCCCCTGTGATGTGGCCGAAAAGAAAGCTGAAACACACATAGGAGTTCACTTGGGGGCCCAGAGCATCCAGTGCATGGGGCAGCTTTATCTGCATAGTTGACCATTGGAAGATCACCAACTGCAGGGCAATCTTTGAGTGGCACTGAGCTGCTACCACTTCCCTTCCCAGTGGCTGGGAAAAGGGGGTGGAGATGTGACCAGGGATCCCTTCAACCCTGATTATCCCCAGTTGCCGATAAATAAATCAAAATAACTTGGGACCGTTGGCAGCCCCAGTCAGTTACCTCAGCCACCAGGGACCTAGCCCAGCAACCAGACAGCCCCAGAATTGAGTGAGTGCAAAGGTGGCCTGAACCACCTTTCCTGAACTGAACAGAGCACTCATCATTGGCAACTCAGGACCCAGACCTGTCTGCTTTTCACACACAATTCAGATGCAGAGATCAGAGGAAGAAAATGAGAACTATAATTTCCTCTCATCTTTCTGACCTATTTACTCCTCTTTCTATTTCAAAATGTACTGAATTGCAGTGGTGTTTATAAATTCATAGACTGCATTCATTCAATATTAAATTGCCCATTAAACTAGCAAGAGCTTAATGAGCATGACCTCATTTATTTTTAAAATCTCACTGAGAGAAGAAATATGCAACATCAGTCAGCATGTGTTCTCTCTTCCAAATTCTCAGACATGTTAGAACAAGATGGGTGGTCTTCTGATGAGGACTCTGGACTGGACTCAGAAGAGCTGGGTTTAAATCCTGTCTGTGCCATAGGCTTCCTGTGTGACTTTGGGCAAGTCAGTTAATCTCATTGAGCCTCAGTTTCCCCATCTGTTAAACAGGAATAATAACACTTCCCTGCTTCACAGAGGTATTGTGAAAATAAATTCATTCATGTCTGTGAGATGCTCAGATGGGAGCTGTAAAAATAGATAGTCTGCAACTGTATGCCTACTTTGTGCACACAAATGTGATAACTGTATATGTATAACACTCACTAAGGCCATGTCTACACTGTGAGCTAGGGGTATGTCATGGGGTGTATATATCCCATGCTGGCCCAGCAACCAAGGGATTAAGGTAAGTACTGCTGGCCAACGCAGCCTCACTGCAGCTGTGAAAATAAAAGAGCTGGGATGCCGAGGGACAGGGCAGCTGCCACAGGAGTGAGCAGACTAGAGAAGGGAATTCCCGCCAGCAAGCTGCTGAGAAGCCTTGCAGAGTTGACATCCTGAGACAAGACCAGCAGGCTGAAAGGCCTACAGAAACTGGGGAAAGTAGGAAGGAGCTCAGGGTACAGCAGGAGGAGTTGTAGAGGCCTGATTCCGCTTGTCTGGCTCAAGGGTGCTGAGCTGCAACCCAGTGGAGTAGGAAGACCTGGGTTCCCCTATCAAACACCTGAGAGACTTAAGAACTGAGGGAGTTTCCAGTCCCCCTGGACACCAGGACCAACTAATTCCACCAAGAATAAAGAGAAAACCATATATATCTGCAAGTTTTCAGCAAGAGGAACTGACCGGCCACCCTGCCAGACTGAGCAAACTCTGGTGCAATGCTCCACCTGGCCAAAGGGGGCGATGTTGCATCGATGCACCAGCCCACATGGCATGATTTCCCTGCTTGTGTACACATACTCGCACTAGTTTTCATCAGGCTAGCACGAACATAAATAGAAGTGTAGCTGCAGTAGCACAGGTAGCAGCAGCAAAGGCACAGCTACCATGCTACAATGGCTGCACTGCTATTTATTCTAGCTAGTGTGAGTATGTGTACATGAGCAGGGGAGTCACACCTCTAGTTTGTAGTGTAGACATAGCTCAAGTGAGTGTGGGTTATACTTGCAAAGTGGGTAATTATACACATAAGTGACAAAAAGTGCAAATGAGGCCTGCCATTGTATGTGCTGTGGCAAACAGCCAGCTACCCCCTAGTGGGTCCTATGCTTCTGCCCCTTGTAGTGGGCCAGGGAGTCACTGGTCACCCCATCTCCCCAGGGAGGTACCTTGCTGGGGCTCCTCCTGCGAGCTGGGGCCAAGAGTTTCCCCCTCTCTGCTCCCTCAAGCTGCAGAGAAGCACCATCTCCTAGCCCGGGGGAAGCTTCTCCTCCACAAGCCTTCTGGCAGCTTCCTTCTCCTGTGCTTCCCCCACTCCTGCTAGGGAAGGCAGGGTTTAAGTACACCTGGACTAGCCCTTCATTGGGTCCAGGTGTCTCTAATTGCCCTGCAATCATCTCTCCTCTGCTTGCAGGAAAAACGGCTTTTGGCATTCTTGGGCTTACATATTGGCCCTGGTATGCCCTTTTGAGGCCCTCTGGCCTGACTTTATCACAGTGCATTTTATCTACATTTTTGCAAAAAGCCTACTTTTCTGTATTGTTAAATGGAAAAGGGCTAGTTGGATTCTAGTCAATTCAAAAAATAAGTTGAAAGTAGTGTCAGGTGTTACCCCGAAATTTCTGTGACAGTTTTTATAGTATAACAATCACATTCTCCTGGTGTGAAAGATCTTTTTTCTTTGATCTGCTGCTGTGTAGAAGATCCACACAAACAACAGGGAGAGGCATAACTAGAGCTGGCTGAAACATGTTGCGTAAAAAATTATCTCAGAAATTGTGGTTTAATCAAACTTGGAATTTTCAATGCATTTTGATGACATTATGAAACTTTTCCAGTTGGGAAAATCAGAATGAAAAATGTTGCTTCAAGTCAACATTTCAAAATGAAACACCATTTGAAATGTCATGATATTTTGAATGAAAAATTATGTTTTTGAATGAAAATTGATGTTTCAACATGTCGAATTAACATTTTTGATCAAAATGAAACATTTTTGTTGTGACATTTCTGATTAGAATATTCAGAATTTTTTGTTCTACAATTTTTTTTTAAATTTATAAATGCTCTGATTCAAGGTGAAAACTAGTTTCAAAATGCCAAAATTTCCTCTGAGGCAAAAATTCCATTTTTTTTCTAGCTCTAGGACTAACTGTGCAGAGAAACAGTGCAACTGACTATGCACAAAATACTGATACAAACACAAAGTAAACAAACAAAAATAGAAAAAATTATCTCCAATTTCTTGCAGTTAAAGTGATCTTAGGTGTTACTTGTAACTAAAGTAGGTAGAGACAGATATGATTTGTTAAGTTGACAGTGTTCCTTTAAAGCAGTGGTTTTCAACCTTTTTTCATTTGCAGACCTCTAAAAATGTCGAATGGAGGTGCTGACCCCTTTGGACATCTTAGACATAGTCTGTGCCGCGCCCACAGATTGAAAACCACTGTTCTATGGTAATAACAATTTTTCACAGACCTCTTAGACATAGTCTGTGGACCCCCAGAGGTCTGTGAATCATAGAATCACAGAATAATAGGGTTGGAAGGGACCCCAGGAGGGGATGGGACCCCATCTAGTCCAACCCCCAGCTCAAAGCGGGATAAACTCCCAACTAAATCTACCCATTTAGGGCTTTGTCAAGCCGCACCTTAAAAATCTCTAAAGATGGAGATTCCACTACCTCCCTAGGTAACTCATTCTAGTGTTTCACCACCCTCCTAGTGAAAAAGATTTTCCTAATATCCAACCTAGACCTCCCCCTCTGCAACTTGAGACCATTGCTCCTAGTACTGTCATATACTACCACTGAGAACAGCCTAGCTCCATCCTTCCTGGAACCCCCTTTCAAGTAGTTGAAGGCTGCTATCAAATCCCCCCTCATTCTTCTCTTCTGCAGATTAAACAAGCATAGTTCCCTCAGCCTCTCCTCATAAATCATGTGCTCCAGTCCCCTAATCATTTTTGTTGCCCTCCTCTGGACTCTCCAATTTTTCCAAATCCTTCCTATAGCGGGGGCCCAAAACTGGACACAGTATTCCAAATGTGGCCTCACCAGGGCCGAATAGATGGTAATAATCACTTCCCATGATCTTCTGGCAATGCTCCTACTAATGCAGCCCAGTATGTCGTTAGCCTTCTTGGCAATAAGGGCACACTGTTGACTCATATCCAGCTTCTTATCCACTTTAACACGCAGGTCTTTTCTGCAGAACTGCTGCCTAGCCAGTTGGTCCCCTGTCTGTAGCAGTGCATGAGATTCTTCTGTCCTAAGTGCAGGACTGTGCACTTGTCTTTGTTAAACCTCATCAGATTTCTTTTGGCCCAATCCTCTAATTTGTCTAGGTTACTCTGTATCCTATCGTTACCCTGCCGCGTATTTACCATTCTCCCCATCTTAGTGTCATCTGCAAACTTGGTGAGGGTGCAATCCACTCCCTCCTCCAGATCATTAATGAAGATGTTGAGCAAAACCAGATCCAGAACCGACCCCTGGGGCAGTCCGCTTATTATAGGCTACCAATTAGGCCTTGAGCCATTGATCACTACCCATTGAGCCCAATGATCTAGCCAGCTTTCTATCCACCTTACAGTCCATTCATCTAGCCCATATTTTTTTAACTTGCTGTTAAGAATACTGTGGGAGATTGTATTTAAAGCTTTGCTAAAGTCAAGATATATATATCATCTCCACCGCTTTCCCCACATCCACAGAGCCAGTCATCTCATCATAGAAGGCAATCTTGTTGGTCAGGCATGACTTCCCCTTGGTGAATCCATGTTGGCTGTTCCAGATCACCTTCCTCTCTTCCAAGTGCTTCAAAATGGATTTCTTGTGGACCTGCTGCATGATTTTTCTGGGGACTGGGGGAAGCTGACTGGATTGTAGTTCCCCAGATCATCCTTCTTCCTTTTTTTGAAGATGGGCATTATATTTGCTTTTTTCCAATCATCTAGGACCTCTCCCAGTTGCCACGAGTTTTCAAAGATAATGGCCAATGGCTCTGCAATTACGTCAGCCAATTCCCTCGGCACCTGTGGACCACTGTTTTAAACTTTAGATATTAACCACAAAAATGTTAGAAATTACTCTGTCCCTTAAATGTCTGCATTGCATTTAGGACTTCAATTAACAGAGCATACAATATAGAATGGGCAGTAATCCAAAATCCTGCTTGGATGCAGGCCCTTTCAATTATACTGTATCGTATTTAAGTCAAATCTTGTTTAATCAAAGATTGATAATCTGGGAAATGGGTTTATCCAAAACAAAGGTGTGTTTCTTGATGTGCATCAAATATTATCCAAGATCTTTTTCATTAGTAATAGTAGTATATTGGTTGCTTATTTGCACTTCCATGCAATGATCACAAAGCCCTTTATAAACATTAATGAATTAAGAGCCAGATCCTCAACAGGTGTAAACTGGTGAAGCTCCATTGATGTCAGTGATCTAGGAGTGATTTACGCCAGCTGAGGATCTGGCCTTTATTCTCACAACACCCTTCTGATGTAGTTTAGTATTATCTCTATTTTAGAGGTGGAGAAACTGAGGCACAGGCAGATTGTCACCTGATAATTAAGCCCCTTTGAAAACCATGACCATGTGTTTATTTGCCACAGTGAGTCAGTGGCAGAGCCAGGAAAGTCCAGGTTGCCTCCTCCTGGGCCCATCCCTTCTTCACTGACAGGGTCTGCCTGCATTGTAGCATTCTCCTCTCTGGTGAGGAAGGTGTAGTATAGCTCCCTGGTGAGTCCACCGATGCCAGCCCTTAAGTCAGTTGATATTAGGCTGTGCAGGAACTGTTTTGGAATAGATTTTTGACTCTGGGATTCATTTAATAAACTCATTAATCATTAGCAGTTCCAGGAAGCCTGACATGCTTGAGAAAAAAAATGAGAAGCCTGTTAGGCCTGGATACACTTGAGCACGTCTGTAGCAGCAGCAAGATGACTGTGCCACTCTCCTACAGAACACTGTGATGCTGCCTGATTGTATCCTACTGCAAGGGAACTACAGCATGATGCCGTCCTGACATGGCAGCTTTGTCCCAACATTCGCGATTCACTGCTAGCAATCTTAGGGGTGGACTAGGACTACAAAAACTGTGGGTCCATCAAAATCTCAGGGTCTGAGAAACATCAGAACCATCCCCCCTCACAGAGTCTCCCTCCTAAATCCTTGCTCTACCTCTGACTCTCTTCCTCTCCTTAATGAGCTCCTTGATCTTCCTACTCCAAACCCCAATGAACTTTGCCTCTTTGCTCAATCCAACCCCATGATCAGACTCTTTAATCTTCCCCTTTCCCCCTCCTGGATAGACTCCCTCATACTTTGGACCTTCTCTGACCACTGAATCCAGGTTTTACTGTAATCCTGCTAAATGCAGTGTCCCCAACTCTGAGCTGTGCCTCTCAGGGTGCTAAGCCAGCAAGCAGGGGGAGCAAAGGTGACTTTAGGACCTCAGTGTTTACCCCAAGAGTGCTCTAACTTATTGCAATTTTGAATGAATAGCTGAGAGCAGAACACTCTGGTGATAGCTCCTCTCTTCCCAGCGTGCCCCCTCCCACTCCTGCTGCTTCCCTGTCATTCTCCTATACTGGATACTGTGGCAGGGGCAGTGCAGTGTTACTGAGTTACTTCCCAGGGAAGTGCTCTGCACCAGGTGCTCTAACTGTTCCCAGTGAATACAACTTCACGGCCACTTTCTGGTGGATCAGTCACAGAGAGAGGTGGTAGCCTAATCCAGAATGAGGGCCAGTAGGTGAGGAGTGTTAAGGCAACATCCACCTTCTCAAAATACATGCTGTGGTTTATATGGCAAAATAGGGAGTGGAGAACTAATAGAAGTGTAAGAAGCTGCTCTCACTTGACTGCATTGGCACGTTCAGAACATCTTCTAAAGTGGCCCCAGTGAGGTTCTTGGCATTTAATATCAGCCTTCCTGGGCAATTGCAAAGAAAGGCTAGTACTTTAAAGAGGTGTCCGTAGGTGTGTCTGGTAGAGGGTAGCACACAAAGAGTTCAGTGCGCTATTGCACTGCCCCTGATCTGGCCACGTGGGCGTTTTAAAACATAGAAATGCAAGCTGCTCACTGCACTCGGAGACAGTGTAATGTCATATTTAGAGCAGGTGACTGAAAGTCAGCCAACACTGGGGAGTTTTCACCCCTGCTCCAGCACTTATGCCCTACGTGATATTAGCCGAGACACGTCACCTCTCTGTACCTCAGCTTCCCTCTTTGTAAGATGGAGATGATAATACCTATCTCACCGGGGCATTAGGAAAGCTGATCAACTAGTAACAGTGAGGCACTTTGAGAGCCTTAGATGAAAGGGGCTGTAGAACACTAATTATAATGTTACATCGAGTTATTATGTATTATTATTCATTAATAAACTGAGGTCATCCCTCACTTCTCCAGGAACGTTTTACTTTAGCCCTTCCTTACCTGGTTCCTTCTCCAGCCTTAGGGCACAGCTGTGCTCTTGTGTCTCATTGCTAGAACCTCTCTAGGCTTCCTTCATTATCTAGGGCTGCCAGCTGTCTACTCTCTGATTGGCTGAGAGGAGTTCCTTTTAGATGTCAGCCAGCCTAAACTAAGCCAGAGGTGATGATTTAAAATAATGTCTTTAATTCATAACGATGCTGAGTAGCAGTGACAGATGCCTCCTTGAATGATGCTAAAGCTTTGAAAAATAGTCCCACGCCTCAGCTGGAGTTAGCATAGCTGGGATTTCAGAGGAAAACATTTAGCACATGGGTCGATCACCATTTATTGTGACCAACAGGTGACTCTCTCTGCTCCATCTGGCCCCATTCCCCTCCCCCCGCCACACTAACACACACAGTTCCACTGCCTTGTAACAAGCGGCTGGCTTGTCTTTGAAAAGCTGTTACTGTAGTCTCTGCATGACCTCATGTCTACTGTCACATCCCATCAGAAGACAAGATACTGGGCTAGATGGATCATTGAGCTGATCCAGCATGGCCATTCTTATAGTTTTATGCTCCCATTACCAATCCAATCCTTAAGAAAGGGGCTTGGGTTATTATGACTTTGAAACTGGTTCTTATTGCCCCTCTCCTTCCCCATCACACTTTTGAAACGGTTGATGATTCCGTATTGTGCTGCTAACCGTGTAAACCTGCTTAAAAAGGTTTAGTTTCTATGGCCTTATAATGAGTAGTAGATGAGAATCTCAGTGCAGTGGTCATTTTTACATTAGCAGGCATCAGGGGGTTGCCAGTACCGTCACCCTACCCTACCCTTTCCACATTTCTAAATGGGAGGATGGTCCCAGTTAGAAGGGAAGTACGTATAGGGGGTTGCAGTATAGAAAGGAGCTCCTGATGTGGGAAAAGCTGAGACTCACTGGAATAGTATATTTTTCTATGAGTAGTCCAGATGAAGTCAATGGGGTTGCTTGTGTAGTAAGGAAGTACTCTGTGAATCAAGGGGGGACCAGAGTGAGGAGCTTTGGATGCAAAGTTAACTTCCACAAAGTTAGGCATGTTCAGAGCCATGGTTTTGGCCTGGGCCCACCTTTATTTAAAAGAAGGGTTGGTTAAGAGGCTATTTGTTGGAGGTACAGACATCAAGAACAGGTGTTGGATTTGGCCCCTTTAGGCTTGATTCTTGACAGGTGCAGGACTAATTTGACACACGATTTCCCAGGCTGGTAGCTTATACAGCAGCTGACAGCATGCACAGTGCGATGTTTGGAATTCAGTAGCTGTAGGATCAAGCGAACTCTGAAAAAGAAAAAAGAGCTGTCAAAAGGCCCTTTGGGTGCAGTGTACGTCTCCAAAACGCCTGCTTATTGCTTCTGTTGCAATCCTGAGCAATTCTCTCTGACAAGCCTGCGGGCAGTCTGTTTAAGCCGCCAGCTTTGATTTCTCTTAGAAGATAGTGGAGGCTGGTCCTAAGAAGCACAGAAGAATGAGACAAAGTGTCAAGTCTTTGTAGGTTTGGGTCTTTTGTACAATGTACATTTCCCTTGTAGGTGGCTAAACACCAAGAGCAAACAGAATGTATAAGCCCAGGAGCTAAAAGTCTGTTGCTGTCTATCTTGAAATCAACCATCCTGTGTTGCAATATTGAGGGTAAAAAGTGTTCTCGCTCTCTAATAATGCAAAATAACAGTGCTCCACTGAGCCACCCCAGTCTAGCTGCTCACATATTCTGGGTGACCTGTAAACAGCTGCAGCTTTTCCCCCACTTCTTTCTAAGTCAGAATCAGCTCTTGTCTTGTTACCTGCCTCCTTAGAGGTTTCCATGCCTCTCCCATGGCTTCCGGTTTACAGCTGCCTCCTAATTCTGTTGTCAGCCCCTCCCCTGCCACTGCTGACTCTGTCCCGCTACTATGGCTACCGCACCCTCCAGCTCCCACTAGAGCTGTTTGTCCTGTGCTCTTGCACTTCGCGTTCTCCAGCTCCCTGTTTTCCCTTTCTGTGGCTGCTAAGGAACCAGTCCCTTCCCGCACTGCCCAGCCCTCTCAGCAGCCCACTTCCCGTTGCTGCTGATTTTCCCTCTCTGCACCCAACTTGTCTCTGAATGCTTTTGTGGGGATTAAGCCTAGTGTAAAGTTACAAGCAAAAAACATACCCGTTGAGTTACTCCACCCAGTTATAGTGCGGAAGGGTGGATTACTTCTCACCAGGCACAGCCTGCTGTCAACCCCATCAACGCACACTCATGTGGAGGGGAGGCATCTCTGGCTGGACAATTTCAGACTCAGACTTAAAGGTCAGATGGGACCATCGTGATCATCTATTCTGACCTCCTGCACATTACAGGCCACAGAATCTCACTCATCCACTCCTATAATACACCCCTAAGCTCTGGTTGAGTTACTGAAGTCCTCAAATCATGGTTTAAAGACCAAGTTACACATTGGTTGGTGTTGGTCCTGCTTTGAGCAGGGGATTGGTCTAGACAACCTCCTGAGGTCCCTTCCAACCCTAATATTCTATATTTTTATGATCCTCCTCCTCCCCCCAGCCACACAGCAGGGGAAGCATCCTATCCCTTTTAAAGGAGAGGGCATCATTTCTGTCTGTCTTCTTCTACTGGAGAGAAGGGACCATCTTTTCTACTACTATTGTCCCTCTTTCTCTTGTTCTCTTTGAGCCCCTCCCCTCACAGGGCCTTTTCACAGCAGCTCTCCATAGGATTTGAGATTCTCCCTGTGGTTTACGCAGACGTGTATTCCCAAATCATGATGCATACTCCCAAGAATCTGCAGCTATGGTGCCCCCATGAACCCAAATGGACTGACCCTGCACTACTGATCATTGGTATAGTGGTAAAAAAGTAGTGGGTAAACTAACTGAAACTAAACTCCATATTCCCTAAATGAGAAGTGGGTAAATTACATTTACCCTTGAGTACACTACTGCTACTAATGCCAATGAGACTTTTGCCATTGATTTAAAAAGGATCAGGCTTTGAGCCAAATTGCTTAATTTCCACCTTTCACAGTGAAAGGACGCTAAAAAGTGAGTTGGATTTTGTCCTGGTTTCTCCTCTCTGTCCTTCCAGGAATGGGCATACACATACAACCATCAGGTCCGTCAGCAGCAGCTGTGCTTGTCTGTGCACACCCTTTTCCCAGGCTCTCAGGTGCTGCTGTCCCCCTGCAAAGAAGGTGACGGCAAACAGGTGAGCCTTTTGTTGATCTGTTTCTTTCTTCCACAGCCCAGGAGGGTGTAGTTTATCCACAGAGCAGGTACAGCACAAGTGATGGAAGTGTAAGCTTCCCGTGCATCATCCCATCACTGTGTTCTAACTATGTCCTGGAGATAAATATGCTAGTGGTAGCAGAGTCTCTATGGCCCAGTCAATCCTTGGCTTCTCAGCTGAGTGTGTCAGTAAGCATGGCTGTTACTGCCGCTGGCCTTGAGGACATTGTCCACTAGAAACCCAACTGAAACCCGCAGTTCATTTAACACTGGCTGATCCATCAGAAGCTAGTGTGTCTCAGAAGTTAATGACCTGGTTGTCCACAGTCCTCAGTGACTTCAATGGGAGCTGTGGTGCTCAGCACCTCCTAGGATCAGGGCATACAGAATTGATTATGATTTCCTTGTTTAAATACCTTCTGCCATCTCCTGGTACTTGCTGCAGCATGAGTTGAGCCAGTAGAATATCTAAACATTATCACTGTTATACAGCTATTGATATTGCTAGCACCATCCCTTGAACCTCACTCACATCCCTCTTCCTGTGTCTTCCCACACAGCGATGGGGTAAAGTTGGTTCTCATATTGAGCACATGGCCTCGCGCTTCTGCCTGGACACTGAAATGATGGGCGACACAAATGAGAGCACCAGAGAGCTCGTCATCAACCCTTGTGAGAGCACAGTCATGAGTCAGCGCTGGGATATGGTGATGTCCTGACCGCTCGTGGCATCAAAAGAGCAAAACCAGCTTCATCAGAAGCAGCCATGGCACACAGCAGAGGCTGTTGGGAACTCAACAGCAAAATCACTGGGGCCCTTGTTCATTGTGAGGCAGGAACAGGAGAAAAACGGGTGAGGCCGGGGAGCTCCAGGTTGAAGAAGGGATGTTGGCTGTGAGACCTGCACTTAATGGCCTGTTGGGGTTATAGATTCAATGAGTAAGAACCACAAACAACCAATCCCTAAATGTCTTTCAATAATACTGGGCCTTGGCTGAGGTTCCTGGGGCTGGCCCTACTGCAATATGGTGTGTACAGTATTTATTGTTTTACTGCAAAGATGGAAACCCTGGTGGAACAGGCTTGGAGGGAAAGTGGAGATTTTGACCCAGCGAGACAAGTGTCTAGTTGACCTCATGGGTGATGGGGAGGCTGATGGGTGGGGGAAGGAGATGCTAAGGGAGACAAAAATGGTCACCTTGGGGACGAGCAGAAAATGCCAGGTAATCCTTGCACTTTTTCATTAACGTGAATGAGCTTGTCTTCTGCAGGTAGCTAGAATGAAGCTATATTGCACGTTATAATTTGTATATCATCTGTGTACATGTTGCGTGCTATACACTGTGCAGAGAGACAATGCTGTCATCTGGCATATGTGGCCAGAATCAAGATGACAGGGGGATTTTGCATCACTCTCTGCTATCCATACATGGAACCACCCACCCACCAGTAAATCACACTGCAGGGGCCCCAAATGTTTGAGTGTGCTAAATCTACAAACCCTTTTGATGATGTGAGGGGAGTAATCACACTTACTTCTCCTGTCTGAGTGGCCTGGGCATGCCATGATCATTGAGTGTTCCGCATTAATCTCACTACATGTCTCTCATGTTTCAAACCTGGAATAACTCAAATTTTCACACTAGTCATCAAACTAGTATTTTTGTATTTTAAGGTAATTGTGCCATATTTGAGTTTTCCAATTTCCTTAATACAAAAGCTGGTGTTAGCACAAGACCCTAAGGACTATGGGGATGGGACTTTCTTCTGCATGGTACAGATGAACATAAGATCATAAGAACAAAAAAGAAAACCCAGACCCATCTCACAAACATGTCAGTGACATTGCTGGTTACCTGATTTCACTGAGCCAGTTATTATTGTAACTGCTTTTCCTGCTGCAGATGACAAGCTGAAATAATACACCAACTCATGGTGATGGGATGACTCAGGAGGTAAACCAGCTTCCAAAAGCTTGGGTTTTACCTTGAACACATCTGTGTCATGTTTGCACTGTGATACCTTGATGCTGCATTGTTTCTGCTCCCTGCAAAATAAGCAGACAAAATGCTACCTTGGCCTTTTTGGTAAGAACTCCTGCTGCTACACTCCAGTGTTCTCTCAGCAGTAGATTAACAGCTTGACTTGAGGTTTTAAATCTGGAGTTCTCTGCTTTAGCAAGTTTACTCTGGCCTGGAACTATGTGAAGAAACTATTGTGCATCTAGCAAATCATTTCCCCACCTTGGGTTAAAAAACAGCCATTATGCTGATGGCCCAAAACCAGTTTTTTAGACAACAAATGCTATTCTTTACCTTAGCAGAAAATCAAAGCACTACCTCACTGCACATGTGTACATATGCATTTGTGTATGTGTATATATGTGTGTTAGTGTATGTGCATTTGCATGTGTGCATGTGCTACTCCTGAGGCAATTCTGCACGAAAAAATAAAAAATTCTGCATAAAAATATAAAAAATCGCCTCACAATATATTACAATTTTGCATATTTTGTTTGCTAATAAATAAATGTGGAGGCTCCAGCATGGCAGTGGGGAACACAGGCCACTGGCTGCATGGATATGGGAGATTTCTCTGCAGACCACACTCCCCCTTCCCTAAGACACAGGCTCTGTGATGAGGCTGCACCCTACCCTGATACAGTGCAAGGGCCGGCCCTGACCCAGAAAGATCCCAGGGCCTTACCCCTCCACGCCAGACATACCAAGATAGCAAGTGAGAGGAATAGAGTCTCACACGCACGCCCAGCCCTGGCTCCATATCCAGGTACGGGGCAGGCATACTCATCATTGCAGGATCCAAGTCTGGAGGGACTTAGTGTGAGGGATCCAAGTGTGGGGTGAGAGGGTTCTATGGGACAATCTGGATGTGGGAGGCTTGGTGGCCGGGGTCTGAGTGCAGGGGAGATCTGGATGCATAGGGGCTTGGTGGGGAGGTTAGAATCATAGAACCATAGAAGATTAGGATTTGAAGGGACCTCCGGAGGTCATCTAGTCCAACCCCCTGCACCAGATGCAGGGGGAATAGGACTTTTCAGGGGCTCCAGATGAAGGTGGTTGGGGCTCAGCCGGGGGGGGGGGGGAGGCTCAGCAGGGGGGTCTGGGTGTGGGGAGCTCAGTGGGAGGGTCCGGATGCTAGGGAAGTGGGGCTTGGTAGGGTGGGAGTCTGGGTGCAGCTGGATGGAGCTCAGTGGGGTGCGGGTTCAAGTGTGGAAGGCTCAGTGGGGGGTGTCATGCTGGGTAGATGGGGGGAGAGCATTTGTCATATTGGGTCAGTGTGTCAAAATCACAATAATTCATGTGAGATATGCCATGTCAGGTGCTGTTAGAAAGGTTATAATATGCTAAGTCAGATGATGTTCATGTGTGATATGTGAAATGGAAGTTATAGATATATTTGAGATATCTGTATTTCAAATTGTCCTGCCTGGGCAACACACCAGATAGAATGGCGGCAGGACAATAGCCTGCTTAATGGCCCATTAAGACAGTCACGGATGCAAGGGGCCAAGGAAGAAACTAAAGGCATACCTGAAGAGTTACCAGGACTGGCCCATGTGACTCTGGACTCCATTTTAGTTCTTGTAACATTCCACAAGGCCACATGGCCAGGGACAGAGGGTATATAAGATCAAACCACAAGAACCATTTTGCCTTTGTTCCTGTTCAGTTACTGGCATATACCTGCCTCTGGATCAATTCACTTGCAACTAAACCGAAGGACTAAGACCCATCCAGGTGTTGAATGTATACCAGGGGAACTGTACAAGCTTGCAACTCCACATTTCTTCTAGAAACTTCTATATGTATATACAAGAAATATATAGAATATATATAGAAATATATAGAAATGTATATGGACATTCAATCATTTGCATGTATCTGATTTGCTTTGACCCTTTAACATTTCTCTTATGGTTTATTTCTTTCTTTTTACAATAAACCTTTAGTTTTAGTTACTAAAGGATTGGCTGACAGCGTGGTATTTTAGGTAAGATCCAAACTTATATTGATCTGGTACTGTGGCTGACCCCTTGGGGTCAGAGGGAACCTTTGTAGTAAAGAGCATAGAGTTTAAACAACTAGTCTCTTTACTGGACCTAGTGCTGATTTGGGAGCCAGAAGCTGAAATGCAGTAAAGGGGGCTGTGTGTATTTGTATACTGGCTTCTGTGGGGACTCAGAAGCGCAGTTTGTGGCTGGTTGGGAAGTCTGGCTTCAGTGCCACTCACCAGTACTGGGAGAATCTGCTCTCCGTTTGCAGCCTGCCCTGACCTTGGCATTTTCAGGTGGCTACCCTGGGCACGGGACAGGTCACAGTGGCGTAGTCGGCAGGATCCACAGAACCAGAACATTTGGGTTTTGGATCAGAACCTCACGCTATTCCAAATTTTAAAATTTGATACTGAGAGTGTTAAGGGTTAAAGTTACTCAGGATGAGTGATTCACAATCAGATAGAGCAATCAAGCTACAAGCCTTGGGAGAAAGACAGGGTCTGCAGCATGAGAGAGAAAGAGATTATGAGGAGGAACTCAGAAGTATGAGACAATAAGCTGAGGCAAGAATTGCCAAGCTGAAGCTAGAAGATGAGAGGAAAAGAGAGGCTGAAGGAAAAGCTCATCAAAGAAAGATGGAGCTATACGCTGCTGAAGAGGAGGCGTATCAGAAATAGATAGAAGCAGCCAAAATCCAACTCCAGATTCTGGAAAAGCAGAAACTGTATCCTCCTGGAAGCCCATCTTCTCTTAACAGCAATTGGGAAAAAATCTCTCCAGTTCGTAGCGATGTTGATGTGTTTAATGCTGATGTGGTAAATATATATAACCAGGTTAATGTCACCCAGCCCCAGAGGCAGTATAAATGTAAGTCTCCTGTGTTACCAATAAGCAATGGGGAAATTTGTGAAGGGGGCTGTGTGTATTTGTATACTGGCTTCTGTGGGGATTCAGAAGTGCAGTCTGAGGCTGGTTGGGAAGTCTGACTTCAGTGTCACCCACCAGTGCTGGGAGAATCTGCTCTCCTTTTACAGCCTGCCCTGACCTTGGCATTTTCAGTTGGCTGCCCTGGGCACGGGACGGGTCACACAGGGTGATCTGGGTGCAGAGGTGGGGAGTCTGGAGGCAGGGGGCTGAGCAGGGGTCTAGATGCAGGGAGTGAGGTTCTGTGGGGGAGCGTGGCAGGGTGTGGGATGGGGTTTCAGTGGAGTGATGTGGGTGCAGGGGTCCTCTAGATGCGGGGGTGAGTCTCGGTGTGGAATCTGGGTGTGTGGGGGTGTCCAGATTCAAGGGATTGGGTGAATGGGGAAGCAGCTCCCTGTACAGTGACTCCTTCCCCCATGGCTGAGGAGTGATGGGGGCAGAAAGCGGGGAGGTATGAGGAGCTTCCTACAGCCGGGAGAGGCTTCTCAAGATGGGTCTCACCTGGGACTGACCACTCCTTGCTAGGGAAGAGGGAAAGTCCCATCCTCCCCTGTCCTCAGCCTAGCTGGGACTAGCAGCTGAGCCTGGTGCAGAGTATGAGCCACCAGGCAGGGCATCCTCAACCCTCCCATCCTGCAATGCTTTACCACTCCACCGGCTACTCTGGGCACCTGAAACGATGAGCCAGTGCTGCTGGGGAAGAGCACATGACCACTCTTGCAGCTTCCCTGTCAGAAAGTAATTTTTCTGGGGGAAAGCAAAGAAAGCTGCAGGGGACATGAATTCCTCATTCATGCAGTGGTGCAGAATTTCCCCAGGAATAATGTGCATTTCTATGTAGGTATGTAGATGTGTGTTAGAAGAAGCTCTTTGTTCAAATTCACTTCACTTCCCTGCTATTGTGGGGGTGGATCTGAGTACTATTCCAGGGGCCAGGTCAGGTTTGTAAAAGGCTTTAATTGCAGTGAAATTGCTATGAGATGTTTGGGAGCAGGAAACAGAGAGCATAAAGATAGGGTCTGCATCCCCTGTGACCGTAAAGCTGTGCCACATAGGTGCTCCCTCAACCTCTTGTGAAGAGGCTTGGGGGCACAGATAAATTGGATGTAGGTGTGGTGCATAGCTGAGGGATTGCACCAATGCTGCCATTGCATCATTCAGCCCTCCACCCATGTAGTGCAGGCACAGCAGCTGCAAAGTGTATTGCAGTCCTGAGGCTGTAGAAGCAGAGCAGCCTGGGGGGCTAAGTCTGTCTAACATACAGCCCTTTAGCTGAAGCATGCTTTGTGGCCCAGTGTGTGAGATCAGCCTGTTGATCAGCAACATTTTTAGAGCAATGTATGGGGTGTTAGCATGACTCCCATGAAACTCAATATGAGCAGTCATGCAACTATCCAGCACTTTGAAAACGTTATCTTTACTGCCCTCACAAAAAGCCTTGCATTGAGTGTCCATAGAAAAGCAAGCACTGGTGAAATCTAACTCTGCCCCACAGGTTTAATTAATTTATTAAAATATTCTGGATACAGATTAACTTGTTTTTTTTATGTTTGTTTTCCCCCTTAATATGTATTATGATTCCACCTGCCATAAACTCAGAGCTGGTAACTCAGAGTCCTTTGATGGCATTTCTAGACTGGCTCTAAAATTTATACTTCTGTACTCTCAGCAGCAATGCTATTTGGCAGCTTTTTACACTGATCAAGGACAAGAAGATAAGGTTCTAATCCTAACCGGGCTTCTGATCTTTGGACAAGTCATTTGTCCTTGTGCCTCAGTGAAAGCCACCTGGAAAATTGAATCCAAAGCAGAAACTCCATAGAAGGACAAAGCCTTCTGCTGCCTTTAAAATGAGCTACCCTGGGTGAACAAGTTATGTTAGCAATATAATTACAAAAGATATTGAAGTTCCAATGAGACCAAATCTGAAAGATTATATGTGAGATGGGGAAACAAACACACATACCCCCTAAATTGTAATTTGGTTCACCTTATTTAAGGCCTTTTGGCCTTCACACCTTCAAGCATAGCCATTGCGTTTAAGGCCCAGAGCATTGGCTGAAACACCAAATTTCACTCAGTTGTTAGGGAAAATAAATGGAAAGTAAATTTATAACTCAGAAGTGAGGGGACTACACTGGAAGTCTGATTTGAAGATTTATGTTTATCCAGTCAAGGAAAAGACCTAGCATGGAGTGGAAATGTGGTCCAGAGGAAAGTGTCTAAGCATCAAAGTGCTGAGTTCCAAAATTGCTTCTTCCACTAAGTGCAATAGTGATTTTAAATAAATAACTTAACCTTGTTGCCTCACTTTCCCCATCTTTAAAATAGGAATAATATATACCTGTCTCACACAGGTGTTGTGAGACATAATTATTAATTGTAAAGTGCTTTGAACTGGTAGAGTGCTTGCTAAGTGTTATTATTTATTATGCCATATTTTGGCAGCCACACCCTTGTCCAGCACTTCAAAGACTGCATAAGCAGCCTTCAGAGCTAAAGTATGCTAATCCCTATATCTTGAGCTAAGGGACCAGGCTGTATAGCTGTAACAGACTCACATCCTTTATGGAACAGACAGATAAACTACTGGTCACAGGGGTTACAATGAGGAGTGGTGTTAGGGCTCCACTCTTTCCCTCAGTTCTTGGTTAACAGACAAAAAGCAGAAAGCCAGAGTTCAAAGTGCAGGCAATGCGATGTTTATTGGGGTTAGTAAACAAGTATAAACCATGGTTCTTCAAGTAGTGTCCCTGTGGGTGCTCCACTTTAGGTGTTGGCACGGCCTCACGTCATCGATCGGAGATTTTTGCTAGCAGTACTTGTCCGGGTCACGCATGCGCTCTTTTTGGCACGTGCATGACCCACCTCCTCAGTTCCTTCTCAACCGTCTGTGGTCCGAGACAAAGACTCTAGTGGTTCCTCACAGCTCGTCGAAATTTTCTTACAATTTGTTCTTTGTAGCTAGTTAGTCAGTTTTTCCTCAGTTTCTGTCATAGTTTAACTTGTTCTTTCCTATTATTTAAAAAATAAAACTTACCTTAGAATAGTTAGTGTATTTTCCTCAGATATGCTGGGTTCGCCTGGTTTCCAAAGGTGTGCCTTCTGCAGAGACGCAATGCCCGTGTCCAACAGCCACTCTGTGTGCATTAAGTACCTTGGAGAGGGGGACACAGCCCCAAAATGCTGTCATTGCAAAAACTTAAGCTCCAGAGCCAGACATGACAGAGACCTATGCCTTAAATTACCGTTAATGGAAAGATCTCTTAGACCTGCCTCTGATACAAGTCAAGAAAAACCAGTCTCTGAGGACAAGACCACAAGAAAAAGACACTTGACTCCGCCTGATATCACTCAAAAAAAGAGATCACCTACCTCAACAACTAAATGAATTTGTACCAAAGAGGCTACAGGTCCCTCTGGTACATTGTCTGGCACAGTGTCTAAAATGTCTTCTAGCTTTGGCACAGCGCAAAAGGAAAAACCAAGACACTCCCATTCGAGTATGGTACTGTCAAAGTAACGGTCCACAAAACGACAAAAACAGTCATCACACCAGCACTGGTACAAGTCTCAACGCCAACCATGACCACGGCACTGACAAGAGCCGAGCTTCAAACTCCAGCGCCAGCAGCACCGTCAGCACCGATGACTGCCTCAGCATCAACCACCAGCACCAACCTGATCCCGGCACCAGCACCGATTATGGTGCCAACAACACTGGCCCCAAGAAAACGTACTGAAAAGCGCAGGCACCAAGAAAGAGAAGGGAAATGTATAACATCCTCCCCATTATATGGCACTGACACATCTCCAATACAGTTCTCTCAAGAGGGTCCTATCTCACCTATATCCTTTTAAGCGAGGACAACTATGAGTGCGAAGAGGCCACATTTTCTCCCCAGCAGCCTTCCCCAAAGTGCAGGAGCGCAAAAGACATCACCACTCTAATATCCTACTTCACCCATGGTTTGCACCCCCATGGTTTGGCCCTCCTGCGTCTTATCACATACATTGGCCCAGATGGGATACGTGATCCTCCTCCACCCAGTTCAGCAGACTATCCACTTCCCAGGATCATACATCCAGGTCATCTCCTAATCAGTCCCAACAGCTGTAGAGACTGATCCAATTGATGGCACGGAAGAGAGTGTGCAACGGGATACATCTCCTCATAACTCTTCTTCATCTCTAGATAAGGCGATAATTCCCCAGCCCCCTACCACGGTGAATGATTTTAAACAATTCCAGGAATTTTTTAAAAGAGTAGCGGATAACCTGGAGATACCACTGCAGGAAGTAACAGAATCACAACATAAACTCTTGAAGATTCTGCAAATGTCATCTTCCTCAAGAATTGCCCTCCATATGGATGATGCCTTATTAGAACCTGCCAATAACATCTGGCAAACACCCGCCACCATCCCTCCCACCTGTAAGGGGACTGACAAAAATATTATGTTCCTTCCAAGGACTCAGAATACCTTTTTACCCACCCACCACCCAATTCCCTGGTTGTGGAAGCAGCTAACAAGAGGAGCAAATAACAATATCATAGGTCCACACCTCATGATTAGGAGATTAAAAGACTGGATTTGTTGGGCAGAAAGGTATATACTTCGGTGACCTTACAATTAAGAGTGGCGAACTATGCTGCGCTATTAGCAAACTATGACCACAATAATTACATCAAATTATCTGAGTTTATTGAACACATACCAAAAAATAAAAAAGAACAATTTCAATCAATCATAAAGGAAGGACAGTTGTTTGCTAGGACGACACTCCAAGCCTCCCTTGATATGGCCAACAACGTGGCCTGAAGCATCGCAACTGCTGTGATCATGCAGAGATCTTCATGGCTACACTCAGCTGATCTTCCTAAACAGCTGCAGGTCACAATCAAGGACCTTCCCTTTGACAAAAAGAAGCTTGTTCTTTGAGTGCTTTCTCATGTCCATTCTACTATAGTTGTGTGCACGCCTCCATTCATGGTTACCCGGAACTTTTTTCCCCTTAGCAGATCTTGTAGGGCTGGCTCTGGTGCCCCCTGGAGCCCCGCACACATGCCACGGTATATCAGACGCTGCCGGCCCTACACCCCCTCAGTTCCTTCTTTCTGCCCGTGATGGTTGCTGGAACTTGCCTTGCTCACAGCAAGTACTATTCCCCTTGTTTGGACTTGTTTGTAATCTGTGTTTAGTTTTAGTTAGTTAAGTAGTTGTTAAGTGTAGTTAGAGATAAGGCAGTCCCAGCTGGGACTTTGCGTGGCCGGGGCATGCCCTCGTCTCTGGGCTTCAAGCCATGTGCCTCCTGCAGGAAGGCCTTTCCGCTTAGCAATCTCCACGACAGCTGTCTTAAGTGCTTGGGGGAAGTCCACAGGAAGAATAAGTGTAGAATCTGCAAGGCTTTCAAACCAAGAACTCAAAAGGATCAAGAAATTCAGTTGAAACCCCTGCTGATGGAGACAATGCTTCACCTGGCGTCCAAGCCGACCCGCTCCACTTCGGTACCGAGTGTGGCATCGGTACAGAGCGTGCTGTCAGCACTGTCTGCGACTCGGCACCGCACAACTTCACCAGTACCAAAGAAGAAGAGGAAGCAGCGCGCAGAGCACGGACACTCCCCTGCGCCGTCGATACGGGCAGAGTTGAGTACTGAGATGCATCGAACTTGGCCCGTCAAGACCCTTTCTCCGGTGCCTGCATCTCCGGTTAGGGAGCCTCCCCTGACTCTTGGGAGTGGAAGAGTGCCCCTGCCAATGCCATTGAGGCCTGAGGCTTTTCAGGCAGCAAGAGCCTTGTTGGCCTTGCCTACACCCTGCCCTCCACCGAGGGAGAAGGGGCCAATGTCATAAGATAAACCTGCGCTGGGTCCCCCTGAATGGTGGTGGAGATCCCCGGTACGGGGAGGAAGACCTCCTGCCGGACAGTCACCTAGGGTAGAGCAGAGCTGTTCCCCTAGTAGTCGCTCCAGGTCAGTGTCATCGAGCCAACCTGCTCTGACATGGGCCGTGGTGTCTCTCTCTTGGCACCAACATCGATCCCCGGCACTGGAGGCAGTGCACTGCAGGAGGCGCCACCGATCGAGGTCTGCCAGGTGGCACTCAGACAGCTCCCGTTCCCACTGTCCAGTACCGAAGGGTTCGCCCACACCCAGGCGACACAGAACCCGGTAGTTGTCGGAGGAGGACCTGGCACTGATGAGTTCGCTCACACCGAGGTGGCGCAGAACCTGGTCATCGGAGGAAGACCTGGCACTGAAGACTTCGCGCATGGATACGGCACAGAATCCTGTCGCTGGAGTCTGTCTCAGTACCGAGGAGTTTGGGACAGTGCCGACCTCGGTCACCAAAGGCTGCTACAGAGCCACAAGGCAAGCGGTGCTGGAAATCATCAGTACTGAGGCAACACTCCGGTACTTCGAACTCTTTGCAGCTCAACCCCGCTCGTCGGCACTGCTTGTGGTTTCGGAGGCAGTCCCCATCGTCCTCCAGGTCGGAGGCGTCAAGGGGGCATTCCCCAGCACAGAGGGGTGCCTGTGACCCAGGATAGACATGGTACCACAGGCACAATGCTGCTTCGTGGTCTCCCAGGGGGGCAGTCATTGGGCGAGTCAACGCCCCCCATAAGGTGCCAGAGCCCATGGCGCAGTTAGCCCCTGGCTGGCCCCAAGGACAGTGGCCACCCCAATGGCCTTATTGGGCCCCATGGGGTCTCCAGGTGGGACCTGGGCCCCAATCCATTAAATCTTTGGGGGTGCAGTCCATGCCTCCAGTGCTGAGAAGGGCCCATCAGCACCACTCCTCGGATGAGGAGTCAGAGCCCCAGGAGGGAACCTCGGCGGGTATAGCTTTTCGCCATGAGGGGCCACACCCGCAGACTGCACCACTGCAATCCTCCTCCTCCTCACCTGACAAGGCAGTCTCCCAGGACCACTCTGCACCACTGGATGATTTCAGAGCACACCAGGACCTGCTCAAGAGGGTTGCTTCCAACTTGGGGCTGGAGATGGAGGAACTAAAAGAGGCCTCAGATAGCCTCTTTAATGTGCTGGCGGCGGCTGCCCCAGCTCGAGTGGCCCTCCCAGTCCACGAAGGGGTCCTTAAGATTGTGAAGGCCCTGTGGCAAACCCCTTTCTCGGTCATCCCAACATCAAAGATGGCCAAGAAGAAATATTATGTCCCAGCCAAGGGATTTGAATATTTGTTCACCCACCCCACGACAGAACCCTGGTAGTAGATGCTGCGAACCAGCGGGATAGGTAGGGTCAATCAGGGTCGACTCCCAAGAACAAGGACAATAAGAAGATAGACCTATTTGGAAAAAGATTTATTCAACGGCAAGCCTTCAGTTTAGGACTGCCAACCAGCAGGCTCTCCTGGGCAGGTATAATTTCAACCTGTGGGATTTTCTCAGATGGTTCGCTGAGGCCCTGCCCCAGGACCAGGCCGCAGACTTTAATACTATCATGGAGGAGGGTACCGCGGTAGCTAGAGCAGCGCTCCAGACATCCTCAAACGCTGCTGACTCAGCGGGCAGGGCTATAGATTCCCCCATTTCTATGCAAAGGTGCTCATGGTTGCAATCCTCGGGGCTGTCCCAGGAGGTGCAGCAGTCCATCCAGGACCTCCCCTTTGATTGGTCGGCCTTATTTTCAGACCGGACTGATGCAAAGTTGCACGGTCTGAAGGACTACAGGGCCACACTTCGCTCCCTGGGCCTTTACACACCCCAGTTTTCTAGGCATCAGTCACACCCCCAGGCGCAGCACCAGTCAAGGTCTCAGCCCAGACCTTTCCAACCCTATAGACAATGGGACAGAAATAGGGGGTTTAGAAGAAGAAATCATCCCCCTAGCTTGTCCTCAGCTCCCCAGCAAGGGCCGCCCAGGAGGTCGAGCAACCAAAGGAGGCAATTTTTATGGTGCAACTGAGGGTGGCACCTCGACTGCTCTCCTGGATCCATCCTGCCCCTTTCTACAGTCTAAGGCCCTTCTACCCCGAATGGGCCAAAATCACTTCAGACTGTTGGGTCCTTGGGATAGTCTCGGGGGCTGTGCCCTGCAGTTTACGTCTACCCCCTCAACAACCCTCCCCCTCCATCCCTCTTCAGGGACCTCTCTTATGAGCAACTCCTCTTACAGGTGGTGGACACCCTCCTCAACCTGGGAGTGGTGGAAACGGTCCCTCAAGGCAGAAGGGGGAAAGGGTTCTCTTCAAGGTACTTCCTCATCACCACGGCGAAGGGGGACCCTGAGACCCATATTAGACCTGCGCTGTCTAAACAAATATGTCAAAAGATTCAAATTTCACATGGTCTCCCTAGCTTCCATAATCCCTTCCCTGGATCCAGGAGACTGGTGTGTGCCGCCCTCGCCCTCAAGGACGCATACTTTCATATATCTATCCTCTCCATCCCCAGGTGCTTTCTTCACTTTCTTCGCTTCATGGTGGCTGGCTCCCACTACCATCTCCGAGGGTGTTCACCAAGTGCATGGCGTTAGTGGCTACCCACCTGAGACGAAAAGGTGTGCAAATTTTTCCTTACCTGGACGATTGGTTGATCAGAGGCAGGTCCAGGTCCCAAGTGCAGGACAGCATGACCCTCACTTGCTCCATGTGCCGCAGGCTGGGGCTACTCATAAACAAACAGAAGTCTACATTAACCCCAGTACAACGAATAGAGTTCATTGGGGCTACCCTGGACACTTCCCAGGCCAGAGCCTTCCTGCCTCAGCCACACTTCGAGGTGATGGGTTTCTATCACCTCCCAGCTGCACCGATACTCCACAACAACAGCCAGGCACTGCCTGCAGCTGTTAGGTCACATGGTGGCCTGAACGTACGTAGTGAGACTCTCTCGCCTGAGACTCAGACCACTTCAGGCATGGTTAGCCTCGATATATGTCCCGAGCAGACACCCACCGGCTGGTCACAGTTCCCCCTTCCATCCTAGCCTCCCTAGACTGGTGGTGGACTCTGCGGGCAGTGCTGAAGGATGTTCCATTCGAGGAACTGGTCCCGTCGGTCACCCTAATTTCTGACGCTTCGGATGTAGATTGGGGGGCCCACATCAGTGCCAACCTAGGCACTCAGGGGGTCTGGTCGAGGGAGGAGAGGCACCTGCACATCAGTGTGAAGGAGCTGAGAGCCATTCGCCTAGCATGCAAGGTGTTCCTCCGATTCCTGACAGGCAGGGTGGTGCAGGTGCTGACGGACAACACCGCAGCCATGTTTTACATAAACAGGCATGGGGGAGCCCTCTGCAAGGAAGCTACCCGTCTGTGGGACCTTTGCCATGAGGCACAATTTCCACTTGACTGCCTCTCACCACCCAGGATTGAGGAACGACGAGGCGGATTGCCTCAGCAGGACGTTTCTACCCCGCCATGACTGGTCGCTACACCTAGATGTGGCATCTATGATCTTCCGGAAGTGGGGCATTCCCCAAGTGGACCTGTTCGCATCGGCCTGGAACAAGAAGCGTCCATGGTTCTGCTCTCCCCAGGGTTGCGATATCGGGTCGATTTCTGACACGTTCCTCATGGACTGTACATGGAACCTCATGTATGTGTTCCGCTCCTGCGCAAGGTCCTGCTGAAAATAAAACGGGACAGGGTGAACGTTATAGTCGTTGTTCCAGCCTGGCCGAGATAGCATTGGTTCAGCATGCTGCTGGACCTTTCGATCGCCCCACCACTGGAGCTCCTGAGGCAGCACGACCTTCTATCCCAGGATCATGGTCGCCTGTTGCACCCAGACCTGGACTCCCTGCACCTCATGGCCTGGAGGCTCTGTGGCTGACGGAGGGAGAGAGAGTCTGCTCGGTGCAGGTCCAGCAAGTCCTGATTAGCAGCAGGAAACCTTCTACAGAGATTGTGTATTGGGCTAAGTGGCGAAGGTTTACCTGTTGGGTGGAGTCCCGGGGTATCCCACCTAGCCTCTCGCCTATACAGGCGATCCTGGACTACCTGCTCCAACTAAAGCTCCAGGGTCTGGCACTGGCCTCGTTGAAGGTTCACCTGGTGGCCATTTCGGCCTTCCATCAGCCACTAGAGAGGAGATCCCTGTTCTCCCACCCCATGTCGGTCAGGTTCCTCAAGTGGATGGAGAGGCTTTATCCACAGATCTGTGACCTGATGCCTCCCTGGGATCTCAACCTGGTCCTCTCGAGACTCACGGGGCCCCCCTTTGAACCCATGGCTTTGTGCCCTCTGCTCCTGCTTTCATGGAAGGTAGCCTTCCTGGTGGCCATTACCTCAGCTAGGAGGGTCTCCGAGATTAGGGCCTGACCCCCTTACATGCCCCCTTATAGGTCTGTAAGGACAAGATTCAGTTGAGGCCACATCTGGCCTTCCTGCCCAAGGTGGTTTCCCAATTTCATTGTAATCAGGATATTTTTCTCCCTGTGTTTTTTCCCAAACCTCATGGTTTGGAGGAGGAGAGGAGATGGCACTCGCTGGACATGAGACGAGACCTGGCCTTCTACATCAAGCATGCAAAGCGTTCTAGAAATCAATGCGGTTCTTTGTCATAGTGGCTGACCGGATGAAAGACTCACCTGTCTCCACCCAACGCATCACCTCGTGGATTACATCATGCATCAAGTTCTGCTACAAGCAGGAGAGGGTGCCGCTTCCGGGAACCATCACAGCGCACTCAACCAGTGCTCAAGCCTCATCTACGGCCTTCCTGGAGAGAGTGCCCGTGCAGGACATCTGCAAAGCCGCCACTTGGTTGTCAGTGCATACCTTCACGTCCCACTATGCCATCGTCCAGCAGGCGAGAGAGTATGCGGGATATGGCAGAGCAGTGCTGAGGGCAGCTCACCAGTAACTCCTACCCACCTCCAAGGTATTGCTTGTTACTCACCTATAGTGGAATGGACATGAGCAAGCACTGGAAGAAGAAAACAAGGTTACTTACCAGTAACTGCTGTTCTTCGAGATGTATTGCTCATGTCCATTCCACAACCCACCCCCGTCCCCGCTGCCGGAGTTGGCAGAAAGAAGGGACTGGGGGGTGTAGGGTCGGCAGTGCCTCATATACCACAGCATGTGCGCAGGGCTCCAGAGGCGATGGAGCCGGCCCTATGGGGTCTGCTAAGGGGAAAAAAGTTCCGGGAACCATGCACAGAGGCATGCACACACCTATAGTGGAATGAACATGAGCAACACATCTCAAAGAACAACAGTTACTGCTAAGTAACCTTGTTTTTTTGCTGAGAAAACCGATGAAATTATGCACACAATGAAGGACTCCTGTGCCTCCGTCTGCACACTTGGCATTTATACACCTGCCACATTTTCTTCTTGTACCATTCAGATACCAGCCTTACAACTCCAGGTATCAGTACTGTCCACAACACAGAAGACAGGACCCACCACACAGTAGACAATGACCACAACACCACAGACAATCTAATCTTCAATGTCTTCAACATCTCAGGCAGCTTCCTCTAAGCTTCAATTTTGAGGGTTTGGTCGAGGGCCTGCCTGACCTCCCCCAACTTCCAGAGCCACAGACAAACGCCACCATCTACAAACATCAGCTATGCCCTTTCTACCATTTCTGGGCGAACATTACAACAGACAAGTGGGTCTTAGAAATTATCAAATCGGGATACACCATCCCCTTCATATCCACACCTACCTCCCAAACCCCTTCCCCGTCCCTCTTCAGGGACCCATCTCACAAATATAATTTGCTACAAGAAGTTGAACATCTGCTACAAATAGAGGCTACAAAACACATTCCCACTCAACACAAAGGCAGAGAATTTTATTCCCCAGAAGAAAACCAGAAGAAAACAAGTGGTTGGAGACCAATCCTAGACCTCAGAAAGCTGAACAAATTCGTAAGAGCTCAAAAATTCAGAATGGTCACTTTGCCTACTATAATTCCAGCTCTGGAACAGGGCAATTCGTTTACAGCCCTTGACTTCCAGGATGCATATTTCCATGTTTCCATTCACCCTGCCCACAAGAGGTTCCTCAGATTTACCCTGGGAACCTGTCACTATCAGTACACGATGTTACCCTTTAGCCTTTCCACCACCCCAAGGGTTTTCTCCAAGGTTGTTGCCGTCATTGTGGCACACCTACGCAGAAAGGAAATCACTATATTCCTGTACCTGGATGACTGCTTAATAAAGGCACGCAGCCAATCAGAGGCCAGTCAAGCAGTGAGATTCACAACCACATTATTTGGAAACCTAGGGCTCATGATAAACATAAAAAAATCTAACCTAGAACCAGTTCAGGAAATAGAGTTTATAGGGGCACACCTAGACTCCCACTCAGCCAAAGCATTCCTACCGAGACAGGTTCGAGACCATAGTCAAACTGCTATCCACAGCACAGAACAGCTCAACCACAACTGTCCGTACATGCCTCTGTTGATACTGGACACTTTGTGATCAGTGTGGATACCAGTGAGACACAATACGCCCGATTTGCAGATCAATAAGGTTTAATGTGCAAGGTTTTCTATAAACATACTAGTTAAATACAAAGCCTAAAGTTAAGTACAATATATCATACTCACTAAGCCTAGAGAGCTAAGCAGTCACTTCTTCTGGCTGTATACAGGAACCGCTTTCTTCAGGGGCCCCGCCAGGAAGTCAGTGGCCTCTGGTCCAACCAGCAGCAGCTCCCACGGAGTCAGGTGTTGATGGAGACCCCCGTTTGTCTAAGTGGTGACTTCTTATACCCTTCCATAAACAACCTTCACCTAATTATCTCTCTCTCATTATCATATATGCTAATTACCTACATTGGGTTTCCACCCTTAACTACATTTCATTCTCACCATAATAATTGGGGTCGTCAAAACAATATCTGGTGATAGGAGGGGCGGAGTAAAAGTATGCCCCATGGCAATGAAACAATGTACCCCAGACGTTCAAGGATAACTTGTTGTTCCCATCTCTGTTATCTATGTGCAGCTGCAAACATACAGTATCTGTATTTTGTCTTATTATGTGCCATGGTATGCAGAAACTGAGACATCTATAAGGTTACAGAGTAGTCCTATTCATCTCCGCCAACTGGTAGATGTCATGCTACAGGGGTCAGAATAGCCAAGCAAGCAACTGAAGCTATGCTAGGCCTGTAGGACAGTGGTCAAGCAGCTCAAATTGTACTGGGCCTCCAACAGCCTCCAGATACTAGGACATATGGCAGCAACCACCTTTGTAGTGCGACATGCATGACTATACATGCGGACCCTACAACTATGGCTCTTGACAGTATACAGGCCTCACAGACACTCACTACACAAAATAGTATCAATGCCAAACAATAATTGAATTGGTGGACACAGCCCCAGAATCTAATGCTGGGTATCCCATTTGCACAAGAAACACTCTCAGTCATGATGACTACCAGTGCATCCCTTATAGGTTGGGGAGCTCACCTACAGGAACATATGATCCAAGGGACATGGTCAGTACATGAAACAACCCTGAACATAAATGTATTAGGCTATGTGCAGTCCGCAACGCCTGTTTTTACTTTCGACCTCTCATAGTGAACAAACATTTAAAGATCACGACAGACAATATTGCATGCATGTTTTACATCAACCGCCATGGGGAGCGAAATCCAACTCCCTTTGCACAGAAGCCATAAAATAATGGAACTGGTGTATAAGCCACAATATCAACATCTCAGCGGCATACTTACCTGGGATCCAAAACACAATGGCAGACATCCTCAGCAGGACATTCACCAATGACCACAAATGGGAGCTACACTCTGGTCTTCTGGAAAACATTCTCCAGCAATGGAATTATCCCACTTTAGATCTCTTTGCCACAACCTACAATCACAAATGCCCCCTCTTTTGCTCAAGAGTGGGTATAGGCAAGGGCTCAAAAGGGGACGCATTTCTCCACACTTGGAGCTCAAACCTCCTCTATGCATTCTCACCAATCCCTGTAATAAACAAAGCCTTACTCAGAATATAACAGGACAAAGCAACTGTGATAATGATAGCCCCAACGTGGCCCAGACAACTATGGTTCACTTACCTGATGCAGATGACTGGAAGATTTAGGTGAGGTTAGTCCTGCTTTGAGCAGGGGGTTGGACTAGATAACCTCCTGAGGTCCCTTCCAACTCTAATATTTTATGATTCTATGTCAGCCTGAACACCAATTCCCCTCCCACTCTCCTATCGCAGTACAGGGGACGGATCATTCACTCAGACGCAAGCAAATTACACCTACCAGCTTGGTTCCTAATTGGTTCCAACAGGCGGAACTACAATGTTCAGAACCAGTAAAACAGGTACTATTAAACAGCAGAAAACCTTGCATGAGAAAGACTTACCTTCAAAAGTGGCGCAGATTTATTTCCTGGTGCCAACAGAAGCTTCTCTCTCCACTATCCGCACCAATCCCAGCCATATTTGAATCCTTCTTAACCTAAAAGAAACAGGGTTGTCAATTAGTTCTATAAAAGTGCACTTAGCTTCTATTGCAACCTTCCATAACCACATAGCTGACAATATCTTTTTACACACCCAATTGTGAAACGTTTTATGACAGTTTATACAAAACTTATATCCGGAGAGTCATGCCCCTACACCATCATGGGACGTGAACCTTATTCTAAAAACCATCACCAAACCACCATTTGAAGAACTAGTGACTTGCTCTTTTGCACACGTCTATGAAAGTATCATTCTTGGTTGCTATAATATCAGCAAGATGTGTGGGTGAACTCAGAGCTCTTATAGCACATCCACCCTACAGAATATTTCATAAGCATAAAGTGACTTTGAGACCTCAGCCCAAATTTATCCCCAAGGTCACATCATCCTTTCACTTGAATCAATCTATCCATTTACCTACCTTTTGTTCAAAACCACACATTAATGCACAGGACGCACTCTTCCATACTCTGGATGTGAGATGTGTTTTAGCTTTTTACCTCAATAGAACTAAATCATTTAGATCATAGTTTCTCAACCTGTGGTGTGCGTACCTCTGGGGGTATGCAAGACACAGGTAGGGGGTACACAGCAAAAAACCCATTGAAGGGAGGCAGGCAGCAGCTGCTGGCTTCTGGGGGAAGCGAGAGGCAGGCATCGGCTTCCCGCCCGGTCCCACCTCCTAGCTGGAAGGTAGACGGCAGCCGCCCCAGTCCTGGGAAGTTGGGCGGCAGCCGCCGGTTTCTTGGGACACCAGATGGCAGCTGCCATCTTTTTGGGAAGTCAGGTGGCAGCCGCCCGCGTCCCAGCCAGTCCCAGCTCCCAGGTGGGAGCCCGGCAGCAGCCTCCTGCACCCTGCGAGCTGGGCTCACAGCTGGGTGGCTGCCACCCATGCCCCGGCTCTGAGCCAAGAGACAGTCTCCTGCGTCCTGGCTTGAAGATGGAAGCCTCCTCTGCCCCAGCTCGGATTGGGTGGCAGTCGCCCACCTCCTGGTCTGGCAGCTAAGCATCAGCCGCCTGTAACTTGCCCAGGTGGCAGCTCCCCTTCCTGGCTCAAAGCCCAGTTCCCAGAAAGCCAGGCAGAGAGCCCAGCAGCTTGCCCAGTCCTGGAGCCGGTTCTACTCGCAGACTTACTTATCAATTTCACTGCTTTAGCTAAGCAGTGAAATTGACAACTATGACAGCCCCAGATTTTACCAGTATAAAAATGTTAAGGGGGGTCCACACAGTGTGATTTGCCCCAGGCCCACACCCCCTAGGGATGGCCATAGGGAGCGCCACTGCTATCCACTCAGGTGGGCCACTAGTGCCTGCTCATACCTCATAAGTTCCCACCTGTGTGAGGAGAACACCATGTGACCCTGCCATCAGGCCATAGTGATTGGCTGGCATTGTCCTTTGCTCCTATATGGAGGAAGGGGAGGAGGAAGGAGGGGAGAAACAGCAGGGAGTTTTGTGATCTGCCACAGCCACACAGCACTGCAGAGCTCAGAACTCTCCTGCTTTAGGAGAAATACAGTCGTCCAGTAGTAAAGGGGGAAAAGATTGTATTTCTCAGAACGGAAAATTGAGTGTTGGGGTACTTATTCAAATGTTCAGAAGTTAGGGGGTACTTGCTACTTAAAAGGTTGAGAAACACAGATTTAGATCATCTCCTAAACTGTTTGTATCCACTGCAGATAGATGCAAAGGAACAGCCATATCCACACAGAGGCTCTCAAAGTGGATCTCAGGCTGCGTCCATGCATGTTACAAACAATCAGGCATTCCACCACCACAGAAGATCAGAACACATTCCACAAGAGCGGTATCTACATCCACAGCCTTTCTGAAGAATGTACCGATTATGGAAATCTGCAAGGCAGCTATCTGGACCTCAGCTCACACTTTTATCAAACATTATGCCATTGACCAAGCATTGTGGGCAGATGCGGTGGTTGGTCTCTCAGTACTCTCCTCCATACAGTCTATCAACTCTGAAGTCCCTCCAACCACCTAAGGGAACTGCTTGAGAGTCACCAAAAGTGGAGCACCCACAGGGACGCTACTCGAAGAAGAAGCATGCAGTAACTGAGGTTCTTCGAGATGTGTGTCTCTGTGGATGCTCCACTACCTTCCCTCCTCCCCGCTACTTTGGAGTCAAATCCTTGGACTTCCTGGTAGAGAAGGAACAGAGGAGGTTGGGCTGCGCACGCACTGAAAAGAGCACCAATGGTGCCATGAGACAGCGACGGTGCATGAGCGACCCAGACGAGCAGTGCTAGCAAAAATCTCCACTCGACAACACAAGGACATGCCGACACCTAAAGTGGAGCACTCACAGGGACACACATCTCGAAGAATCTCAGTTACTGCACAAGGTGAGTAACCCTCTCTTCTCCACTTCAATAAGGCTTCCTTTCCTCCTTTTTGGTAAGCTTAATTATACCTGTAGTGCATGCCTCTTACAATTTATGGTTCTGTTCCATTCTGAAGAGTCTTGGGTCTGAGGGCTTAGGTACCACCTTTTTTGTACCCCATAGGAGAGGTAGGGAGTGAGGTTATGTTCCAGCCATGTCACCATTTCTTTGGCTTTAGTGTTTCTTTCTTACACCCCTCTCCCCATTCTCCTTGCTCCTCCCAATTGGTTGCTTGACCTTGTTCTGGCATCTGTCTTGGGAGAGGAGTTGGGGCAGAAATGTCCTTCAATTATATGTCCATATATCATACTCTCACTATACCTAGCAACACTTTAATTGTACCCCTTATCTTTTCTCATAGTAATAAAAAAAAAAAAACCCTTCTGGCTGTAGGTAGGTAGAAGCCACACACAGTGTCTTTGTTTACTTATGTCAATAAGGCTGTAATACACAGACAACTGCATCTCAAAGACCTTAGTTCTCAAGCAGGCAAACAAATCCAAAATTCTAACTCAGTCAAACAAAGAAGCCTGAATATTATAGCACTATCACTAACAAGTGGCCATAGGCATTTTGCCAAAAAAAAAAAAATGCTACGTTGTATGACACCCCCTGGAAGTTGGCACCCAGGACAACTGCCCTCGTCACCCTCCCCCTACCCCAAACTACCCCTAGTTACATAGGACTCCTATCCTATCAAATCTAACCTGCATTGCTCATATTTTGGACATTGAATATTCAGGCATCAAACTACAGATGAAGAATTATTCATAGAAATTATAAAGAAAACAATTCTAATAACAAATTCAAGAAAATTATGAACTGCTAAAGGTAAGGGTCAATTCACAAATAGAAGAAGAACATAAAGCTTATTTTGCTGGATACATTATTCTTTCTGAATTATGTTCTCAGCTTTGGTTTTAATGTTATGTATATACGTTGTACACAATATTTAGTCCATCAGCTGTTGCGTTAATTACTACTGGAACAAGTGCACATAGGTTAAACTGAAGCCCAAGAGGCCAATTTTAATGGAGTTACTTTAGATTTACAGGGTATAACCAACAGTAGAATTTCCATGAGTCTTCTGTTTTATTAGCTAGAAGAACCTAAGAACCATCTAAGAGTAAAACATTCTCACAACTGATGGTTTGCTCATGCTCTCTAATTGAGTCTAATTAAAATCTGGGTTAGGCTGAAGATGGAACTGATCTTGAGTTGCTGGGAGGATTGCTGATTTTGCTTTTTCTCTCTTGCTTCTTTACATCTTTTGTGCTACCTAACAGTTAGTCCTGCTAGGGCAATCCAAGTTGGTGCTTTGTGACTGACAAAAGAAGATATGGTCCACATTCAATGGTATGTTTGTTCAACCACCTTCCAAAACTCCCCTCCACCATTTACCCATCTGATCTTGGTATATGTGGCCATGATAACTGATGTCCCTCCCCCCATATGTAACACACGTATACAACTATACAGTAGATTCATGTGAAAGCTATTCATATGTAAATTATCAGTCCTAAATCTAGCTGTGCAAAAAATAAGCACACAACTTCCTATATAACATGAAATATGTATTTAAAGGGAGGACCATACCAGCTCAGGTCTGGTCCCAAGTTAACAGCTTTCTGAAACCCTGAGACCAACAGAAATATTTTGGGGGGCGGGGGAAATAATTCAGTGGAAGTGGATGTTCAATTATGGTAAACAAACCTCCTGTTGTCCTCTTTGCAACCCAAACATTGTAGCCTTGAGCTAGGGTGTGAGAGCATAAAAGTGAAATTGGTTATAAACAAAAGGGAACTGACTAGTTCATTTCCATTGTTCAGACTCAGACATGCAAAAAATGTACAACCCACTTCAGAACAAAACATATTAAAATGGCTTTCTTTTGATAATTGCAGAAACACAGCTGAAGCGTTGGTTTGTTTTTTAAATGCAGAATTTCACTTGCCATTGTTATTTTTGCACTAATTAGTGCACACGCTTTCCATTTGCTCAGTCTGTATCTGGCCTTCATCTGTCCTGAGCTCCCTTACACAACTGGTTGGCAGCTCATTACAAATGGATGAAACTCAGTGGTTTCTGTTGGCAGAGCTATAACCTGCATTTCAGGTAACACACTCAGGGGAGTAAGGGACATTTTGATTGCCTCAGTCCCCTGTGTGGGTGTGACAGAGTCCCACAGCAACAGAGCTCTGGAACCACTCAGGATAAAGCCAGTCAGGACTCTAGTGCTCGGAGTCTGCCCCCCTCCCCCGGGTCTTCACACACCAGTGCAGCCGCCTCCTGAATCTGGCCTCGGGGCGTTCAGCACCCCTGCTTCGTCTGAACTCCCCCTGTGGATTCCCCTGGATGGGACCCTGGGGAGCTCCTACACACCCCCAAAGGGGCCATATAATCAGAAGCAATTCACAGACAGTGTAGAAATCAGAAGGGTTTATTAGTTCTCAGGATCACAGCATAGAAAGACTCTGTTACCAGATGAATCAAAAGTTACAACAGCAACCAGCTAAGGAGCCTCAGAGACCACATTCTTGGGCCCAGCTCCCCTGAACCCTCTTATGGGGAACTGGCCCTTCCAGCCAGCCACCACCCAGAGCCTTCCTCTTGCCCTTCCCCAGTCCTTTGTCTCCTTCCCAGGCAAGGTGTCTGCCCCTCCTTGTCTCTGCCTGCCCAACCTGTTGCAGCTGGTTGACCCAAGGCAGAGGGTCCTAGCTCTTGTCTGCCTATATGTGACTAGGGAAGGCCCATCTGCCCTCTAGTGGCCTCTGCAATGACCATACCCTCCGGGACCCATCACCAGAATACATGAGTATCATATGGGGGAAACTGAGCCATACACACAGCACTCAGAGAAAACCCTAGGAATATCTCCACTTTGTCACATCTCTCCTGGGGAAGTTCAGGCTCCCCTCTCCAGACAAGCATCAGCAATAACATTGCCACTCCCTGATCTGGCCCCATCACTGTTTAGATCCACTCCATGTCCCAACCAGCTATCCATAAACTCATCAACCAGCTTGCTGGCACTCCGCAGATCCTTAGGCTTCTTGTCCACCAACCACAGCTTCAGGCCAGGGGGACTGATATCATACAGATGTTCCAGACCCACCAGTTCAATTGCATCCTCCAGGTCTTTCCATCACAGCTCCATCTCCAGCTCTCTCACATCCAGGGGTAGACTTGGCTGTGAAGACTCCCTGCTGGCTGGGGATGTGCATTTTTTAGGATGCCTGCTTGTCGCTCCGGCTGCCCCCAGTTGCCCTGGAAATCCCATTTGGGTGAGATTCTGGCTCTCAAGACTGGTCACTTTCCTTCAGCTGTGCAATCAGCTGTGCCTCGGTGAGCTTTCCAGTGCACAAACCTCTCTCTCTGCTCAGCTCTACAATGTCCGTCTCAAGCCAACAGTGGTACTCAATCATCCACTGTTCCCTCTAACTCCCCTTTGTCCCACTGCTCCTTTGCAGGGTACATCCAGCCATCCTCTGCTATCACATGTGATGGAGTCCCACAGGAACAGTGCTCTGGAACCACTCGGGAGAAGCCAGTCAGGACGCTAGTGCTCGCAGTCTGTCCCGGGTCTCCACACACCAATGCAGTCGCCTTCTGAATCTGGCCTTGGAGCATTCAGCACCCCTGCTCCTCCTGAGCTCCCCCTCTGAGTCCCTCTTGGCAGGACCCTGGGGAGCAACTACACGCCCCCAAAGGGGCCATGCGCCCCGCATTGCAGTCAGAAGCAAGGGTTTAGTAGTTCTCAGGATCACAGCATAGAAAGATTGTTAGCAGATGAATCAAAAGTTACAGCAGCGACCAGCTAAGGGGCCTCAGAGGCCACACTCTTGGACCAGCTCCCCAAGCCCCCTTACAGGGGACTGGCCCTTCCCGCCAGCCCCAAAGCCCTCCTCTTGCCTCTCCTCAGTGCCTTGTCTCCTTCTCAGGCGAGGTGTCTACCTCTCCTTGTCTCCACCTGCTGCAGCCTGTTGCGGTGGTTGACCCAAGGTGGAGAGTCCTGGCTCTCGTCTGCCTACATGTGGCTGGGGACGGCCCATCTGCCCTCTAGTGGCCTCTACAATGACCATACCCCCGAGACCCATCACCAAAATACATGAGTAATGTATGGGGGAAACTGAGGCACACACACAGCACTCAGCGAAATCCCAAGGATATCTGCACTTCATCACAGTGGGCAGGTAAAATCAGCCATAATCTGTCCCCGAGATATGGATTGAAATCACTCCCACTTGAAGCCAAAATTCAGACCAGAGTTAGCCCTCCCATGGTCACCAAAATGAACTTGGCCCAAGTTCCAGGTTTGTAAGGAAACTCCAGGTTGGTTTTTCTTATGAAAGTGTCACATGACTGCACTGCAATGCCTCTGGTCTTAAAGGTACAGTATGTTTGAATCACATTTTAATTATGCTGCAAACGGACTGTGGCCAATGAGACATGACTAGAAGCACTTTAGATCATTCTCATGGCCTACACTTATGTAATAGATACAATTCAGCTATAAGAAGGGCTTGTATGACTGGGCTTCTGACCTGTTTTCCGTAGCAAAGTATCCTGGTAGTTGTTTTTTTATGTTGAATCAACCCCAGCACATGTGTATAGACATTACCTCCAGCAAGAGCATCACTGTAATAAGTCTCTGACTCATGCCAAGCCAACACAATAAAGCGACTCTGTTACAGACTCCACTGGACTCTGTCATGTGCGTTTCAGTTCAGTGTCCCTTGTTGATTTCAGTGTGTCCAAGCACAACACTAACCCTCTGGGATCAGAATAGAAGTAGACTGAAGATAGTGAGCATTTCCATCCTCCCCTCCCCCCCACACCTTTCATAGCAGCTGGGAAGGGCTGGGCACTTGACAGGAGGTAAGAGAAGGGTTTGATGACTGGGAGGCTGGGGGAGTGTCAATGGGATGCGTAGGCAGCTGGGAGGGGTCTTTTGATACAGATTCTTATATCACATTCAATAACAGAATTAGACACCTGTGGGAGGGCCAGAGCAGGGAGGGAGTTGCAGGTGGGTTTCCAAGGTATAAAGCCTGCTGGGGAGTTGTGGGAGGGTACTGCAGCAGGGAAGGGGGGTGGCGAAGTAAGATTTCTGTGGGTAGAATGTGGCACTTGAGAGCTGAGCATGTCTGCCTTTAGTTGTAAGCTCTCTGGGGCAGGGATTGCATCGTGTATTTCAGCTCAGCACCCAGCACAGTAGGGCTCTGATCCTCTGGGCCCTACTGTAAAATTCAACGACAGGAAGTACCTTTCTCTGCAGGTGAGTTGGTTGCCATGCAGTGTTGTAGGGGTTAAAACCCATCTTGGCTCCTGGAAAAGTCTGTTAGGGTTATGACAGTTTATTAGGCACATTAAAAGCTAAACCTTGATCTGATCAGAGGATGTGTATGAACATGCACTTTATGCATTCAGGCTATGTGGTGCTGCATCCTGACTGCTTAACACATTTGCAATGGATCTTTAGCTTGAAAGATCACAGCCATTGTAACCTGAAATTGATTTTCCTTTGCGGAGAGATGTTTGAAGCAAAAACCAATTTGGCTTGTATAAAGTACATTAGCTATAAGATGATATCCCTTGGAGTGCATGGGATCACCTTTGAAACTGTTTTCACCCTAGCATGAATAACAAGTTGCACAATAAAGGGAATTTCTTACAGCCAATCTGATCTCTACCCATCCATGAGCCAACTGAAACTAGAAGCACCTATTTGCTTTGATTCAAACTGGTGTGTCATATTTCCTGCTCTTATTACAAAGATTCACTATGCCTGGTGTTGCAACCCAGAGGATGTAGAGATTTAACTATAGAAAGCCCCTGAGAGAAGCGCAACTCTGTAGCCTCTTGTAACATGAACTTCCGATTATGACATTTGGAATGAGACTGTGATTGGGTCTGGAAAGTTCGGTCTAAACTGCTAGAAATCATTTGAAAAAGACTCTGCTAAGCAGCAACTAAGGAGGAGCATGTACACACCCTGCTCATCTCCCACTTGGATTTGTGCAGGCTTCTCCTATCTTACTATCCTTTTTCTGTCCTCCACGCTGCCCAAAAGGCTGCTACTAAAGCCATCTTCCTCCTCCTCCTCCTCCTCCTCCCACCACTCCAGCCTTATCACCCCATTTTGAATCTTTCCATTGGCTTCCTGGATTTTAACCTATCTGATTAAACTTGTTTGTCCTCACATTGCAAGTGTCTGCACAACCTGGCCCCAATCTATCTCTGTTTTCACCTCTCACTTCCCATCTTCTTATCTCATTCCTGCAGCTTTTTTCTTTAACGACTCAGCTTTCTACTTTCTATAGTGCTACCTCCTACATATGGAATGCTCCCTGTCCTCACCCACCAAACGCACACACGCTCCTCCTGCAGTCCCTCCTCTTCCAGTAGGCCTTTCTCCCTTGAGTTCATTGCAACTGCATATGGCCTCTTTTGATTCCTTCTTCAACTCTGTTGCCCTGTAGCTTGTCTTGTTTGTCTCATTTGGACGGGAAGGACTTTGGAGGCAAGGAATGTGAGGTTTGTTTTATCTGTTTGTAGAGTGCTGTTGAAATTTACTAACCTGCATAAATTTTCATAAATAATAATAATTGTCAACAGGTATCTGAAAGGTGTAGTTTCCAGGAGGGAGAAGAAATATTTATGCTGGTTCAAGGGGGCATAGCTAAAAATAACTGGATGAAAAGAGGCTCCTTACCCTGACATTTCATAGAATATTAGGATTGGAAGGGACTTCAGGAGGTCATCTAGTCCAACCCCCTGCTCAAAGAAGGACCAACCCCAACTAAATCATCCAGGCCAGGGCTTTGTCAAGCCGCACATTGAAAACCTCTAAGGATGGAGGTTCTACCACCTCCCTAGGTAACCCATTCCAGTGCTTCACCACCCTCCTAGTGAAAAACTTTTTCCTAATATCCAACCTAGACGTTCCCCACTGCAGCTTGAGACCATTGCTCCTAGTTTTGTCATCTACTACCATTGAGAACAGCCTAGCTCCATCCTCCCTGGAACCCCCTTTCAAGTAGTTGAAGGCTGCTATCAAATCCCCCCTCATTCTTCTCTTCTGCAGATAAAACAAGCCTAGTTCCCTCAGCCTCTCCTCATAAGTCATGTGCTCCAGCCCCTAATCATTTTTGTTGCCCTCCACTGGACTCTTTCCAATTTCTCCACATCCTTTCTTTAGTGAGGGACCCAAAACTGGATACAATACTCCAAATGTGGCCTCACCGATGCTGAATAGAGGGGAATAATCACTTACCTCAATCTGCTGGCACTGCTCCTACTTATGTAGTCCAATATGCCGTTAGCCTTCTTGGCAATAAGGGCACACTGTTAACGCATATCCAGCTTCTTGTCCACTTTAACCCACAGGTCATTTTCTGCAGAACTGCTGCCTAGCCAGTTGGTCCCCAGTCCATAGCAGTGCATGGGATTTTTTCTATCCTAAGTGCAGGACTCTGCACATGTCCTTGTTGAACCGCATCAGATTTCTTTTGGCCCAATCCTCTAATTTGTCTAGGTCATACTATATCCTATCGCTACCTTCCAGCATATCTACCGCTCTTCCCATCTTAGACCCTGTCTACACTTACCTCCAGGATTCGGTGGCAGTCGATGGGAGTTATGCAAGCTACGCAAAAAACTTGCATTACTCCGTCGACTACTCTGCTCCTCTTCTGCATGCCATCTTCACTGCACTGCGCCGATGGGAACTGCATTCCCATCGCCGCAGCACTACGCCACTTTTTGAAGGTAGTCTTAGTATGGTGTTCCTGCTCTGAGCAGGGGGTTGGACTAGATGACCTCCTGAGGTCCCTTCCAACTCTATGGTTCTATGATTCTATGTTGATTTCTGAATCGACTGAGCAGGTCTTCACTGACCGCTCAGTCGATCCAGAGAAATCGATCTGACGGCGGCAAAGCCGTAGCCTGAGTGTCATCTGCAAACTTGGTGAGGGTGCAATCCACTCCCTCCTCCAGGTTATTAATGAATATGTTGAACAAAACCAGGCCCAGAACCAATCCCAGCGGCACTCTGCTTGTTACTGGCTGCCAACTGGACATAGAGCCCTTGATCACTACCCGTTGAGCCCAATGATCTAGCCAGCTTTCTATCCACCTTATAGTCCATTCATCCAACCCATACTTCTTTAACTTGCTGGCAAGAATACTGTGAGAGACCATATCAAAAGCTTTGCTAAAGTCAAGGTATATCACGTCCACCACTTTCCCCACATTCACAGAGCCAGTCATCTCATCATAAAAGACAATCAGGTTGGTCAGGGATGACTTGCCTTTGGTGAATCCATGCTGACTGTTTCTTATCACCTTCCTCTCTTCCAAGTGCCTCAAAATGGATTCCTTGAGGACCTGCTCCATGATTTTTCCAGGTGAGGCTGACTGGTCTGTAGTTTCCCAGGTCCTCCTTCTTCCCTTTTTTGAAGACGGGCACTATATTTGCCTTTTTCCAATTGTCCAGGACATCCCCTGATTGCCACAAATTTTCAAATATAATGGCCAATGGCTCCGCAATCACCTCAGCCAACTCCTTCAGCACCCTCGGATGCATTGCATCCGGACCCATGGACTTGTGCATGTCCAGCTTTTCTAAGTAGTCCTGACCCTGTTCTTTCACCACTGAGGGCTGCTCACCTCCTCCCCAGTCTGTGCTGCCCAGTGCAGTAGTCTGGGAGCTGACCTTGTCTGTGAAAGATAGAGGCAAAAAAAGCATTGAGTACTTCAGCTTCTTCCACATCATCTGTCACTAGGTTGTCTTCCTCATTCAGTAAGAGGCCCACACTTTCCCTGACCTTCTTCTTGTTACTAACATACCTGTAGAAACCTTTCTTGTTACTCTTCACGTCCCTTGCTAGCTGCAACTCCAGTTATGCTTTGGCCTTCCTGATTTCACTCCTGCATGTTCGAGCAATATTTTTTTACTTCTCCCTTGTCATCTGACCAAGCTTCCACTTCTTGCAAGGTTCCTTTTTATGTTTAAGCTCAATGAAGATTTCTTTGTTAAGCCAAGCTGGTCGCTTGCCATATTTGCTATTCTTTCTGCACATCGGGTTGGTGTGTTCCTGAGCCCTCAAAAAAGTTACTTTAAAATACAGCCAGCTCTCTTGGACTCCTTTCCCCCTCATATTAGACTATTTCTTTCTGCATTGGCAAATAATAGCCAGTACAATTCTGAAGGGTGAAAATAGTTATAGCTATGTAGGCTGGGAGCTAAAAGAAAGGTCCAAAATAACTTGCATACATTCAGTCTGAGGCAAAACTGGGATTAAAATCCCAGTCTTCTTACTCCCAGTCATGTGTGAGACTGCATTTTTCCTCAGAATCTCCATGCTGAGGCCTAGTCTGGGCTCTGAGGGGAAGAAGCTCTTGGTGAAACACAAAGATCTCTACTAATTAACTGTAAAAGCACAGGGCATTCAGTGAATTACTCACAGCGAGCTGCTTTTTAGTACTATGAATGTCAGGGAGGCAAATCTATTTTACTGGGAGTTTTGCCTGAGTAAGGACTTCGGGATCTGGCCCATCGTTTTTCAAGATAGCCCCAGTATGAAAGTCCCTTTATTTCTTTGTTCACATGAAAGGTGCCATAGTCATAGGAGGAACAGACCTCCTCTTTTGATTGGCCGCAGAACCAGCTTTCCCACACTGCCCTGCTAATATGACTCAGATGTGACCTGGAAAAACTGCCTACATGCTTGTGCTGTCTCCAGAGCCCATGCAATCCCTGACCCCTCTGCTGAGCCTGTCAGCAAAGATACCAATTTTTGTGGCACTTTTATGTATTTTTATTCAAAATGAGTGAATTAAGCTGTCAGACGGCAATAACTATTGATTACAGTCACTGCTGCCTTGAGCCTATTTGAGCCAATGACCTAGAGGTGAAAGGCATCATAGTTTATTACCAGTCATGGGAATCAGTTCTCCTTGGTAACATGATATCCAGGAAAAAAATGGTAAAGAAATAAGTCACTCGGGGCCTGATCTAAAGCCCACTGAAATCAATGGGAATTGTTCCACTGAGCCTTACATCAGGCCCTAGATTTTTTCTCTATCCAGTTCAGCTAATGAAGTTGTATGTTTCAGTCATAGGGTGCTATCTGCATGGCACACTAGATTCACACACCCTACAGCTCATCCAGTGGCATTTTATTGCCTAATTTGAAATGACTGCCATTGCAGGGGCTTTGGGTACTGGTGCATCTCCTAGTCTTTCCCTGTGGCACAGCATAGTCTAATCTCATGTGAGCTGTAATACTTTGGTCTAATATTGCTTGTTGGGTTTAGCATGTGGGTGTTGATGGTGTTGGTGGCCTGTGATATAGAGGAGGTCAGACTAGCTGATCTGGTGGTCCCTTCTGGCCATACACCATATGACTATGATTCAAACGGACTCTGTTTGGTGCATGAGACCAGAGTGTATTAGTGGGCATGATGACAAGCAAGATTTTATGAGCCACTTCATAAAGCCAACTCCTCAGGAGCCATTGGAGCCATAATTAGATTTGAAGATAATATGATTTTTCCCTGCACTCAGTAGCAAATCAAGGGAAAAATTAGAGCACTCAATTCCAGTGGAGTCAGAGCTTGACTTCAGGCTCTTTATTAAATAACACGGATGTGATACAGCTTGATATCAGGTAGATTTGGGAGATGGGGGAAAGGAAGAGTTTTTGGGGTGTTTTTTTTAACAAAAAATCACACAGATCCCTCATTGATATGCCTTGAAACTACCTCCCTTATGAGTGGCAGAATAAATTAAAAATGGGAGCCAAAAAAGAAAAGGTAAACTGGCCAATATTTTGTTATGGTGTGAAAAAGAGCAAACCAGCAGGGGGAATAGTTTATTTTAGAGGCCGACATGTCTGATTCATGCTGTCTTTATAATCCCAGCTAAAGTTTTAGCAGCCCAGCATGATGAATTACCCACTCTAACCAACACATGGATCAGCATGGGGTTTATTAGAAGCAGGCTATCACTGAACAATGTCAGGAATGTATTTATTATTAAGCAGTACACTACACAGTGTAAATAGAAAACCATTAGTCTTCCTTAGATGCTGAACAAGGTGCAATTTTAAAGCTGAATGGCCAATATATTCCTTGATTTTATGAAGGCAAATATAGGGTCCATTTTACTGGACCTCTGTGGTTTCTGTGTTTGGCTAGAGACAAATAAAACTGAAAATTACACTATTCAGAAACAAAGTATGCACCAGAGATATTAAGTTTGATCCCAGGAGTGGCCCATAAATTACTGTGCCAATTCCCACTGTGATGCCATGAGAAAAAAACCCCAAAGGATTCTGAGTACAACACAGAGAGACTGGTTGGAAGTGGCTGCATGTGGGCCATGGTCTGTAAAATGACAGAGAAGGGGGAATTGAACCTAGGTCTCCCAAATCCTATGCTAATATGCTAACCCCGGGGTTAGAAGTTGTAAGGTGAGCAGTGCCACCTTACACCACCTTTTCATAGTGCTTCATTTGTCTGAACCATTCTTCGATGGACACTTGAGTAGTGTCAACGAGCAAGCAAAAAAATTCCCTCTTGAATTGTTCTTCTGAGCTTCCCATCACCTCATCTCTGCCCTCATAACCAAACTGACTCTTTTTCCAAAGAATATGAGTTTCCTTGAAGGCAGGCTCAACTCCTAAGTTTTCCACCATTTCTTTGGCAGCAGTGATGACATCTTCAAATTCGTTGTCTCTGTAGGCCACGAGGAAATCAAAGCAGCTTCCCATCAAAGCAGTAGCAGTTACAATGTCCATCAACTGAGTTTGCTTACAACATTTACTTGGAACAGGAGATCATGCCAAAGCACAATTGAGACCAGAAATTTGAAGTCAGTGATCTGGTTTGCCAGGCTTTGCGTCTCGTGTCAGATTCCGACCTTGGCTTTACTTGTAAACCTCAGTTAACTGGTACCTCACTGGCTTCACACTGTCAATGCAAGTGTCACTTAGCAGCCTCACAGTTAGATTTGTAACATTCTCCATGAGGATCTTCCACCTGATAGATGATGCTGAAAACAGGACATATAGCCTTTGCAGTACTCCAAAGAGAGATAGTGAAGAAGATGATGCTGCATCTGACACAACTAGGTTGAAGAAATGGCAGCCACAAGAATCAAAGAAAGCTCTTGGATTCAGCACAAGGATCCTTGCCTGGAAGCCACTGTTTCTACCTTTCATGTTCATGCTGTAGTCACAGCCTTGGCCATGGCAGTCCTGAAGCTTTATTTTATTTTCATTCAAAATGTTCATAAACAGTTCTGTTAGGCCTTTTCCAGTAGAGTCATCCACAGACCGGAAACAGATAAAGTGTTTCTTTACTTGGATACAGCCATCCTTCTTGTCAACAAATCTTACTGTAAATGACATCTTTTCACTCTGACCAATATCAGGAGTGCAGTCCATTATTACGGCGTAGTACTTCACTTTGCTGAGCCGCATCAATACATTCTTATATCTCACTGCCTGACTGACTGGTGATGCCTCACCTCTTATATACTCACAAGGGCAAGGCTGACAATATTCTAGATTTGAGGAAAATGTACTTCTCAGAAAGTCTGGAAGGTTCCATGAGGTTCTACAAAGGTCCAGAACATTCTAGGAGCTTAAAAAATGAAAAATGAATCCACATACAGAATACCTGAAACATTTTACTTCAAACATTCTATTCTTCATCCTGTCACTAATAACAAAAACAGCACCCTGAGCCCCATAAACTCCTCCCTCCCCCCTCACCCTCCCCCCCGCAACAAGCCTGGCACGCCAGGTGGTCGCCTGATTGCCTGCTCCAAAATCCAACCCTAGTTACATGGCAGCAAAGGACAGCTAAGAGATTTCTGCTATACTACTCTATACATTTTTAGTGAGCTATGACAGACACATTAAAAATACTTAAGATAGATAGATCAATGGTAGCTGCATGTACATATCTGAAGCCAGAATTTGGCCTTGTATACACAAAGATCTACCACTAAAATGCAGCTGCCTCTGGGGAGGAAAGCAGGAGCCATTTTGTTTTCATTCATCTTTGCATTAAGTTGCCTTGTATGGAAGCAGAAATGCCATCCCCAGGGAGAACAACTGCTCTAATAGCATTTCTGGCCTCACTTTGTATTGTCAAATTGCCAACATAGTTTTGCAGACCCAAAACATTGTGCAGTTCATAGAAGCAGCCAACTTCTGAATGCTTTTCCTAACCAAATGTCTGAGCCCTTGAGTTTCCTTCATCATCTCATGCTCAAATTGGTGAATAAAGGGATAGAGTCTTTTGCTGTGTGTAATATGCACAATTTCCCCGGTTAGGATGCCTGACTCACATGTGACTGGCTGGATCCATGAGCATTGTTTTGAACTGGACAGTCAGAGCTGGCTTTTGACACTGACAAGTCCCTTGTTTGTGTGATCTATGAGGTCTTATCACCCATAGTTTTTAACCTGTCTTCACTACTGAGCTGCTGGGAGATTTTTTGGGAGAAATATGACAAGCTGGCTTTTGAAAATTTAGCAGCCAAATGGAAGAGTGGGCTCATGGCCAGGACAGACACAGTGGAAACACAAATGGACAGGATTTAATAGGGGCCCTTCTTCACTAGCCATTGAAAAATATATAGCCCTCCAAGACATGGAGAATTCTGTACCATGTCACCTCAACAGCAATATTATGATATCAGGTCATTTTTCAATGCATTTTTCTCACCTAACAGTTGTGGGGAGGAGAGGAAGGCCTGTATTGTGGTTAAAACACAGAGTAGGAGTCAGGTGATCTGTCCTTTATTCTAATCTCTTAACAGTCTTACTATGTAAGCTTGAGTAATTCAGTTCACCACTCTGGGCCTCATTTTCCATTCATAAATTCTGAGGTCAGGTTGCCAGATTGGCTGAGACCCTGAAATGGATTTCAGGCAGGAGTAGAAGTTGGATTCAGTTGGTACATGATGGTCTGATGGCTCTTGTTGGCTATGGGAGTGGATAAAGAAGGTATGTCTGTGTACCCAAGCTGTTCTCATTTTCACTGGCCAGTTTGTCCGTCCCTGTTCACAGTCCTGCTGCGTTTCCTCCCTCTCCCCAGAAGCCTGTGACCACTGGTTACTATTCCCAGAATTATTGTAAATTGGTATCCATGATCAAGTCATAAAAGCAGAATGGATATGATCTCAACAGGGATAATTTTTATCTAGGCATGATAAACACCTCTCGCACTTTGATAGCTTGGAGTTGAGCCATGCATAATATTTACATTAATATATCATTACAGTTTAATTGCTGCAATTACTACTCACATCTCAGTCTCTCAAACCATAACTGTCATTATGTGGCCTTCTGGTTCACGTAAAGGATGTGGACAAGTTGGAGAGAATCCAGCAGAGGGCAACAAAAATGATTAGGGGGCTGGAGCACAAGACTTATGGGGAGAGGCTGAGGGAACTAGGCTTGTTTAGCCTGCAAAAGAGAAGAATGAGGGGGGATTTGATAGCAGCCTTTAACTACCTGAAAGGGGGTTCCAGGGAGGATGGAGTTAGGCTGTTCTCAATGGTAGTAGATGACAGAACAAGGAGCAATGGTCTCAAGTTGCAGTGTGGGAGATCTAGGTTGGATATTAGGAAAACGTTTTTCACTAGGAGGGTGGTGAAGCACTGGAACGGGTTACCTAGGGAGTTGGTAGAATCTCATCTTTAGAGGTTTTTACGCTGCAGCTTGACAAAGCCATAGCTGGGATGATTTAGCTGAGGTTAGTCCTGCCTTGAGCAGGAGGTTGGACTAGATAGCTTCCTGAGGTCTCTTCCAACTCTAATCTTCTATGATTCTAAACATGATCACTCATGTCACCAGCTCACTGCCCAGCATTGGCAATGTTTTTCCATTCCCCAGATAGAAATGCACACCTGTAACATAAACAAGTGGCACATCACATTGTCCATTGTAATGTACCCATATAAGGAAAGACCTTATCCAGGGAGGAGAGTTCAATTAACCATAAGACCATTAGATGCTGAGCCTGATTCTCCCATTTTGTGTAGCTTTTTACATCTGTTCATAGTGAATGTGAAGTGGGTGTGAAATGCTACCAGTCTGATGTGGTCATGCTACACTCATTCTTTGCACAGACGTAAAAGGCTACACCAGGTGCAGGGGATCTTATGTGTAGAGTGTTTCATCATCAAGGATTCCAAAGAGCTGCATAAATTTAACACAGAGACCATGGCATCCACCTGTGAACTACCATAGAATCGCAACAGCACACAGCAAGACTGCATGGTCACCCATGATAGGAAGTGAAGAATAGTTCACGGGGACGAGTACAGTAGGTAGGCAGAATTCGTTGTATTCAAGTTAGAAGTTGGCTGGGACAGCAGGCTTGACACACCTACTTATAGGAACAAGACCTTTAATAACCACAGTTGATCAGGAACATGGATTGGTGTTCTAGCCATTAAGATGACATGGTGAGACTCTGGCTGAGTGGTGGCTCAGAGAGAAGAGTGACACCTATTGAGTCACTAACACCATTCCTGTGCCACCTAGGTGTTCTTTAGAAGTCTACTATCTACTAATCCACCCCTGAATCTGCTATCGGGTCCACCTGGGTGTATCCATGCAGCTGTGACAGCAGCATCTGATCTTTACTTTGTAAGATCTGATGGGATCTCAGCATGAGGAGCTAAATTCAGCCCTGGCACAAGCACAACTCCATTGACTTGCACCTTCTTACAGTGAGACTGAATGTAGCCCCGATGTTATGGCTGGAGGCCTCAACCCTTCCTGTATTGACTCTGGGAAATTTTCAAATTCAGCATTGCATCCTGGTCAGTCTTTTGCAGTGAATTGAACTCCATGTTAGATAATGTCACTGAATAAGAATGTCACCGTGGCAGGTTATTAATCTTGCTGCTAGAACACCCAGAGAAAATGTTGGCACTCAAATATACTCTTGAAGGTGCAGCTAAGGGTGCGGCACTTCTATTCAGCAGAGGAATAAACTTGGTTCATTGAAGTAATCAACCTTCCAGTAATCTGGCTTTCTCTCAGAGATTTCATAATTTAAAACAACATTCAGACAGTCAGAAACCAATTTATTGCTTTCAACAGAGTAATTTGAAGTGTATTTTTATGGACCAGCTTGTTTCCAATTGGCTGTAACACTCAGTCTGAGTCTCTCTCCTCTAGCCCAATCAGCATACACCTATCTAATAACTGCCCCATCAACAATCATTTCTTTACTGCACAACATCCATCAGGCAAACAAACCTTGGCATTTACTAGCAACAGGAGATCATTATCCAGTGGCAATGATCTTTATTCCATTGACATTATCTCTTAAATAAGAGTCAGCTATCTAGCTGACAGTCTAGAGCTGATTTCACCCTGGGTGCTAAAAATAATTTAAAATCTTTTTTAAAAAATTGATCCACTGAAAGCTCTTCTAGTTTTCAACTTCAAGCTTTTTGCAACAATGAGGCTGTATGTGTAGATCTGGAGATTTCCTTATGTTAGCAATCACTCCACTGGGAGTTTTTATTGCTTTTGTTCCAATCATTTAAGTGTGCTTACACAGAGAAAAGTCATTCAGACAACATCACTGCTGATCACTGTGCCAGTGGGAACAATGATAAGGTGGAAACTATCCAGACTCAAATACATGGATCTGAGCCAAGTTTATAGTATTGTAAATCTGCCTTGGGAGAGGCTTATTTTTTGCATGTTTGCTTTGAAGTTTGGAAGAAACCCAGCAGTTATGAAACATAGGTTAGGGTCATTTAAGTCATCCAATGATGAACATTTATGTCACGTATTACTAGCGTTTTAAAAGGCACTGTTCTGTGCCAGCAAATACTCACTGACTAGATAATTGTAAAACAAACTCAATACTCCAGTTGACACCCTTTCTAATTACATCTCACCTTCATTAGGCTATTAAAGTGATAAATGCAGGCAATTACACTGTACCCCAGTGAAAACACTCTGTCTGTGACATGCACTGACTACAGCATGAGTTATTTGCCAAGAAGTCCAGCAGAACTCCACTAGCACAGGGAAGCAGTGCATAAAACAAAAAGCCAGAAAAACAAAGCCCAGCTGATCAGAGTGTAGCTGTCTGTAAATTTCATATCTGGTGTCAAACATTTCTGCTGAGATGGACTGATCCCCTATGAGTGAGGAGCAGGTTCTGTTCATTTTAATTAGGTCTGCATGGAAACAAGTAAGGGGATTTGGAGTGTGTTTGGGAGCAGGTTTGGTTTGAAGCATAATTAGGAGTTCAGAAATTGCAGTATATGTTCACTTCATGCACACATAGGCAAATGCTCTCTCTCTCACACACACACACATGGGCACACTCATGCACGTTCATAAGTATGCATAAGAGAAGACAGCAATTTTTAGCTGGCAGGAGGGTTTCTCTGAAGTGCTGGCTAAAAACATGAGGTAGGATAAACAGAGGAGAGAATATGTCTACCTCACTGAACAAGACTTCCTGACCTGATACACCTGTGAGAGGTTCAGGGTCCCTAAAAACTGAGGGGAGGCAAGAAGCAGAAGAGGAAGTGGGAGAGGAAGATGGGGCTTGGCAGGGGAGAGTGAGTGGCAGAGGAACACAGGAAATGCCAAGGCACTTTGTTTTCAGTTTCAATGTTTTAAATGTTTCCCAGAAATTTAAGGGGCTTTATTCATAAATTTTAAAAACTGGTAAAAATCAGTAAAAAACCAGAGGGTAGAGGGTGGGTAGTGCTCCCAGGGTATAGTGGGCTGGGGAAAGAAGGGTGTCTGGTGCTCACAGGATGCAGTGGGCTGGTGAGAGAAGGGAGCCCTGTGCTCATGAAGTGCAGCCTTCCACCCCCCTCTTCTCCCTGGTCCCTCAGCATGGCCCAATCTGAAAATTCCAGGGTTCCAGAAAAGCCAAAATTCAGGTGAAAATCAGTGGACCTGAACACAGACTTTGTCAAAGCCAGTGAAAGTTGGTAAATTCTGAAAAGGAAGGGCTTTAGAAGAGCCACTCTGGAGGAGACCAGTGTTTCCTTGGATACAGTTTCCGAGCACCAACAATGTTCAGTACTTTGCAATCAGGCAGTTAGCAAAGAAAAACTGTAAAGGACGAGAGCCCATAGTGCAGGTCCAGAAGCTTTTCTTTACCAACTCTGTTAGGCCAGTGAGTCATGTCTGCATTCTTTGAGCTAGTATAAAAAGCCACCTATGACGCCCTTACTCACATGGAAGTCAATGGGACTACTTGGGGAGTAAGACCTGAGTCGCTGAGAGTGAAGGAACCAGACTCACCAACTAGCCCAAAACTAACTCCCTGCACCTGTAGTTTGCCTTTCAATGCCTGTGGAACTGCTTCACTCTAGGAAGGGAGCTGAAAAATCTGTGCAAGCTTTTGAAGTTTCATTGCTCTCCCGTGAGTTGTTTTTCAGACAGCTTTCTAGTAATATGCTCTGGAGCAGGGACCAGATTACCTTGGAATTCTTTGATAGGAGGTGTTGTAGGATACGTATCCATGAACTTGTATGGTGTGGGACAAAGACCAAAAAGTACTGGTGCCATCTGTGGGGTGCACAGAGTCTTGCACTGCTGGATGGAAGCTCCACTTAGACGGTTTAGCTCAAACTTTTGGGGTGGGAAAGGTAGAATATGAAGGTCATTGATTGTCTCCTAAGGCGAGATGGGGTGGGATCACAAAGTGGGTCAGGGACCTACACTGTGATGGGGAAAGGAAGCACTGCTGGCCTTTGTTAAGATCAAGTTTTCCCTCTGGGAGTAAGAAGTTGAAGGGTTATTGAACGCTGTTTATTATGTTCGCTTAGTGGTTTTTCAAATCCACAAGTCTGCGGCATAGTCAATAGATGGGTTTTGAAGAGATCTGCATGGCTCTTGAAAGGAGATAAGAAAAAAAGCCAGGATCTCCTGATGCTCTAGGCAAATGTCTTGAGAGGAAATTTAGAAGTGTAAAAGGCCTGTACTAGCAACCCAGAGACATCAGTAATGAACACAGTGTGTGCCTACAAAGGGGCAGGTCATGACATACTCTATTTGCAGACTTGCATGCTAATGGACAGCATGTCAGGCCTCGGCCTTTGTGTGACCATCTCCCTTGAGCAGCTGTCCTATGGAGTCTGCAAGTCCTAATACTGCTACTGCTAATGAAGAGAGTGGCCTGTTGCTTTTTAAGACCTGCTTCACCACCCATTGACATCAATAGATGATGGAACAGGCTTTTGGAGCAGAAGGTCCTGAGTTCCATGCCCTGTTGACTGTGAAATCTTTTGCCGCCAGGGAATTTTATAATTTTGTAGAGTTGAAGGCCAGAAGGGACCATTAGATTATCTAATATATCCCATGCCTCCTGTATGTCACGCACACTTAACTCAGTTACCATTGTACTTAGCCCAATAACTCGTGTTTGACCAAAGCATAACCTGTTAGTACACAATTAGTGCAGCTTGAAGATCTGAATTCCTGCCCCACATTGCCTGATGATTAACCTTTATTGGGTGTATGTCAGTTTAGAACAACAGCTTTGAATGTCTCTGCTTTCAACCCCGTAGCAAATCTCATTTAAAAATCCTAGCAAGTTGACTGAGATTTGATTATTGCTGTATACCTGGTTCTTCTGAAAGATCAGCCAGCCACTGAGTAGGCTTCACTACAGATTCACTCCTATAGGAAAAGAAACATACCGAGCTTTGGTGTTATGTTTTTGTTAAAAAATATACATGAATGAGTTAGGGTCTGCAGCAGATACAACACTTCTTGTAGAGACTGCCTCACTGACAGCCTATAAACCCTAGTATTGCTACAACTAATGGAGTCACTGTAGGGGACTGGGTTTGGAGCAGAAAGTCCTGAATTCGACCCAAATATATTTGTGATAGTCAGAAAGTGGTAAGAAAACTACCATCACCTCCTTCTTAGGTGGGGACTGTTGGAAAAAGATTCCAAGTGTGGTTCGTTACCCTGCACCGATAAGAGACCCACACAGGATTTCAGGCTGGACAGTCTCCAAAAGAGTTTATTCTGCAGAAGGTCAATTCCCAAGCCCACAAGTGGACAGTGGAAAAAGACCCCGAACAAAGGATTACAGACAGTTTTATACCTTCTTACTACTTAAACATTCATGACAAGACCATACATATCCCCCTTACAAGGGTACAAACCTATTTTCTCTATAACTATTGGTCTATATTATTATTCATAAGATACTTTTACAGATGTTTTGCAGCTAACTACAACTTATCTATCAAGGTTGCAGAGCTTGCTGAATTCAGCTGAGGCTTATCTTCTTCTGCATTCCTAAGAACTTTCCATGATCTGTGCACAGAGTGGAACGGCCTTGCCTTATAAACAAAGAAGCTGCAAAAATGGAATAACTATAGTCAAGCAAACAATTATTTTCCTTCAGGACTCTAGAGGCAAACCTGAACAATGGGTGAAAGGGAAAGATGGCTGAGTGTTCTATATCATCTGCTGAAGGTTAGTATCCTCAGATATTGCAAAGAATTGGAGTCTTATTTGAAGAGGTCATTCTGTCAAAGAAACAAGACAAGCAGATCCCTGTATAATAAATATGAATAATGACTTGACCATGAACAATTTTATTTCTTGCTATCATTGTTGACCTACCTGTGAACCGATCGAGATTTTCTCAAATCATGCAGTATTTGGAATTATTTGCTGTCTACTAACAATTAGTAATTCTTGGTCTATAGATATATTTTAGTTCATGAGTGGCTCATTGCAACTATTCAATATGAAAAATTCCAGCTTTGCTGACTAGCTTGACTCAATGCATTAGGGCAAATGATGCGATTACTGATTAGATGAGTGTAACTCTACATTTTTTGTAATATTAAAAATACTTACAAAGCATTAAAATCTTCATTGTTCAAGGTATAAGCCAACAACTAGGGTTAGGAAGAAACAATCCTCTATGGACTCGTTATTGCAAAATGTCTATTATGGAGTTTCATGCACCTTCTTTTGAAGCATTTGCTACTGACCACCTCATACAGGACACAGAACTAGATGGACCACTGGTCTGATCCAGTGTGGCAAGTCTCAATGCTCCTCATCATATCATATTTCTGATGTGACTAGTCACAATTACATATTCAGAATTTGTTCCCTCTGAATAATTCTGCAATGTTTGCTTACAATTCAATTTTCCTTACAATGCAACAAATATCTTATTGGACAAATTTCACCAATTTCTGTTGATGAAATTTGCCTCATTTGTGTTCTTGCCTTTGTCCATAGCTTGATAAATTCAGAAAATGACTTTCTCCTTATCTCATTCATGCTTATTTGTATTGCTGTAGCAGTGCTGCACAAACACATTGGGAGACAGGATTCTGGCCCCAAAGAGCTTGCAGCCAAAGGATTTAATCCAAAACCCATTAATGTCAAAGACAGTCTTTCTATTGGTTTAAACGGCCTTTGGATTAGGACCTAAGAAAATTCAGTGGGAGTATTCAGTAGTCTATGAGATGTTTTGAATGGGCACCTAGGTCACATGGTATGTTTCAGTTCTTTGACTTGACAAACACAACTCTCAGTCATGTTTCTGAGGCAAGTTTTTGCAGTTTCAAGATCAAAATTAATTTTCCAACTAAATATTTTCCAATATTTGTGTAAATCTCTCTTTTTTGCAAGTGTTCCTTGCAGGAAATTTGTTTGCTGGAGTTTTGGGGGGAAGCAAACCCAAGAGGGACACGAACATGGTCCAAGTAAATTCATCAAAAGCTCAAATCACTACTAGTGGGAAACATTTAGTTGTATTCACCAGTCTTTAGGTACTGGCTTGAAATTTGCCCAGGCCATGTAGCGTCAGAAAGTCCTTAACATCTGATTGTGATCTGATGTGTCATATGGGTGGGTAGGATCTAACTTCATCACAAAACCACCACAACTGTCATCTTTGTGGGCAGTCTTAGCAAAGAGATTAAGAAGTGAACAAGCCATCAAGAATGAACTGTCCACTTCCCCATAGTCAGTTTTGTTTTGTTTTTTTAATGATGATCATTTGATGTTTTTTTAACAGCTTATAATAACTATACTCATTAAACACACTCCCAGAGATTTAATAAGATGTTTTGGTTGGTAAAAAACATTAAAGATTAACAGCTTTGTGAATGCCCTGTGCTTTTTCTATACACAGTTGTAAAAGCACAATAAAACGTTTTTAGTCACATCTTTTCGACATGAAGTAATTGTCTACTATTACTTATATTAAAGTAGCTCCTAGAGGTAAGGTCAGGGATCAAGATCTTATTGTGCTAGGTACAATACTCAAATAATAAATAGGCAGCACTGTCCCAAAGAGATTACAGATTCAGGAACTTACATTAAACCATTTTCAATTTCTATCTGTGACAATGTTGTCACTCCCTCTCTCCTTGCAGCAAAGTGACAGCCCAGCTGTTCAGTATAAAACCACAGCCCTGTTGTCTTTCTTAGGTTAAGTTGTGATGTTCTCCACAGCTCATAGTTAATAGGAACCACCCTATTTCCTTGCAAGTAAGTTAAAGAGAGCAAAAAGCTCTGTCACAAAGGACAAAGGCAATTCTGTGTTCCTGGAATCTGATCTATCGCTCACTTAGGTATTTCCTCCTCAATACTATTCTCTGTCAGTCACAGGAACACACATCAGGTCAAACTCATTACAGTTGGATTCTTCAGTTAATGTCTACTGGGGTTTGGTTTTAGCACACTGTAATGAACACAGCAATTGAAATTCAGGTGTTGAAGATGAATTGCTTAGTCTTCACTTCAACAGAGAGAGCGAGAGAGCAAGTCTCTTTCTCATGTGCGCACACAGAATTTTGTCTTTTGCAGTAAACAAAGCATCTTAGGGTGCTCTGATTCCACAGTAACAGGCATGGTATTAAAATACAGATAGAGAGATCCATATGCTGACCATTCTTATGTGCCCATAAGCATCTGAGTCTTCATGCTTCTCAAAGGAGGAGGAGCCCCATTCAGTTGTCTACTCTGGTAGAACGCAGGCTCCCAGATCAGTTCCAATGTACTGTAAAAGCAATTTTTATCTGGCTTATTCCTACAATGGATTAGTAGATCTGTTCTATGCCATTGATTAAATAAGTCCTAGATATCTTCCTCTCTTTGCATCTCATCATGGCTCACTTGGCTTGCTGGGTAGCTGCAGAAAATTAAATGGTTGGGGAGAATCTGGGAACGTTCTCTTTTCCAGCAGCTGAGTTATGAGGGAAATGACTGGCTTTTCGTCAGGCTCTTGCCCTGCTTTAAGACGCCCCTCAGTTTGCAACTGGTCAGCAATCAGGTCAGCAATCTGGCTAGCACATCTCTGATAAATTTTTCAAGCTACAGATGTCAACTTTTTGGCTTCATGTCACATTTTCCTCACCAAATATGTCAGTGCTGCAGAGATGAAAGACTAAGGCAGTGCAAGGCAATGTCATGTTATCTACTTGATTATTTGATAGACATCTCTACCTACCTTCCAACATGGCACCTTCCTAATTTCACTCACAACCTTTTCTAACCCATTTTCCTTTTTATGTCTATTGCTCATCTGGCCTATTTTGCTATGCCTTGTCACTTCCCACACTTTTTCCTTGACCTTAGATTAATAGGTTATAATAACAGAATCTAATCCAGTGATACTCAGACTGAGGCTTGGGAGCCACAAGGGGCTTTTTAATGTGGCTCCTGCGTCTCTTTGCAGCACATGATATTAAAACACTATGTGATTTAATTAGTAACCAATCAGGATGATTTTACTACATTATTAGCCAATTATAGTTGATAAAATAATACTTAGTCATTTTTCTGTGAGAATAATAACATTTATATAAAATCTATATAAATGAAAACTAAATATTTCCCATCATACTGTTTAAATATGAATATATAGCACTATAGTAAATTCACCCTACTGTGGCTTTTTTGAGTAATGTTGATTGCTAATTTGGCTCCTGAACCACTGAGGTCTCAATATCACTGAGCTAGTCTGATCTCCTGTATAACATAGGATGTGGGACAGCCCTGAAGTAATTCCTGTTTGAACTAGGGCATATCTTTTTGTGAAACACTGATCATGATTTTAAAATTGCCAATGATGGAAAATCCACTACAACCTCTATATACATCAGCATGGTATTTCATGTTGCATTCCTTTGCTGGATGAACCTACTTACAAAACCTTTTGTGGTAGATCAGTGACTCCATCCCCCTATAAAAATACTTGGGAATTATTTAGTATCTATACACACCTGTTCCATATTTACCCACTGCTGCTATGCTAGTTTGTAAGTGTAGCTGGTTAGGAATTTTTCAACAATTTTTTTTAAAATAGGAAAATGCTGATTTGTTGAAACCAAAACTGTTCACAGGAGAACTGACTTTGACAAATTTCCCATGTTTGGAAACAAAATTTAAAAAAAATTCACACTTGTCAAAATATTCCATTTTCCCATTTTTAAAACAAAAGGTTTAATTTTTTGGTTTGAAACAACATTTCATTTAGAAATTTAACTTAATTTATAGTTTTTTAAAAAAAGAGAAATATTTCAATTGATCTTGTAGTGAGGAGGTGTGACCTGCCTCAGAGCCAGAGGAGGAGCCACCCTCCATGCGCAGGTGGGCAGAGTCAGACCAACCTTGCCCCTCCTACTGGAAGTGGGTAGGTGGGACAGGAAGTATAAAAGGCAGGGCCTCCATCTCAGTAGGGACTGAGATGGTGAGGGAGATGGATGCCTTCTACTTGCTCTAGGCTGTTGACTTTGCTGCTGAGCCCAGAGAAGCCCTGCCCACTGGGGAGCCTGTGCCTGTAGTGGAACCACTAGGACTGCTGCTGGCCACCTATCCCCTGTGGTACACCCTGAGGAGAAGGTAGGAAGTAGCCCAGGGCAGCCAACACCAGTCAGGCTGTAGTGCTGCCAGAAACATGGTCAGCACATTGTGGCTGGATTCCCTGCTGACACAGTGGCAGACCACTCCCCCACTGTTAGGGCCCTAGGCTGGAATGCAGTGGAGTTGGGTGGGCCTGCATCCCTCTACCCCCTGACCTCCAACTCCTGAGTGGTAGCTCCCATAACAGAAACCTGTGCCCTTACACTGCTGAGGTGTCAACCCCCAACCTAGGCCCTTACACTGCTTTGGTGCTCAGTCCCCTACATGAGCCCCTAGACTGCTGTTTGCTTGTCGCTGCCTAAAACCCCAGAGCTATAAATTAGTTTGCCTACTTGCCCTGCCCTGACTGAGGGCCAGGGTTGGCTAATTCCCCCATCAATAGATAGTGAAGTGGTGTGGCCTCCCTCCAATCCAGAGAGGGTGGAATGACCAGCATCCCACTACAGACCTGATTTAAAAAAAAAAATGGGGGTGATTTTATTTTGCAAAATATTCAATTATTTGACTTTTTGTCCCAATTCAGGATGGGAAATTGTTTTTTTGAAATCTCAAATTCTTGCAAGATGGGGAAAATCATTTTCCAGCTATCTCTATTTGTCTGAGCTACATGAAATGTCAGTCAGTGCTGTATGCTTGATCATGAAAGGATAAAGGTTTATATAATTTTTTCTCAGTGGACACATCAGTGATATAAGGTATGTACTGCAGTTATGCTGCTAAAGAAGAATGTATCTTGGCTTAAAGGATGATGCATTTCCTTAATCTACTGTAAATGCAAGTAACCTGGAAAAAACAGAATTAGTTGAAATGGCTGTGAGGAATGATCAGAAATGCTGATGAGGGGCAACATGCTGTTCTCTGCACTGATATCCTGCTCTCTCTACATACATGGATCTGTTTGGTTTATCTCTCTACTTAAGAATTTAATACCGCAGATACAGTACCAATCATTCTAGTATCTAAGTATTGACTGTACATAGACAGCAAGTCTACCATTCGCTTTTAAGTGCAAAAGAGTCCAGCATTTGAACTTATCTGAAATTGCTCATGTGTGTAACCTGAGAATCCCTGCTGGTTATGAAAAACAAAGAAATAAAAAGACAAAATCCTCAACAGTAATGAGAGAGTGAGGAACTGGAATTGCAGCTGGACTAGTTATATATGAATATGTAACCATAGGCTGGAAAATCAAAGCCAATGCACAGACTTACTTCCTTTCATTGGCACAACATGGACATGGCTTGATTTATTTGCCAGTGTCATTAGGGTTTCATACAGTTCACAGCTGGTCCCTTTGAGCTTTGGTTCCCAGAATTTACAGTTTCAGGAATAAGCCCTTGCGTATATTGGATTTTCAGCTACTGGTGTAGTGGGATCCAGGGTAACCTGCACTGCAGCAGGGTAAATAGTGTTTATGCTAGAGGTACGTCTACACTGCAAACCCTACTTTTGGTGGTACATAGAGTACGTACCATACAGCTCCCGCTCTTCCCCCTCCACCTCCGCCCAGCTTGGATATAGCAGTGCGGCCAGTGAGGCCAGGTTTAAGCAAGCAGAGTAAAGACATGCCTAAAGGGTGTGGGTATGTATGCAAGTACATACCCTACATGCTCTCCACTCTCCCAAGCCATGCCTTTCCATCTACACTGCTATTTTTAGCAGTGTCATGTCTTGCTGGCTCCCCACTGCTGAAACCTTTTTCTGCTTCCTCCACTGTGCCAGAGCCTTTCACTGACGTGTGTGCAGCCACCTTTTCACTGTGATGTGTACCTACAGGTACCCTACATGCTGCTGGCAGTGGTGTGTAGTGTAGATGTAGCCCTGTGGGTTGCAGTGGTGCAGTTGCACCAATGACTGAAACCCCAGTACAGAAAGGGCCTTCGTTTAGAATACTGAAGACTATTTCCTATCCTTCAGATCTTCCTGCTTTTTAGGTCTCTGCAAGACCAGCATTTTACCTGTCATAAAAATACAGGAAGGAGGGAAATCCTCTATTTAAGCTTGGTGCATAGAGTAAAAAGGTGAGAATGGAGAGCCGTGAACAGGGGACAATGGAGACATTTGGATCGGGAGGTGAAATGGGCAAGGTGAGAATCCAGGAAGTTCTGAAAGATGTTAGTTAAACACAAATATTTATACAAGGTGCCTGGGCACAACCTCACACAATATTTGCTTGTGAAGAATTTAACTTTCCCCTCTTTCCAGTCTGGCAGGTTACAGCCTCTCTGGTGCATGAGCTGTATCCTCTAAGTGACCTGAGCTCTATGGTTCCAATTGGTTTATGGTTCTCTTTCCTTCCCTGAACTACTGTGGATTTTCACACCTCATCCCAAGTCAGCCTCATGGCTATTTGGATACTGATTACTTCATGTCCTTTCTTTGCTGCAGCCATTGGCACCATCCATGGCTGGACTACGTGAGGAGATGGATTACATGTTCTAGTCAAACCCCTTGTTGCTGGCTTCCTTCAGGTTTTTCTCTTCAACAGTCTTCTCCTTGCCATCCACCTCCAACTTCTAATGATCTAAAGATCTTGGGTTCAATTCTCCTCTTGGGTATACTGAGGCATGCACCTCCATTTATGTTAGTGGTGTTCCCCAAATATAACTGAGAGAGAAATTTGGCCCTGTTCTTTTGCTGTTGTCATTATGGTATTTTTCCTCTCATCTCAGTTAGGTGAACAAGCCTAAGAAACTTATTCTCAAAGGCCTCTAGGTACAAAATCATCTGTACAATAGAAGATGACTATAACAGGCTGGCACTGTTTCATGCTGCTGAGAAAGGGCAAAGCGGTGTTTTTGACTCACTGAGGCATGTTGCTCATTAAGCCATCTGGAGATGAGGGAGATGAGTGGCTTTCCAGAGAAAGAGGATGGAGAGTGTGAACTGAACACTTCTGGAGGAAGAATTCTAATAGCAGCCAAGCCTGGGGAAAAAATGTGGGCTGAACTTTCTGTTGAATAACTGTTAATTTCTATGCTACTAAAACCAAGTCCGAGCATAGGGTTGAGTCTGTGCTCAACACAGTGTGTCAGAGAGTGGTTTGGGAACAGCACTTGGTCACAATAATCATGAGAACTCCTTGTTTTCCATTTTGTTCCACTTAAACAAAGCTTATCCAGTTGTTATAAATACTTGTTTCTACAGCTCTATTAACACTTCTAATTGTAGCTGGCAAGGCAATTGCCCAGTTGCCTTTTTTTTTTTCCAGAGACCATTCGTGTTGAGCAAATTGTGACTGTCATACACAGTAGTAAAACCTGTAATGGTAAATGACAGTGGAAGTTGGGCTGAAAATCATCTCATGAAAGCAGTTTGAACAACTATAATCCTTGTTAATGTAGCAGAACACTCAATCAGATTAACAGGAGAACTCCAATCTAGGGATCCTTACACTAAGGGCTGTCAGGGTTACCAGGCTAGCTGCAGCCCCATCTTCTCTCTGAGTGCACATCCTCACGTGGCGGGCCTTCTGCCTTTACTTATGTTGAGGCAGAATCCTACAATACTCCCACACTCAGACCAGACTCTGGGCTTACAAAACTCTGTGTATCAGCTGTGCTTACTGTGATGGGATCTCCAGGGTACAACCTGGAACTGTGGAACTACTAGGCTCCCTCAACTCTCCAGCCTGGACTATCTCCCACAATGCTTTGCCAGTGACAAGCAGCAAGGCCCTTTGGGCGCTACTTCGACTCAGCCACCAGCATGCAAAGGCACACCCAGCTAAATCACAGGAATATGCTCATAGAAAGGGAAAGACCAGCAGATCTCCCAAGCCCCCATCCCAGGAATATACTGTCTTGCACTGTTTAAGCCCTTCTCTTGAGCAGTGCAAGTTTATTAACTAGTTCACCACTTCATCAAAGGAAAGTGAACATGGACCAGCCTTTGTAACCTGAGCAGATTCCCTAAGCTCTTCAGACAAACTCATGTAAGGATAAACTTATTTTAATGTTTTAACTACAGAAAGATAGATTTTAAGTGATTATAAGTGGTAGTTACCAAAGAAAATAAGTAAGTACATAGTCTAAATCCTTTCATATGATACCTTACATGGCATGATTTGTATGAAATATCACAACCATATATGTATGATGAATATGGGGGTTTCAGGGTGCTATTTTGGAGTACAGTGTCTCACACTTACCTGGCAGGTGCGACTGAGTTTGGACATCAGTGGTTCTTCCCTTTGGGAGTCTGTGACTAGTGCTATACAGAGTGAGCAGATAGTCTTCTCGAAACCAAAGCAATGTTTGCTTTCATGGTAGGATAAAAGCATTTACAGAAAACCAAGATTTTTAAAAACAACATTCTATGTGAAGGTCTATCTTATCTAAAGCCCTACCATCCTGTGAGGGTAACCTTACTCTTTCAGATGCCCCAGCATGCCTGTGTCTCAGTGAGGTTCACTCAAACAAATCCTCCCTTGCTTTAAACTGCTATAAACCTTTTGTTCTTCTGGTTTCCTGGGCTTTGGGCCTTCTGGACAAAACCAGTCCTGTACGCTCATTGGGTGATCAAAACAGAGTTCTCAGAGTCAACTAGTGTTTGCTAAGGAGTGGCTTATCATGAGCCATTCTTTCCTTTACAGCTTGTTTTTCCTTACAGCCCACTATTAAACTAAACAAAATTACTGATAGAATAAACATCCCTGTTCAACATACATATGCATAAATTATTAGTGAGCAACTCCAATTCTGTCTTGGGGCCTTTCACCACACTAAACAGAGTTGGTGTCAAGACTATTACCGTAGTTAACTCTAGGAGCCATGTATGTTAACCCATCGCAGGCTGGCTCATAGCCTCACCTCCAGTAGGGCAACCTCAGGACCAGTGACTGCTTGGGTGAGTCCTACCACTTTAGATAGTTGTAAACTGTATCTAATCTGTAGGGGTTGAGCATATATTGAGGATGTAAATATCATGTCCTTATCATGGCCCAGTCTCCACTTCCTTGAGGCAGAGACTGTCTTTCTCTCTCTCTCTCCATTCAACCTAGAAACAGGACCCAGCCATATGGCCCTGCTTAGGAAACTCATGAACTCCACCGGCTTGCAAAGCAGGAATCAATGATCTGGTAAAATCTAGGCTCACTTACAATCCACAACATCAACACCCTGTCTCCTGAACAACTCCAAGCACCACCCTGCCGGCAGAGGACACTGGAAAGGTGCTGCATCCCCTAGCAGCTTACTCTTGTTTGAGACCATCTGCTCTCTAGTAGCTGAGAAAGTGCATAGCCTTAGGGCCACACTAGACCCACCGCTGACTGCGGACACCCCGTAGACACAAAAATTGCCGTCCAAACCCTGGTGCTTTACCAATGTCATGGATGCTCAGAAAAAGCAAACATCAAGCTTATTTTGTATTTACATTTCTCAGTGTATATTTGGTTAAAGAATTGTGCCGTGCTGGTTAGTTGCATAGTCACATGTTGTTGCATACATTCCCTGATTGGATGGCTTGTGACTAGGCAGCACAGTGTGAACTGCAGATTGTATATGCCATTGTAGTAGTTCTAGTTCATCCTTGTTAAGTTACAAAAGAAGCATAGTTTAAAAAAAAGCAAACAGAAACCACCCCTCAAACTGCCCAATAAAGAGTTAGCTGGAAATTATGAACTTCAAAGATTTGCTATAAACTGTTTGTGAATGATCTGCAGCCAAAATTTATTCACTAAAGGATTTCATAAATAATTCTGAAAAACCAATAAATGTGAGAATGGTGCAATCTGTTCATAAATAGCAAAAAGAAAAATATCTAAAATAAATGATCTGGGAAAGCTGGCAACAGAGGTCCTGGAGTGACCTACCTGCAGCAGCTGGAAGACAGCACCATGACAGATCACATATGAATGGTTGTTTTGCAAGCATGAAGGCTCAGAACTCGTTTTTTTTTTTTTTTTTTAAACAAAAGCTGAAATTCTGCAGAAATTGATACCCTGGGGCCCTCACTTTTCATGGAAAGTTTCAATGTCATGGGAAATTCCCTGAGTTTGAATGTGTCCCCCCCGCCCCATTCTGGAACAGTACAATACCAAAAATTTCCCATGAAACCAAATTCCCAACTAGTGCTAACCTTGGTTTATAACCAAATTGCAACTCTGGGGCCAAAGCATGCTGTTTGATTTGTAAGAACTGACCAGTGGAGTCAGAGTTCAGTTTTTAAGAAGAAATATCCACTGATGACCTGATATTTCTGCAAAGAATTACATTTTTCATGCCAAATTCCCCCTGTAGTTGCAATTGGATCCTACTCAAAACCAGATGTGCATCTTCATTATGTACTATTAAACAGTTGCCACATTTCACTTGAGGAGAAGCTGCACCCAATTGCTGAGCAAAGTGACTCGTGTGCATAAGGCCAAGTACTGAAGTCCTCGATTTGTTTTTACTCAGGCAAACTCCTGCATGAGGACCGAGTAAAAACTGATTACGGCTCTCATGATTTACCCCATAGTTTATATAGTCAGTAAAAGTTTGTGTTTTAGAAGGAAAAATGCTTTTATAGAAATATAAGATAGTGTCTTGCCTATTCTTAACAACTAGAGGAGAATAAATGGTAACACGAGACAGGTCTACAAAATAATGAATAGGTTAGTAAAATGGATGAACGAGAGCTAACAATCAAGCACCATAATGCTAGAGCAATGAAAGTGACTAGTGGCAAATGTAGAGGGAAGGTGTTTTTTTCTTTACACAGCATGTAGTTTTGCTCACTGTCCTGGGAAATTACTGGCCCTGATTCTCCTCTAACTTACAGCCATGTAAATCAGATGTAACTCCACTAATGTAAGGGGATTTACATTGGTGTAAAACCAGTGGAAATGAGACACTCGTAGTCAGAAATATATCACAAGGGATAACAATCTTGATACTTCAGAACATAAGATCTGTGGGTAGAGTGAGGATGCTAAAGCTTACAGAATTTGTTGGTCACAGTATGCTGTTTCCCCTCCAAAACATGAAGTACAGCTGGAGGAAGCATATTGGCCAAGACAAACATCTAGGCTATCCTACATAGAGATGGTTTGGGGAAAAAAAGATATTTCATAAAGAATATTCCAAAGAAAAAGGTGTTTTTACATTAAATGTTTCATTTTATCAACCCCCCAAACACAATTTTTCATTTAAAAATACTACTTTCACTCATTTCTGATTAATTTTTCACTGATCTTTGTTATGTTTGGATATTTGGAAGTTACTTGCACTGAGAGATAACCCAGCAAATGGGGACACAGAGACATGTAAACATAGACAGACTGAGGTTATTCTTCAACTCAAGACCAGACAGAACTGGCTGAGCTATTCCATAATATTATAACTGTTAGTTATGGCAAACTAGGCAGGAAACAGACACAAAAAAAACAATTTTTAAAAAAGATATTTATTTATGATATTTGAACATGTTCACAAATCCTTGCTATGTAAATATCAGAAACAAAACAATCATTACAACAGCTAGCTTTTGTTTTAAGAGACATTATATAGGAAGGAATAGGATCATCAGATTTTTCCATTTAACAGGGTCTTACCATATTACAGGATAGGCATCATTACCACAGTTATAGTATGTTTTTTCTAGATATTTTTATTAAACTGAATGAAATCTCTATATACCCATTTTAGACCAGGCATACCCATCAAATGTCAATATTAAAAAAAATTGGACAGGTGTGCTGGTTTTTTTGCAGGTTGACTATATTTTGTCTGAGTATTGAATAAAAGGTAGCCAAATATCTAAGCATATATCTGTCCTCTGTCTATTTTGCTAGGTAAGTAATTGGTGTATTAATATTTTCATAGCCACAACCTCCCATGTTTTCCGAAGCAGTCTTCAACGGTTGGTCTATTTTTCTTTTTCTAATGATATGCTATCAATAACTGAGCCACTACTAGAGGGTGAGGATGAGAGATTAATTCTTCATTTCCTCTTGGGAGACCATTTCCACTAGGAAGCCCCATTAGGATTACCAAAGGATCGTTTGGTAATAAATATGCAACAATTTCTGATATTTGATTACAGATTGCATCCCAGTACTACTGTCTAATGACTAGACATGTTACCAAATATGCATAAAATTTCCTCTTTAACCACAATTTCTCCAACATTTATCCCTATTCAATCTACAAATATTTTTTTTAACCTGACTGGTATGAGTGGGAAGCAGAATCTTAAAGAAATTTTCTTTTAGTATTCTACAAACCAAGGTTACTGGTCCTCTTTTCCAGATCAAACCCCATTTCTTTGGGGCAATTTGTCTATCCAGAACCTTTTCCCAGCCTGTCATATATTTTTCTTTTTCTTTTTCTTTTCTTTTTTTTTTTAGGAGATTTACCTGCAAAAATTTTTATAAATTAGTTATGTTTTTTTCCCCAGTTGACCAGTTTCCATCACTTCTATTAAAGTTAACTTTCTGTATAAAATAGGTTTTCTAGAAATGTGAGAAACATAAAGCCTGACTTGAAAGTACTGGTACCTGGGGAGAGTGGACCAGTTAAAGTTAGTTTTGATCTCCAAATATGTTAGAAAAGGTTTTTTTGTTTTGTTTTGTTTTGTTTTTAAATAGCTAGCCAACCGTGTATATTCCATGGATCTCCCAGTCTTTGAAGCAATCTGTTTTGCGATTTGGGTTAAGTTCTGGATTATTTGTGTAGGCACCCTGTGCTTCAGGGGCCTGGGAACTTGATTGGGAGTTTACAATTGGGAAGATCCTGGGAGACTACAACTCCCATGATGCCTTGGGGAAAAAGGAGAGAGACTCTTCCCCTTCCAGAGAGACAGGGTATAGCATGTGGGGGACTCCATTTTGGTGCTAGGGTGGAGTGCAGCCGAGGCTGGAAGCTGCTGGCTGACTGCTGCTGGGGTCCCAAAACTGTGGCTGAGAGCCTGATCGAGCAGGGAGCTTCGGAGGTTGGTGGCATTGCCCAAGCCAGGGCAGGGACTGAGCCTGGAGCTGCCTGAGGTGGGCCTGCAGTGAAGGTAGTGTGAGTGCCCCCCCTCCCCCGTTGTTTGGGGCAGGGCATGTAAGGGAAGGGGCACTGCAGAGAGACTTTGACTGAGCCTGAGAAGCGGCAGAGAGAGAGAGAGTCCCTTCAAGCAGGGCCAGGACTGCAGACAGTCGGTTGGGCCAGCTCCACACCTCCAGCATGACAAGTGGGCTGAGCTGGTGCACTGAACCCACAGAGTGCTGTCTTCTTCAGATCTTCAAGCGCGCCCACGCAAGCAAGGGGTTAGGGCTCTGAACTCTTGGGGAGTGTACACTCTGCAGGTGGGTAAACAGTGGCAGTGTAAATGCAAGTTTAGACAAGTTTCATTTGTTTTCATACTATTTTTATTAATTGATTTATTCAACTGCCCTGTGGATTTAATATAATAGTGATGTTTAATTTCAGTCTGTTATGCCATATTTCTTTAATTTGTTCAGTAAAGTTGTGTTAATTCTAATTTAAGTATATTGGATGTTTAGTTTGCATAATTGCAATTGTTAAGTTAGACCTATGTCTCAGATTATTATTATTATTATTATCAGACTAGGTTTTGTCCTGGAAGCTCCCAAGACCCGCTATTAAGCGTGTGCAGGGGCTAGCCAGGTGGAGGCATGGCCAAGTTTAAATTCCTTTAAAAGTTACGGGACTGCAGCAGGGGGGGTGGATAGAGGATTCCCACCTATCCTACATCACCGCTGGGATACTCAGGATCTCCTTTGTTAACAACCTTAGATGCCCTTGCACACAGGTGAGTGTTGTCGGCTCCCAAGTAACCCAGAAATAGAAGGGGGTTACATTTGCAATGGATGTCATTGATGAAAAAAGAACTGATCTTATCTCTAGTTATGTCCCAAACCCATACAGTAGCCTTTGCTAAAGAATATGGGTACATTTCTGGCAGGCATGATTTATTATTAATCCATCGTAGCCAGCGATGTTTACACTGTCTCACTTTTCTTGTTCAATAAAGACCTGGTGGAATAGCTCATCCACCTTGTTTAATGGTTCTGTACAAAATATGTGCTCTCTCTTTTGGTCTTTTCTTATTCCATGTGAATTCTAACAAAACTGTCTGTGTTCCTGCTGGTGTTTCATCTGGGATAATCACAGAAGATTTTTGAAACAAGAATGACATCTTTGGCAGAATGTTCATTTTGACTTGGCTATTCTTCCCAACCAAGAAGTGGCGTACTTCCCTCAGCACTCCAGATCTTTGTTCATTTGTTCAAGTAGAGGTTTGACATTTAAATCACAGAGCTTTTCTAGGATGCTTGAGATTTGAATTCCCAGGTATCTTACAGAATTTGTTGCCCATTTGTACCCAAATGTTTTCTGGAGGAGTAACTCTTCAGTCTGGCAAATGTATAGCTAGCATTTCAGATTTGGCATAATTTACTTTGAAATCCAGATGCTTTCTCAAAGTCCTAGATTTCTTTAGAAACTAATTTTAAGGAAATATTTGGTTTAGATTTAAAACAAACAGACAAAACCCCTAAACAATGAAAAGCACAAAAAGGTAAATGACTTACAGCTTGCATAAATTTCCAAATACTGCATGTTTCATGGGCTCTCCAGCTGAATTATGCAATTTTGCAAATCGTCAAAGCTGCAGGACCAGATAATACTATATAGACATGACACATTAATGTGGGAGTTAAAGCAATAAAAGAGGAAAGGACATACATAAATAGGAGAAGGAAGAGACCAGGGAGTGAAGGAAAAGAAGGGGGCATAGCTACTCACTTTTAAATTTTTGTCCGTATTAGAATAAAGAAAGGAGTGAGGAGGGTAAAAGAGTCTGAAGAAGTATTTTCCCCTGAACTTTCTCTGTTTCTTTTTATTTTCATCCCCTTGTTCCCCCATTGGGAGGAGGGAAGTCTTTTAAAAAGTAAGTTGGTCGTCCGTGTGTGGCCCCCCCCCCCCACATTCACTTTCCACACCCTTGTGAATGAAACAAATTTTTTCCCAAAAAAGTCAATTTTTCATAAACACTTTTGTCAAAAACACACACACACACACACACACACACACACACACACACATATATATATATATATATATATATATATATATATATATATATATACACAGAGAAGATGGCTAACATCTGAAAGAACAATCATTTCTTTCACTACTGTGCTGTGGAGAAATAGGAAGTGAAATTTCCAGTTAAGAGCACAGGGCTTGCCATACTGAATTTAGGCTACTGGTCCATCACATCTATTCTCCTCTCCCTGGTGGAGCCCCAAAAACAGCCAACCAAAAAACCTTTTTCATAAACCAAATGTGCAAAAAAATGGAAAAGTTTCTACTCCTGTACACCCTGAAACACGATATTTCACTACCCTTACTTTATAAAATAATACACTGGAAATCTCTGCTGTCTTCCATCTGAGGAGCTCAAGGTGCTTTACCCCTCTGATGTAGGTATTTTACATGGGAAATCTAAGACCATAGAGAGGTTAAGGGACATATCCAAAGTTGCACAATGATTCAGTGGCAAAGATGGGACTCAATCTCAGAACACTTAGCTCCCTGCTCTAACCAGATCCAGAGGTCTTTACTCCATCTTTGCTTTGTCCGTACTCAGGAAAACTTCTATCTGGCCAAATCTTGTGGTACTAAGCGCTTTATTAATTTAATTGGGAGCTGTAGGCTCCCATCACCTTTCAGCTTTTGGCCCACTGATGTCAATAGGAGTTATATCTGAATGAGGGTTGAGTAGTTGTTATTGGTCCTGTAAGTAGCCAGCCTTGTAACCCAGAGACAATAGCTGACAGCACAGAAATGGCAGTGTACTTTGCACTTTCAAGATTCCAAAGCACTTGGCTGTCACTAATGAATTAATTCATACAACACCTCTCTGAGGTAGATAAGTAGTAGTATACCCATTTTATAAAAAGAGAAACTGAGGTACAGAGAGGTTAAGTGTCTTGACCAAGGTCACACAGAAAGTCAATGGCAGAACAGAACACAGCTCTTCTGATTCATGGTCCTGTTTGTTTCAGCCAGTAGCCTATTCTTCTCATGAATTTCTTGTAAACATCACAAACACTTAACAGAGCAAAAAATTCACTCACTCATTAACACAAATACATCTCTCTTCTTCCTGGGGTTGAGTACTTTTAAGCCACTGTGAAAATGGACGCATCAATACAGCCCTCCATAGAAAAGCTGACAGTCACAAAATGGTGTCATGCTGCAATAACTGAAATCCCCTGCCAGGCTGCTGATGGTGCTTTCTAATCAACTTTGTAATGAATATTTCTTAAATCATTGTTAATCCACCATTTAAGCAGAGATATTGGTTCCAGACAATGAATCACAATACCTTGAGGGGAATATACCTGCCGTTTCTCTAGAGAGCAGATGATTAACAGAGTAAGCATGCTGTCAGATGAGCTGGCAGGGGTGGTGTTTATCACCTCAGATCTCCTTACCTGAATGAAGGAAACTTTCCTTCCTGGTTTTGGTACAATCAGCTTTTATTTATGTGGGACAAGTGTAAAACTACTCATAATGGAGAACTGCACCTGTTTTGTTCTCCGGGGTAAATTCTACTCTCAGTTACACAGATGCATTTCTCACTGAAATCACAGAACACTGGACTGAGAGCAAGACGTCAATGCAGAAATGCCCTCCCTCCAATGTTCACAAGATAGAGGTAGTTATGAATGAGCAACGTTTTTAGAGGAACAGTGACCAACAGTATAACCCAGACTTGTACTGTGGATGAAGAGGCTGAAATATTTGCTTAATGTTTTTTCCCTCTCTGTTGTTCATTTCCTTCTCCCTCTGTGCTTCTGGGATTGAAAATGCTGAAATCCCACTCTAAAGGGATTCCAGCCCACCCATAATCAAGCGAGAACCTGTTCCAAAGGGATTTCCACACCCAAACAGTTCAGGTAGTTTTGATAAGTTTGGGATAAGGACATGAATACTGGGGTGACCTTTTCCATTAAATTTATTACCTGAAATAAAGGGTGATAATTACCCTCAGAGAAGGGCTCATGGCAAAGATCTGCATTTGAACCCACCTTTCCTGAGTATCTGTATATTTATTTCTTTCCTTCAGCCTCCATGTAATTTTTCTGGAATGATGCAATAAGTTGAAAGGCAGAATGTTTATTCTACTGAGAACCAGTATGCTCTTCCCCTAGAGATCTCTGATTTTTTTCACCATAGAATGGAGTTACTTATTTTTAGGGCCTGATTTTTTTTTTTTTTTTTTTTTTTTTTTTTTTTTTTTTTTTAATGCCTTAGTTTAAGATAAAAATTGCAGGCCAAGATTTTCAAAAGTGATATGTAATGTGGCTGGCCCAATTTTTGGGTGCCTAATTTAAGACACCTTAAGAGAGCCAGATTTTTAGAGAGTGCTGAGCACATTTTCTCTGAAAATCAGGCCCTTTTAAAATGACTCAAGTTGGGCGCCCCAAAACTATTTACAATTACTGGGTGCATTTTTCAGTCTTGGCTTCAGGCTGTGTTATGATGGGGTCCAATCCCAGAAAGCCTTACTCACATGAGTAATCCTTTCTCATGCTAGCAGTACCATAGAAAGTAAATTGAACTGCTCGAATGAGTGAGACAATGCAGAATCAGACCTATGGTTAGGCAAAGGCTTTATAGTTAGATTTCAAGCATTGATAGAGATCGGCTGAAATACCTAATTCCCGTATTTCAGAAAAGAATAAAACCAGATCATAGAGGTTTTTGGGGTAAATCCGTCCCTCAGCACCATAAGTGTTTTCTGATGGAGCCATGAGGAAAACACACAACATGAAAGCAGTCAACAAACCCTGCTCTGTTGTACCCAAAATCCATCAGCTTGTGTAAGAGAGCAAACAGGGTCATTGTGGCAGTCAAATAGAAGAGATGTGTATTATGGCCCTGCTGCACCTGCGCTGTAGATTCTGTACTTGGTCCTGAACTGAGATTAACCCAGGCAGTGTTTATTCAAGGAGGTGATGCAGCTATTGTATAAAGTAACACTGGAACGTAACTGAAAACCACACATCTGTTGCCGTGTCACGGGAGGCATTACAGGTAAATTCTCACTTTGCTGTTCTACTTATTTAAAGATTAAATTGGAGAAATATTAGCACGGGAAAAGCATCACAGACACATTGAAAGGGATTTGGCTTGGGGAGATGGGCTGGGACTCTAATTAATGCCTTGAAGTATAATGTTACCAGTAGGATTTGCTTGCATAACTCCAAAATGAGAGAGAGAGAGAGAGTTTTCAAAGAAGCAAGAGGTTAGCTTTTCTCTAAAGAACCATGAAATGGTAAGTTTGCAGAAGTAATTGGATCAAGTGGTAGTGAAGATCTTAAGATAAAGATGACTGCATGCAACTATTGTATACTGTAGTTAAATGATGCAGTAAAAAAGTAACTGGCAAAGTCCTATGTTATACATGTAAAAAGAAAGGAAACTTGACTTCATGAATAGTAGAATAGAGATTCCTTATAGACAGTTAAGAATTAGAAGGCCATGTCATGTGTCACTGGAAAGGTAATATCCACTAGACTAGACTTATAACAGCATTGTGGATGCTGATTGTACTGATGCCCAGAGATATTATTGGCTTTCACACAAAGCACACTGGAGCCAGTGTTGTGCATCTGTACAATGGGGGATTAATAAACCGAGAAGATGGTTTGAAGAAATATTCTAGTGCTCACGAGAGTGAAATTCCTCCTTGTGGAGTGGTCCAGCCCAAGGGGAATGCAACACTCAAGTCTCACTTAACCCCTGAGAACTTGATTCACCATCGCCCTGCTCCTTGCATCGTCAATCACATTATTGGAAAGTGATTGTAAGAAGCTCTCAGATCAGAATGGTAGCTTTTTGTGCCCACTCTGCACAGATGTAAATAACTATACTCAGAGCAAGGCAATAGAGAATCAGAGTTTGAGTATCTGATCCTGTGCAGTGAAGGTAAGGGGAGATGCACCATTGACTTCATGTCTGCGCATGTGCATATCCAAACATGATTCCTGCAAAGCTGATGAAGTTATTCTGTAGGAGAAGGGTAGTTAACTGCCTTATCTTCTTCATGGCAGTTGCTAAATTATTCCCAGTGTGTTAAACAATGTAATTAAACACATACACGCACACTAAAAACTCTTGTTCTCCATCAGAAGAGAGAGCAGACACGTCAGCCTGAGCTTTCAAGCTCTGTTAGTTTTAATTTGAGTTGTGGAATTAGTAATCAGTTTTGCTGGAACACTGTTGCAGGAAATAGATCTTAGCATGCACAAGGCCTAGGTACCGTTTCAAATGAGTATTTGTTAAGGAGAAACCATTCCCTGTCGTGCTATGGTACGTTGCATGAGATTTATTTCCATTGTATTGAAAAATGCAAGCCAAAAAAGAAATGTTCTCTCCCTATTTTAGCTGAGGGCTATTTATGAATTTAATCTGATTTCTTTTAAATGAAATTGCTTTTTTTAATCAAACAATAAAAGAAGACATTCCTTTTCTTTCCAGGCTATTGTTAAAGATCCTAAGAATCATGGCACAAGGCCCAAAGGGACTTATAACTACCCAGAAGGGCAGTATTACTCTATAAAACAGGGGGAAGCTATGTTAGCAGTTTCAGTGAATCTAGATTAAGTTTTGAATATACTCATGTGAAATGTTCATAACTAAACCAGAAGCCAGGCTCTCATCTGAATATCTGTGCTTCTGCTCTCCTTAGACAGTGGTGGAAGTGTATCAAATCAGGAGAGATGAACATTTGATAACAGAGGTCTCTTTCATTTAGCAAAAACGGCATAACAGGATCCAGTGGTTGGAATCTTCAGACAAATTCAGACTAGAAGTAAGATACAGATTTTTAAGAGTGAGGGTAATTAACCACTGGAACAATTTACCAAGGGACCTGGTGAGTTATCTGTCACCTGAAGTCTTTAAATCAACACTGGATGTCTTTCTAAAATATATTCTATAGCTCAAACAGAAGTGACAGGCATTGTGCAGGAATCTTTGGATAAGGCTGTTTGGCCTGTGTTATTCAGGACGTCAGATTAGATAATCACAGTGGTCCCTTTTGACCTCAAAATCTATGAATCATCTGCCATCTGAATCATCATCAAAGGGTTTAAAAACAAAATGCTGTGAATGAAGATGGCTGGAATGGCATTTGAAGTAAGGTGGGTTGTGTTTGTTGAGAAGGATAGGATTCAAAGGAACATTAGGTACTTTTAGAGAAGGGTGAAATGGCTTAGGAAAAACCAGAACTACAATGTGGTTAAAATCTGACTTTGAAATATGTGGCTTGGGATAACAAAGCCTTTGAGAGGCTCTGTGAAGCAAGGAATTCTTAACAGGTTTTATTCCTCTGAGTGAGTGTTCTTTAAATAACAGCAGACCCTAGGTGACAGAGTGCATGCATCAGTTTCTCTGAATGCACGTGTGCACCCCCATGTGGCTTTGGAAACAACATGAGAGTGGTATAAACAAAAATCCCCACCCTCTGCTTTTGTGTAAAGTAACCCAGTCAGGAACAAATTACTTTTTAAAACTCTGTGGCTCTGGCAAAGCCAGGGAGCCTTTAAAACCTCTATCACTTCCCCTCCTCATCTCATGGCTGGATCAGCAATGGGGCTGGAAAATTAATCAGAAGACCAGGGAGGATACTTGTTTATCTGATCTCCCATATCTGTGGATTTAGGGCTGGTAATATAGACTTTTCCTCTGAGGTGACCCCCAATCCTTCTTCCCTGCTGTTGGTGATGCTTTTGCAAGCTGTTCTGTTGCTGTGTTCTTTGACAATCCTAAGGGGAAAGGAGCCCACAGCAGGAGTTACTGCTGCTTGAATTCTTCACCAGCAGCAGTGCTCAGTGCTGTGTCATCCCGGAAGTAGACAGAATCCCTCTGTCTAGAATCAGGACTAGTCATTTGCATGCATCTGACAGACTACTGCAGCCAATGAGGAGGCTCACCCAGCTGTGTCAGGAAGAGCTTTTCCCAGCTGACAGCTGCTTTTTGAGCAGACGGAAAGACATTCCTACTTGAGATGGACCCCAGACAACATCAGAACACCCCCAAATCTGGGCTGGGCAGTGGGTTTCCAAATCTGGATATGATTGTAAACTTTAGTTAAACCCTAACTCAGCTCTGAAATTAACTCAATAGAGCTAAATCCTCCAGACTTTGGAAGGTGTGTATGAAATGCAGGTTTAAATCTAGTTCTGGATTTTTGCCTCCCAGTTATTTTAGAAACTGATCCAAAGACACAGACATCCCTGAGAGTCTTTCCATTAACACCAACGGACTTTGCATCAGACCCTGAGGTAGGGCAATGACGGGGACGTGTTTGTCTCAGTTAGCGCTCTCAGAGGCATGGCAAGTTGTGAAGCCATATGCATTTGAATGTGGACTAAACAATCAAGCATTTAAAAATGAGTCAAAGGAGCCCAGAAACCAAAAGTAAACTACCACAAAAATACACCATGCACAGATGTAACCAACAGCTAAAAGAGCTCTTAGGGCCCACTACAAATGTCTTAAGTCACCATAGCTTCTCATGTAACACCGTCCCAATAGCAATATTCCCTTCACTCCCCTGTTGTCCAGGTCATCCCCTGCATCCCACACCTCTTTTATATAACTCAGTGTTAGTTCAGTGTTTCCCAGACAGTTTGCTCTGCCTGTCCTCCAGGGAGACTTAGAATTAAATCTGAAGCAATGGCAGCACTGGTTTAAAATAAACCAGGTGGAATTTTACCACTTCCCTTTCCCCAGGCATTTCCAGCTAGTAAGGATTTTGTCATGACTACCTCCTCCAGCATTGTTAATAGCTGCTCCAGAATCCTCTCTGGGCATTTTCACCCTCCCACTGTGCTTGGAGGGCAGTGTTTCAGATGTGTTAATTAACTGTAGCTGACACTCTTTCTCCTTCACAGGATAGAGACATGATACCAGCATCTGTCCCGTATCAGAAGTTAGTGCAAGGCTGGCAAACGAAGGAGAGGAGTGGAAGCCTTCACAACCCCAAGAAATTTAACAATCAGGACTTCAACCACCTGAGAGACTATTGCCTGAGCCGAGGTCTGCTGTTTGAAGATGACACTTTCCCAGCACGTATCAGTTCCATTGGTCCCGGACTACTCTCAGAGAACGAGCTGAGACGTATAAAGTGGAAAAGACCAAACGTAAGTTACTGCTGATGGCTTTCAATAGCAATGCTGATTTCCTGGGTGTAAAAAGACAGAAGCTGAGGTTTGTCTCATAACTGTTAGCTACATCTCTGTGTAGAGGGCTATGCAGAGCTGCACTGACCCAGGAAGCACTGGGAAACATTGTGTCTCATGTACTGACCGAAGCTCCCAGGAATGTGGGAGAAGGTACCTGGTGTTGCACCTCCACTGGCCAGCACAGAGGGGGCAAGGGAGCAGTAGAGCACAGGAACTGAGATCGCAGCCAGCCCTTGTGAAAGGACACTAAGGGACGGTGTTCCTGGCATGTGTCCCCTTACAGGTAACCCTGTGCAGGGCTCAGCCACAACCTAGCCCTTCGTTTGAACCACTTCACTACAAGCATTTGTCCCAAAGTCCCATGGGAGTGTGACCCTGCCAGCCTTTCAATTTATACCACCACCTCTTCCCTGCCCTGAAAACTGCCCTGCCTTTTTAAATTAGTAGAAATCAATATAAATCATTAAAGCTGAAGTTTTTTATTTATTTTTGGGTTTTGTAAGTATATTGGATCAGATCCTCAGCTGATGTAAATTGATGTGGCTCCACTGACTTCAGCTGAACTACCCTGGATTACATCAGCTGAGATCTGGCCCATTCTCTCATTTTTAGGGCAAACATTCAGATCATTGGTCAGCTGGCTTCATCAGTCCCTAAAATCTTGAGGGAAAGCTTTGCAATCTGTTCTAAAGCCACAGGGCCAAATTCTGGTTACAACTCCACTGAAGCCATTGGCAGAGATGCAGGGACAATTAGACCCTCCCCCTTTTCTTTAACCTAAATATCTATGCACCCAGACTCCCTTCAAGCCTACTTCTGCTTGTCCTACAGATGTGTAATGGAATCTCCAGTGTTGTAAAGGGGTCTGAAACTGACAACACCTTAGGATTTGGCTCCTAGAATCACACAGCAGAAATGGAAAAGACCTGTTATCTACTCCCATTCCCATGCCAATTGCAATATTGCCCCTACCGCCCATTTTCTAGCGGTTTGTTGGGCCTACTTTTAAAAAGTTGAAAGCAATGGAACTTTACCACTTCCCTAGGCAGGTCTATTGTACAGTTGAACACATCTTTCAGTCACTCAGTAGAGCTGCCCCTTCTTGCAGCGAATTTGTCCCAGGACTGTATTTTCTCAAACACTTCCTTAGTTCCCTCTGACATTAAAGTCTGGTTAGAAATCTGATTATAAAGAAAAATAGCACCTTGGTCCTATTTTTCTCTCCTCATTCTGCATCTTCTAAGTCATATAATATATGGTTATATATATTTATGGTTAAGTGACAGATAATTTTTACTGCTGTCGGTGTTCCAGATCCAATATAGCAGCTGAGTAGCAAGCTGGCTTCTATTTTACCGTATGCATCATAAAGAGAATTGCCAATTACATTTAGAGTCTGTGATCTTTATATCTTGTGCTAATGTGCAAAGCAGAAAGAAAACAGCTGAATTTTCAGACACCAGGCAGTGGTGACAGTTAGAGACAACTTGTTTTGACTTGTAAAGTAAGCCAACTTGATATGGGAGTCCTTGAGGGGAAATAGATCATCTCAAGATTTCATTTTTATTGTCTCTTTTCTTGATTGTGTAGTAGCTGCATTTTAACAGAGGCTGTGAAGATTAAGGGCTATATTTTCAGACAGAGCTTCTTGTTTTGTGCTTACAGAAAGGTGTATGCAGTTATTTGCACCTTCAAAACTGTGTATACACAAGTTTTGCATGTGCAGATTCAAGCATTGTTGTTATAGCTGGGAGTGGTAACACTGAATTAGGTAGGGATCCTGTGGGGAAAAAAATAATATGTGATTATGTCATTGAAGACTGTCTCATAATTACAGCTGGACAAATATTTTTGGACTAATAGTTTATTCACCAAAAATGCAGTTTCAGATGAACCAAAACTATGAATCAATTTATGTTGAATTCAGCAAATAATTTCATCTGAAAAATAAATACATTTTAAAAAGTTGGATCATTTCATTTTAACATTTTTTAAATAAAACATTTTCTTTTTTCATTGTGAAATTTTGCCTAAATTTAATTGAAAAGAAATGGAATTCCTCCCTCCTCCCCCAAAACAAACACGTTTTGGGTCAAACAAAGCATTTTGGTCAACCCCAAATTAATTATTGATTATTATAATTATTATTAATCCCAAGAAAAAAAATTTTTAACCTGATTAACCCGAAACACATTTTTTCTATAGTTTTTGGTTCAGGCAGGAAAATGAATATTCAGTTATCTGAATATCGCTGACACTAATATATATGCACAAAGGGGCTAAATCAAGATTGCACAGACAACCTTAATTCTGGCATTTCTCGATTTCTGAGAGCTTGACTTTGCAACTTTAAAAAACTAATTTTAATGTAGGGTTGATTTGTGTGTGTGTGTGTGTGTGTGTGTGTGTGTGTGTGTGTGTGTGTGTGTGTGTGTGTGTGTGTGTGTGTGTAATCATTGTACTACAATAGTGCCAGGATGCTGTAAGAGAGATCAGGATCTCACTGTTCTAGGCACTGCACAAACACCTCACTAAAGTCAATCCCTGCCAGGAACAGTATGCAATCTAAGTGACTTGCACAAGGACACACAGCAAGTCAGTTGCAGAGCCACTAAAAGAATCCATGTCTACTGACTCTTAGGCAGCTCTAATACTGCTGCACGATAACATGAAGAAATAAAATACCCCACCACCCTCACACACACACACACACACACACACACACAAGAAGAATTTGGGAATTCTGAGTCTAATTTGAGATGCCCCAAGCAACTCCTGGGAAATATGGGAAATATACAGTGACAAGAAGTTCAGCTGTTGCGCATCACCTATCATTCAGTCAATCTACAGGGCTGTCTTCTGATGTGAGAAAAGGCTGCTGTTCCAAGCTTGGATATTATTTGGAGAATCACAAGGGTGTGGAGCCTTAAGATCCTATTCAATATTTCCCATTTGCCTGAAATAAAAATAAATTCATTTGCTTTCATTTAATCAGTTTGGTTATATGGAAACAGCATTTCCACGCTGGAATTGTTTCACACAAGAGGTATATTTGCCTATTCAGCTGATTGAATCAGACTGAGACTTCAGAGTGAATTGATCTCTGTGCTGGAGATGCCACATGAAGGACTAGTCTACACTTAATAATTTCTCCAGAATAGCTATACCGGCAAAACTCTCCTAGTATAGATGCAGTTATACTGGTATAAGTGCTTTGCTGATATAGCTTATTCCTCTAGCCTAGGCTGTCTGTTCATAAATAAAAATGGGGGAGAGCCAAAAAGTTCAGATCGGAGAACCTAGATTTGGAACAGAACAAAAGTGAAGAATTGATGTATTAAATGTCTCTGCATTGGTTGGTTGCACATTTCACTGACCTCTCTCTTTACTAAGTAGGAGTGTAATCCTATAAAAAGAACTCCCACAACCAACACAAATACAGGATTTAAGACCTCTTCTAAGAGTTGAAGCTATGTTCTGACAGTAGCTCATACATATGGTTAACGTGTTGTTATTAATCAAAGTCTAATGACTATACTATATTTATTATCTCTGTTTGCTGTTTTCATTGCTGTTGAACCTTGAACTGAGCAACACAAACAGCCCTGTAAACATTTATGTAGTGGGGGGAAAGTCTTATTTTGCTTCCTGCATATCCCATGGTTATTTGGCAGTAATTCTTTCTGCAACATAACCTCTTTCTGGTACTTACATGGCCCTATTATAATACCTGAGCACCTCCCAATCTTTGTCCTACAAGCCAGGGAAGTACTATTATTCCCCTCTTTCTGTTCTTTGTTGGGGAGCTGACTCTATCTTCATCAATATTAAGTGACTTGCCTGAGGTTACACAGGAAGCCTGCAACACAGCAGGGTCTTCCAAGTCCCAGGCTAGCACCCAAACTACCAAATAATTCTTCCCTGGATAAGTGGCTGCTCTCTCTTATTCCTATAGGCTTATTCCAAGATAACGATTAGTAGTAGTAGTTATAGTAGTAGTTATATATGGCATCATTGACGTGCATGGCACTTTATAAACATAGTGATAGACAAGGCCCCTGCTCCATGGAGTTTACAATCTCAGGACAATTTATAGCGGTATAAATCCAGAGTAACTCTATTAAAGGCAATGAGGTTACTTTGGATTAACATCCTTGTGGCTAAGAGTAGAATTTGGCCCTCAGTCAATAGGATCCTTTACACTGATTCCAATGGACTTTGGATCAAGTCCTTGAACCAGCAGTGCAATGAAGAATGACAACAGAGTTTGCAGGGAATTTGAGTGAGAAATAGAAGGGAAAGAAGTCACAGTAAAACAAAAAGGGTATACTGGTCATGGGAGACTCTAAAGTGCTCTGAAAGAGTTGAGGAAATGACCCTTTTCACAACTGTTCCATAGAGTCTTTTCAATATGTTCCTCTCCCTGCACCTCTGGTGATTGTTTGCATGGTGTTTGCATCTAGAGTTGTTCTCTAGCTCCCTTCTTGCTTAGCATCATAACAATGTAGCTACAGCTGCAAATGAGCAGATGAAGGGAGATGTCCAGTTTAGCCTATTATATCCAGATAGAAGGAACTGCTGCTCTGAAGAGTTTGAATTTATCTGGATTGAGGACTTTGGCAGGCAGTATAAAACTCAGTGAAGTGCAAAGATAAGGAGCATGGTGGAGGTAGTGGACACTACTTAAAGTACCACAAGAAGTATCAATGGAGTTACTGATGAAGAGTGGATCCAAACTTCCTTACATCCCTATTTCAACCGTCAGCGAACCACTCCTCCTAGTCACATATACTCATCATAGTGATATTTTAAAATATCTGCCTGTAGCTTCAGCATTTCTCGTGTGGGTGGATTGGTGTATTGTGATGTCTGTGTGGTGTGCTTGGAAACGATGGTGTGCCTTGCTACATTTTGCAAATATCCCCTTAAGCCATATGCCATTACTGGTCTATTAATTCGAGATTAGCATATTGCAATTGCTTGAGCTGCTTTGTCGTTCTTCTGTTTGGCAGATTGCTCAGCAAACAACAACTCCCGTTGTGACATTTCTGGCCCGATTGTCAAAGAACCTCAGCACTCAATGTGCACCCAGTCTGCTGAGCTCTCTTGAAAAATCTGCTCACTTAATCTGAGGCTTGATCCTGCCCCAGTCCAGGCAATGAGTGTTTTGCCATTGACTTGGATGAGAACTGGATCAAACCCTTAGTGCCTAAATAGGTGCTGAGCCATTTTGAAAATCTGTGCCCTTAGTCTTCAGTATGATATATCAGCCAAAGACTGCAGGGGTCACTCTCATTTCAGCCACTGCCAATGGAAGCTTTTCTTTGCTGCTACCATTTACCTCCTACTCTTCTTATGCTCAGTTCTCAATGTTTCCAGAACCTTCCCTAGGAAAGGACAGTGTTGTAAAAAATGCAATCAGCTTTCCAGTCCCTCTCCTAAAAGATTTCTGATACTGCCAGCTTCACTTTAGCCCACAGGCAAGCTCCACTATGGCTTTGCTCAGAATTGCTAACAACGTCATTACAAGCTTATTCTCATTCTTTGACCTCAGGACACACAGTTCCGAGCTGAAAGGGGTTTCTAGTGTTCCAAGGGGAAGCATCAATTTCCTCTCTGAGGTCCATTGTCAGTTCTAGCTTTGCTGCTGTTGATAGACTCTTACTAACCTGAACTTGCAAAGCTAATGCATGAGAAGCCTTTCTACTTCTCTGTGTTGGAGGCCTCGCTTGGCCTGAGTTGCTTGACCACTGGTGAGATTACTTGACCACTGTTTGAGGCCTAAGCCTCAGCAGACTGACTACTGTGGAATCAGGTGGCAATGAAGCGCACTCTTTTGTCTGGGTGGTGGCTTTTTATACCCTTTTTTACACAACAGCCATTCATTCACTTCTCTGAGGTGATCTTTCCATGTCCTTCACTTTCTCTATCCTTCATTGTTAGTAGTAACTAATATTCATGTTCTCGCCATGATAAATTGGAGCAAAACAACATCTGGCAGTGGGAGAGGCAGTGGGAAAAGTCGCCCCAAATGGTGGGAAATAACACCCCTTAACATAAAATGTATAAATGTATGTCCTTGTTCATCTTTATCTATGTGCAGCTGCAAACTAACAAGCTACGTGCTGTATTGTGCCAAACCCACATTAGTTATTATTTGCTATGGTGTGCAGAAACTGAGGTAACACAAGGTTACTCAGCAATCTATTGGGCTCACAATTAAGGGAGCTTGGGATATTATTCACAAGAGCTTGAAGTATCAGTACTGGTGCCATCTACCATTCATTGATTGGGAATAGATGCTTTATACCATCTCCCCAAAGGGGAACTTTTGATGGGATGCCGAGCGCTTTCAATCACTATGAAAACATTTCAGGAAGCTGATGCTTCTCACCAAAGTTCAACTCACACAACCATATGAGTCAAATCGGATGCTAGTCTCATGTTTATGCAGAGGGTTGTCAAATCAAGTGTGTGGGAGAGATCACCAGGTCCAGTTTAAAAAAGGGCTGCTAAATCATTTTTCTTACTCCAGCTGGCAAATATTTCTTACACCTCTTGAGTCTCATTGTTTGTTTAGGCATGTTCATTTGCTTCTGCATTTAGGATTAACCACCGTTTCAAAACAGACTGTTACTCAGCAGGCAGATATTACAAGGGTCACGCATACAGAAGACTCAGAGAGATATGGAATGAGCATCTTCGTACTATAAATACTAAGATACCATGGAATTATCTCTTTAATCCTAAAGCATCTTAACAGACATAGGGAATGGTACAGCATTGCCATTCTTTCCTGTCCATGGCTTATTCCTCCATTAAACCCAGCCTGGTAATGTCTCTGTGCATGATGTCCCATCATCTAGTCAATAGTCAGCCTAAAAGTCAGACTGATTTTGGTTGTATTTGCACTTTTTTTCCTTGTCATCTATTTGTCTTCTGCAGTGTCCTCACTACCACTACCGTAATCTTTTCTATTGTAGCCAATCCTGCACCATGATTTCACATCCCAATCTCCTTCTAACTGCATTTATTTTAAAATCATTCCCCTTTACACCTTCAATCATTCAAAAACCCTCTCTCATTTCTACAGCCTCTGGTCTTCTCGTGTCTCTTTCATTTAATGCAGCAGGTTCCAGACTATAGATTAATACTGTTAGTACACTGGTTTGATAAATTTTCACTTTGGTCCCAAATGTAATATTTTTATCAGTCCATAATTTTGTCAATTTGTGTGCAGCACTTGTAGTTAAGGCACATCTCCTTTTAATCTCATCCTTGATAGAATCATCAGCACTGATCAAGCCTCCTAGGTACAAATAAGATTTTACTTGTTCTACAGCTTCAATTCAACACTTTATGGATTGTCCATTTTCCAAGTTGTAACCATTTCTAATCATTTATTATAAGTCCAAATCAACTTCATCAATCTTCCAAGTTAGCAAAGAGAATCATCATTAGTTCAAATGTGGCTGCCAGTCGTACGATATCATCTGTATAAGCTAAGAAGCTTAACTCTAGCTCATCCAATGTCATGCACTGCAATTCGACTAATGTTCTTCCTCTAGGGAGGAGTATAAAAATACTGCTCGAGCATGCAGGAGTGAAATCAAGAAGGCCAAAATACAACTGGAGTTGCAGCTAGCAAGTGACATGAAGGGTAAAAAGAAGGGTTTCTACAGGTAACAAGAAGAAGATCAAAGAAAGTGTGGGCCCTTTACAGAACGGGGTAGGCAACCTAGTGACAGATGATGTGAAAGAAGCTGAAGTACTCAATGTTTTTTTTGTCTGTGTCTTCACAAACAAGGTCAGCTCCCAGACTACTGGACTGGGCAGTACAGAATGGGAAGCCCTCATTGCTGATGGAACAGGTGCAGACATAAAAAGACTGGACATGCACAAGTCCATGGGGCCGGATGCAATGCAACTAAAGGTGCTGAGGGAGTTAGCTGATGTGATTGCAAAGCCATTGGCCATTATCTTTGAAAACTCATGGTGATTGAGTGAGGTCCCAGATGATTGGAAAAAGGCAAATAGAGTGTCCATCTTCAAAAAAGGGAAGAAGGAGATTCCAGGGAACTACAGGCTGGTCAGTCTCACCTCAGTCCCCAGAAAAATCATGGAGCAGGTCCTCAAGGAATCCATGTTGAGGCACTGGGAAGAGAGGGAAGTGATCAGGAACAGTCTGTATGGATTCACCAAGGGCAATATATGTCTGACCAATCTGATTACCTTCCATAATGAAATGACTGACTCTGTGGATGTGGAAAAAGTGGTAGACTTTAGCATCTTTACCTTGACTTTAGCAAAACTTTTGATACAGTCTCCCACAGTATTCTTATCAGCAAGTTAAAGAAGTACGGGTTGGATGAATGGACTATGAGATGGATAGAAAGCTGGCTAGATCATAGGGCTCAACAGATCAATGGCTCAATGTCTAGTTGGCAGCTGGTAACAAGCAGAGTGCCCCAGGTGTCGGTCCTGGGGTCATCTTCATTAAAGATATGGAGGATGGGGGGATTGTACCCTCAGCAAGTTTGTAGATGACACTAAAATGGGGGTATTGGAAAGCAGGAATAGGTTACAGAATGATTTAGACAAATTAGAAGATTAGGCCAAAAGAAATCTGATGAGGTTCAACAAGGACAAGTGCAGAGTTTTTCACCTAGGACAGAAGAATCCCATGCATTGCTAAAGACTGGGAACCAGCTGGCTAGGCAGCAAGTCTGCAGAAAAGAACTGGTGGGGTTACACTGGACAAGAAGCTGGATATGAGTCAATATTGTGCCCTTATTGCCAAAAAGACTAGTGGCATATTGGGCTCCATTAGTAGGAGCATGGCCAGCAGATTAAAGGAAGTGATTGTTCCCCTCTATTCGGCACTCGTGAGGCCTCATTTGGAGTACTGTGTCGTTTTGGGCCCCCCACTACAGAAAGGATGTGGACAAATTGGAAAGAGTCCAGCAGAGGGCAACAAAAATGATTAGTGGGCTCAAGCACAAGACTTATGAGGAGAGGCTGAGGGAACTAGGCTTGTTTAGTCTGCAGAAGAGAAGAATGAGGGGAGATTTGATAGCAGCCTTTAACTACCTGAAAGGGGGTTCAAGGGAGGATGGAGCTAGGCTGTTCTCAATGGTAGCAGATGACAGAACTAGGAGCAATGGTCTCAAGTTGCAGTGGGGGAGGTCTAGGTTGGATATTAGGAAAACTTTTTCACTAGGAGGGTGGTGAGGCTCTGGAATGAGTTATCTAGGGAGGTGGTGGAATCTCCATCCTTAGAGGTTTTTAAGGTGTGGCTTGACAAAGTCCTGGCTGGGATGGTTTAGTTGGGGTTGGTCCTGCTTTGAGCAGGGGTTGGACTAGATGACCTCCTGAGGTCCCTTCCAACCCCAAAGATTTATGATTCTATGAGTCTTCCAGTTTAAAAACATGATTAAAAACATTGGTGATTACATGCCCCCTTGTCTTATACCAAACTTTGAGTTCGTAATTATACAATATTAAAAAAAATTTGGATTCAGGGATGAATTCAGAGACTTTTGCTTTTTAATCACCTAGGCAGAACTCTTATTTAATTCAAGGAAGCTTCTGCCTGAGTAAGGATTGAGTTAAAAAACCAAAAGTAAGGACTTTGGAATTTGGCCCTCAATAAATAAGTCCTGTGTCCTTAGCTTCATTACCAGAAATGATGCAAAACTGCACAGCCAGGTCTAAATTATGATGTGTGAATCACAAGAGGCTCAAAGGTTTAGTCTGGAAAAGCATACACAAATCTAGATGCTTAGCCAATGATCTGAGCTTTTCCTCCCTACAGACGGATACACAGGACCAATTTCTTTTTCCCTTGGACTGATCCCAACTCCCCCTGTTTTTGATTACTAGATTGGAAAACTCCTTCTCCCGCTCCCCACCTCAAGGAAAGAGCATGGTTTGTTGGAGTTGCTCCAAGCCCAGATGTCGTGATGATGAGGATGTTAAGAACCTGAATGTAGAACCATAGAACTGTAGACTGTATAACTCTGATGAATGCACTGCTGATAAGTGTTGAATACTCACACTGGTCTTTGCTGTCCCAATTTTTCAGATGATAAAAAGAAATCCCTGCTTAATCGTGGATGGTATTAACAGATTTGATATTGTTCAAGGACAAATAGGTAAGATCAAAGTTATATTTCAGGGGTCACCAACCTGAGATATAGACTGGAGTCTTTTGCTTTGCTCTGTCTGAGAGCTTGGTTTGGTTTACCACACACTCTCACAAATCCACAGAGAATCCATCCCAGATATTAAATAATACTATCTTTTACAGCACCTTTGGGCCAAGGCACTTTGATGTCTAACTGATTCCCATCATTTTTTATGTCTGAATAACTATGGGTGCAGAAAGGTAGACCCAGATCAGGCAGAAAATTTAGTTCCATGGGCCAAATTCGGCCCTAGTGTAAGTGGGTACAACTCCATTGTGTACCGTCTTTTACCAGAGTTGGATTTGGCCTTGTGACCCTAAAGTCCTTGTCTAGTGACTCAACTTTTCCTTTCCATAGTCTTCTCTTTTATTGTTGCTACTGACCATCTTTTCTGCTCCATGCACCAGGTACGTGTCTTTAACCTGCTGTAGCTCCATCCCCTTTTCCCCCATCCCATGATCATGTCTCCTTTTGAGAGTAACTACAGGTTCCTCTGGAAGAAATAGCACTGTCATCAGATTTCTCATCCTAGCCCAAGGTCTGGGGGTGGCCTGCACCACTTCCTTTCGTGTAGAACTAGGATACCCACAAAGAGAAGGAGCTTATGTGTGAGCTCTGCATGGCACTTTTCACTCCCTCTTCCCTTCTGGCAGTCAGGAATCATATCATAGAGATGGGTGCAGTATAGAAGAAGCATGCTCCCTTGAGGCGGGGTTTCTCTGAGTCTTGGACAACCTGCCCATGTTTTTATTTTATCCAAACTGATTATCCCACTCCTTTTGCAGTAACTCTGTTTCCTAAAGAAAAGTGTTAGAAAGATATAGACCCTTGCAAGACAGAAGGAGACCATGAGACAGTAAGTGTAATTACATTTGTTTTGTTACTTGTCTCTCTGAAAGGTGATTGCTGGGTTCTGGCTGCCCTGGGCTCTTTGACATTACAGAGGCAATTTCTGGAAAATGTTCTGCCAAAGGACCAAGGATTCAAATACAAATATGCTGGGATTTTTCATTTCCGGGTATGTACTATGTGCTGTAGTGATATCACTCCACCTTGTTTGAGTGGAGAGTACAGATGGTTCTGAATTACAATCCCAGATGCAAACACCACTGAATTTCAAATTTCATCTCAGTTCAAAAGCTGACCCCCCTGCACAGGATTTTGCAAATGGTCCCTGATTTTCTAATGGGCTGAACCAACTCCCTTGATCCAGACATCCAAAAATGTCAGGTTTATTTGAACTTCATTCTGAATGTTATGGTTTGAGCCCATTTCTAGTGAGTGCTGTTCTCATTAATTACTGCAAATATGTATTTTAGATAGAAGTCCTGCCTCTATTTCAAATCTGATAATTATGACTGACAGTAAATCTGGGTTCATTGTCTATTTGATCTTTTTATTTCTGTATTCTGCAGCTTCTCCTACCAGATTCCATCCTCTAAGCAGGAGTTGCAAGCCCTTTGACACGGCTTTTGATATTTAAAAACATATCAACTGCTTTTGATATTTTAAAAATGAGTTAGGTTCTAAGGGACAAATCTCTTTTGGAAGAAACTGAAATTTGTTCATCTTGAAATATTCAGAATCCCCCAGATAGATGAATATTGTGATGGGGTCCCCAAAGGCACAGCCTGAAAACTGTGGAATCACTGTGCCCACTTAGCCTTTCAGCCTAGGCTGTCTCTCACAGTGCCATGCCAGTGAGAAAGCAGCAAACTCCTCTGGGCACTGTTATCACCTAGCACCACAGTATACAGTGCTCCACACCCAGCTAGATTGCATGAATGCTCCCTCTCACCCTGTGATGCTGTCAGCAAGCTACACTTACACAGACATCCACAGGCAGGGACACTCCCAACTGAGTTATATGAGGTGCTTTGCCCAGTCACTCATGAACCACCAATAGGGAGGCACCAGTCAATTCCCCCCAGCTCTCCAGCAGTGTACCCCAGAATTAAACCATCTTGCACTGATTAGAAACCTGGCCAGTGTAAGTTCATTATTTGGTTTGCCACTTCATCAAAGGAAAGTGGATATGTGCCAGCCTTTGTAAGTTGAGCAGATTTCCCAATCACTTCAACCAAAACACGCTGTTTTAGGTAAAACATAAAACAGATTTAGTAACTACAGAAAGATAGTTTTGAAGTGATAGGCATAAAAGACCAGAGTTGGTTACTTTAAGAAATAAAAGTAAATTTGCAGTCTAACTTCTACAAACTGAACAGGATTTAAATCAAGCAATATCTTACCCTGAAAGATGGTACAAGCAGGTTACAAACTCTTAATACACAGGGAGTAATGCTCCTCCAGCCTGGAACCCCCACCCCAGTTCAAAGTTCTTTGTCCTCTAGATGTGTTTCCAAGCATTGAGTTGTTCAGGGAGTGAAGCCAAGTGATGATGTCACTTCCCCTCTTTTATAACTTCTTCCAGCTTGCTGGAAAGATTTATGCTATGATGGTGGGGGTCCACCCCTATTGGCAAAGCAGTCTCCATTGTCTATGTACTTTCTCTAAGAAGTCTTGTGGGATGCTGTTGGGAGAGTATATTTCCTTTAATGGGCCAGCAGCATGTCTGGCTACTCCATTGTTGTACTTGAAAGGCTGGTTGTGGGTGTCCCGAACCTCACAACATATTTTAGTAATATATACAAAAATAATTCATAATTTCACATACAGTGACATTGCATACAGTCCAACAGGATATTACTGTTTAGCAGATCAAGGCATTTGAAATGATACCCCAAAAGGTGTACTTTGTACACAACATTTCATTATATAGCAGCAGGGACTATGGAGTTCCAGGGTGCTGTTTTGAGTCACAGTGTGCCACAAATATGCTACTATTTTATGTGCACCATTTAGTCAACTCTGAGAGATTGTATAGGGTGAAGGGCAAGTACCATATGGTCTGTACTTAGCAGAGTTCACATAAGAGTTTTACATTGGAGTATCAAAAAGTCCCAGAAATTAAAGATGGAAATGAACCATTACATCACCGTATCTATTCCCCATACCCAATTCAAAATTGTTCTCAAGTGCATTCTTTTTTACTTTGTCCAGTCTAAAGTAGATTATTCTAGCAATGGATCTTACACAATTTCTCTTGAGAGACTATTCTATATTGCAACAGATCTTTGTACTAGGAGAATTATCTTGCTATTCAGTCTAAATTTCCTTGTGTTCCATTGCTCCTAGTAATAACAGGTGTAGGGATGCACTATATAAAATAATCCATCTGACCATACATTAAAATGAGGCAAACTAGAATTTCTTTCAGGAGATTTCTTAAAAAGATTATTTAAGAGCGAACCTTAACTCTCAAGCGGTACAAATACGTTTCAGTATTTGAAAATAAGTTTTCCCTGTCTTCTTACCTTCAAATCAGTACACCAGCGTCTACTTTTCTTTCAACAAGCAGCCAAGAAAACAAAAGACTGAATGAAAGTATCTCTTCAGTAATATCCTTAAATCATCCCACCAAAGGTTTTTTTAGTGCTGTCCACAATGCAAGTCTCAGTATTCAGTTCCAGGTAACATCACAGACAAGGTATCACTTTCCAATAGTAGATATAAATTTATCTTATATTCCTATAGTGTCTTTCATCTTTCAGGATCTCAAAGCATCTTCCAGACCTAAGAGCTGCTGAAGGCCTTCTACAAAATGCTGAGTCTCTGTCAACTTCTAGTGCAGTCAGTGGAAGTTAAGGGGGCTCAGCATCTGACAAGAATTACATTCTATGGGTCAAATATTATCCCTGATGTAACTCCATTGAACTTAATGGAGTTACATCAAGAATGCAGTGAGCCCTTAGTGTGAACAGGAATCCCTTTACCCATCACAGAAACATGGCAGCCATTAGAACAGTACACTGAAGCATTGTGCAATAACTCAGGCTAAGAAATGAAGAAGTATTCCTTATCCAGTTGAAACTTTAGGAAGAATTAAGGTAACTGAGATGGAAATTAGCCAGGGCACCTGGATTAATGTCCTTGCTGTTGTGAAAAATTTGATGGGAGCTTGAAAGACAACAAGTGCTCAGTTTCAGGGCTCATCCAAGAAGTACACCATACTGGGTCACAACCCTGCCTATGGTGGGGAATTCAAAAAAGGCATGGGATTTTCTTCTTGGCTGCCCCTGGCACCTGATCCTCGAAGTTTGCCTCCTCTTTGCCACCGCTCCAGACAAATAAAGAAAGGCCATAAAAAGGATGCCTTTTTATTTAATCGGGAAAATATATTCCCAATTTACATGAGTTGGTACAATGGTGGGTGCAGTCTGCCTTAAACAAGACACTTCTCTATTCAGTTCAAGGTCACTTTCACAGCTGCAGCACCTGAAGTCCTGAGGTCTACCTCCAAACTCTCAGAAATCCCACAAGCCAGAGGTTAGGCTGTGGTGACTGGTTTCTGGTTGGATTCAGAGGGCAGAGTGCCCCCTGTTGAATCCCCAACATCACTTTTAGCAGCATTCGGGGGTTTGCCTGGAGGACTCCCGCCTCATTTGGGGTCAAACCTATCTCTGGCATAATGGCATGGAAATCCTTAGCATTATAACAGATATGAATTTGGCCAATTGTGATATAAAAGCCTTGCTGCATTAGTTTGCTAATGACTCTAGCAACAGCTCCATTAGTTCACCCCCCTGCTTATCTCTCTCCAGTTCTTCCTCCTTGAAATGTTTCATCAGCTGGATCAGTCAGAAGAACACCTGTTCTGTCCAGCTGTTGAAGTGGCCAATTACCTCCTTTATATTTATCAAGCTGATGGAAAATAACCCCAGTTGTGCTCTTCCTGTCCAGTATAACCCAGCCAAAGTCTAGAAAGATTTAGATATAGAGAGGTTTTAAACACAGGAAAGAGATGGAAAGGGACTATCCAAAGACTAGATCTTGGCGAAGGACTTTTCTGACCTAGAGAGGTCCTCAAGGGAATCTCCACGTAGAACTGAGAAGTGAAGTTTACCATTTTGTTTGGACAGTTAGTTTTCTGCTCTTTTTGAAACATCTGCCTTAATCCAGTAATAATAATACTGACTCACCTACATGTACTTAGTAATTTTCATCCCATGGGTTCCAGAGCACTTTATGTCCAGAAAAGATTTCACCTACCACTGAAAGCTAGCTGCCTCTGAAATGAAATTCCGCACCTATTTAACAGTGCACAGCAACAGTACAAAACAGTTTAGAAGAGAAAGCAAAGAAGTTACTTTCATTCATGGTTTCGATTCACTCGGGCTATTTCTGGAGACTCTGTCATATGGCAGTACTATTTATTCTTAAAATTGTTTTTTTTTCTTTTCTTTTTTTCCTAGTTCTGGCATTTTGGAGACTGGGTGGATGTGGTGATAGATGACCTGCTGCCTTTTCTCAATCAGAGATACCTGTCTGTTAAGTCTCACAGCGAAAATGAATTCTGGCCATCCTTGCTAGAAAAAGCATATGCCAAGTAAATATATCCTACAAGCCTGTCTTTCATGCTATCACCAAGTCTTGTGTTTGTGTGGCTATATGCTGTGCCAGGTGTTTTAGACAAAGTACTGTGTGCAGTGTTGCTCAGGGCCGTAGTTCCATACTCCAAACGCTAGATATGGAATGAATTGTAGCTGCACATAGTTACAGGCACTACAGGCTGAAGACTGTAGATTTTAAATTGAAGAGCCAAAGTTCCCTGGCTCCATTCTGGGCTTTTCTCTCTGTGCAGCAGTGTGGTTCAGTAGCGCAGGCCCTAGACTGGGACTCAGAAGGTCTGGGTTCTATTTCTCGGTCAGTAACTGATCTGCTGTTTAGTCTGGGAAAGTCACTTCACGTCTGTTTTCCCTACTGCATTTTGTCTATTTAGACTGTAAGCTTTTTAGAGCATGGATTGTCTCTCACTGAGTGTTTTGCACAGAAAGTGCCCCCAATCTCAGCTGAGGCCTCTTTAATACTAATATGAATAAAACTACAGTCATCAGTGGGGATTGAACCTTGGACTTCCAGCATCAAAAGCAAAGTCCTGCATTACTTGAGTTAAAGAAGAACACCTGAGCTGTAAGTAGCAGATTGCTATACTCACTAAGACCAGCAACCAATGACATAAATTAAGCCAGTGTATTACATATATACTACAGGGAGTGCATTAAGCACATATTTGGTAGTTTAATGAATTCAGCAATGAATAAGCAAATGTTAAAGTGGAGAATTATGCCATGATGAACTCCAGAAAAGTTGACTCAGAAGTAAGTACCACTTTCCTGTGGGAGATTTTAATGACAGAGCAAACTGAACCTCTATTCATTAAAATTGCAAGACTTGCTGTTTATGCGATTCCTATTCAGAAGTTTTCCCCAGCGCATGTGGCAAATTCTTTTAATAAATGTAGGTCAAGGACATTGTTTCAAAAGATGGATTTCATTTTCTGATTCTCCAGTTTATGAAATATAGTGTACACTGTGGTTTTTAATTTATATGTATATTCATGCTCTAACTACAGTACATTCTAACTCAAGATTTTTTGCAGTTGCAATGAAAGTACAAGATAAGAAAACATGGATCCTGCTTGCAACATGGCTCTGTGAGAACCCTAGTGCTCAAATATTGTTACCATCAGATGGCTCTTCAGTTGCCAATGCAAAATCAGCCATGGTCTCAGTCCACCACTTAGGGCTTCCGTGGGGTTGAAATGGTGCATGCCGACACTCTGCACAGTGGGGGATTTCCTTCTTTGTGTGTGTGTTACACGCTAACCATGCGTGTGTCTATGTGCACATGCATGCACACATTTGATCATGCCTTCCTCCACTGGCTGATCCCAATGGCTATACAGCCTCATATGTTCTGAAAGCTAGAATTCTTCTTCTTTAGCTCAAGTGGTAGAGATTTCTACTTCTGGTGCTGAAGGTACCAGATTAAATCCAGAGATCACCATTGTATCTGCATATACGTTTTATGCCCGGCTCATGACACATAGTACATTTGTAATATGCTTATGCACCACAGAGAGCTTTTAATGTGCATCCATACAGTTAATTTCCTCTATGCATTGTTTACTTAGGTGGATCATAGGAACAAAACCATTTCCCTTTGTATTTTCAGATTGCGAGGCTCCTATCAGAAATTGCACTGGGGTTACATTTCTGAGGCATTAGTGGACTTGACAGGTGGAGTCCAAGTGCACTTTCTTTTACAGAATCCTCCTCCTAATCTGCAGCAGATAGTGAAAGCAGCTGCCAAATCACAATGCCTGATGGGATGTACTATGCCAGGAGGGGTAAGCAGGAGGACAGGCTTTCTTGCCTTTACCATATTTATATTAGACTTATTCTTTTGAGGAAACCAGGAATCCATATCTACCCTGTGCAATAGGTGCTCTCAGTGGGTGGCTGTAGTGTCCCTAGTGGTAGAGAAGAAATAAAACTTAGCTGTAATGAACATAAATGGATTTTTGTTTTTATTGAGGTTGCTGTCCAGAGACAGATCCTGTCATTTTCCTGAGCTCTAACAATGACTATGCTACTCAGCATCACCTAAGAGTGTCTCTCTAAATCTTAGCCTGGACTCAGCTATTGTGGAAGGAATGACTACTCTACAGTGCTAATCAGCAATGATGCCAGAAATCAAGGGCTGAGATACTTGGACAAAAAGCAGATGCTAAAGCCCAATGGAGGCTTTCTGGCTCAAAGGTGCTTGGTTCCATAACTATGTTTTTTGATAGCTCCTGATCAGAGCCTCAGACATAATGGACCTAGTGCACATGAATGGAAATGTACTCACTTGCAGCAAGGTGAAAACTGGCCTTATGAATTTAGGACCAGAATTTGAGACAATCAGTTTCTAGGGCAGGAAGAACAGAAGGAAGTCTTTGGAGAAGACACCCACTATGGCTTCTACTGACAGCTATTGGGTATTGGCTGCTAGTTCAGTTGGTAGAATTGAAGATTCAAATTTGAATAAGGCAGGCTGAAAACACACTTCTGAGATTTAGGGGAATGATATAACACTGGTTTGTGGGCCACTACTGGGCTGTTAGGTGCCATCATAAAAGCATTCATGTCGTCCTGTGGTGTGCTGCAAAGAGACATCCATGGATTTATACAGACTATACAGTGTGCTGGCAAAGTGAGTGTCATGCCTTCACTAAATGTTTGGTGGATGAATAGATAGAGGATAGATGCCTACTACTGCTGCCCACAAACTAAATTACCCTTTTAGTTCAAGTGTTAGAGGCCAGTACTTAGGTGGCATGTTCCTGGGTTCAATGCCTACCAATAACACCCCCCAGGTGTTGTCACAACCACACCTGCTGTGGCAGCTACTCCCACAGTGGATCCTTATGGGATTTTCAGATGTGCAATGGCTTTATCTTTATTAACTATGTTGGATTTGCATAGGGCCACCAGGGGAACAAACATCAGGCACTTAAACAACATTATAGCTGAGCTGAGTCAGTGAAGTCAGCTCCATTTTTCTTTTTTCCCAAACTAACCAAATGGTGGTGTGGTGAGCAAAGGTGAGCAAATGAATGTCTGTTTGCCAGTCTTTCAGGAAGCTAATGGATGTGTTTTCTCTCCTCAGCAATCAGTTGGTAACGCAGAGTTGAATAATGGACTCGTGAAAGGCCATGCCTATACTGTGACTGGGGCTACAGAAGTAAGAATTGGGACCTTTTCCCTACCTATCGTTCTTTCTGTACTCCATAGCCCTCTCTTGATTAGCACACTGACTGCTGCTCCACAGAGTGGCTTTCCGAGATTTTTAAGGTCAGAAGGGATCATCTAGTCTGGCCACCTGCATAACACAGGCAATAGAATTTCACCTGTAATTCCTGCACTGAGACCTAAATTTCTCCAGTCTAGGATTGTATGTGGAACAAAGGAAATATGGTCAGCTGTCCATTTTCAAGCAATGTACTGAAGCAATGGAGAATAGAGCCCATAGTTAACACTTTGTTTCAATAGCCCACAGCCAAGGACACTGCAGAAAGTACTTGTTACCAAAAATGCAAGACCTTAAGCAAGACTTCAGGGTTTTTCAGGAGACAAAACCAAACTAAATGCATAGAGACTCTTGTTTGTTAAGTCCATGAGTTAATTTAATTCCAGGATATAAACTATCGATGGGATAACAAAGATAATCAAATTAAGGGAAATTATGACCCATTATGCTATGTATTGCAAGGTTCCCACTCAATCAGATATTAGAGGAAGGTCAGGAGAGAGAGAAGCACTAAGGACCAGATTTTTAAAGATATCTAAAATACCTTTGGGAGTTAGGTCCCTGGGCACTTTTGGAAATCCTGTTTGCATCTTCATGCACCTAAATACCTTTGAAAATCTGGCCTAAGGGCTAGACGTGAACCTAATGCAGGTGCAGACTGTTCCAAGGTAAAAAGTGATAACCAGGTAAAAACCCAGGGGGCCTGATTTTCATTTAAGAGAGCACTGCTTTAAGACTATCACATTACTCCTCATGAGTTGCAGGAGTCAGACCTAGGAGCACAGCAGGTAGCTCAAAAGCAGATTGGAATGGTGACGACAGCACTTAAGCCCATGTTTCCTCAGCCATGCCCATTCTACATCTACACCCAGCCTCAGTAAGGAGGAATGTGTGCAGAGGGCTGCTACCAACCAGTGGACTGCACCTCATAATTAAGCCTTTTAGCATTCACATGTAGTGTGACAAAGTCAGCTCAGATGGCTACAAGAGCATGGTCCTATTTGGGTTCTGGAACATGGGCGGGTGCAAGCCCACCCATGGCTAAAAGTCCCTCCTCCATCCTCAGGGAAGGGAGCTATGGAGCCCGGGACTCAACTAAATTTGCAGGACAGCAAATGAGAAAACAGGAACAGGTGTAAAGGTCAAAGGGTTAAATAGAGGGAACCTGAAGGAGGCACTAAGAATAGAAGCCCGGACAGCGTCCACTGCTCCTCAAAGGTGTTTAAGGAGTCAGCGGACGCAGCCCAGAGGAACTCTGCCCAGATGTGTGATCGGACAGAGGAACGGAAATAGGCCCCACAGTCACAGAGCACCTTCTCAGCCAACATCCTTTTCCTGGTGTTGTAAATGGCCACCTTGGCAAGGAGGTCCTGCGACTTTGTGGGACCACTGATGGGGTGTGCGTACAGGAATAGGTGTGGGGAGAAGTGCAGCCAGAACCTCAGGAGGAAGTTCTGGAGGAGCCAAACAGGGTCTGCAGCTTGGCACACTCCAGGTGAACGTGTGCCCAGGGTCTCCCTCTCACCACAGAAAGGACAGGTGTTGGGATGAGGAGTGAACCACTCCAGGTACACACCCATGCTCACAACTTCATGAAGGAGCCACCAGATAAAGTCCACAGCAGGCTGTGGAACCAAGGTGGAATACAGACAGACCCACCACGGTTCCTCACCCTCGACAGGTGGCAAAAGGTCCTCCCACTTAGTATCAGGGTGGGACATGAGGGTGAGGAAATGGAGACTGTGGAGCACGAGTGTGTATACATGTGCCTGGGGTGCAGTTTGGAAGTGAACCGGCTGCAGATATGGCAGCTGGCTAGGAGTGTGTGGAGAGGACAGCTGGGGGGGGGAGAGGATCGCCCAGTGAGAAGATCCAGAGGGGCTGGGTGAGGGGCAGGTGGGAAGCACCTTCCTGCAGGACCTGCTCGAGGTAGGCCCAAGTATGTGCAGGGGGGTTCAAAAGGTGGAAAGCCCCATGCACTGACCCAGTGCTTGGGAATTCACCCATTCATAGAATCATAGAGTTGGGATGGACCTCAGGAGGTCATCTAGTCCAACCCTCTGCTCAAAGTAGGACTAACCTCAGCTAAATAATCCCAGCGAGGGTTTTGTCAAGCCGCAGCTTAAAAACCTCTAAAGATGGAGATTCCACCACCTCTCTAGGTAACTCATTCCAGTGCTTCACCACCCTCCTAGTGAAAACTTTTTCCTAGTGTCCAATCTAGATCTCCCCCACTGCAATTTGAGACCGTTGCTACTTGTTCTGTCATTTGCCACCACTGAGAACAGCCTAGCTCCATCCTCCCTGGAACCCCCTTTCAGGTAGTTAAAGGCTGCTATCAAATCTCCCCTCATTCTTCTCTTCTGCATACTAAACAAGCCTAGTTCCCTCATCCTCTCCTCATAAGTCTTGTGCTCCAGTCCCCTAATCATTTTTGTTGCCCTCCGCTGGACTCTCTCCAATTTGTCCACATCCTTTCTGTAGTGGGGGGCCCAAAACTGGACACAGTACTCCAAATACAGCCTCACCAATGCCGAATAGAGGGGAATAATCACTTCCTTCGATCTGCTGTCAATGCTCCTACTAATGCAGCCCAATATGCTATTAGCCTTCTTGGCAACCAGGGCACACTGCTGACTCATATTCAGCTTCTTAACCACTGTAACCCCCAGGTCCTTTTCCCTCTAGTGGTAGTTCAGGTGGTCTCCAATCTTGGTGATTCCTGCCAGGACCAATCTCTGGTGCACCAAGGGGGACTCTGGCACCTGCACACCAAGATGGGGATTGTGTAGCAGGGGTTCTGCAAGGAAATCTGCCCCCTCCTGCAGAGTGCCCAGGAGATACCTGTGGTCCATCCTGTCAAATGCCTTCTCCTGATCCAGGGACAGGAGAGTGAACGACAGACCATCCCTACACCCAAGCTCAAGGAGGCCCAGACCGAATAAAGGTTGTCAAAGATGGTATGGCCCGGGTTGGTGTAGGTCTGCTTGGGATGGACCATGTCTGTCAGGAGGGACCCCAGCCACAGGAAGATGGCCTTCACTAGGATTTTATAGTCCGTGCTGACGAGCAAGATGGGATGTCAGTTCCTAAGGTCATGAAGGTCCCCCTTCTTTGGGAGCAAGATGAGCATGGTTCACCTGCACGACAGGGGAAGCTCTGCCCAGATGACAGCGAGGATTAGGCTGAGGATGTCCCAGAACACGCGGTAAAACTCCATGGTCAGCCCGTTGATGGCTAGAGATTTACTAGTGGACATGAGACGGAGGGCTTCTGACACTTGGGCAGAGTGAGAGGTAGCTCCAGCTGGTCCTGGTCACTGGCTCTGACCAATGGAAGTTCATCCCCGAGCACCCTGCAGGTTGGTCGGATCCGGAGAGAAGAGGCTGGCATAGAAGGCCCTGGCCCTCCCGTGCATCTCCACCGGATCAGTGAGGGAGGTGCCATCCTACACCCAGAGGCAGGTGATGTGCTTTTTAGCTCCACTCTTTTCTCCAGGGCGTAGAAGAAGCGGGAGCCATGATCCATCTCCCAAAGGAGACGGATGCAGGATTAAACAAAGGCATCCCGAGCCTGAAAGTCTTTGAGGGCTTGGAGCTCCTCCTACTTCTCCCAACATGCTCTGCAGAAGGATGGATCCTCAGGTCTGGCAGCCAGATGCCTCTCCAGCTCTATGACCTCCCACTCCAGCTGTTCTATCCTCGCATCCCTCTGCCAGCTGGCCCCCTGGGTGTAATCACAGCAGGAGAGCCAGACGCAGACTTTCCCCACATCCCACCACTGCTGTGTCAAGGGAAAAGTGCACCTATCCCCCCGCCAGGCCAGCCAGAATGTCCAGAAGGATGCCATAAAGACCACATCCTCCAGCAGATTGTTATTGAAGTGCCAATAGGCCGGCTTTTGCCTCTCAGCAGTGAGAGAGGCCGTCATGGTCACCATATGGTGAGCCAAGAAAGGGACCAGTTGAATGCTAGAGGAGTGGGCCTGCGAAAGATGGTATCATTACAAATAGATGTGGTCCAACTAGGAGTGGCGTCGTGACCAATTGTCCTCCACCTAGATGAAGATAAAGATGGACACGTCGTCCGGGTTGTAGTTGTGCCAGACATCCATCAGAGAGTGATGGTCGATGATTTCCCAGAGGATGTCTATGGAGGCCAGGCACTGCTCGGTCCCCATGCAGTCCCATTCCTCAAGGGTGGTGTTAAAGTCCCCACTCAGAACCAGGCACTCATGAGGATCCAAGGAGCCAAGAAAGGTGGATGCCTGCCGAAAGAAACACCCCCACTCTGGGCCCAATGTCAGGGCATAGACGTTGACAAGATTCAGTGTCAGCCCCTCCACAGAGCCCAGAGGTGCAGCAGGAGGCCCAGCACAACCTTGGCTACCCCCAGCCCCACCTTGGCTACGCCCAGCACCACAGGCCATAGGTTGCGGGAGAACAGGGTGGCCACTCCAACCAAAAAAACCATAAAATGTCTAAAGTACACCCTGTCCCTCCACTCCAGCTAGCCTCGGCAGCTGGATCCATGTGGGTCTCCTATAGGAAGGCCACCGAGTATCCCCCATCCCAGAAGAAGGAGAGCACCTGGCACCTTCAGAGACTCATCCTACAGCCCCAGGTTTTCAATGTAGTGAAGGTGACAGGCATTATGAAGAGGGCTGGGGAGGATCCTCAAGGTCAGGAATGCTGTCAGCCACCATCGGACCCTGCAGCAATCCATGACCAATCCCGTCACAGAAGCTGTGGGCCCACTGGTAGGCTGCAGCATCCTGCCTCCTAGTCCCTTTGACCTCTCCCAAGATGGCACTCAGGGCCTGGAGGACACAGTGGAAGTCCCCCCAGCGCTGTTCCTGTTCCTGGGACCATACGTGTCCAGGAGAAAGAAGCGCAGCTTGTCCCGCACTGTAGAGGGGTGGTCATCCTCCGCCCAGGCCCCCGCAGTGGCCCCAGAGCCCACTGAGATGGTCACAGGGAGCAGCAGCAGAGGGAAGACAGCAGCCCCAGGTGGGCTGGTAAAGGGGCTCCCCTCAAGAAGAGACTCCAGGAGAGAGATGGTGCGGCCCATGTGTGCTGCCTTGACTGCCTCAGCCGGTACCATCCGCTGGACTCCAGCAGCGGGGGCGGCGAAAGGCTCAGCACAAGGTCTTGAAGGTGGTCCCCCCCACAGCGTGGGAGGGGTGCTGAGCTCGAGCCTTGCACTTGCCGTGCTTGCCCTGCACAAGCACTCAGTCCTCCGAGGTGGAGGGCTGGTCAGTGGGGGCAGGACTAGAGGTAAAAGACAGAGGGGTTGGGGCTCAGGACAGTAGGGGCGGGACAGCAGGGAAAGGAGAGGCCTCCCCCTGGGTCGAGCCCCCACCGGTGCCCAACAATGGTGGTCCTGGCTCCGTCTTCTCCACAGGCCCCGCCTGACTACACCCAGCATCAGCAGGGCCCACCTGCTTGTCTAGGCATTCCAGGGGAGCCACCTGACCTGGCTGGTGCCCTCCTGGGTATCAGAGGTCCCAGGCGTACCTCCTTGCTGGGTCGCCCAGCAGCGGTAGCACTGGGTCTCCCCTGAGGAGTAGAGGACCCGGTACTGGACTCTCCTAATGGGGCACCAGAAACAACCCCTCGAGCACCTCACTGCCATGCACTGCCAATGGCAGCTGCACCTGCCAGTAGAATGATAGGACATGGCAGAGGGCGAGGTCCTTGCAGCCAAGTGGAATGGGGCTGACCACGGACAGGGGCTTCCACAGGGTGGAGAGGAGAAGCAGAAGAGCAGCACTGGGGAGAAAGGGCGGGACAGAGGTGAACACCACCCGTATGCCCAGATCCTCCAGAAGCTCCAGAGGAACGTAGATGCTCCTCACCGCTAGGTCCCTCTCCACCTCCTCCTGGGCAGCAGCCTCAGATGCCAGGAAGAAGACCGCCTTCCCATACATCTTTGAGGCCGCCACCATGGCCATGGGCCCCAGCACCTGCAGGAGATGGCTGGGGCAGATGGTGAGGCGGCAAGCAGAGGAGTGGCAGACACCTGGGTGTATGCCCTGGGGGCCAGGGGATGGGTGCCCCCAGAGCTGGTGGAGGGGACAGTAGGGGGAGGGGAAAGGGGGCCCACCACAGGAGGCACTGCCCTCTGTGCAGGGCTCTTGCCCTTCTTCTTCCCCCTTCCCCAGCCCTTCTTACCAGCCGAGGGCACACACCCCCAAAACAGAATAGGCATGGAAGCCATGGCAGCAGCAGAATCCCTGCATGATGGCAGGTGACACAGCAGCAGTGGCCAGGAGGGTCACTGCAGGGTGGGGACGGGAGCGGGCTAAGAGGGAATAACAGGAGCATCTAAAGGGGTTGCACCCTCAGACACATCCACCATTCTGGGAGGGGGGTAGGACCGGGTCTGGGAGAAAAAGGGAGGGATAAGGAAGGGGGGAAAGGCAGACCACTCGTCCCTGCTAGGGTGTAAGCAGAGAAGGACGCCAACAAAAGAGAACACAGGTATGCCAAGCTAGGCAAGGAAGCCGGGGAGCTCACTCACCAGCACAAGATGGAACACTGGCTCCTCTGGCTGCACTGGGGAGGGCAGGGGCTAGAACAGTGTGAGATTGCAGTGAGCTGCAGGACGTGGGGGAGAGCACATGGACAAGTAGGGCTGAGAGGGGCCGGGCAAAGAGCAGAGAGTGAAGAAAAAAGGGAAGGTGGATGCAGGCCAGGGGCAGAAGAGGGAGAACTCAACTACAAACTGCAAAAGCTAGGGCAGGGCAGGTAACAAACTAACAAACACCAGGGGACTAGGGCAGGGCAAACAAACTAACCAGAAGGAGCCCCTCTGGAAAACTAAAGCAAAAACAGTGGAAATCAAACAAACAATCAGAAGAAAGCAGGCAACAAAGGAACTGCTGGGAGGCGGTGGGCAAAACAGAGGGGAGGGAAGCCCACCGGTGAAAGACAGCTACGGAAGGGAGGGCAAACGGAGGGATGGGACAGGGACGGGACAGGTACACCCACCAGCGCTTGTTCCAAGAGCAGCAGTGGCCAGCAAGTCAGGAGAGCCCCCAGGAAGGATGGTGGAAGAGACAGGCGCCCCTCATTCCCTCCCTCCTTCCCTGGAGGGCTGGCCAGTGGGGCCCTCCAGGCAGCAACGGCCAAGGGGACTAGCAGCAAGCAGGGCAGCGGAGGGAAGGGAGTCTGGATGGGGTGGAGAGAATCTGGCAAACACTGTGGCTGCAGCAAGGCCTGTACTCTGTGCCTTACAGCTCCAATCCTTGCTAGAAGGTAAGGCAGTCCTAGAATGTTAAAAGCCCTTTCTTCTATGAGCTGAGAGGGGGTTACGTCAGGTCAATTAGAGACATCTGAGCCCAATCAAGGACTGCTTGAGACCTGTTAAAACCCCTGCTCTGGCAGAAAGAGGAGAGAGACAAGTTGTTGCAATGTGTGTGAGATAGTAAGGAAAGAATTTCCTCCAGTCCAGTCCAGTCCAGTGCAGGAGATTGAGCTCCTCCTCTCAGGGGAGACAGCTAGATCTGGGTGTCTGCTTAGAGGAAGGACTGATACCCCAGGCACTGCACTCTGATGACTTTTGCCCCACTGAGGGGGCTAGAGGAAGATAACCACCCCTCTCCCTCCCGTTGTTTCTGTGTCCCACAGACTCATTATTCTCCTTCCCCTGGCAGGGCAGAGAGACATTCCTTGGAGGCTGAACTAAGGCCTACTTTACATACTGTGAGGAAGAAGCACCAAGAGGGGTAGATGAAAAGATTTGTCCAGGGAGGGCTAGATTTACCCCTGGCCCGCCAGGCCAGATGAAGGAGCCCTGAATCCAGTGAGACAGAGGGAGTGCCTTGCTACCGTAGCCTCTGTGTTTATATTACTGTATAACCTGATCACAGAAAGCTGTAACTATGTTTGTTTTTTTCCTTTACAGGTACCATACAAGAATGGCTGGGAAGATATAATCAGAGTGTGGAATCCCTGGGGCCATGGTGAATGGAAAGGGCCTTGGTGTGATGGGTATGGCTTTAAAGATTTGATCTCATAAGTAGGGTGAAACTTTTGGGGGATTATTGCAAGGAGGTTCTGTCAAGAGCCCACTATAATGGCATAGGCAGCTCTAAATTAATCTACTTTAAGCTCTTTTTTTCATTGGCAAACCCACCTCCCACTGGAGTCCAATTTGGCACTGAAAACAGAAATGCAATGTTAGTTTTATACTTCCTCCTGGCTGGGTCTAGTTCAGACATCCCTCTTTCTCTAAGCTAACAATTTTCACAGTCAATAATTACAGCTAAAACTGACTGGATAGCTACTGTTTTCATCTGAAACAGGTTCTGGACATGTCTTTAGGCAATTTTCTGCTGTTTAATGCTCCACATGCATCCACTATAGGGTGCAGCTTGTGTGCTGCTGAACTTCCCAAGGATGTTGATTCAGAATGCTCCTGTTTTCAGTTTTATATAGAGCACTTTCCCCCTCCAGTATGTGGAATCTGAAGGGAGAGTAGCCAGCAGAGGGAATGGCCATGATGGCCCGGATCTATTGGACAGTTGCCACTACAACATTGTGTTTTAATAACAACATTTGTACTTCCTTCTGGTGATAACTTCTCTGCTGAGAAAATAAGTCTGGTACTTAATGTCTGGATGGGCCAGTGGGAGTATAATGGGTGATGCAGACATGTTTGAGGCTGGGATAATAGCTAACTGCTCAGACAGCATTTCCCACTTTTTGGAAGGGTGAACTATAATCCTAGCTGTAATTGAAATTTTGGTGGAGCGTGCTTAAAGGTAAACTGCATAAATCAATAAATTATTGATTCATGCTCTGTTTGCTTATCATATGCTCTGCAGAAAATACAATTATCACTTAATTATAAAACTGCTGTTTGGAAATAACACAACTGGTTGGCTAATGTGGTCTCTGTGTGGCAGGGGCGCTGCAAAATAATATCGACACTTAGTAATGTAAAGCCTCAGTAGATCTTTAAACATTCGGCTATCAAAGTGTATGTTCAGGGAACTGGTAATGGGATGCTGAATTTTCCACTTCTAGGTAACCGTTCAAATGTAGTAGCTGCAAATCATTGCCATATGATAGCTGGTTGGTGGGCTGTGAGAAATTGGTGGCAATCCCAGTCCAGTTCCGAGCAGTTCATGTCGCCAGAAACATCCCTGCTAATTCTTGGGTTTAAAAGACAGCCCAAGAACTGACCAGGCCATGGAGATGGAAGTACCCTTCTGCTCACGACAGCTGTTCCCCACCCCTGTCAGAGGTGAGGCAGGTGGCAAACCTGCGTGTGGAAGCAGAGCTGGTCAAATATTTTTTTTTGATTGGAAAAAGGCTTTTCAAGAAAATGGAAACTTTCACCAAAAAATTTCCATTTTGGTAGAAATCTTCAGATTTCAGATTTTTGTCAAAAAAATAAAAGAACCCACTCCACTTTTTTCAGTATTTTGGCAACTGATATTTTTTCAGTTTTGTTTTTTCAACAAGAACCTGAAAAATGTCACAGAAACATTTCACAGATTTTTTTTCAAAGGGAGGAGGAGATAACTCACCATTTCCCAGTGGGTCTGGGTGGAAGCATTCAGTGTGCTGCCCATACTACAGTTGTGTTGGGGCTGAATATAGGATACCAGTCATGCTCTCAATCCATTACTTTTCATTTGTGCTCCTGGGCCAGGTCTCAGAGCTAGATGGGAGTGTGATTCTGAGATGGAGATGGATTCTGAGAATGGATGAGAATCATTATGTATGAAGGACAGGGCAAACCTCTCATTGCTGCTTGCTGTTCTGTTGCCTTTCACAGTTCTCCCCAGTGGGATTGCGTTCCAGTTGAGTATAAGAAAAATCTCTATGAAGATAAGGAAGATGGAGAATTCTGGTATATTCACATCAGTGTTTGAATGTTTTGAGTTTTCTGTTTGCGTTCCTTTTAGAACTCTGGGGCTCATTCACTTTGCTTAGTTGTCAACTCTTTCTCTGCTCTAAGTCACAGTTTGGGGCCTCATTGTGATAGACACTCTCTAAACACTTTGTTAGAGACAGTCCTTGCCCCTTGCTCTCACTTACAAACTAACAGACAGAGGGTGGGAAGGGAAACAGGCTCACATAGGGGAAGTGACTTGCCCAACATCACACACCAAGCTAGTGGCAGATTCGGAAATGGAACTGAGGTTTCCTGATTCCTAGTCCAGTCCCTCACTACTAGACAATGATGCCTTTCACAATGTAGGTGATTTGTTAAACATGAAATACAAAATCTCAATGATTAAATATCCAGGAGGATGCAGAGAGGAGGGTACAGTAGCAAGGACTCCAGCCATCAGAGATTGGGCTTTCCTGACCGATCTAGGCTGGTAGCTTTCATGCATCTATCATTCTCAGATACTGCTTTGCCCTAGTTTATCCCCTTTTTACAGAGTCTTTAGCCACCAGGAAGTCTCCCTCATTGCAGACTTGTGTGGGCACACTCGGAGGGTGGCAGAGGGAGCAGTGTGGATAGAGGCTGGTGCTAGAGTGTGCAGATTGGGATGTAATTTGGATGTGGGCTAGGATGGTGCTGGAGCATGCAGTGTGGGGCCTGTGCTGGGACATTGGAGAATGCAATGTGGATAGGAGCTGGAATACAGTATGGGTGGGGGCTGGCATGGGATACTGTAGAGTTTAGGGTAGTCCAGCATCCCCCCTTTCTGGAGACCAATCACTTCACAATCCAGGCTTGCTTTTCTCAATACTGTAGGCCCTGATCCTGTAGCTGGATCCATACAGATAGAGTCCATTGACTTTATTGGGGGTTCCACATAGGCACAAAGTTCTGCACTCAAGGAACCAGTTGTAGGGTCAGAGCTTTACATAGTATGAGTGTGACCACTCTGAGACTCCACATCATCCACAAGGCATTGTCAAGATCAGCTGGAGCCTGCAACACCACATTCCTGCGTTGGCTAAAAATCCACTTCTCCGCAAAGTGAGTGAAAGTATTAGTATCCAACTGATGTATTAAACTAAAACATAAAATGTATTGGTTTTTTTCAGGATGTCATGTCAAGATTTTTCAGAGCAATTTTCCTCACTGTATATTTGCAATCGCACCCCATCGTTTCTGGACTTTGGAGATCAGCATCTTACAGCATGGTCCATGACTATGTATGTAAACCGTTGGGTTCGAGGACTCACTGCAGGTGGAAGCAACTATTATAATGGTAATGAATGTCCCAGTATGATCTCTAACCCCATCCCCATTAGCTCCCCTCCCACTAACACACAAAAATAACAAGCCTCTCTGAGGACTGGATTGCAAAAGTATCAATTAAAAATTGTTGAGCTTGATATTTTCTACCCTCACACTTAACTCTAAATGAAACAGGCAGAACTGAAGAGATAGCACTGGCCCCTGAGTAAAAACTGATGATTCATAATTTTAAAACCCTGGATTCTCTCAAATCAAAACTCACTTGTCCATTATTTCTGGCCAGGCTGACCCAGGGCTAGGATGGGGCTGGAGAGTCTGATCTAGTGAGATAGCCACTGTTCTGCAATATTATTTCTTTGCTGTGCAAACTATGTATACATGTGGAATGAATTGACTAGAATCCCAAGCTCTGTTGTGGTAGGTAAGATAGTTCTTTGGGCAGATGAGAACTCAGTGTTGCTGCCTGTGCCATGCTTCTTCAGTTGTGGCTAGCTCTGGGTTTTTTGCTGTTGCACCACTATTTGGTTTTGTTATTTTAATCTATGAGTGTGTCTTGTGATCAATAGAGTTACTTTCATTTTCAATTCTGTTCCATTATTCAGCAGTAGACAGGCTTCAGTCTCCTAGTAACACTGATTACAATTTATTAATGTTTTGTGTTTTAAAAAAAAAAAGTATAATGAGATACTTTCATACAATGTGAGACTGGTAGGCTGGGCTGTGTTAAGAGTCCATGACACATCATTGCTTGTGGTTGTCTGAAGGCTGGAAGTACTCTATTGGCAGTGAGTGGAAGGAGGCCACTTTCCATGGATGTATATTTTGCCATTAACCTTCTAGTATTGTTCATGACTGAACATGCTCTAATGCAAAATACAACCACTCGTGAGCAAACCGTCATCTCTGAAGCCCAACCAACACAATCAATGTTTGCCTCTGTGATTTATTAATGCTTAAAGCCTATTCATACTTAAGAGTAACTTCTTTTCATCGTTATGCAGCTATGATCTTTAATGGAGGAGAGGATTGTGGCTTAGAGTATCCTTGTCTGCATGGGTTTTAATAACTACTGCCCTTAATGGCTTGAGAAAGGATGGCATTGTAGATAAGGCCCTGGTCTGAGACTGAGGCAATATGAGTTACATTTCTGATTCTTCATGGACTTCTTATGTGACCACTGGCCAGTTAGTTAAACTCTCTGTGCATAAGCTCCCCATCTCTAAATTGGCGACAGCAATACTTCTTTCCTCCCACACTTGGTCTGTCTTGTCTGTTTCAGTTGTAAGCTCTTTGGAGCAAGGACCATCTCTTACTGTGTGTATGTATAGCACCTAGCACAATGGGGGTCGTGATCTTGTCCGGAGCCTTTAAGCATTATGTACTGCTACTACTGCTACTAACAATAATTTCACAGCAGGTGCATTTTCAAGGAACCCCCAGTACTTCATACAGGTGGAGAACCCTGACCTGAAAAACTATAATGTGGTGGTGTCACTGATGCAAAAACCTGCCAATAATATTCCAGATGCACAAAAATTGCTCATTGGATTTTTGATCTTCAGGGTAAGCAGCATCCACTGGTATGGGGGCAAGACTAACACTTTATGGGTGGTTTGTTTTGCCTCTGCATAGAGATTAAAGGCTGAACTCTTTACTCGGAGACATGTGAGCAGCTGCCATTAACTTGAGCTGGAAGCAATCATGCATACCTCAGTGTAGAATCTGACCCTGTGTGTGTTAGAATCCCTGTGGGAAGAGAAGGGGTAAGACAGACGTTTTTGGCCTATCCAATTCAGTCTCATACTTTAACACAGACAGGGCTGATTCTCAATTCTCCAGCATCCCAGGACAGCTTCAAGAAATGCCCAGTCACCATGTTGCATAGTGATGTCAGGACAACATCCTCCGAACACAGCAGTGCTTGTATCATGACATCTTGATGGTACATCCTGGCACACTATAACCCGAAGTGGTGATAAAACAGCAACCAAACTTTATCACTGCAGACTGTGCTCCAGAGTGGAGGCCTTGGCCAAGCATGGAGTCAGCCCCTCTCTGCCTTGGGATCTGAGGTAGAGTCCTAAGGGATGACATGTGAAAGGAAATGCAGTGGTGTGGTGTGCTCTTGAGAACTAGTACTGTCTGTAGCTTTCCTAGTGAAACTTAAAGCCCGGTGAGTTTACAAACACTAAACTCTGCCCTGAGTCATCAAGTTTTACAAACTTGGGGGCAGACCTAGACCAAGTTTCTGAAGAAAGGAGTGGATTTGTGTCACCATGGACCATTCTAATGCAATAACAGTACTATTTAGCATTTCTTGGAGCTTTACATTATTTTCAAACTCTTCTGATCTCCACATCCCCCCTGAGACAAAGGCAAATATCATGATCCTCATTTATAAATGGGGAAATTGAGACAGGTGGGATGACTTGTGAGTCAATGACAAAGACCAGATTAGAATTGGCCCTCAGCCCTGGGCTCAGTTTACTAGTCCCCACTTTGTCTCTTAAGCAGAAACCCAGCAATACTCGGTGCTTTCAGGTGAGTTTTGCTCTGAGTTTTTGGGCTTGTTTGAAACTCAGGGGCTGCAGAGCTCCATCCATTAACCCAAACCAAAAGATTTTCCGAGCCCACTACAGACCCACACCATAGAGCTCTCCTGAGAACCCCACTACTCCCTTGATCGGCGTTTTTGGTTACAACTATTTGTTGGTAAAGGGAAATAGGCATAGTTTGGTGCTGTGATCATGCTATGGTCAAGGCATTGCTACTGATATCTCAGGTTGAAAGTGCAATCACTACACTGGGTCGATTCCAAACTTTTCTCTAAGGGAAAGTCTTCACTTCCAGCTGGGGGTATAATTTCCAGCTCAAACAGATATACCCACTCCAGCTTTGATTGGGCTAGCAAACTAATAACAGAGTGTAGTGTGATGGTGCAGCCATTGAGAAGGGTTAGCTGCCCTTAGTAAGATTCCATCTGAGATGCTAGGCATGTACTTGTAGCATCTCAGACAGGGTTGTGCTAAGGACAGCTAGCCCCTCCTGCCACTTGCTGCCCTCTCTTTTTAGTGCAATAGCTTGATCAGAACTAGCACAGGTATGGCTCCTCAAGCTGGAATTTCACCTCTCCTTTCAATGTGCAGTCCCTCAAGAGTCACCAAACATTCATCCTGCACCTAATAATCTGTTGCCCTCTGGGTTAATTGCCCGCTTTGTTCATAAGGCCCTACTTCTGGATTTCAGAGCCTTTAGTCACATTGAATAGTATCTCACGCTGTGAGCAGTCCCACTGAAATCGATGTGACGCATGTGGAGTAAGCTACTACTCACTCGGAGTAAGGATAGCACTGTCTGACCCTCGGTGAATTGTTTTTCCTATATGTGGATTTATTCTGTGTGTGGGTGGATGGAGAGCAGGCCTGTGGTGTGGGTCTGGATAAGGGAAGAGGTGATGATGAGACATGGTGGGTGGACCTGTATGAACTGACAGCTTTGACATTAGATTAAGGAGATTTTTGTCTAATCAGGATGTTAGAATAGAGAACAGAGCTTTAGATCTGCTACATGCTAATTTTATATTTAAAACTTGGTTTTCCCCTTTCCTCCCCTCAGGTTGAATCTGAGGTATGTTCATTTTATTTTCTCTTTCTTTAAACGATCATTGATTACCAGAGCTGGATGGGGTGACTGGGGGGAAGGGGACAATCATCAGCAATTGAATTTTCAATTTGTTTTCATTTTAAAAAAATCAGAAAATTGTGGTCAATTCTAATAATTGTGTGTTGTTTTAGCTATATCTATAAAACATTCTCATGTACATATAGTCAGATATGTATTGCATTCCCCACAACTAAAGTGCTATCACAGAGCATTAACATTCAGGTTTTTGCTATATTGTTTTTCTTTACATTTACTGTGATATTTTAGCAAATACTTTTTTTCCTCATACTTAAATTTTTCAAAGTCCCGTCGTCCGTCCCCATCTGTCCCCGTCCGTCCGTGTCGTCAAGGCCTTGGCTTTTGAAGTCTTATTTTAAAGACCTACTCACAATGGACCTGATTCTCCTGTAAACTGTTATTACTCTATTGACTTTAGTGGAGGTACTACTGAATAAAGCAGCATGAGCTAAAAGAGAATCGGGCCCAGCAAGCAGAGCAGTGCATAATGTATCTGTCTGATGTATGAAAGACTGAATTAATCCTGCCAAGATTTGAACACCAGTTTCAAGGGCATCTAGATATTTCAGACATGATACTTAGGCCACTAAACTAATCTTTTGGACTACTTAGTCTAAAGATGCCAAACATATGCACAGTGCTGAACACTTCTCTGCTGTTCCGATCAAAGGGACAGACCCTCAGCTGTGCATATTGCCAAAGCTCCATTGTTTCCAATGGAGGATTTGTTTCCATTTGTTTCCAATGGAGGATTGTTTCATGGAGGATCTAGATGTAGGGGTTTGAACTATTCCTCAAAAAAATCAGTCAGTGCATTATTTCACTGTACAATTCACTATTCATCTCTGGAACACGGTGTACAGATTTAACTTAAATCAGAAGTGAAATGAGTTTGGTGGCCTCAATATAGTCTCCAGTGGACGTTTGCCTATGGCTCAGATCTTATCAGAAATCTAGCTCAAGCATGAACACTGGTACACCTCAGAACTTTGGTACAATGCAGGCCCTTTTTAATGAAAAGCTCAAGAATTGAAGAGATGTTTCTACAGGTCATTAGTAAGGGGCAGTAGCAGAATTGTGTAAGGCTGTGCCTTCACAAAAAGTTTTACTGGTTATACAGGTCTAGTTATGCTGGAATATAACCCCCCTTCCACTATTCAGTGTTCCATCTGAACACTCTTATACCAGAATAAGTGTGTCTACACTGGGGATTTTACTGCTATAGCTATATTGCTCTAGATTCATTCCTTAGGTTATCCCCAAAAAACTTTCCCATGTAGATAAGGCCTAAGAAGTTTACATAGCAGCTGCTGGCACTAGGCCTAACTATAGTATATACTAAGATTCACTAGGTTCACTCCCAGAACAAGGTAGCAACATCATTAATCTCTTAATGGATTAATTAATTAATCTCTGAATGGATGTTATCTGTTGTCAGGATAACAGAAGACCTATGCAGTGCTGGGTATATATATATAGACAGACATGGAGCACTTATACATGGCTGTAAGGGAGGTTGAATGTTGTGTAATGGAAATGGGTAAATATTTAGGGTCTGATTCTGATATCACACTAGTTTTACCTTCATTGACATAAATGGGAGTTACTTCCACTTTCCACCAGCAGGAGTTCAGAAAAGACCCAGATGCCATAAATGACACCTCCACTGACTTCAGAAGAGCTCTGCTCGCTTATGCCAGCTGTGGATCTGTCCTGTAATGCTTTGCAATCCGGACAACTCCCATGTCCTCCATAACAGAGCTTGTCTGGACGAGACGTCAGTTCGCAGCAAGCTGGGATATAAATCTACCCTGCACTAGCCCCATACTAACTGTCCATGTGGACCCTGGTATCACACACTGGACATTCCTTAGTTCACATTGACTTCCTCCCATTGAGAAACAGGGTAGATCAAAGTACATTAGGGAACTTTCGGTATGTGGTAGCGGGGCCCAGGCAGATACTTAGTGCACAGCAGGTCAGTGCTCTGTAGATTTAAACACCAGCTTGCTGTGTGCAAACTGCTTGTCTAGACAAGCCCACAGTCTTCCCTCCTCCTTCCCCCACCCTCCCCCCAAGATAGAAGATTTATACTGTTTTCTCCCAAAGCCTTGGCTCATAAATAATGGTGTCACACTGTATAACCATTCTAAATGGAATTTATACACTCCAATGTATTTGAGGGAATTTGTTTAGTAAGGGTTTTTAGTACGCTGTCTTTACATGTCATCATAGTAACAGCTGTTACATTATATTTATTGTTTCATCTCAGCAAAGAGATTGAAATAACAGAAGAAAGATCAGGGTACGTTATTTTCTTATGAGAATTGGTGCAAGGATGGCACCGTTGCTAGAGATACTGTCTTCTGGATGAACTGTTTAACCAGGGCTCTGAGCACTCATGTTCATGACATAGCCCAAGGAAATTTTCATAAGAATGAAGATATTCACTCCCCTCCCCCCGTCCTGGCACATTCCAGATCAACTAACTGCACTCTGACCACCTAAAATTCCCCTAGTTCTTTATTACTTCCTAACCTGTTGTGTAGCATTGCTGTGCACTATTAGCTGCCATGTTCCACCCCAGAGATAATTGCATTGCACTGGTGAGTGAAATGATTCCCATATATGTAAGATAGAATATGTAGAGCCATTTCAGATCTTTGTGGATGAAAGAGGCAGTGGAAATAGAGGATTGCCATGGTACAATTATTAATTTCCTTCAGTTCCAGGGCCTAAGGGACAGATTGCCAGTTGCATTTTTCTCTCAGTATAAAGACGAAGTTTGGAAATCCAGTTTCATCACGCCGACCCGAGATGTCATCAATTACTTTTGCATGAGCTCAGGGACCTATGTTGTTGTTCCAGCCACATCAGAAGAAGACCAAGAAGCTGAATTCCTCCTACGAATTTTCCTGAGGAGCCAAGACTACAATGAGTAAGAATTTATACATACTTCTTGTATGTACCTTATTTACGGCATCCAGAGTTTTAACAATCTCCAGGGTTGTTTCTGAACATCTAAGATCAGGGCAACTGATGTTTAAAATAAAACTAGTTTTATTTTAAAATAATGTTTTGTGGAAACTTATGGCAGAAATAAAGGTTAGCGACAAGGAGATGCACTGGCAGGGGTTCGCAGGAATTGCCATAGCTGAACAGAGGAAGAGTCTACCTAGGAGCATCTAGTCCAGTCATGTTTCCAGAACAGACAACCATGCTTCCTAGGAAGGTGTAAGCCCCTATAGAGCACCAAAGGGAGCAATACTATACTATATGTGTGTGTGGGAGATTTCCCTCCATCTTGGGATGAACACCTGCTCTAAGAAATGAGGGTTTTGCCTGTCACCTTGGGGTACAATTAATAATTTATTAGGGTTACTTTCCTGGAAGGGAGTGTGTGATTCTATTAATGTACTGCTTGTGTTACTCATGTGTTCATATGGCTACACGTCCCCTCCCAATGGAGCTATCCTGCAGGACCTAAGGTTTTCAGGGCTGGGTTCCTCCAGCCCCACATTCAAATAAACCCCCCACAGATACACACACACATTCCATATTAACAGAGTGCGTCTGAGCGGGCCAGGCTATCAGCATTCTCAGCTGACCCCTTATATGTCCCTGAATTCAGTAGGCTGGGTTACACACCACTTTCAGCAGCCACCCTTATATGCCCCTGGACTCCGCAGGCTAGGCGGAGCAGCATTTCTCAGCTGCCCCCTTCCTCACTGTACAATTGTCCTAGTAGTAACCCCCTTGATGAGCAAACCCCATAGGATTTTTGGGCACTTCAGGGATCTTTGGCTTAGGTAAAAGAAGCGTTACTGCAGAGCAAGATAGGGAAGCCAAGAACACAAAGGAATAAATGTAGTTTTGAGAGAGAGAGACTGGCAACCAACGTGATTATGTTATTTTATTGCCAGGTATATAAAACTTATGATACTAATAGTAATAACCATACAAGGAGAGAAAAACAATCAAACAGTTACAATATTACACACTTTCAGTTGGGTATTGGAGAAAACTAGCACAGGTTTGCTTACAAAAGTAGAGAGTGAGTGAGTGAGAGTGTGTGTGAGTGTTCAGTGCAGTTCCTGCTTTGGAGCTTGGTTCTCCATTCAGTATGCTAATTCTTGTTCCATCTTCGATGTAGATGAGGCTTCTGTTTTCCATTTGATGTGCTAATCGAGATGCCTCCTTTTTACATTTTTGATGTAGATGAGGCTAGGGGAGTTGCCTTAATCCTATCACCCTTGTTTGGAACGGTTTAGGTGTGTCTCCCACTGCCTTTTCATTGCTTTTGGTTTCTGATTCAAGCAGAGGCTGGGAGGGGGATTCAGGTGAGCCAAAGAGAGTTGGGGATTTGTGCCCTGGTTCCCCAAGAACACAGGGCTGACAGGCAATAGGGCTGATAGCTTGTATTGGTAGTTGTTTTGTTGTTTTTATTGCTGTCACACCAATAGAGCCCAATCAGGATTAGGTCATGTGACACAATGTGCCCCAGGTACACCCTTATGGTGTGATTTGTGTATCATTCATGTTCACCCTTATAGTATAACTGTGTATTGTTTAATGCAAAATACGTCATGTAAGGTGTTTTTTTGGAATGCTCATGGCATACTGAACATTATTGTTATGATAGTATGCAGTGTCACATATGTAGTTATGAAACTGTCATATTCCCAAATGTGTGTGTCACATGGTTTGAATAGATCCAGGCAAACACAAAGCTGAGTGGGAGTTCACACTTTGCTGAGGCATGCATACAGGAACAATGGACTGGCCTGAGCACCTGGTAAGGTGACTCTCATTTGACTCAAGTGGAGGAAACCATGCCCGTTGCTGGACATGGCCAATCATCTGACCCCAGGGGGTGATGAGGAAACATGTTAAAGGCAGAAGCGTTTTTGTCTCTGGAGCTCTCCCTTGTACTTCATCTATGAAGCAACATCAAGCAACTGACAGACTGCCCACAGGGGGGTGGGGCTGGCTGAAGGAGTCAGCTAGCCTGTGTGGTAAGATAACATTGAAGACTGTAAGGTTACTGACATGTTAAGTTTAGTTTAGAATGAGATTTGCCTTTCTATTTCTTCCTGATCAAATCTGATTTATTATTCTGGTTTATAATAACTTAAAATCTTTCTGTACTTAATACACTTAGTTGTTTGGTTTTTATCTAAAGATTTGTGGTTTGAGCGTGTTTAAAGTGTTTGTTTAAAGTGACAGAGCTGGTGCATATCAATTTCATTAATAAACTGACTAACCTCTGAGCTTGCAGAGTCCAATCAGGAGCATTGAACTCTGTGAAATGTCAGTTCTGAGGATTACATCTGGGACTGGGAGTATGGGGGGTCATTCTATTGCAGAATGCCATGAGTGACTGGCCAAAAGCACCCACTCACTGAAGTAGGAGCCACTTACTTACAGAAGGCTGTGACTGAACTGACCCAGGAGTGGGTGATTCACACATCAGGGCAAGTGCAAGACAGGCTCCAGGAGTGAGGAATTGGGGTGACACAGTGATATACCAGCCCAGATTGCAGAGGGGAATGTCACAGGTCCCCCTTGCGCTAGGTGAATGCAAAGATCCTGTGCCTAGCCCAAGCAGTTTACAATCCAAGTGCCTGATGTCTCATCCAGGTGGGCAGACTTTGCATAGATTCATTAAGTTCAGTGGGACTCCACACATATGTACGGGTCCATCTACAAGGATAAGATTATAGGTTTGGAGATATAAAGTGTAAGTTTTATCCTAGCCAACATAAATGCAAATGTTCTCAAGTCTTTTATAAAACAAAGAAAAAATCTAAGCCACAGCATTCACCCTTAACAAAATAGCCTTCAGTAATATTGCACAGTGGCAGTGCCTTGGTATTTGCAATATACCCTATAGTGGGGGTTCTTGCAACTTTTATATAGCGTGGCTATTTTACATTTTGGACACCTCCTCTCTCATTTGAGATTGCAAAACATCCCCAAACCAGCTACAACATTTGCTTACTTCTGGAACAGAAACATTAGGGAAGTTATCATTGGGCCAGCTTGACTTCACTGGCACTGTTCATATGAGTAACTGCTCCTCCTTGTGAGAAAGGGAGTCATGATTTGGGCCAGCGTGCTTTGAGTTTCTTCCAGTGAGTGGGATTCTGCCACTCTTACTCACGTTCAGTAGTAACATACTCCACAAACCATCTCATTAATATCATGGGAGTATAGTAATAATACTTAGCTCTTATATAGCACTTTCCATCAGTAGTTCTCAAAGTGCTTCACAATCTTTAATGCTTTTATGCTTGCAATGCCCTGGAAGGTAGGGCTGTGCTTTTATCCCCATGTTACACAGGAGGAACTGAGGCACAGAGAGGCTGAGTAACTTGCCCTCAGTCACACAGGAAGTCTGTGGCAGAGCAGGGAATTGCACCCATGTCTCCCAAATCCTAAGCTAGTGCCCTAACCACTGGGCCATCCTTCCTCTATCTGAGTAGTAAGTTACTACTCATTGGTAGCAGCTAGAAAAGAGGAAGAGCAACTAGCATCATTTGACCAGGTAGCTCTACAGATCATCATAGGGGCCAAGGGACCTCAGTCTGGGAACTGCTGCCCTATAACAAGGACTGAGGTAATCTTGTTTCTTCCATCTAAGGCAACATTGGAATGTTAAGAGTTGCAACTGTAGCCACAGGTTAAATTTACGTTTTACATTGGCTATAAATGTGTGCTGTGTTAAATTTGCCTTTTAATGTCCTCAGGTATCCTCTTGTCTTGTTATTAATGTTCATCTTGTGTTCATTTGCTAAAGGAAAATTAGATGGACATTTCATAATGTCCCAGCTTAAGCTAAGGTGACCAGGAGCTTTTGCACATGTAAGTGCTGACTGTGGAGATGGTGCCCCCAGTGGTGAAAGTGCTGCCAACCTAGTCCTGCTGTTGCGCACACACAGCCCTGGATTCTCCTCTCCTCTCCCCTCCAATGGTGTAAATCAAGAGTGATTTCAGAGAAGTCAATGGACTTTGAAGTGGTTTGAAACCAGTGTGAGGAGAGAATCCGGCCCACTGTGCTTGCTAATGTGGCAGGTATGATTAGACAAAGTTCAAAGGCTTTATTCTGAACCAAAACACCCATGTCACTCAGCATGAAAAGTGTCAGCATAATCATAGGGTGTGTTAGAAATAACCAAACAGGTTGTCCCTGGGGCGGATTGGGGAGACAGAACCCTTTATTGCCTGCTCGTTTCACCTCGATGCCGCGAGTGAGCAAGAAGGGGGTTACTTTACAATTCTTTTATCCATAACAGTATGTAAATGTCTACATTTCTAGCAACTCCCCATAGACCCTTATCTGGTTACACTGACACCTATAAAATGAATATTAACAACTACATAATGAATACAATGATACCCACCCCTGTTTGTTGTTTACAGGACTACCATACAGCGGTCAGGCACATCATCTTAAAACCTATAAATTTTACACTAACATTCTTTGAAGTAAAGACATGCCAGGGGAGAAGGAAGATAATTCGTTCTTCACACCAAAAGGCCTTGCACAGAAATGGCGATAGTTATTTTATTAGCCTCATCCCCTGCACAGATGGCCAGGAAGGGAGGGAAAGAAAAGAGATAACAGACTCTAACTAGAATTCATACCAATTAGCAGGAACAAAGTTTACCCATGCCATGACCCCATTCCCTGTAACTTAGGCCTGACCATTTGTCCAGCTTTGAACTCCTTACTTTCCTACAGGGTGATTGGAGATTGGGATTCACAAGCATTCTTACAGAGTCTCTCATCTATACACACACACAACTCTCTCTTGAAATAAATGCTGGAAGGTTGTTTTTTTCCTGATGTGACGCTTGTGTTTTTTAGGGACCTGAAAAGCAGCCTCAGCCCAGTGATGCCAAAGGTAGGAAGGTGTGAAAAATGACTTAGACACTAGAGGTGTGTGAATCAACATTATGGATCTCCTGGAGCCAAGTGCTAACCAGTCTCTCTGGTGTATCTCTCCTCTCCCCATCCCACCTCGCCCTGGCTGTTGCCTTCTCTTCTTGCAACTGTCTCTGAGCACAGATCTGTACTGAGGTATGAGAGGCAGTACTCATAGGGGAGGGGGAATTGAAAAAATTGAAATGTTGTAACTTTTCATTTTCAAATGATTTGTTTTGAAATTTAGCTAGATTTCATTTTTGTTTAAAAAAAAAAAGGTAAAAATCATCTGAAAAGTCAATGTAATGTGTCATTTGACTAAAAACGACATTTTTGTTTTTTCATTTCAGTGAGAAAAAACAACATATTTCCACAACAATGTTTCATCTAATTTGTTTTAGTTGGGCCACCAAACCAAATAATCGCTCATTCACTTCAATCTAGACATTAGCATTGTCCCATTCCCCAGCATGGCATTCTCTTCTCTTTCCTCACAGGGATTAGTCCCTATAATGTAAGGTAGGGATTTGTGAGAGGTTATTGTCAGACTGGGTGACCCAAGCAGTCTTTGCAAGAGTCTAGGCCTGATTCTGATTTCTCTTACTCCTGATTTGTACCAGTATAACTCTATAGAAGTCAATGGAATTACACATCTTAAAACTAGTGTGAACTCAGAATCAGGCCTAAATAATTACAGCCCAAGCACAGTACAATTGCCAGTCCAGCTGCAGAACTCACTGTCTATGAACTATGACTCACCAGTCCTAGTGCATTCTACAGCACAATCCTCTCATGCTTTGGAGCTTGGGTTGCCCTGATTCTGCTCTCTCACAGTAGTGTAAAACAGAAGTGACTCCTTTGAAGTTAATTGTGTAAAACTAATATAAATGAAAGACTGAAGCCCTTTCTAATTATTAATTTTCTAATCTGCTATTAAGCCCTGTTATGGAGAGAGAAACCTATTGTTTATTCTGTTACCCAGTTGCACTAATAAACTTTCAATTTCCTTAATGTCATTAACCAATAACCTATATTTTGCTGTATGTAAGTACAGTACCTAATCCTGAAAACTTTATACAGGTGGTCCTTAGTAATCCTATTGGAGTCAGAGGATCTTTGTGTGTGAGGATTAGGCCCTAAACTATCAATTTAGCACTGTCTAGGTTATCTTCCTCTCATTGAGCTCCCCTCACTTCTCTCTTCTTCTTGAATTTCTGCACTGGTTTCCCCCTTTCTTCCACATTAACAGCCCATCTCTTCCAAGGCTCTCCACAACTTTATTCCTGCCCATGGGCCACATCTTCAGATGGTCTTAAAATGGTGGAGAGCTATTGGCTTCAATATAGAGACATCAATTTGCCCCACGTGATAATCTGGCCCTGATTTCCCCCATTTCCTATACTCCACCTAAAATTCTCTTCGCCTGACACCTTCCTGTGCTTACTTTTTAGCTTCATGTTTAGGACATCCTTCCAATTAAGAGAGGCTAAACTCACTCTCCTTCAAATCTGAACCTCACCCCCCAAATCCCTCATTCTACAAAGTAATAACATCCACATAATGCTTTTTGCCTGATCGCTATTGTATCTCTTCTTGCCTTTAGACTACAGGATCTTTAAGGCAGCGCTGTATTCTTTGTTGTACATTCTTGCCCATTCTAAAGTGCTGTACACATCTACAGAGCTATGTGAATAATGAGGTTCTGTTTCCCGGGACTTTTGTCACTAATTTGCATGTGTGCATGTTTTGTTGTGATCCAGGACATAACCAAACAGAGTCAAGACAACTCCTCTGAAAATGTCTTCCTCAGATATGCTAAGCAGGTACCCTGAATGCAGCTGATTACTGAAAAATTAAAGACATGTGGAGTAAAAGAACAATCTCCCATCTTGCTATGAATCTATGTAGAAAAATGTTTTTGAAAATGTGGGTTTATTAATCCTGAAACGGATACCTTCAAAACAACATTGATCTGGCTGCTAAAATCTAACAGAAAACGGGAGATGCAGCTGGAATTGAATGGATGGCTCAGTATATTAGGGGATGATTTGGGGTTTTTTAAACAAGCAATTAGCAGTAATCCTTGGATGTTTTTTCCCTCTGGTCAGAACAGTTTCCAGCTTGCACTTGCTGAATTTGGAAAGCACACATCAGTCAGTGTTTGAGTAATTGATTCCAGCTCTCTCTAAGCCAAGCTGTGTGTGTTCACAGCAGATGCTCTAAATGGTTTAATAAACTGTTATAAAGAACTCCTTGACTTAGTCAAGAGAAAAGTCACTGTCAAAAGCCTTTACACAATAGACCTCTCACAGTTAATAGTTAAAGGTGAAAATGACAGTCATACAGAATGCACTGGGTGCATCTTGGGGAGCGATAGGGGAGGACAGGGTGATTTTACATGACTCATGAGTCAGGCCGCTAAGACCTACAGTTCAATGTATAGTAGGAGACAATGAGCCTGATTCTCAGCTTGCTTACATCAGTGCAGAAGTGCATGGGGGAAGCCTCCTATAGTGTAAATGCAATGTAGCAGTTCTTATGCCATATCCTGTCCTCATGGCCAGCAAAGGAGAGGGGTGGATTGCACAGGGAGCTAGTGTGCTCCTGAATCAGCTTATCCCTGTCAAGAACCCATGGAGATTGTTGACAGCTGGCACAAGATAAAGCAGACTTCAGGCTGTTCTAATTTATGCCAGGAACCTTACCAGTACCAAGCAGCCCCAGAATTGAAGGATACACAGGTGGCTAAACACTGCCTTTCCCCCACTCTCATTCAGGCCTTCAGATTTTGCTGAGCAAAGGTCAGCCAATACAGAGGCAGTGACCCTTTGAGTCTAGGAATCAGCTGCTCCTTTAGATGGCCGAACTTCTCCAAAGCAAGTAATGTAATGCCAATTAAAACAAAAATAGTAGGGCAGGAAGGATGGTCATGTAGTTAAACCATAGGATGGGGCTTCAGGAGATGTGAGTTCCATTCCTAGCTCAAGCACTGACTTATTGTATGACCTTGGACCTCTTAGCATCTCTCAGCCTTGGTTTCCCTATCTGTACAACACTGGGGATATTACTTCTCTTCATCATAGAAGTGGTGGTAAAGCACTTCAAGACCCTTGCATGGACAGCACAAATTATTTTAAAAAGAATGGGTGGTTCAAAGAATCAGAGGGGCTGATTCTGATCTCACACCAGATTTGCAGCAGTGTAACTCTTCTGCCATGAGTGGAGTTACTCCTTATTCTCAGTGGCGTAAGCAAGAGGAGAATAAGGAAAGATGTGGAATAAGGAAAGCTGGTGCTTATAAACTCCTGTGCTTTATTCTGCTTTAGGGCTCAGATATTGATGCCTCACAGCTGCAACAGCTGCTGAATGAAGTGTTCCTGAAAGGTAAAGCTCTTTATGATCCAATTAATGGTGTTTTCCTACCCTGGATCTAGTGTGAACTAGATAGAGCCTTAGATCTAGCCCTGACAGTCCTAGGAAAATGCTCAGTATGATTAGTAGAACTCTTATTATGATGAGTTGAAAAAGCCTCCACTGGCATTCCATTTATGCTCAACTTTTATTAAGAAATTAGTGTTCACTTATGAAACAGCCCAGCTCCAGCCAAGATCATCACTTAGGCTATGGCTACGCTGATGGCGGCAAAGTCACCGCCATCAGATCGATTTCTCTGGATCGACTGAGCGGTCAGTGAAGACCCGCTCGCTTGATCCAGAAATCGATGTACTAAGACCACCTTCACAAGTGGCGTAGCGCTGCGTTGACGGGAACGCGGTTCCCGTCGGCGCAGTGCAGTGAAGACGGCGCGCAGAAAAGGAGCAGAGAAGTCGATGGGAGTTACGCAAGTTTTTTGCGTAACTCCCGTCGACTGCCGCTGAGTCTCGGACTTCCTTAGCACACTGCTGTCTGTATGTTCAGAGAGGCTGTTGAATACTGCATCTCAGGTTACTGAACTTCCGCATGGGCCAGCACTAAAGCTCTCTACTGTGCCCGGCAGCACCCATTTTTCCAGTCCTGGATCCCCACACAACCCTTCCTCCTGACCTGCAGAGTGCTCTGCTATTTCAGGCCTAGATCACAACACAGCTCTGCTTAGGCCCCCTGCCATGATCTGTAGCGCACCTGCTTTTTTTATGGGATCCAGTCCTGGGTCCTCACACCACGCTCCAACTGGACATGCAGCACCCCTTTTATTCCAATCCTTACTCCTCACACAGCTCTGCCAGGGCAGCTCGCCATTGACCTGCAACATTCCCTGGTAGAAGTCTAATCCTGTCCTTCACCACTCCCACTATCTGTGTTATTGGGTGCAGTGTGAGACAGAGACCAAAAATGAGAGGTCAAAACAACCATAAAGGTGAGGGATCACCACATTTATGTGGGACCTAGTTACCTTTGGGTCTCAGCTAACTGACATCCCTCAGAAGGGGTCCATTTGAAAAGTATGACACACAAACACCTACCTCCTCCAATGCACCTCAGACCTGACGTGCAGCACTCCTTGCCATTTCAGTTTCTGTACCAGATACTGGGGTCCTTTACTGATACGGACCACTAGCGGCTAGACTTGAGATCCACCTCCCCATCCTAACAGTGACCTGGTTGGAGCCCAGCTCTCTGGAAGTAGAGAGCTAACCCAGGGCACTTTTAATTCTTGTCTGATTGCTTTTGTTTTATTCATTTTTATAGATGAAATGGCCAGCCTGGGTGGAGGATTCTGCTTCGATTCATGCAGAGGCATTTTAGCTCTGATGGATGTATCCTTTCAGCAAAGGCAATAATAAACTTCCCCCCTGCAGCCCATCCTTTCCTTGAATTATGGCTCTGCTGAGCTTCCCACTGTAAAAGCCCACAAATAAATATTGGCCACAGGCATCAATGAATAAGTTGCCCACAGGGCTTTGCAATGCACCCTGTCTCTGAGGCTCTGCTGCCAGGAGCTGTCTGACAGCTGGGTGCCATAGGCCACTCCCTATTTACTTTAAAACCTATTCTATTAATTACATAGTCCTCTTCTTCAGAACTCTCCATGCACAAGCCTTGGCTCCAGTCTCGAATGTGTCATTCAGCTTCCACAGGAATAAGTTGGTATTCAGTAAGATCTACTGCATAGCTCGCCCTAAGACTATTTCTTCCCATTCTCCCTTTAAGGCTGCCAGCCTTGGCTTGCCTGTGAACTGGAACTCCAAGCCCGCTGCTCTAAGTTGATTTCAAGAACAGTGAAGCTATGATTTCTGCTGGTCACTCCAGCCTTTACCTTTCTCCTGACATCAGCCATGTGTCACTGAGGAATCAATGCCTGGCAAGCTATTCATCCTTTGCTGCGTAGTTAGATGGATGGCACAGTTCTCTCTCACAGTTAACAAGACAACACAGGAAATGCATTGCTGGCCCTTGTAGAACAAGAGAGCTCCTTGATGAAAACATAAATTCTCCCTGCTGCATGCTCTCATGCTGTCTCTTTGTTCTGAGCCTTGGAATAACTCTGAAGCACTGCTAGACTATTACAGATTGTAGCAAAGGAATAAAAATGGCCAGCAGCTCTGCTCTTTCTTTCCAGCTTTCCTGTCACTAAACCCCCTCACAGTCTAACTGGACACTGAGTGCAGGATGCATGGAGGGAGCTGACACAGCCACTTTTCCCACTTCCCTGTTCCATTTTTATTCAAGATGGATTTTTTTTTCATTCACTACATTGCTCTATGCCTATACAGTGTGACCTATGCGGCCTTTAAAGTCAGGAGCAGCCTCCTTCAGCCATGTTTGATGGCAGCAATACCCACTTGCTTTTATTTCACTGTAAGGGAGCTCTGCTTGCACAGGCATGGTGCTGTGAAAGAGGCAGAGACCAGAGGCAGTCTCACCTGTAGAGGATAAAGTATTGTGGGAGTACACTCATGATCAGACATTACACCTCCTTTACACCTCCACTAGGCTGTGTGCACTCCTTGTCTGCTAGGACCACGCAGCAGGGTGCAACAGAGGGTAGATCCCCTCCCGTGATCCTTTGGAGGTGTCTAGTACGACTAATGGGGCTATGAAGACTCTACACCTTATGCTCAGAAGCTCCGTCCTCTCCTCCCACTCCAAGCCTATGAATGACAGCAAAGCTGCTCACCACCCGATACGTTCAGAGCGGTCTGGGGTGCTTCCCTCCACCCCAGTACATACATACAGGGGATGGCTGCACTGTAAGGGAAGGCAAGATTGCAGCACAGGTAGGCATAGCCAAGTTAGCTTTAATCTAGCTAGCATAGACTTGGTGGCATGGGCTAACCACCTGAGTACCTACATTTGCAGCTAGCCCACACTGAAGCCCCTGCCACCACATCTACTATTGTCTGTGCTAGCTACATTAAAGCTAGCACAAGTGTGCCTACATGTACTACAGTCAGCTTCAGTGGCAGTGCAGATATACCAATAAGCTCGTTGTAAGCTAGTGTAATGCCCTGTGGTTCGCATGCTCACAAGCAGCAGGGGGCTAGAAGACAGCATCTTTTGCTCCTCCCCAAAAGTGGCTGCATTTCTGTGGGGCCTGGCATACACTAAAGTTATAGCCTAGTTATCCTTTGCTGTGAAAGGCACTATATAACTTTGCTGCTTAATGGCCATCAGTTATATTTACAGTTTGTCATATTTATTTTGTGGATTCTATAGCGTCTTACACCCATACTCATAGCAATGAATACCTTATAGGTCTTTGCCGTCCCCAAATTAAAGACTGACATTCCATCTCTCATGGTAACAGGGCTCTTTTCACATGGGTGGCTTCCTGCATCTGGCTTTAGTTGAGGGAAGCCACGCCCAAAGTGGCATCCCAGGGTTAGCTCCTACTAATTGTTTAGTCCTTAACCACACATGCAGGTCAGGTCTAATGGAAGACTCTCGCTGCAAGAATTTAAGCACCTCTGGAAACTGCTTGCTAAGTACAAGGTAGGTGTGAACTGTCAGGAACCCATTTTCTCAGCTAGGACTATGCTTTTAATCAATGGGACGCAGACACTATGAAATTAAAATATTGTGGGGTAAAGACAGAAACAAAGGCTGTGAAGCTTAGTAGACAAAGCTTTTGCCTTATAATTCAAAAGTAGGGAGCTCAAATATTGGATGGGGAGGTCTATGTCAAGAGTTCTGAATGGAAAGAATAATTCTGCCAATGAATAAGTGCTCAAGGCATCCTTATGGCAGATACTGAGGCATAGGTTAGAGATTGTGTTGCAGTCCTGCACTTATATACCCAGGAGTAGTCCCACAGTTCAATGGGACTGTTGTTGTTCATATGCATAAGTATATGAAGTATCAAGGCCTAAACATCGTGAGTATCCGTGAAGGGTACAAGCATTTAGACTGGATTACCTGTTTGTGTTCCTGTTATGGACCATATGTTTCTGTGCAAGACTATTGTCATATTTCATGGCAGCCAATTCGAGTGACCAAATGGGCCAATTTTATAGGGACAGTCCCTGTATTTGGAGCTTTTTTTTTATATAGGTGCCTGTCAAGTCAATGTTTTATGTTCTCAGGTACATAGTTTATTGTGTTTAGAACATTGAATGTACTGGAGGATGTCACCCCACTCTGTGCCATAAAAATATGAATTATGCAACTTCTCTTTTAGTTGAGTCATTATTGATGGGTGTGATGTCCCCCCCCCCCCCCTCCGCAATCTGGACTGGTGTGTAGCTGTCTCACCCAATCCCTCACTCCTGGGTCCCGACTCACTCTGCTTTGTTGTATGAACCACCCACTCAGCCCACGCCCAGCCTCCTGGAGTAATCGTTCCCTGGCACAATGAAGGAGCACTTCTGGCCAGCTGCTCATGGGATTGACCCCAGAAAACACCCCCAGTCCCAAATGCAACCCTGGGAACTGCCATCTTACAGGGTTCAATGCTGTACGCTGCACCCTGCAAACTCATTTACATTTGTCTGTCAGTTTATCAAAGAAATTGATATGCACCAACTCTGTCACTCTAAAGTGAAGTCTCTCCACACACTGAATCCACATGCACTGTTTTAGATAAAACAAACAAATAAGTTTATTGACCACAGCAATATTTTAAGTGATCACAAGTCAGATTAATATGAATCAAGAGAGTATATCACAATTAACTAAAAGGTAACTCACATCCTAAACTAGACTTAATATTTCAATAGCTTTTCAGTCTGTGATGTGAGCTTACGCACAAGCTGGCTGAGATGAATCTTGCAGCCAGTCGCGCCCCCCCCCCCCCCCTTTGTGGGCAGTTTCTCAGTGACCTTGATGTTGCTATGTAGATGGATTGCAAGGGAACGCTCACAAAGACACAGATGCCTCTCTCTTTTAACAAGTTTCCTCGACACCCCCTGGGGGCAGGTGATCATCCAAGACCGGCAATGGGCATGCGTTCCCTCACTTGAGTCAAATGAGCGTCTCCTTATCAGGTGCTCAGGCCAGTCCATTGTTCCTGTATGCGTGCCTCTGTGAGGTGTGAAACCTCAGCTTTGTGTTTGCCTGCCTGAATAGATAGCCATGTGAGACACACATTTGGGGATATGACATAGCAGAGTTTCATATCTCTACAGACATATGACAGTGCAGGAAACATGCTACCATAATAAGAATGTTCAGTATGTCATGAGCATTCCAAAACCACCTTCCATGACATACTTTTCATTACACAATACACAGTTACACTATAAGGGTGAACAGGAAAGATACACATCACACTATAAGGGTGTACATGGGGCACAGCATGTCACAATGGGCTGTTTGTGTTAGCAGAGTCATGGATATACAAGCTTTGATCTGAATAAGTAAAAATGCAGGGGATATAAATGAAAGGGCACACCTAGATGAACATTCAGACCTGTTTACCATGGAGTTCCCCTTAAATGTTGGTAGGGGGAATATCCCAAGGTGATCACTGCTCACCTCTGTCTTCTCTCTCACTTAGGCTCTGGGAACTAAGCCAGGCCACTGCAATTGTCACTGAATAAGCTGGAAGGGTAGATGGCTCTGAAGGAACATTAATGCCAATCTTTCACTGCATCCGTCAGTGAGCCCCCTCAGTCCAAGAGCAAGGATATCCCAACTGTTCTTTCTGGAAAGTTGTATTTCTTATTCTAGTCTCCCATCAGGCATTGCACTGAATTTCCACCAAGCTAATTTATTAAGGAGAAAGTGAAATGCATTGGCAAGTGGCTGACATGCTAGGCCATAGCATAAGTTTGGGGAGCTGACATTGGCTTAAAAGTAAGAAACTGAACTCTTTCAAAATGGTTTCCAGGACATTTTCAGGAGAGAAGAGGGAACTCGTTCTGGATTCCTTGATGTCTCAGATTTGAGGAATGCAGTACAAATAGCAGGTATGTTCAGTGTACTTTGAGACAGTGTTAGAAAGATGAGGGTAGGGGAGGTTGGAAGAGAGGAGAGTGGTAGGATTGTATGGAAGATCTAGTGAGATCCCACTCCTGGCTCAATTTGCGAGTAATGCATCTCAAAAGGACAAAATGATCATTATCCATTTCACATGTAACCAAGTCAAAGAGAATGTTGCAGGAAGAAGCCATTTCCCCTGCTAAGTGGTCCTGCTGCATAGAATTGGACTGGAGCATTGTTGAGCTGGTGCTGATGATAGACATTTGCCAAGTGGCATGAAGGCCATTAAGGCTCAGTAAAGAGGGCCTGGAAACTTTAAAGAGCACCTGGAAACTGAATTTCTGTCTCACTCCCAGAGGAACTCTCTTGATCAGGGATAAATCACCTGGTAGGAGAAAGGATCAAGGAAGTTAGAACAGCCACTGCACTGCACCTATGCTAGTTCATTCAGTCTCTCTCTCAGGCTGTAACTGATTTTATAGGACACAGCTACATTAAAAGACTTTTATTTGGTTTACACTGACCTGTGTTGGCTAGACTAGTGTTGAAATTTTAAGCAAGCACTCCAGTTTCATTAACATGATTGAATTTGTCTAGTTATAACTGGTTAGATTTTATATATGTGATTGGATATCCCATAGGAAGCTCCTGTCCAATAAAGCTGCATTAGAGGTGCTTCAATTTAGCTAAATTGGCTATTTAAGTTGTTTTAGCCAGTATAATGTAAATTTTCAACCTATGGGGAATGCTAGACAAAATGTAATCAATGGAAGCCATAAAGTTGGTGGATTTTTTTTCAGGAGGAAGAGAAGGAGGATAGAGCATGGCCTCTCGAGAGACTGAAATTCCTGATGTATCATCGAGCTGTGGCCATAGGCTCCGAGTGCAGGGATCTGAAATGTATCACTTATATACCAAATAATCAGCAAGGATGATTTTGTAATAAAGGCACTAACGTATAAAATATGGAGGAATATTGCATACATGCAGATAGTGAAGAGATAAAGAGAGAATATAAAAAAATGACAAATTCAGCACTTTTTACCTGCTAAGCACTTTTTGAAGGAGAACCTGCCCCACTCCCACTCCCCACAAAACACCTTGCCTCCTCCCATACCATACAACACAGACTAGATTCTTTCCAAAATACTGGCTCCATAGCCCCCTGCATGGAATTTTCTTACAGGGGGAGTAATCAGATCCAGCAATAGCATACAAGATGCTAATTAACTCCCAAAATGCTGCTAAATATAGGCCCTTTTAAGCATGTATTGAAATGTTTTACTAAAGTCCATCACTATTCAGCAGAACATTAACCTTAATATAGGCCTTAATGCTTATCATAGAAGATTAGAGTTGGAAGGGACCTCAGAAGGTCATCTAGTCCAACCCCCTGCTCAAAACAGGACCAACCTCAACTAAATCCATCCCAGCCAGGGCTTTGTCAAGCTGGGCCTTAAGAACCTCTAAGGATGGAGATTCCACCACCTCCCTAGGTAACCCATTCCAGTGCTTCACCAACCTCCTAGTGAAAAACCTTTTCCTGATATCCAGTCTAGATCTCCCCCACTGCAACTTGAGATCATTGATCCTTGTTCTGTCATCTGCCACCACTGAGACCAGCTTAGCTCTATCCTCTCTGGAACTCCCTTTCAGGTAGCTAAAGGCTGCTATCAAATCCCCCCTCAATCTTCTCTTCTGCAGACTAAACAAGCCTAGTTCCCTCAGCTCCCCTCATAAGTCATTTGCTCCAGCTCCCTTAATCATTTTTGTTGCCCTCCACTAGACTCTTTCCAATTAGTCCACATCCTTGGGGGGAGGAGGGCTCTAACTGGACACAATACTCCAAAGGTGGCCTCATCAATGCCAAATATAAGGGAGTAATCACTTCCCTTGATCTGCTGGCAATGCTCCTACTAATGCAGCCCGATATTCTATTAGCCATCTTGACAATAAAGGCACACTGCTGACTCATATTCAACTTCTTGTCCACTCTAACCCCCAGGTCCTTTTCTGCAGACCTGCGGCCTAGCCAGTCAGTCCCCAATTAGTAGTAGTGCATGGGCTTCTTCCATGCTAAGTGCAGAACTCTACACTTGTCCTTGCTGAGCCTCATCAGATTTCTTTTGGCCCAATCCTCCAATTTGTCTAGGTCACTCTGTATCCTATTCCTGCCCTCCAGGGTATCTACCACTCCCTCCAGCTTAGTGTCATCTGCAAACTTGCTTAGGGTGCAATCCACCCCATCCTCGAGATCATTAATGAAGATATTGAACAAAACCAGCCCCATCACCAACTCCTGGGGCACTCCGCTTGCTGCCAATTAGACATCGAGCCATTGATCACTACCCGTTGAGCCCAATGATCTAGCCAGCTTCTATCATCCAACCCATACTTCTTTAACTTGCTGGCAAGAATACTGTGGGAGACCATATCAAAAGCTTTGCTAAAGTCAAGATGTATCACTTTCCCCACATCCACAGAGCCAGTCATCTGATCATAAAAGGCAATCAAGTTGATCAGGCATGACTTACACTTGGTGAACCCATGATGACTGTTCCTGATCACTTTCCTCTCTTTCGAGTGCCTCAAAATGGATTCCTTGAGGAGCTGCTTATGATTTTTCTGGTGACTGGGGTGAGGCTGACTGGTCTGTAGTTCCCCAGATCCTCCTCCTTCCCTTTTTTGAAAATCATCCAGGAACTCCCCCATCACCACGAAGTTTCAAAGATAATGGTCAATGGCGCTGCAATCACATCAGCCAACTCCCTATGCACACTCAGATGCATTGCATCTGTCCCCATGGACTTGTGCATGTACAGCCTTTTAAAATAGTTCTTTCACCACTGAGGGCTGCTCGCCTCCTTCCCATTCTTTGCTGGCCAGTGCAGTAGTCTGGGAGCTGACCTTGTCTGTGAAGACAGAGGCAAAAAAAAGCATTGAGTACTTCAGATTTTTCCACATCATCTGTCACTAGGTTGCTTCCCCCATTCTGTAAAGGACTCACACTTTCCCTGACCTTCTTCTTGTTGCTAACATATCTGTAGAAACCCTTCTTGTTACCTTTCACGTCCCTCACTAGCTGCATCTCCAGTTGTGCTTTGGCCTTCCTGGTTTCACTCCTCCATGCTCGAGCAGTATTTTTATACTCCTCCCTGGTCATCTGACCAACCTTCCACTTCTTGTAAGCTTCCATTTTCTGTTTAAACTCACCGAAGACTTCTTTGTTAAGCCAAGCTGGTTGCCTGCCATATTTGCTATTCTTTCTGCACATCAGGTTGGTTTGTTCCTATTCCTTCAATAAGGTTTCTTTAAAATACAGCAGCTCTCTTGGACTCCTTCCCTCCTCATGTTGGCCTCCCAGGTGACCCTGACGGAGTCAGAGTCTGCTTTTCTGAAGTGCACAGTCCATATCCTGCTGCTCTCCTTTTTGTCAGGATCCTGAACGCTATCATCTCATGGTCACTGCTGCTTAGAAGATAATAAGTCAGATCCTCAGCTGGTGTAAATCAGCACAGCTCCATTGACTTCAGTGCTGTTCTACACCAGATGAGGAACTGGCCTTGTATCTTCGTAAGCATCAACCTGATGGAGTGCTTGGGATGCTTGATGTTATAATGAAATAATTTCAAAACAGTTAAAATTTAAAAGCCACTCTTTTAAAGCGTTAACAAACACAGACAAAGGGATTCAAGCACAAGAGCAAAGAGAGTGCTCAGGGTAGGGAATAAGAGAAGGCAATGCCTATAGGGCCAACAGTGAATAAACTGATACATGCATTTGCAATAAAAAGGTTATTTGTTTTTTTGGAGAATGGGGAGATGGTGATAGAGATGGATTTCAGGGACAAATACATGCCATACAGCAGGACTGCCTACATTAAATTCCTGACCACTTACCAGTTTAAGATGTGATGGTGGGGTCCTTAAACATTGCCTGGAGACTTGAGTGCACATTTCAACAAGCCTAGGCTCAAGTAGACAGCATCAAGTCCCTGCAATTGCAGAGGACGGCTGGACCTTGCATCTTTTTTTTGCTATCATGTTAACTGCCCTCTCTGCCTCTTGCTTGTAGGCCTGGCTGTCAGTGACCAGCTCCTCCATCTGTTGGCTCTGAGGTACAGCAACTCTTCTATGAGAATCTGTTTCTCTGATTTTGTGTGCTGCATGATCCGGCTTGAAACCATGGCAAGTAAGTCGTGCTCCTGGTTAGCTGGAGTCCTATGAGGCTCTCAGAACATTGAAAATAGAGGCTTATGCTGCAGCAACAAACATATTACAATATCCTTAGCACTACAAATTAAGGGCAGTGTAACATAATGGCACTGGCTGCCTGCCAGCATAGGGAATTAATTGTTCTTGCTGGAGATATTGTGAACCAAGGAAAGATGCCCATCTATGGGGAATAGTTTAGAAAGAAAGAACGAACCCGCTACAATGCAGGGGCTGGACTAGATCAGCCTTTTGGGGCTTGACATCAATCTACGAGACACAGGCCCAGATTCACCCATTCTTTAATGGGAGAGATCAACTGGCAGGATCACTGTGGATGCCATCCCTGAGAGACTTTGCAAGGGAACAGGTTTTCCAGCCATGGCTCCATACAAACAAGGCTCCCATCAACAAACACCGCCCAAGAAATGTGCTGATTCAGCACATTTACTAGCTGAACTGGCCCCACCCCCTATGTGTCCTGCCTTAGCAGGCTCTGGACCCTTAGTGGAGTGGCGGTTGTGTGTGACATGCGCTGCTGTCCTCTTCTCCCACCCCACTGGACTTTTCATTGCTGGAGGCATGTAGCCTAGGTTCTGTAGCCTTGCACTGGGGGAACTCATGAAATAAATTGGCCTGTAAGACTTTGACTGTCCTAGTCGGTGTCTGCCACCTCTAATCAATGTAATTCATTCTCACCTGCAACAGAACTTGGGCTGGTGGGGTTTGGAGAAGCCCGAGCTCTGTTCAGGGGAGGAGCATGTAAAACTGCATCAGAGGCAGGAGAGGATGGGGCACTCATGACCAGCAAAAGAAGCCTGTCATTAAGGTTAGAAAGAGGAGCCTTGAGTACCAGTGACAAGCCTGAACGGCAGAAATTAGAGACCTGTTCTGCTGGAGAATACGAATAGTTCCTATTGATTCCAGTCAATTGATCCCTCTCATAGGAGAGCTAGTATACTTGGTCCAAATCCCCAAAGGTATTTAGGTACCTCATGCCTATTGAGTTCAATGGGCCATAGGCATCTATATACCTTTGAAAATCAGGGACATGGAACAGTAATTGGAAACCTAGTGACAACTTGTGATGCTTTCAGGCACCATTTCAAAGCTGAATAGCAAAGTCAGCTCAGAGCTTGGGCATCTCCAATTTTAACTCCTAATGAAAAAATGTATGCAATAGAACAACAACTTTAGAAGCTTGACATTTCCAAGATGATTAAAATGTCCTTCATTGTGGATGGAATTCATTACGGCTACAGATGTATCAATTTTTACATTGGTTTAAAATAAATGGTATGATAAAAGCCTCTTGCACAGTAAGTGCTGGTATAAAGACCTTTACATTCCTTTTGAAAGGCATTGCTAAAAGTTCTACTGGTGTTTATAACAAGCACCTAAAAATGTACTCCATTCTTCACTTATCATTTTCCATGAAGTTTAATATAATACAATTTTTTCACACATTTCAAATCTGTGAACAGAGCTTCTTCAGGAGAGAATAACTGAGTCAAATGGGAATAAGAGATGATGAAAGGAAGATAAACTTTGTCCAATTAAATGGTTACTCATTCTCAAGATAACCAGAATGATGTGACCTAAACCAAAAGTAGCTTCTGCTTTCAAACCATACTTAAACAGAGATATAGAGAAGGCACTAGTGACTCATTTCTGCCTGAAGTACGAAACATTAGTGCTGCACGTTATTCCTAAAGAGATGACTAAGCCTGATCTACATTGATACCACCACATCAGGGAACCAGGTTAAAGCATGGTTGTTCCCTTAACTTACTCTGGGTGTTGCGACCTGATACACCAGGTCACAGCACCACTCGGATTTGACCCAGCTGCCTCTGTCATGATAACAGGGGGCTGGCCAGGCCAAATTTCAGTGAGCAGCACTGTGACCTTGGAGGTTACAACACCACAGCGTGGAGCCAACCCCAGCCAGCCTCCCAGAGTAGAAGCTCCCACTCTGGTATGCACAGTGTACTTACTTAGTACTTTTACATTCATGTATATTATATGTCATGGGTAATCCATGTTTAGTAAGCCATGTTTAGTAAGCCAAGAAGGATTGTTAGGAAGAGACTGGATCTGCCTAACAAAGAGGGAAGAGCATCTTTGCAGACAGGCTTCCTAAACTAGTGAGGAACTAGGTTTAAACTAGGTTTGCTGGGGAGAAGGAGACCTAAACACGGAGGTAAGTGGGGAAGCGGGATACCAGAAGGAAGCACAAGAAGGAGGTGCAACAGGGGTTGCCTCCTGATTCATGAGAAAGTAGGGCAATCCACTTGTTATCTTAGGTGGCTGTGCATGGATGCAAGAAGCCTGGGAAATAAGCAGGAGGAATGGGAAGTCCTGGGACAATCAAGGAACTATGATGTGATTGGAATAACCAACACTTGGTGGGGTAACTCACATGACTAGAGCACTGTCATGGATGGGTATAAACTGTTCAGGAAGGACAGGCAGGGAAAAAAGGAGGAGGAGTTGCACTTATGTAAAAAACAATATGACTGCTCAGAGCTCCTGTATGAAACTGGAGAAAAGTCTGTTGAGAGTCTCTGGGTTGTTAGAGGTGAGAGCAAAGAGGGTGATGTCATGGTGGGCATCTATTATAGACCACCAGATGAGGAGGATGAGGTAGATGAGAGACAACTAGTGAAAGTTTTCAGATCACAGGACCTGGTTCTCATGGGGGACTTCAATCATCCTGACATCTGCTAGGAGAGCAATACAGCAGTCCACAGACAATCCAGGAAGTTTATGGAGAGTGTTGCAGACAACATCCTGATGCAAGTGCTGGAGGAACCACCTAGGAGCTGTGCTCCTCTTGACCTGCTGCTCACAAACCAGGAAGAATTGGTAGGGGAAGTACAAGTTGGTGGCAACCTGGGCAGCAATGACCATGAGATAGTAGAATTCAGGATCCTGACAAAAGGAAGAAAGGAAAACAGCAGAATACGGACTTTGCACTTCAGAAAAGCAGATTTTCACTCCCTCAAAGAGCTGATGGGCAGGATCCTCTGGGAGGTTAATATGAGGGGGAAAGGTGTCCAAGAAAGTAGGCTGTATTTTAAAAAATCTTATTGAGGGCACAGTAACAAACCATCCCAATGTACAGAAAGAATAGCAAATATGGCAGACATTCAGCTTGGATTAACAAAGAAATCTTTGGTGAGATTAAACACAAAAAGGAAGCCTACAAGAAGGGGAAGCTGGGTCAGATGATTAGAGAGGAGTATAAAAATACTGCTTGAGCATTCAGGAATGAAATCAGGAAGGCCAAAGCACAACTGGAGTTGCAGATAACAAAGGACGTGAAGGGTAACAAGAAGTGTTTCTACAGGTATGTTAGCAACAAGACGAAGGTCAGGGAAAATGGGAGACCCTTACTGAATGGCGAAGGCAACCTAGTGACAGATGATATGGAAAAGCTGAAGTACTCAATACTTTTTTTGTCTCTGTCTTCACAGACAAGGTCAGCTCCTAGACAACTGCACTGGGCAGCACAGAATGGGGAGGAAGTGAGCAGCCCTCAGTGGTGAAAGAACAGGGTCAGGACTACTTAGAAAAGCTGGACATGCACAAGTCCATGGGTCCGGATGCAATGCATCCGAGGGTGCTGAAGGAGTTGGCTGAGGTGATTGCGGAGCCATTCGCCATTATCTGTGAAAAAACTCGTGGCAATCAGGGGAGGTCCTGGACAGTTCAAAAAAGGCAATTTGAAAAAGGCAAATATATATATATATATATATATATATATATATATATATAAATATAAAGGGAAGAAGGCAGATCCAGGGAAATACAGACCAGTCAGCCTCACCTCAGTCTTTGGAAAAATCATGGAGCAGGTCCTCAAGGAATCCATTTTGAGGCACTTGGAAGAGAGGAAGGTGATCAGGAACAGTCAATAGGAATTCACCAAGGGCAAGTTATGCCTGACCAACTTGATTGCTTTCTATGATGAGATTAGTGGCTCTGTGGATGTGGGGAAAGTGGTGAATGTGATATATCTTGACTTTAGCAAAGCTTTTGATATGGTCTTCCACAGTATTCTTGCCAGCAAGTTAAAGAAGTATGGATTTGACAAATGGACTATAGAGTGGATAGAAAGCTGACTACATCATCAGTCTCAAAGGGTAGTAATCAATATCTGTATGTCTAGTTTGCAGTCAGTATCAAGCGGAGTTCCCCAGGGGTTAGTCCTGAGGACAGTTTTGTTCAATCTCTTTATTAATGATCTGGAGAATGGAGTCGAATGCACACCCTCAGCAAGTTTTCAGATGACACTATGCTGGGGGCAGGATATAAGTCAACGGTGTCCCCTTATTGCCAATGGCATTTTGGACTCCCTTAGTAGGAGCATTGCCAGCAGATTGAAGTAAGTAATTATTCCCTTCTATTCAGCATTGGTGAGGCCACATTTGGAGTATTGTGTCCAGTTTTGGGCCCCCCCACTACAGAAAGGATTGGAGAGAGGCCAGCAAAGGGTAACGAAAATGAGTAGGGGCTTGAGCGCATGACTTATGAGGAGAGGCTGAGTGAAATAGGCTTGTTTAATCTGCAAAAGAGAAGAATGAGGGGGGATTTGATAGCACCCTTCAACTACCTGAAAGGGTGGGGGGGTTTCCGGGGAGGATGGAACTAGGCTTTTCTCAGTGATGGCAGATAATAGAACAAGAAGAAATGGTTTCAAGTTGCTGTTGGGGAGGTCTGGGTTGGATATTAGGAAAAGCTTTTTCACTAGAAGGGTGGTGAATCACTGGAATGGGTTACCTAGGGAGGTGGTGGAATCTCCATCCTTAGAGGTTTTTAAGGTGCGGCTTGACAAAGCTCTGGTTGGGATGATTTAGTTGGGGTTGGTCCTACTTTGAGCATGGGGGTGGAGTAGATGACCTCCTGGTGTCCCTTCCAACCCTAATATTCTATGATTCTATGTTCTTTTTTCACTAAAGCTATTTTCTGGATCACGGCAAGCCATCAAGGTTTACAGATGGGTCCTGCACCCAAAAAGTTTGAGAGCCACTGGACTAGATGACCTTTTGTGGTCCTTTCTAGCCTTACATTTCTATGATTCTGGATCTTCCTATCAGCCTTGAGCTTTGGGAGGTGGGTGGGTGGGTCATAAGATCTTTTGACTAGAGTTGAGCAGGGAACAAACTTGCCATAGGAAATTCCAGGATTTCAAATTTGGTTTTCATTCTGAATATGAACACAGTGGCAAATTTAAAAATAATTTCACAAAGCTTTTCAGGTGAATTGAAATATTCCATTTCAACTTTATTTTAATAGAAAAGAAAATTTCAAAACTAAAAATCAATGTTACATTTCATCCCTGTGGAAATGCTGCCCTTTGATCTTTTTTTTTTAAACAAAATTTCACCAAAAACATCATGTTCCTATGGAACAATTGGATTTTGATGAAGCAGTATTTTCCTACAGCCAAACAATTTGTTGGAAAATTTTTACCACCTTCAGTTTTGACAACTACATGAATAGAGACAGTACCTGCAGTTACTATTTGATTAGTTTGCAGGACTTAATGATCACTTGAATTGCATCAGCGAATACAGCCAGTGGATGGGTATCGGGAAAAGCTCTCTCCCCCTGCACCGTATCATGAGCTGTGTTATGTATGTTTCATACCTAGGATGCCCAGATAGCAAGTGTGAAAAATTGGCACACAGGGTGGGGAGGCAATGGGTGCCTATATAAGACATAGCCCCAAATATCAGGACTGTTCCTATAAAATTGGAATATCTGGTCTCCCTCTTCACATCTCCCTGTGAATCTTTAGGCATCAGCCAGTGTGGGAAACAGAATACTGTTACAGATGACACTGAGCTGTTCCAGAATGGGAACAACTTTGTACTTATATGTTACACGTTCTGCCTACCTCCTACTTAAGTGAAGCTGTCTTTGTTCTCCCCAGGTGTATTTCGTAATTTAGCAAAGGATGGAAAGATTTGCTTCACTGCAACAGAGGTGAGGAGCGTTCATTGCATTTGTGCCTTTTGTTGCCTTTGTGGATTCTTGTTTTCCTCCTCAGATTGAAAGTGGAATCATTACTAGTGTCTTCTTCTCTGAATCATTTCAAAAAGTTAGCACAAAGGGTGTGGTAACATCTTACATATGGTACATTAAGGGTGAAATCCAGACACCATCAAAGTCAATGGCAAAACTCCCCTTGACTTCAATGACTTAAAAACTCCCATTGACTTCAAAAACTCTCACTGACGTCAAGTCAACTCCCATTGGCTTCACCCTAAGCATGTGTCTTATAATGCGGTCTTAGATGTGGCTGCAGCATGTAGACATGCATGAGCTAGCTTTGATCTAGCTAGTTTGGGTACCAATAATAATAATGAAGTTACAGCAGCATGGGCTAGCCACCTTAGTGCATACTTGGGCCCTGGGCACGCTAGTATAGCCCATGGTAAAGTCCATGTGGCCATGGCTTCATTACAATTGGTACCTGAGCTAGCTATATGTACATTCTGCAATCAGACGAGTGATTGTGATGCTGACATATCCTACATTAAAGCATACACAAGATTAAGTGGCAACTTCCTTCTTTCTGACAACCCTGATTCCTGTAGTAGAAACAACATAGCTCCATTTAAATGAATGGAGCTATGCAGATGTACATCAGCTGAGGATCTGGCCCTATGTATATAGTGTTTTCCCCTCTCACGGACACTATTCTTTCACTGATGTAAATCCAGTGGAGTTACATGGAGTTTCCAATGCAGTAAAGGCACACCCTCTTTTCTCAATGTTCATTTGTCATCTTAGGAGTGTGCCAGTGACTCGGTTTAAAGAAAGAAACAGAGGACAAATGGGAGGGGTAGTTAACCAAAGTGGGCTGTACTAAACTTATCTTAAAAATACTGTCATATTTTACAGTAATAATGCAGAACACTGCGTCTACCCAGCCCCTTTGGAACTATTACTGTAGAATGCTGTAGTATTTTTCTTTTATGAAGTTGCCCAAATCCTATTTGGACTGTCCCCTAAATTCAACCTGTACCTGATTTGGGTAGCTCAATAGCATGGCTCTTAGTCATTTGTACTGTGCAAGGAACTAATAAGAGTGCCTCAACATGAGTTCATAGCTTCCATCATCATCATGAATCTTGGGGACCATCATTGTATGGTCCACAAGATGATCGCATGTTAGAGACTATCTACCCTCCCATTAACAATCATACAAACCACCTCCTCTTCCACTTGCCATTCTTGACAACAAAAAGTAACATTAGGAAAGTGTGTAGTGAAATTTAACAGGTGGAAACAAGGGACATGCACCAGCATTTTGTGGCCAGCCTCCTCCCAAATGGACCATGACACAAGAATTGCTGTGCTCCAGTATTTAATTGCTAAGTTATTATTCATCTCCTTCTTAGATTTACTATAACTATCTAAATGCATTTTCTTCATTCTCCCAGTGGATGATTCTTACCATGTACTGCTAAGTTGGCGAAATGGCTCTATATTGCTGGTAAGGCATCACGTCAATATTGTACAAACACAGAGGAGAAAAGTTCCTAGTGTGCCGTGACATGTCTGTCAAACAACTATACCCAACTGCAGTGGTAGACCCAGGCAATAAATAAAAGAGATGAAACAGAAGCCGTCTGGACTAATGCTCACAGAAAAGAGACTAGGAAGAACTAGAAGGCTCCTGGGTTCTTGTTGCAACTGAGCCAGTGACTCATTGTATGACCATTGGCAAAGTCACTTGATTTCCTTATCAACCCAGATGGGAAGTTGAATTAAAAAATAAAAGCAGGAACTTTGTTGCAACCCAGAGGCTGCATCTGATATGAGCCTTCTTAGGGGAAAGGAATTATAACAAAAAAAACAAAAACCCCAAACCCCAACACCCCGCACCCCACACACACACAAACCTGGTGATATTTAAAAAGAAGCTGTGATGGAATTCCTTCTCTCTCTCTCTCTCTCTCTCGCTCACTGGAGGCAGTTATACACACAGTGTACGTAGAAGCAAACATAGAAAAGGCAAGAGGTTAATACATAAAGGGACTTAGCACAGAGAACTATGTCTGACATGGGCCTTAGCTTACCCTACTGTGTTCAGGGTGCAGGATTTATCCTGACTTTTCCCTGTGGAGTTGTGCTTTGTCCTACAGGCTAGGGACCTGATGCTGCATAGTACTGAACATCTCTCAGGAAGAGCCAAAAGCTTTCAGCTCACATTGCAGTCAATGGGAATTGAGGGTACACAGCACCTTGCAGCAATAGGACCTTGGGTTGCACCAGATTAAAGGCCACACTGTCAAAAAACATCTAAGCGTCCCACAGTGGGACAAATCTTTTGTCCAGTATCCTCTACAAGTAGCCACATGGAACTGCTGCTTCGAAGGTTCCTGATCACAGCCAGCCCCACCCCGCAGCAGCTCCCCTGGTAGAGTGGAAGATGGAAAATCCATGTGTCAGTGAATACTTAGCTATTGCCTCTCCATCAGTCAGCCCATGCCACATCCTCTCATTTCCCCTGCATAGGGAACGTGCATAGAGCAGGGCTCTGTGCTCCTTGTTGAGTAGCAGAACCACACTACTTCCCCACAATCACAGAAGGGGTTGGATTTGTTCCAAGCTGACCGATACTGTTAGTTTTGCATGCACAAACCCTATGTTGTCACATTCAAGTGGGTATTTCTGTACAAAATTAACCCAAATTTGTATGTATATAGTGTGTATTTGCATGCAATTGCCTGTTCGAAAAACTGGCTTTTCATTAGCCCTTTGATGAAGTGTGGTGTCCTGTTGCAATGAAGCTGCATTGTAGTGATGGTGAGAGGATGGTGTTTGCATTACAGCTTCAGTAAATTGCATCATAATATATCATCATGTAAATATCACACCATTATAATATGAGGGCCTTGCCCTCAGGGAATAAAGTTGGTTGAATTATCCATTAAAAATTATATTACAATTTTACTCTTTTTTATTCATGAATCATTCATCAGTTGATGAACTAATTCCAACTTCTGCAAATATATCATTAATTATAATTTTCACCTAATAATATGATGAATAAAATGCAGCCTATGGGGTGCTCATGAACTGTTTACTTTAGTGACTCTAGTCCTTAGCTGTAGCATATGACTGGTCACTTAGGCCACACACAATTGATTCTGATCCCCACTTAGAGTGAAACTTTTAAAGCCCCAGTGGCTAACCAATAGTGAACAAAGGCTGAGGGATAAGGCACTATGTGCTGGCATTCATGGAAGTGTGGGATTTGTGAACATTTTCTCAAAGCCCTGCTTGTTATCCCACTCCTTGTGACCAACATATAGCCAACTGATCTGAGTACTCTGAGTTGTGAAAATCTTCATGAATGATTATTTGTATTATGATTACATCCTGAAGCCCCAGTCATGAGTAGGACCCTACTCTGTTTAGTGCTGTACAAATTAATCTGATTTCAGGTTGGGGAGGATGGCCTGTATTTAGCCACCTATGCAGAAGACAGAGTTTAGAAAGAGACATCCTATTCCTGGCCCTGGGAGAAGAGAAGGTACTTAGGTACTGAACTCCCACTGAAATCAACAGATGAATCTTGGCGTCTGTTCCTGTGCACTTGCTTTCTCAGCAGGCCTTGCAATGATCTATGAAGGGGAGACAGAAATAGTACATGACTATTTTTTTTAATTGTTTTTTTAATATGGTTAAGAAATTGCCCTTTGGCTGCCTATGTCCTCTAAGAGTTCCTTCCTCCCCAGTCTATGCAGCTTATATGCTTCTTGATGTATTGCTGTCCAAAGCACCTTTCATGTAAGAATTATCAATGTGGCTTTCAACAATCCAAGCAGCACTTATTGATGAGCCAGGCTTTCTTGGAACAATAACACACAGCTAAAAGTATTCATGTTTGTTCCTTAAACAAACTGGATTTCATCTGAAGAAGCAGGGAAAGGAATACAAAAAGATGCTCAATGAAGAAGATAGTAAAGCATTGGGAAGAACATATTTGCTCCCATTTCATCCATGGATAAGCAATGTATGGAAGTATTGCCTGCAAGCTGTCTCCCATCCTCATGAATAATAGTGTTCCTGATCAGCCTCACAACCTGGTGTAAATCAGGTTATTGTAAAACAATTGTAAATGACAATAGAATCAGGCCTTATATTTTTAAAGAGAGCTCCTGTTTAATTCAATGGAAAATGTTTGTGTAAGCAGAATTTTTCTGTTTTTTTTTTTTTAAGTCCCATTTCCAAATGCCAGAACTGACCTGTGAGGAAATGACTCACATATGTGAAATAAAACCAGGCCTTTTTAAAAAAAATTAGTTTCTTTAAGTATGTGTAACTGTCTAAATTGATCAAAATGAGGACGTATTGTTACCAAAACAAAAAGGCAGGTTGGAGCTTGTCAATAACATTGATCCCTATTCCAGGACAAATGTAGTCATAACTGGTGGCAGACCTATCGCTTAGAACTTCTAAAAGCTAATCTGGGCAACGTATTAGGAAATTGATGATAGGGAACAATCTTGCTTGGCAGGAAGACAGACTAGATAGTCCAACAGAGCTTTTTCCAATTACTGGCTGCATCAGATGTGCATCATCTGCATTGCAATGTGCATCAGATTGAAAAGGAACAAGATTATTTGAAGGCCATGTTCTCTCTTTGTCCTGACATCTTAAAATATGGGAATTGGATCTTCTTCAAAGGTTACAAAACAAGCATTGACATTCCCTAGCCCAGGCATGAAATCTGCGCATCTGCTCTTATCATGATGATTTAAAAAATTAACAAACTAATGCTATTTTACTCTATCACTTTAAACAAAACAAAGAACAAAACAAAACAAAAAATCTCACCCCGGCAAGCTTTATTTGCGTACTGCCAAAAAGGATGCAAATATTGGCTTATGAAGGCTATTCAGTGTTGTCATGGCAATTTCACTCTCAGTACTTCAACACACCCTTCAAAACAAAATTCCTCCAGACTTTCTGTATGCAAGCAATGGATTTACCCATTTGGCAGCATAACATTCCATGCTGGAGCAGCAAATATGTTATACAGTAATTCCAAAGTATGTCTCATATGGAGCATTCAGTAAGATACAGGGTTATATTTCTAGAGCCTACAACCAAAGCATTAGTTAGACAGGCAGTCTCTCTGATCTCAAATGTCAAAAAACAAACAAAAAAGGTTCATGATGATGTAAAACTGTTCCATTTCAGTCGTTTTCTAAGCAGACCAGTTCTTCACTTTTCAAATTGTGACTAAGCTAACCCAACCAAAATTGGCAATAGAAATTAATCCACCAAACTGAAAATCAAAACCAAAAAAATGGTAAATGTAAAACCACACACTACCCCCCCCCTCCCACAAAAAATATGTGTAATTAATACTAATGCAATTTGGAGAAAAATAAAGATGTTTTTGCAAACAAAAGTTGTTTTAGTAAATTCATTTTAGCGAAATTGCTAAGCTTTGTTTTCTCCAGGAATGCAAAACTATATAGAAATTTTGACACTCCAATATGTTTTCCCCATCTGTGTAATCAAGGTTTGGGGTTTTTTTTAAAGTCAATTATTCCGATAAGGGTCTTTTTACGTGACCTAATCACTTCTGCAAAAGCAATTGAGCTATCAGTTTTCATTGTCAGTGCACCAAGCGTGTGTAGTATGCTGTTTAATTTTTTACAAATCAATCTTTTTACTTTTATACCATTCCATGTAAGTCCATTGGTACAGAAGGCAATGCTACATTTAATGAAAGCCTTCCCTCTAATAACTTAGCTCAAAACTCAGCAGTCTATGGCAAGTCTACTTAAAAAGGAAATAAACAGAAAGTTCCATTATAAAACTGCATTTAAGTACTGAAATAGAGATCTGGGATTTAGACATAACACTTCCATTAAATGTTTCCTCTACATTTTAAGGGCCAGATTTCAAGGCATTTAGGAACCTAAAGATGCAGACAGACACATAAATGTGCTAAAGCACTTAGGCTCCTAGGGACAGAGCCACAAAGGGATTCAGGATCCCAAAGCCCAGATTTAGGCACCACTGTGGGCCACAAAACCACTGTGCTGCCTAATCCTGTAGAGGCCTAAATTTACTCAGGTGCCTAGGAAACTTTTACTGCAAATATTTAGGCACTTAAGTATCTGCCTTTGCTATGTGCACTCAGGCACATAGCTAGTGAGAACTCTAAAAACTGGGTTAAAAGGATGAGAACCTCCTTCGCTGCCCCTTCAGGAGCGTGTGCATGGAATGAGGCAGGCACCTAACTCATTCTCTCAAGAAATAGGTTATGCACCTAAGCCGTATGATGCTAGAGAGGGGTTCTTGGCTATAGATTGCAAGCAAAGGCAGGCACATTTTGGCAGCTCAGCCTTAGCTGCCTAACTCTGTCAAAGGGGTTGGCTTATGACACACCTACCCTCTAATTGTCATCTCGCATTGGCTAGCTTATGTGGGGAACCACCTAGAATGTTGGCTTTTGTGGATCCCGCTCTTACACACCTGCGGCAAAGTGGAGATGCTCCTAATGTTTTCTTTGAGTGTTGTGTGCGTGCTTCAGTTTCCCCCCTATGTTATTCATGTATTTCAGTGATGGGACCTGGGTGTGTGATCATTGCAGAGACCATTAGAGGGCAGAAGGGCCTTCCCCTGCTGCATGTATGCAGACAATGGCCAGATACCCATTGGCAGCTGGTGAACCCCCCCGTTAGGTGAGGCTAGCCCCTTATGCCTGAGGCCATACCCCTTCCGCCCCTGAGCTGAACCCCCTACCACAGCTGGTGGGGAGGATGAACCCCTTCCAACCAGCCTGAGCTGCCAGCTCCCCAGCTCCAGCCAACCGGGGCCCTGGACGGGCATGGCCGCAGCCGCTCCAACTCCCAGTCGATGGGTGGCCCCAGAAGCAGACGACTTAGGTGGTCCTGAGTCCCAGCCACACGTGGCCCCAAAGCACCAGCTGGGGGTGGCCCCAGCCGCCCCAGAGCACTAGCCTCCCCACGTCTCTGCTAGGCGGCGGGATGTCCCAGTTCCGCCTGGCCCCGCCTCCCCGATTTCTGGCCAGGCCACACATGGCCCCAGTGCTGGGCAGCCATGGCCCCAGCTGCCCCTAAGTACCAGCAACCCTGAGTTCCGGCCAGCTGACCCCAGCAGTGGGTGGGGCCATGCAGCTGCCCCAAGTCCCAGCTGCACTTGGCCCCAGCGCTGGGTGGCCGCTGCCGCCCCAAGTCCCATCCCCACCCACTTCGGGAGAGGCTGAACTGCATTGCTACTGCAGCACACGCCAGCCTGGTGGATGCAGCAGCAGGGGGCAAGGCCCCAGGGCAGAGCATGGGTGGGGCCACGCCTGGCTATTTGGGAAGGCTAAGCCTTCCCCCGCCTATTATACTGACCTGGGTCAAACCAGCTGCAACAGCTTGTAACATCTTGCCCAGGAAAGAGGCAAAGGACTGGGGAGGGGCGAGAGAGGGGGGTCTGTGTGGCGGCTGGGAGGAAGGACAGTCCCCCATGAGGGGTCAGGCGTATAGGACCCGAGATGGTCACTGCTGTAACTTCTAATTAATCTATAACAAAGTCTTTCTGCGCTGTGATCCTGGGAACTAATAAACCCTTCTGACTTCTATGGTGGCTGTGAATCACTTCTGACTTCAAGGCAGGGTGCATCGTCCCTTTGGAGGTGTGGAAGAGCTCTCAAGGGGAATCCACAGGGGGAGCGCAGGCAGAGCAGCGGTGCTGAAACTTCCAAGGCCAGATTCAGAAGGCGGTTGCACTAGTGTGTGGAGACCCGGGAGGGTGAGGGGGGAAGATGCTGAGCACTAGAGTCCTGACTGGCTACATCCTGAGTGGTTCCAGAGCTCTGTTCCTGGGGGATTCCGGCACAGGACCACGCTCTGCACATTCATTGTCTGGATAGCCTAGGTGCCTAACATTTGTGGATCCTATTGTTGTTCCAGTGATTTTCAAGGTTCCTAACAGTTAAGCATTTCAATGCCTCAGTCCCCTTGTGGATCAAGGTCTTAAGACCCATTGAAATTGGCCTCTGCTGAGCATACGCTCAAGAGTGACAATCAGTGCCAGTTGTTCTGGTGGAGGGATTATAAAACTAGGAGATAGGTGGTATAACTCCATACACATAGCCACTGAATAGCCTCACAGGTAGTATTGATTTTTGGTCACTACTCAGTCTGAGGTTGGCCAGATTCAACCTGGTACCTAAGGCTCCAATCCTGCAAAGCGTTAAGCAAGTCGGCACTGAAATCAATGAGTCTACAGAGTTACACACAGCCTTAAACCTTTGCAGGATGGGGGGGGGTCTTAAAAATGCAGCTGAAGTCCCTTGCTTGTGTGGGTCTGAGGCTGCACACTAATATTGCTCAGTGGAAGAAGCTAGTAACTCATTACTGTCAGGCTGAGCATGGCTGCCCGTCTGAAGCTTTAAAAGAATTGGTATTCCACTTGAGTTATACTTCCAGCACAGCTAATTAAGGAGGAATCCATTATTGTGACAGCTTTGTTGATTAACTATCCCAAAAGCAGAGTCAAAGGTGTTTGAAAAAATAGGTCAATAATGAGAACAAGAGGTTGGCCACAATACAGCAATGATTATGTTTTCAAGAACAAACAGAGGCATGATATCATTTTCACATACAGGTTGCCATTAAAGTCAACAGTTAACAGAAACAACAACTTCCCCGTTTGTTTAGAATGAGGTATCTCCGGTACCAGTATGGGGATATCTTTTGTCCATTGCTGATTTTGTAATGTTTACACTCATTCCACCAGTATTAGCATTCTCCTGTGATTTTAATCACAAACTGCATGATATTTAGGGAGTTTTGGAAAGCCCATCTCCTAGTTCATGTAGATATGTGGTAGCCTCAGCTTTCAGTTTATAATGAAAGTTTCTAACCCTCAGAGTTGGAGAGAAAAGTTTGAAAACATGACCCTTAAAGGATCCACTATCAGAAATCAAATATAAAGCAAATCATAGAATATTAGGGTTCGAAGGGACCTCAGGAGGTCATCTAGTCCAACCCCCTGCTCAAAGTAGGACAACCCCAACTAAATCATCCCAACCAGAGCTTTGGCAAGCTGCACCTTAAAAAGCTCTAAGGATGGAGATTCCATCACCTCCCTAGGTAACCCATTCCAGTACTTCACCACCCTCCTAGTGAAAAAGCTTTTCCTAATATCCAACTAGCCCTCCCCCACTGCAACTTGACACCATTGCTCCTTGTCCTGTCATCGGCCACCACTGAGAACAGCCTAGGTTCATCCTCCCTGGAATCCACTTTCAGGTAGTTGAAGGCTGCTGGCAAATGCTCTCTCATTCTTCTCTTCTGCATTCTTCTTTTCTAAACAAGCCTAGTCCCCTCAGCCTCTCCTCACAAGGCATGTGCTTCAGCCCCCTAATAATTTTTGTTGCCCGCCACTGAACTCTTTCCAATTTGTCCACCTCCTTTCTGTAGTGGGGGATCCACTAACTGGACACACTACCCCAAATGTGGTCTCATCAGTGCTGAATAGAGGGGAATAATCACGTTCCTCAGTCTGCTGGAGTGGATGGTTAACACAGCAAAGCAGGGTTACGTTGGGGTCCACGAGTGAGGAACTGGAGTGACACAGCTACACGCCAGTCTGGATTGCAAGGGGGGAAGGGGAGGGGAAACGTCACAGCCTTCTTGGCAATAAGGGCACACTGTTGACACATATCCAGCTTCTTGTCCATTCTAACCCCCCAGGTCCTTTTCTGTAGAACTGCTGCCTCGCCAGTCAGTCCCCAGTCTGTAGCAGTGCATGGGATTCTTCTGTCCTAGGTGAAAGGCTCTGCAGTTGTCCTTGTTGACCCTCAAACAGATGGCTTTTGGCCCACTCCTCCAATTTGTCTAGGTCAATCTGTAGCCTATCCCTTATCCCTCCCCCTTGCTTAGTGTCATCTGCAAACTTGCTGAGGGTGCAATCTACCCCATCCTCCAGATCATTAATGAAGATGCTGAACAAAACTGGCTCTAGGACTGACCCCTGGGGCACTCCGCTTGTGACCGGCTGCCAGCTAGACGTGGAACCATTGATCACTACCCATTCAGCCCGATGATCTAGCCAGCTCTCTATCCATCTTATAGTCCATTCATCCAACCCATACTTCTTTTGTCTGTAACAGCTCATCATTTTACAGCCAGTCTCAAGTTTGTTTGTTTTTATTGCTTGGAGCTGGTGATACTGGATTCTGTAGTGATAGACATGGTATAAATACATAGAGAAAATTAGACAGCAATTTACAACTGCAGCATTGCAAGAGACTATCTGAGGTAATGGGGCAATGTCTGTTTTCACCCACTAATATGCAAGAGCATCATCTCAGGAAACTATTTCAGCGACATCTAGTTTGAACCCCAAAGTCCTTAACCATCCCAGTCTCAGGGCCATTGCTAGACGCTAGACCGCTGTTACTCAGTGTGGGCAGACAAGTGCCATTAAAGGCTCCCTCTCTCTCCCTCTCTCTCTCCCCCCTCCCCCCCACAGAGAGAGAGAGAGAGAGAGAGAGAGAGAGAGAGACTTGGCCAGTGAGAAGGGTAGCTGATCTTATGAACCACACGAATGCATCAGCTACTGGCTGCCATTGCTACTCTCAGTGATGTAGTGAAGTGTCCTTAAAGGGACAGCCCCCCTTAAACTGTGGGGAGGGCAATTGAGCAAGAGTAACCCCCTAAAAGTGAGGTACAGCCAGCATACACTAATATATAGTCTAAATTTAGTGCCAAGCCTAAAGCACCCTACCCAAGCACCACAATTACCAATTTATACCAACTGGTAGGGCTATAATGGGTATTCCTTTTCAGGCCCTGAGGACAGCACATTGAAGAGGAAAAGAAAGGTACAGTAGATGCTCCTTAGTAGCAATGTCCTATTGGATATTAGTAGATGCCCTTTTGTCCAGTAGTAGATGCCCTTTTGCTATATTGCTCCTAAGCAGCTGTTGCTGTTATGGGGAGTGTCATCTGACCAAAGGTGTATGAAGAGTTCAGGGTATTTCAGAAGGGTGGGGGGAGAGCCATGTTGTGGGGAGAGTTGGGGTGGGAGAACCCCAAGTTTGGGGAAAATGGGGCAGGGGAATCCTGGGTTTGTCAAGGGAACCCCCAATCAGCAAAACAGGGAGCAAGCTCCGGTGCCGGGGACAGGCTGAGGCTGCTCCTGCTCGCAGCTTCATGCTCTGGATGGATGGCTGGGAAGCGTGCCGTGTGCAGCCTGCAATGGCAAGGGGGTGGCTCCTAGCATGGCCAGTGGGATGGGAGGGGGAAAGCAGACAGGTCAGGGTCCTGGGGGGGGGGGTCCCCTGACCCTCTACTGCAAAATAGCACACCCACACCACTGGGAACCAAAACGGAGGGGACAGCTCAGTGTTTGGTGGTACCCCCGATACTCCCCACTGCAAAATAGCAAACCGCCACCCCAACCAACTGCAAGCTAGACAGCTGCACCTCTGCTGCCTCCCCAACTTTCCCCCGTGGAAAAATCCCTCTCTTCCAGATCCTGCCTCTTACCCATGGTCTCCACACTGGCTCTGTCAGGCAGGGCAAGTAGATGTGGCTTTCTGCCCTGGAGCTGCGCTGAAGGCCCAGGGTTGGGAGGGGAGTGGAAGGATGCAGTTTATAGGGGCAACGGCCCTGGCTGTGATGTCACAACATCACAAATGTTGCTCTTATGTGTTGGCTATATTGCTGTTAGCCAGTGGACAATTTATGGTAGGGAAAGTGATCCCAGGGGAAATGTTGCTCTGCTCTTACGAGGTGTCGCTGCAAACCAGCATCTACTGTATCAGACTTTTCTAAGCAAATTTAACACTGTCCTCTGCCCAAACTGCCATCACCTGTCACTGAGGGACTTTCCAGCCCTCCCGGCTGTCTGCCACTCCCTCCTTCACCTAACTGCAGTGTTCACCTTCACCCGCGTTTCAGATATTATTTCAGTTATGGTGCCAGTGTAAACCTAATTAGGTTACACAGCTCAGCTGTTATTTGTGGAACGTGAGTGACACCTAGGGGCTGTTTAGACTAATCACAGCTGCTGTCTTGATCCATGTATTTCAAAGTGGAAGCCTTTCAGAAGGTTTTCTCTGATCTTTAAACCTATGAACAGTTGTGACCTAGAAAGCCTATTAAATCAGGTGCAGAAACATACTACTGTTACCTACATGAGGACAGGTTAACTGCAGTAGACAAAGTACTCCTCCCATCCAGAGACCTTGCAATATCAGAAGGGCTAATTACATTAATTACAATGTTGTTCTCACCCCAGACAACTACAGAGGTACCTGTGTTAGGAATAATATGAGTAAACACTTTCATAGCATCTTAAGGAAATGAACAGTACAAACTTTGATCAGGAACAAGGACATTTCAGAGTAACCAACTCAGATTCATAGAATCATGGAATCACAGAAGATTAGGTTTGGAAGAGACCTCAGGAGCTCATCTACTCCAACCTCCTGCTCCAAGTGGTACCAACCCCAACTAAATCATCCCAGCCAGGCTTTGACAAGCCACACCTTAAAAAGCTCTAAGGATGGAGATTCCACCACCTCCCTAGGTAACCCATTCCAGTGCTTCACCACCCTCCTAGTGAAAAAGCTTTTCCTAATATCCAACTAGTCCTCCCCCACTGCAACTTGAGACCATTGCTCCTTGTTCTGTCATTTGCCACCACTGAGAACAGCATAGCTCCATCCTTTTTGGAATCCCTGTTAGGGCCCCCTCCCTCAGTTCTTGGTTCGCTGACAGAAGCAGAAGTCCAGAGTCCAGCAGCAGGCAATACTATGGGTTTATTGGGTTAATCAAGGAAGAATCCCAGTTCTTCACACCAATAATTTTCCTTCTTCCCACCTTTCTTCCTGTTTGACCTCAGTTTTTAGAGACTATCATTTTCTTAAAAATATTAGAAGATAATTCTTTAACTAATCCTAACATATTGAAACATAATTCTTTAACTGCTCATACCCCATCACCTTAACTGATTACAATTAGTTATGGGACAGACGGAAACAACCAAAGAATCAGACAGAAATGATCAGAACAGTGAGTACCATAATGGCAAAACAATACAAAGTGTAGATTCTACAACCACAGCTGTTGACAAGTGTTTAAAACAAGACAGACTGCTATCAAACAAAGTTTCCTGTAACTTGTCCAGGATCTTTCCTTTAGCTGGAGGTGTTAGACTGGATCACCTTTTTAAAAGCTTGGCATTGGCTTATTTTAATATAATTTGTTTGGAATGTGTGGGTTTGACTGCACACTTCTCAGTCTATGTAGAACAGTTCCAGAGGGGTAGCCGTGTTAGTCTGTATACAGCAAAAACAATGAGAGTTCTGTTGCACTTTAAAGACTCAGTCAATGGCTACCTCTGCTACTTGTTGTTCTTTAGCCAAAGTACAAGGCCTCAGTGAGAGAAGGCCCATAGACAAGCAGCCCGTGATTTTGATTCTTTGTTTCTGTACCCTGTGGTATAGCCACACTCTCCTTTGGCAGCAAGTCCTGTGGTAACTCTGCCCCAACCTGGACAAGTCTTTTGTCATTTCCCCTCAGCACCTCTTTAGTGGAGCATTTGGGGTACCAGACTTATTTTGGGCCTGAGGGTTGCCCTTCAACCCCACAGGAGGGCAGATAGTTCCAGTCCATGGATATTCCAGAGTCCTAGGAGGTACCTTTCTATGGCTCCTGCACAGGGCTGTAGAGGTGGTGGTAAAGCCCTGGAGGATCCTTCCTGCAGGCTGGGGCTAGGGTTTTTCCTTCTCTGGCCACAGAGAGGCACTTTCTCCTAGTCTGGGGGCATCTCTCCTCCTCTCACCACAACCACCACCATCTCCTCCCCCCCTTTAGGTAAGGCAGGGCTTATGGAGAGCTGGACCCTTAATTGTAGAGACCCTTAATTGGGTCCAGGTGTCTCTAACTGACCTGCAGTAAAACAAGGTTACTTACCAGTAACTGTTGTTCTTCGAGATGTGTTGCTCATATCCATTCCAATGTAGGTGTGTGCGCGCCCCGTGCACAGATTCCCGGAACTTTTTTCCCTAGCAAGCCCCGCAGGGCCAGCTCAGGCGCCCCCTGGAGTGCCGCGCTCATGTCGCGGTATAAAGGGCGCTGCTGGCTCCGCGGGTCCCCAGTCCCTTCTTTCTGCCAACTCCGACAGCGGGGACGGGGGGTGGGTTTGGAATGGATATGAGCAACACATCTCGAAGAACAACAGTTACTGGTAAGTAACCTTGTTTTCTCTCTTCGAGTGATTGCTCATATGCATTCCAATGTAGGTGATTGCGTAGCCGTACCTTGGAGGAGGGTAGGAGTTATCGGTGACCTGCTCTAGACAGCACGGCTCTGCCGAACACTGCGTCTTCCCTTGCTTGTTCCACGATGGCGTAATGCGACATGAACGTATGGACTGACGACCAGGTCGCTGCCCTGCAGATGTCCTGCAGGGGAACCCTCTCTAGAAAGGCTGCGGAAGAGGCCTGGGCCCTAGTGGAGTGTGCTCTCACCGGCCCTGGGAGGGGTACTCCTGCCTGCTCATAGCATGCTTTAATGCAGGCAGTAATCCACTTGGAGATGCGCTGGGTGGAGACAGGCAAGCCCTTCATCCTATCCGCCACAGCCACGAAGAGCTGTGTCGACTTCCGGAAAGGCTTGGTCCTCTCGAGATAGAAGGCCAAGGCTCGCCTGACGTCCAGCGAATGTCCCCTCCTTTCCTCCTCCGACCTATGGGGTTTGGGAAAGAACACAGGAAGGAAAATGTCCTGGTTACAGTGGAACTGAGACACCACCTTAGGCATAAAAGCCGGGTGAGGCCTCAGCCGGACCTTATCCTTATAAAAAACCGTGTAGGGGGGCTCCGAGGTTAACGCCCTCAGTTCGGAGACCCTTCTGGCCGAGGTGATAGCCACTAGGAAGGCCACCTTCCATGACAAGAGTAGAAGGGAGCATGTAGCCAAGGGCTCGAATGGGTGACCCATCAGCCCGTTGAGGACCAAGTTGAGGTCCCAGGGTGGCACCGGGTCCCGCACCTGAGGGAAAGTCCTCTCCACCCCCTTAAGGAACCTCACCGACATAGGGTGAGAAAACAGGGAGCGGCCCTCCATGGGTTGGTGGAAGGCCGAGATGGCTGCCAGGTGGACCTTGAGGGAGGCCAAAGCCAGGCCCTGCAGTTTAAGCTGCAGTAAGTACTCCAGGATGGCCTGAATAGGGGAGATGCTAGGGTGTAACCCTCTCGCTTCTGCCCACCCCGAAAACCTCCGCCACTTAGCTTTGTATGTTACTTGCGTGGACGGCTTCCTGCTGCCCAGGAGGACCTGTTGAACCTGCATGGAACAGGCTCTCTCTCCCTCCGTCAGCCACAAAGTCTCCAGGCGGTAAGGTGGAGGGAGGTCAGGTCGGGGTGCAACAATCTCCCATGGTCCTGGGAGATCAGGTCGCACCGTCTGGGTAGCGGAATCGGTTCGGTGATGGAGAGGTCGAGCAGCATGCTGTACCAATGCTGCCTCGGCCACGCTGGAGCAATCAGGATAACGTCCGCCCTGTCCCTCTTGATTTTTAGGAGGACTTGGGGCAGGAGCGGGACAGGGGGAAAAGCATACATTAACTCCCCTGTCCAGGGAACCAAAAAGGCATCGGACAGAGAGCCCGGCTCGCGACCCCTGAGCGAGCAAAACCTCGGGCATTTCCTGTTCTCCGCTGTAGCGAACAGGTCCAGACGGGGAGAACCCCACCGTTGGAAAAGGGAAGCCACTATGTCCTGGTGTAAGGACCATTCGTGGCGGGGAGAAAAAATTCTGCTGAGGCACTCCGCCTCGCTGTTTCGTACCCCCGGGAGGTGAGAGGCAGATAAATGAAACCCGTGTCTCACCGCGAAGTCCCAGAGGTGAATGGCTTCCTGGCAAAGTGCCGAGGAGCGTGCCCCCCCCGCCTGTTCATGTAGAACATGGCTGCCGTATTGTCCGTAAGGACTTGGACCACTCTGCCCCTGAGGAAGGGGAGGAAGGCCCTGCAGGCCAACCGGACCGCTCTGAGCTCGCGCACATTGATGTGCAGAGCTCTCTCCTCCAGAGACCAAAGCCCTTGGGTGCCCTGATCGTGAGAAATGTGGGCTCCCCATCCCCGATCGGATGCGTCTGTGATGAGCGTCACAGATGGGGTGAACTCTCTGAAGGGGACGCCCATCATCACTTCCCTGGGGTCCCTCCACCAATCGAGGGACGACAGCACCTGTGGGGGAACCAGGACCACTCTAGTTAGAGAATGCCTGTGTGGTACATACACCGAATTCAACCACGCCTGGAGAGGTCTAAGCCTCAATCGGGCCAGTCTCACTACATATGTAGAAGCCGCCATATGTCCCAACAGCTGCAGGCAGTGCCTGGCTGTCGTCATGGGGGACAAGTGGAGATCCGATATTATGGCTGCCATCGCCTCAAATCTTGCTTGAGGCAGGAAGGCTCTGGCTTGTACTGCATCTAACCTGGCTCCAATAAACTCAATACATTGAACCGGAGTGAGTGTGGACTTTTGCTCATTGATAATCAGCCCCAGTCTAGCACACAAGTCGCGTGTGAGGAACAGACTATGTCTCACATGGGCACTCGACCTCCCCCTGATTAACCAGTCATCCAGGTAAGGGAAGATTTGAACACCTTTACGGCGCAGGTGGGCTACTACCACAGCCATGCACTTAGTAAAAACCCTTGGTGCTGAGGAGAGCCCAAAGGGTAGGGACCGAAACTGATAATGGTGTCCCGCTACCACAAACCTCAAAAACTGCCTATGGGCCGGTAATATCGAGATGTTAAAGTATGCATCCTTCAAGTCCAGGGCGGCATACCAATCCCCTGGGTCAAGGACCGGAATGATTGTGGCGAGAGAGACCATACGAAACTTAACTCGCCTAATATATCTATTTAGGCCACGGAGGTCCAGAATGGGCCTAAGGCCTCCCTTCGCCTTGGGGATTAAGAAATACTTAGAATAAAAGCCCCTGCCCTCTTCGGCCAGTGGGACTTCCTCCACTGCCCCCAACGTGAGGAGCGACCCAATCTCCTGCACCAGGAGCTGAACCGAGGCCGGATCCCCAATGGGGGACAGCCTTGGGGGGTGTTGGGAGGGGAGGTTGTAAGCTGGAGGGCGTACCCTTTAGCAATCACCTCCAGGACCCAGCGGTCCGTAGTGATGGCTTCCCATTCTGAAAGAAAAGGGCGAAGCCTGTCCCCAAACGGCCGACCAGGATCCCGGAGAGAAGGAAGAGTACTACCCTCCTGCTCTGGGTCAAAAACGTTTATTAGCCTGATTACCCCCTTTTGCAGGCCCATGCTGGCCCCTCGCAGAGGACCCCTGGCGGCCTCCCCTGCTGGGACCGCGGTAGCGCTCACGACCCCTCCTCTGCTGGGGTGGTCGAGGAGCCGGCCTGGGCGGGGGCGGTGGTTGCCCTTGGACCTGCGGTCTGGACTGCTGCCTGGAGGCCTGAGGAGTATACAACCCCAGAGACTTCAGGGTGGCCCGAGAGTCCTTGAGAGCGTGGAGCTTGTCGTCTGTCTTTTCCGAAAACAGACCCAGGCCATCAAACGGCAAGTCCTGGATAGCCTGCTGAACCTCTTGAGTGAGGCCAGAGGCTTGAAGCCACGAGCAGCGGCGCATCACCACCGCCGAGGCCATTGCCCTACTGGCTGTGTCAGCCGCGTCGCTAGCCGCCTGAAGCGCAGCGGTAGCCACCGCAGATCCTTCATGCAGAACCGTGGAAAAATCCGCCTCCTGGTCAGGGGGCAGCTGGGAAGCAAACCTCTGCATCGAGGCCCACAGGTTCTTATTATACTTCCCAAACAAGGCCTGGTGGTTCGCTACTCTAAACTGCAGCGCCGCAGTAGAGTAGATCTTCCTCCCGAACAAGTCCAGCTTACGGCCCTCCTTGTCCTTAGGGGTGCTACCCTGACCCCCCTGACGGTCCCTCTGGTTGGCCGCATCGACCACCAGAGAACTGGGCGCAGGGTGGCTGTATAGAAATTCAAAGGGTTCCTTGGGGACATAATATTTCCGTTCCACCCCCTTAGAGGTGGAAGGCAGGGAGGAAGGGGTCTGCCACAGCTTCCTCGCTATCTTCATGACATTGTCATGCACTGGCAAGGTCGCCCGGGAGGGTCCCAGAGAGCCCGAGGGCCCAAAGAGGGAGTCCTCCTCCTCAGACATGAGCTTAAACTCCATGCCCAAGTTCTCAGCAGCCCTCTTTAGGAGGTCTTGGTGGGCCCTGAAGTCAAACAGGGGCCCTTTACGATCCCTTGCTGCTGCCTCATCCGGTGACGATGAGGAAGAGAAGGGTAGGGGTGCGGAAGAGGGTCCCTCCCCAGGGTCCGAGTCCTCCGAACCCTGCTCATGAACCTTAGGGGCCGGGGGGACTGGGGGGGCCACCACAGAGTGCAGTGACACCGAGCCCTGGGGCATAGAGGCATTCCAGGGTCCCCAATACGGCCACTGCCAAGGTCCCTGGGCCCACCCCGCAGCCTGCAGGGAAGGCTGATGGAGCCGCACCGCCCTAGTGTCACCAGAGCCCCCCGTGCGTCGCTTATGTCGCCGACGCGTGGAGCGGTCCGATGAGGACGACGTGGACCGGTGCCGACGTCTGCGGTGCCGGCGATGAGAGGAGGACGGGGACGACGACGACGACGCACCCGACCTGCCCCTGCGGCGAGAGGACTTGCGATGCCGCTTGCCCCTCGAGACCGAGAGCGGTGCCGACGATGGTGACGCTGAAGGGAGTCCAGCCGTCCTGAGGTCGGTGCAACGGTGCCATCATCGGTGCCGGTTGCACCGGTGCCGGAGCCGGCAACAGTGCCGAAGCAGGCGTCGGTGCCGGGATCGGCGGTGCCGCCAGATGTGAGTCGCTGCCTCTCGAAACGACCGACAGTGACCTCGATCGGTGCCGGGACGGGCTCCGCACCGTAGATCGTGAGCCCGAATCCCGGTCCCCGCTCGAATCGGAGCTGGATCTGCGGCTCCGGCGACGGACTCGGGACCGCCCACGGTGCCGCGGTGCCGAGTCGCTCGACGACCTAGAGTCGGAGCTCGGAGGGGAGCTGACGCTCTCCACCCTCCATGACCGTCTGGCAGGAGACTTAGATTGGGAGCGTCTCCAACCACCGGGACCACCCAGCGCGGGTTTGCCCCGAGACGCGGGTCCCTTGTCCCTCGGCCGAGGGGGGACGGAGGTGTGGGCAAGGCCATGAGGGCTCGTGCCGCAGTAAACGCCTCCGGCGTCGACGGCCCTTGCAGGTGCACTCCCCCACTACCAGGAGTCGGGGGAGGCAGCCCGCGTGGAGACCCCGGTGCCGGAGTAATCTCAACGGCGCTTGGCTGGGGCGTCTCCGTACTTCCTCCACCCTGCGCGGGTCGGAGGGAGATCTTGGGTGCGGCCGAAGGCCGTGCCGTCTTCTTGGCCACTTTAGAGGCCCGCGGCGGTGCTGAAAGCGGTGCCGGTGGGGGGGCGCTCCGCACCGACGACACACTCGGTGCCGACGGAGACCGGGACGGCTCGGAAGCTGGACGGAGCGCCGACTCCATTAGAATCGCCTTTAGCCTCGCGTCTCGTTCTTTCTGGGTCCGAGGCTTAAAGGACTTACAAATCTTACATTTGTCTCGACGGTGTTCTTCTCCAAGGCACCGGAGACAGCGGTCATGCGGGTCACTAATAGGAAAGGCTTTAGTACACAAGACACAGTTCTTAAAGCCTGTGGACCCCGGCATGACTCCCAGCAGAAGAGGACCCCGTCCGGGGTTCTAACTTGTCACTACAACTACAAACTAACGAACTCTATAACTACTACTATAACAAGAAACGTTGAAAACAGTCAAACAACTAGGGAATGAGCTACTTGCACACAGCAAGAGGCGATAGTTCCAGTAACCGTCACAGGCGGAAAGAAGGAACTGGGGACCCGCGCAGCCAGCAGCGCCCTTTATACCGCGACATGAGCGCGGCACTCCAGGGGGCGCCTGAGCTGGCCATGCGGGGCTTGCTAGGGAAAAAAGTTCCGGGAATCTGTGCACGGGGCGCGCACACACCTACATTGGAATGCATATGAGCAATCACTCGAAGAGAGAACCTCTCCTCTGCCTGCAGGGGAAAGGGCCTTCAACATTCGAGGGCTCTCCTCAAGTCTCCTTTGGGAGGGCAGCTGGAGATGCTGCCGCTGCTTGGGGGGCCCTTATGCCACCACCTGGGTGGGCACTGCTGCTGCTGCTGCTGCTGCTTGAGGGTCCTGCCGCCGGTGCTGCTGTTTGGGGGCCCTGCCAACCTGCCTGCCTGCCTCTCCCCACCCGGAGGGAAAAAGGGAGTGAGTGAGTGGCCCCCTCCACCACCTCTGCTGCTACCACAACAAGCACCACCAGCTACAGAGAGGCTTATCCTGGCCGGTTGCTTCCGCCCACTGCTGCCGCTCCTACCCCCTCCCAGGATGGCGGGTGTGCCTGGGGCCGTGACCCCCCTCCCAGATAATCCCACCTCTCCCTCTCATTCCAAAAATCCGTCCCTGCCCGTGGCGACTGGCCTCGCTCCCCTACTGGGCCACCGGCCATCGGTCCCAGGGCACCAGTGGTGGGGCTCTTGACTAGGGACTCCGGGGAGTCTGCTGCTGCCACGGCTACTGCCCCCCTGCTCCGGAGGGCACGCCCTCTGCTGGCAAGAAGGGCCGGGGTGTGGGGGAAAAGAAGAGCGAGAGCTCTGCCCGGAAGGCGATGCCTCCCATGGCAGGGCCTCCTCCTGTTCCTCCTCTCCCCTCCCCCGCTGTCCCCTCAACCAGCTCTGGGGGCGGCACCACTCCCAGGGCGTACACCCAGGTGTCCGTGGGCCCCCTGCTCGCCACCTCATCCCCTGTCCCGACCGCTGCCTCCAGCACCATCCCTGGGGGCTGGTGCCCCTTTCCCACCCTCAGTAGGCAGTACGGGGTTTGTTGCCTCCTGGTGCTTGCCTTGCCCCACGTGGAAACCTACATGTGAGCACTGGCGCAGGTGGTGGGGCCCACGGCCGTGGTGGTGGCCTTGAAGATGTATGGGAGGCGATCTTCTTTCTGGCATCTGAGGCCGCAGCCCAGGAGGCGGTGGAGACGGCCTGGCGGTGGGGGATGTCCATTTCCCTGTGGAGCCCATGGAGGACCTGAGCCTACGGGAGGTCCTTACCTCTGTCCCGCCCTTCCTCCCCAACGACGCCCATCTGCCTCTCCTCTTCACCCTGGGGAAGTCACCACGAGCCTGTTTCCCCTTGGCTGCAAGGACCCCGCCCTCCACCACGTCCTCTCGTTCCGCCAGCAGGTGCAGCTCCAGCTTCTGCCGATGGCACATGGCGAAGAGATCCTCTAAGGGTCATTCCTGGTGTCCCATGAAGGGACCCAGTACTGGGTCCATTACTCGATGTGGGAGGCCCGGTACTACCTCTCCAGGCGACAGGGCATGTCCAGAGGGACTGAGGCCTGGCCCGGCAAGGAGGGAGGTCCAGGAACCCCGAGACCCAGGAGGGTGCTAGCCAGCCCAGCAGCGGCGACCTTAGCTGGCCGATCCGTGACCAACCCTCCTCCTCCATCGTGGTACATCACCTCCGCTTGGGCCCCAGGTGTTCCCACCCCCCACGGACACTCAGGCAAGCGGGCGGGCCCCACTGACAGAGGGCGCAGTCTGTCAGGGTCTGCAGAGGAGAGGGAACCAGGACCACCACTGTCAGGCACTGGAGTGGGCTCACCCCGGGAGGCAACCTCTCCTTTCCCCGCTGCCCTGCCCCCGCTTTCCAAAGCCCCAACCCCTGCGCTCTTGCCCCCTCGTCTTATCCCTACGGCCCAGCCCTCCACCTCGGAGGGCTGGGTGCTCATGCAGGGCAAGCACAGCAAGTGCAAGGCCGGAGCCTGGCACCCCCTCCCCCTTACTGCTGAGCGGGGAGAGAACCCCTGTAAAACCAAGAAGGGAGCTGCTGGAGCTGGGCCTTCCGCCGCGCCCTCTGCCAGACCAGCCCAATGGGCGGCACCGATTGAGGAAGCTGTGGCAGCAGATGTGGGCCGTACCATCTCCGTCCTGGAGTCCATCCTCAAGGAGTCCCCAGCCGGAAGTCCCTTCGCTCCCTTGTCATCTCAACCTCCCGCTGGTGCCAAAGCTACTGCTTCCTCAGCTACCACCGGGGAGGACTTGTGGTGGTGGGAGGGGACCTCTTGTCTCTCCTCGACAAGATCGATGTCCTGGGTCTAAACCTGGCCTTCCAGGGGGAGGACGACCATCCCCCCATGGAGGGTCTTAATCAGGGCAGTGCCTGGCCACCCCTCCCTCTCCCGTCCCTCCCTTCCTAGGCTGCTGTTCCCTCTTCCATCCCCAGGGCTCTCCTAGGCCTTTCTGCCCACCTGGCCAGCAGCGGCACACTTGTGGCAATAGCCAGGGCTGAGTGGCCGGACTTTGGGCCACCAGGCACCCCTTCCCCTGCTCTGGGATGGCCTCTCCTCTGAGAGTGCCAGCCCCGCTCTCCCTTCACGAGGTTCCAGAGCCAAGGGCACCGAGACGCATGAGCATGGCCCCATGGAGGACACCCCCACCTTGCCAGCCTCTCTAGCTCCTGGGCCCGACCAGGAGGCACTGCACGCCACTGGCCCAGTTGCTGGGGCTGCTGACCCATCCCCCGCTCCTTGTCTCAACCCCTCCCCTGCCACAGCTCCCCCCCCTGCTCCTGACCCCCCCCCCGACTCCACCCCCACCTCCAACACTTCCCCCCACTCGCTACCTATGCCTCTGCCACCTGGAGTTGTCTCCTTTCCCCTTCTTTCCCCTCAAGAGCTCCCAGTCCCACTTGGGGCTGCTGTCTTCCCTCTGCCACAGCCCTTATTGCCTATCCCAACAGGCTGCGAGGCCACCGCGGGGGGCCAAGCTAGAGGACGCGCTCCCCCGAGGTGCTGCGCAATGAGCTGTGCTCCTTCCTCCGGGACACACATTGTAGCTGGAACTGTGTGCAGTTCGCCCTGCAGCTCTGGGGGGATTTTGACCGTGTCCTCCAGGCCGTGAGGGCCACAATGAAGAAGAGGAAAGGGACAGGGTGGCATCTGTGATGCCCTGATGGCCTGCAGGACCGGCCATATGTTGCTGTGGAGCCCAACAGGAGCCGGTAGTGCTTCTCCCCGCGAGGATCCCCCCAGTCCTCTTCATAATACCTGTCATCTTCGTAACCTTGAACACCAGGGGCTATAGGAGGGGGTCTCCACAGGAGCCAAGTGCTCTCTTTCCTTCGGGAGGAGGGGTAATCTGTGGCATTCCTGCAGGAGACCCATAGAGATCTAGCTGCCGAGGCCAGATGGTGGCTGGAGTGGGGGGGCAGGGTGTTCCTTAGTCATCTCTCCGCTCATATGGGCAGAGTAGCCACCCTGTTCTCCCCTGACCTTCAGCCTGAAGAGCTGGGGGTCGCCATGATTATCTTGGGCCACCTGCTGCACCTCCGGGTCTGCATGGAGGGGCTGGCGTTGAACCGTCTCAACGTCTATGCCCCAAATGTGGGCCTGGAGCAGGTGTGGTTCTTCCAGCAAGTGGCCGCCTTCCTCAGCACCCTGGAGCCTCGCGAATGCCTGGTCCTCGGCAGGAACTTTAACACCACCCTTGAGGAACAAGACCACACGGGGTCCAAGCACTGCCAGGCTGCCGTGAACACCCTCCAGGAGATTATAGATTATCACTGTCTGGTGGCTGTCCAGCGTGACCACCACCCAGAAAACGTTGTAACCTTCACCTTTATCTGGGTGCGGGAGGATCAGTCGAGCCAATCCTGGTTGGACTGCCTCTACCTCTCCTGTCAACATCTCTCACGGGCCGACTCTTCTGGCATACTGCCGGCCATGTTTTTTGATCACCACTTGGTGACCATGATGGCCTCTCTCACTGTGGAGATGCCACAACCGGCCTACTACCACTTTAAAAACATCATGTTGGCGTATGTTGCATTTGTGGCATCCTTCTGGGAGTTCTGGCTGGCCTGGTGCTAGTAGAGGAAATTGAATATGCTGAACAAATACATGACCATAAGATCGTCAAAAATATCAACCTTTTTGATACAAACCAGACCGAGAAAAGCGTTATAACAAAATCATTGAGTAAGTCGAATGTTTGGAAGGAAACTGTGAAAATTTTATAGGGGTTATCGAACTTTTACATGATTTCGTGACCAACATGTCGTTAAGGTATCAATCTTTACGTCGAAATATGTGTCCGTCATATTTTTATCAATATTGACGTTTTGTGTGGAAGTAGTTTCCATGATATCAATGAAAATGTTGAATATTTCAATATAAAGCAACACCACAAGAATTGGCGAGAAGATCATGTTGCTCGATGGTGTATCTGACTGTATCATCGTAAAAATAGCCAGAGATTTGATTGTCAACATGAGTTAAATAAGCAGAGAAGAAATAGACTTTTGCCATCATAAACGTGAAACTAAAGTAGTAAAGTATGTCAGAAAACTTGACCATAGTTTCACAGATATAACGAGCTATCCGACCAAACTCGGAAGACAAAAAATCGGCAAAATGATCAATGTTTTTGAAGTGTAAAACACCATAATACAGTGAAAAATATCTGTCTATTCCAACAAAAAGCCGCACCACAAATACATGCTAATGACTCGCTTAGTTGGACGGAATATATTACAAGGATATGCTCACTAATATCCAGTGAGTCCATCTTAAAATTAAGGCAGAGAGTCGGAGGAAGAATCTATCGAAAATGTCACCATAGAGGAGTTGAGGAAATCAAACTTGGTGAACTTGGTTCAATGGTAGAGTCTCAGAATGTGATCAACCAATCAGAGTATGCTGTAATATATCTATCTTTTTCTCCTCTGCACCCTCCTGGACATCCCACTGGAGTGTGAAATGGGTAGGTATCTCTGGAAGCCCATAAATTTTGTTCCCAGTTTTGCAGTTAAAATAAGATTTTTATAAAGATCATCACTTGTTATATTTCTAATTTTACTCGAGACTCTGAGGGACAGATTTTCAAAATTTAGATGCCACGTAATAGGTGCAAAAGCATATAGTGTATTAGACTGTAATACACTGGCTGAGGTCATGTAATCATGTCTCCCTCTGGTGGTCAAGCTGAAGAATTATGCATTCTTCTTATTCTGGATAGGGTTACTTCTTTCGTTCAAGTGCTAAAGAGGCATGTTTTTAGATCTGTAGGTCCTCAACAGTTTGAATGTGTGACCAGCTGAACTAAAAGTATTAGCTTCTTCTACTGAAAATAAAGGAGCTTAGTACAGGCTGCCCTAGTTGGCAGCCTGTACTAGACTTTATCTTCTTTTAATCTCCCATGCTCAGTGCTGGCTACCTGTGCAAATGGCTAATCAGGCATTTAACTGGCCATCTGTGCATGCAAATATCCCATTTGCAGTAATAGTACACACAAATTCAGACTGCAGCTTTTCATCAGAATGCTGATGTTTAGAAAATGAGACTCATTTATAAGTGTCCCAAACACAATAACAGTGTTAATATGTCCACTACTCTCTACTTCTCCACAGTAAACAAGAGACACATTTTGAGACAAACCTACCTAATGTAATTAAGAATTTTACTCTGCTTCTGGTTTATTTTACATCAAATAATCACAATAAACAAAAGACAAAAAGTAATCAAGAGTTAAAAGGGAATCTGGGTATATTAGTGACCCTAAGCACAATAGCATTTAGGATCAGAACTAATCGCAGAGAAAATAAACTTTTATAGAAAGCCCTCTCTACTCTTTCCCCCTCCCCCACATACACACAAACCAAACTTCATGCTTCTGATGTCATGGCACAGCCAAGAGGAAAAACACCCACTAAACCAAATCTGATAGATACATCAAAGGAGATCAGCCAGCACAGGAAACAAGTGCACATTTTACATCATCTTGCATCAGGTTGCTAAGGGACCAGCAAATCAACATTGTTGCCATAGTGATGTCACTTCATTACCATTCAGTACACAGATCAGCTAAATGTATCTAGACGTAGATGTGCACAGGTCAGAATAGAAAAGATGGGAAGAAGGAAAGAGTATCCTACCTCTGGGCAATAGGTTTTGCTAAGATAACAGATCTCAGAAGATCTGTATGTTTTCTTGGCTTTTTGGACCACTTGCCAAGCAAAGATAAGGAGAAACAGAGAGGTGTGCTTTATCTTAGTTTTGGCTTCTATTTTATAATATTGCTGATCACAGCTCAGCCCAGTTCGTTGTCCTTGTTGTGTCCCATTGATACTGCCTAAGTGACATAAAGAATCCAGAATCTGGCCACAACTGGCTGGTTGAGGATTCTTCCAGTGTGGGTCTCTCTCAGCAGCCATAATGTTGGCAAAGCCAGCTTCTATGCCAAATCTTCCCTCCTCTCAGAGTAAGGGGCATGACAGGGTAGCAGACAGGCTGGCTGAGGATAGATGCTCCACTCACTATTGCACAGCTGGTGTCTAGTCCTTTAGGGATCATTGCCAACTGTTATCAGTTACAGCAACATACTCTAACTTGCACCGGAGCTGGGAAAATTTGAAGATTAAGGAGTCATAACTGACGCCCTAACAGCCCTTCCGCAACTAGACTTCAGCACAGGTCAGAATCTGTCCCACTAGCTTTACACACATGAAAACACTAGAGAGACCTCACAAGAATTTTAGCTGCTGAACAGAAAAAGGTCCTTATAAAAACATACCATTGAGTTCTGCCATTCAAAACGCTGCAATGTAAAATAGAATTACTAATAGACCAGACTCTGAAGTTTTATTTGGTTTGTAATCTGGCAAACTCCCATTAAAATGGGGTTTTACCTGAGTAATAACTGAAAAACTGAGCGCAGACTTTAAGGATTTGGCCTTACTGACTCTCAAGGGGGCTTTATCTCTAAGATCTGAGCTTTTCTCTCTGTATAGAGACCAAAAACGGTAATCCTCAATCATGCCTTGATTTACCACAACTTCTCGTATCGCCTCCCCAATGATTTATGCAAAATGTAGTTGCCAGGGTTATTCTCCCAGCCCACCAAACTGACTGCATCACCCCCCTGCTTGAATCCCTCCTCTGGCTCCCCCCTGCTCTATCACATCAGACTCCAGCCATCTTGTCACCACCTCTAAGGCAGGCCATAACTCTGCCTCTCCCTACTCCTCTGGCCTTGGCTATTTTCCTGGTGCTCTATGCCCACTCCATTAAGGACAATCGTGTAATCCTGCTTATCATATTATCCCATAGTCATCTCTGCCTTTTCTTTTACTCTGTCCCATAGGCAGGGAATACCAAATTTACACACCAGGACACTTCCCTTTTATTGGTCAGACCCCACCCTCAAACCTGATATGTCATGAAGCCTCCAAGAAATAACCCAGCTGACAGTCAGGAGGCTTGGAAGCTGGGGAAAGAACCAAAGTATATGCCAGCCATCACCCCCACCAGTCTGCTTGTGTGTTGTGTTCCCTGCTCACTAAGGTTTAATGTGCAAGACTTTCTATAAATATACAAGCTAGATACAAAGCCTAAAATTAACTACAATATATCATACTCACTAAGCCTGGAGAGCTAAGAAGTTACTCCGAAGGCTGTATACAGGAACAGCTTTCTTCAGGGGCTCCACCAGGGAGTCAGTGGATCCTCTGGTCCAACTGACAGCACCTCCTGTGGAGTCAGGTGTTGATGGAGTGCACCCCTTTGTCTAAGTGGTGACTTCTTATACCCGTCCATAAACAACCTTCACCTAATTATCTCTTTCTCATTATCATATATGCTAATTACCTACATTGGGTTTCCACCCTTAACTACATTCCATTCTCACCATGATAATTGGGGTCGTCAAAACAACATCTGGTGACAGGAGGGGCGTAGTAAAAGTATGCCCCTTGGCAATGAAACAGTGTACCCCCAGACATTCAAGGATAGTTGTTGTTCCCATCTCTGTTATTTATGTGCAGCTGCAAACATACAGTATCTGTATTTTGTCTTATTATGTGCCATGGTATGCAGAAACTGAGACATCTATAAGGTTACAGACTAGTCCTATTCATGTCTCCAACTGAAAGATGTCATGCTACAGGGGTCAGAATAGTCAAGCAAGCAACTGAAGCTATGCTAAGCCTATAGGACAGTGGTCAAGCAACTCAAATTGTACTGGGCCTCCAACATTCCCCTCCTTGGTGTCTGTCATAACTTAATAGGCCACCATGATGACTCCTTGATACACACCTCCAACAATGGTTTCAGGCATTCCAGCTGGGGTCTGAACGATTAGTGTCTTCTCATTGGCAGGGTATATCGCAGAACGTTGCCTCACTCGTATGCGGGGGTCTTTTAGGCCATTGAATCGCTTTAGGGATCTTCTAGTCCACCAAAAGAGTCCCACTGCAGCCATCAGAGAAACTATCTGCAATACACACATGAGCACAATGGGATGCAGGGCTAGATTTAAAATCCCAGTGGCAGTGAGGGACCATCCCAATAGGGTTTCCCACCAACTGTGCTTTGTGGCAGCTTTTGCAGCATCTAGGACTTCAATTACTTTAGTCCCAAACTATCAAATTTACAGTCTTCAATTGTTCCTGAATGTGTGTAAGCAGGGTTATGATGTTTGAATGTGCTAGCATGCCTTGTACCAAATCAGTATTGACTCCCAATATCACAGGTTGAACATATTCTACAACATTAATATCTACTGTTAATAACTGAAATATATTCTTTGAGACTTCATAAACTACATCACACAATGCCAGTACAGCAACATTGCAATAACAGTTGTTTTGGGCAGGATTAACATCTTTTTTATAAATTCCATTAATTACAACTTGGGTACATTGCGTACATACACACACACAACCTTGTTCGATGTACACAATGGTAGAATTAATGCTATTATTGGGTAAAAAAGCATATTGACAATTCCATCTAATTCATCTTTCTTACAAGGGTACATAAATTGTGTCAGTGGTTCTTCACAAATATATCCCAATTCGGCTTCACGTGTGCAGCTTTGTAAACTAACCAGTCGAGTTTCATTTCCTTCTTTCAATCCCCATGTCAGGTGTTCAATAGGCCATAACACTCCAGTTTTTACATTGAGACCTAGGGGAACTACTCTGTGTATGTCTATGATGTGAGCAGCAGATAGTGTCATTACATACGCTGTGATCACTTGATCCTGGGCATCTACTGTGAAATTTAACATTTTCCACCAATGATTTAAGGCCCTTTCTTGGGGGGTGGCATCATCCCAAATCAATTTTTTTATTTCATCAGGCAGGACTCCACTAAGTCCTTGTCGGATGAGACTTTGGCCTATTCCTTGAGCCCAAAGTTGTGCTTGTATGCAACCTAAAGCTTTGGAGGTAGCACTTATCATAATTTTTGTGAGGTTTAATAGACTCAGGCGTGCTTTTTCATTGTTCATTTCCCAGGGTACTAATATATCGCCAAGTAACTTTCCTCCATATCCCAAAGCTGAATGTGTGCATACTATGGGATCTGATAGTACTCCAAGGCTTCTGCCTAGGATGCTTAATTTGTTTGTCAAAACTTCTTCATTAATTGCATTCAGCACTCCTGCAGATGCTCCTATACCTCCCAAAATATCTCCTCCAATGTCTTGCTTGGAAGGTGCATATGTGTTAGCATTGTGTGTTACCCAGGTGTCCATCCAGTGTAGCCATTCTTGTACTAGGGGTGTTACAGACAGTGTGCAATGGGGATGTAGGTGAGTTATGTTAATATTTTGTATGCCTAAATGTACTTTCACAAGGTGTACCTTTGGGGTCTCCAGTACTTGGCTCTTATAATTTTCTTTTAACACCAAGTCCCCAACATTGTATTCTCTGGGCTTGGGAGTACAATGTACAACTACACTCAGATAGGTGTTTCTGTAGATCACTTGATCGTGTATTTCCGTGTACCATCTTGGATCTGTGTAATAACTATCTACAAACAAAACATAAAACAAAAACAGGATCTATAGACCCCAATTAGTATCAATTATTTACAACATATATTTAATTTCCATATCTGTTGTTATCCAGTGGCCTGCAAAATTATATGGCATCCCAAAGGAATTATACTGTGATATTCTATAATTCCCTTTGCCTGTAAACTCTATTGGTCTTGCATTAAGAAGGGCGGCTCTATCAAAGAGAAAGGGCAATTACGCTCAGAACCCTCAATTATCAGTGCATATGGGGCCTGGTTGGAAGCCATAGGTGATTGGACTTCCACATTTCTATTAATTAAAACTGTGGTCCATTTAGCCAATCTAGGGCTGGATACATGCCCTTCTTTAATTTTCCCAGATACTATGTACTTAAGAGAGGTGTGGGCCATTCGCAAAATAATTGGGGCAGAACCAGTAAGGTATTGCCAGTGCCCCAAGGCCCATACCAGTGCCAACATCTCTTTTCACAAGGGTAAAAGTGATCTCTGGCCCTTCCAGTACTCAAGAGGCGAAGGCTTTTGACCAGAATTCCCCTCCTGGCTTAAAATAGCTCCTATTCCCTTTGGGGAATGAGCTAATTGCAACACAAATGGTTTAGTGTTATCCGGATATGCTAGTGCAGGGGCGGAGATCACCGCTTGCTTCAGTTCTAATAGGGCCTGATCCTGTTCTGGGCCCCACTTTCAGGGTACTCCCTTCCTCAGTAGTTGATACAGTGGCTATGCCTTTAAGGCAAAATTCTCCACATGGTTGCAGAGCCATCCTGTAAGACCTAAGAAGGAATGCAATGCAGAGCCATCAGTGGGTGCTGGTAGTTTACAAATTAATTCCACTCTCTGCTGATCAGGAGTAATTCCTTCTTGTCCCAACACTGAATACAGGTATCATACCGCTTGCTGACACAGATGGGCTTTTTCCAAATTAATTCGGAAGCCTGCTTGCTCAATCAGGAAGATTACTTCATCAAGCAAAAGCAGCTGAGCTTCTTGGGTTACAATCCAAATGAGAACGTCACCCACATAAGAGATAACATTCATCAGTGCTGTGCACCTATCCCATAATTTAATAACATGGGCATGGCAAATCATGGGAGAACAGTGTAGCCCTTGTGGAACACGCATGAAAGTGAGTTGATGGTCCCTGTAGTAAAATCAGATTTATACTGGCAGTCATGATGCAGAGGAATAGCAAAGAATGCTTTTGATAATTCCAACACTGAAAACCATTTAGCTCCCATACCTATTGCAGCCATCACTTCTGGTAACTTAGCCACTACAGGGGCTGTCTTGGGTGTACATGTATTCAAAGCCCTGTAAGCTACAGTATGTAGTCAGGTTTTCCTATTCCCTTTATGGACTGGCCATATGGTGGAGTTGTTTATGCTATTAATTTCCACTAGCACTCCTTGTTGCAAGAAAGAAGTAATCATGGGTAACAATTCTTCCTCAGCCTCCTTTGGGTATTTCTACTGCTTCTGGGGTGGTGGATCAGGTCCTACAATAAGAACACAGGCATTCACCCGGCCACAATCCAATTTATTCTTGGCCCAGGCTTGTGGGTGTGCTTGTACTATGTTAGCAACATCCAGGGAATACTGTTCTGCTGTAACTGAGAGTGACTCTGGTGCTTTAAGAGCTGCCACCCTGTGCACAGCTGCAACAATTCTAGGAATTCCCAGTCCAATCCACAACACCCAGTTAGCTAACTCAACAAGAGCCTGCATCTTAAGCATTTAATTCATGCCCAAAATAGCTGCTTCTCCAGCATATGCCAAACCAAAAATCCCTGTCCATGTTGTCCTTAAAATGGTGTAAGTAAGGGGACAAGAGAGGGGCATATCTGTGCTGGAACCTTCAAAACCCTCTAGCCTCTGCCGGTGATATCCCTTTAACTTGACTGCTGCAGGAACTAAGCGGTCATCAGTCAATGAAATAGAGGCACCAGTATCTACAAGCATATGCTGTCCCAACGCCCCCTGTTCAAAATCCACCCAGATAGTGCGTCATACCCATTTATCAGATGTTAAAGGTGTTGCATATATCAGGGGATTCAGGGATGCCCGGCCCCACCCCTATGCCTCCGAGGGCTTCCCCTCAGGAGGTGGGGTTCGCCATTGATCCGCATCAACACATTTCTCCAGAGTGTGAGACTCCCTTTCCTTCTGACAAATCAGCTCAGCCAGCTGATTATATGATTTGCCATCAATTAGAGCTTTAGGGGCATATTGGAGAGCTCGATTCCACAGTACCCAGCACAGGGGATCGATCCTCCCATGGCCTTGTCCTCAGCCGCACCCTCTGTTAATTCCCTCAGGGATTAAATCACCTTTCTTTGCTTCTTTGATTCTGAAAGGTGGCCTGAGAAGCCATTTTTTCTCCTGTCTGTGCAGTAGCTTTCACTTTGTGCTTATCAGGGAAGACTTGGCTCACAAGTAACTGAGCTTGCTGAACTCTCTGTAACAGTGCCTCCCACGTCATAGCTATTAAATTCAGAGCACCCAAAGCAACTTTTACTTGCAGATGTAGTCTTTCTATGAAACGAGTTGGAAAGTCTGTGTTCATAAGGTTTTGACCTTCCTCCTCATGCCCATAGCTTGCCATAGGATCTTTTTACATTGTAAGTAAGCATCAGGGCGTTCCCTTAGGGCTTGTCGCTCCAAATGAAAACGTACCCCAATGTGCTTGCCAGGATCTATTACATCAAAAACATTCCTCGTAAGGGTACCTCTCTGTGCTCTTTCTCCTTTCTGTATATCCACGGGAAGTCCCAAGAAGGGAGACATTCCCTTTAGAGCAAAGCATAATCACTATAATTTAACCGAGGCGCTGTAGTAAGCTGTGCAAACCAGACAATCACATTCTCAGGGGTGATGTTTCCTAAAGTTTTTTTCAGTGCCTGCGCTTGCTCAGGTCTCAGTTTCTTTTTCACTTGGATGGTAGTGTGAGTGGTGGTTTCCTCCTCCCCCTCTTCAGTAGTCTCTTCCTTGGTCTCTACAATCACAGAAGCCATGGGCACAGTAGCCTGCGGCATATCTCCCTTAGCCAGCTGTTTTACTATCTGCCTAAGAGGAGCATAGGGGGAAGGATAGTCTATGTTCTGATCTGACTTGTTCTTATCCCACATAGCTGCTGCATAACAGAGGGCTGACAGATCAAAATCCTGCATACCATCACTCGCTGCACCGTCACAATCTCCATCTGCCTGCATGGCAGCAATAATTCCCTGAGCAGCAGCCAATTGATTTGTACACTGAGACGACTGCCGCTGACAAATTGCATGGGACTGGCCCTCAGTTTCCCCCTTTTTCTCCTCCAGAACAACGCGTACTGCAGCTTGTGTGTCCTTACATTTTGCTTCCCAGATATGAGCTGTTTCCTCCCACTGTCTAGCTTCCTCTTTGTAATCCTCTGCATCGTGCTGAGAGAGAGAGAAAATTAGCCTGAGTAAGACAGTGGGACACTGAAGATTCATACTCTATTTTCAGTTTCTGTACTTGACCTTGGCATGCTATTAATTGTTCATGCAGCTCCTTGTTTTCTTTGGCTAACTTCACTAACTCTTCAGTAAGGGTTTTAGATACTAAAACGAGCCCATGTAAAGCGGTGAAGTGTTTTTTCTTACAATCAGACTTTGTCTCTGTGAATGTTCCTGCTGGAGCATCAAGTCTGCATATGCTCTTTTACCCTTAAATGCTCCTATAGACCATGGGTTTTTACCCAGATTATCCACAAAAGCTTCTATATCCAAGACTGGTTCTAGCGAAAGGAGAACGGGAGTGGCAACCCCTCAACCTCCTGAATCACAACACATTCCTGAAGCCAAATACAAATACAGCTTCACGGAGAACCGTGCCAGACAGGTTGCTACCCTGCTGACAAGCAGTGAGAGAAACCTGTGCACCATACGCCTCAAAGATCATCTCACTCACAGCTGATCGAGCCCACCCAGGGACGCCAATTGTTGATTCTGGACACTTTGTGATCAGTGTTGATACCAGTGAGACACGGTACCCCTGATTTGCAGCTCACTAAGGTTTAATGTGTGCATCTTGAGCACTTAAAACACAAGAATTCTGTGCAGGGTTTAACAAAATTGATTACCCAAACCTATGGAGTTGGTTAGTGATCGGTGGTGACTCATGTGGAAATATGCAACAGTGGCATTCCTCTTTTTATGCTTAAAGATCTTGTATGTTGAGAAGGCTATTTGTTTTTTTAAAAATTCCCATGATAATAGCAGCAAATAACTGAAGCAACTGTAATTAAATATAACTGTAATAATTGCCTCCAGGAAAGCAGAACAGGCGGGTTCCTTTGTGGACCAACAAATGAAATTCTTAGTTTTGTGTTTAATGTCTACTTGCTCAATGCTGGGTTCTTTAGGTATGTGTGTGTGTGTGTGTGTATGTTTGAGAGAGAGAGATTTGTTTGGAAAGTAAGAATGTTGTTGTCTTAGCTTGTCCACAGCCTTGGTATCAGGCACAGTGATCAGCAGAGCCAATAAGCATGCTGTAGCATTAAGACAGGTGCAGAAGTCAAACAGTCCTCCAGCAGTAAATGTTCCCCCATTAGAAACAATTGCTGGAGCTGAGGAACACTGGAAACATCTTGAATATCCTCCCACCCGCTCTTCATTTGCCAGGCATGCACCAGAGCCACAGTCAGCTGCATAAAGATTATCTGCTGCATGTGGCTGAAGAAGGGAAAGAATCATAAACAGTAAGGGGGAGAGGGCATATACAGGAAAATCTTGCAGGGGACAGTTGATGGCTAGTTTTGGCCCTGAACTCAATTGAAGAGCTCAGAATTGGTTCTTGACCAATGTTCAAATGAAAAAAAAAAAGGCTAAATTCATCAGATGATTTAGTTTCAACTAACATTTGACCAGTTCTACAGAGGACAGGAGGCATTGGAAATACTAGTATGATAGAAAACACTGCACAGAGTCCTAGAAAATTTAGAAACCAAATGCAGATTCAGCATGGGCAAATGCACCTGGGGAAAAAATAATCTAGACTACAGGGATTCAGTGGGTAGGGGAAGCCTAAAAACGAATAAATCTGAAAGGTTAAATCAAAGATGAGACTACAACCCAATATGGCAGCAAAAAAAAGCCAATGTGGTTCCAGTGGGACACATTATGGGGAAGATATTTATACTTTTGAAATGCAACTATAGTGTCAGTCAATATTTGCAGGGAATGGACTGCATGACCTAAAAGTTCTTTTCCATCTCTAACATCTGGGATCTCACTGGGTCTGCCTCTGACAGTGGTCTAATTCTAGCTGCTTCAGAGACCAGTAATCCACTTTCTGCCTACTTGGGGTGAAAATCACCTCTGTTCAGCCCAAGCTCTGTGCACCACTTAAACCGCAGAGGGACTATGACTCCTGATCCAAACACCCTTGAATTTAGTGTAAAGCCTAATCTGAATCTCTTCTGGATTTTACTTATATGATAGGCTGCACCAAGACTCCAAGTCAGAAAAACTTACCATTTGGGAACTCTTTGATACAGCTTCAAGACACACAGCATTGTCATTTGTCATGTCTGTAGCGGTAACAGACCAGCAGCACACTTTGGCAGCACATCCCTGGCCTACAGACAGCTGACTGTGCAGTGCAATAACTACACCTGAAAGAAACATTTCAAAATGGGAAACATTTTTTTTGTGTTCTTTTGAAATAAGGTATTAAAAATAATAATAAAAAATCATCCTGTTTCCAGACTCTGACCATGTTACAGATGTAAAAAAAAGAGGTATGAACAAGTGAAGTGACTTTGCCAAGGGTACACAGGGAGTCAGTAGCAGAGCCAGGAACAGAACCTATGTTTTTTCTTCACCATCCTGTGCTCTAAGCACAAGACCTCCTTCATAAAGAAATTGCCTGCCAATGGTGGAGTGTGATTGTGCAAGATAAACTCACGTGGTCCTAATAGATAATCCCTGGGAAAATAATTATCCAATTTATTTCCTTCTTTACACTTCCTAGCTGGTCCTGTCCCCCCTGAGTCTGTCTGCTAGATCATAAACTGCTCACAGCAGGAGCTGTCTTCATTTTGGGTCTGACACAAAGCCCACTGAAGTTAATAAGAGTACATATTGACTTCAGTGGGCTTTGGAATAAGCCCTTAGTGCCTTATAGAGCACAAAGAACATTAATCGGGTCAATTTTTTTTTCTTCCCCCTTTCTACATCCCAGAGAAGAATGATAAAACATGGTCATTGCATGTCCTTCATCGCTCTGTGTAGCTCTGTGTAAGTTAGATGGCATTTGACTCAGTTGTTGAAAGAGCAAATCCTAACACTTTACATACATGCTTCTTTTTCCCCAGAAAAGAAAGGGAAATTCCTGGCATTATACAAAGTGTCTGTAGTTTGGTTTCCCTTTGTATTTTCCCCTTTGCACTCTGTGGCTTTTTGAAACTATCAAACTCACCCAACCAACACAAATCTCCTTTTTTGCCTCTTTTTTTCTGAGGGAGGCTGTGTTTTTCTTTCCACATGCAGCCCCAACAGGCTGGCTTCTACTGCCCTGTCCTTTTAATAGGCTCTCCACTTTCCTGAGGAAATGTAGGCAGCAGAACAAGAACTTAAGGCAATGGGCCAATCCTGTTATTGTTGCAAAAGTAAAAAATCCATTGCCTTCACTAGGAACAGAATGAGATATGCTTTTTAAAATAATAGTACATTTTAAGTGTTTGGGGTTTAGAGATCATGGCCCCTTTAAATGCTGTTTGAGGGAGGGGTGAGGAGAGACTGCCAAGGTGTGTGTGTCTACAACTCCAGACAGAAGGCTACAGTGAGCAGGCCATTACAGAATGAAGCAGCCAAGAACCTACCCGAAGCCTGGGAGAGACAGAGCGGCTGAGTGGGGACACCACAGGACAGGAACCAGGAGAAGCACTGTGCCAGGGGAAATCACCAGAGAAGAACAAACCAGAGTTGGACCCAGTAGCACTGCTGCCCAGAGCTATATGGGGCTGTGAGTATTGGGGCTTGTAACTTTGCATTGGGACTAAGGAGGGAGGTTGTAACTAGCTAAGTGGGGAGGTTGTTGCTCTGTGTGGATTTGCACAGAGCAGCAGAAGAGGGAACTGGAGGGATTTGTTGGGGAGAGTTCACTGGCACCGAAGACAACCAGGAGCACCCAAGACTCACCATCAGACTGGAACTTTACCCAGAATTCCTGAACTTTTGAGTGCAGATGTATTGGTTGGTGTCTGCCCTTTCAGACTGTGGTACCACTGAGACTGTGGGGGTCTTGTGTTGAATGTAACCTTGTTTTACCACTCTCCCTAGCTTTCTCCTTGTTGTTTTTCTCCATTCATCCCTCTGTAAATAAATATTTCCCTTTCCTATACTCACTGTACTATTCCAGTATGTGCATGTTCACTCCGGGGGATCTGGAACAGGTGCCCCTGAGCTGAAAGGGACTTTCCCTGCTGCGTTCCTGCATGCACCTTTTCTTGGCCAGAGCTGCCTGCAGAGTAGACTCCACCTTGGCCACGAGGGTGCTAAAGTTACATAAGGGAGATCTGGATTGTACAAAAGAAATGCTTGTATGGCTGTAACAAAGGCAAAGAAGATGAGATGTACCAAGGTGCTTCCACTTCAGAGGCAGAGGTTGAATGTGGTGGTGCGGGGGGAGAGGTAGTAGTTGTACTTTCCTAAATTCTGCCCACAATCCAAAGCCCACCCATGTGAGATGCCACGAGATCCAGCTCATAATAGATCTTTGGAACCTACTTGTTCCTCTTCTTCCTTTGATCAGCAGTGAAACAGTCAATGATGTTGCCATTTAGATGATCACAGTTAGGTCTCAGAGTTAACAACCCACCAAGATGAACTGATCAGTTTGCATCTCTTAAAGCTCTCATTTCAGGCTCCATGCAGGTTTAGACAGATATCCTTGCAAAGGATTCAAAATTGCCAACCTCAAACGTTCCAAAATCATGGGTCAGCCTGTGACGGGTCCTCCTGGGGTACAACCTGGTACTGGGGCTATACCCCCTTAACTTCCTAGACTGGGTTGTTGCCCACACTACTTTGCTAGTGACAAACAGCAAACCTCTTTAGGTGCTGTTATCACGCAGCCCAACAGTAGATGGAGCCCTAAACCCAGCTAGATTACATGAATGCTCTCTGAGCCACTCACAAATCTCACAGAGAAAGGCCCCAGCCAGTCTGCCCCAGTTCCTTGCCCTGTCCTGCCCTGGCAGAAGTCTGACTAGTAAGTTTATCACCCAATTCATCCCACTCTTAGCGTAGAGAAGACATACACCAACTTTTGTTAACGGAGTGGGGATTTTTCCAAACATTTCACTGAAACACTGTTTTAGTTAAGAATATAAAACGGGTTTATTAATACAGAAAGGTGGTTAAGTGAGTATAAGTGGCAAGCAAAAGAGACTAGAGATAGATACTAAAGAAAATAAAGATAAACACGCAATCTAAATCTTAAACCTCTAACATTAGGCGCATTAGACCTCTAGATTAGACAGTTTTCTCATCCACTTGAAAGTTCCAGTTCTCAGTATGCTGGCTTCTCCCAAGTCTGGGTCTAGTATCTTAGTGTGCCAGCAGTCCTGTTGCTTTCAGCGTGGATGGGAGAGGAGAAAGGACAAGGCATGCAGCCTCTGTTCCTTATTTTATCTCTTTAGACCATGTGGTGATAGACATTAGTCCAGGCAGGTCCCGGTGCGTTCGGCTGAGCCACAAGGTTGCTTAATCCCTCCCATATGAGTGAGGCATAAAGATGAGCAATTGCTACTGTATAATCTTGTGCAACTGTCGTATTGTAAATCCTTTGTTTACCACTTCTTTGTTGGCTGATGGCTACTGAGCCCCTCCTGGGTGGGAATGCCTCCTCTGCTGTTACTAACGAGCCTATATAACATTTTCCAAAAACAGCAAAATCTCATAACTGGTTATATACTAGTGATACACATGTTGACAGAACAATGGGTTTTAGCAGATTATGACCTTCCATTAGATATCTTACATGGCATGCTTAATATGAATTATTAAAACCGTACAGAAATGATGAATATGGGGTTTACAGTGTGCTTCTTTGGGCTACAGTGTGTCACACAGCCCCACCCCCAATAATGATTTGAGTAATTTGTATTTGCCTTCTGGCTTCAAGGGTTGAGTTTTCAAGCTTATCCACAAGGACTAGAAACTCATTTTTTTAAAAAAAAAACTGAAGTCTGAATTGCTGAGATATTCACATATTGCAGGTCCTTGCGCTTTAAGAAAGACTTCAAATACCATTAGACTCCTGATAAAACCCTGACAGTTGGCAACACTGTGGATAGCACTTAATTCACATTTGAGGTCAATATTCTCAGCTGTAAGGGCTGGAGACATCATTTCCTAAAAACAAAGGCTGAGATTTTGGAGCATAAATTGGCAGCCCACAAATGAAAATACCAGGCCACTGAGCAAGTCAGCCCAGTGCACCCCATCCTCACAGGAGACTGATCCCATGGGACGCACTCGCCAGATGTAGCTGTTTTTGTTACATCTATGCTCATTGCTGCAGAAAAAGGCAATGCCCCTATCACAAGGTCAACAATTCAGGTGGAAATTCCTTCTTGACCCAAAGTTTAGTAACCAGCTGAACCCTTTTTAGGTGAGCACAAGGTGAGCACAAGATACCAGATATCTAAGACTAGACTGACCCAGCAAAGTTATCTTTATTACTCTTGTTATTAATTGATAAGTGCTCACAATGTGCTTAGACCTCTGCAAGACAGAATAAAAGCCAATCCCTAACCCAAAGAGGTGACAATGTCAAGACAGGCAGAGAGAAGACCAAACACACTGGGAAACCAGTGTGGGAAAGTGTTTTGTTTATTAGCAATTTATGCAACATGGTGTTTTCAGATATGTTATTGATTCCCCATGGCCATCTCAAGAGAAATGCACCTTTAGTGGGGACTTGGATGAGGATAGAAAGGGCAGAAAGAGGATCCGGGGAACTACAGACCAGTCAGCCTCACCTCAATCCCTAGAAAAATCATGGAGCAGATCCTCAAGGAATCCATTTTAAGGCACTTGGAAGAGAGGAATCAGGAACAGCCAACATGGATTCACCAAGAGCAAGTCATGCCTGACCAACCTGATTGCCTTCTATGAAGAGGTGAGTGGCTTTGTAGATGTGGGGAAAGCGGTGGATGTGATATACCTTGACTTTTTAGCAAAGCTTTTGATACAGACTCTAACAGTATTCTTATCAGCAAGTTAAAGAATTATGGGTTGGATGAATGGACTATAAAATGGATAGAGAGCTGGCTAGATCACCGGGATCAACGGGTAGTGATCATAGAATCATAGAATAGAACCATTGAATATTGGAGTTGGAAGGGACCTCAGGAGGTCATCTAGTCCAACCCACTGCTCAAAGTAGGACTATGATCAAGGGGTTGGTCTTGGGGCCGGTTTTGTTCAACATCTTCATTAATGATCTGGAGGATGGAGTAGATTGCACCCTCAGCAAGTTTGCAGATGACACTAAGCTAGGGGGAGTGGTAGATATCCTGGAGGTAGGGATAGGATACAAAGTGACCTAGACAAATTGGAGGATTGGGCCAAAAGAAGTCTGATGAGGTTCAACAAGGACAAGTGCAGAGTCCTGCATTTAGGATGGAAGAATACCATGCACAGCTACAGACTGGGGACCGAAGGGCTAGGCAGCAGTTCTGCAAAAAAGGACCTGGGGGTTACAGTGGATAAAAAGCTGGATATGAGTCAGCAGTGTGCCCTGGTTGCCAAGAAAGCGAATAGCATATTGGGCTGCATTAGTAGGAACAGTGCCAGCAGATTGCGGGAAGTGATTATTCCCCTCTATTCGGCATTGGTGAGGCTGCATTTGGAGTATTGTGTCCAGTTTTGGGCCCCCCAATTACAAAAAGGATGTGGACAAGTTGGAGAGAGTCCAGTGGAGGGCAACAAAAATGATTAGGGGGCTGGATCACAAGACTTATGAGGAGAGGCTGAGGGAACTAGGCTCGTTTAGTCTGCAGCAGAGAAGAATGAGGGAGGATTTGATAGCAGCCTTTAACTACCTGAAAGGGGGCTCCAGGGAGGATGGAACTAGGCTGTTCTCAGTGGTTGTAGATGACAGAACTAGGAGCAATGGTCTCAAGTTGTAGTGGGGGAGGTCTAGGTTGGATATTAGGAAAAAGTTTTTCACTACGAAGGTGGTGAAGCACTGGAATGGGTTACCTAGGGAGGTGGTGGAATCACCATCCTTAGAGGTTTTTAAGCTGCAGTTTAACAAAGCCCTGGCTGGGATGATTTAGCTGAGGATAGTCCTGCTTTGAGCAGGGGGGTTGACTAGATGACCTCCTGAGGTCCCTTCCAACTCTAATCTTCTATGATTCTATGACACAGTCCGCTGGATGGGTGAGGAAAGTATTTTTACTAACTACATTTTTGATGGACTGGAACATGGGGAGATGTGGGTAACCACGGTGACAGGGAGTAGAATGCTTCAGTAATCCAGTTGTTCGCTCAGATTTTGCACAGGGTTTGACAGGAAACCCTTGGAGTTTCACCTACTTCTTTATAGGAAGTGCAGAGCCAGTTTCACTTTGAAACGCTAAATAAACTGATGCATAAATGTAAAGTGACCAACACCCTGGCTATGGAAGCAGCTCTAGTTCTGGTAACCAGAACTTTAGCTTCTAGTACAGATTTCATTTTTCAGAACAAATGGAACTGGATTCTGTTCTCATTCACATTGGTTTTATATCAGTGTTGCTCCACAGACCTCAGTGGAGATACTCCTGCTTTATTAGAGTTTAAATGAGATCAGAATCTAGCTCCATACCATCTTAAAGAATTATTGGTTGGAATGCAGTAAGTGATTTCAACTTCATAGTGTACACATCCCAACAACATGGCTGAGAAGATCTAAATCCATTAACTTTTGCTAATTAAATAAATGTGTATTTATGCCAGCTCTATCACATACACTGGACGGGGACTAATGATCTGGACCTGGCCCTTCCCTGCCTGGTTAATGGCAACAACCCCCCACAAAAACCAGCATTTAATTAAAAAATGAAATTAGCGTTGCCATTCACCAGTTAGGATTTAACTTTCTCTGAATTCTTACCACTAGGAGATGACATATTCACCATCTCCCAAGAGCCGGTGGTACACATTATTGGCCAGCACATTAGACTATAACATCTCCACAAAGCTAATAAATGTGAGGACAGCCGAAATGAGATGGAACATATCGATAGTGTGCCTTTATTCATTTCTTTATACCAGGTACCTCAACACCAGTGTACCACAGTAGTTTTTGTTTTATGATCTCCAAAGCTTCCTGTGACATTTTATGTGGAGCCAGTAGAAAGTTCTTCAGCTGTGTTGGCATGAGTCAGTAACAGAAGCACTCACTGACCAGTTCTATCCTGCTTGCAGACTAGCTGGAAACTTCCTCCACCGCAAAAAGTGGCAGTGTGGAGTTCCTGTGTGCCATATAGTTTCCAAGTGCTCCAACAGGCAATAAAATCTGTGCTTTCAAGCTCTGCACAATAGCTGCATCATAGCAGGGAAAGGCATGGGTATGGAGTCACAGAAACGGTTTTCAACAGCTGGCAGGGGAAAAAAAATAGCTCTGCCGGTGGATACCTGTAAAAGATTTATATTTAGTACTTTCAAGGAGAAAATTGGCTCCATTTCAGTGAAGTTGCTTGGTGCCTTTAGCTATGAATTGTGCAGACACTGTCTAATTCACAGAGAAATTGTTTTGATGGCTTTTTTGATGTTTCTTCAGCAGAGTGAGTTAAAGTCTTGCAGCAAAGTCACTTGACCACCTGTTCTCTGGACTCTTACCTTCCAAAGGCCTGCCTGCATAAGAAGGCACACTGACATTTCTGAAACAATTATTCATTCCAACATAATCTTCCCTTGGCTTCTCTGATGTTGTTCCAATTGCTCTTGAGACCATAGACCCTCCTGCTTGACAGGCCTCAACATTTTCATCTCAGTTTCCAACCTGCTGTTCTTGTCCTAGATACCTGAAAGAGCAATTGGAGAGCTGAAGGCCACTTACAGGAAAACAATATATATCATCATTTTTAATTAGGCTACAGTACACTTTGGCCTTGACTGAAATATGTAGCTACTTATTTTTATTGGCTGATAAGGGTGTTTGGTTGTGGGTTTGTGGTGTCCTTTCATGTGATGGATCAATGGGGTTTCACTGGAAGAAAGCAAAGATAATAGATCCTATACGTGAGGTAGGATTTTCCTGGCACAACAAGGTGTCCTTTGTATCACTGAGGGACTCTCAAAATACTTCCCATCATCTTCCACCCTGGGTAGCCCTGTAGTCTAGCCCCCAGCATGCTCCTAGTTGAGAATGCCTGACTGAGCCTCTCTTTGAAGCCTACCAACATCGGTCCTTCAGTTTCCGGAGACACTGCTGTTGAGCAGTGAATAGCATACCCTCCCAACTAAGGCATGATAGTGTTACCTTCTAGCTCCTGTAGTCTGAAGGAGGGATGTGTAATTGATACATGAGCATCTGCTACACTTAATATACCATGGGATTTTAAACTATAAGAGCAACTAGACAATAGAATAAGCTGCAAAGTCACATAAAGGACACATAAAGGACACATAAAGGACATCTATTGTGTCACAGTGCCAAAAAATGGATTAAGTGATCCAATAGAAATCCCTTCCCAAATTTGAGGCATTCAGCTGAACCTGCCCTAATACCAGTTTGTTTGTTTGTTCCTGATCTGTTCAGCCTATTAAGACGCACTGGGTGTCCATCAAGGGTCCACACAGATGAGACTAAGACCATACAGAGTATTGGCCCAAAGCACTGTACTCTTTAGCCTAAACTGTAACATTTTGCTCTGATATTGTAGTACAGTAGAGTGATATTCTTTCCTCAGGGTTTCTCCAAATCAGCTCAGCCACCCTTATTTTTATCATGGTAATTGTCTTTTTTGTATGTACCTAGGTTGACCAGATCTGATGTTCCACCAGTCTTGTATCTAACTAAGTGACATTCAAGAAAGTGGAGGGGGGCGGGGGTGGAGGAGGGAGGAATAAAGCACAATATGCTGAAACTAGAAGAGCACTGAGGAGTGAAGTGCCTAGATACTACAGTGGCTGGTGCTATATAAATGCCACTTATTAGACTAAAATAAGTAGCTAGTTTGGATGAAATCAGAAGACTCCCTGAACCTTCACCCTAGACTCAAACAAAGTGTCTTTGAAGTGTAGGAAATTTGGGATAACGTCTTTCCCTCATTGTTTTTTGATTGACATGTGGACCTGGTGAGTCCTGATTCTGGCCACAGCCAGAACCAAAAGCAAAAGCCCCAAAATACTGTGAGGCATGGCCACATCTTCTCACATTGTATTTACAATATGATCCTTAGATGAAAGCATGAGAAAACCTACAAGGAAAACTTTTGTTAAAAAAATTTAGAAGTGAATTTTGCAGCTCCAACAAACTGTTTGGTACTTAGTTCAACCATACTGAACCTCATACGTCCATTCATCACTGTACGTACAGTAGACAGGAGCAGTTGGTTCAAAATCAATATCCAGATATGAATGCCTTCAAACAATAAAGATCTAAACTCTGTGTCTCGCCGTTCTCTCTATTTAATGGGACTGAACCAAAATCCCAGATCCGAAGATACCGGATTGGGGCAAGCTTGGTTCTAGATCCAATCTTTCATCAGAATTAATTTCCCGCAGGCATCGCCTTACACCGACATTGACTAAAGGAAGGTGGCTTGTCAGCACTAAAGAAATTCTGCGTCAGTGTGTAGGCTGCAAAATTAAAAAAGGGGATTATTGAAATACAGCTTAGAAATAGAAAATAAGATTGCATATTGTATAATCTCTTTTTCCAGCAGGAATTTTAGTAACCCCATTTTTATTTTTATTTTTTTAAGTACTAGGATTAAAACCTGCCAGTTTTTCTCTGGTGAGATTCTATTGCCCTTACCTCACCGTTTTTCAGGAAAGAGGAACAAGCTGGTAATTCTTGTGGTTTAGGTCAGACACCCTCATAAAAGCTGAGGCATCTTCTTGGAATTCACATTCCATTGTAGAAGGAAACTGTGGCCAGCTGCGCATTCATTGTGCATCCACTTCTCCCTCTGCATTCGTGACGGTCACATCCCTTTGATGATCAGCAGTTGCTTCATTTGGAGACATGAAGCTGCAGGGCCTGCAGGCGAATGATAAAGGTGGATCTTTTGTAGCCTGGTGTTTAAAATAAAAAGCCAATTCAGCAACCATAATAAGAAAGGAACATGCCTCCTGACTTTGTGCTGAGAAAGTGTGGCGGGAGGGTTGGAAGAGGGAGGAGAGAACAACTGTGACAACTGTGTTATCTACAGAGAGAACTAGAGGGAACAGCAAAATGTGCCAAGAGAATGCTGCCAAAAACAACCCTTCCTCAGAATAAATTACATTGCTCAAGAAATATGCACCCTACAGAACAGCTTCTGCAGCTATTTTTGAGTCAACCCTTTTCTTTTAGTTGCTCTGGGACCAACCCAGCTCTCACTCAAGTCTCAAAGGGAACAATTTCATTGACTCCAGGGGAAAAGGATCTGGTCTTGCAGGCCTGATCCTGTGAGCTGCTGAGCAGCCTCAAGACCTGTGGATGTGAAGGGAAATGGAAGGGCATTGAAACCTCGCAGGCCCTACATTTCAATTTTGGTGTATAACGAATGAAGGTGTGCAAAGCAGGGCTGCTGCTGCACTGTGTACAGTCCAGACCTGGCAGGCACACCCTCAGCAGTCCTTGAAATCATTGAGAACATAGGCTACCTTGCTCAGGTACGGTGCTGATGACAGCCTTAGAAACAGCAATGAGGGCCTGATCCGATACCCACTGAAATGAATGGAAAGATTCCCACTGACTTCAGCAGGCATTGAAGGAGATACACATGAATAGTACAGATCATGGGCAAACAATGGCAGAGCAAGAGAGATCTATAGGTTCAGGTAGCCAAGGAAAGCCTCCTGAACACCCATCTGCAATATGCCACCTTTTCTGCCTGTATTCCCCTTTCTTCTGTCTGGAATAGGAATTAGCAAATAAGAGATCTGAAGTAGGAGAGCAGAACACTCCCCAAAAAAGAGTGGGGAAGAGCCCTAGGGAGAAATCTAAATGTCTTCAAGGTTAGTACAGCTTGCTGAAATATTAATACATTATGAAGCAGCCAGGGATGGCCTTAGACTCCCACAGTGAAGAGGAAGGATGGTCTTGTGGGTAAGGTGTTGGGGTGATATTTAGAATATTTATCTTAGATGCTTATATGTTGTTACCCCATGAATAGACTCAAGGATCCCAGAGTAGTCCTTTTATTGCTTACTTGCAGGTTCCTCAAATGCTAGCCTATTATTCTCTTCCTTCATGGCGAAGGACAGGGCCTGCCCTAGTGAAATTGCCAGGGTTTACCCAGGCTTTCCCTATGTCCTTCAGAAATGCCCCAGAACAGACTAGATCTATTCACCCCTGGGAAGACACGGATAAAACCTTCCGCTCAAAGGATTGACACCCAGGCAGTAATTTTTCCAAAACAAAGTATTTTCTTTATTTAGTATAACCAATCTTTCCTAATACAATTAAGCTAATCATCAATTAAAACAAACATAAATCCCTTAGTACAGGTATACAAGTTAAAGTCCCCAAGACCGTAATGTTATACGGTTGGAATGGCTTCATTGATTTTGTTCTGCACATGGTGATCAGTCATATGCAGGACTCTGACAGCAATCTTAATAAACTTAAACTTTATACACAATAACAAATATACACACCCAGACATCCAACTTTATTATCCCAAGCATACACATTCATTAACCCTATTTCTATTTGTGATGAACTCACAGCACTCCCCGCTGGAATGGCACCTCCAGCTGGTGGTCTGGGAATTAGCTCAAGTAGACTCCCACGTCCACGGGTGTGCTCTGTCACTCTTCCCTGGGGTTCCCTGGTAGTCCTTCTTGCCGCTGTCAGGACCCACAGCATCTTCTTCCAGACTTGGTCCTCAGGCCGAGCCATGATCCGTGTTCCCCCCACAGGGGATTCGACAGTCCCAGCTCCGCCACTTACTTCACTTACTTACTTTACCACCACCACTCCACTGGCAGTCTGGGAGAGGCAGGGAGGGACCTGGGCCTGCCCATTTCTCCGGATCCCAGCCCAGGGACCCTGTGTGCAGTGACCTTGCACTGTCTCTTCCCCCAACTCCTTAACAGACTTCCCTGGGCCTCTTCCCCACAGCTCCAGTACCTCTTCTGCCCATGTATCAGGGCCTCCAGCTCATGCAGTGCCCCGGCTGTCAGTCACTGCTGTGTCCAGGTTGCTGTCTTACTTTAGCCTGTAGGGCAGCCAGGCTTTCCTCCCTGAGCTCCTAGGAGTGACTCTCCCTGCTCTGCGTGGCAGCTCCCTTTTATACTGGGCTCCCCTACCCTGATTAGCTATCCCGCAGCCTCTTCCCATTGGCTGCTGCTCCAAGGTCCCTCTTAACTCCTTCCTTGCCAGTGCAGGGCAGACGCCTCACCACACTATTCTATATCCTATACTATGGCTGGCATGCTTACTCTCCATAGGCTTCTCTTTCCCTGTGTTCTGTCTTAAGGATCCTTCTGCTCTGTCTTAAGGCTCCTTCTGTTCTGTCTCAGGTTCCTTTTCTGCTCTGTCCCATCCTACTGCTAAATATGGCTGTCAATCAAAGCTGTTACACAACAAGTTTTAAGAATTATGGGATGTTACTATGATGTTATGGTGACCCTCACCTAGTTTAGGATTGAGCGTGCCTGACTGACCTCTCCCTGTAGTTTTGGAGTGATCTTTACCTGACCTCAATCCACACCCTACCTACCAACACATAAGTCATTGGCTGAACTGTTTAGAACTGCCATTTAACTGTCCTTGGCTGTGCGCCACAGCTGATCACACACTTAAAATTACTAGACTTTTAAAGTATAAACCATCACCTTATTTCTTTAATATATACTTATTTGTTAATTTATGCATCTTAATGTTATGGCCTACTGCTGCCACCCCATTTCTTACCAATGTAGTTAATTTTATTTCACTTCTTCCCCTATTTTCAATTAATGGTGGCAATGCAATGTTTTCAGTGCTGCACTTCAGAAACAAAATAGAGCAGCTCAGAATCCTTGTTATCACTGGCACCATAGTATCTGAGCAACTGACAATCTTCATGCATTTATCCTCACAACACCCTTGCATGGTAGGGCAAAGCTAACACCCCCATTGTACAAATGGAGAACAGAGGGGCCAAGTCACTTGCCCAAGATCACAAAGGAAGTCTATGTCAGAGCCTGGCATTGAAATAGGTTCTCCCAAGTTCTAGGCTAGAGCATTAAGCACTGAACAATTCTCCCTCTCTGGGTTCAATCCCCAATTCTACCTGTAGCCTCTCTGTGTGACTTTGGGCTGGTCACAAATCTTGCTATTATGATTTCTATCTGACATCTTTCTATTTGGACTTTCAATGGTTTGGGGCAAGGACCGTCTCTTACTTTGTGTTTGTACAGCACCTAGCACAATATGGCCCTTAGTCTGTTGGGCACTAATTAACAATAATAATCACAGTTGGGGAGGGTCCCCACTGCTCATTTATGGGGGCTTCCTTCTACCCTGAAACTCATGAGGCAGGACTGATTTTCTTAAATTCTTTAAAAAATTTATAATTTTTTTTCCAAACTTCAAAAAAGGTTGAGGTTCCTGCTCAGTCAGAATTTGGGGTGAAGGTTTGGATTCTTTTCTGCTGTATCTCCCAACCTAATTAGCAATGAGCATTTGAGGTGTCTAATATCAGCTGGTCCGTGACAGATAACTAACCAAAACTGTAGTATAATATGTCTAGCCTTAATCTGTTTGTTTCAAGGGACTCACTGCACATCTGCAATGAATGGCTTAGTGCTGCCCTGTATCTTGCATAACTAAAATCTGAACCATCTTTAATAAATACACACATCAGCTTGTCTCCTATGGCAAGATGTTGAATTTAGTTAAGTGGCATTTGAGCTCAGATGGGTAAAGAAATTACTGACAGAAGAACAAGAATGTACAGTGTTTTACAGAGATTTAGAGAATTAGCAAAGATTCGCAAACAACTCTCCAGAGTGCAGATTCTGCTTTCACTCACAGCTCGGAGATCAATGGCTTTGGACAAGTATAATCAAAGGCAGAATTTGGCCCAGTCTATGTGGCTGAACATGCACAATACTTGGGAGCTTAAAAGGTAACATTTGAGACACTAGGAACTGCCCAAGCACAGCATAAAACTGTAAAGGGTGTGTGCGCTTTTTGTTCTGTGTTTGTACAACAGCTAGCACAATGGGGTCCTGGTCCATGACGGGCTCCTGGGAACAACTGCAATACTCATCATCATCACCACCACCACCACCACAAACTAAACAGAGATCATTGATTAGTTGCTTCCGGCCATTCTGATTGCCCCAAAAGCTCCTATGGTCCCAACCCTGAATACCTTTCTGTGTGGGAAATAACTGAAACATTGCTCATGGTGGCTGTTGGATAAGCCCAATACTGGTGTCTCTCTCTGATATAATGGAGATGCCCCTGCAACTGTGAGCCACTGCCTGCAGTTTGGATTCTTTCTTGGTCCATGGGCAGCACTGAGTCATAAGGCCTGATCCACTGAGTGTCTTTTCATTGACTAGTGCACTTCAAAGCAGGCCCTTATTAAGCGAGGGGTTATCTGAGCTTGGGCCAGATAAAACATGGCATTTCTCAGGGGTCCATACTGCTCCTATTCTGGTCAGCATTTTGAGCAGATGCTTCCCCTGCATTTGGTGGCTTTACCTTCTGCCAATCGGCTGGGCAAAGACTTGTTTCCATCCCAGCTAGTGTCATGTCTCCCACCTGGTAATTCCCCAGATCCCTGGGTGTTTTGTCTTCTCACCCCTATATTGCTTTTTGTGGGTTTCAACATCCTCCCTTGAGATGATCCCTGTTCCTGTTATTAGGCTGCATGTGGTCACAGTGCACTCCTCACTCTTCCTCCTTATAATTTCTCAGGGGATGACAAATTCCTGCTTGATTTTCTTGGTATATGATCATATCTCTGTGCCTGGCAGAAGCTGAGATACTGGCTTACAGGCCTTACATCTTTCAAGATAAACAGGCCGTACTAGTCTTCATACTATGGTATTTTCTCAAATGCAATCTGATCCGACTTCTCACTTCATGTGGCTTCTTCCAACTGGTCTGAGCAGCTGTCAAAAGTACTGTAGATTATAGCATGCTGCGTAGTTGTAGCCATGTTGGTCCCAGGATATTAGAGAGACAAGATGGATGAGATAATCTCTTTTATTGGACCAACTTCTGTTGGTGAAAGAGACAAAAGCTCGAAAGCCTGTCTCTCTCACCCATCTTGTTTCTGTAGATTATAGGGCATTCTCAATGTAACAGGATAAGGAGGTAAGTAGACAGACAGACACCCAAAACCATTACCTAAATCAAGTCACAGCAAGATGTAGGATGCTCTAAAATGAAGAGTTTCCTGTCAACAACATTAGGAGAAAGGAGCACAGATGGTGCTAATTCTTTTAAAAAGAATTATATGTTTGTTATGAATCAAAGACCGTCATGGTCCCTAAGTGAAATTAATCATACCCAGTGCTACCACATCCTAAACACGACGTCATTTCCCATTTCTATTTAGGTTTCTCAGCAGTATGTGCTCTGGTGAAGAAATACAACCTACAGGCTTTCCACTGAGGATGTGCTCTGAGATACGAAGCAGCAGGCACTGTGACACTGACATAGTCACCATACCAGTATCTCCAGTAGACCTATTAAAACAATACTTCAGTTCTTACACCTTTCTTTGGTGCTGGCCACTTTCAGAGACAGGATACTGGACTAGATGAACCATCAGTCTGATCCAGCATGGCACATCCTATGTTCCTAAGGGATTAGGCAAATCCTGTACTTTTCTTGCAAATACGCATGCAATCAGTTGATGTAGGTTTGAGACATTAAAGACTTCCATGGCCTTAGTAGATGGGAAACCTGACTGTCTTCAGAAAACAAGATAATACTGAAGGGAGTTCTGTTGCTATCTAGGGGCCTCCCCAAGAATTGTACAATGTAACAGTATCACCTCCTTGCTTTGCTTAGTCACAGTTTTGTAAGAAGATCAGAAAGTACACAGGACTTTGCATCGAATTTAGCCCTGGAGAACCTTTAAAGAGCTGTGATTCTGTCTTTCCCCAAATGGAAAAGTTGATTAGAGATTAAATAGAAATATAGTCAAAGGAGCTTAGAGTACTTTTATGACTACTTTTATGTACTTTTATGAGTATTTATATAATAGTAGCGTCTACAAGTCCTGTCATGTTAGGTGATATACAAATAGCAAGGGACCATCCTGTCTCAAAGAGCTTGCAATCTAAATGGACTAGACAGTTGGGGAATTGATGCACACAGAGACTAATTGACTTGCCCAGGGTCATACAAGAAGTGTGTGCAAGAGCTAGAAATTGAACCCAGACCTGAGTGTCTTAATCACAAGACTATTTTTCCTCTTTAATGTGTAACCCTTTTGCCAGTTGGAATCGGCAGCAACAAAGGCTGGGTTCAATATCTCAGCGTTTCTTTTCAACAATATAACACAAAATTGGCTTGAGCCCCCACCCAGTAACCTGGGACAATTACACACCACCGCTGGGGTGCCTCTACAGGCAATACTTCCACTCTCGCAAGCAGAGTCTCAGTGTAGAAAATAAATTTTTAATGAAAGAGGGAAAGTAACCTGGCATTAACTGGGGAAAACGCCACAAGCAGGATCCATAAGCATAAAATCATGAGCAAAACACCCACCCCAGAGTTCATTGGGCAGTATCCTTTTGCCTCAGGTTCTTAAGTCCAGCAACCAGAAGTTCCTTTAACGTGCCCCTCCCTTCACCGTACCCCACACACAGTTGTTCTCCTTGGTCAGTGAAGACCCAGAGTTCAGAGCTGCATCTGCGGAGTTCACCTCCCATCCTGTGGTGGTGGGGGGAAAGGCACCTTGTTTGCTTTGCTATCTGGCCGCTTGCTCTGGCGTCTGCCGGTTTGCTCCGCCCCACCGTATGCTCACCGCTGCTCCGCTGTCCACTTGCTGCTCCACCAACTGCTTGCTGCTTCCCTCTGCCAGCTGCTCATTGCTCTGGGATGTCTTGAGGTCCCACCACTTAACACAGCGCTCATTGATTTCAGCTGTTGGTGGAGGACCATCACTGCTAGTGCAGACTGGACAGTCTCTTGCATCAGAGATACTGTCCCCACGCAGGTCTAATGCTTAGACCTGGTTATCAGTGATTTCAAATCTGTGGGTCTGCAACAAGACTCTCAATTGAGTCTTAATCAGCACTGTTCTTACACAGTGGAGAGAGAAAGGGTAAAATGGTGTCTAGGACCCTTAGGCAGGGCCCACACCACCCTCTCTCAGCTCCACTGGGTTTGGCACCCATGTTCCCTGCCTAGCGAGTGCAGTTTAGTTGAGGATGAGTCCCTCAATCAGGATATGCCAAGCACAGTTCTGCTGCCCTTGATTCTCACAACAAGGATAACAACCCTTTAGTAGCCCTGCCCCCAACAACAAAGTTACTTGTGATCCAGCACCAGCCAATAGTGATCACTTGGGCAAAGCAGCCCCATGATGCTGAGCAGCTAGGCAGGGTGGGTTTGCCTTTGCAAACAGGGTCAGCTCCTGAAGTCCTTTCCCCCCGCTCATCACTAGATGTCAAAGAAGAGCTCATTCAGACCCTGCTTACAAATGTCTATGAACACTGATTAAACTCACAACATTCATGTAAGGAACGTGTGATCCTCAATTCATAAAAGGGCAAAATAAAGCACAGAGAGGTTAAGAGCCTCATTTTTCAGCAGTGCTGAGCACCTACGTGACCTCTCCATGACCCCAAAACAAATCAGAACCAGAGATGGGAACAGAATACAGAGTTGTCCTGACTTTTAGTCCCCTGCTCTACAGCACTAGGTAATGTCCTTCTGGGAGATAATCCCATTTTTAAATTCTCCATTATACTGATTCAATTTGAGACACTAACATTTTCCCAATTGCTGGATATTTGACTTTCGATCTGTACTCTATGCAACATACAGGGGAATATAAATGGAAAGTATCTATGCCAAGGGTATGAAGTGGTGCCTCACTCGTTTTTGAATACCTTACACTTTCTATGACTCCCTGTCATATTTACCTAATTAATGACTCAGTAAATTTGGCATCTCGGGAAGTACTCCATCACAGTAATCTTTCTGCTCTGTGCATGCGCAGTAGAGCTCATTCTGGAATGGGACCATGCGTTCTATGAGCTGATTGATTGAAGTGGGTGACTGACAGCAAGATGGAAAATGGAAACACTGCAGTTTGAGTGTCATACAGGGACAATATTGAGCATTTATTTATTTACATATTTAGGGTTCCCCACATGCCTCGGTGAAATGCTTTCTCCAGAGTTTGGGAATACAATTTCTCTATCTACCCGTCTCGTCTAGTTCTGCTAGGCAAAGATTTCACTTCCTGTTTTTAAATGCAGCTAAAATTAAAGGAGAGCTGTAATAATTTACAAACACATAGGCAAACTGAGTGGCTTGGACAAGCGTAAAATACACAGCTAGCACCAGAAAGATACTGCCTGCCTCTATAACACTTTCTGTCTAAGGATCTCAAAATGCTTTACTGACATTAAGCCAGCAAACCTCACAAATGCACTGTGAAGTAGGGAAGTATCATTACCCCCAATGGTGAAGCTGAGGTCCCAGGTCATACAGCGAGTGACAGAGACAGGAAAGTAACACTTTGAAGCCTCCTTCAAAGAAAACTATCTCCCAGCCACCTAAAGAGTGTAACAGTTTGACTGATTTTGAAGACTCTTGGCACTAACAATCTAGTCTGTCTATTTAGTCTGTGGGGCACACTCTCTCTCCTCTGTACCAGAGAGGTGGAGGGAAAAGTTGTGCCCCAAATTCCAAGGCCCAGCCCTACCCCGACTCTGTGTAGAGCTGTTGCCAAACAGCTCTAAGTTATACTAATGGTGAAGGGCTTGGACTCTACGCCAGTGGAGGATTGATGGAGAGGAGCTCTGCCATCCCCATCTATCCTCAGTGCTGAGGGAGATGGGGCCAGAGGCGCAGGTCCTGGAAGTGGCACAGATGACTCAGAGACTTCCCTTACGCCAGGGGAATTCTCTCTGGGGCATTTTCAGCTGCGTTACAGCACAAATGCGCAACCTCAGTGGCTTAGAATCTGGCTGTACCACCCCACTGGGAACCCTGGATAATATTCACAGAACTAGCCTATGCTGAAACTCATACTGCCGCAGCTTCATTGGTCCAGGACATGATCTAGCTAGATTACAGATAGCTCAGGTATACACAAGCTACAGTCACACCTGGTGATTGCAGTGTAGGCGTTCCCCGAAAGACAGCACCACAATTGCTCCCTAACACTACTCTGGGGAACTTTTTTCATACTGATTTAGAGGGAATATTGCCTCTTTTGGGGCCACCAACACCACTTTCTGCAGCATCCCGGATTTTCACTTAGCGAACTCCATCCAAGCAGTGACCAGACTCAAGCCTGCGTAGCTTGTAAGAGCTGCTGAACTCACCACCTGTAATGTTAAGACTGAAAAAAATAGCACACTTTCCCTTTGCTTGTTCATTGTTCTTTATTACCCTCATACAGTATATTGGCTGACTGTGATGTCAGAACAGTCCTGAGGTCAGGTTTTCCCTTAGATCCTTATGAGATCACAGTTAGCTATGACACAGCTTTGCTGAAGAGGTTAAAAAAGATAATCTAGTTCCCAGTGACTAATCCTCAATTCAGAAATGGACTCCTTTCCCTCTAAAACAAAAATAGTACCAAAGCATTAACCACAAGCAGAACAAAAAGCACTGTAGGCCAGGGATCCTTTATCCTGCACAGAGACAGCTTCAGCAATGGAACAAACATATCTGGCTGAGGAACTGTTTAATAAGGAATTCATAAACAAACAATGAAGACACAGAAGCAGCAGGATGTTTTCCGTCCATCACTCAGATCACTTTGCTGATTTATTACATTCCTTTTCTGTCTTGTCCAGTTACAATGGAAGCTCTTTGGGACACGGTCCGCCTCTTACTCTGTGTTTGCACAGCACCTAGCATAATGGGACTGCTTTCCCAAAGGGAGTATCTAGGAGTTATTGGAATATAAACAACTCACAACAACAACAACTATTGAGGGTTTCTTTCCCTCATGTTAAATACACTTAATACAGGCAATGAATTCAGAGCCCTGACCCAGGCTCACAATTCACTACAGAGATCACCTAAAATACCTGCCCAACCTTAGCTGTCCAGGCACTTAAAGGGCTCCTGTCACTGAAGGCTTTGAGCACCTCACAAAGATGCGTTTATCCTCCCAACTCTCCTGTGCACTAGGAAAACTCATAATCCCAATGTTTCTGTTTGAGAATGGAGGCACAAAGAGATAAAGTTACTTGCCCACGGTCACACAGGAAGTCAGGAATTGAATCTGGATCGTCTCAGTCTCAGTCCCGTAGCTTCACCACAAGTCCACCACAAGTTCCTTCAGCAGCAGCAAGCCCAACTCCACTTCCTTCTTCAATAAACCCTGCCCCACCCCAAGAAAAGCATACGTTGACAATTTCGTAGGAAATAGCTACAGGTCCTGGCTGATCTTTGGGCCCATTTTACATTCTTGGGCTCAAGAAGATTTTTAGAAATCTAGTAAAACTTTAAATGCCTTCCGCTCTTATTGTCTTGTGTTAGCTTGTTTGAGCTTCAGCGTATACACAAATTACAAAGAGAAAAGCTCCCACTCTAGAGGTGTCCATCTGAGTACATGTGCCTTAGAAAAAAAGGGAGAAAATTATTCTGGAGGCTGGCCTCAAGAAAAGATATAGCTCTGTAGGATTGCTACTGAGATGCAAGCGCACAAGGAAGAGAATACTCCTTCCCACCCTCCTCAGGAACTATTGCTAACACCATCACCTCTGAAGGCTACAATACAATGTGACCAGAGGCTCTCCACGCATGGGTTCAAATTCTGGGGTCCACCCTCAAGCAAAACTGTGTTTTGCATGCCGGGCTTGTCTATATACAGGAGATTAATTGAGGTCACTGTCCTGGTCTCAGCAATGATTAACTGGCCGCTCGGGTCATTTGTTCAAAGGATACACCGGCTTAAACAACTAATCTCCAGCAGCTGGTCCAAAGCCACCACAATCCTTTTCAGAGATCTTTAGAAGCAAAAAAACATGGGACAAGTAAAGGACTAAGCTGCAGACAGCAGTTGTAAAAATTGTTTCAATCAGTTCACCCTGGTAATAGGTAATGGATTGGCAGGGTTGTCCTTCTTGGTATTTACTGCTTCCTAAAGGAGCATTTTGCTTGGGATTGGAGATTAGAGGTGAAATCCCAGCCTCAGCGTAATTAGTAAGAGTTTCAACCCATGATTTAATCTTGAAGAATCTTGACTTGATTGAGAAGCTGGGCTTCTCCCCTACCTACCTTCACAGGAAAGGAGGAGGATGTTGACATGTCTCTCTGCCTTGGCTTTGAAACAGATCTTTAGGTAAGACATGTTATGCTGAAGTTTTAACAAAAAAGCTCTCCCAAGCAGATACAGCAATTAAATAGCTGTTTGAAGGGTTATTGCACCACAACTCAAATGTGTCCAAGGCTGAGATTCAGAGATCCCTGCGCTATACTATGTTGCCTAGTTCAAAGCCATAGGCTATATATCTATAGAAATAAAAGTGTATTTGCTATACAAAACCCAAAGAGCAACCCCAATCAAATCTCACTAATTTGGTGGGGAGACACCAAATGAAATCCAAATCCTATTTATTAATGGAAGGGAAAAGAGGTTAAAGGGAAAGATACATATTTCTGTTTTTCAGTTTGTTACTTCGTGACTAGTTAGTTTCCTCCGTTATTTACATGGGTCTTTCATGTAGCAACACGGCGAGGGAAACTATTTTTAAGAAAAAACGAGAGTTCTGTGGCACTTTAACTCTCAGACTCTCTCGTTGTTTTTGCTGTATACAGACTAACACGGCTACGCCTCTGGAACTATTTTTAAAAAGTGGAAAATAAGGCTTACTGTGCAAGGTTTTCTATAGATATGCTAGTTGAATACAAAACCTAAAATTAACTACAATATATCATACTCACTAAACCTGGAGAGCTAAGCAGTCACTCAGAAGGCTGTATACAGGAACAGCTTTCTTCAGAGGCCCTGCTAGGGAGTCAGTGGATCCTCTGGTCCGACCGGCAGCACCTCCCGTGGAATCAGGTGTTGATGGAGCACACCCCTTTGTCCGAGTGATGACTTTTTATACCTCGCTATACCCAACTTTCATCTAATTATCTTTCTATTAATTATTATATATTCTATCACCTACATTGGGTTCTCACTTTTAACTACATTCCATTCTCATCGTAATAATTGGGATCGTCAAAACAACATCTGGTAATAGGAGGGTGATTAAAAAAAAAAAGCCCCTTCGGCAGTGGAAAAATGTACTCCCAGCCATTCAAGATAACTTATATTTCCCATCCCCATCCCCATCCCCATTATCTATGTGCAGCTGCAAGATACATGTTATGTATTTTGTCTTATCATGTGCTGTGGTATGCAGAAACTGAGACATCTGCAAGGTTTTACTCAGTATTCCTATTTGTCTCTGCCAACGGGAAGGTATCAGGCTGCTGAGGCCAGAATGGTCCAGCAAGCAACTTAAGCTATGCTAGGCCCCAAAACTCAAATTGCACTGGGCCACCAACAGTTCTTACCAGGGTGTAATCATGGAGTGACCTTTGTACAGCAGAAGTCACTTTTTTCCAGTCTGGTGGTTTCCTGACGTTCAGCATTAGCCTGTATACTTCATACAACTGCTGTACTCTTGCCCAGTCATTGAGAGATGAAACCACAGCTGAGATTTCAAGGGGAAGTTAGGTGCAGTTAATCTTCCAATGACATTTTTTAAAATCTTGCTACACAAATGTACATGGATAATTAACTATGACCAGCCAAGGTGCTGCCTTTATCGGTCATTTACACTATTAATTGTCAATACATTATTGTAACTTGCCTTTCCTATCAGACACCCAGTCTGGCCATTGTTTGTGTGGAGACCTACTAAATTATGAAGCACTTTGTCTTTGTCTCCATTGAGTAGAATAGCATGGCCCCCTGCCTCCTCTCCTGTTGACATTTTCTTTCCAGATCTTGCTAATAATATTGCAGCTTAAAGATTGTTTCCAAGTCACATATGAACAGTGTAATGGGCTAAAGTTTATTCCTCTCAACCCCATAAAAGAGGTTGGATAAAAGGAACAAATATAAAGGGACATTGCCTCGATTGTTAGGCCTAAAAATTGAACTGCCATGACAAACAATTCTAATCCTTACCTGAACTTCACTGCATTCAAACATTTTAATTAATTCTCACACCACCCTTCTGGAATTGGTATTGTCCCCATTTTAATGATGGTGGAATTGAGGAAGAGAGATTAAGGCCTCAATTAAGCAAGTGCTTTATTTTAAGCACAGGTTAAAGTCCATCCCTATTCAGCAAAACATTAAAGCACATACTTAACAGAATGCATATGTTTAAGTGTGTTGTTGAAGCAGGATCGAAGTGGCTTGTCCAATGCCACACAGTCAATTGCAGAACTGGGATTAGAATTTGGGTGGTTCTGCAGGCCTGAAGGCCTGTGCTCAGTCTGCTACAGCTCTCTTCCTCTAAAGAGGCCAATGAAATTTGGGGCTGAAAAAGAAGAAGAAAAGCCACAGCCAAGACCAAGGCCAGATGCAGAATTAGACTCCTTTCATCTTCCCCTGCAGCTGATTATCTCATCCACCTTCTCCTCACACTGTTTTTTCAGTAGCTCTAAATATTGTATGTTTATTTCATTTTGTTAATAATTTTTCTAACCCACATAGTATTTTTTGCTCATCATCAAGCATTCCTCTTACTGGCTGATCTGCAGGGAAAGTGACTGAAGGACAGGAACCACTGCAGGCAGGTAAGGGCAACAAAATAATTCAGGCTGTTATTCCAGAGTCCAGTCACTGAAGAACATGGCAGGTAGTGTCGCTTGTGCTTTCTCCTTCTAACTCCACAATGCATCTCACTCCCTGCTCCATCCATCTTCTCCCTCCCCCTCCCCCCCATGTATTCTTGTCCATGGAGACAAATTGGAGCAAGGCATCTTTTCTCACCCTTTGATGGGTAGGGGATGGAGAATGGAAGCTGGGACAGGGGTGAGCTTTTGTCTTGCCTGGGCCTAAAAGACCAAGGGGTTAGTTCTCCTTCTTGCAGACCAGGGGAAGCTTACTCTTGACCTATTCTCCTCCTCTTGACAGACAAAATAGGATGGTAACTCAGGCCCACAGGTTCTGGTCACCAGAAATGTTGCACTCAGCACTGATCTCTCCACAAGTTTTCTCTTTCCTCCAGCTCAGGATCTGCTCCCACTAACCTGACACATACTTTGGCAGCATTCAGGGCAGGAATAGAAGAAAGTTAATTCACCTCCCGCTGCTGTGTCTGTGAGCAATCCTTGTTTTAGGAGTCCCAGGCCTGTTAGCATTTGCCCACAACTCCCATGCACAGTATTACACCCTGGGTGGGTCAGATAGCCCCTCTTGCACTGGTTCTGGTGAACTTGCTTCTAGAATACTGCACTGTAAAAAAGATAAACAAAAGAAATAGTATTTTTCAATTCACCTCATGCAAGTCCTGTAGCGCAATCACTTTACTATGAAAATGCAATTTACAAATGTAAAACTTTAGAGCCTACAAACCAAGGCATGAAGGGGCATATGAATGTTTAACATATTTGGCATGTAAATACATAGCAACGCTGCTACAACAGTGCCATGTGAATGCCTGTTCTCACTTTCCGGTGACATTGTAAAAAAGCAGCAGGCAACATTATCTCCCGTAAATGTAAACAAACTTGTTTGTCTTAGTGATTGGCTGAACAAGAAGTAGGACTGAGTGGACTTGTATGAGGTGAATTGAAATTTAATATTTCTTTTGTTTATCTTTTTTACAGTGAAAATATTTGTAATAAAATAATACAAAGTGAGCACTGTACACTTTGTATTCTATGTTGTAATTGAAATCAATATATTTTAAAATGTAGAAAAACATTCACAAATATTTATAATAAATTTAGATTGCTATTCTATTATTGTTTAACAGTGTGATTAACATGGTGATTAATCACAGCCTTTTAAATATCAAGTTAATTTGTTTTGTGTTCATTGCATGCATTAACTGCGATTAATTGACAGCCCTATTTATGAATAAATATATTTAAAAATTAAGGGCCTATCCCCAACTCCTACTGAAGTCACTGCGAGTTTTGACAGTGATTTCAATAACAGCACCTCTATATGTATAGCTTGATGAAGGAGAAACGTAACCGTCTATAGCTACTTGACCAAAGGCGAGAAAAGAATCACTTGGCATAGTAAAAACTATTACAAAGTAGGGCCAAGGATTATATTTCTATTTAAAAAGGAAAATTTAGGCTGATTATTAGTAAAATTTTACTAAATATGAAATTAATTAGGCTGTGGAACAGTCTCCCAATGGAAATTGTGGGAATTCCATTCTTGGATCATTTAAAACAAGAGTGCAATGCACTCAGGAACATAACTGTAGGGAACAATTCTGAGCTAGCAGTGAGGAATGAAAAGAACAGGTAAGAGATCCTTCAGGTAAGAAATCTAATGAGGTTCAACAAAGAAAAGTGCAGAGTTCTCCACTTAAGAAGGAAGAATCCCATGCACAGCTATAGACTGGGGACCGACGAGCTAGGCAGCAGCTCTGCAGAAAAGGATCTGGGGGTAACAGTGGATAAAAAGCTGGATATGAGTCAGAAGTGCCCTGGTTGTCAAGAAGGCTAACAGCATACTGGGCTGCATTAGGAGGGGCATTGCCAGCAGGTCACGGGAAGTGATTGTTCCCCTCTATTCAGCATTGGTGAGGCTGCATTTAGAATATTGTGTCCAGTTTTGGGCCCCCCACTACAAAAAGGATGTAGACAAGTTGGAGAGAGTCCAGCGGAGGGCAACAAAAATGATTAGGGGGCTGGAGCACAGGACTTATGAGGAGAGGCTGAGGGAACTGGGCTTGTTTAGTCTGCAAAAGAGAAGAATGAGGGGGGATTTGATAGCGGCCTTTAACTACCTGAAAGGGGGTTCCAGGGAGGATGGGGCTAGGCTGTTCTCGGTGGTGGCAGATGACAGAACAAGGAGCAATGGTCTCAAGTTGCAGGGCGGGAGGTCTAGGTTGGACATTAGGAAAAAGTTTTTCACTAGGAGGGTGGTGAAGCACTGGAAGGGGTTACCTAGGGAGGTGGTGGAGTCTCCATCTTTAGAGATTTTTAAGCTGAGGCTTGACAAAGCCCTGGCTGGGAAGATATAGCTGAGGTTAGTCCTGCTTTGAGCAGGGGGTTGGACTAGATGACCTCCTGAGGTCCCTTCCAACTCTAATATTCTATGATTCGCATGCCTTGCAATACGTAAAGGGTCAGTTTCCTTTTTCATATTTTATGCTGTGGCAAAGTTTTTTGTTTAATTAAAAAAATGTTACTGAAGTCCCGTTAGCTGTTGATACTTAAATACAGGGCAGTTGTCAGTCTCAGCAGATTGTTAATCCTGCAACTCCTGCCAGTCTAGGCAATCTTTCCAACCAAGATGGAGATTGATGTGGACGCCCACGAACCGTAATCTTTGTAGGAGTTCAGCTATCAGTAGCTCTTGCATCTACCTGAGGTTAGGCAACAAATGAGAACCAATTTTTTCATCCCCCTTTGGAAAGCAAAAAACTCCTGTGCACAGAGACCAAACTCTAAAATTCATCTTTATCCTGGAAAACACTTCTCACCTAACCAGTTTCCGTCAGAGCTGATGCTCTTGGGGATTAAAAGATTCATTTGCTACTGAATTGGCAGTAAGGAATTTTAAAAAGTAAAAAGGGTTTGGGGCTGTGGAAAATGGTACCTATGGCTACATCAATTTTCTTGAATGTCAAATGAAGCAGATAATCTACAGTACCCAAGATGTTATTTGAAACTGGATCCTAACTGCTAGACTGGAAGGGAGATAGCAATATCTTTTCAGATGAGACAACCCTTTCAACAGTGTAGCAGCAATTGTTTTTGTTGAGTTATTTGAATGCTCTGAACTTGTCAAAAAATCCTAAATCATGAGATTTTATACCTGTTTTTAAAATAGCTAGGAGGGTACCCGTTCACTTCCACTTTCTATCTGATATATGGCTACTTGGGGAGCGGAAGGGGGGGGGAGGCGATATGGAGGGCAGGACTCCTCTACTGTGGAATTGTCAGTCATGATTGCAATTAAGAATGAGTTTTGCGCTTAAAGCAGAGATTCGACCCCTTTTGTTTCATATAAAGAACACAGTATCCACCTCAAGCGCTTACTCTTTGAATTAATTTTCTGAGAATTTACAGGTAAATTGGTTAATTAATTTAAGAGTTAAAACTAATTAAAAATAGCTTTTAAAAGAAATTTAGAACCTTTTATCAGACTTTTTTTTGGTCCCTAATGCTATTGGTAACAATAACACGGACCCTTTTAACATCCCATAGTGAAAACACACTGAATTCTCATGCATAGGATACATCTAAAATGGGATGCTTATCTGTATGCCAATACCCAGCATGCTCTTCCAGACCACAGCTGCTGTCTCAGTCTTGGGAACAAAATTCAAAAATTGGAGCTGTGCTTGTTGGGTGCTTTGTATATATTTGTGTCGGGTTGACACAACAAGTGAAAAGGAAGATTCTAGGTGAGATCACATCTCTGCCCAGCTTCATATTTATTAACTGAAGAAGAATATAATGAAATATCCCAACAGCCATACCCTGTTGACTGAGTCCCTTAATAAGCAATCACTTGCCATTAATAAAAGGCTGTAGGAATGGAGAGGCTTATTCCTTATAGATGAATGTGGAATACTTTCACACAATAGAACTGATATTATGCCCAAGAAAACATTGAAATGAAACATGTAAATGCTCTAAGAATTTATTGTTGCTATACAGAATGTAACAGATACATGGCTAAAACAGTCTAACGTAATGGTGGACTTTGAAAACTAAGGCTATTCTGTAAATTTGTTGTATCTCAGTGTTTGTTTTCATACAACGTACTTATAAAATGAAGCTATAAAAAACAGATTCCTTTTTGGAAACAATTGAGATTGGTGTAATGCACAGAACTACAGACTACATTTAGTAAGAGCAACACAACACCTTATAGACCCATTGTTCCTGTATTATGAACGTTCAACACAAAAAAGATGAATGTCTCAGTCTGATGCAAAGATTTGGTGACAAATGCAGTCTGAGCAGTTCAACCTTCTGTCTGAGCAAAAAGAAAGCTACCCACAATTCTGATAAGGGAACATTTGAATAAGGAAAATGAACAGCATCCTTAAAGGCAAGTTAAGCACATCATTTATCTCAAGAAATGTGTGATCTAACAGACATGTTAACCCAGTACAGTGACTGTAAAACACACAAGGGCATAGCTATTGGGAGTAGAGAGAACAGTAGCTCTGAGAAATTGTGCTAATGAAGTGAAAGGCCACTTTGCTGCCAATATGCTTTCCTTGAAAGATCAGTGTGTTTGATTCCCAGAGCCTTCCAAACCAGCAGCAATGGAAACATTTCAAAGGAAAGAGATGCTGAAAAGAGAGTGATCTAGCACTTTTTATGTGTGGAGTTTCAACTAAACAAACAAGGGGGAATAAAAAACAGTCTCTTGGAAGTTGATCAGGTAAAAGTGAAATTTCAATAAAAAGGGAAAAATGAACACTTTCCCAAAGTGTTTCCCCCATTTTCTGATCAGATCTATTGAGTAAGGTGTCTCCTGCCTCCCGTCAACTTTCTCCTTTTTTATTATATGTGCTCCAAACATTTTTCTTCTTCTTATGTCTCTAATTGATCTGAAAATAAATGCAGCTTTTGGGTTAATTTCCATGTTTGTACATCAGCCTCAGTAATGACATCAATTCTGCTTGTGAGAAGCGGGGTTTTTACTTAACTTGTGCTGCCCTGCATTGTTGGGTCAGGCAATCCTAACATGTAGTATTTACACGCCACTGAACTTGTGGCTATGGTGAACACATGAAAGAGAGAGAAGTTCAGGTTACAATTTGGAGGATGTTTCCCACATTAAGGGTATATTACAAATTTGGCCTCAATGGAATATATAGCATCCTTTTAAAGGTCACTATCCATTACAGTTTTATGTAAATAACTGTTCAAGATTCCAACTCTTTAACATCATGGACTTAAAAAATACAGCAAAAATTTGTTCTTTACTGAACGAACAAGACTCCATCTTAGGTTTCCGATTCACTTTATGACAGGCCAAAGTTCATGTAAGAGCAGAAAGGAATGCACCTGGTCTGTATGTTAGTGATATGAAGTCTGCGTCCTGCAGTCCTCACTCAGGCCCTGCATTACGGCTCAAAGAGCAGGCCAATCATTGTTATTACAGGTGTGAATGAAGAGCCCGAACCTTGGTGACCGTTTTAGGTCACCTTTAAATTAGACAAAAAAAGATTTTTTTTCCCATTGCAGGATGTGAAATAGCTGGAAGTGCAGGGAGTTGAACCAAAATTGAGCGTTATCTTAAAGAAAACTATGGTATGTAAATGTAAACAGGACCATATTTTTGCAATAGTAGAACTACATTAAAAACATTCCCCCCAGTGCAGAAAGTGCTTCCATTTCTGCTGCATTCATGACAATGCAATGCCATCCATCAAGCTATTTATTCATGCATTTCTAAATATAACAAGAGGAAGTTTGTTAAGAGACATAACCCTGAATTAGAAGTAATTTTTAGAAAAGAAAAAGGGTTTTAAAAAATTCATGAAGTAAAACAGATGGCTTCAAGTACTTGTGCATAATAACTAATTAGTCACTATGAGCAGGGATTAAAAACAGCTGTCACCTTGGAAGGGACAGTTAAATATAGATAGGCGATTTCATCCAACAATGGCCCTAGATTCAAACACATTGAAGAACATGCCTAGTAGTGAGATTTGAAAGAAAACTGATTTGTCTGCAATGATGAACCAATATTTGAGAGGTTCAAGTTTGTACATGACAAACTTTTCATTCCACATATCTATATTTCAAAGTAATATAACTCTGCATAGTGAAGCAGACTACCTTGATATTGCACAAGCATCTGCAGAAGTCTTTTGTGCAGCAAGAAGAAAGAGTTTAGTAAGTAAAGGGTATTCTGTGGCAGTGTTATACACACAAAGCAATACACTGTTTTGAGACTGACTGCCAGAGCCAAGCAGAGGAATTTAAGCACTGGAATTGTTTATTCCATATACTTTGCTGCCATGAATGCTATTCCTATTATGTGACAAGGAACAAATCACATCAGAAAAATACAGCACCTTGTAAGGGTTTGAAAGGCTTATAACCTTTGATTTCTCTGACTTTCCAGCAATATCACATAAAAGAAGAGGGACTTGGATACATTTTCAATGGGAGATCTAACAAGTGAAAGACTGTGCAGAGAAGTGGTCTGAGTGGAAGAGGAATGATATGATTGGGCAGTCAAGAAGAATATTGTGTTTGTGAAGAGAAATAGCGCAGCTGGATTTTCCTGTGTTGTGACAGGCTGAAACACTTCTCTTACCATGTAGCTATAGATAACCAACTATTGTCTTGGCTGAATTTTAGAGGGTCACACTAATGTGCATACAGAAAAAGCAGTCTTCCTACTGTAGACATTAAAGATTAAAATGATTAAGGAAACATTTTAAAAACCATAATAGCAGCTTCAAATAATAATAAAAAAAAATGTGTTGTTTTCAGACGAGTTTCTTCTATAGGGAGAAATTACCAACACCTGACAGATGTCTCGCAAATATAACATGCACACAGCTGAATTTGCTTCAGCAGAATGACCAGCTCTAAGTACTACAGTACGTGCAAGTCTCCCACAGATAAGGGCAATTACATACGTGATAGCAGTACAGCATAGTGGGGGAGAAAAACCTAGCAATGTAGGTGTTGCAAAAAAATAAATTTAGAGTCAGATAAGGTCATCCACTCGGCTCCAATCTGCACCACAACATGAGACCCCCAACTTAGAATCCACATCTAGTTTCTCACTTCTTTAGCTAGGACAGGTTGGGTAGCAGTATGCTCAGTCATGTTGGGGGAAGTGTGTGGGAAAGGGTTTAAGATAAATGTGAAAATGTTAGGACAGCATGCGTGTGCGCACACACGTTAGTCACTAAATGAGCAAGTCTGGTGCTTAGTTTATGCCAATGTGATTGTACAGGAATCACAGATCTGTCTCCCTTAGCTGGACAGTTTGGCTCTGCAGTTTTAAAAAGTTCAGTGTACATTACATTTATTAACATCCTAATGATTGGTAAATAATCCAGCAAGTTATTTCATAGTACAGTACAATGCTAACTGCTTGCAAGAGCAATATAAAAATTACATTCAAAGATAAAAACTATCATTTTCACACATAGCAATAACTAGTTTTTTTCTTTTTCATAGAATAAGTGCAAAATGTCTTCAACAAATAATAGCAGTAGTAAGAAAAGACTTACAATTCTCATGCAAAAATGCTTCCCTGCTTACAAAGTCTGTGATAAATCTCAAAAACATCCATTACCTCCCTCTCTCATAAAAACACTCGACTTGTTATTCTGTTTTCCTGCCATATCCATTCTGTTGTTTATTAAAATAACGATGACATGCAAGTTCAACTATTTCCAACCCACCAAATATTTTTTGTTGCACAACAAACATGACAACCATGGTCACACAATACCATCGCACAAAGCTGTACAAGTACAGCAACACAAACGCAGCTAGTGTGAACAACGTCCAGTACAGAAGTGAGATGCATTTAACTACAAGGACCCTGAGCTCAGATTTACAAGGTGGAATTATGCTTCGCCCTGTTACATCAAAGTACTTTTCACCTTCATAGAACAACTGGAGTCTCTCTTCTTTCTCTTCCCAACGCTTTTGGCACCAGAGCTGCAGCTCTTCCCTGGAAGCTGGTAGAGTCTGTACTGGATACCTCTGGACGTGAAAATGTATCTCCTTCGGGAAGTTTCCATTCAGAAGGTGCTTCTCTGTTTGAGGAATGTTTTGAGGGTATGCCACGGTTATGTCATGGATAGCATCAAGGTTATTACCTACAAGAAATATTTTTGAGAACAAGATAAATACAGACACTGCAATGGTCAGTTTCCATGACAATTACCACTGATTAGAGCTTCAGAGTACAATTGAAAACTCAAAATCATGGCAGAATTCACAAAGATTCATTAGCAAATACAGGCTATTTTAAGGCTAACAGGTCAATATTTCCTAATCACTTTCTGTTTTCTTTCTATCTCTGGATTACAGCAAAGACCTGTAAAAGCAAAATAACATTCATTTGAAGAAATATTAATCCAGGATTCTAAAACAGAATGGGTAAAAGGATAAAATCTGATTTCAATGAGATTAGGATACACATGCTTGATCTTTTCCAAGTCAAAACAGGGTTTCATTCATTGTGTTTTTCTGTTGTTGCATACTTTTGCAGAATATTCATCACTACATCATCTTTGACCTACCAACTGTAATACACTGTACAATAACTATAATGGTTGCAAAAAACTAGTTTAAAATTTGACTCAGAGCAGGCCTCAACTACAACACTAATTTACTGACTGTCTTGGGAGGTGGGAGTGCATACCAATATATATCAGAAAAAATATCAGAAGTCAGTTAAATCAGGAGTCCTTTTACTGCATTTTAGAGGATGGGGAAAGCTTTGCAGGGACTGTACTGCAATTAACACAGCCCCTTTACAAGTAACTAGTCAGTGCTCTGAGTGCCAGCTAGAAATAGCCTTTGCAAGAGGCTGATGGCTCTTCATGGCATTCCAGATCTGGAGAACCCACAGCAAAGTACAAACCTGGGAGATCAACAGACATTTGGTTAAACTGGGTATAGCTACGTATTTGAATGCAGTTTTAAAAGCAATTGTGGATTAGCAATTAAAGGGGGACATTGACAAAAGGACCCAACCCTTCTATCGCTATGCCTGATCAAATCAATCCACTTATTTAGACAAATGTTGTTAAAAGAGTTTTACTACTGTATCTGTGCATTAGTACTAATTTTTAGAACACTGCATGATTCCAAATATCCTCTCACACAGCAGCTTCAGACCAGACAACATTCTTTTTAGATTTGATCAAGCAAACTTCGTTAGTCTAGAACTGATATAAAAATAGGTGCCAGTGCACTCGACGTGACATTTAAGTTAAGTTCTGCCAGCACTGTAATTTATTTGCAGTTGCTGTTTTTATTTTGTTGGTTGTCTCAGAGCAGAATAGTTGAGCAAGAAACCAAAAAAGATGAAGGCTGTCCATAAGTGCAATAAGTATGACCAGGTCTGTATCAGTGGAAAGGCCATAAATGAAGAGTGCCTGCACACCACTGCTCAATTCAAATCCAACTTAGAAATGGACCCAACAGAACCCTTACCATGCAAATGCTACACCAAGGAAGAAATACCACTATAACTGAAGACACAACAGATCTCCAACCATCTCCCTATCACTTCCACTTTGTGTCCACTGAGCAATCAGTTTGCCATTATCATCCTTTCTACGGGGCATGATGCAGATGTTTTTAACTATCTATATACGACACAAATAATAGATAATATTACACACACACTGTGACATTTAGTTTTATTTTAAAATAATTATTTATTGTACCATGCTGTATACGAGCCTTTGTTGAATAAATCATGTAATCTTACTGATGCCCATTCTGCTTTCTTATAAAACTTCCCACTACTAGTTTGTTAAACATCCCACTTACTTTGTTGCATCATGTCTAACATTAAAGGAGACCTTCAGAGCAGAGACCAGGTCTTACCTGTATTGCAAAGTGCCTGCTTTTGGTTCTGTATTAATTATATAGTGCAGATCTCAAAACATTTTACACAGATAGGTAAACATTACTGATCCCATGTTACAGATGGGGAAACTGAGGCAAAGAATGGCTAAAAGACTTGCACAGTGACTTGGATTAGAACCCTGGTCTCCTAACTCCCAGCCAAATGTTAGGCTACTAAACCTCTGTTAACCCAATATATCATGGGCAAAAGCACATCAGAACTACTTCAGAAGAAATGACTTGGGTACTTCAAAGGCAGGTTCAGCATGCCTAAAGCACAGAAACGTATCAGATATTACCTCAGCTCGGGGAGTTAGTGAACTAGCGGTCATGATGGCAGACCCTCCTTTTACCATCTTTCACAGGGACAAAGTATCACTGAGGCTTCACCCCAATTTTCTCCATAAAGTAGCCTCCCAATTTCACCTCAAACCAGGTTATTCACCTCCTTGTTTTTTTACTCTAAGCCACATTCCTCTACCAGGGAGAGGACCCTACACTTCCTCGATGTCAGACAGGCGCTAATCTTTTACCTACAATGCACTCGCCCCTTCAGAAACTTGCCAAAACTCTTTGTGGCGATAGCGGACCGCTGCAAGAGGTGTGCACTTTCTTCCCAGCATATCTCCCACTGGAACGTTCGTTGAATAAAGTAATGCTACTCATTCTGATCAGTTCAGCTTCCACCTCATATCAGAGCACACTCCACACTCAATGCCTAAGAGTAAGAGGAAACTAAGGGGATGTCGACCCGTGCAGACATATAAGACCTTGGACGCACCCCGTGGGCAATGCAAGACGTGCATGCGGGTCAACAGTTCCGGCTCTGTTGTATGGCGCGCATGTGCATCCCAAGATGGAATCCAGATAGGGACCACACATCTCAAAGAAGCATCAGCTACAGTAAGTAACCTCCCCTTCCTTGTGAGCAGAGCCCTCCACAGGTCTCAAGAATTCCTATGTGGGAGTCAATGCATACCGGAGTGCATGGTATTGGGTCTGGTGGACTCGTGGATGGTCCATATTCCATGGAGGCTTTAGAGGTGGACAGGCTGACAACATGCTTTGTTTTCTTGTCAGCTTTAAGTCTTTTGGGCGCCAGAGCCTCTGAATCTCCTTGCAACTTCTCTCCTGGCTGACTGTGGCTCGAGGAGGGAACACGGCATTTAGAGGTGGTCCCTCTCGGGGTTCCACTGTTGTGCCCATGACTATGTTTCTTCTTACGTGACTTCATCAGTGTCGATAGCTCTGCCAGTACTGATGTGGCTAGTGACGCTGGTATCACCGGTGCAGATTGATGCCCCAGCAGGTCCATATGTGCCACCTCTTGGTGTGCACGCGAACGCATAGCTTCCTCCATAAGGAATTTTCTAAGTCTGAATTGTCTCGCTTCTTGCGTTCTTAGCGGGAAGAAGTGGCAGATGAGGCATTGCAAAGAAATGTGAGATTCTCCCTGGCAATATAAGCAGCGCCAATGTTCGTCACTTACTGAGAAGGATTGTGGGCACAACGAGCAGCTCCTAAAGCCTGCCTGTTTTGCCATACTCCCCACACAAACAGGGTGGGGAAACGAACTGGGATATCTATCTAATTCTATCTTCTGGTTTGTTTAGATTAACGACTTACTAACAATTTACTGATTATTCTAACTGCTAATAATGAAAACATTTACTTGCTACTCAGGTCTCAGGAGAAGATGATGTTCCGACTCTAGCCATGCTGTGGTAAGAGGAAACTGAGGGGGCGTTGATCCACGCAGACATGTCAGACCTCAGGTGCACTGTGGGCAACGCGAGGCATGCATGTGGGTTGACAGACACTGCTTTCAACAGTTCCGGCTCTGGCGCATGACGTGCACGCGTACCCACGATGGAATCCACATAGGGACCATCACTCGAAGAAGAATAAATCTCTCTTCCAAACAAGTCCAGCTTCTTAGCATCCTTATTCTTAGGCATCAAACTTGCCTATCCCTGCCTGTCCCACTCATTTGCTGCAGCCACTACCAGGGATCCAGGAGATGGGTGGGAGAATAGGTATTCATATCCCTTGGACGGAACATAATATTTCTTCTTGGCCCTTTTGGGTATTGGCAGCAGGGAGGATGGGGTCTGCCAAGGGACTTTGACAACCTTCGGCACCCCTTGGTGCACAGGCCATATGACTTTAGCCGGTGCTGTGGCCACCAGAATGTCAAAAAGGCTGTCTGTAGGCTCTGTGAGCTCATCAGCCTCTAAGCCCAGATTGGACATGATTCTTTTAAGGAGTTCTTGGTGGCCTTAAAAGTTATCTGGCAGTATCGGGGGAGCTGGGCTGGCCACTGCCTTGTCTGGGGATAAGGAGGACGATGGTAATGCCAGGGGAGGAAGTGGTTCCTCCTCCTCTTCAAAAGAACTGTTTACCTCTGGTTCCCACAGTTTGGTGCTGGTATTGGATCCCGAGTCTGGGTCCCGCAACAGGCCGATTGATGCTGCGGATCATTTTTCTGGACACGGCTATGGAAGACTTGAACGAGGAGAGTCCTGGTGCCACTGGGATCCCCCAGGGGTTCCACTATGACCACTAGATAGGTCATTGTTTTGAGTAGGGGGTTGGACTAGATGACCTCCTGTGGTCCCTTCCATCTTTAATCTTCTATGATTGTCCTTGAAGTCAGGCACCCGCTACCGGGATGGCACTGAAAGGTGGCATGCCTGCCAACCTGCATTTTTGAGGCTGGTAATTGGGTTCTCTCTCTGACTCCAAGGAGGACAGTTCCTCCCTTGGGGACTATGATGGAGCTGATGGTGGCTCCTCCTGTCAGCTGCAGTGAGGAATTGGACAGCAGTTCCAGAGAGATGGTGACGACAATGGGATGCCACTGAGCGATGCTGCATTGGAGGAGAGTGGTGCCAAGAGAGTGGCATATGAGGGGCTGTCAGGCCATGTGGTATTGGGGATCGGTGCCAAGGATCTGGTGACTGTTGCCATGTTACCAGTGCCAGAAGGACGATAACCAATACTGGGGAGATCGAGACTGGTGATACGTAACTGGTGATTCTCTCCTCTGGGTCAGGAACTGGGAGCATGGTGCCAGGGGCAAGGGTCGTGACAGCAGAGACCTTCATTGTGGTGCCGGAAATCTTGGCCGAGGTGTTGTGGACTGATGCTGAGGTGGGGAACAGCACCAGCTGACTTGACCACTGCAGCAGCCCCATGGCAGGTTTACCTCTACGGATGGGTGCCTTTATTGGCTCCACTGCCAAAGGTAAAGCCAGCAGAGTGGGAGGCACTGGGAGGCCCAACAAGTCCCTGGCCATTTGAAAGGCCTCTGGCATTGAGGGCACAGTTAGGTGGAGGGGTCCCCTTCCACTCCCAGGAATTGGTGGTGGCTCCCTCAAAGGGCTTGCGGCCCTGGGAGGAGAGGCTGGCTCTAGCTGCTCCAGAGCAGGCGATTGCCCCAATGCGGGTCTTTTGCCCGACCCTGCCTTCTTATCCCTCTTTGGCGCAGGGGAACAGCCTTGATTGGTGTGCTGCTTCTTTTGCCACTTCTTCAGCACTGGCGAAGGCAAAAGGCCTCAAGAAGGGATTGGTGCTGGTGTGGTACTCCACACTGATGCTGCAGTATTCAGCGCCGAGTCTGAGCGGGAGGGTTCTGAGGCCGGTCTGAGTGCTACCTCCATTAACAAGGCTTTCAGGCAAATGTCCCTGTCTTACTTAGTCCGTGGCCTGAAGCCTTTGAAAATCTTGCCCTTATCCTCACGTGTGTTTCCCCTAAATATTTTAAACAACTGTCATGAGGGTCATTAAGCGGGAAGGCCTTATGGCAAACAGAACACGGTTTGAAACCTGGGGATCGCTATCTCTAACTTCTTAACTATCTATTTACAAGAACTATTAACAACTGTCTATGAAAAGAACCACTAGGCACTTGCAAATGCGAGAAAGCCATTTCAAAAGCCATCACGGGAGGAAAGAAGGAACTGAGGGGCTCAGAGACAGCGGCGCCTCATATACCACTGTAAGAGTGTGGCTCCAGAGGGCACCAGAGCTGGCCCTATGGATACTACTAAGACAAAAAATCTCTGACAGCACTGCAGGAAGGCACACACACACCTTACATGGAATCGACATGAGCAAGTACTTGAAGAAGAAAAAGGAATGACAGATAGGAGCAACCAGAAAGGGGACAGAGACTATGTATGAAGGTGGGGAAACTAAGCTCTAACTCATCAGAATTAATTTTTAAAGAAGGCAGGATAATCCAGGAGAAGACCAGTAGTAGGGCTGAGTAAAAGAAAAGAAACAGGTAGATATTGCTGAGCTTTGTTTCATTTATGCATGTTACATCCTACACCTTATCATGTTACCCTAGAACAGGGGTTCTCAACCGGTGGTACGCGTACCACCGGTGGTACGCGGAGGACGGCTTGGTGGTACGTGAGGCGTTCCCTCCCGCCGCCGCCGAACCCCCCCGCTGAAGACGCGTATCATACCCACGGCTGCACCCCTGCTGCCGCCGAATTCCCCCCTGCCGCCGAATATGCATTTTCTACTGCCGTGGATTCCCCCCCACCCCCACCTGCTGCCGCCGAAATTCCTTCCCTCTGCAGGGTTTAGGCGGCGGGTGCCGGTTCGTACAGGCAACCTGGCCGGCTCCGCATGTCCCTGTGGTATAAATCCTGCCGCTGAAATTTGTGCAATGGTGAGCAAGATTCGGCGGAGAGTACAGCTCTCTCCTTTTTTTTTTTTTTTTTGAGTACCACTCGGATTAGGAATAGTGGTACTTGACCTAACCCGACTGGTACTGGGGAAAAAAAGGTTGAGAGCCACTGCCCTAGAAGATGGTCCACATCTCTATTAGTATGGGAGGATAGCAGAGTGGCCTGATAAGTGGGGCATTGGCAGAATGTCATTGATGGGAACTGCATCAAACTGCAGCTTGCTGTTACTAGTGGGCAGGTAACTAAATTAGACAGGCAGAAGCTAGGATTGCCCCCCCAACGAATGTAAATTCCTTCTTAACTCACCTGCTTTTCCACATTTCAAGTGCAAGCCATAATGTGGATTAAGTCATATTGCTCTTAACCCTAAGACTGTTTCCAATGTGAAAATAAATGAATAAGGCATGAGTACTTGTTTGTAACTCAGACCATTTGCCTGTGCTTAATGAAGCATATTTGAGAAAACTGGCATTTATAACTTCTGAAGATCCTTCTTTACTTTTATGCGGCTATGGATCAGAGAATAATAGAAGATTAGAGTTGGAAGGGACCTCAGGAGGTCATCTAATCCAAACCCCTGATCAAAGCAGGACCAATCCCAACTAAATTATCCCAGCCAGGGCTTTGTCAAGCTGGGCCTTAAAAACCTCTAAGGATGAAGGCTCCACCACCTCCCTAGGTAACCCATTCCAGTGCTTCACAACCCTCCTAGTGAAAACATTTTTCTTAACATCCAACCTAGACCTCCCCCACTGCAACTTAAAACCATTGCTCCTAGTACTGTCATCTACTACCACTGCGAACAGCCTAACTCCATCCTACCTGGAGCCCCCTTTCAGGTAGCTGAAGGCTGCTATCAAATCCCGCCTCACTCTTCTCTTCTGCAGACTAAACAAGCCTAGTTCCCTCAGTTTCTCCCTCTTAAATCATATGCTCCACCTCCTTAATCATTTTTGTTGTCCACTGCTGGTCTCTTCAATTTGTACACATCCTTTCTATAGTGGGGGCCCAAAACTGGACACAATACTCCAAATGTGACCTCACCAATGTTGAATAAAGGGGAATAATCACTTCCCTAGATCTGCTGGCAATGCTCCTACTAATGCAGCCCAATATGCTATTAGCCTTGTTAGCAATGAGGGCACACTGTTGACTCATATCCAGATTCTTGTCCATTTTAACCTCTAGGTCCTTTTTTGCAGAACTGCTGCCTAGCCAGTTGGTCCCCATTCTGTAGCTGTGCATGGGATTCTTCAGTGCTAAGTGCAGAACTCTGCACTTCTCTCTGTTGAACCTCATCAGATTTCTTTTGGAACAAGCCTCTATTTTGTCTAGGTCACTCTGCATTCTATCCATACCCTCCAGCATATCTACCACTCCCCCCAGCTTAGTGTCATCTGCAAACTTGCTGAGGGTGTAATCCACCTCATCCTCCAGATCATTAATGAAGATACTGAACAAAACTGGTCCCAGCTGGTCCCCACTCCTGGGGCACTCCATTTGTTATTGGCTGCCAATGCCAACTAGAAATCGAGCCTTTGACCACTACCCATTGAGCCCGATGATCTAGCCAGGTTTCTGTCCATCTTATAGTCCATTCTTCCAACCAATACTTCTTTAACTTGCTGATAAGAATACTGTGGGAGACCAGATCAAAAGATTTGCTAAAGTTATGGTATATCACATTCACTCTTTTCCCCACATCTGCAGAGCCAATCGCTTCTTCATAAAAGGCAATCAGTTTGTTCAGGCATGACTTGCTCTTGGTGAATCCATGCTGACTGTTCCTGATCACCTTCCTCTCTTCCAAGTACCTCAAAATGGATTCCTTGAGGACCTGCTCCATGATTTTTCCAGGAACTGAGGTGAGGCTGACTAATATGTAGCTCCCTGGATGCTCCTTCTTCCCTTTTTGAAGATGGGCACCATATTTGCCTTTTTCCAATCATCATAAATATTATTACTAGACGGAGGGGGAGGGGAGAACCAGAGGGAACCAAACAGGCATTTCACAATTGAAATCTAATTTTTACAACTACCTAAATTAATATAACCAAGACAGTGAGAGTAAAAGTTGGTGGACAGGTATTTAACTGACAAGGACACAGTCTTCAATTTCAGCAGCTTTCAGAGTCCTTTCAGACAATAATGGGAATGAGACTCCTTATTACCAGTTAGCAATGCTGTTCTCAGTGCACCGGGACAGAAACTGCAGCACAGAGATGCTGATTGATTATGAAAGCTTGTTTGTAATCATTCCTACACAGCTAATAAAGACAAAACAGTTGAGTAATACACCTATCTTAGTCTCCAACTATTTAACAGTCACTAAGCTGCAAAACATCCTGAAAGCCTTGTTATGTTTCTTTTTATAAATAGTTCTTTGAGATATATTCATGCTCCACTAACAGTTGTTCATATTCCAGGACTGACCAGTGTGAGACATTTCTCTTAAAATAATTGCAGTGCAAAGTCAGTAGCTTTAGGTTTTAGAGTCAAAAGTTGTTAAAGGTGGCACAAGTAATTCCAACTGGGCTCGGGGCCAAAGTTACTGCATCAGCAGTAAAACTTAGCTTGCTTTATTTTAAAAAAAGTGTTTTTATGAGGGAGGGAAAATAGGGAATTTTTTCTTTCATTACCCCAGATGCTCTATTAGAATCTCTCTCTTCTAAATCCTTATAACCAAGAGCCTCTTACTAGCCGGAAAACAAACTTATCTCAGGCAGAATAAAATTACATTTAAATCTGTGTTAAATAATGTTAGTCCGCATTTGACTTCTAGGGAATACTTTTTTAGCATGAACACAAAGTCAGGATTTTAAATATTTTAAACTTCTCTCAAATGTGTTTGTCAAGACAACAGTGTCACTATATTGTGAGCTGCTTTATGTGACATTCAGCTCTTAGGGAGGAGCCCTCAAATGACATGGTCCAGAAACAATGCAAACATATAGGTTCCACGGACCTATTATGTGTGGTATGAGGCTCAATTGGGAATTGGAGCACTGAGAGGAGTTCTTCAGATGTGACTCAGATAACCACTACAGGCATTTTTTGTGTATATTTGTAAGTGAACAACATCCAGCTGGTCATTGCAAAGTAAAAGATTTGCTATAGCAGGTATTTTGAGAGCTCTAATGACTATGCTGAATAGAAGTTCTCTTCCCAAAGTGATCTTCAATGAGCCAATATATTAGAGGTGGGCCCAAGCCTAAAAACTGGAATAGAACTAGTCAAAATTGTAGAGGTTTAACATTTGAATCCAAATGCTGTGCAGACTTCTATTTCTAGTGTAAACAATCACATTGGTGGCTGTTTCCCTATCTTCAACCCAGGTGAGGACCTTAGCGGTTATTTGCCCCTACATTACCAGTCACTATTTTCAGTTTCAGCCACATATAGCATTACACAGACTTTGCCTCCCTGACCGGAATTGATCGTGATACTTCAGATCCTATCCCAAACTTGGTTACATCACAAAATGGTACTTGATACATGGTCACATTGATTCCAATTTATATGGCTGCAGGGCGCTACACTGTATCGCTTACAGTCAACCGGGGTCACAAGATCTCTGAGTTTTTTTCTTTTTTGGGGCTGGGGTCCCTATCCCAAGATAGGGATCTTTAGGCACTACCTCAATAAAAATAAATACATATGACTGTTAGATTCAAAAAGTGGAGCTGGTCCAAGCATTTTGAGGCATTCCCTTGAACAAATTGATCAGTTACATAATCAAAACATAGATGGAAACTAGTAGAGTGAGATTACTTGCTATCTGATAATATCTGATTGAGGATTGTTAGTCTTAACTTTGAACCACACATGGTGTTGAGTATAAAACAAAACCTATTAAAAAAACTGCTTACTGGAAAATATTACTCTCTTGGCTGCTGAAAGAATTTAGGTTATTTTCCTTTATAAACACAGAATCTGAAGGGAGCAACTTTAAGGATTTACAACCACTGATGTGTAGTATAATCCTTTGGAGGATTTATAATTTCAAGCATCTTTCTGAAACAGCAATGGCAGTCTGGGTTAATCTAAACCACTTTCAACTCAATAGTTATTGGGATTGTTCTCTGTAGAAATGTAGCAGTCAAATAAGCAAACAAGAAAGGCAGAATACTAATGCTAGCCTTGATTCAGAGAGCACAGGAAGTCTGTGTACAAGCCCAGGCTCTACAGTGGTCAAGCTAACCTATTCAATGGGCTCTGAAGATGAATGTTCCCACCTGCTGACAGGAAGGAGTTTGAAGAAATGAGGCCTGTTCTCTTGCAGTATGGAAAGTTTTGACTATTTTCACTACTGGTAAAGAAGAGGAACTGTACATTTATAGATGTGACTATTATGAACTGCAACTGTATGTCTCCAGACTAGATGTTCAAAGAACAAAAGACAAAACGCTACATCCCAAATTCTCCTCGGCTATCAGCATTCCTTTGTGCCTGCTTCCTATGTTAAACAAATATAAGCAGCATTCAGGCTTTCAGTAAAACACTAGATTTAGCAATATGTAAATCAGAACTACTTCTATTTGAAGCCAGTCAGAAAAAAAAAAAAAGAAAGGAAATTTCACTGACTTTGAAGTCCCCCCATCCTGTAAGTATGGCTATATTCTTTATTCCTAGATGCTTACATTTACATTTAGCTGCATTAAAATGCATATTGTTTGTTTGCGCCCATTCTACCAAGCAATCCAGATCGCTCTGTATCACTGACCTGTACTCTTCATTATTTACCACTCCCCATATTTTTGTCTTATCTATAAATTTTATCAGTGATGATTTCATGTTTTCTTCCAGTCATTGATAAAAGTGTTAAATAGCATAGGGCCAAGAATTGATCCCTACAGGATCCTACTAGAAACAATCCATTCAATGTTGATTTACCATTGACATTTACATTGATAGAGCAATTTGGACCAGTTGGTAAGCTGGGCACAAGCAAACAATATTAGCGATTTTAAAGAGAAGCAGAATGGTTTCCGGTCTCCATAACCCCTGGGCAGTGGAGTTCACAACTGTGACCAGAGCAGTCAATGTTGTGTGCTGTAGGATGTCTGGTGGAGGACTGTTCGGATCAACCTAGGTAAAGCAGCATCTACACTCACATCACGTTGACGTCAGTCAACCATGAACCATGGCTTACCACCATTTAGGAAGGTGATGTTACTGCATTGCCATAACAGGGTACTTACATCGGTGGAAGACAAATGTAAGTGTAGACACATAAACAACTAGATCAACGCAATGTGGCTTACGTCAACTTCACTTTGTAGTGTAGACCAGACCTAAGAATGATTACAAATAACATGGTTAGACCTCAAAAGTCATTGCTACTTTCTATCTTAATGTGAGTGTAGCGTTCATGTTAGTAATGTTTGGCAGCTTCCTCCTCTCATCACTCAAAAAAATCCCAAACCAAGAATAGGAACACAGTATAATACAGTTCTACTATAGGAACATAGCACAGTAGGAAAAAGAAGAAGAAAGCTAAGTATGGATCGTTAAGTATATCATCCTGCAAGTGCAAGGTAGAATATATATCAAATGTAAAACTGATACTGAACTTGCTTGCTCTTAGCAATAGGTCAAACTATAGAACAATAGATACCGAGGTACACTTTAGAGCTATACAGAATCATGAAAGATTTGGCTTGTAGTAATTGCAGAGATTGCTTGTCCAACTAAAGTGGCTTTCACCTACTATTTACAGAACAAACAAGAATGCTAGGTTACAGTACTCAATTCAATTTGTTGAGCATTACCTCACTTGTTCTATTAATGTGTTAGAAATATACCTACTCCTTTTTTTTTCCTACCAGAATCTGGGCCTTTGGACCAGACTGTAACCCATACCACAGTCAACCTGCCCACAAGACCATGCACTGACAATTGTCAACTTTGCAAATACATGATGCCTTTAGAAATGTACCTTGCTGTGTTAAAAAGAGACACTTAAGAGCAAATGGAAGGAAACAGTTCAACGGAGAGTGGCAAGCTGGCTGCTGTGCTGAGGAGCACATTGACATAGTGGCTGCATTTATGAGAGTGCCAACCTGGGAGCTGCACTTTAGTCTTCAGAGCAATGCTATCCTTTCCGTCCCTGTCTCTGAAGTGCTATTCTATAAATCACAAAGCCAGAGCTGCTTGAGCCATAAATAAAACACGTGGAGCATCTGGGTGTGTGTTGGGGAGAGGATAAAAGGAATGTTATTTTCTGTCACTAAGGATGACCAGGCATAACTAACTCACTGATCTATACTCCATCATTTGTAAGCTATATTTGTCAATCCCAGATAACAAAAATACTTGGGCTGTCAATTAATTGCAGTTAACTCAAATGATTAACTCAAAACAAATTAACTTGATTAAAAAATGAATCACAATTAATCGCAGTTTTAATTGCACTGTTAATAATAATAGAATACCAATTTAAATTATTATAAATATTTTTGGATGTTTTTCTACATTTTAAAGTATATTGACTTCAATAACAACACAATACAAAGTGTACAGTGCTCACTTTATATTTTTTATTACAGATATTTGCATTGTAAAAAAGATAAAAATAGTTTCTTTCAATTCATGTCACACAAGTAGTGTTGTACAATTTCTCTTTATCGTGAAAGTGCAACTTACTAATGTAGAATTTTTTTTGTTACATAACTGCACACAAAAACAAAACTGTAAAATTTAGAGCCTACAAAGTCCACTCAGTCCTACTTCTTGTTCAGCTAATTGCTAAGACAAACAAGTTTGTTTACATTTTTGGGAGATAATGCTGCCCACTTCTTACTTACAAAGTCACTTGAATGTGAGAATAGGCACATGGCACTTTTGTAGCTGGCATTGCAAGGTATTTACACACCAGATATACTAAACATTCATATGCCCCTTCATGCTTCAGCCACCATTACAGAGGACATGCTTCTGTGAAGATGACACTCATTAAAAAAATAATGCATTAATTAAATTTATGATTGAACTGGCTCATTATTGAGCAGAACCTGTCATCAGTATGGAATGTAAATGTAAACAAACTTGTTTGTCTTAGCAATTGGCTGAACAAGAAGTAGGACTGACTGGACTTATAGGTTATAAAATTGTACACTGTTTTATTTTTGTGTGCAGTTATGTAACAAAAAAAAATTGCGTTTGTAAGGGACACTTTCATGATAAAGAGATTGCACTACAGAACTTCTATGAGGTGAACTGAAAAATACTATTTCTTTTATCTTTTTACAGTGCAAATATTTTTAATAAAATAATAATTTAAGTGAGCACTGTACACTTTGTATTCAGTGTTGCAATTGAAATCAATATATTTGAAAATGTAGAAAAAATCTAAAAATATTTAAATAAATGATATTCTATTATTGTTTAACACTGCGATTAAAACTGTAATAAATTGCAATTAATTTTTTAAATCTCATGATTCGTCATAATTAATTTTTTTAATCGTTTGACAGCGCCCCAAAATACCTTATTTATTCTCCCTCATGATGTGTACTTACTCTTTCCCAGCCTCCTATGCAGAATGTCTATTTTACATACATATATATGATAAGGTTTTGTAAGCTAAAAGCTTTCATAGCCATGTTACATTGTCATCTCTAACAACACAGTATATCCCTATACATATCACACAAACTAACTGTGGAATGTTCTATATTAATACAGAAGGTGATGTTTTACCAAAGGACGAATAATCAGATACTGAAGAACTGGTATTCATATGCCCAACTCTCATAAGTTTTAATATAAATTACCTGGCAAACACCCTCATAAACTCAGATACGAATATTTTTATTTTAAGTATAATTTTGACATTTACGTTACTGCAATAAAATCCTTGCAAAGAGTCCCCAGATTTACTAATACATTCTAACAGAAACATCTGTGGAAGAACAAATATACAAAGATGAAAATGTTGAATAAAGAAGTTAGACTTGGCATTCAGGGTATTTTCTTAAAATGCAAGTATTGTAAAACACAAACAAACTGTTTTTAAAGAATGATAAAGGATTGATATAGATATTTAATCACTAAGGTTCTGATGTTTATAAACAACTCAAGCTTATTCTTAGTTTAATGTTGTGAATTTCTGATAATAATGTGAAGGGCATTACTTTATTCCTCTCTTATTTTATGGTATTGATTTAAAAGGTGGTTGGCTGATCAAGTCCACCACTCATTTGCAATTCTTTCCCCTCTGCAAGGGTAAGGAAATCTGACTTTACACAAACAATCCTGTATCCTGAAGTAAGCTCACAAAACTTTAATAGTATCACTCTTTGGAACTAAAACAGACAGTAAAGGTCACTGGAGGGTAATTAAATGGTATTGTTATGCACTTGCTAGAACTAAGAGTTCCACTTTAATTTCTGTCTGACCACTGTTAACGGTAAAGCTCAATTCTTTGCTTTGTAAAAGGCTGGATACGCAGATCGATGAAGTTCTCTTTTCTTTGTTTTTAAAAAATTTAACTGCCGTATTAACCAGGTTTAAAATCAAAGACCATTTCCACTGTTTAACAATACCTTTTTTCCACTGCATGAAAGACAGATCGTCACACTCTACTACAGAATGAAGATAGTTTTTACTGTTCCCAATTAAAATATACATACTAAAATAGACTACACTTTGTTCTGATTTCTCTGTCCAGTCAATAAAATTGAATTAATTTTCTCTTACCTCCTCCAAAACCACTCTCTTCAGATACAGCTAGCTACCTTTTACAGTTCTGAGATTCAGTCATATCCTGGTTAAGAATTTCCTAAATGTATCTAATGTACAGAAACATGTTTTTTTTCAGGGATGGACCCTTTAACCTATTTTGTTCCTTGTCTGTTGCAGAGTTACTGAAAGCTAGGGGGACACAGTAACAGAGGATTAAAGGGAAAAAAGCAACACGGTATAGACCTTCAGAAGAAAGTGATCCTGGTAATTAGCATTTCAGTAAAATTATGGACCAAATATTGACCAGGACACAAGAGTCACACTATTCTTTTCAGAAAGGGGCAAGGAATTTTTAACTTTCATCAGACACACAGAAGGAACTGTAGTTTAACACATCAGCAGAAGGATGTCACTCTGAATAGTGCAATACTGTCCAGTACAGCACTGAAACAGAAACAATAAGCAAAACAACCACCAGAATTAGATTTTATAGCCTTCTAGTATGATTAAGTCAATTCTCTAGAAGACTCCAGATATGAACTTCAGATTGGATTTTTTTTTCTGGAATTTTCTTTTATCTAGATTTCCAGCCAAACTCTTATCTCTTCTTAACACCTCATCCTTTGCTTTAAACTTTCAGCTCTATCCCAAGTCAACCACTAGAGAGTACTCTTTTACTACCCAGTGACCTTACATTGTTTCAAGCGATGCCCTCTTTCACTGACTATCCCAAGCATCACCCATAATCAATCTAGCCTTCGGTAACCCAAGGGAAAACAATCCTGAATCAGCAGGAAACTTAGGTACTGCAAATTATTATAGATGGGCTAGAGCAGTGATACTCAGACCTCAGTGGTTCAAGAGCCAAATCAGCGATCAACACTACCCAAAACAGCCACAGTAGTGTGAATTCATTATTTCATTTACTATTTATATATATATAATAAATAATATATATATATATTTTATTCTCACAGCAAAATGACTGACCAAGTATTCAAGTATTCGACAATTGGTAAACACAACATAGTAATAAAAAAGTAAAAATGAAAATAAATATAAAAAATAAGATAAAAGTAATAGAAACAATAAATAAATAAAAATAATTAAATAACAAAATAATATAATATAAATAATAAATAACTATAATTTACATATTTTATATATACACTATACAAAATAAAATAATAATTTAATAAGAAATGCATAAATAAACAAACAATAAAATTAAGATTTAACAAACACAAATAAAAATAAGTAAAATATAATCAAACAAATAAGTAAACAATAAACAATAGAAAATAAATACATAAAATAAAATACATTTTAAAAATAAACATAGTAAACACATCCTGATTGGCTAATAACTTAGGCTGGTTAATAATTCAATCACAGTGTTTTAATATCATGTGCTGCAAAGCATTAAATAATCACTTGCGGCTCACAAGCCTCAATTGCAGTATCACTGGCAAGAGGATGTCTACAGTGGCATTGCATTTGGAATAAATACAGCAGAACCTCAAAGATACGAACACCAGAGTTACGAACTGACCGGTTAACAGAACTCCATGTGAAACCACAAGTAAGCAATCAAGCAGCAGCGGAGGAGAAAGAAAAAAAAGAAAGAAAGAAAGCAAATACTATACTGTGCCTCTATTGCATTTTAAAGGTTGGCATGCAGAGCAGAAACAGCTTGGGCTCTGCACTGTTTCCTGTAAGCCAGAGGTGCTGTTTCAACCCCTCCCATCCCACTCCGCTGGGAGAGGGAAGCTGTTTTCAGACACATCCAGGAGCCTGGGAAAGAAAGCTGTTGCAGGGTGCTGCTGATGCTGCAAGGAACTGAAGTTTGCAGCCAAAGCCTGGCCTGGAGCTGGAGTGGGAGTCAGAGCTCTGGAGGAGTTCTAAAGGGCCACAATGTGTGCACTGATGTGGCCCAAGCTTCGCCCATGGCTGCACTCCTGGATCCTGCCAGAACCTCTGGGAGTGCAAGAGGCAGGGGAGGGAGGAGCGCTAGAAGCGGGCTCACACCAACCCCCTGCCACATGCTTCCTTTGGAAGCGTGGCAAGCAGTGCACTGAGCAGGGCAACACCTGGATAGAGGCAGCTGAGGGCTTGTAGTGCCAAAGGCAGGACAGGCCACCTCAGTTCAGCCCAAAGGCAAGAAACAGGAATAGGGCAGGGAGCTGCTTGCAAACCAGGCAGCGCTTCCAGGTGCCACCTTTGCAGAGATCTCTCCCAGGCCTCAACTGGAAGACACCGAGTGCAGGGTACTGTACCATAATGTTTTGTTCAGAGTTATGAACATTTCAGAGTCACGAACAACCTCCATTCCCGAGGCGTTCGTATCTTTGAGGTTCTACTGTAAAAAGAAACAAAAAACACTTTCAGATTCAGAGAGGATCCACAGTTAAAAATATGGCTGATACGGAATCAAAATACTGAACAAATATGTGAACTGCTAAAGGAGAAGAAAAAGAAGTAGATGTGAAAAGAAACCACCTGCTAGCGGCCACCTCAAATGTTCAGACTGACTGCCTCCACCAATGTCTTGAGCTAATCTGCTGAATTTCATCTTTCACCAATTTGCTCTAAATCCCATGGACACAGTTGCTTGCTTTCATTACAGCATAGTGAGAAGAATGCAGAACAGCACCCACAACTATGAAAAAACAGAGCATAATTTTGGTATCTGATCAATCATTAGACTTATGTCTCTCTCTCTCTCTCTCTCTCTCTCTCTCTCGGATTATAAATATTAAAAACAGATTATCTTTTTGCATCACCTTCTTTAAATGCAGTATAAGCATTTTGTTCTGAACACATTCCACATTCTTCCATTAGAAGTGCCTCTAAATAAGGATGTGTGTTTACTAGGCTTGAGTTCCCAGCTGAACTGCATTTACATACAAATATGTATATCTATGTATCTCTCTGAATTAAATCCGTTTAAGGCAGATGAAACTCTTGAGCTTCAATTAACTCGCAAACTTCTGGTGCTGAACTAGTCAACAGAACAGAGCCTCTAAAATCACTTAACATTTAACTCTATAAAGATATGCTAATGACAATCCCTGATTTTCCAGTGCAGCCAGCATTGCTACTCCATATATTATTTGACCAACTAGGTATATGGTATACTTACCTGACAATACAGAGTGACATATTACAGCGCAATTTATGTAACATGGCAGATAAAAGACATTTAAATCCATGACAGGATGGACAGAGAGATGATCTTGTTCCTAATCTTCTGGTGCTAAAACAATTTCTACCAGACTATGATACATAAGTGCACAAATCTTATTAAATTAATTCAATCAGCCTGATACTTGGGGGAGCCATCTTAATCAGAAAAGCATTTAATGAAAAGCCTCAGCTCCAATGAATACTCTTTAATCATGACTGATTAGTATTTGTCCACAAAGAAGAATTTGTTTCAAGATTAGACCGAGACCTGGAGGAAGCCAAAGACATCAATTTAATAATGGAATGGCTAATTAAACTGTAATGGAATCCTAATTGTGATATATTGCTTTGTAGACACATGCTTTATTTAGTACAATTGCTTTTCACTAGGCTCATCAGGGAAAGTAAAACAAAATGCAAAAGTAAAAAATGAAAAGAAAAAAAAAAGTCTGACAAGTTGGAACTTCTAAGATGAATAGAGTCTGGTGCTGAAGGTTTTCCCCCATCATTGCTGGTAAATGGCACTGACAATCCTATACGTATACATTTTTTAAACTTTAAAAAAGGTCAGTGGCTAGCCATTCATTTTCCTCCCTAAAACCTAGGGCCCCTGCTACAACTGCTTTGTGCTTGTCCACAGGTGCAAACCAGCTATAAACCTAGAGGATATAGCTGCCTTAGGATCCCCCCAGCATGGAGGAATCCACAGGTGGCACAGCAGCTCCTAGCAATCTCATCCTCCAGTGGAAGGAGATAGCTGGAAGATCTGGATATGGCATTAGTCCCTCACTGCTATTCTATCTATGAGTGCTGTGGGTAGCAGATAACATAGCAGCACTGGGCACAGAAGAGCTAGAGGCATACATGCTACAGATACAAACACTGAAGTGAGATTCTATTCTGAAAAGATACCATGCAAAAATGAAACCTATTCAACATGCATATCTGGATCCCTATGTATATTCAAAATTTTAACTGTTGTCCTCAGTGACAAATACTTTTTACTACTTTTCATTCCTGTTGGCACAACAGAGCCAAAATATCTATGCAGGATGAGCTGGTTTCTATTCTAGCTCATGCACACAGTTGTTAACTAAGTTGCAAATGAAGAGCGAAGGGTGGACTCAAATTCATTTCTTCAAACTCACTGAAGACAAAGAATTGCCAAGGGTGGAATTGAGGGCACAATTTGGAATATGAAATTTTAATTACTGGTGAAGATGCACAAGACAGAAAGAACCAATCCCAACTCTCTGATCACTGGCTGACTTTGCAGGATTAATAGTTTGGGGATCTGTGACACACAGTGTCTCAAGGCAACACCCCAGAACTCCAAGTTTCATCACTGTCATATAATATGTTTTGTACAAAGTATGCCTTGAAAGGTATCATTTTAAAAGTCTTAATCTGTTGAGCATTAATATCATGTTAGATTGCACATGCTATCATTGTATGTGAAGTTATGAAGTTTTGCTATGTGTGTGCTACTGAAAGATGTTGTGAGGTAAGAAACACTCATCTTAAATTATAGCATTGTTTCTACTAACAAATGAATTCTCACCAACTTGCAGTGATGTGAATTCTGCAAATTCAAAAATCATGAAACAAGCCCTTCCCCCACATCAGGAAATTGGCTTAAAAATCATGATTAATGAACTTTGGGGGTGGGGGGGGGGGGGGGGGAGGAGGTTTGTATATGAAATATACCAAGCTAGCAAGCTTGGTTCACTTGGGCAACTTTTCGGTACTACTGTTCTAGAGGCATCTTTGAATAGAATTTGAAAACTTCACTGTGTTTAATGAAAATGCCTGCTATAAACTCCCATCTCTGAGTCCAGATGGGGGTTGTATCCTATCTGGCTTGGGACCCCAGAACCTCTAAAGATAGTTAATAGCAACATGTTTATCATAGATTTTTAACACAATAGCAAATGTATATAGCATACACATAGATAAACCCCCTAAATTACTATAGGTAAGGCCCTGTTTAATTTGCAATGTTGTGGAAATTGCTGATTCCATAATATTAGGCTTCCACTGCAATTTTGATTTTAGTTATCTTACTTTGCACAGCCCCCAATCTGCATAAGTTTTGAAGTTTGAAACACACACATTTTTCCCATTACTACAGTAGAATCCCATTTATCTGAGCTGACAGCAGTGGGGCTCCCACTATCAGCCCCATGTGTTGACTGTAAAATAGTTGCAGCAAAATATTTGGTTATCAAAAAAGTTATCAGGCATCATATAATACTTAAGTGTTTAGATTGTTCCAGTGAAGTTTTCTTAAACAAATAGATCTTCTCTGGCTTTTCCAAATTACTGCAATTAATAGAGGTCCATTACTTTTCCATGATTTTCCATGTCTTGTCTGCAGCTGAACTGCATTTGACAATCATTCCACAATTCAAGTAGGACCTTAACTATAGGTGAAATCAATTTGGACTTTTTTTAATTTAGTTCTTAGGAATTAGAGATGGAAATGTCCTATTTAGGTTATCTAGTAGTCTATCCTGTCAATTGTCTTCCATGCTTTAGATATTTTTAGTTTTACAAAAGAAAACTTGTCCAGCGGGTGGATGTGACGCTTCCCAGGGGCAACAAGGATTGTGAGGCACCATGATACCACTGGCCATTAGATCTGAAACCTGTAAGCGGGGAAAGTAGATATAAGAGGGACTTTCTAATATTTTTCTTCTCTCATAACAGGATCACTCTAGAGTTAAAAACTGATAAGTGGTTAGAGCAACTTTAGTTATGGTATATTATCTTAAAAATGGCCTTTCAAATGTCAAGGCTGACAGCAAAATCCATTTAACACTCTAATAACTTCTGTTCAAATATCATAGTATTGTGTGTTTAAGTGGACTCCATACCAAAATAACAGAAATTCTTGATCAGTTTCTAAAATATATTATACGTCAAATACCATCTAATCAAAACCTAGCTGTAGTGGGGTGAATATGCTGCTGCAATAGCAAACGTCTCATATAAAGAGACTAGATAATGGAATATTTTTCTAGCATAGCAGTGCTATGAACTTGAGGTCTTCACAGCATTTCTTTTCTCAAGTCTGATAATGAAGGAATAATTCTATCAGAAGAATAAAACCCTGGCACCTTTTTGCATTTTAAAGAAACTAGTACATTGAGTTATGACAGTGTTTATGATGAAATGACCTTGTGTGCAATAACCCCAAGATGGAATGAGGCTGGCAAGAGTCCATGGGTTTGCACTGACTTTCAAAACAAAAAGTCTTATCCTTTATTCAGTGACACGCCAGATAGATTTTTTTGCTCAATTATTTCACATCCTCCCTTGACATGGGAAGTAGGCAGTGCTTTGATAACAATGGAAAAGTTGTCTAGTTTACTGTTTTGCTGTTGTTATCCTTCATGACCTATGATGATGCTGATGATGGTTTTATATCCTGTGAGTATGGTTGTGGCTAAAAGACCGATGTGCGAGTGGCTGTCCTTTCTGCATGAAGTGCATAGGTATCTTGATGATGAGGAAGGGATTATAATCTGTGCCAGCTGAGTTTGCCTCTGTTTATGACTCAGCCTCTGTGATTGAAGATCCATATGGCGATAATCTCAAACTCTGTCACCCCATTGTTGACTCCTGCCTGCCAGTGTGATCTGTCAATTGCTGATAACTCAGCTGTCAACGTTGCACTGTTTCAAGTTGTTTCAGTATGTTCTTGAAGCGTTTCTTCTGGACACCTCGTATGCAGTGTCCCACTTTCAGTTCACCATATAGCAACTGCTTGGGCATTCTAGTGTTATCCATACTCAATAAATGAGTAGCCCAGCATAACAGTGAAGCGCTAAGCATGGCTTCAATCCCTGTAGTATGGCTATGTTCCACAATCTCATTATTGTTAACTTTATCCTGCCACTTGATGCAGAATACATTGTAAATGGAATTTATCTAGAAATTTAAAGTGATGCCTGTAGCAGGCCCAAATTTCACACCCATAAAAAGTGGACAGCATAATGGCTTTATAGATATTTAGCTTGATTTGAATCTTAATATCGTGTTGCTACCAGACTTTGCCTGATAGTCTGAACTGGCTTTGTTGATAATGACTTGTCAGATCCTTGTCTGTTGTAACATTATTCAGTAGATTTGTAACAGTATTCAGCTGTGTGTAGCTGATGGTGATGTTTGCTTTCGTGTGAGATTTCCCTGGTGCAGGTTGATACGTGACCTCTGTCTCTTTCAGACTGATTGTCAGCCTTTACTGTTCTGCAGACTTTAGGAATCTGTTCATAATCAACTGTCTATCTTCTACAATAGGTGCCTCTAGAACACAGTCATTGGCATACAGTGTTAGTCAAAATGTTCCCTGATTCGTTTTACCTAATTACCAGATCTGTCACCGGGTGAATTGACTGAGACTGATACACAGTAAGGTGCAACCAAACAGCTTTTATTTTGGGACGTGTCAGAAACACTATTCCCACTTAACACAGATATAATAAACACTGGTGTCGAGACAGGATGGGGGAGTGAACCCCAGGCCCAATACCTTAGAACACAACCCCTTTGGTCCCCTCAGTCTGCGATAGTAATTACAGTTTCTTTTCTCTCCCTCCCAGGCAGTGCTGGTCACGATCTCCTTCGCTGGACCTGGGTCTCTTCAGGTAAGTGTGCTTCATCTGCTTCTCATCCTAGCCCTGTCTGCTTCTCCTCCTAGACCCATCTGTTTCTCGTCCTCGGTCCGTAGCCGCGCAAAATACCGGTACCTAGCCACGCTACCACTCAGACGGGCAGCCCCTTGCCCTGGCACTCACTGCCTTAAATAACTTCCCAGGGGCTGATCTTAGCCAATCCACTGCTGGGATTTTCCTGCCTTTTGCTGTCACTGGGCAGACTTCACCTGCTGGCAGACTGCCAAGTGCTAGCATCCTGACTGTCTGAGGCCAATTCCAAAATGGATTCTAAATCCAAGATGGAGTTTTCCCTTATTATTTATCCTATTTACAACCGAAAGAAGGTCACATAAACATAACTATTATTTCCACCTAACAACAGCTGCTCATGAACAATCGTGTCAAAGACCTTTGCAGAAGATCACAGCCTGTTCAAATTAAATAATTTTCCAGAGGATCTGAAACTGCATTCAGATCATCATCGACCACTACTACATAGAAAAAAATAAAAGTGCATGAAATATGTAGCCCTATTTAATACGATTAGCAATAGGAAATGGGTCAGACAGAACACCATCTACTCAGACATATCCAAGCATTTCATCATGAAATAGCCTCAGAATGTTGGTGAATTTTTCTGGACAACTTACGTAATAATTGCCAAAGCCCAGATCTACTGACTGTATTAAATGCTTTAGCCAGGTCAATAAAGACACTGTAAAGGACATTTTGCTGGTCACTGCATTTCTCCTGCATCTGACAAGCTACAAATTTCATACCTGCCATTCCTTGCTTTGGTCTAAAACTATACTGCAACTCCAGCAGCACATAAGTAGCAATGTTGTTTAGCAGATGATCAAAGAGTACGCTGGTCAGAACCGTTCTGGTAATGGACAGTGAGATACCACAGTCAGACTTTTCACCTTTAATCTTGTATATGGTGACAATAGTGGTGTCTTTAAAGTCTTGTGGTACATCTTCAGTATTCTATATATTGAGAAATAGTCCATGTGGTCACCTCAGCAGGATCTCACCTCCATACTTGAATATTTCTGCAGGAATGCCATCAGATCCAGGACCTCTGCAATTTTTCATGGCACCGATTGCAGTACTGACTTTGTCAAGAGATGGGGCTGTGTCCATGTTGTCATTACATGTTGACAGATCACCTTATTAGTGCCTTGTCTGTGATGTTGAATGGTGTGTTCAAAAGATCATTGAAACGCTGTCATCACCTCTGAAAGGTTTCTTCTTGTCAGTGATCAGTGTTAGGCCATCAACACTCTTCAAAGGCACAGTAGTGGTATGTGTAAGACCATATATGTTTTTTAAAGCATCATAGAAATCTTATGATGGTCAGCATAGCTCTATATTTCATCTGCCTTGGCATTTCACCATTGATCCTGCATGTCTCTAAGCTTAGATTGGATGTCATGACACAGATTCCTGGATGTCATATCTGTGCCTACAGGGACATGGGATACAAGAATTTAACAATGCATCTCATGGTTTTTAGTGAGTAGCTGTTGAATCTCTGGATCATTCTCAGTCAACCAATCTCAATGATGTCATTTTGCTATGTCCAAAGTGGCAAGAGCAGCTTGGTAGACCATGTTGTGAAAAGTTGCCCACTCACTGTTTACATTAGCACTAGTCGTCAAGTCATCAAGGTCAGACAAAGCTGCTGTAATATTATAGAGCTGTGCTCGTTAGCGTCATCTTGCAATCACTTTACATTGAGCCATCTGATTGGTTTAGATGATGACTTGTGATCACTAGTCAAATTACTAACAAAAGTTTGGAGTGGATCATGTGATGGTCTGTCCAGCAGTTTTACTGTAGTTCCTGAATTCTCTAATGTTATCGTCTCTTAAAGGCTATTTTGGCAGCTTTTTGGAGCAGTGAAAATGTGGCAGTCCCAATGGAGATATCCCTGTGCCAACTACTTTAAAGAGAACTAGATGAGAAGTAGAATGATCTGGTGACTGAATTAGAAACCAAAAACCCCCAATAATCCTGTTTCAGACAGAGTTGCCTTGGACAACCATTTAATATCTACGTCTCAATGTTACCATTTTTAATAAAAGTATAATACTTATCTAGATACATAACTGATATACTGAAAGGAATTAGTTTGTACACCACTTTGAAAATATATAAAAGTGTTCAGTATTGAGGGATATGGGGAGAAGGACAGAAGAAAGTGTGGCTACTTTTCCTCTTTCTCCAGCATTGGAAGCTTACTTCTGTCACAAGTATCTGAGCTAGCTCCATGAGTTATAACTTTGAAATATGCTATAAAAGTAAAAATGTATCCTAAATTGTTTTACAGAGTTAAGCAATAAAGGAAGAAAGACATTAAATATGGACAAAGAAAAATATATATGTTGTCAAGAGGGATTTGGAAATTGAAAGTCTGAGGACACCATTTTGTCCAGACATCAATAGGTCCTATATCAAGAATGCAGAGCTAAAAGTTGACCTATGTTGATCCTTGATTTACAGTACTGGTTTTTCCTTAATGATCCATTGTTGTCTGAACTGGTTAGCCAGTAAAAATAGTTGTCTCATTCTTTGAGCATTTTTTTAAAAAAGTGTTGGGGGAGGGGACAAATACCATTAGATGTATGGCATTCTGAATTCATGAATCTTGATACAGTCTCAAAGGGCTCACTGTTTAAAAATATTTACATTTTTGTTGGTCTGACAAATATACTTTTACAACAGTTTGTAAAAATCGGAATGGCTAAAAATAGCAACTTCGCAATCAAGGAAACCTAGGGCAATAAAAAGGAATATGGCATACAGATTTCTCTGGTTCAGAATAAATCTGCATATAGTGTCCTGCAGCAGCACGTTTTACAAAGGGAATTAAAGCCAGGAAATTAACATTTTAATGAAGTAGAGACACCATTGACGTCAGGACTACTCAGTGATTGCTGCTTCCAGGTGGCCTAATGAGATGAAAATGAAGTTTATATCCTCAGCTAGTCTAAGACAGGCTTGTTTTGTGACTATGATTGAATTTAAATGAGAAGATACTGCTGTGTGCAAACATGTCTAGGTTGGTAAGCAGCTTTTTAAAAATATTTAAGTCAAAAAAGGGACTTCAGTCTTCTTTCCTCCTACACATTTTTCAACATGTAAACAAAGTCATTATATACTATGGAAAATGATAAAGCAGAAGCTCTTGTTCAAATTTCCAGCAGTCCCAATATGGGATTTAACTGCAAGATGCACTCCTTTATGTATCAATATGAAGAAGCATTCCTGTGTCACAGAGCTGAAGAGGGAAATCATAAATCCAAGTTAGCATCTGTATAACCCATAAATGTCTTTTTAGGCACAGAAAGTGTGTCGACACTAGGTCAACTGATGGAAACACACAACCACCACATATTCTGAAGTGCTCAGCTTCAACAGAACCTCAGTATACAGCACATTGCTCTTAAATGTCTTTGAAACATTTTATTACTTTTCACTCTTCAAATAGATGAATCAATACATTTGTTCCCAAGCACTAGATTCCAACTTTGACATCAAAGTAATGATGCTGGTGGAGACCTTTAAGAATATGGGAGAAACCTACTGTGCACCTGGATCTTGGGTTGGGAAACATTTTTTCTTTACTATTTATCATCTAGAATCATATCTGGAACAAGTTACATAGCCAGAGCAGAGGTTCGGCATTAGTGTTATTTGCTCACAAGGCCTAATTTTCAGAGGTGCTGAACATCCCAGTGACTTCATTAGGAGTTATAAGGGCTCAATCTGTCTGAAAAATCAGGTGTATTGTTACTCATACCCAAAACATGCCAATGCATCTGCACCAGTTTAATCTTCTCCTGGCTTGTGAAGAGCTGCTCCAAGTAGAGCATATTATAGTATTCTAGCCTAGGAGGTGATAAAGACATGAATAAACATGGCAAGACCTATGTCTGAGAAGGAAGGTCACAAACTCCTGACTAGCCACAGATGTGGGGAGAGGGGTAGGCATGGAGAGCAATTGCTGCTACATCTCCAGAAGCAGTGAAAGATCCAAGAAGCATCCATGTCACAGATCATATTAGAAAAGAGCAGCATTCCTTCCCAACTCCAACTGAAAGTGTGGGCACAATCCTATTCCATTCTTCTAGATTAATCCAGCCACCCCCAACATCACATTAATTTTGTGCAAATTCAATCACAACTAGTTCTTCCCATCCAACTCCAAATCTCAGCACTGAAAGCACAGAAACAAGAGTGTGAGTTGGATGGAAAGGAAACAAGGCTGGGAGGTATCCAACTAGTAGGGATACTGCAGCCCATAATGGTTTGCAATCTCCCTCAATATTCTTACATGTACATTGAACAAGAGGGGCGACAACTTCAAATTCTGCCATATCTGCATTTGAGAGTTATTGGGGCGAAAGTAAAATGGATTAAACACCACCTTCTGTAATCTTTCAGAGCCTGTTTCCACACCCTTTATATAAGCACAACTCCTACTGAAGTCAAAGAATTTTAGATGCAGAAAAAATAAAGATGAGGGCTTCATGGAAGGAGCTGAATCAAGGTCATGCTATCTTGTCTCCTCCAAGAAGAAATTGTGCTGTGCCTCAAATACAGTTTGATTTTTGTATTTTATTTGATTTAAAAATCTTTGTGTGTGGCAATTTCTCAGGCTTTTCATTTCTGGTCCTTCAGTTGGCAGGAAAAGCTAGGAATGTTAAACAAGCTTCTGTTTATAGTCTGATTATTTTTTCAAAGGCAGTCTTGGAAATTGTGATGTTATGTTACAGGACAGCATATCATAATTTTTAACATGTATACTATATGGTATCAATCACCCTAGTGTTTCAGTGCAATCATTAATCTCTAAAATGATCTGTGACTTAGTGCACCACGTAATGAGTCAACAAAGTGATGCAGCTGCAAAAAAGGCTAATATTCAGAGGCGTGTTAAGTGCGCATTGTCAGACATGGGAGGTAAGTGTTCTGTGCTACTTGGCACTGGTGAGGCCTCAGCTAGAGTACTGTGTCCAATTCTGGGTACCATACTTTTAGGAAAGATGTGGACAAATTGGAGATAGTTCAGAGAAGAACAATAAAATGATAAAAGGTTTAGAAAACCTGAACTATGAGGAAAGGTTTAAAAAATTGGCCACATTTACTCCTGAGGAAAGAAGACTGAGGGTGGACCTGAAAATAGTCTTCAAACACGTTAAGGGCTGTTATAAAAAGAACTGAAATCAATTGTTCTCACTGTCCACTGAAAGTAGGACAAGAAATCTACAGCAAGGGAGATTAGGTTGGATACTAGGAAAAACTTTCTAACTATAAGAGTAGTTAAGCTCTGGAATAGGCTTTCAAGGGAGGTTGTGGAATCCCCATCATTGGAGATTTTTAAGATCAGGCTGGACATATGGTCTAGGTTTACTAGGTTATGCCTCAGTGCACGAGGTTGGACTTGATAACTTCTTGAGGTCCCTTCCAGCCCTACATTTCTATGATTCTATGTCTATGAAACTAAAAGTAAGTTTATTATATAAAACCCAAACCTAATTCTTCTTGTCCATGCCCTGATCCTGGATTCAGAAGCACATGGATGGCCCTCTGCATCTTTGCAAAGTCCCAATCACAGATCTAGTTCCTAGACTAGGGTCTAAATGCTTGAGGAATACTTTTAAAGCTATCATAATTGTATCTACAAATAGGAAATTATTTTAATAAAATCAAATTAAATGACTTGAATACCTGAAAATGGAAAAATGTGCTCTCAACTAGCACCTAAGGGAAAAAGCAGTAGTATATGTCAAATATCCACTTTTGAAAAACAGTAATTTGAAACTTTGTCATGCATTTACATGGACAGTCACCACTGTCTTGATAAACATATTACCTCTGCTTAGACTGTGTCTACAGTACATCCAGGGATATAATTTGCAGCTCCTGTAGATGTACCTTCACTAGCTTTAATTTAGCTAGCTCACTAAAATTAACCATGAGGACACAGTTATGCAGGCATCAGCGCAGACTGTTCATGCCTGCCTGGACCCCTGGGTATGCATTGCTAGCCCCTGCCACCAAGTCCTCGCTGTTATTTTTAGTGAGTTAGCTAGATTAAAGGTAGTGCGATTACGCCTACATATGTTGCAAATCATGCCTCCAGCAGCAGTGTACAGTGCAGTCATTTGCACTGTTTAAACAACATCTTTCATTTCTGTTTTTCCTGTCATTCACAATGAACTCTGTTCTACAAAACCTGAAGTGTACTTATACAGAGATGAAAGTTAATGGCAGAAGCATTAAACTGTGTAAATCTTATTCTCATATATTGTGCTAGATATTTGAGGATGCATGCATGCAATTACATATGATAAAATACAATAATAATTTAACACCTAATTTCTATATGCAATTACTATATTTAAGCATGGATTTTGGGTAACTGTGCACAATGGGTCAGTTAGATATTACTGGCTATTTGTGTGCACAATTCTAGAATTTTCATGTACAATCATAGTAACTACACATGCAAATTAGCTGTGCAATTTTGAAAGACTTTCTCATTAAAAGTTCTATCTTTTGCCGGGTTTGGTGGTCTCTCAACAAGCTTTACTGTTGAAAAGCTAGAAAGAATCCTAAACCATTGCTTTTAAATTCTATAAGCAGGCAGAAAAGCCTTCTCATCTTTTTTTAAAGTCATGTAATGACAATTTTAAAAAAATTGATTAAAAATTATTTCCTAATCAAATCCTTAACTCTCACTAACTGGATCTATATTCAATTGTAAAACCAGACTACCTGGATACACAGAAGTTGAACTAAGAGGCAAAGTTTAATTTGCGATATGATTTAAATTATAGCAGAGAATGGTGACATTACTCAGCCTCCAACTGGTCTCCTCTCACTGATGGCATACTTCAGTCCATAAACAGGAACCAAACAGTTAAGAATCCTGCAGGATCATATATTGCAAACATATACATCCTGGCAAATTTATACTCCGTGTATATTTCATAATAGGCAGTTTATAGTCCTAAATAATTTTATGCTAAGCCACTATTAAAGTGACACACCCAAAGACAAGTTTTTTAAAAACCATCATTTTACTAATTCCAAGTACCATTGGGAAATGCGGACGTGGAACACTTTTGCCTAATGGACAGGAGACAAAAGTCAGTAAAGACATGGCTGCAGATAGGGGAAAGAGAGAAGAGAGGAGAAAAGGCCATTTTCAAGTTTTGAATAGACTAGAACACATTTTTTGGAGGACATAATACCAAAAGTATTTGGCAAAGGCTCAGGGCATCCATCAGTACAAGCCAAATGAGGGTCAGCTGGCCATTCTGTGAAATATTAAGTTGAATATTTTATGTGTCAAATTTAGTAAGATGTGCACGTGCTAAATTTGTCCTGGAAAAGTCACACCCTTTTTCATAACCTCTGTCCTGGAGTGATAGCCTTCAATATACCTACAGTGGGAACCCTCTACAGCTAAACTCAGAAAAAGCAGGATTGAATAACAAACGGACAGTACATGAATACTAACGTCCCTTGTAAGGCAAAAGAAACAGAAGAGGAAGACAAGAAACTAAAATCTTTTGAGGCAAAAAAAGCAGAACTGTCAGTTTTGTTGCAGGGCTGTAATTGGTGATGGCTGAACCAGTTTGTAAAAATTAAGAACTGGTTCAAATCTTAGCCATTCTCCCGAACGCCTTTAGGTCTCATGATCTTTCCAGGAAGAGTTTAAGCTCTTCATATGTTTGGTAGCCTCTACTGGGCATTTAGCAGCTGTTATAGGGAAATGTCAATTAATAAATGCTTTTATTCCTTTGTTTCTCGATAATCAAATAGTAGTAGTGACCAGAATGTGCCTCTTCCATACATGCTTGGCCAAGACCTTGCAATCTTTGATCATAGATGCAGATTCCACTCTGTGATCAATACCTCTTGTCATCTCTAGATTAGACCGAAACAATAGGCTCTACCATGGTCTTACACCTTGTATCTATTTGGAAACTGAAGTTAGCAAACACAAAACCCACCATGTTAAATACTCCATAATGTACATGTGGCACCTGTGCTCCAGGATCTGTACTGGCTGTTTTTTCCCTCTTGGGTGGATTTTAAGGTGTCAGTGAGGACCTATAAAACCATAAGTTGCTTGGGGGCCAGCCTACCTGGGACACAGTCTCTATGATGCATACTGTCATAATTATAATTATAATCAGGGGAGGCACCTGAGCAAGATTTCCTTTGTTACATAAGAGTATGTCTATACTGTAATTAGACACCCAAAGCTGGCTCATGCCAATTGTCTCAGGCTCTCAGGACTCTGGCTGCAGGGCTGTTTAATTGCAATGCAGATTTCTGGGCTCAGGCTGGAGCCCAGGCTCTAGCACCTTGCGAGGTGGGAGAGTCCTAGAGTCTGGACTCCAGTCTGAGCTCAGAAGTTTACACTGCAATTAAACAGCCCTTTAGCCCGGGTAGGCAAGCCGCAGGCTTTTAATTGCAGTGTTGACATATGCTAAGAGATCTGCTAGCAGGACATTCTTTGTGAAAGGGCCTCAGTTTCAAAATTCAGTTCCCCACCCTCTAGTCTGAAAGAGCCCCAGTCTGTTGACCTTCTGGCCAGGCTGCAAAATCCATCTTTTTGAAGAAGCATTTGGGGAAGAGAGGATATGAGCAGTAGGGAATTTTCTTCTGCAATGTTTTTCTTGCTGACTTGCTTTATGAGGGTGGCAGTGTGCTGCTATTTTGTTTTCATGGGTATGACCTGTATTTTAAACTTCTAGCACGGTTCCTGGACCAGGAGATGGGTCTTTTATATTGTTTAATTTGAAACTAATAAAACTTTACTTGTCATCTACGTGGGCACATTTGTATTTAAGTTGGTTAATTTTAAGACTTTAAGATGTTTGGGAAAAGGGGAGTTTTGTAGTGTACCATTAGCTGCTTTAAAACAATGTTTTTTCCCCATATCAGAATGTTTACGTGATCAAGTTTGGAAAGACAATGTATTCTTGGTCTTATATTTGGTCTATATTGCTCATCCACAAGACTCCTTAATATAAAAGGAGAGGTTGAGGGGGCAGTTTAATATGTGAAAACATCTTTTGGACAAATGAAAGACATCAAGAATGCACAAACAGCTTTAAAGGAATCAGGAGTCTTCCTAATAGCATGGTGATGAGATAAAGTGACTTATATAAAGCCGGTACATTTTTCATGTTCTTTGTTTCAGAGCCTCAAAGCTACTGTCTTCCCTGAAGAACCCAGTATGTGACAGCTAGAAGAGCTGAACACAAAAAAATTGATTTAAAAGAAAAATCAGATGCTGAAACTGCATTCACATGTGATTGTAGTGTCTGTAAATTGAGTAGAACTGGGAATCAAAGTCTGTGCAACTCCAAAGCATTAAGCACATTTAAATGGGATGAGGGTGGGAGGAGGAAGAGAGAAGTAATCACCATTGCATAGGGTCTTACAGATATTTTAGAGAGAAAATTTGAACTCAGAAGTGGAGGTGAGGTCAATAGAGAAGGAAAGGAAATACAGGGCGAAGAGAATCTGTTGGATTCTGTTAATTTTGTCTTGAAATAAATTAGCAAGATCCTGGAGGTTGGAAAGGAAGGGGAAGAGATAAAAAGAGAGGCCCTGATTCAAGAAAGCAGTTAAGCATATGTTTAAAGTTAACAGGTACTTAGGTACCTTTCCCAGAGAAGGGAAAGAGTTTAAACAGAGGAAACAATTTCCTATCCTTCTCTCCAAAAACATCTCTATATATGGGAAGCTGTATATTAGACATATTTCTTATACTTGTAATAACTATTCAAATGACTGAATTGACTTAAACTGGTTTAGGGAAACAGCTTGCTGGCTGAGGCTTTAATGCCAAGTTTCACTGGAGAACAGAAAATTGTGGATAGCTTTTCAAAACTGGAGGAGGAGGAGAAAGGTTATAGCCATTTTACATAAGGGCATAAGTTCTCTCTCTCTCTGTCACTCTCAAAAACCTATTTATTCCCTTTATATTCCACTATAACAACAGAATATATTGTATTTGTTCAAGAGTCCAAACTTAACACATCTTTACAAATAAACTATACTGGTCAGCATAAAACAATACGATTTCTTGAATCTCCAAGAGAATAAGAATCATAAACATAACAGTAGGTAGGTAAAAATAAGAGTTTACTTTTAGAAGATTGTAAAGATCCTCAGAGGATGATTTTTGATTGATTATACACATGGGTAATTCAATTTTTGCCTGGAAGAGGCACCTGCTTCCTTGGGTCATGGAGCTAGATAGGTAAAATAAAAAGTGTCCATTGCTTCCACAGTGTTTATTGCAATCACAGCAATACTGCTTGTACAGTTCTGTTAAAATGTTCATGGGTTGAACGGATATTATATAATCTCATAGGATGATGATTTTTGCAAGAATTTCAACTGTAATTAGCTATACTGAACAGTTCAGTTGTAGCAAGAAAAACAGTCATTTCCTCTGATTTGACAGTGTTTGTTCCCTTTTTCCTGAGAATGACCATGTGAGGTTTACATGATTTTATCAAAAGCATCCCTGTGTTGTGTTCATAACAGTGCCCAGCAAACAGTACAATTTATTGTTATCTGCTTATTAATTTCAGGTTAAGTGGTTTTGATACCTGGATTAACAGTTCCAGAGAACAGAACATTTGATTACTCCTGGCAGTTTCCACAGCTTACTATACAAAAAAGAAATAAAAAAATACCCCCAAAAGAGCTGACACATTACTTGCAAATGATTTTAAAAATACAACTACGTATAAGCAAGAATATGCCTTTTACACGTTATTAGGACTGGACAATATGAAGCAGAGATTAAAAATAAGATAGTGTGGAACTAAAGACTGCCACAAATTACCACATTTTACTTTATATATTTCCGGTTTAAGATTAACATATTCTTTTTGTTAACTTCAGTAAGAGGCAGAAAAAAGCCTGCCCTGATAAAAGAAATGAATGAGGAATACATTCAACTGTTCCCAAGTCATATATTTACAATGATACTAGCAATTTAGAAATAGCAAAGTTTGAAACATAATATTTATTCTGACTTGCAATGCAGTCATGTTTTCCTCTGACTAATGCACATAAAACTTTAGAGTTTTAGCAACCTGTTCCAACAGACTGGAGCCATCAATGAATGCCAACAATTTCAGGGATGTAGTTAAGGTAGATGAAAAAAAGGAAGCATAAAATAGTTTCACTTTCCATCGGTCAGATTTACAAAGGTATTTAGGCACCTAAAGATGCAGATAGTGGGATTATTAAAAGGGAAATGTAAATGGGAGTTAGGTGCCTAACCAATTTAGGCATTTTTGAAAATCCTACTATGTATCTACCTGCATCTTTAGGTGCCTAAATACCTTTGTAAATCTGGCCGCATGTCTTGCTACATGATTCACCTACACAAAGTTCTTCCATGAAAAAGTAATCCTCCCTCCCAAATTGTGGGACTTGTTTAGAAACAAACACTGAATATCTTAAACATTGTTTCCTGATTTATTTATTTGTTTGTTTTTCTAAAGCTGAGCTGGATAGTAAAATTAGAATGTTTGTTTTTGTTTCCTAATGTTCTTGTTATAGGCAAGGGAATGCAAATCTGAGGGCCAGATACTTGACTGGTATAAATCAGCAAATCTCCACTGACTGCAGTAGAGCTACACCAATTTATCCCTGCCCTGAAAGTCTGTGCAAGTAGCAATCCCTTACTGGAACAAGTGAAAGCTGCATTGGTCTTGGAAGAGGACAAAACAGCTTTACCCATAAAGGGATAACACATTATTAGCAAAAAAATTCTTCACATTCTTTTTATGAAAAGACATTTCATACTGCAAGACAAACTGGCCTTAGATGGTTAGATTCAGTTCGTGCAGTGTAATGTCAACAATCAGTACAGTGATCCAGAAATAAAAGTTGTCCACGAGCCCGGATTTCGTGATTTGATCTGAAAATAAAGCCTCTCTTTCACAATGGTTTTTGTGCCTATGTGCTACAATTCGTGAACGGCAGCAGCCGTCATCTTCATTGTTGGCCTCTCTGCAACACAACATGCCACAAAGGGAGGGGTCTGAAGGAAACTGCTTCTTGGATTTGCTGATAATGGTTGCTGAAGGAAGGTGCAAGGTGAGGCCAGATTCTCTGTCTTTTAAGAGGGAATATATCAAGTTTTCACCACAGTAGTCCTGGACTAGCCTTTCGCCTAGAAGCCAAAAATCTGCTTATTGTGGTATGAGTCCAACTTGGTCCAACATTTACTAGCTCGTACCTTTCTTGCTATTTATTAAAGCAGCACTCAATAGCAACCACACAGTTAAGTTCAGGTCATTATTTTTATGTTAAACTGTTTCTCAGGTGTTTATATAACTAGGTCATTTCTTCATTCTGGGCTTAAACTTCACATACAAGATCTGGGCTTTGACTAAATTAAAAAAAAATTGTATTTTGCCATAGTTATGAGTATTAAAGCTGTTGTTAGTCTAAGCCCTGGTCTTCACTATAAACTTATGTCTGTGTAACTACATCACTCAGGGGTGTGGCAATATCCCTATACCAACATTACCCTCAGTGCAGATAGTGCCGGTTGGGGAGGTGGAGTATCTATGCCAATGAGGGAAGCTCTCCTTTGGCATAGGTAGTATCTTCACTAAGTACTACAGCGGTGCAACTGCACTTCTGCAGCACTGTAAGTCTAGACAAGCCCTAAAACCTTTGTACATGAGAGTTCATTATGACAGGGGCATTCCTCCTTTGCACTTTACATAGTAGTAAGAAAACAATGTGCTCAACAATAGCATATGTAATTCGAAAGCAGCATAAGCATTATTAAAGGTAAGAAGCAATTAGTCTATAATATGGTATCAATCAATACTCCTCATCCTTAATGAGTCATTGTATAGACTCTCACACTTGGTCATTTTCAAATGTACTCAGAGTCCTTACTTCAGTTCCTGTAGTGCTTTACAGGGACCTGACTGTAGGCTTTGTGCCTCCAGTGGTACATGTTCCACAGCTGGACAATTGCTGCTTTATAGGAAGCTTCTGGCATCTGATCCGTGGCTAAACAAATCTAATTCAGAGATAAAGAATGGGAGCAGATTTGCAGTTCCATACTGAGCACTTTGTCACAATCCACAAGTTGACAGCCATTGGTCTAAATGCTTTTGGTATTGATATTTCAAAATTAAAAGGTCAAGACACAACTGCAAATGTGACACACAGGTATCTGTTCTGTAACTTCTTATAAGAGATTTTTTGTTATACACATTAATACACATTTTAGAAACTGCCTCAGTACGCACAGGAGAGATGAACAGCTCCAAAAGGAATTTAAAAATTCTCAATCTAGATTTGTAACTCTCCTGTAGAGATACTTTGGACTTCTTGCAAACAAACAAATTACACTTGAATTTGATTAAATTTATATGAAGCAACAAAAGATTGGAAAAGGATACTTAGAATCCTCTTAGTGTTCGGTAGTGAGGGGCTAAAGAGGAATAAAATTAGAACTCCCCCAATTCCCAATGGAGCCTCAACTCCTTCTGACCACCTCTCCTCATCCTTTCCCTTTCTTCCCCACTATCAAGCATCAGAATACATCTCCAATCCCCAGGATGACAGACTGACTCCTTCTCCTTGTTTAAATTGTTCTGTATCTGCTTCTCTGCTCAGTGATCCACTGTGGTTCCTCCATATCCTCAGCCTGACCTTGAGTTTAAACAACCTCCGTTGCCACTTCACAGCCAGACATTCATGATTTCTATGCATAACTAATTCTCAACCCACTCTACTCCTAGAAGTTGGAAAATCCTCTCTGCTCCTTGGTAGAGTCGTCCTAATTGATCCCAAAAACCCTTAGTAATGAACTAGTTACCACATATGTATTTTAATTACAATGCAAGCATGTATATTGGTGCCAATCAGTGGTATCTGGGTACTATTTACCAGGCTTCCATTAAGTAATTAATATCTCAAGAAAAGAAATAATTTGTTGGATCACTGCAATAATCAGAACAGATCATCAACCAAGGAATTAAACTAAGCTTTCCAAAGAGCTAACTTGTTTAGTTGTTGCTAAATAACAAAGATGTCTCAAAGAAGACTGCAATCTTAGTGCACGCACCACCTGTTAAAATACCTACATAGAACAGGGGAAGTTAAAGAGAAAGAGTCTACGTCAACTTTGATTTCTTTGTTTTTGCTGCTTTGTACTATTATTTTAATGCAAAGCAATTTTATTGCTTTGTCTGTTTATTATACTGCTACCTTAAACATACTTGTATGAACTTTATATAAACTTGTATAGAAATTAACTAGACTGTTCTTTTGCATGCATAAAGTATTCATGGTGAGCCATCTATGTATATTTAATATATTTCCATGTCACTGACCATTGCTAGGTAATTAGCTCCTGGAACTCTTACTGGATTTCAAACAGTGAAACATAAGATGATCTTAACATTAAGTTTCCATTCAATAGATGAGTTGCAGTTTTACCCACACTCCCACCTTTTCTCTGTTTTAATACTCTTTTCCTTAAGTCACATATCTAAAGAAGATAAGCAAATAAAGCATGTACATTTTGTTCGCTACAGAAATATCCACAGAATGACTACTTCAGCAAGACTAAAGTGAGGATTCAGCACAAATAACTTAATGTTGACTTTCCCCTATCTCCTTCATTTTAGTTAGCCTCAAAGTCACGTTACCTGGCTCCCACATTGTCTGATGTCCCAGGATATCTCACTAACATGACAGGCCTTGCTAAAATACAGAGCCCATACACATTGGGTTCAGGTAAGTGAAAACCATGCCACATTAAAAGTAAACCACACCAATGTCCATTTTGTTACACACAAGTATTTTAAAAGATAACTACAAATGGCATAATAAAAAAGTCACTTATCTTAATCCACATTCACCTACCAACCTCCTCACTCCATCAGGGTTTCCCTATGTTCACAGGATAAAATCCTGGAGCAACTGAAGTCAATGTCATGACTCCCACTGATTTCCATGGGGTAGGATTTCACCCATAGATTTTAAAGTCAGAAGGAACAGTTATGATCATCTGACCTATTGCATAACAGGTCATAGAACTTCACCCAGTAATAGCTGCATTAAGACCATATCTTGTGGTATAACTTCAAATCCCTCAGTGAGATAGAACCATACTCTCTCAAATAGCTTTTCTCCTTCCAGGATCTGTCTCAATAGCTATAACCATCCAAGTACACTCCTACTTCTTCAAATATAGGAGGAACTCTTTAGGGATTACTGGCTGATTTAGGGCATGCTGAACCTTTTCTATGAGATTCTCTAGATCCTCAGAGTCAAAAGGAAACACCACTCACTGACTGACACCTTTTTGGTGGAAGAAGAAATCTCTAATAGTCCTGGAATTTTGTTCACTTTGCTATTTTCTGTGCACTTTTGGCTGCCTAAATGCTTTTTCTTGGTCTTAGGTTAAAAAAAGGAAACAAGAATGGTGTAGGAAATGGAGGATAAGGAATGAGAAAACCATAACCAGCTCCATCTTCTGCGGCTGTGGAGAGGTCATATCATAGAATCATAGAAGATTAGGGAGAGAAGGGACCTCAGGAGGTCATCTAGTCCAACCCATTGCTCAAAGTAGGACCATCCACAATTAAATTATCCCAGCTAGGGATTTGTCAAGCTGGGCCATAAAAACCTCTAAGGATGGAAGTTCACCAATTCCTTAGGTAACCCATTCCTGTGCTTCACCACCCTCCTAGTTAAATTTTTCCTAATATCCAACCTAGACCTCTCCCACTGCAACTTGAGACCACTGTTCCTTGTTCTGTTATCTGCCACCACTAAGAACAACTTAGCTCCATCCTCCCTGGAACTCCCCTTCAGGGAGTTGAAGGCCGCTATCAAATCCCCCCTCCCCATTCTTCTCTTCTGTAGACTATATGAGCCTAATTCTCTCAGCCTCTCCTCATAAGCCATGTGCCCCAGCCCTCTAATCATTTTCGTTGCCCTCCACTGGACTTTCTCCAATTTGTCCACTTCTTTTCTGTAGTGGAGGGCCCAAAACTGGAAACAATACTCCAGATGTGGCCTCACCAATGCTGAATAGAGGGGAATAATCACTTCCCTCTTTCTGCTGGCAATACTCCTACTAATGCAGCCCAATATGCTGTTAGCCTTCTTGGCAATAAGCACACACTTCCTCCAATTTGTCTAGATCATTCTGAATCATATCCCTACCCTCCAGCATATCTACCACTATCCCGAGCTTAATGTCATCCAAACTTGCTGAGGGTGCAATTCATTCCATCATCCAGATTGTTAATGAAGATGTTGAACAAAATCAGCCCCAGGACAGACCCCTGGGGCACTCGGCTTGATACCAGCTGCCAGCTAGACATCGAGCTGTTGATCACTACCCGTTGAGACTGATGATCTAGCCAGCTTTCTATCCATCTTATAGTCCATTCATCTAACCCATACTTCTTTAACTTGCTGGCAAGAATACTGTGGGAGACCATATCAAAAGGTTTGCTCAAATGAAGGTATGACACATCCTCTGCTTTTCCCACAGCCACAGAGCCAGTCATTTCATCATAGAAGGCAATCAGATTGGTCAGACATGACTTGCCCTTTGTGAATCCATGCTGACTATTCCTGATCACCTTCCGCTCCTGCAAGTGTTTCAAAATGGATTCCTTGAGGACTTGCTCCATGATTTTTCTGGGGACTGAGGTAAGGCTGACTGGTCTGTACTTCCCCAGATCCTCCTTCTTCCCTTTTTTAAAGATGGGCACTATATTCGCCTTTTTCTAATCATCCGGGACCTCCCCCAATCACCATGAATTATCAAAGTAAACAGCCAAAGGCTTTGCAATCACATCAGCCAACTCCCTCAGCACCTGAGATGCACTGTACCTGGCTCCATAGACTTGTGCATGTACAGTTTTTCTAAACCTTAACCTGTTCTTTCATCACTGAGGACTGCTCACCTCCTTCCCCTACTGTGCTGCCCAGTGCAGTAGTCTGCGAGCTGACCTTGTCTTTGAAGACCGAGGCAAAAAAAAGAATTGAGTACTTCAGCTTTTTCCATATCGTCTGTTACTAGGTTGCCTCCCCTATTTTGTAATGGGCCCAAACTTTCCCTGACCTTCTTTTTGTTGCTAACGTACCTGTAGAAACCCTTCTTGTTACCTTGCTAGCTGCAACTCCAATTGTGCTCTGGCATTCCTGATTTCACCCCTGCATGCTTGAGCAATATTTTTATACTCCTCCCTAGTCATCTGTCCAAGTTTCTATTTCTTGTAAGCTTCTTTTTTGTGTTTAAGCTCACCTAAAATTTCTCTATTAAGCCAAGCTAGTCGCCTGCCATATTTGCTGTTGTTTCTGCACATCTGAATGGTTTGTTCTTGTGCCCTCAATAAAGTTTCTTTAAAATACAGCCAGTTCTCCTGGACTCTTTTCTCCCTCATATTAGCCTGCCAGGGTATCCTGCCCATCAGTTACCTGAGGGAATCAAAGTCTGCTTTCCTGAAGTCCAGTGTCCATATTCTGCTGTTCTCTTTTCTTCCTTTTGTCTGGATCCTGAACTCGATCATCTAATGGTCACTGCTCTCCAGGTTGGCATCCACCTCTATTTCCCCTACCAATTCTTCCCCATTTGTGAGCAGCAGGTCAAGAGGAGCGCAGACCCTAGTTGGTTCCTTCAGCACTTGTACCAAAAAGTTGTCCCCAACACTCTCCAAAAACTTCCTGGATTATCTGTACACTGCTGTATTGCTCCCCCAGCTGATGGCCCATTCCACAGGTAAAAGTCAGGGAGTGTGGTAGGCAGTGAGAAGTGACTTGGTGGGGAGGACCACATTAAGATACATCAGGACTTCTGGCTTAGTAGGTAGGTAGGAATAGTAATTAAGTCTTGAGGCTCCCTCATAACATCCTATTGGTGTCCCAAGGGAAAATCTGGAATCACCCAAGATCTTGTACTTCAGAATGCACAGCAATTCAATTGGGAGACGTTGTCTAGCACAAAGGCAGCTGGACATTAAGCTAAACTTTAAACTTGTGGCTTGGAAGGGACACACTGCAGGAGGCGGCAAATCTCAAATCTACTGCAGATTGCCAGATGACCATCCCTGTTTTAGTAGAATAGAGCATTCTGTTCTGAAGTTTGGTTTGGCTTGACTGCTATCAAATAGGGATTTTTCTCATCTCAAATACTCTGTCTGGGACATTTTTTTTTAAAAGGCATCCAGTTCCTTATTTTACCCATTAATTCGCATCATCTTAAGCATGATGCATCCAGAGAATCTGCTGTAGCTCTCAAATTCTGCTGATAAGCATTAGTGCTTCCCAAACCACACAGCTGCAATCTCATTTCACCTTGGCTAATACATCAGAACATTTGCTATCTTTGCTCAGATTTGCACACAGAACTGTAAGACACCAAACTGTTGTTGCTATTCCTTTTTTACCAAGGCATAGTAGTCTGAAAAATAAATATGAGATGGATTATTCTGTATGTCGCATTTTAAGACGCTCGCAATTTAAAAAAAATAAAATCAGACTTTAAGAATTAGACATAGGAATTAAAGTATGCTTTATTTCCATTTAACCAGCCTCCCTAGTGTATTTATCTGGTTTTGAACATACTTTTGTAATAAACAGAGCTAAAAATAACATCTTATGAATTACAAGAACAGCATGAGAATGATTTTTTATCCTTGCACTATACATAAAAACATTTCCTGTAATAACAGTCACATATACATACCCTCTTTAACCACGTTATATTAAACACCAAAAATTTTTTTTTCTAATGAGCAAGTAAGTTTAGTTCTCAGCATAGATCATTGTAATGCTAATGAAAACCTTTTTTACAAACTGACTTAGTTGGAGAATATCCTGTTCTGCATTATTAGCAGAGCCAAACCACTGGAAAACTATGTGCAAATGCCAATCCACTTAGTGCTATCATTCAGCTCTACAAAATTTTCCATTTTAACTACAGTGTGTGTGCTGATTGACAGACAGAATTAAATATACATGTGCTTTTCAACAGCTTTTGTTGCTCTTGTGAAAAAAAGTCTGACCAACATATTGTTCATGTTTTATTTATTTATAATTGGCTACTTAGAATTTTCTTTATTTTTTTAAAATGAAAATCCTAGCAAAAGCATCCAATTTCAGGCTTAAAGCATGTTAGCGTTCCTTTCAACAGTGGCATTTGGTTACTTGCATAGCAAATTCCATGCAGAAGGAGGCAGGATGAGACTTCTTTTACCATAAAGCAGCAGTGCAACATAGTGAAGAAAAAACAACGTCCTGTAGCACTTTAAAGACTAACAAATTTAATTTCTGCAGGCATAAGCTTTCGTAGGCTGCAACCCACTTCGTCAGATGCAAGAAATAGAAATCAGATGGGGGTATATCTATACATCCAAGGGTAAGGAACAACAATGGGGAGGGTAGGTGTTAGTAAAGTCCATTCAGTTAGAGCAGATGAGGCCTATTCACAACCGTTGATTAGAAGGTGAGAATGTGTGAACAGTGACAATTACTTCTTGTAATGAGATAACCATTTCAAGTCTCTATTCAGACCCAGTTTGATTGTGTCAAGTTTGCATATGAGTTCCAGCTCTACAGTTTCTCGCTGAAGTCTGAAGATTTTTGTAGAAGTATGGCAACTTTCAAGTCAGCTACAGAGTGTCCTGGGAGATTGAAGTGCTCTCCAACTGGTTTGTGAATGTTACCATTTTTTATGTCTGATTTGTGTCCATTTATTCTTTTGCGTAGTGACAGTCCGGTTTGGCCAATGTACATGGCAGAGAGTCATTGCTGGCACATGATGGCATATATTACATTAGTAGATGTGCAGATGAATGAGCTCCTTACGTTGTGGCTGCTGTGGTTAGGACCTGTGATGGTGTCACTAGAGTCGATGTGCGAACAGAGCTGGCAATGGGGTTTGTTGCAAGGATAGGTTCCTGGGTTAGTGTTCTTGTTGTATGGTGTATGGTTGCTGGTGAGTATTTGCTTCAGGTTGGGGGGCTGTCTGTAAGCAAGGATAGGCCTGCCTCCCATGGCTTGAGCAAGTGAGGGATCATCTGCTAGAATAGATTGTAGATCCTTAATGATGTGTTGCAGAGATTTTAGCTGGGGGCTGTAGGTGATGGCCAGTGGTGTTCTGTTATTTTCTTTGTTGTGTCTGTCCTGAGGTAGGTGACTTCTGGGTACCAGTCTGGTTCTGTCAATTTGTTTCTTCACCTCTCCACGTTGGTATTGTAGTTTTAAGAATGTTTTATGGAGATCCTATAGGTGTTTGTCTCTGTTTGAGGGATCGGCACAAATCCGGTTGTATCTTAGGGCTTGGCTGTAGACAATGGATCGTGTAATGTATACAGAGTGGAAACTGGAGGCATGAAGATATGTATTGCGGTCAGTTGGTTTTCGGTATAGGATGGTATTAATGTGACCATCCTTTATTTGTATTGTAGTGTCCAGGAAGTGGATTTCTTGTGTGGACTGGTCCAGGCTGAGGTTGATGGTGGGGTGGAAATTATTGAAATCCCAGTGGAATTCTTTGAGGGACTCTTTCCCCTGGGTCCAGGACAGACCCAACAAAGAAAACAATAGAACAGCACTGGCTATCACCTACAGACCCCAGCTAAAATCTCTCCAACACATCATTAAGGATCTACAACCTATTCTAGCAGATGATCCCTCACTTGCTCAAGCCATCGGAGGAGACCTAACCTTGCTTACAGACAGCCCCCCAACCTGAAGCAAATACTCACCAGCAACTTTCCCATGAACCAGAAATTCTAAAATGTTTTTGTTTCAGAAACATGGACACAGTGTTTCTGAAACAACTCCAGCAGCTGCTGAGTGAAATTGACATAATACATGTCAGTTTCATGTCTATTATTAGTGTTGGCCAGCATGAAACTGACAAGAATCATGTCAATTTCACTCATAAGTTGTCAGGGCTTCTTGGATCTGTAACTCTAGGGTAGCCCTGCTTGCAGGTTGTCCTGGACTGGAGATCCCAGGATGCCTTCCTGCGCTGCCATACTGCAAGAGTCAGCAAAGCCCAGGAAGCCAGCTAGCTTGGCAGTCTGGAAGCCCTGGAGTCTGTGGCCTGAAGCACTCCACATGGCAGGTCTGCCCTAGAACCACAGACCCTGGAAACTCATCCCAGGACTTTCAGTTTCTCGGCTCCACATGGCAGGGAAGCTCCAGGGTCTCCCATGATGGGGCTGCCATGGACTTTGGAAGTCCTGGTTCCCCAACCTAGAAGGCTAGTAGGAAACCAAGCAGGATTCTGTTGGAATGCTGCCTTTGTCTCATCAAAAATTCAAACCTGATATGTTACTATGAAACATTTCAGGTTTCACATGAACTGGCATTTTCAGACTGAACTGAATTCCCATCCAAATCTACCTAAAGCCTCTTAATCGCATGCTATACCATAGGTGGGAAATAAATTTGTTTTTCAAATCCAGCCCTATCTAAATATTTCCATATAATGCCATGGAAATAGTTCCATCTTATGGACTCTGCTTGGTCCCTTTGTTTTTTTGGAAGACAGCAGTGCTCCAAAGCCTTGAAGATTTAAAACACTTCCATCTAAGTTTACTTTTCACTTTTAATGCCTTAGGAAATTAAACACAAACTTACCTTAAGGGAACATTAATGCTGCATAATTAATCACTCCAAAGAAAGGAACATCAGAGTAAAATGGAAAGCACAATCTTAACTCTGCCCCCCATGATACCAATCTTCACTACATGATCAAATACAAAAACCACACAACCTTTCCCCAGCAACTTAGTACTACAAAATATGATGTGTGTATTTGTGTGCTGATCTATTTACGTCAGGCAGAGTATTTTTAAAAAAAAGATTACGATCATTTCATTAAAGACTATTCAAATGCGTGCAACACAAGAGAACTGAGTTCAATCTTAACTTTTGAAATTTCTGACTTTTGAATGCTTAACTATGCAATCTAAATGTTCAACTTTTTTTTTTTCTTTTTTCATTTTACCTTTAAAAGAAGTGAAGCCCTGGAGACTACCAACCTTTTGGACTGAAGATGGAGCATCACATACTGGAGCCTGGAATTTCTGTAGGCTCTGAGATCTGGTCCATTTCATACCAATTACAAGTAATCCCCTGGAAAAGCACTCCCATATTGCTATTATGAAATGGAAATATTTATATATTTTAAAGTGTATGGGGAAAATCAACTGCATTCATTAACACCACAGGTATCATAAATGCTGATGGATCTCCACTGCTTCTCAGTATGAGTTGGAATTTATTATTAAAAGGTTTATTAAATATTTGCAGTGCTGCAGATTCTACCATTAAGTCATATTAATGACCTGTAAATTCTACGTCTTTGGTTGTGATTGGCACTCTGATCTGGACTGTTGGCTATCTCTTGCCACTACACAATACAAATAATTATATTTTATTCATACCAACAATGTGCTAAGTGCTTTACAGACATATGAAAACAAAATCCACACCTTGAAGAGTTTGCTATCTAAATGAAGTATAAACAAGGGATGGGAAATAATAAAAACTGGATCCAACTTGCAGTTGAGCATGTGCCTTCCTTTGTTCCCTGATTTGTGCTTGCATTTTAATTTTCAGTCTCCTAATTCATTAACACTGGAGTTTATAGGACTTTTGGAACAAAGGCATTTTCAGAAAGGTGGGGGTTGACGAATAGTGGGGGTTGGGTCATGTGGAGATCCCAAGCAAAAGGGACATCATGCGTGACCCTGGAGAACACGTGGATGCGGATTCCTTTGGGGGAAAGATTTTTCAAAAGCACCTAATAGATATAGGAGCACACGTCCCATTTACTTTAATTTCTTCTTCTTTCTTCATCTCTGTTGCCCGTGTGGATAGGTGTGATTGGAATTTTAATTCCTTCCCACCCCACCCTAATTTTAGCTTCTAGGACTGCCAGGCTCTGGTCATTTGTTGACTATTCCAGAACAGTACTGTGTGGTCTTTTAACCAACTCATGGAGAAGGAGAAATATAAACTCATTAGTAAAAAATGTAATGTCATTGACTCAAAAGGCATCAATACACTCACATAGAAAAACTGCCACATAACTAAGGAGAATGGTTCTGCCTAGCTTATAATGGCCCAGGTTAATAGTCTTTTGGCAGAACAGCCATTATTCTGAATGTTCCACTCTTCTTGGTCAGCAGTGAGTCAGGAGATAATGCCTCAAAGGGCAGGGCAAACAAATTGACCCATCATCTTCTAATTGTATTACATTATTGTTATTATTATTGTATTGCATTATTGTAGACTGTACCTAGCGTTTTAACCAGTTTTGTCTAACTTTGCTTTGGGAAATTAAGAAAAGGCTAAATGCAGACAAGGCCAAACATGTTATTAGGTGAAACAACTATACTCTTATTATAGCTTTCCTGTATGTGACTAGGTCCATATGTAACTTATTAATATAATGTATTCATTTTGCTTAAGGTCTGATTTAAGCATCTCTTTTGTAGATCACTGCCCTCTACACAGCTGTACAGAATGCTATTATTGTGCATTATAAATACCTGTACTTTGACAGGATCATATTTAAGAAGTACAATCCTAGGTATTCCTGGAAGTGTCAAGCTGCATCATATGAGCTAGCACTAACCAAACAAACCATCAAGGCATCTGAAACAGGAGTTGGTGACAATATGATCACACTTTTTAGTAGAATTTACTATATTTTCATTTACCATTATAACTATGTTCGTAAGACCTCCGTTTAAATAAAGAGTTAATCTTTTATTGGTTTGGCTGTTATTTTTACACTCTGTAACCTACCGCAAAAAAAACAACAAAAAAAAACAAAACAGTCCCCCAAAACAGACCAACCACACACACACACACACACACACACACACACACACACACACACACACACACACACACACACACTGAGCTGTTTGCATTATGTGTGGTATAATTAGTAATTGACTACTGGGATGAATCAAACAAAATGTTCCTTGGACCAAAAGTCCTAAAACGATTTGATAACTCACAGAAACCACTTAACATATTATGTTACAAGGTCAATGATTAGCAATACAAACAAAAATATGAATATTTCTGTACAGGTCTAAACATGTTAATGGGAAATAGAAATCTGTATTTTAATTGTGAGCATTTGCTTTTAACAATGTAGACTGGGGGAGACAAAGAACATGGCATGGCCCCTTTACTAGTAAAACATATATAAACTCCAATCCTCTGATTCATAACCAGAAACCGTTGTGTAGAAAATAGAAATTAAGATGAATGATGAATGTTTGCTGAAGACTCATGCACAAACTATATGCCATCACAGTCCGTAAAACACTTTACTTTAGAAGTCAAGGTGATGTATAAATATAAACTATTATTCCTATTGCACTGTGCTTCACATAAGCACCATAGTAAGCATGCTTATGCAACATATAGTATGGAAAACTGCTCTCATGCTTACTAGTCTTTGCTGAGAACACCCTGAAAAAGACCTTATTTTTCTTATTGCACTCCAGCACTAACAAATTATCTGAAGTTCAGAAAAAGATTGGTAAAAAAAGTCAGAAGATGACAATATTTCAGATTCCGTATGAGGTGGTGAACTAGGTAAAGAGTTGAATTTATGTTGAAGTTTCTGTTTTGATAAAAATCTATTTTAAAAAAGTTTATACTTGATTGTAACCTTTTCCCAAGCTCCCCTGCCCTCTATGTTTTTGGCTTTTCAATTCCAGTACCCATAGCAACATTCAGGCAACATGAATGTGCCATTGCCCTCAACATCTCTGCAGTAGAGCTCTGCAAATGGATTGTCAAACTCAAGGATGTGAGTCATCTCCGAAATGGATAACACAAGGCTAATTTCTCCATGCATTGAGAGTAAAGGGAGGATAGAAAAACAAACCACTAACACGATACTTAAGACAAACGTTGCTGTAGATAAGATTATTAATGCATTCATTTTAGTATTTGCTTGGATACAGATTTTTGGGGAAATATTCATTGTACAAAGACTCAAACTTTTTCACAGTGTGGACATCATTTTCAATGAAATATTATCACATCCTTCTTCCCATTCATGGTTACATAACATCTTCGCAACAACTACAGAAATTATTTATGTGAAAAAGTGATATCAGGAGAAGTATGCAATATACTTGTAGCAGTCTTAATACAATTTAGCAGCTGAAAATGAGAATAGCCAGCACCTAGCAGTAGCCTGGTCTCCGGAGCATCAGTGGTCTATGGACCAGTTTGAGAACCTCTGGCATAGGGGAATCATCATTTAGGATGAGCACCATTAGCTTCTACAGGCACTATTGATCTAATGAAGACATGTGTAAGCACCTTATTCCAACTGAAACTACAATTATCTTTAGCACTGAGAAAGTGCATTTAGCCTCCTCTCTACTTGAGAACTGTGGCTGAATGGGAGGGCTACTTACCAGTAACTGCTGTTTTTCAATATGTGTTGCTCATGTCCATTCCATTATAGTATGTGCACATCTCCGTGCACGGTTACGGGAACTTTTTTCCCCTTAACAGACCCTGTAGGGTCGGCTTCGGTGCCTTCTGGAGAACATGCGGCGGTATATGAAACACTGCTGGCCCTACGCCCCCTCAGTCCCTTCTTTCTGCCAACTGCGGCAGCGGGGATGGGGGCGGGGGTCATGGAATGGACATGAGCAACACATCTCAAAGAACAGCAGTTACTGGTAAGTAACCCTCTCTTCTTCTTCAAGTGCTTGCACATGTCCATTCCATTATAGGTGACTAACAAGCAATTTGTTGGAGGTGGATTGGAGTTACCAATGAGCTGCCCGCAGCACTGCTCTGCTGAAGCCCATGTCTTCCCGCGCCTGCTGGATAATGGCGTAGTGGGACATGAAGGTATGTACTGACGACCAGGTGGCGGCTCTGCAGATGTCCTGCACAGGCACTCTCGCTAGGAAGGCTGTAGACGAAGCTTGAGCTCTGATTGAGTGCGCTGTGATGGTTCCTGGAAGCAGCACCTTTGCCTGCTTGTAGTAGAATTCGCTGCAGGAAGTTTTCCACGAGGCGATGCGCTGGGTTGGAGATGGGTGAGCCTTTCATCTGGTCTGCTGCTGTGATGAAGAGCTGCGTCGATCTCTGGAACGATCTCGTGCGCTCAATGTAGAAGGCCAGGGCCTGTCTTTGATCTAGGAAGTGCCACTTTCTCTCCTCCCCTGTGTGATTTGGGAAAAAACACGGGGAGAAAAATACCTTGGTTATAATGAAACTGGGAAACCACCTTGGGCAGGAAGGCTGGGTGCAGCCTCAATTGGACTTTATCTTTATAGAATACAGTTTAGGGGGCTCTGAGGTCAGCGCCCTAATCTCGGAGATCCTCCTTACCGAGGTGATGGCCACCAGGAAGGCCACCTTCCAGGAAAGCAGTAGCAGAGGGCATGAAGCCATGGGTTCAAAGGGGGACCCTGTGAGATGTGAAAAGACCAGGTTGAGATCCCAGGGAGGCACTGGGTCACAGACCTGCTGATAGAGCCTCTCCACCCCTTTCAGGAACCTAATTGTCATCGGGTGGGAGAACTCCCCTCTCGTGGCTGATGGAAGGCCGATATAGCTGCTAGGTGAACCTTCAGGGAGGCCACAGCCAGTCCTTGGAGCTTTAGCTATAGCAAATACTCCAGGATTGCCTGTATTGGCGAGACACTAGGCGGGATACCCTGGGACTCTGTCCAGCAGGTAAACCGTCTCCACTTAGCCTGATACACGACTTCTATGGAAGGCTTTCTGCTAGCCAGCAGGACTTGTTGGACTTGCGCAGAATAAGCTTGCTCATCTTCGCTCAGCCTCAAAGCCTTCATGCCGTGAGGTGCAGGGAGTCCAGGTTCGAGTGCAACAGGCGACCGTGATACTGGGACAGGAGATTGTACCGTCTCGGGAGCTCCAGAGGAAGGGCGATTGAGAGGTTCAGCAGCATGCTGAACCAATGCTGGCGCGATCAAGATAATGTCAGCTTTGTCCCTCTTGATCTTCAGCAGGATTCTGAGCAGGAGGGGAAAGGGTGGGAACGCATACATGAAGCTCCCTGACCACTGCAGGAGGAAAGAGTCGGACATCGATACTGCCTCTCGGTCACGGAGAGAGCAAACCTGTGGGCACTTCTTGTTCCACGCTGACGTGAACAGGTCCACCTGGGGAGAGTCCCGCTTCCGGAAGATCATAGACGCCACCTCTAGGTGTATAGACCAATCGTGGTGGGGTAAGAACGACCTGCTGAGGTGGTCTGCTTCATTGTTCCTCACTCCCAGGAGGTGAGAGGCTATCATGTGAAAATAGTGTTTCACCACAAAGTCCCATAGATGGGATAGCTTCCCTGCAGAGGGCTGAAGAACGGGCTCCCCCCTGCCTGTTGATGTTGTACATGGCTGCTGTATTGTCTGTCAGCACCTGTACCACCCTGCCCGCAATGAAGCAGAGGAACACTCAGCATGACAGGTGAATGGCACGCAGTTCTTTCACATTGATGTGCAGGTGCCTCTCTTCCCTCGAGCAGACCTCCTGTGTGCTGAGGTCGGCGCTGATATGGGCGCCCCACCGTATGTCCAAGGTGTCCAATATCAGGGTAACTGAGGGGATTAGCTTCTTGAACTGAACACTCCTTAACACTGCCCGAGAGGTCCTCCACCAGTCTAGGGAGGCTAGGACCTGGGGGAGAGGGGACTGTACCACCCGATTCAGAAGGTACCTTCTCGGAATGTACACTGATGCCAGCCATGATTGAAGTGGCTTGAGCTTCAGGCAAGCCAGCCTCACCGCATAGGTGCAGGACGCTTTGTGTCCTAACAGCTGTATGCGATGTCTGGCTGTTGTCGTAGGGCATTGTTGCATGTGGGCAATAATGGAGGACATTGCCTCGAAGTGCAGCTGGGACAGGAAGGCTCTGGCCTGGGAAGCATCCAGGATCGCGCCAATGAATTCTATGCGCTGCACAGGAGTTAACATGGACGTTTGCTTGTTTACCAGCAGGCCCAGCCAGCAGCAAGCGGCGCATGTCAGGCTCGCACTGTTCTGAACTTGGACCTGGACCTGCCTCTGATTAGCCAATCTTCTAGGTAGGGGTAAAATTTGTATCCCCTTTCACCTCAGGTGTGCAGCCACCACCGCCATGCATTTGGTAAACACCCTTGCACCAAGGACAGGCCAAAAGATAAAGATGTAAATTGGTAGTGGGAGCCGACCACCATGAAGTGAAAAAAGCGCCTGTGGCTGGGGAGAATAGATATATGAAAATATGCGGCCTTGAGATTGAGGACGGCATACCAGTCTTCTGGATCTAGGGATGGGATTATGGAAGCTAGAGAGACCATGAGAAACTTGAGTCTCTTGAGATATTTGTTGGGACGATGCAGGTCTAATATGGGCCTTAGACCCCCTTTTGCTTTGGGAATAAGGAAGTATCTCAAGTAGAACTCTCTTCCTGACATCCTGAGGGACCTTTTCCACTGCTCCCAGGTGGAGGAGGGTCTCTACCTCTTGAATGAGGAATTGCTCATGAGAGGGGTCCCTGAAGAGGGACGGAGGCAGAGGGTTGTTGGGAGGGGAAGAAATGAACTGGAGGGCATAGCCTGCAGACACAAGGACCTAGTTCGAAGTAATTTTGGCCCACTCGGACTGGAAGGCAGTTTAAAAAGGGGTGGGAGGGATCCAGGAAACAGGCTGGGGCACCACTCCTGGGGGCACCATCAAAAGGGCCTTCTTTGATTGCCTGACTGCCTAGATGACCCTTGCTGAGAGGCTAGGGAGGAACTTGGGGGTGGATGGCATCTCCTAGACCCCCTATTTCTGTCCTGCTGTCTATAGGTCGTGAACAGTCGTGGCTGATATCTCTGCTGCTGCTGTCCCTGGGGACGTAACTGATGCCTACAGGTCTGCGGCATGTAAAGGCCCAGGGAGTGGAGCGTAGTCCTTGAGTCCTTCAGACCGTACAACTTCGCATCCGTCTGGTCCGAGAACAAGGCTGATCCATCAAAGGGAAGGTCCTGGATGGACTGTTGGGCCTCTTGAGACAGCCCAGAGGATTAGAGCCACAAGCATCTGTGCATGCAGATGGCGGAGCCTATGGCTCTGCCCACTGAATCAGCTGCATCCGAGGATGCCTGGGGAGCTACTCTAGCCACTGTGGTACCCTGGTCCTGGGGCAGAGCAGCAGCGAAGCATCTCAGCAAGTCCCAAAGGTTACAATTCTACCTGCCCAGGAGAGCCTGCTGATTGGCAATCCTAAACTGTAGGTTTGACATGGAATAAATCTTTCTCCCAAACAAGTCAAGCTTTTTATTATCCTTGTTTTTCAGTGTAGACCCCTGCTGCCCTTGCCTATCCCTCTGGTTGGCAGCTTCCACCAAAAGGGTCCCAGGGGAGGGGTGGCTGAACAGGTATTCAAACCACTAGGCTGGGGTGTAATATTTTTTTTTCAGCCCCTTTAGATGTCAGGGCTATGGAGGAGGGAGTTTACCACAAGGCCTTCACTATTTTGAGCACTCCTTCATGGACGGGGAGGGCTACCTAGCCATTGCTAGGACGTTAAAAAGGCTGTCCGACGTCTCTTTTAGCTTCTCCACCTCCAGCCCCAAGTTAGAGGCCACCCTCTTGAGCAGCTCCTGGTGTGCCCTAAAATCATCCAGGGGCGCTGAGTGACCCTGGGAGACTGCTTCATCCGTGAGGAGGAGGAGGATTGGAGAGGCGCAGCGGGAGGTGGCACCCCTTCCCATCGACGAGCGGTCCCCACAGAAGTCCCTTCCTGTGGATCCGAATCGTTGTCCAAGGGCAAATGGTGGCCCTTCCCCAGTACCGGTGGCACTGACTGCACACCAGAGGACTTGATGGACCATGGTCCTGGTCCCACTGGGAAACCTCAGTGGCCCCAATACGGCCATTGGGGAGGCCACTGCTCTTGAGGCCATCTGGGTGCTATCTGCACTGGGGGACTCTGGCACCTTTTGTTGATGGTGACTCGCCTGGCAACTACCCCCCCAGGGAGGACACTGAGGCACAATCAGAAGACCATGGTGGGGCTGTCTCAGAGGCTCCCACTGTACAGTACTGAGCTAGAGGGGAGGGGAGCGGTGCCCCAATCCTCAGGTGCTCTGTCACTCTGGAGAGCGTCCTCTCAACACCGCCAAACTTGACGCCGACGAGGTCAGACGTTGACACCGCGACCAGTTCCAGAGCATTGTCTCAGTATGAGGACTTGCAGCGCCGCTTGCCTCTTGGTGCCGAGTCGGATTTTGATGACTGGGTTCAGCACCATCTTGGTGCGGGCGAACTCTCGGTGCTGGAGAGCAGGAACAGCAGGTTCTGTCTAGGGAGCGGTGCCCCGCAGACGACTGCAATTGTTGCCATCTCCTGGGGTGGACATCTCCTAGTGTCGGGAATCGAGACCGGCGTCAGGAGAGCGACTTCATTTCCCACTCAATGCAGGTCGGCTCGACGATCCCAACCTGGAATGACTTCTAGGGGAGCAGCGCTGCTCCACTCTAGGCAACCGGCCTGCCAGAGATCTTCCTCCCCACACTGGGGATCTCTTGAGCCATTCAGAGGGTCCCAGCGTAGGCTTCCCCTGCAACACTGGCCCCTTCTCCCTCAGTGGAGGTCGGGGCGGAGGTGGCAGAGGCAAAGCCAACAAGACTCTTGCCACCTGAATGGCCTCTGGTGTCGATGGTGCTGCTAAGTGCAGAGGGGCTCCTCTCCTCCCAGGAGTCGGGGGTGGCTCCCTGACTGGAAACGCTGGCTCTGGAAAGTGGGTCTCCGTGGTCCGGCCCTGGTGCAGTTCAGTGCTCAACCCCACCTGCTTGGATGGTGCGGGGGAGTGACCATGTTCTGAGCGCTACTTCCGCTTCTTATTCTATGCTGGAGTTGCAGCGTGGTGCCAAATTGGAGCGGGTTGGCTCGGAGGCCGGCCGGAGCGCTGCTTCCATGAGCAAGGTTTTCAAGCAGAGTTCTCTGTCTTTCTGAGTCCTAGTTTGAAACCCTTGCAGATCTTGCACTTCTCCTTATGATGGGCTTCCCCCAAGCACTTCAGGCAGCTGTTGTGGGGATCGCTTAGCGGGAAAGCCTTCCCGCAAGAGGCAGATGGTTTGAAGCCCGGTGAACGGGGCATAACCCGGTCTCGGCAAAGTCCCTGACAGGTCTACCCTAAGTATCTAACTACCACTATTAACAGTTACTTAATCTAACTACCTAATTAATACAAACAATGATAAAAGTTCAAACAATGGGGAATGAAGCACCTGCGATGCAAGTAAAAGCAGTTCCAGCATCTGTCACAGGCGGAAAGAAGGAACTGAAGGGACGTAAGGCTGGCAGCGCCTCATATACCGTGGCATGTGCGTGGGGCTCCAGGGGGTGCTGAAGCTGGCCCTACGGGGTCTGCTGAGGGGAAAAAAGTTCTGGTAACTGTGCATGGAGGCGTGCACACTCCTATAATGGAATGAATATGAGCAAGCACTAGAAGAACAATTGTTTTGCCTTAATAATGATCAAAGCTCAATACAAAGGAAGTCTTGGTAGATTTTCTGGTGATACTGGGGGAAATATATCCTTTCTACCATAGTATTATTATTCCATTTAGCTGAAATAATCTCAACTCCAGCAATAATTCAATCCATCACTGTATCCTACCACCATCAATCTGCAAGATGATAGAGTAGCAGCTGCCTACTAAGGGGAAAAATGAACAAAGCTGAACGCTGTGGAAGATTCATCTATTGTCTTCCCTGACAGCAAATAGCTACTCTATTTGTCAAAATGTCTCCTTAAGACTAATTTGAGTACATTCTAGTAAACTTCATTAGGACAGAGTCAGACAATAAGGTGTTGCTGTAAATAAACTCACAAAAAAGACTGATGTTCTGCAACCTATTGGAGGGTCCACTTCCCAATGGGATGCTGAAAGCCAAGGTATGTATTCATTTATTTTAAAGATACTACTGTACTTCATCTTACTATACCGCTATGACAGCTACTGTAGAAAAACTTACTGACAGACTCAATCTTTGAAACAGATGACCTATACTGAGGTGAATATCAAGATTAATTAACACAAGAGATAAGCCTTGACCAAAGTTATACAAGAATTGTTACATACCTTTACTCCCATTCAACTGATCACGCCAACCCTCCTAATAGCATAAACTGCCATAAACAACCTGCCTTTTGTTAATATTTTGAAGAGAGGATGAAGTTGGAGGCATAGAGGAAAAAAATCTTTTCTCTTTCTAAGAGATTAATCATCAGTTTTCCTGACCTCAGCTGCAGCCAACCAAGCAGCCCACTTTTACATGACTTGACTAGTAATGTTCCCAGACCTCCAGATGAAGCAATTAAAAAATCAACATTACTATATATACATATATAGTGTTTATTCTGAATATACAGTCTTAAATATTAGTGTGGTAACTGCTGGTAAATGCTGATTTTATTTTTAAATGGAGACCATAGTCACTATTAATAACCCGAGAAGAGATAAACAGAAACTGATTTGCAACGTGGCGTTTCAGCTACTCACAAGCCATGATTCATACATAAAGGAAGTCCAAGAGCATTGCTTCAGGAGATGTATTTTGATTGATTCTACAATAAAGTCTACAAAGCTTCTGATGAGCATCTAAAATGTGTGTTGTTGGAAAAAGATTCCAATTGAGGTTCGTTTATCCTGCACCAAAAAGAGATCCACGCAGGTAGTTGGGCAGTCTCCAAACTTTATTTCTGCAGAGGTCAGACACTTCCCAGCAAGTGGTCAGTGTGAGACCCGGAAGGCATGCTCTTTTGCATATTTATACAAACATAGACAAAGGAATTACATATGCATAAATTCTTAATGCTTATAGGTACATTCAAAATTATTACTACCATTGCTATTGGCTTACACTTTTCTACTTCTTCTAATTATAAAGGTATGCATAACAAAAAACACGTTATCAGAAGATTTCAGCTTATCTATCAGAGTTGCCTGGTCTATCTCTCAAGGCTGTATAACTAGCAGAAACCAGTTGGGGCTATCTACTTGCTTCTTCTAGGAAACTTTTCTCTGACCCTGGCACAAAATAAGCACTGTAAGAGCAAAAGAGGAGGGGGTGGGCAATCTTCAGCAGAAAGCAGAACACTAAAGAAAACTAAAATGGAGTAACTGTGGTCAAGCAGACAATTATTTTCCTTCAGTGTGCAAGAAGAAGAAATGTGAAAAGGGCTTCAGTCATACACTGCAAATATTACTGACAATATAAAGTCATATCAATCAATATTACACCCTCAAATGGAGTACTATGTTCAGCTCTCAAAAATAATTCAGCAAAAACAGAGGCAATTCAGAGACCAGTGACGAGAATGAACAGGGATATGGGGAAACTCTCTTATGAAATGTGTGAGAAAAGACTGAGACTGGCTTAGAAAGGAAGCAGACAGGAGTAGAGAGGATAAAACTACACAAATTAATGGACAGTAAAGAAGAGGTAGTTTAGAAACTTTTAATTATCCTCTCATAATACAAGAAGGGGATATTCCAGGAAATTTAAAGAGGTGTCAAATTCAAAACTGCTAAAAGGAAAGAAACAGTTTTCCCACACAAGATATAATTGAGAATAAGAGATTATCTGGATTCCTAAAAGATTTAGACAGTATATGGATTACAAGTAAAACCAGTTATAACAGTAAATACTAAACAAAAACAAAACAAGATTTTTGAAAGATATAACCTCATGCTTCAGCGCATAAGTCAACTTCTAATTATTGGGGGTTGGGGAGAGATTTTCCAGTGCACTGATTATCCCTTAATTGCTTACAGTAGAGTAACAAAGCAGGGCTTCGCCCTATCTTGCAAAAGATCTATTGTCACACCCACAGTCTCTTTTAGGCAGTTTTATTGTCCAAAGAAACACCACAGTTCTTCAGTTCACCCAATCCCAAGGGATGTTTCCCCTTACCAGTTTCAGGCTCTCACTGCCTCCTCTCCCCAGGGGAGTCTGGCAGTCCTGTTGCTCTTGCACCAGCACTCAGAGCTTTTCTTCCTGGAGGCCCTTTTTCAGAACAATACCTCTGATTTTCTCACTGCCTCCTCTCCCAGAAGACCCTGGCATTACTGCTGCTCTTGCCTTCTGCAGCTTCCTAGGTCTTACTCCCTGGATTTCTCTCACTGTTATCTCCTCTCTCTCCCAGGGCCCGGGGGACCATCTTTTAAAGGCCAATCTGGTGAGCAGAATCAGCCCAGGTGCACTGACCCTGCTCCCTTTTAAAGGGCCAGTGTCATCCTGTGACAGTTTCTGGCACCTTCCTCTGAAATAGCGGGTACTGATTTCATTGTAGAATCAATCAAAATACGCCTCCTGAAGCAATGCTCTTGGACTTCCTTTATGTACGAATCATAACTTGTGAGTAACTGAAATGCCAGGTGGCAAATCAGTTTGTTTTACCTCTTCTTGGGTTAATAATAGTGACTGTGGTCTCCATTTAAAAATAAATGGTCAGGAAAAAAAGTGGAGTAGATGGACCTTTTTCAACTCAGGATGGCTATTCTTATCTTTAGTTAAAAAAAAATCTGTATGGCTTCAAGACAATTTCTTAACTATTAAATTCTTCTTGTGTTAAAGGCCAAAGCAATCTAATTTACAAGTAGCAGTACCAAATGCAAAATATGCTATCAATAAAATTTAACAAAGTTGTTAGAAAGACATAAAAACTATCAACAGTTAACTGGCAAACCTGGAAAGCTAAATCCTCCTATTCTTCAGATTATTCAGACAATTTTCAATGTTTGTAATAAAGCACAACAGTCTGCTTTGTATTTTCCACTTTAGTGAATTTCATGGACATACTTAATGATAATTTGATTTTTTTTTAAAACAAGGTCCTTGTTTTTTTATGAACTAATCTGTTACTAGTCTTCTACTAAAACAGAAGACGTAACAGGCGTGCAAGTTCCAATTTGCATGCAGATATTTATATATCAAAGGCAATACCATTTACAGCCCCAGTTCCAGCACTTAAATATGCATCAATCCAATTATGATGACATACACTACAGCTCTAATGCAATACTTTCTACTTGGAAATTATAGAGGAATATTTATTCAGAGCAATATTTGTATGCTGTACACTAATAGTTCTCAAACCTTTGAACACCTTTTCTCATTGTTCTTGTTAGTGACTCAATGCTGCATGGCTACCATCACAAGGAGTGTTGAGAATAGAGAAGGAAGAGGGGAGTTTCTCTGCCTTTTGGGCAGTGGCTGGGAGTCACTTCAGGGGAAACTTTGCTTAGTCCTGCAACCCTGCTGGATTCAGGAAAAACTCTACTTGAAGCTGGATTGAGCAGACAGGGGACCTAAAAAATTCTCATGAATCCACTTGCACTTTCTTATTTTCAAAATAGACTCATTTCAGCTTCTACAAAAACTGACCAGTTCCCATGAGTGGGCCAGAGCCCATACTGAGGAATTCTCCTGCACATACATATATCTAGTGGTTAGAGTGGGACATTGTGGTAAAATCCTAGCCTCACTGAAGTAAATGGGAGTTTTGGGGTCAGGATACCACCACCTCAGGAGTCAGGAATCTGTTTATCGTAAAAAATGACCCAGCTTTCACTGAACAATGAATCTCTCTCTGCAGAATTCCCAAGTTTAACCTGCTGTGGAACGTTGATCTGATCACACCTTTTGTGCCTTAATTTATCTGTACATAAAAATGGGCATAGCCCTGCAAACTGCCAAGTGCCTGCTGTAATTAGTGGATTTCAGTGATTCGCACCTCACAAGATGTTGTTCAATAAGCAAATACCGACTTCTCTTGTGGTATCAAGTTTTATGTGCCCCATCCAATATTTACTTGGAGGGAAAATAAACCTTGGATATTTACCAAAATAGAAAAATATTTAATGTTATATACATTCTCAGCATTTTCTCCTGAAATATACAGAAATCCAAAAGTGTAATAGTACTCCTTTTAAAACTAACATTCTAAAAGGTAAATGCACTCCAATTTTGTCTTACATCCTAGGCTCTCTGCCTTTGACATATTGAAACAAAGACCAGAAGCTTCTCTAAAATCACAAAATGACTATCTAGAGCTATATCCACAGACAAAGTTAATATTTCCCATTAAAGCACCATCATGCCCTCAATAACATTTCTTATACTCATCTCTCTCCAAAAGCTTGAGTAAGAAAACAGGCTCTGCACCATATTCTGAAGGTCAGAATATTTTGGCTGTTTCAAGACATGAAAGTCCTATTAGTGAATTCCAAATCTGAGGGTCGCTTAATGGGAACAACCTTCTGTAATTCCTCTGTTACAAAAGGGTTCCTGCTTGAATGACTCTGCTGACCATGGACTGAAGTATGGCATAAATATATGGAGGCGGTGCCACAGACAGGTAGACAATCTATTTAGGACTTTACATGTTAAAATAAACACCTTAAATTAACGTCCTGGAAAGTGAATATAGTGATTATCAGTCAGGTTCCATTTGTATGCATATGCTTTCAAGTTGGTTGAGCACTCCACATCACACCATACAAGATAAACAATAACAGAGTTGTCACAACTATTTAGTAAGTAATGACCCAGAATTATTAACAATTACCTGTACTAGATAAAGTTGTAAGATTTATTTAAGTTAAGGGCAAGTTTACAAGAGATGTTTTTAGGTTTTGGCTCAAAGACTATGTCTACACTGAAACTAAAAACCCATGGCTGGCTAGGGGCTGTTTAACTGCAGTGCAGACGTTTGGCGTCACATTCTGCATATAATTATCCAAATATATTGGGCAAGAACACTTTTCTTCATACGTAGGCATTCAGTGCTATTATTGAAAGGCAATTAAATTATTGCTCAGGTGAAGACACCAGAAGATACCAACTTTCATTTCTGAACATATGAGTGCTTATGTATACAAGATAAAAGTATTTTTGTCTGAAAATGAATTTGGTTTTGAACTGATTGTAGGGAGATAGGTGAGATGTTGATGTTTCTTGCTGTCGACAAGCAGATGAAGTGGAAGGAGGCACTTGTTAAATTTGATCTCTTGCGTTTTTGGAAGTTGGAAGATCTTATTTGTAGCATGTTCATGTCAGTTATAGTATGAACCAGAGTTAAAATTTGAAGCTGAAATCCTGAGGTAATCCCATCAGCTATGAATCTTTATGCTTTACTATATTTAATGTTTGATAACTGAGGGTCTATGGTATTGAAATGTGGTGAGGAACATGTTATGGTGGTGAGGGATTGTTGATGGACAGGTAAAGGATGAGCACTGTCAGTTAAGGTTGTTTGTAAAACTTAACCATAAACTATCTATTCATATTTTTAATAATGACTATATACTAATGATGTTTTAACATAATATTTATTTCCATCCTGAACTATGTCTTAAACTGTATCTGGGAATTGCCTGAGTTTTCAGAAAGTATTTAAAAACCATTTGGCTGTTTTAAGAAAACATTTGTGCACAGCCATTTTATTCTGACAGACTATTTTACAATAATTATAGATGTTATGTCAAGATAATACATGTAATTCAATGAAACTAGACAACACAGAAGTCAAAATCAACTATTATGACTTTCAATCTCCTTGAAATTGAGCATTTTAGCTAGCTGAGCTTTCAATGTGACTTGGCTTTAGACAAGCTTTATACAAAACAACAGGACCCAATAACCTATATTCAAAAGTATACTTCTACCTTTTCAGAAGTGGCCCCACATACTAGATCTTGGAAGCAGAATAACAAAACAAAACGTCAAGTAGTTTCTGAAAGAGAGCGCTATAAAGGATTCTTTTTTTTTTTTTTTTTTTTAAAGAATGAATTTCTGTACATTTCATTTTCAAAATTCCATATTTTATGAGAGAAATTTTTCTGACTCAATCCAAGTTCTTCCAAAATATTCTTCAGATAGACCACCCGTTCAAAGCTTCTTAGCAGGAAGGACTTTTGGGAGCAATTTAGAAGGGACCCAAAACTGGGGCTTACAATGAAATATCAGTTACAGATTTCATTATGGTTCCTATTAGGAGCTGATTTTCTTGCTCTCACACACAAGCACAACACGTGCTTGGGATTCTCAAAAATACTAAGCATTGGCCTAATTCTGCTTTTATTGAAATCAACAGTAAAATTCACATTGCTTTCAATAGGAGCAGATGTAGTCCAGCGCTGAGCAGTTTTAAAGTTCCTACCTCAACATTTTGCCTGTCATGTACTTTAGGCTCAAAATTTAGTTCTGATTAAAAAGGTTTTACAAAAACACATAGAAATATCTTCATTTTATTAAAATATAATTCTGTGTAAATAGTTTTATCTGGATTTAAATAAAACAAATACTCCAGCATTGTTTATGCAAGAACTTTAAAATGAAAAGTAAACCTGACTACTCTTTTTTATTATGCAAGTCAAGTGAATTACAAAAGGCAAACAGTACATATAAGATGAAAAATAGTACAATTTATCTGTAAAAGAAAATCCTTTTCTTCTGTTAGTAACATCTTGGATTAATAAAATGGAAATTTGTAATTTTAAAATTCCATTTTTAACCTAATTTAGAATTCATGAAACAGACTTCTTAGAAATATCAAACCTGGCAGTGTTGACTGAAGGAAAATAATAAAAAGGCTGCTGCATCAATTTTTTCACTGGACCAATGGGCTTTCCTCTGCTGTTTTGAATTTTCTAGCCACTGTGTTTTGAATATGGCAGACAGTATTTCAGTGGTTAGTCCACTCAACAAGGATCCTCCATAGTACTGAGAATTCTGGCCCCCATCTAGTGAAATGCTCAGACATGTGCTTTAACCACATGAACAGGCAATGGGATTGTTTACATGCTTAAATTTAACTATATGCTTAAGTGCTTTGCTAAATGGGGTCCAGAGTTCTCCGCATCTTGCAGAATCAATTCCCAGATATGGCCTTTTAGGAAGAAAAGTTAATATATCATCTTGAGTGCTATTCATAACAAAGATTCTTGCAGGCTACAACAAACCTGGATTAGCTACTGCTGAGACTCAGACATAACTAAGAATACTGTTATTACTACCAGGATACAGATGATTTTTCTTTATTTGAAGGTGAGAATTATCTTTATTTGAATATGAGAAAGACGTATATTCTAGTTATACTCCAAACTTCTTTTTTCCACCTATTTATTTCTCATAAAACTTTCTGCTGCCACCTTACTCATTTATCTTCATGTGACAGTCACCATGTAAAATTAAAACTAGCAGCACACAGGACATATATTCTCAGCATTCCTTCAGTACTTTCAGTATCCTAATTCTGCAACTGCATCTTCTCTTAAGATGCACAGAAAAAGAGTGACTAAAGTTGTACTATATCATTCTGCTTATAATTACTATTGAGTAGCAGCAGAAAACTGAAAACACTTCTCTAAGAATCAATTCAGAATCAAATTTAAGTCTTCCTTATGCTTCAAAAGCAACAGTAATTGCTGTCACCACTTTATTGGATATACCATTAATTATGCACTAATGCACACTAATTGTCTATATTTACTCTAGGGTATACTTAAATTTACAGGAATGGAATTACTACTACTTGAGGAAAATAGTAATATAAACAGTAGTATAACCAAGATGTCTCCCTCCTCTTGGAATTTGATCAGGACAAAAACCAAACGTTAATTATCTGCAATCTTCAGGTTATATGAGGGTCTGGATCTGAGTGTGAGTTCAAGGTCACTTCCTGTAACTACAAAAGAATTGGGATATGTAACAAAGGTGACACATTCAGGATCAGAGGGGACGCTGCCCTGCTGGAACAATCTCACTTGGCAGCCTACTGTTGGTGCAGCTAAGGAATGTTGTGTTGGATTCGCTTGGTTCCCCATAATCCAAGCAAGGAGTCAGAAACCACACTAGCAACAGTTTCCCATGGGGAGCACATAAGATAAAGCAGAGCTAAGTCACGGCTACATAGGAGAGATATGGGGAAACCAGGAGAGTTTGAAAGTTAGGACCATGCTGGAAAAAGTGCATTCACATTATTTTGGGGGTGCAGCCACCTTCAGCACATAAAATGCTATTAATTAGCATCAGTAAGTTGTCTCATATTACAATTCAGAAAAACCTCACATTAAGACCCAAACTCATACAAAAGGATGTGAGCAACATTTTCCTGAGGGTTATTATTTCAGCTTCTTCTCCAAGTACGCAAGTCACAAACAGCTATTTCTATAACATAACAAATAATTCATTCATAATACAGTTTGCAAAGCATATTAATCAGGGTCCTTGCCAAATTAAATTAATTTTTTCAAAGTTAAAAAAGCAATTAAACTTCATGACATTTCTCCCCCTCTTCACTGACCTATTCTGAAGCTAAATAATATACTTATGCCTGAAGTGAAAGCATTTCAGCCTGAGGAATGGAAAACTGCCATGAGCCAAAATCTATTCACAGGAAAACCATGGGGCATTAAAGTAGTTATCCAGGCACAAGACTATTTTCAAAGACAAACATGATGTTTAAGTCTCCATCACCACCTCCCCAATTTAAAATCGCACATCATCCTTCAGTTCGCAATCACCAGAAATAATGAAGATGCAAATCTATTTCTGGGGTTATTATAACTACTATACATTACAATTGTGTGGAAACAGGTAAGAAAGGGCTAGCACCTTAATGTTAGGTGGTCTAAATTTTCCTCACCATTCTACGCAACTGAAAATAAGTATTTTATAACTGGAAATATTAGGTTAGACTACCTAATGGCTGAGCAGCTCCCTTAACCCCCACCCACGGTGCATCTACCCTTCAGCTCGGAGGTATAATTCTCAGCTTGGATAGACATACATGCACTAGCTCAGACCTAGCCAGTGTGCTAAAAATAGCAGTATGACACAGCAGCAAGGGCAGCAGCTTGGGCTAGCCATCTAAGTACATACCTAGGATCTCAGAAGGGATTGCACTCCGGCGGATACCCATAGCCATCCCCAATGCTGCCATAACCACACTGCTATTTATTTAGCATGCTAGCTCAGAGCTAACACATGTACATCTAACTGGGCTGGGAATTACACCTCCCAGCTGCACTGTAGATGTACTTACAGATACATGAGAGTGTAATATTAATAGCCAGCTTGGAGTGATATTTCAACTTCACATTTCATTTGTTTGAACATAAGTAACGCTTAAAATGACAGTATCTGAAACATCAAAGAAAAACTAGTTTTTTCAAGTTCTTCTCCCATGTTGTACATCTGATAGAACTTTGTATAACATCATTTTCAGTGTTTTTCCTTTATAATCAGTTGCCCTGATTGTGCACATCTTTTACACAGCAACATGAAAGAAAAACAATTTTTTAAGATAGGAAAATAACTTGAAACCACAAGGATTGGCAAGGTGACTACAGAGCAAAGTATAGAATCTGAAATTATTTTAAATTTTTAATTGACTAGATTTCAAGTTCAAAATATTGCTTTAAAAAGAATCCAAAGGTAATAGTATTAATACAGTAAAGAAAGACATAATTGTGGGACGTTTTAAGCAAATCAAACCTTTAAATAGTGTATGTAACAGTAAACTACATACTACTACAAGTTAGACGAAGCACATGCAAAGTATGCAAAAACCTAAGATGCCTACTAAAATTTCAACAATAGTGTGCTCTGATCCACTGCTTATGTTGCTCATAGTGGTCTTTTGTTTTCTGCTCCCCTTGATTATTTATAGTAGTCACCTGGCATCTCATTTCATAGTTAGATTAGAAGGCCTTTGAACAAGAAACAGTCTTGTTATGTGTTTGTACTGTGGAGCTGTGATCACTGACTAGGGCCCCAAGGTGCTACTGCAATGCAAATAAATATTATTATTCATAATCCACCCCCAGGGTTAAGGATAGGTACAAACATTAAGGCTAGCCTTACTTAGGGATATCCAGAGTTATTTTCCTGCACTGGATCACTAACCAATCTACAGTATTAAAAACTATGGTGCAAGGGAGTGGTTTCTTGTCTCACTGTGAATGTTCTAAATTACATTAATATCTTATAAACACAAGATTGCCTCTAATCTCATCACACTGCAAACACCATAATCATGGCAGAAAACAAGAAAGTTGTCATCTTATATTGGGTATCTATTGCATTTCTAATACTGTTTTGGAGTAGCTAGTTTATTAAAGTCAATTATCTTGCTTTCCCGAGATTATGAGAAAAGTAAATACGTATCCGAAGAGATGTTACCTTCTCTTAGACGTTCTACTACAAAAGTGAAACCAGTAGTTCGTGGATGCAAGACATATTTGTATTTCTGAAGTCCATTCTTTTCAGCAAATTCATTACTGCGAGCTTTGGTGTTGGCTAAAGATAAAAAAAGAGAATTGTTAATGTAATGTTGTGTGACTACTGGACCATTATGTACGCTTAAATTGCTTTATCCCCACTCCAGGTCCCCAAAGCAAAAGTACACTTCCTATAGGCAGCATATAGGAAGTACACACTTCCTGGTCACATTCTTACCCTCATCGAGGAGTGCCATGAACTCCTGTCTCACTTTTTGTGGCAGAGAATCTTTACACCTAGACAAGCAGTCCCAAAGATTAAAATTGTATCTCCTGAGCAATGCTTGCTGGTTGGAGCATTACCCGTCGAATACATTTTCCTCCTGAAAAGATCTAGTCTCTTTCTGTTCTTACTCTTCAGGGTAGTGCTCGATTGACCCTGTCTATCTCGCTCATTTGCTGCAGCAACCACCAGTGACTCCACAGGGGTTTGAGAGTACAGGTATTCAAACCCGCTCGCTGGTACAGAGTACTTTTTCTCTGCCCTCTTTGAGAAGAAGGCATTTGCCATAGGGCCTTGACTTGTCCTATTACTGCCTCACTGAAGGGCAAGGCCACTTTGGAGGGAGCTGCTGAATTAGATCCCTTGAGCTGCTCAATTTCTAGCCCCAGGTTTGCCGGAGCAGGTTACTGAGACCTGCAACGGCTTCATCTGGGGATGATGTGGAGGAGGCTTGCTCCAAAAGAGGGGCTCCTTCCTCTTCCTCCAGCTCCACCGGAGCCATTTCCTGGGCGTTGGTTCTGGGATTGGTACCGGAGGGGAGGGGGGCCTGCCTCACCAAAGCCACCGAGGAGAGGTGGGAGGAGGGGCCCAATACCAAGGGAAACCCTCAGGGGTTCCAGTATGGCCACTGAATTGACCAGTGGCCCGCTTGCCAGGTGCCGGGAGCAGGGCCAGGGCTGAAGTCCGGTGGCATGTAGGCTGGATAGCATTGGTGTGCCCTGGGCAAAGCAACAATTTCTCCCTTGGATTCTGAGGAGGAGTTTTCCCTCTGGAACCATGGTTGAATTGTCCACATGGTGCCAGGGGTCTGGGAGCTGATGACAAGTTGGTGACTGCTGCGCTGGGACCATGGCTGGTTTGACCCAAGAGGGAGCCATGGGTGGCGGTGCCAGGAAGGAGCTCGATGCTCCCTGTTCCCTTCTGGCTTCCATTGCCTGGGCTGGTGGCTGCCCCCTCAAGCATCAGCAGAACCAGAAGAATGAAGATGTCTTTTGCCACTTGGAAGGCCTCTGAGGTCAAGGAGACCATCAGACCACTGATACTGCAGCCGCTTCCAGGAGTCGGCAGCATGTCCTGCACTGGATTCAACACCCTAGCGGAGTCAATGGTGCCATTGCTGGCTCGGGGGCAGAAGAGTGGCCCAGCACGGGTCTCACTATACTAGCTTCTACCTGCTTGTCCCTCGTCTGCACTGGTGAGTGCCCTCTCTCAGTGTGCTGCTTTTTGTGCTTCTTCCTCAGCACTGGAGATGGTGAATGATGCTGGGAAGAGCTCGATGCCGAAGGAGCACACTGCATGGATGTTGAAGTGCTTGGTGCTGATTTGAATAGGCTAGGCTCTGAGACTGGTCTGAGGGCTGCCACCATGAGAAGACTTCAGCTGAATGTCCCTGTCCTTCTTAGTGCGAGGTTTGAAGTCCCTGCATATATGGCACTTGTCTTTAATGTGAGTTTCCCCCAAACACTTTAAACAGCTAGAGTGCGGGTCACTCACTGGCACTGGTTTGTCACCAAAGGCACATGGCTTGAAGTCTGGGGACCGGGGCACGCCCAGCGATGAGGACAACTATTCCCTTAACAACGAGGACGACTATTCACACTACTATATGCAATAACACTAGCTAAGAACTATATACACTGAGTGCAAAAACTACACAATATGAGTAAAGAGTCAAAACCACTGGGAAAGAAGCCTTGCCACAGCAAGAAGGGTCGTTACAGCAATCATCCTGGGCACTAAGAAGGAACTGAGGGCGCAGGGCTAGCAGTGCCCCTTATACTGGCACATATGTATGTGACTCTAGAGGGCGCCAGAGCCGGCCCAATGGATACCACTGAGGGAAAAATCTCTGGCAACTGTGCAGGACAGCACACACATACCTAGCATGGAATGGCCATAAGCAAGCACTCATAGAAGAACAACTACATCCGATATTCTGATGCAGTTTTTTCCTGTAGCACTAGACAGAGAAAAGTAATGTAATAAGCACTTATCTAGCACTTTTTCCTCCTTAGGTCTGAAAGCATTTTACGAAGGAGATAAGAATTATTAACCCCATCAGTGGAGAAAACTCAAGAACAGATAGGCTAAGTGACTTACTCAAGGCCTCACAATCTTGTCAGACTTTAAAAAACACGCTCTCCTGTTTGAAGTATCCTACATCCAAATGGCACTGAAAATTTTAACAGGAGTTTACCAAACTCATCTGAAGTAGGAATGTTTAATACAGAAAGATTGGTTAAACCCCAAATTAAGTAATATATAATATTAATTTAAAACATAGTGGTATACTAGATTATCTATTAACACGTAATGTTCATGAGAATAAATAGTCACATGCTACTTTTTTACATTTTGAAACTATTTCCTTAATACACAAGAATTTCTATCTAATTACATTCAAGAGGAAACAAAAATTAATTTACCTGTGAGATCAGTTCCTTCGGGAAAGATGAGGAGTTGCAGTGGTTCATGAATATCACAGAAATAATCCAGCATCTCTTCAAAGTGATACTTGTCAGCTTCCCATTTCCTCTGAATGAAAATAAAGGCAGCTACCTGCATTGCCCAACCTAGAGTAAGTTTAACAATATACATATATTTAGTAACATTTCATTGCATGTTTTTCATTTGCTTGTATCCATGAAGTTAAACTTTTAATTCCCAAGTACTGAAGAAAAATTGTGCATGCAAATATATGGCATTTCATAAGAAATGCCATCTTTTTTGTAACAGCATCATATTGCACATGCCACAAAGGGTCCATACTTGACAGGATAGTGAAGTCAGTACAAACTAAAATTTCATATAGACAAAATGAGAAGGTAAGCAATTTTTCAGTAATAGTGCGCTGTGACACTTTTGTATTTTTACGTCTGATTTTGCAAGCAAGTAGTTTTTAAGTGACGTGAAACTTGGGGTACACTAGATAAATCAAACTCCTGAAAGGGGTACAGTTGTCTGGAAAGGTTGAGAACCACTGGTTTAGACAATTGAACTAGGAATCAGCCTCCTGGATTACATGCCCAGCTCCACCATTCTCTCTGTGATTTTAGGCAAGTCACTTAAATGGCGTTTGTTTACAGCTGTAAAAGGAATAATATCTGCTAGTATGTGCAAATATTTCAGATGTTTCCCAGCACTTCTCAAGCACAAATTCAAAAATACATCCCCCTCCTTTACAGTTTTGAAGTGGGTTCCTACATATGCCATTCCCCTTTTGTCACCCACATTAAGATTATGGGTTGGTCTACACCAAAAATATAAATTGGCCTAACTAAGTTGCTCAGAGGTATGAAAAATTCACATGCCTGGGAGATGTAATTAAGCCGACCCAAGCCCTTGTGTAGCCACCACAAGTTCAACAGAAGAATTAGTCACCACCTTACAGAGAGGTGAATTTACTATAGTGACAGAAGAACCCGTTCTGTTGCTGTAGTAAATGTCTACAATACAGAGCTACAGCAGCAGTGTTGCAGCTGCATCACTATAGTGCTTCAGTGTAGATTAGACACTACCTATGCCGACAGGAGAGGTTCTCCCATTGGCATAGGTAATCCATTTCGCCAAGAAGTGGTAAATAGGTCGACGGAAGAATTTTTCCATCAGCCAAGCACTGTGTATACAGGGACTTAAGTCAGTTTAATTACATGTCTCAGGGGATTTTTCACACTTCTGGTATATGATATTATACATCAAATAAACTGATACCAAAACTGGACATTCAATGTGCAGAAGAGGGAAAAACTAATTGATATTGCTCCACAAAATGCTGCCCAATATTATTTGCATTATTACACTTTTCTGTCACTGACCAACATAGTGACTAACATCAACTGTGTGATTTGATTTTGACACAAAGTGACAACAAATGAAAAGGAGGAAGAGTATTACAAGATAAGACGTTGCAAGTTGTATCTGGCCATTTATAGGTCAACCCTACTAAGAAAGTGGGAGTTTCAAATTGCTCCCAAGTTCTAAAAACCAACAGCACACAAACAAACCCAACATATGCAAAACTGGGAATATATGCCCTTTGAGGCAGTAATAGGCTTGGTGGGACAAAATGGAAAGAGGCACCTTAATGAAAGAAAAATGTTGCTATTTTGCTTCTTGTGGTTTTCACTCTTACCTAATTATTCCAGCCAACACACTTCATACATTTAATGTTCAGCAACTGCCACCACTGCATCAACTGATACAAAAACTTCAGTTTATTAAACTGTTATATTGGGTGGTACCATGAGTCTTGAAACTAGCTTGTCAGGTCTGAGTTATTCAGACCAAGATTTCTCACAGCTACTGAGTCTGAGGGAAACTAGAGGCAAAGAAAGAGCCCTCTTCGGAGACTCACTGATACTTACTCGACTCAGCAACTTACTAGCAGAGATTTAGCTCTAGTCCCACTAACTGCTGGAGGGAGAAAGGAGAAAAATTGCCATTACACCTTCCCCACCAATTCCTCCAGGCAGCTTGGGCCCTGGAAGTTATGTGGATGTTACTAGCTGTGCCTGAAACTCAAAATGTTCTGCAGATCTGGGAGGGTTTTAGATCTTTGCCTGCAGTTTAAAAGTACAGTCTACAAAAGAGACAGAAAACCCACTCTAAAAATAAGCAAGGTGAAAATTTGCCAACTTGGTTTTCTTGTCTGTGTCATGTGAAGGCAAGTGTGTCCATATTGCACCAGAGGGAGAACACATATATAATAGGCAAAACACACAAGGTGTAGTATGGGGTGAAACTGGATGGGCAGACCTATAGGAGGAATTCAATAATGTGCAAAATGATAAGTGGTATTTAAAAATAAACAAGTCGGAAGAACCTTTTCATTTGAAGTCTGAGATGAGACATTCTGTTCAGTCACTTGTAAAGCTTAGTTCAACATATTGTCTAATAGGCAGTAAATACATTTTAGTTGTTGGTACTGTTTTTGGTTGTCTGGGGCTTCTGGACAACAGGAATTTTGCTAGTCTGAAAAGTCAATATTTATATTACTGGAAAAGCAAAAGCTTGCCTTTTGGTTTTTAAGTTCACAAGAAAGATAATTGGAAAAATATGGAACAGAGACAAAAAGGGAAGTTAGTTCAAACCAATGAAATTCCATTTCTTCACCAAAACAAATACTATGCCTGTAATACCTGACATTTCTGATAACTAATGCCAACTCACAAATGTACTCAAAAGCATTCACCAACATAGATTATATAACCCTCCTTCAAGCTTGCTATCTGGTTAGCATCGTAGAAACATGCAGCAGCTGGCCACAGTGCCCTTTTTAATCAGCTTTTTGTGGCTCAAAAGATAGATACTGGTTTCAAATCCAGGGTAATTTTAATTAAAGACATTTAACCTTTGTTTTTTGCTACGCTAAGTAGCATGCATATACTCATAGTATATGTTTCACACCTATCTTGGTTTTATTGTGGCTTGACTGCATAATGTAGTCTGACACATGATCACACATGCAAGGGACAGGAAATGCTACTACAGAATTGGAGAAATATACTGTATATAGGAAGTGTACTTTTGCTCTGGGGACCTGTGTGGGGGTGGAGGGAAATAAAACAACTTAAGCTTACATAACTCTCCAGTAGTTACACAACATTACATTAACAATTCTATAGTTACGGCTGAGGAAACATTTTAATTTCAAAGTGCCTTTCCTCCCCAAAACATAATTTTCAAGGAGGAAGGGGGACAGGGACAAAACATACTTCAGGATGAAATTTCTCATGCTTGTTCTAAGTCCAAACATTTTTTTTTTTTTGAGGGGAGGAGGTGAGAGGAGAGAATGGGGCACAAAGAGGGGAGAAGTTTGGTAAAAATCAGCCAGTCATTTTTTAAAGTTGACTGAACATTTTTAAGAAAGGGTCTCAAAAACAGATTTAAATTTTTTTTTAAATGCCAAAGTCTATTGCAACATTTATTGTTGATATTTAACCAGAAAACATGGCAGGAAATTAAAAGTTGTGTTTTCCTACAGGAACTACAACTATAACATGATACACAACCTTACATTTTTAAATGTGCTATATAAAATAGCACATATCTTCCTAAATCCTCTCTATTCTGCCTATTCTCTGGCACTGTTAACATTAACATTCAGATCCATAGCCAGGGAATCATCTGATTCCACTTTCTCCAGCAAGCCACAGATCCAAGTTGTGCTCAAATCCTGTCATTTCTCTTCTCCATACGTTTTTAAAGCAACATACAAGTTAATCCTCACATTCAAGCTTCTACTCAACTCTGCCTCATTCTAACTATTTGCTTTTTTCTTATCATACTTCACACCTTCATCCTCCATTCAATGATGCCAGTCTTGAACTAGCTGACCAATTGTCTCTCAAATGTCTCCATACTTTCTTCCAAGCTATCCCTTACGCATGGAAAGTCTTCGCAGAATGAATCTATAAAGCCACTATTCTCTTTGCTTTCAAATCCCTCAAAAGATATGTCTTCCATGAGGTCTATATGAAACCCAGAAAACCAAGAAGCACTCAGTTGTGGGGCAGCTGATACTCAATTCAAAAATGTTTCCCCCTTAAATAAGTGATTCTGAAATATGAAGTTATGCAAAGAACTAACTTATGTAACTGTGGGATCTTATCACTGTCAGTCATCTTCTCTCTTTCTTTCCCTTCTATTATTTGTCACACACACTTGTTGATTCTTGTTTCAAATCAGAAGCGCTTTACAGAAGTAACTATAAGTTTGTACAGGACTAGCCCAATGGCTAGTTGGTGCCTTTGATGTAATACCACCACGTATGTACAAAGACTGGTAGGAATCACTTGCAAGTGCCTGATTTCTGTGCATAAAAATATTGATCATAACAGTGGTTCATTAATAGTTATATATGTAATTTGTTTCATTGCACCAATAGTTACAAGACAAATGTTGAACAACTATGGATCTCTTTCATTTAAAAATAAAAGCAGCTTTTATACTTGCCATTTTTAAAGAACAAGCTCTGCCAAACAGAAGAATGTTATAGTGAAAAAATGTTATTGAGTGGTTTTTGAGACAGGAAGACAGAGGTCGCTCTGTATTTACTTCAAGTTTTTATCAGTACAAGAATGTTAAAAATAGGTTTGAAAAGCCACTTCAATGCAGACATTTAGCTGTTTCTTCTAGTTAGTGTCAGCTCTAAATTCAATAATCAAATCACAAACATTTCAATTCTTAAATTATTTTTCTTTTTTAATGCATGTAAGTCATTAATTAAGAAATGCTTCTTGTTCCAATCTTTGTAATACAGAGTATCAGCTTATGGTAAATAATTTTACCAAGTTTATCTCTAATGTACAGTTAATAGGTATATAATAAATTGAACAGTTCTCATTTGACTTGGTCCATTCCTTTAATAAATTATAACTCGGCAATTAGCTGAGAGAGAAAATGCATAAGTCAAGAGTGCTCGTATCACTTCTAGGTGTCTAGTGGTAGAGCACCATCTTGCTACCCCATTACCTTAGTCTTTTCACCAGAGTCATACATAAAATGCTATTTTTACCCCTTGTTTCCAGTATATATTTTTAAAATTACGTTGACAGTATTATCTTGACAGTTGCATTTTATACAATAAGCAATCTATGCCCTGTGACTCTGCACCTTGGTCCCACAGAGCAGGCATTGATTCCGTCTGTTTCCATTCTGCAAGACCATCATGTTCAGGCCACTACAGAACCACCATACTTGGATGTAACTGGGCCAAAGGTTGGTCAACGAAGTGGAAGCATAGTCAAGTGCTAAAAGAAAGGAAGGGAGTCCGGAAAAATTCTAGTCCTAGCTCTGATAGATTTGCTGTGTTATCTTGGGAAAATCATTTAACTTCCACACACACCAGTTTATCCATCTGTAAAATGGTGTGCGTGTGTGTATAAATACATGTCTATCACATCGGACTGTTGGAAGACTTGAGTCCTTAATGTTTCTAAAATGCGTAGAGATCTTTGTATGGAAGACATTTCAGAAGTATTTATTCTTCAGTGCGGTTTGTGCAGACTTTCTGTGGTATATATTTAAAATCCCCTAGTTATGTGGGCTCCTAACAGAATGGGGTACTAGTGACAGATGATGTGGAAAAAGCTGAAACACTCAATGCATTTTTTGCCTCTGTCTTCACAGACAAGGTCTGCTACCAGACTACTGCACTGGGCAGCACAGAATGGGGAGGAAGTGAGTAGCTCTCAATGCTGAAAGAACAGCTTCAAAACTATTTAGAAAGGCTGGACATGCACAAGTCCATGGGACCGGGATGCAATAAATCCGAGGGTGCTGAGGGAGTTGGCTGATGTGACTGCAGAGCTATTGGTCATTATCTTTGAAAACTCGTGGCAAATGTGGGAGGTCCCGGACGATTGGAAAAAGGCAAATATAGTGTGTATCTTCAAAAAAGGGAAGGAGGAGGATCATGGAACTACAGACCGGTCAGCCTCACCTCAGTTCCTGGCAAAATCATGGAGCAGGTCCTCAAGGAATCCATTTTGAGGCACTTGGAAGAGAGGAAGGTGATCAGGAACAGTCAGCATGGATTCAACCTGACCAACCTGATTGCCTTCTATGAAGAGATGACTGACTCTGTGGATGTGGGGAAAGTAGTGGACGTGATATACCTTGACTTCAGCAAAGCTTTTGATACGGTCTCCAACAGTATTCTGCAACAGTATCAGCAAGTTAAAGTAGTATGGGTTGGATAAATGGACTATAAGATGGAGGAAAGCTGGCTAGATGTAGCATTGCCAGCAGACCAAGGGAAGTGATTATTCCCCTCTATTTGGCACTGATGAGGCCTCATTTGGAGTAGTGTGTCCAGTTTTGGGCCCCCCACTACAGAAAGGATGTGGACAAATTGGAGAGAGTGCAGCAGAGGGCAAGAAAAATGATTAGGGGGGCTGGAGCACATGACTTATGAGACGAGGCTGAGGGAACTAGGCTTGCTTGCTCTGCAGAAGAGAAGAATGAGAGGGGATTTGATAGCAGCCTTTAACTACCTGAAAGGGGGTTCCAGGAAGGATGGAGCTAGGCTGTTCTCAGTGGTGGCAGATTACAGAACGAGGAGCAATGGTCTCAAGTTGCTATGGAGGGAGGTCTAGGTTGGATATTAGGAAAAACTTTTTAACTAAGAGGGTGGTGAAGCACTGGAATGGGTTACGTAGGGAGGTGATGGAATCTCCATCCTTAGAGGTTTTTAAGGTGCGGCTTGACAAAAGCCCTGGGTGAGATGATTTAGTTGGTGTTAGTCCTACTTTGATCAGGGGATGGACTAGATGACCTTCTGGCCCCTTCCAACCCTAATCTTCTATGATAATATGTCTTTACCAGATGATCCAGCAAAGGAAACAGAAATGTTTTCCAAACATTACGTCAATATTTCAAAACAGGCATACAAAAAGTTACAGGCAAAGTCGTCTGCTTTTTGTTTAAAAGTTCTAATTCCTCTGCCTCACACACAACTTTAGAGTAGTGTGAAAGTTTCTCTTCAGGAAAACAATCTGGTTTGTATCTGCTTCTGTTGTAAACAGATGCATTGCAAAGACAGTGCTTCATACTAGAGTACATTTTTCAGCTTACACTCCCTAACTCTCATAATTTAAATAATTCTAAAGTAATTAAGTGTAGCAGCTCCTGATCTAATTGCTGGAAGACAACATGTCACAATTCCTCAAAACTATAAGTTAAAACTATTTGTCTATAGGAGAGACATCTAAGGCCTGGTCATCATGACAGAATAATGTCAGTTGACGGGATGGGGAGGGTGTCACAGTGTCTTTGTTGTGTACTGGATTGTTTTGATTAGAGGCAATGCCATACTTGAAGGACCCTCTGGTGTCAAAATGTCCACCATTGGGTCCACCAACTCATGGACCTCCTCTGCCTGTAGGCCTAAGTTTTGAGCCACCCTTCTCAAAAGTTCTTGGTGGTACATGTTGCCCATGGGGATATGGTGGTCGATGTCCCCACTTCCGCTTCATCCGGGGAGGAAGACGAGGCCCTGGGTCCAACATCAATCTCAGTGATGTCCTGGCCACTAAGGTCCTACCTGTCCAGGACCTCTCTACTGGTGTCAGAGTCTGCTTTGGTGCCAGGTTCCTCTTTGGCACTGTGCACCACACCAGCTTCCACCAACAGCACTATCTCCCTGCACCCACCGACCTTGGTGCGTGGCAGAGTTCTATGCTCCGGGATGCCAGATGCTTGGCTCTCTTCCTCTCTGAGGAAACCACATAGGGACCTCTAGACTGCAACCGTTGTGCCTGGTGGTACGCCCTCGGAGTCCAGAACGGCCACTGCTGGGGCATCTGCCATTGCATAGGCCAAGGTCCACGGGGAGTGCCTGTCCTTTATCCTCTTTGTAGAGTCACCTCCCCGACTGCGCCTACTCCACTTCGAGGTGCCAGAGTCTGCCTCCAAGTCCAATGATCTGGATTCTGATCGCGGAGACCAAGGTGGTGCCAAGCTAGATGTGATCATAGAATGTTGCAGAGGCACGGGGACCGGTGCCGAGGAGAGGGTGATCAGTGCCGATGCGCGGGTGACCAGTATCTCGGAAAGGGCGATCGATGCTAAGGCACAGGTGACTGGCACTGAGGACAGGGCGATGGGTGCCGAGGTACAGGTGAGCGGTGCAGAGGAGAGGGTGATTGGTGCCAAGGCGTAGGTGACCGGTGCCTGGATGAGGGCGATCGGCGCCATATCATTGGGGGCTTGCCTATAGATGGTGCTGCAACCTGCGGTGCCAGAGGTCTTAGGTCTAGCACCCTCTCCCCCGAGACGGGGGACTTCTGTGCTGTCATGGCAATCAGGTCCTGTGCCGCCTCGAATGTATCTGGCATGGAGGGGAGATCCAGCGCTTACACCTCGCTGTCCTTTGCTGGGGATTCCACGCTCACCGAGGTCGCAGGTGTCCTCTGCAGAGCTGCAGTTGACGGCCCCAGAGACCCTTGCTCCGAGTGCATCTGGGGTTGTGATTTTCCAACGTCCTTTCCGATAGGCCGCACGGTAGGCGAGTGTCCTCTGTTGGACCTGTGCTTCTTACAGGGCACTGGTGAATGGAAGCGGTGCACAGTATGGCAAAGTATATCTTTTCTAGATTGATGTACACAAAGAACATTAGTTCCTCTTCTGCAGCTCATGTATAGCTCATGCAGTTCAATTTCTTGGTATAATAGAGTATGAAGAAAGAGTTACGGTTTTGCTTTAAGAACAAGAGCTTGATTAAGATGGGGGTATATATCGCTCTTTATCGGTTTGAGATGGAAGTGAATGCCTTATTGAGTGTGTTACCAACCTCCAAAGTATAGGCAATGTGAAGGTTGCAAAGGGTGTTGGAGACCTAACTTCTTATTTCCTTACTTTTAAGGTTTTGGTTGCATGGAGTGTCCCCTATTATAGCCGTAACTCATTAAACACATTGGTTTGCTGTATTAATTTCCTTTTTATATGTCTTTCATCATCCATTAATGAAAATATGCCAAAGTAACTAGTTATTTGTAAAATGGGGAGGAATGAGGGAGAGTTCTGACAAGCTATTTGGAAAGACGTGCAGTGCCTATCCTGCTTTGAACAGACCAACCCCTTCTCCACATAGGCACACACCCTGAATTGTCCAAAATTCCCCACTTCCAGGAGTTTGGCTTAAAACTTGAATTGTACCCTTTAAATTAAGCTCTTCCCAAACTTGGCTGTTCCTCACATTTCCCTGCAGAACCTCCTCTATGTTAGCCATTAGTTCTCTCTGCCCCCTTACATTACCATTGGAACTAACAAAATCCACCTGTGGCTGCTTGCACGTGTCAGCAGTAAGTATTCCACATCTTTTTGCAGTGTTAAAGCATCTGAACTTAGGCTGGCTCAGCAGGGGAGCCTTGTACTCCTATGCAGTCTTTGAATCTTCTATCCTGCTACAATGTTATATTAAAGTCAAATCATCAAAATAATGGTGTAAGGATGCACCCTAACTGAAATCTCCTGCTTTGATTAGTATGTTGTTAGCTCCAGGTTATTTAAAAATAAATTACTGTTTCTGAACTTGTAACGGAACAAGAGACTGCTATTTATTTTGGAGAGTAAAGACGGTTACTTACCTTGTAACTGTTGTTCTTCGAGATGTGTTTCTCGTGTCCTTTCCATTCTAGGTGTGTGCACGCCTCCATGCATGGTTACCGGAATTTTCTACCTTTTAGCAGTACTCGTAGGGCAGGTTCCAACGCCCCCTGGAGTCCCACGCATATGCCACGGTGTATCAGGCACTGCCGGCCCTACATCTCCTCAGTTCCTTCTTGCCATCTACTCCGATAGCGGGGACGAGGGGCAGGTAACGGAAAGGACATGAACAACACATCTCGAAGAACAACAGTTACAAGATAAGTAACCGTCTTTTCTTTTTCAAGTGCTTGCTCATGTCAATTCCATTCTAAGTGATTCACAAGCAGTACTTTGGAGGTGGGCCCGGAGTTCACAGATGAGCTTGCCTGCAGCACTGCTCTGTCGAAGCTGGCGTCATCCCATGCTTGCTGGACGATGGGATAATGGGATGTGACAGTGTGCACCGATGACCAAGTGGCTGCCCTACAGATGTCCTGAACCAGTACCTGAACCAGAAAAGCCGCCAAGGAAGCTTTCACTCTGGTGGAGTGGGCTGTGATGTCACCCGGTAGAGGCACCTTTGCCTGCTCGTAACAAAACTTAATGCAGGAAGTTATCCAGGGGGAAATGCACTGAGCGGAGACAGGTTAGCCTTTCATCCTATCCAACACTGCAACAAAAAGTTGTGTAGTCTTCCGGAACGACTTAGTGTGTCCAATGTAGTAAGTTAACACCCGCCTAACGTCAAGCATGTGCCATCTCTGTTCTTTTTCCGAGCCATGAGGCTTGGGAAAGAACACTAGAAGAAATATATCCTGGTTACAATGAAATTGAGACACCACTTTGGGTAAGAAAGCAGGATGAGGCCATAACTGGACCTTGTCCTTATATAGAAGGTTTTGTATGGTAGTTCTGATAAGTGCCCTAATCTCAGAGACTCTTCTTGCTGAGGTAATTGCTACAAGAAAGGATACCTTCCAGAGTGAAAGGCTGAGATGACTGCTAGGTGAACCCTCAATGAGGCAATAACAGGCCTTGAAGTTTAAGGTGCAACAAGTAATCTAGAATAGGCTGAATCAATGAGTGCCCGGGCGGAATTTCATGGACGTTGCCCAGCAGGTGAACCATTTCCACTCGGCTAGGTATGCAGCACGAGTGGAAGGCTTCCTACTGCCCAACAGAATCTGCTGAACCTGAGACAAACAGGCCTGTTCCTCTGGATTCAGCCATGAAGTCAGATGTAGGGACTCTAAATCTGGGTGCAGCAATTGACCTGGTCCTGGGAGAGGAGATAGTGCCACCAGGGCAACTCCAGTGGGGGGGAGAGGAGGTGACTGACAAATCCAGCAGCATGCTGAACCAATGCTGGCAAGGCCATGCCGGCGTGATCAGGATAACATCCGCTCTATCCCTCTTGATTTTCAGTACGACTGTGTGCAGCAGCGAAATGGGTGGGAATGCGTACATCAGAACCCCCGTACACTGTAAGAGAAAGGCATCGGACAGTGACCCCTCTTCAAGGCCACAGAGAGAACAGAACTGGAGACATTTCTTATTCTGACTGGACGCAAACAGATCCACTTGGGAAGAACCCCACCTCTGGAAGAACATAGTAGCTACCCTCGGGTGGAGTGACCACTCTTGGCAGGGTAAGAAGGACCTGCTGAGGTGGTCTGCTGCGTTGTTCTTGATGTCCAGAAGGTGAGAGGCTATGAGGTGAAAATTGTGGCTCACTGCAAGGTTACAAAGACATACTGCCTCCTTGCAAAAGGCCGATGAGCAGGCCTCCCCTCTCCTGTTGATATAGTACATGGCAGCGGTGTTGTCTGTCAGAACCCACACTACCTTGCCCGAGATGAAGGAGAGGAACACCCCGCAAGCCAGGCGAATCGCCCATAGCTCCCTTACTTTTATGTGCATCTCTCGCTCCTCCTGCAACCAAACCCCTTGAGTACTGTGGCTGGAGCTGATATGGGCCCCTCACCCCAAATCTGAAGCATCCGACACCAATGTGATCGAGGGGGTTAGTTCCTCGAACAGCATGATCTGTAGCACTGAGGGAGGGTCCTGCCACCGTCCCAGAAAAGACAGGATGCAGGGGGGAACCATGACCACTCGGTCCAGAGAGTACCTGCTCGGGGCATACACCAAGGCCAGCCATGACTGGAACAGCCTGAGCCCTAGGCGTGGAAGCTGTACTACGTATATGCAAGCCGCCACATGGCCCAGCAGCTGCAGACAAGAATTGGCTGTTGTGATGGGGCACTCATGAAGGTGAGTAGTAATGGCTGACATGCCTTCGAAACGAGGCTGGGGCAGAAACGCCCTGGCCTGCGTGGAGTCCAGAACCGCTCCAATGAATTCTATCTGCTGCACCGGTGTTCATGTTGATTTCTATTGGCTTATTAACAGCCCCAGACAGCAACATGTGGTACATATGACGCCTAGGCTGTTTTGGACCCGAGACTGAGACCCGCCCTTGATCAGCCAGTCGTCCAGGTACGAGTAAATCTGCACATCCTGACATCTTAGGTGCGCAGCCACCATTGTCATGCACTTAGTAAACACTCTCAGGGCAGAAAAGAGGCCAAAGGGTAATGCCATAAACTGGTAGTGGGAGCAGACCATGATGGAGTGGAAAAATCATTTGTGACCAGGAAAGATCATGATATGGAAGTATGCATTGATGATGGCATACCAATCTCCTGGATCCAAGGAAGGGATGATGGAGGCTAGGGAGACCATGCGGAACTTCAGTCTCTTGAGATATTTGTTGAGACGATGCAGGTCTAGAATGGGCCGAGATCCCCTTTCACCTTGGTAATGAGGAAGTACTGGGGGTAAAATCCTTTCCCCTTCATGTCTGCCAGAACTTCCTCTATAGTTCCTAGACCGAGAAGATTCTCCACCTCTCATACGAGAAGTTGCTTGTGAGAGGGGTCCCTGAAGAGGGACGGGGAGGGAGGGTTCTGAAGAGAGGGGGAAGAAAACTGCAGGACATATCCTGCCGAGATTATGCCAAGGACCCAATGGTCCGATGTTATCTTGGCCCATTCAGACAGGAAGGGAGCAAGATGACTGAGGAATGGACAGGAAGGAGGATTCTGTCTCAAGATTGGAATGCCATCCTTGGGCACACCTTCAAAAGGATTGGTGCTGACTGTTAGAGCGCTTGGAAGGCCCTGGCTGGTGAGCTGGGCTGGAACTTGCAGTCACCCGGCGCCTCCTAGACCCCCTATCTCTGTCCCTTCTTCTATAGGGGGTAAAATGAGGAGGTTGGTATCTCTGCGAGTGCTACTAGGAGCAGAACTGACGCCTCAAGGCCTGTGGTGTATAAAGGCTCAAGGAACAAAGCATGGCCCTCGAATCCTTCAGACCGTGTAATTTGGTGTCAGTCTGGTCGGAGAAGAGAGTAGACACATGGAAGGGGAGGCCTTGAATGGACTGCTGCACCTCCTGTGACAGTCCAGAAGACTGCAGCCAAGAGCCCTAATGCATACAGCTCACCAAGGCCATGGCCCTCCCAGCTGAATCCGCCGCATCGGAAGCCACCTGCAGGGCTAGTCACTGTTCTACCATCCTCAAGGATGGTGGCAATGTCCAGTGCCTGCTCCTGGAGCAGGATCTCCCTGAAACTCTTGAGGGAGTCCCAAAGATTATAATTGTATCTACCCAGGAGCGCCTGCTGATTTGCAATACAAAACTGCAGGCTTGCTATTGAATAAATTTTCCGCCCAAAAAGGTCCAGTTTTTTGTTGTGCTTATTTTTGGGAGTTGAGCTAGACTGGCCCTGCCTATCATGCTCGTTGGCGGCCACCACCACCAGGGAATCCAGGGAGGGGGAGTGAACAAATATTCAAATCCCTTGGTGGGAACATAGCACTTTTTCTCTGCCCTTTTAGATGTTGGGGCCATGGATGATGGCGTCTGCCATAGGGTCTTCACTACTTTGAGCACCCCTTCGTGTACAGGTACGGTGACCCCAGCCTGCGCTGCCACTGCCAGCACATCAAAAAGGTTGTCCGAGACCTCCTTGATCTCCTCTGCCTCCAAACCCAAATTCGAGGCCACCCTCTTAAGGAGCTCCTGGTGGGCCCGAAAATCATCCAGGGGCACAGATGGCCCCGACGCGACTGCTTCGTCTGGGGAAGACAACAAGAACTGAGCTGGCACAGGACACGGCGGCATCCCCTCCTGTTGATGGGGAGCTACTGACGATGTCCCCTCTTAAGGGTCTGAGTCCTTCTCTGACGCCGACTTGTGAGCCCCCTCTGGGGCACCACTGGCACTGACTGCACCCCATGGGACCTATATGAGTAAGGGCCTGAGGCCACTGAAATTCCCAGCGTCCCCAATATGGCCACTGTGCCAGCCACTGGCCCGGAGGCCAACCAGGAACTGCAGGGCAGGAAACTTGCTCCGGTGTCTTTGGAGGATGGCACTGCCCCGATCAAGTGGCAGACTGCCCGTCCTCCCCGGAGGAAACTGACTCGCTGCTGGACGACCATGGGGAGGGCAGCAGCTTGCTCCTTTGTAGTGTGGCACAACAGAATGGAGGAGCAGCACTCCGACCCGAGTACCACCTCAGTGTTGGGGAGTGCAAGGACAGTGATCTCGCCCGACCGGCGCTGGGTTGTCGAAGATCCATGCCCAGAGGATGAGCGGGACCAGTGCCGCATCGAAGATCAGTGCCTTGAGACTGAAGATTTACGGTGTCGTTTGCCCCCTCTAGGCGATGGTTCTCTCACCAGTGACTGGGTTCTGCACTGTGCTGGTAGGGGCAAACTCCTCGGTACTGGGGAGCAGGAACAGCGTCGACTCCGATCCAGCGAATGCCTACTCGAGGACGAACAGGATCGGCGCCATCCGTCCAAACACAGGGCCCTCAGTGCTGGAGACCATGATCGGTGTTGTGACAACGACAGAGACAACCTCTGATGTGGTGTTCCACTGCTGAGGAATGCCCCAGAGATGGGGATTGGGATGCCCCCTCAGAGACCGGTGCCGTGATAATGACTCCCTATGCGGTGACCTGGTCCTCAGGGATGGACACCTCTGTTCAGGGGAGCAATGCAGCCATTGCGGGGGGCCCATCGTGGACTTCCTCCTGGAGATTGAAGCCTTCTCCTTTGATGGCACCAGGGGCCTAGGAAAAGGTGGCAAAGGCAGAGCCATCAGGTTCCTCGTCGCCTGGAATGCCTCTGGCATCAATGGCATCATAATCTGAAGAGGCCCCCTTCTGCATTCAGGAGTCGGAGGTGGCTCTCTTGTCGGGGTCGCACTTCTCGGCGGCAATCCCCTCTCCTGCTGACCCTCAGCCGGTTGCTCCAGTATGGGTCCCACACTCGACCACGCTTCCCTGGACTTTTTCAGTGTAGGGGAGCAATCTCTATCTGAACACTGCTTCCTCTGTTTCCTTCTTGATGGGGAAGAGGAAGAGGTCCAGTGCCATGGCGGGGCCAGTGCCAACTGGGCACTTTGTCCTGACACAGTGTTCAGCACCAAGGTAGATCATGCCGGCTCGGAGGCTGGTCTTAGTGCTGCCTCCATCATCATGGCATTCAGGCAGATTTTCCCTCTTCTTTTGGGTCTGTGGCCTGAAAGCCTTACAGATCTTGCCCTTCTCTTTCCTGTGAGCTTCCCCCTGGCACTTTAGACAACTGTCGTGGGGGTCACTAGGAGGGAAGGGCTTGCTGCAGGAGACACAGGGCTTGAAACCGGAGATGGGGACATGCCCTGCTCCCGGGCAAAGGCCCCAGTAGGGACTATTCCTAACTTAACTATCAACTATTTACAACTACTTAACTAATAAAGAACAATTAACGATAAACAAACTAGCTAACACTAGGGTACGAAAGGAACACTTGCAAAAGCAAGCAGAACAGTTCCAGCAACTGTCATGGGCAGAAAGAAGGAACTGAGGGGGCGTAGGGCTGGCGGGACTCTAGGGGGCGCTGGAGCTTGTCCTGTGGTTAAAGGGAAAATAATTCCAGTAACCATGCACAGAGGCATGCACACACCTAGAATGGAATCGATATGAGCAAGCACTCGAAGAAGAACATTTAGATGTGTGGAGTTTTTGTACACTGCAGAAAAGAGCCGAAAACTACTTTGAATGCTATTTCCTAATAGCCTCTTAGGCTTTTGGTTCGCTGAGAAACATTACTCTTATATTAGGGCCTCAACCTGAAAGGCATGGATAACCTCCAACCTCAGGATTTGTCCTTTAAATGTATGCTTAGGGAATTCTAATGTTATAAAAATATATACAGTTCTTTTAACTGGGAGATTACTGTGGATCCACATGCATATTGTACACATGGACTATGTCCTAAAATTCCATAGGTAAATATCACAGCAGCAAATAAGCAAGTGCAGCTGTCATTTGAAGGTAAAAGTATGGCCATTCTAAGTTACTTCCAAATAATTGTTCAAATTATGAAAAAAAATTCAAAAATCTTTTGTAGTGCAATACATGAGTACAAAATGTATCAAATATATCCCGATTTCTTGTAACTTAAAAGATAAATATTTTATTTAGGTCCAAAACTTACTCCACCATAGAATTCATATAAATTAGTAGAAAATGTCCCTTGCGCTCTCACAATCATTTTATTTAAATCATGATTTTAAAAAAAAAAGTAATTTTGGTGTGGCACGATATGAGAGTTCCTTCTACTGTTCAGCAGGTGACTCACTATTACCAGAACTATACACACCACTGCCAAAAATTATCTGTGCAGGTAAATGGACTGACAAAAGCAAATCACAAATTAGGTTACTCTTTCGACTTCAGAAATCTGATACATTTCCTGTACAGGATAATTTTGTGTGAGATGTCAAACAAATCTAAAAAATAAACATATCTTTTTTACATTTTATTTATTTCAGAAAACCTGCATATTTATTCTGAAACTGCTTGCATGACAATTTTTTGGCTCATTTGAAATACATTTCTCTGCTCAGTATCTTCAGTCCAGACCAGTTTCTGGCCTACATCACTGTAACAGTGACAAACAAAAGGACAAAACTAAGCTATTTCCTATCCTATACAGTGTATTTCTGTCACGAGTTAAAACTACAACTATTAGAAAGGACACTGATTTCTGACCTATCTAGAGGAAACTTTAAAAACCCAACACAACAAAAAACACACAACTACGCACACAGACACACACACCTTTTTGGTATCATATGTTAGTTGATAAAACAAGATGATGACAAGTGCATTTGTACAAGGTGGGAAAATGATGCTCTTAACATTGAAATAGAACTTGAAGATGAGGCTACAGTGGTATTAGAAAAGTGAAATATTGTATATTATTACTAAGGTTCTTTTATCCATTAAAACTGGAGATTACCTACCAAATCCTGGAACGCTTTTGAGACTGGACTTGAGGCAGATTTTTTCTAGTCTGAGGTAGCTGTATCGCAGCAGGCAGTTCCATAGGAACATCCAGTCCATTCGTGTCCGGTGGTTCATGATAATGACACTTCTTTCTCCAGGGATGAAGCCATCACCTGTTATAACCACCTTTGCACCAAACACCATCTCCAGCAAGGCCTAGAAGAAATATTTTGCTATTATGACTTTCCACTTGTAGAGGGGGGGGAGATAGGGAGGGAAGGAAGGAAGTCTGTTAAGTCCATTGACAACAGAAATAAATGTTCAATGACAAATTTTCTAATACACAACTTCACTAGAAAACAACAAGCTTTCCTTAACTGTTTTCTTATTGAAAGTCAGTCATGTTTTTACACAACAGCTGTCAGCCATTGTCCCTAATTAAAGAGATGGAATAAATAATCAGCACTTCTCAAATAGCCACTCTTGGCTGATCCAGATGTCAGATATGAATACCTTTTTTGCCTAAAAATAATTTTTTAAAATGAGTTGTGAACCCAATATTGTATTGCACTGATACTTGGGAATCAAAATGCACATTCTAAATATAGTCCAGCAGAGTCTGGAGCATTGCAGGGCAAAAATTCTCTAGCAGGAAAGGGAAAGTGCCTCATGTATCATCTGAGTGACTGACTGATTAATAATAGCACAGCATTGAAGGGCTCTAGAATGTGCCATTGTCATGGCAGAAGGGTCAACATAATAGGATGCTTCACCCTCATCCGCAAGAATGGCTAGACATGAAGACAGAAAATGAGTCTGGGAATGGGAAATCACGGTGATTAATTGATTTATGTCTGTATCCAATTGTGACCTTCACATGACATTATATCAATCGTTTTAAAGAATGTGACTCTCATTTTGAGTGTGTATGTAACTGTCCAGAGGTATCAGGGACAAGAGAGTCATCAACGATGATGGGCTTCCCAAAGAAATTCAACCTAAAATAATGGTTTTACTATAAGGAGTTTTGAGGCTTAAGGAAATTAGTTTTCCCAGTGGGATTCAGGGGTAGGGATTTCCAAGCCATACAGCTGTGTGGGACTCTGAAGTTGGTCAATTAGTCACATGACCGAGAAGATAAAAGCCTTACTTAAGGACAGGATCTGTTGAGTTTCTCTCCCTAGATTACCACCACCAGACAACAGAAGGACTGCAAGAAGCAGTGATACCTACTCATCTGACACTCAGACTGGACCTAAGGACTCACACTAAAGAGTGAACATAAATTCACTGGAGTAAGTGCATACATTTTTGTTGTTTTATCTAAAGATCTGTAACTTTTGTATGCTTTGAGAGGTAAAAGTTCATGTGGTTTTAGAAACTCCTGTGCAAAGCAAGCATTCCTTACTTTTCCAACCATATGGTCTCAATACATTAAATTATAAACCATAACATCCATGGAGGTGGAACTGTTGGGAGCAAGGGGAGAAGGAGAGAACATGCAAAAGCAACTAGGGAAGGTTGGGAGGTCAGAGCACTGTCTACAGGGCTTAGAGCAGTTCAACTGCAGAGTTCCACATCCCAAGAAAGTACCATTTTAACAAGTGATTAGAAACTGATAAACCTTGGTAGAGCTGGTTGGAACATTTTCCACTAAATGAAATTTTGCCAAAAGGACAAGTTTCTACCTTGTGTAGTAACTGGAATTCTTTAATATGTGTCTCTTTATGAGTTTGTCACTTGAGGTATGCATGCACTTCATTTGCCTTCAATCAGAGATTTTCAGTAAAAGTGTGTATTCGACGCATGCATGAATCCTACACGTCCTCCTGCCCTGTACCAAGGATATACAGGACCATGCAGGTGAACTGCCTTCTGTTTTCTCCACCACAAAGCCTGAAGATGAAAATGCAAAGCAGAAGAGAAAAAAGGTGGGTAGTGGAACACACATAGGGACACACATCTCGAAGAACTTCAGAACCTCTTTTTCTTTGAGTAGGGTCCCTACGGGTGCTCCACAAAGCCTGAAGATGAAAATGCAAAGCAGAAGAGAAAAAAGGTGGGTAGTGGAACACACATAGGGACACACATCTCGAAGAACTTCAGATACTATACAAGTTAAATAACCTCTTTTTCTTTGAGTAGGGTCCCTACGGGTGCTCCACTTGAGGTGACTCCCTAGCAACACTCTTTGAAGGAGTTAGATTATTTGGAACTTGGTCTAAGGCTGTCTGAAGGACTACAAAGCCAAAGGCAGCATCAATCAAGGCAGTGTTTCAAGGAAGTGTGAATCAAAGTCTATGCAGCAGTCTTGCATATTTCTGTAACAGACATACCCTTTAGCTGGCCCACAGATGTGAAGTACAGTATAATGGAATAAGCGATGACCTTAGGAGGCACGGTACATTAGCATCCACATAACAGGTTGGTATGCAAGCCTCTGTGTAGCCACAGAAACCCCTATAGCTCTGTCCACAACAGAAACGAACAACCTCAGAGAGGATCAAAAAGGTCTAGTCCTGTCCAGATAATAAACCAATGCTCTCCTCACATCTAAGTTAGGATAGCTTCTTGTTTTGACTGATGAGTCTTGGGGTAGAATACTAGGAGATGAATTGACTGATATGAAAATCCAAAGTAACTTTGGGTAAAAAGAATGGATGTGCTCAAACAATCTTTGAAGAAGACAGCACATCAGTCAGTCATTAAAGATCCCAGTTCTCCAACCCTACTAGCCACTAGGAATGTGGTATTCATGAAGAGATTCAGAAGCGAGCCGTCACTAATGGTTCAATGATGGGTGACTTCATAAAAACACTTACATTTAGTTTAAGTCCCAGGTGGGAGTAGGTGTCTAACATTAGAGAAGAGATTCAATAGACTCTGGTAAGTCTTGACTTTGCAGAGTGAGTCTTGTACTAGAGAAGCCTTGTACTAGAGAATGGAATGTTATGATGGCAGGTAGGTGCATTTTAAAGGAACTCAAAGAAAGTCTTGCTCTCTTCAGAAGTAAGTTTTTTTATATCTTAAAGATGTGACAGTCAACAGGAGACTAACTATGGTGATACATCCATGGTAAAGCCTTTTCCATTTCTGAAGTAAGTGTTTCTGGTATAATCTTTTGTACTGTTCAGCAGAACCTCCTGAACTTCTGTGGCGCAAGCTAGTTCTTGCTCGGAGAACCATCTAGATACCAGGCTTCAAGCCACAACGCATTCAGGTTGCAATGATGAACATTCCTTGAGTCCTGGCTAAGAAGGCAGGGGGTGAGCTGAAGATTGATGGTTGGTCGAGAGAAGAGGAGAAGGAGGTAAGGAAACCAAACCTGTCTCGGATGCAATCCAAGGTGGATGCAATCAAGGAGTCTGTCACTTTGTCCCATTTGATGTTGTATAGAACTGCGAGGATCAGCAGCCTCGGATGAAATGTGTATAAGAGATTCTTTGTCCAGGACAAGACAAAGGCATTTCATCCAGAGATTGGTGACTAAAGCCTCCCCTTGAACAAAATTGCACACACTTCTATTTGCCTGTGGCGGTGAAAAGATCGGTTTTCAGAAATCTCCAGGTAAGAAATCTGTCTGAGCACAGATTAATCTAGTTCCCACTCATGCTCTTGAGTGAAGTGCCCACTGAGGTCATCGACTATGGTGTTTTGAAGACTGAATATATAGGCTGCTAAGATCAGACTATCATGGGCTATGCACCAGTTCTGTAGTTTCATGGCCTCCATGGAGAGGGAAGAAGATCTTGCTTCCCCCTTGCTGATTTATATAATACCCTGCTGTCTGTCATCATGCAGAATGATTGTTCTTAAATCATGGATATGAGTACAGACAGGTATACCTGACAACCAAGTTCTGGAACACCGAAGTCTGAGGTGGACTCTTGGGGCCTGGATAGTATGGTCCTCAAGATGAGCTCCCCATCCAAGGAGGGATGCATTGGAAACCAGCATGAGTGGGTAGAGGGACTTGAATGGGACCCACAATTCTCTGGATTCTTCCATCCTTCAAGGGAAAGTAGAATATGACAGGGGATACAGAGCAGCTTGTTTAGACTGTCCCGGGTGGGTGTTTAAACTGACCTGAATCTGACTTGGAAGCAATGCAGATGCAGTTGAGTATGAAGCATGATGAAAGTACATGCAGAAACATGCCTGAGAAGTTGCAGGCATGATCTGGCAGTAGCTTGAGGAGTGATCTGAACTCATGTGATCAGATCTGACTGTGCAAGGAATCGGTTGTCTGGCAGTAAGCTCTGTCTGTGGTGACGTCCAGAATGGCCCCTGTAAACTCTATCCTCTGTGTCAGTGGAAAGGAGGACTTCATGAAGGTGAGCTGGAAACCAAGACTGTTTAATGAGTCATAGTACTGAATAATGCCAATTTGATGATGTAGGAACATCCCTGGAGAAGCCAATCAGCAAGGGAAAGGAAGACTATTATTCCCCACTGAGTTGTAAAGCCACCACTGCCATGAGTTTTGTGAATATCCTGGGAGTAGTGTCTAACCTGAAGGGAGGGACCAGATACTTGTAATGGTCCTTCCGCACCATGAAGTGCAGAAATTTCTTGGGATAAGGTTTTATTGTGATATGAAAATATGCATACTGTGTAGTCCCCAGGATCCAGAAATGGAATGAAGGCTGAGAGTGTCACCATCTTGACCAAGGTACAATTGGTCTCCATCTGTCCTTATTTTTGGGAACCGAGAAGTACTTGAAATAAAGCCTTCTTTCCTTGTGTTGAGTGGGAACTGGTTCTACTGCTCCTAAACAGAGATCAGATTGAACCTCTTGCTTCAAAGGGGTCCCTGAAAAGGGATGGGGAAGGAGCTATGGAGTGGAACTGAATGCAGTATCCCAAAGTTATAACCTCCAAGACCTATCTGTTGGAGGTAATCTCCTCCCCTGAGATATGAAAATGGGAGAGACCATTTCCAAAAGGTGGAAAGTTGTATGGGGGTAAGATGGTGCAACAAAAGTCTGAAATCGGCATGCTTGTGGCCCTTGACCAAAGAGTCAAAAGGAACATTTGGCTGTTGATAGCTGAATCAAAGTTCCTGCAGCAGTTGAAGATTATCCCTTTTGAAATCTGTTTTTTTTTCCTTCCCTAGGTGCTCTAACAATTTATGGAAACTGAAGAATTGAGAAGGGGGTGATCTATGAGCCACCTGAGATAAAATAAGCCTTTTTATTTGCAGGTATATATACATATATCTGGCAAGAGAAGGGTTGCTCTGGAGTCCCTTCAAAGTATGCACTGAATTATACATGGGGTCACTGAATGACTTTAGACCACTGAAAGGCACTGAAGTCACGATGCCCTGCACATTACTATAGCCATAGCAATGGAACGAGTTGCCAGATAAGCTACATCCAGAGATGATTGCAGGGTTGTTCTAGTTAAGAGCTGCCCTTCTGCAATGATGGATTGGAATTGTTCTTTCTATTCTCGTGGTAGCTGTTCTATAAAAGAACTAAACTTAGTTTAATAAATATGACTGTGTTTTGCCAGAATCAACTGAAAGTTAGCAATTTGAAATTGTAAAGTAGCAGAAGAATAACTATTGCATCCATATACTCCAGGGATTTGTGGTCTTTTCATAGCGTGTTGTCTTCAAATGGTGTTGCCTATGACACTCATTCACTGTGTCCACAACTAGAGAATTTGGTTCAGTGTGGGAAAATAAAAACTCTGAGCCCTTAGCTATGACATAATACTTTTTGTCTGGTCTTTTAGCCGTCAGGGAGCTGGAGGAACATAATACTAGTCTGCAGGAGTCTGCCAGATGGACGTGGAAGATTTTAATAGTGCTTCATTTATAGGGAAGGCAACCTATGCTGATGATGGTATCTACAAGATGTCAAGCAATTTGTGCGATGTCTCCTGCACTTCTTCTAATAGGTCTGAAGGCTGTGTGCTGCCCTCTTCATTGGATCTTGAAAGTGTTTGAAATCATCAATGTGAGATAGTGGGGAATGATCGCTTCATCCGGGGAAGAAGAAGTTGGATTTCAGACAGCCAAATGTAGGTAGTCAGCAGAACCCTGTCCAGAAATCTAGGAATCTGAAGAATCTTCCTATTCATAGTCCAGTGGAGGGACAAATGATGAAGGAGGAACCACCCGTCTTTCCGAATGAATTGGTATCACAGAGAGGTAGGCAGACTCAGTGAAAGGTGGAGTATCGGAATAATGCTGGTTCTGGTACCAGGAATCTTGAACTCAATAGAAGAGACTCAGGGTCCTCAGAAATAAGCAGATCCCTTTAGAATCTGAACTCTTGAAGTACTAGGTGAGCCAGCACGGTGACCTGGTAAGTCTCAGCCATAGAGGGATGAAATACTGAGCACTGTACTGATTGTTCAAGAATCTGCTGTAGCAATGGTCTAGGTACCAATGAAGCTGCAGAAGAAGTAGAGTATACTGAGCAGAGTGCTGAGGATTGGTAGTCTCTCATCCAAATTTCAATGGCACTGAGGGCTTCGGTACTGAGTGGTAGCCATTGTATACGTTGGAAGCAGATGAGAACTTAGATATAGAAGATTCCACAGTACTGAGACTGATTGAAGCCTCTGTGGAAGACTTTGCAGGGTGTGGGGTCATTGGTGTGGTAAACCCTGCTGTGGTCTCTCTGAGGAGAACTGGTCCCACTCCTCTTGGAGGAAGGTTTTCCAGATTTGCTTGTAGGTCTATCCCTCAAAGACCAGGAGGGTTGGAGGAGGGGGGATCAAGCAAGGCATGGAAGTTGACAGGGCACTGTGGATACTTGGTGGCTGATGTCCATGGGCAGGAACGTGTACAAGGCTGGATTTGATGCAGGATGAAGACCATGCTCCATCGTAAGGAGTCAGAACTCCTTCCTTGAGTGGCTCTTGAAGCTAGTGCAAATTTTGCACTTAGATGCTACATGCATATTCCTGAGGCAGCAGATACAGCAGGAATTCAATCATTTATGGAAAGGGTTCACAGCAAGTGAGGCAATATTTGAAACCTGGAGATGTAGATATATCCCAAAAAAGAGAATTCTTGAGAAAGGATCATGTGACCTCCTGTGAATATGTATCCATTTTGGCAAAGTTTTCATTAGATAGATTGGGCAAAGACGGTCAGTCTCACATTCTGGTGGTTAGGGCACTGGCCTGGGATTCAGAATGATCTGAGATGAAAAATGTTGCTTTGACTCAGGTAGAACAGGTCTTCCACATGCCAGCCCAGTACCCTAACCACCAGGACAAACAAGGACCCACTTCCCAAATCTAAAAGCTCAAGTTTCAATTCAAAAACAAACATTTTGTTTTAATAAAAACATTCTAAAAGTTTTGGTTTTGTTCCGGTAGGGAAATGTTTTCAGCCAAAAAAAGTGGATTTTTTTTTAAAGTAAAAAATGTTTTTCATTTTGAAATGTAGCTAATTAAAAAAATACACACACACACACACACACACACACACACACACGTTTTGAGTTGAACAAAACATTGGATTTTACCCGAAACAAAGTTTTTGCATGTTAGGTTTGGTGAGAAATAGTGAGAAAAATTCAGCTTTGGTTCAAATCAAACCAAGTTATATTTTGGTTTGGTCCCTGAACCAAAAAAATCAATTTTGTGCTCAGCTCTACTTCTACCTACACTGCATTATTACTAGATATTAAGCTGCCATTCAATCATAATTTTAATACATAAAATTATTCTAAAAATGGACAGGATTTTTTTTAGGGGAAGAAAAAATCTTAAAAGCAGCTATATCAGTCAGTATTGGAGACTGTGACAGGGTGCTGGGAGAAACCAGGCTGATTCAGCCACCTGCCGCTGGAGTCCTAACGGTGTCCGCGAGCCAGAGGTGCTGTCAGCATATGCCGATGAGGTGCTCCTCGTGCTCCAGTACCTTGACAGCCTGGTGCGGGTGGAGGCCTGCCAAGCCATCTAGTTGGCAGCCTCCTCCACCCTGGTCAACTGGGTCAAGAGCTCTGGCCTGAAGGTCAGGGCTGGGTGGTGGGTGAGCTCCCTCCCACCCATGCTTCAGGCCATCTGGTAGAGCATGCATCCGTTGCTCTATCTGGGTGTGTACCTCTCTGCCACTCATCCTTCACCACAGAATTGGGAGGATTTGGAGGGCAGGGCGGCTGAGCGGCTCCGGAGGTGGATAAGACTGCTCTGGTGCCTGCGGGGGAGGGCGCTGGTGCTTAACCAGCTGATCTTGTCCATGCTCTGGCACCGACTCAACACCCTGGTCCCTACCCTGAGTTTCCTACCCAACCTCCAGAAGACAGTTCTGAAGTTCTTCTGGCCAGGACGGCACTGGGTCTCTGTAGGGGTCCTGAGTCTCTCCCTTGAGGAAGGGAGACAGGGACTGTACTGCATCTGCAGCCACCTCCAGGCCCTACAGAAGCTCCTTTATAGCACAGGTAGTCTGGCGTGGAGCACACTGGTGCACACCTTCCTCCGTCGCCTCCGAGGGCTCTGATATGACTGGCAGCTTTTTTTTCTCCACCCAAGGGGTCTTCCACAAGACCTCTCTGAGCTGCTGGTCTCCTACCAGGACCACCTCCGGACCTGGAGGCTGGTCTCTGCAACCAGGTCCATGGCGGCTGCCGAGGGGGCAGATCTCCTCACGGAGCCCCTGCTACACAATTCCCATCTCAGTGTACAGGTGGCGGAGTCCTACTTGGTGCGCCAGAGGCTGGTCCTGGCAGGCATCACCAAGATCGGAGACTTCCTGGACTACGATCAGGGGGACTGGGTGTATCCCGAAGCACTGGGTCGGCGCTTAGGGCTCTCCACCCTTCAAACCCCCCGGCGTGTACTCCAGGAGGTGAGGTCAGCCTGGCCCTCTGCTATTCAAGCCTACCTTGAGTGGGTCCTGAAGAAGGGCGCTCCCCGCCCGCCGGTCACCCCCAGGCCCTCCGGACCTCTTCATCGGGCCCCTACCCCATGAGCCCCCCTGACTGCCTCCTCCGCACACCCCAAGCCAGCTGCGGGATCTGCAGCTGGCACGCTTCTGAGCCGCACCCACAGGCACATCTCCACACACTTGTGCTCCACACTCTCCATTTCCTCACCCTCATGTCCTGCCCTGACACCAAATGGTGGGAATTCTTACCACATATCGAGGGTGACAGACCCCGGCGGGCCAGCCTGTATTCCACCTTGGTTCCATGGCCCGCCGAGGATATCGGCTAGCAGCTCCTTCATGGAGCTGTGAGCACAGGTGTGTACCTGGTGTGGTTCACCCACCGTCCCAAAACCTGTCCCTTTTGCGGTGTGAGGGAGACCCTGGAACATATCTATCTGGAGCGTGCCAGATTGCAGCCCCTATTCTGGCTCCTGAAGAACCTCTTCCTGAGATTCTGGCTGCACTTCTCCCCACACCTACTTATCTACGCGCACCCCATCCACAGCCCCACAAAGTCGTGGGACCTCCTCGGCAACCTCCTCCTCAACATGGCCAAGATGGCCATCTACACCCTAGGAAGAAAAGCACCTCTGCGACTGTGGCGCCTACTTCCGTTCCTCTGTCCGATCACATCTCCGAGCAGAGTTCCTCTGGGCTGCATCCGCTGACTCCTTGGCTACCTTTGAGGAGCAGTGGGCACTCTCCGGGGTTCTCTGCTCAGTGTTCCCTTCCAGTTCCTTCCATTTAGCCCTTTGACCTTCACGCCCGTCCATTTTTTCATTCGTTGTCCCCCGTAATTAGTTGAGTCCAGATTCAGTTGCTCCTCCTCTTACACTGGGGGAGGGGCTTTTAGCTGCGCGCTGGCTTGTGCCCACCCACATCCTGGTACTCAAATAGTACTGGTGTCCTAATTGGAGGGAATTAGAAAAGGCTGAGTAATCCTGCACAGAGTGGGCTGATGAGGAGCAGCTGCTGGACTTGTTAGCCAGGCACTATAAAGACTCTCTGGAAGGAAGTGCAGAGGGGGGCAAACAATAAGCAAAGGGAGAAGCCACAGGGGGAGGATGAGCTTCCTTGATCAGTGGCTGGAGCAGTGAGGCCCCAGGAGCTGGTAGGCCAGACTATATATTGCTAGATGATGGTGGGTATTAAGTTGTGAATAAAGAGCACTGGTGGGAGCACAAAGCTGATGTCTGTGAGTGGCCTGTAGGCACAGAGGACCTGCGCAGCAAGGGGGTCCAGCGCAAACCTGCTACAGAGACTTGGGAGCGTTTATGGATTTCCAAACACAGAAATATTAACTGTCCTCTGCAACTGAATGGAAATTTGGTACCCAGTTTGTTGTTAGCTATTTTAAGAAATCTGGTAGACAAGCACAGGGTCAAACTTCTGACATTATTACTATCAACTGAATTTCCAACATGTCCACAAAAGATTAAACTGGCCTATACTATTCAACTGTTATTGGCATTTTATTTTATTTTTTGCCCAGCTGTTAATTTTTAGTTCCTGATTTTGTAGCATTGTAATAATCCTTGTAATGGCAGGAAGAATAAATAAACTTCAAGTTGCACATAAAACATCCCAAATACTTTAAGGCAGAAAAAATTGAAACTGATCTATATGCAAGAAATATATTAATCTTCCAAGGGTAGAAAGGGATGCATTGGAAACAGCAAAATAGTGATAGATATGTTATTTCAAAAAGACCTCCTGAGATTCTGTTTATCACCTGAAGGAAAAAAGCCTCTTCACAATTAAGGAACATCAAATAGTACATTTGTATGTGCAAATGCCCTCAGAAGACAACACAAACTGGGGAAAAGGGCACAAAAGAGCAAAAGAACTGATTTATTGTTTAAGCTCAGCTATAGCCCAGTTCAGTCTTGTCCACAGTAACTTTCAGTATTGTAACTGAATCAGGGGAAAGTGTGTTGTTACTTGGTCCCCTGACTCTTATAGCTATAATGTACATAGGGCGTAACTGAGGAGAAAGTCACTTCTGGGGCAAGGTTCCTTTTGCTGAGCTGATGTTATCTGCCTCTGTAATTTGGCTGGCGGAATTAAAATGCTTGTGTAAATCCTAAAAGAATTAAACTAAGAACAACAAAGGTCACCCTCATGTACCAAACAATGATTCTTAGGAGCCTGGGACATGGGAGCAGATTGTCTCCAAAGAGACCCTCTCTAATAAATTCTGTGGTAAAACACACCTGTTCAGTAGTACTCCACTAGTACTTTTCCAATCAGCATCACTGACTTAAGTTAATGACTATTATACTCTATGCTCTTTGATTCTCTGAGCTACTCCACCATGTCCCTTCATACAATCCTTGAGCAAATCATTTTTTTTCAAAACACAAAACAGATTAAAGAAAAAAAAGAACAGTCACATGATCAGATATCCACTTGTTGTGATTGCAGCTGCAATGCTTTGGGGGTGTGTGGGGGGGGATATAGAGGAGAGAAAAAAAGGAAAAGTGGGAATTAATCACTAAAGGATAAAAGTGCTAAAAAGGAGAGAAGCTTTAACTGAACTGTATTTTCATTGACAGTAATACTAAAAGTTTGATATGCTATATGTACAAGGGGGATATTTTCCAATACTACAAGGGAGATATTTTCCATCTTCCCATGGTACAAAGAGCGAAATCCAGGATAATACAATGAACTCTGATATAGAAGAACTTCATTTTTAGTTAAGTTGAACAAAAGTTCAAAATTGTTCCTGGACATCTGCTTAGAATGAAGTTCTTTTGGGGAATGGGGTGGAGACTTCACACTAAGGCTTTGTCTAGACTAGGATTTAAACTGTGATGTTTGCTAACATGCTAACTATGCTGTTTTAAAAGTCTGGTGTAAACAAGGCTCACTGCCTTTTATATGTGCCAATTTGGTCTAGTTAAAACCTAGGCTGGGTGCTAGGTGAGGTGTTAGAGAATCTTTAAAAAAACAACAACAACAACAAAAAAACCTTCACAAGAATCCTTTAAAAAGGAAAGTGTTAGGCAACTTAAATATAGGGATATTAACAGCTCCCCCTATAATAATTACACTCACATTGCCACTTACCACTGGGAGTGTGAGCCAGGTGGCCACAATGCGGTCAGTAATCCAGCGATACCAGGCCGGGGAGACAAACATCAAAGGTAGAAAAGGACTGAGCATGAAAATACTTCCAAAAAAACTCGCCAAGAACAGTGTAAGTAAGAAGTATATCCCTTTCCATGACACCATGGCTCTGGAAGACAAAGTGTGCATTCAGTTAGATAAACATTTGAAATTACTTTCTGCCTACTTAATCTTTAACCATCCCACACCTACAGTTTCAGCTGTATATTCTGTTTCATTTTTGTCCTAAAATATTACATAATGTTGTGGTGCACTGTTAAATAACTGCAATGTTGTACCTCAGATGTGGCAACACTTCAGTGGTAATGAGATCAACACACACAGTAATTTTTAAGGTGCACTGGGATATTAAAGGGCCGTAAAATTATATTAACTTTATATCTTCAATTATTTCCTCCATTTAAGTCTCCCCAATGCTATTTTTATTACCTAAAATTCCAAAAGAGGTTAGAAAGCCAGAATTATATTTGTCATGTAAAACATTTTGATTGATTGTCCATAACACTGCAAAAATACTAAGGTGATTTGATATGAGAGGATAGGAGAGGGAGGTCTCTGCAAGATTTTCCTATTTCCTCCCGTTGCTTCCTCTTCCAAAGCCCAGTGTTACAACAACCCTTTCCACCTGGAGAATGAATACATTGGTTTTCTTCAGAACCCATTAACACCCTAAAGTAAAGATTAGCGGGATCAGTAAAGAGCAACACAAAGTGTTATTTATTCCCCATGTCCATGTTAAGGAGCTAAATGAACTTCCTCTGTAACATTCCAAGCCCACACTGGCCGACAGAGCTTATGACCTAGTTTGAAGCGCCATCAGCATTTCTACTGGTTCTATCAATTATTTTCCATACAATGCCACTGGATGAAGAGAATCATCATCAAAGGTTGCAATGTTTCAGTAACAAACTTCTGATCTCTGCATACATGAGGTAGCCTTTTATTTTATAAGATAGTAGCCTAGACTTAAAATAGTCCAATGTCCATGTTATCAGCCAGAGCATCTTGTTATAAATCTAAAATATATAATGCAGAATGATTCTTAATGGATTAGTATCCCCGAAGGGTTTCTGTTGGCTATCATCCTTTCCAACTTTCCACCATGCTATGACAAAACAAATCTTGAAATGTTGTCTAAATTAGAATCTAAAAATAGTCTGTTTTCAGCTATTTAGGATTAAATGTTTGTTTGTGAGATGAAAGATTAAGCAGAAGTCAGATTTCTCAGCCACTTTACTAAATTCCTCTCCAACAGGCTGTTTTAGGAATTATAAGGGCTCAGATAGACAACTGCTCAAGATAAGGAAAACAGGAAGCTGGATCTTTTAATTTAAAAATGAGAAATGGAAAATAATCCATTAAGCCTTATACAGTGCAATAAAAAGATATTCAATATAAAATACGTGTAAGTCTTATTTATATTCTATAATCAGCAATAATAATCAAACATTAAGGTTGCACAGCAAAGGGCTCAAAAGTTAGGAAATGCCAATTGCATGCATAATCTTAGCTCTGCTTCTTTGGATATATAACTAACTACACTGTGTCCTATTCTGTGTATACCAGAAAAACAAAGTCCATGAAACTTGTTTATATAAAAAAGGGTACACAGAAAAGTGTACTTACCCCCAAATTTACTGAGCAGTAAGAGAGTAAAAGTCAAAATTTGCTGACATATAAGGACCATTTAAGGCCTCGTCTACCTGAGAAAATTGTTTTGGTATAACCCAAGATATGAATTTAAACAGATATAAATTAAATTGATAGAATTTCTCAGGTGGACAATATAAGTGTTTTTTGTTGCCGGTTGTTTGTTTGTTTAGCTGATGTCACTTAAGAAAGGGTTTAAGCTAAATTGAAAAATTCCAGTCTTCTACTGGAATAAGTGTGTCCGCATGGGAGGTTATATCTCTACAACTGGTAAAACCTTCCTGTGTAGATAACCTCTAAGTAAATCTTCAGACACCTACAACTAAACCTAACAATGACTACAGTACAGATGTGCTGACAAAATTATTGAAGTGCATATCTTTAATACTTTGAGAAAAGAGAATTCATATTAAAAGACCAAGATATTTGGCACTCTTCTTACAGTGACAGTACTGAAAACATACAAGAATGAAATGTTACAAGATGCTACATATATCTATTTAAGGTTATAAAATTGCATATTATGTTATGTGTAAGAAAAAGTAGTGAATATGTAATTAAGGATTGTCATAAAGCATTCTCAAAAGAGGGCAGAGTTAGATCACACATGCTAATTTACCTTCAGTATTTCAGTGTTGCTCTAAAATTCTACAGAGATTAAGACCTTTTCTTTGTCATCTTCAAATATTTGAATTGGACCCAGTTTCACAGACAATTTTTTCACTCACTCAAACAAGGGTATACTGGGGAAATAACTCTGAATTGAGGTTGCCTCCCTGTCATATAATCAATATAAATTAAAAAAACCCAAACAATTCAGGATTAATTCATAAATTCTAAACTGTTACTGCTGGTATAACCTGAACAGCACTATGATGAAAGAGCATCATCCCATGTACATTGTGTTATGGGGTTTCTCTGTCTTTGCAGAGGAACAGAGTGAAGTAATGGTAGCAGAGGGAGATGGGAAAATGAAAGAAGCTAAGAGAAGGTAAAGAAGGGAAGAAAAAAATACAGGAAGCAAGAAAGGTTAGAGAGAGACACACAGATGAGAAGACAGAAATAAACATTCCAACGGTAGTTGAGTGGAAGAAGAAAAAGCTTAAGGAAACTTTCCCCTAAAATGTTGAGCCCTGCCCCCTGTATGGCATAGATTCCTTTAGCAATATGACAATGAAATTAAAGACCTTGAGACAGATCTTCAGCCTTGCTAGGTCTTCCACATTCTTCCAGGTGCACAAATGGTCCTAAAGTTGCCTTCAGTAGACAGCTGGAGATTTCCCAAGCATACAGAGAAGCTGGTGTGACATGAAGCTGGCATCAACTCAAATTTTCCAAAAATACTTAAGAGGCAGTGGCCTTACTACTCTTTCTGTAGAAAGATTGGTTGGGGGTGGAAAATACAAGTCTCCCTCTCCCCCAGCTTGTAGAAAAATTCCAAATATGCAATCATTTAAACTGCTTTTTTTTCCCAATTTCCTTTAGTATTGGAACAGGCCATTGGTTGGCTTACTCCCATCCTTTCCTAAAATTTTGGAAGAAGTCCTGAACTTCCTCATCAAAACATTTTTGGATTATGCAGATTCTATTCTTGCCTTCAGGTATACTTTTCTAGATGAAGACTACAGTCAATCACTTCCCAGTATTGACAGAGTTTTAGTTAGGGTTTCTCTTCTAACTACATCTCAACATTTTCTGCCCTTTAGTATGTTTCATTGTGTTTATACTGATTTTGAAGTCCACTAAAACTGCCTAATTAAAAGTGCAAAAAAAGCCTTTCATTTCAGGAGCTGAATTCTATTTATTGTAATGTGGCAACATTATCAAATGCACTGTACAAAATTAGTATTGCTGCTTCTACTACTTACTTCAGCTGCTCCATTTTATGAGCTTGATTACTCACTGAAGGTAATGGGACTTTTTCCACTGACTTTAATGGGCTTTGAATGAGGTTCTGTACACAATCATCTAGTAGGATTTGAATAGGAGTGGAATTTAAGATGATATATATTGTCTAATCAAAATACTATGTAAAATATTTGCTATCCTAAATCACAGCTGCTACGTTAGAAGTACCAAGGTATGTAGGTGGAAAAATCTCTCATTTAGTTGTTTACAGACTATGCCTCTGAAGTACAGCATTCTGCTGAAGCTTCCAAGTCATGTAAGCATAGAAAGTTTAAAGAAAAACTCAGACTACCCATGTTATGGTTATACAGTAGAACCTCAGAGTTGCCAACACCAGAGTTACGAATTGACCACTCAACCACACACCTCATTTGGAACCAGAAGTATGCAATCAGGCAGCAGCAGAGACCCTGCAAAAAGCAAATACATTACAGTACTGTGTAAACATAAACTACTAAAAAATAAAGGGGAAGTTTAAAAAAGATTTGACAAGCTAAGGAAAAACTGTTTCTGTGATTGTTTCATTTAAATTAAGAGAGTTAAAAGCAGCATTTTTCTTCTGTATAGTAGTTTCAAAGATGTATTAAGTCAATGTTCATTTGTAAACTTTTAAAAGAATAACCATAATGTTTTGTTCAGAGTTACGAACATTTCAGAATTACGAACAACCTCCATTCCTGAGGTGTTCGTAAATCTGGGGTTCTACTATATCTAAACTCCCTCATCACCAAAAAACATAAATCTAAGGAGAATTAGTGCTAACATTTGTAATTCTAAAGGCAACATTTCAGCACATACTAATAAATGATTCTCCCACCAAAGGATTTATATGGCATAGAATAAACCTGTAACAAACCAACCTGTCTACTAGGGTAGGAAAAAGATCAACCATGAAAAGTTATTTTGCATTAAGATTCTGTGTCTGTTGCATTTTTGGATTTGGAGTATATTTGTTTTCCCAGAAAGTACCTGCATGGGTCATCATTATGAAGACCTGTTGAAAATTAAATCAACACAAGGCTCAGATAGTTAACATTTAACAACAAAAACAGGCATTTCTCTTGTTCTTTTTCTAAATATATGTTTAGCCAGGGGAACTGTATTACCCATCCATTTGTTCTAACAAATATCGATTCCAGATACAAAATAATGCAAAAATATCAGTTTGTAACTGCAAAACATTATCAAATAACCCTCCCATTCCTTTTTGACTTAAGAACTAAAAATTGCAAAGCAGCGTCTGAAAAAACCTAGAAAAATAATTAATTTATTATCATCATTGCTTCATGAAAAAGATGCATGCATCATGAGTAGCTAAATGTTTTTCAAGTAGAAAAGTTCTTTTTTATTGTTGTTGACAATCGTCTCTTCCTATGGTGGGAATGACATTCTCAGCATTTCTGATTTATCAGTAATGCATAAAAGCTTTGGTTTACTCCAAAATCGCTTTCCATTTGTGGATGGGGGTGCACGCAAAAGGACAGAAAAGGATTAGGTTATGATTCATGTCTGAAGCTGCCCATTATTAGAGAGATGTTATCCTGGTACTGGGCTTGTAATTTTTCACCTATTTTGTGGCAGAACTCCAAGTTATTGGGGTACTACACAGTTCGTTCTCTTATTCTTGTTGTCATGGCAGAACAAAAACATTTTCTGTCTCCAGGTAACAAGTAACAGTAATTCCTAAAATATAATGATTGTTTTACATTTCAGTTAATTTTAAACATTCTTGGCTAACTTTTGGAAATAACTTTCCAAAACAGTTGCATTTTTGTAAACTTCAGCTTTACTAGAATCTATTCTTGAACCACTTACGAATGTTTTTTTAAATAATAATACAAAGCAGAGGTATTCTGTTGTGGTCAGTCTTTGGGTTCATGTTTTGCCTATTAGTTACATGTTTTTGTTCAAGGTACAGCTGAAATGACTGCCAAACCAGAACTTGTTATGATGATGTTTCCAAAATGTTTTAAACAGGATCTGTGAAAAGTCTGTTTTCTATTACAAATGAGAGTTGATGCATGAAGAATTCCATGGCTTAAAAGGGAGGAAAAGATGTGAAATATATTCCTATTATTTGGTTAAAAATAAATGGCTCTTCTGCTTCTAAAATTAAAGGTTTCTAGCAGTTGCACAGTAGTCAAGTCTGAGCTCACACTTCGTATTTCATTGCCAGTTTCTGAATGATTTGACATTCTTTACAACCTTCCCCTGACCCCCGTCAAACATAGATTAAGCTTCATCATCTACCAAGTTCACTATAAACAACATTTAACCTACAATATAGATCGAGCAATACTGCCCAAGAAATAGCATCACTTTTTATCTAATAACTAAACAGGTCCAATATTTGAAACTGCACTGCTGACAAATCAAGTTTTATTCCATCACTAAATTATTAAAGCAATGTTCTTCATTGCTACTAAGGCAACAATGCTAACATGAATACTTACCGGTCAGCATAATGTTTCAGTTTGATAACCACTGGCAATAAAACTGCCTTCTTATTAATCCTCTTGATTGGGGGAATACTATGGATTCCGTTTCATTCTTTTTTAATCCATAGACACCAGTGGAAAGGCAACCAAAGATTATTTAATTAAGCACCAGAACACAACACACTATTTTCAATTCAGACCAAGCAGAAAGTTTGATGGGGAGCCAGAAATCCCTTTCACTAACTCAATTCACTCTGAATTTACAGCACCTTATTCAGCAATAGGTCAGATAGCTACAAACTATGATTATAAATACAAACTATAAATAGCTAACCTGTTATTTAAACACTGACCTTTCCAAAAAGGACTACCATATGTGTTAAACTGTAGTGTTGACCAGGGCCGGCCCGAGCCATTCTTGCGTCCCGGGGCAGACATTTGAATTTCCCGCTGCGTCTCACCCTCCTCTGAAAAATCGGCTGATCTGTCACTTTCTCTAGCAACTTGTCAATTTCGCTTTTCCCTTCCCTTAAGTAAGTGGCTAGGGGAAAAGCGAAATTGACAAGCTGCTGCCGAAATTGATGGATCAGCGATTTTTCGAGGGAGGGTAAAACGAGGCAGGAAATTCAAAAGTCTGCCCCGGGGCGCAAGAATGGCTCGATTTATTACTGCCAAATATCTAATTTTGGCGCCCCATCCAAAACATTTTGGTGCCTCATCCAATCATGTGCCCCGGGCTGTTGCCTGGTCAAACCATAGCTTGGGCCGGCCCTGGTGTGGACTACTTTTGTGGAATAAATGTGTGCCAAGAACAAGGCATTAGATCAACCGTCAATAGGCGGAAAGAAGGAACTGGGGGCCCGTGGGTTCAGCGATGCCCTATGTACCGCGGCATGAGCGCGGTACTCCAGGGGGCGCCTGAGCCGACCCTACGGGGTTCGCTAAGGGGAAAAATGTTCCGGGAATCTGTGCACGGGGCGCGCACACATCTATAATGGAATGGATATGAGCAATCACTCGAAGAGAGAACTGTCTGCCACTGACAGCGCCCTGCGCTGGGACCCGGTGGAGTAGGGTGGGTCCAGGTCTACTCTACACGATGGTGCCAGTCTCCCCAGCAGAGGCCATGAGGCTTATGTTTGTTTGCAGTCCATCTGAGCCAGGATGTCAGGCACTAGATAGCATGCAGGCTCTGCCCTGCCTGTGGCCCCAAGCTGCCTTTCTCTGCTTATAGCCCTGCCCTGCTTAGAGAACTAGGTCCTTGGAAGCAGATAATTCCCCCCTTTTTGAGCTTGTCTCATAGGTGCAACAGCGAGGGAGTATGGCCTCCCTCGGAGACTGATCAGGAGGGACAGCCACAGACTCCTATACAGTCCTATATTCTTTTATGATAATTAAGGTAATTAACAACAGTAAATGTATCTTTGACCCTCTCCCAGAGCATAGACACTAGCTTATGTCTGTACAAAATACGCAATGACCAACCTCAGTAAATATTACCAATAAAACATGATTTCTGCTACATCATTTTAAAATTCATCATCTCACTTTGATTGTCAAAACTTAATCTGACTATTATAATTCAATAAAAGAGTCAACAGGATCTTTAATTTGTTCTGCTAAGCAACTACATATCTTTCCAATTGTAAATAATTCTGGCTGTTTTTTGCAATTCAGCCATTAGATGTTGTAAGTAGGTAGATCAGTCAGGAGAAGAGATCAAATTGGTCCAATATTTTTTCATTAATTTTCCTTTACTCTTCAAAACATTGCTCTGAGCAGTCCTTAGCCCAATAAAGCCTTAATGTGAGCAACAGGTAAGGTATTTAGAAGAGGGTGTCAAGTGGTGAATACAGTTGTACCATTGACAACTGATATGGAAATACGTCTTTTTTTATTCTTAATGAAGCCACAAAATCTAATACATTCTGCACTTGATCAGTAGTAGCCAGAAATGCCCAGGAAGGAAGACTCCAAGTTATAGTCATTAAATCAAAAAGTCCCAATCAGAATGGAGCTGTGGAAAATAATATTCTATGTCATAGAAAGATAGTAAGCTTTTCCCAGCTTACCAGCAGTTATTCTATAACAAAAAAAAAAAAAAAGCTGAGCAAACTTCAAGAATTTACAGTATTTCAGAAGATAAAAACTGATAAATAATGGAACACTGACATCTTTAATGGAGACATTTTTGAAGGAGCTATCGTAATTAGTGTTTCTTCCCTCGGCCATAGTCCCTTAGTCCACAGCTATTCCTAGTAATGGCATTAAAAGTAGCAGTTTCACCATTATCTGTTCCCCCAGAATGAGGATTTCACTGCTAAATACACACACTAAAAAGCCGTAAGGCATAGTTAGTTTGAGGAAAATATTCAAATTTGATGCTCAGCACATTACTTTTGACCTTTGGTACTAGCAATTGAACCATGTCCCCCAAAAATAAAGGCTCTTCACCTCTCCCTTACATGCCAGAATAAGTATATCTATGCTGGAATACATTCCGTAAGCTTAATTTAAGGTTTTGGGTTTCCAAGAATCTATTGCTGTTGCTATGTTCACCATTTTGAATGTCTGGCTAGCAGCCTGTGAAACCATAACTTGCATTTCTTCCCTTTTTGTAATGGTATACCCATGAGGAATTATTTTATTTTTATTAGCTTTGCTAAGCAGAAGGTCATAGAGTGCTAGAAGTTTTGAAGCCAGTTTTGATAGGTATTCTATGCTCAGCATTATTAACAGAAAAGAATTGGAGAAAACAAAGCCCAGAACCAAAGTATAGTTCACCCAGGAAGGGCAATAGGCTATGAAAGCCATCAGCCATCACTGGGGCTGTAACTGTGTCATGGAAAATTTAGGTTACGTGATAGCAGTCATAGTAAAAAGTGTAAGAGTCATTAAAATGGAAAGGAAGATGTTTGAAGGCACAAATGGGAATAAGGCAACCTACTCAAAACGACTTCCAATGGAATCTGAGCACCTAGTCTTGTCCCTTATGCCATATAAAAAATCAGGATAATTAACAAGTACCCACAATTACTTCTATTTTTTTCATTTTTAATGCAAGTTAAAAAATGCATGCATTTTAATAAAAAATAATTTGGGGTTTTGGACTGGTCATACTACAGTCCATCTTTGTAAACCCAACCAGTTCTAATTTACTTATTTTTAAGCCATTTTGGCAGGTTATAAGAAAACTTAGAAGAATTACAGTTAAGCAAGTCCATTGGGCTGGTCTTTTCTGCTGGCACCAGCTTAAGTTCCCACTGTCTATTAACTTACCATGTGACAACAGCAATTAAGCCCCAATTTTGTAAACAGATCTCTATGGGGAAACCCCTGCTTTGGCATAGAACTTCAGTGAAGTCAATGGGGCTCCATGTAGAGCCAGTTTCAGGATGATGGTTTGAATGGTTTCTAATGTCCAATAAATTTAGAGATTGAATGGAAAAGCTAACTAAAGACATCTTCAGTCATCTTGCAGATCACTCTTACTGAGCAGGTTGGTATATAGATGGAAGTGCTTCCTACAGGCAACCTTAATTAACACTTTCCATTATAACTATTTTCAGCCGCTTTGTCAAACACATTATTCAGGCTGAAATTTTCCATGTCAGGCGTCTGGCTCAAGCTTTATGTTTCAGCTATTTCCAAAAACAGAGGAAAATAAATCATTTTGCCAACGTTAAGAAAATTTTTACAACTGTTGCATTGAAAAAGCTCTATGTTTTGGAGGAGGGACTTGAAATTTGGCAGGGGGAAAAATCTGCCAATAAGGCCCAAAATTTAAGCTAAAATGCACAATACTTTGAATCTAAAATTGAAATTAAATCGTTCCAATTTAAAATAATTTCAAAAGCCACATAAATTGCAACATTTTCCTGACTATCATTTATGCTTAAGAGCTGGCTGCTCTGTTGTTAGAAATGATAGATCTGTTACCTGGCATCCACACAGAAGCAAAGGAAAAACTTCTGAAGGAAATTCACTATTACTTCATTCCCACGAGAAACAGAGGTGGCTTATTTGCATGTGGTCCAAATACTGACACACAAAACTCGGGGAAGGTTGTTAGTTGTTTGTTTTAGGTTTTTTTACATTTGTTTTCTGGGTGAGCATGGCCAAAACAAAATGGACAAGAGAATGTGGATATGGATCTGACATTTTTAACTGCTTTTAATTCCTTTTTATCTAAATGTGCCACAGTAAATGGTGAAGTTTTGTCCTGTGCCTCTAAGGGCTGGTCTAGAAACACACTTAGTGCAGGGCAAGCCAATGTGTGAACGCACAGTGCTATAGCCTGCTGCACATTAAGTTGCCGCATGGACCCTGCCACTGTGCGCTAAGTTCTGTAGCGTGCAGTGTCATCATGCTATTTGAAACATTAGACCTGTGGGAGAAGAAGCTGTGCAGGCACAGCTCCGCACCAGTTGCAGAAATGTGGACCTCTATGAGCAGATTGCATGGGGGATGCAAGAGAAGGGTACGACAGGGATCAGAAGCAGTGGTGTATGAAAGCAAAGGAACTGCAACAGGCATACCAAAAGGCCAGGGAGGCACACAGGTGCTGAACAGCAGACCTGCCGCTTTTGCATTAAAAGTGCTGCATGCCCTACTTGGCAGAAACCCCACCATCACACTGCAGAGCCCAAGACAGACACTTGCCATGAAAAGCAAGGACAAGGAGAAACAGGAGGAGGATGGCGGACATGCAACTGAGGGATCCAGCTATGCCACAAGCCAGGACTTGTTTAAGACTACACTGCAGTCCAGTCAGTCCTGGCTGTCAAGCACAGGAGAGGCTGACGCAGGGAAAGGAACCTCAGGTAAGCATGTAAATGTATTTCCCATTACCATGGTGCACACAACTATAGACTTTTCATTACTTTACTTACACTAGAAGAGGTAGTGGTACAACAAAAAAGTAGAGCTGCTATCTGCTTTCTCTTCCCTTTTAGAGTTAGGCAGGGGGAAGGAGGGGACATGCGGAGCAGTTTCTTTATGTACACCGGGATGTCTCTTGAATCCTTCTGAGAGATCTTGATCAAACTTTTGTGGAGATACTCTGCAATCCTCTCCTGACGGTTTCTAGAGATGGCAGCCTTATTTCTTCAGCCGCAGTTAGACACTTTCCTGCACCAGTCGACAATAGCTTTGGCAGGCACCATTGCACTGCACAGGCTAGGAGCATATGGGCCTGAGAGGCTTTGGAATGCCAACAGCACCTGTGCTCTGTGCACTTTTGTTAACCTCAAGAAAGGTCAGCTAAAATCACCACTGTTCTTTGGAAAACAGTGCCAGTATTCAGTATCATTGCCCTTTACTCAGTTTCATGCAACCCAGCAACTCTTTTCCCTTGCCCTTGTGGGCCATGCTCATCATGGCTGGTGCTGTGTGGGATGCCATACAGAAGCGTTCTGAAGCAGAAGTATCAAGAAGCATCTATTGTTTAAAACTTTAGGGAAGCAAAGGAAAGGAGTTCTGAACCGTAACTTTCACTTTCTGTTGTGACTATACTGAAAATGGCACTTCTGTGTTTTATCTGTTGTGGCCTTGAGATGGGTCTCCCCTCCACATGTGCAGAACGTCTGAGCCAGATAAAGAGAAGAAAGAAGAGGACTTGGGATGACATGTTCAATGAGATCCTGCAAGCCAAGGCTGCATCAAATCATGATCCGCAGGCCTGGGAGGTGAATATTGCAGACTGTATGGAGAAGAAAAGAGCAGAGAAGAGAAAAGCCCAGGAATCCCAGCAGGAAAAGGAGAGTGAGATACACCAGGCTTCTCTGGCAGCAAACACAGATGCTGCACACTCATGTGGATCTATAGGTTCAACAGTGAGAGGCTCACCTTCCTTTGCAGTTCATGGAGAATGCCATTGTAGCACCTCCCTACGCACTCCCTGTTAACATTCCACATAGCGTCAGGGGCCACATCCCTATCCCTACCAGTCCACACTGGGGGACAGTAAGGAAAACACAGCTTCACATACATCTGTGAAAGCCACAGTTGTATGTGTAGCCAAAATGGACATGAATGTTTTTTCCCCTTGTTAGGTTCTGTTCCATTACTTTATTACATTTTTAATGTATTTGATTTAAAATTGCACAGATTTTTCTTTGCACTGGTTTTCTTACTCAATAAAATTCAATTCTTTGGAAAATAATTCATCCACAACATATGCTGCAAAATGCCTAGCGGTACTGAAAGCCTCCACTTACTTGTTGTCATGCAGTGGGACAGAACTCATAAGATCGGTGACACACAGTATAATAATTATAAATGTGCAGCCACCATCACAAAGTTAATAGATGCATTGACACTGTTATATTCATAGACTAATACCAAGCACCACACAATTTCTAGCAGGTCCCAAATTGCAAGGCCAGGTAGAGCACAGAACACCACAACACATTACTGTGGCTAGGGATGTAAGCAGCTATACATTTAAATGGTAAGCAGCGGTCTTACTGTTTGGTAATTAGTTTAAACATTGCCCTCGGGGGAACTTCCCCACTGAGCGAGAGCTGCCCAGCTGCGGCTCAGCAAGCGCACTCCTGCAGGAGCCACGCTGGGCTTGGCGCCTCCCTGCCAAGCAAGAGCTGCCCAGCTGTAGCTCTGCAACTGCACACCCAGGCCCTTGTGGACAGGCCACCTCCACCTCCTCCCCCTTCCAGCAGCCTCAGACAGAGCTAGAGTGCTGACGTTCAGGGGGCCGTGCAGCTGCTCCCCCAGGCTCTGCCAGCACCCAGCCAACACCAGCTGTTAGCTCCACGCCCAGGTCCTTGTGGAAAGGCCACCTCCCTTTTCTCCCACCTCCAGCAGCCTTTGCCAGAGCTAGACCGCTGACGCTGCCAGCACCTGGCTGGCAGAGCCGGTAACTCCGCAGCAGTTCAGCAGGGCCGAGCCACCTGGAGAAGCTCATCACTGCCTGATGGCCCCCTCCACCCCTCACCTACATCTGCAACTGCAGGGTAAGTTAACTTTTAACCGTTTAAACGTTCTATTTTTAGAAGTTTAAACGGATAGTTAATTAAATGAATTTTTACATCCCTAACTTGGCTCGTTGTTAGAGTGCTCTTCCAAAGATTCTTTCAGCCATATAGCTCCGTGTTGAGCTCTTCTAATAGCCCTTGTGTCTGGCTGTTCAAACTCAGCAGACAGCCACTCCACATCTTTCCTCCACCCTGGCAGCAACTTTGTCCACAAAATTGTCATGTTTCCCACTGATGCAGTTCTTTTCACTGTTCTGCAAATATTGGAGGATCGTGTGTCCTGTGTTTGCAATCCTCATGACAATAGTGCAGAGATACGCAGGTTCCATGCTTCTATCAAAGATTGCAGGCAGTTAAGAGAGCTGCACGGGTTCATGGGATTTTTAAAAAAGGCTCAAATATGATGGGATATGGATGACAGGCTGAAGAAAGTTGCATGCTGGGAATTTGACCTTCTGCTCCCATTCACCCCTGAACAACTCAATTCTGCCCCACCATGCACTGCCAAAACATCCCAAAACACAGTGCATGGACAATCATGAGTTGCACACTGGGATACCTACCCATGGTGTACTGCACTGTTGTGCATAGACACAAGTAGTCCTGGTGACCATGCACAGCACTGAAGCAATAAGCCATGTGTGCATGTGCAATATATTAACTGTGGCAATTTTATGCAAATGTAACTTGCGTCACTCAAAGTTTGTAGTGTAGACATGGCCTTAGTATCAGTACATTTAAGTATCTGGTTCAGCAGTGGCTAAAGTAAGGCCTCCTAGCACTCTGAAATGTGGCCCTGGCACATTATTCAAGTGAAAATGTTCATGTCTGTCACCCCTGGAATAGTAAGGGATAGCCCTCAATTTTGTTGCAGAACAGGGTTTTTTTTTTGTTTTTGTTTTTTTTTTTGGGGGGGGGGAGGGGTGTAGGTCATTACAATCTTGATTTTGCCTTTACTAAATTTTCAGGAGATATTTACAATTACTTCCATATACATGACACTTGGAGATAATTGCTCAAATGCTTATGGTTTTGGCTGCTTATTTAATTAAATTAAAAATTTTTAACTAATTATGGAAATTTCTGTCGACCAGTGACAGGCACCAGAAGAAGTATCAAAGAAGATAAGTCCTAAGCCATAAAATGGCTAAAAACAGTGAAAAGTGATTGGACTCCTGAAAAAAGGGGCAGAACTGAAGCAAACAGAACTAGTTTGAGAGTTAAGGAATCAGATTATGCTAATATGTATGTTAACTAGACTCTAGAGCTTGGGGGTAAGAGGGAACACTATAGGAAGTTTAACCTACCACAATACCCATGTGCAAGACAGGTAGACAATTGGTGAGCCACACACGCATATATGTTTATTGTTTTTAAATGCTTGGCTCTAGATAAACTAAGAAGACTGCTTTAAGGCTGTCCGGTCACTGTTAACCACTCTTCTCCACTCCCAAATGGAACAGAACTGCAGGTACTGAACATAACTGGGACTTGCTGACACAATCATAGTTAGTACCTTGAATCCGCAGCCCAATGCCTGGTCTGAAAGTGGGAGAATCACATTGCTTCACCTAAAGAGATGACAGCTCAAGGCTTTAGACATGGAGGAAGTGCACTCAGAGACCAGGAGGGCTCAGCAGTGCAGTTAGTCTGGTAACTGTGACAGATGTCACCATGACCATGCTGTGAAGGTGTTGAGCCAATGAAAAGTGAAGCAGCTGATATCTAATTCCAGCTGATATTTGAATGTGAAAGAGGTGTGCCTTTCACCTTCAGTGAGACTACAGAAAGTATAAATTTCCCTGAACTGACACACACACTATCCCCTGGCCCACTCGCATACACTCCTATACACTTTAACTCTCTTATGTATTCTTACATTCACAGTGATTATCTCTACAAACATAAGTGGCAGCAGCAAGCAAGACAGCTAAGACAAATCAGAAGCCACCATCCACCATCAAAGCACCAACCTTACAGTTTTGCATTGCTTCTGCAACACAGCATCACAGAAACTTCACCATCGGTGGTGAGATGGTGTTTGCAAAAGCACTGCCAAGGGATTTGGATTTAAATTTTTCTTATAATAATTTTAGTAGTATATGGAATAGATATTCTAGTTAAAAGACACCAACAGCTTCTCCTCAAACACCAAACTGTATAGACAAAATGCTCCTGGACAGAACACACAAGCCAACTTTGATAAACAGAGATAAATAGCAAGATTTAATGTGAATTTAAGATTCTTGAATATTCATTAATGAGCCAGTCTCACTACTGCTACTTGAATGGCTTTTTTATGTAGGTTCAGCCTACTATTTGTTTCTCTGGACGGTATACAATTTTCGTTATGTAAAATTATTTGGCACTTAACAACTTAACACCTCTTTCTGCCCCACAGATCATTGCTTCCATTTGCTCCTGCTGTTGATAACAAGGAGGAAAGAAGTGATGGACTTAGCACAAAGCAGAATTAATGGAACATCTCAATGCCAAAAGGAAAAAATTAAGTGATAGGAAGGCACTTGGTTACAGTTACCTGAAGCAACAAAATGTGCTCTTTTACACAATCAGCCTGAACTCAATTAACAGTCCAGACGCTTAATTTGTAGTGACTGAAGCACAGATGAACAAAAAAATTTCTTCACCCTTCTTTCAATGAATTAGATGAGGGAAAGAAGCAGTAGAATTGATTGAAAAGGAATAAAAGCGATGTGAGGAGAAAGATACTTGAAGATAAATTGAACAGACATGAATTACTGGTATGCACAGGATTTCCAACAACATTTAACTTTTACAACTAGTGAAAAACTTTATCATGGATACAAAGTTCTCCAAAGTAAGTCACTGACATTCATCAAGCAAGGAAAAAAGATTAGATTCCCATCCAACCCCATCTTCACTCATCCTTGCCTACAACAATTTTAATTAGTCTTTGAAACACAATGCGCTCATATACTTATACAAGATAAAATTAATGCTCTGCAGAACACAATTAAAACAGACATTATCTTAAATAAAGTAAGTATATTGAATCACAAACAATTATAACTGTTAGTTTTAAGTAGGCAATTTTGACAATTGATTTTAACTATGCAAAAGGCTTGTTTGGATTTTTTTTTAAGCTAAACTAAGATAGTAGATTTCAGTCATTCCTAAAATATCAAGAGAGACTGTGATCAGTTAAAGTTGTTCTAAACATAACATGCCTACTCTCTATAACAGCAAGTAAATGAAAAGTTGAGACATCTAACTGTACATACACACTACCCTTCCACCAGCTGAGAGACTTCACTAATATCAAATCCACTACAAAGCCCAACTCGTATCACACTACTAACTCTCCTCCTGTGAGGATGCTAGATTTCCAGCACCCAAGTCCACATATTCCTTTCTGCCCCTCCCTCCCAACCTATATACCACAGAGGCAGATATAAGGTTGCACTGTTGGTGTATGCTGATTGTACTACTGAAGTCTGTCTGTGGGTAGTAAAGAGAAATAGTATATAGTACCTATCATATGATGTCTTAATTTTTCATTTCCTTGCTTTTGTGATTTTAGGTTAGATATGTTATACGTAGACCAACCTTAACTGATATACAGCGTGGTAACCTTGGAAATTAGTATACAAGAATATCTTTTAGTTTTATCATGCTATCTACCAATGAGAACTCTTGGCGTGTTCAGTCCCATTGCTCCACAGAATCATGTCACCCAACAGAACTGCAGCATGTAAGTTAACTGGAGAGCAATGGCAGTGATTGGGTGAATTACCTCTGATGTCATAACAACACTACTTAATTATCTAAGCTGCTGAACTGGTCCTGACAAAGTTATAAATCATCACTGTTACTAACTTTTTACTTAGTAATTACCACCTATTTTTCCCCCTCATTCATGCCTATTCCCAGAGTTTCCACTTTTCAGGTTAACGGAAAAAAAACAGACCCTATCTCAGACTTCACTCTTCCTATTGTCAATACAATGTACGTGTGGGGAGAGCTCATAGTGTAAACAGAATGCACTGAAGTATAGAATCTTGTAAAATATGGCTGCAGAAAACAGAAGCCAGTTTTGGGGTTTTTTAAAAATCCTTTACAGGCATGGTTTAACTTTACACAGTGCATTGGATCCAAGACAGGAGCCCACATGGCTGAAGATCACTTTCCTACTATTGATGCCTATCTTTTAAGGAGACAAACTAGGGAGTAAAGAGGACTCCTTGGAGGGTATCAATATCCTTAAACCTAACTGGTAATTGGTCCTGCACTGTATATAACTTTCTGAAAGTATTGTAGCCCTGTTAAAACTCTCTGGAAGTGTGGAGTTTGCAACAGAAACAAAGAAACCTTCAATTAAATTACAGCAGCAACAATGCAGATAGCAGAGAAACTTTCTGAAACTTTTTCAGGAAAGTAAGGGCTGGTGGGATTCTATTATTCAAGATAGACTGCAAATGATTCTGAGGCATCCATGACTCAGATGACAACTCAGCATGGAGAAAGTGTGAAAAGTGTCAAGAAAAACATATTAAAAAGTGATTATATAAAAGAAAAATGTCCGAATAACAAAGCAAAGCTCTGGCAAAAGATTAACATATTTGAAATGTTAACAGGATCGTGTCCTTTTTTTCTAGAGAGGTTTCTGTTTGTGTGAGAAGAAACTTCCTCTCTAATTCTTTGCAGAAGACAAATAGAACAAAATGTTGTGTATATATTGAGTTGCTTATTGTCACAAATGCTAACAAGTAATTAAATTAAGTCTATGTAATGGTGATTTGCAAAGAAAAAGTGACTTGAGTGTATTTAAGAGATCTGAAAGTTTACTTTATCTTTAAAAAATATGTTTTGCTTTGCTCCTTAGAAATAACAAGAATGTCAGCTCTGTTCTTCCTACTTTTTGTTTCAAGGAACTGAATAACTCAGATTTGTACAAACAGCTGCTTAGCCCTTAACTGAAAAGACAGTGGTGTTAATTTTTAAGTAGTAGTTCTCCTGTCCTGAAATTTTGTCTCACAAGGGGAGTCCAAACTGCAAGGAAGAAAGGGATGGGTAGGGATACCCATAAACTGCCTCCATTGTGGTGGAATAAGCAGCTCTAAATCATGAGTGGTGTTCAGACCACTATATGCTCATGTTAGAAACAGCTTCTTCCCCAATGTTTTATGTTAAATAAATGTTAACAAAAACCAATGAGTTTAGAGAGTCTTAAATTTATTTCATCCTCAATCAGGTTTCACTTTTGTTCATATGCATATCGGCATAATCCTACCAGTTGTCTTGAATTGTCCATAAATTCTTCCAAAGTAGAAAAGATTTAATTTTTTAATATTAAACATCATAAGCAGAAAAAAAAACTGAAAAAAAAATCCAGTCATCTTTATTCATCATAAGGCAACAACATTTATCTCCCTTAGCAGGTCACTCTTGAACTATAACTAATCAGAAGCCATAAAATGTATTATGGAACTGCCAGGAGTAACTTTATAGTCAGTCACCTAGCATATGAATTCAGCATGTCCTTATTGCAAACTATTGATCTGAAAACTTTTCTCTTTTTTCATACTACAATTCCACAAACTTCAGCTGCCTAAAGCTTTAAAGGCCTGAAATTCATGCTGATTAATATTTTAGACTGAGTAAAATCTGCATTCACAAAAGGAAGAGTTAAACTGATGTTTCAGCTCAGGGTTTCCCCAGTCATCCCACCTACATTAGAACAAAATCTTTTCAAACGGAAAATGCCATTAAGCAGATGATACCTTACAAGTCCCATCTGCTTGAAAAGTGGTTCCCTGACAAGGTTTCCTGTTATTGTTTAAAGGTTTTCCTGTAAGACAAATGTAGCTACTGTTGCTGCACATCAACACACTGTGAAGCACTGCCATAAAAGCAGTTTAAGAAAAATAATGGGCAGTTCCTAGAACCTATTTTTATGTTGTTATTGAGACTAATTTTTGTGATCCGATTTATCAGAATTAATTACTGACATGAAACATGATTTATAAGAAGTGCCAATAAGAATCTTCATGGTTTCATTGGTTTTGCACATCTGTGGAAAGTACACAAAATAGAGTGTACAGAGTCATAACAGAAATCTTAATGCTTACTAACTTGTTTCCAAAATGAAATATTGTTGCAAAAACAATATTCTGAATTCCTTCCTGCCCAATATTCTTTAAGCATAATATGAATTTGTGTTTGGATGCCTAATTCTCTGCTTTATTACAAACAAGAACATCCTTCCCCTCTCTTACTTTATGTTAATATGACATGACTGCCTGAAAAGATTTGGAAAATGTTGCCCTGGGCCTACTCCTCCCCATACTACTTACAAAAACACGAAGTGAAATAAGACCAACCCTTATAATACACAGACCATAAGAAAAACTATTTTCAGTTTATATAAGTGATATTAAGAGACTGTTGATGGTCCTTATTTGCACTCCTGACACTCTGTTTAAAAAGACATTCCTAGTTACTTAATAGGTGTATATGAAGAAAACCTCTGCATTCTGCCTTCAATTTCTAAGAGGCAGTTTTTACAGAATGTGAAGTGTTGGTTACCAAGTCTCCATTACAATCAGTAACCTGAAGGTGAAAGACATCTTCCTGACTGTAGAGCAGTCTCCTGAGTCATCCAGTTCCTAGCCATAAATATATAATTATGTATTTAGAACATCTAAGCTTCACTTACAAGCAAATTCACAAAGTTTAAGGTCAGAAGAATGGTAGTTTAAATATTGCCAGTGGGAAAAAAGTGGGAAAAGTGGGAAAAATGGCCATCTACAAGACCAGGGAGAGGAGGTTGGCAGAGGGGGTGCTCTGCGACTGTGGGAACTACTTCCATTCCCTTCTGCACTCATGCATCCGAGCAGAGTTCCTCTGGGTGGCGTCCGCTGGCTCCCTTGACACCTTCCGGGAGCAGTGGGCACTGTCCGGGGTTCTCTGCTCAGTGTCCCATTCTGGTTTTCTTCGTTTGACCCTGTGACCCCCACACCCCTTCCTGGTTTTTTCATTAGTTGTCCCCCATACTCAGTTGTATCCTGGGCTCAGTGACTCCTCCTATTAGGCTGGTGGAGGGGCCTTTAGCAGTGGGCGGGCTTGTGCCTACCCACTCCCTGGTTTATAAATAGATCACTCTCTTGCTGCCTTCTGGCCTACTGTATCACACTATATACAAGAACTATATACAACAGTTATAAAGAGACAACCACTAAAGCACTTGTGATCGCAAGACAGAAAAAGCATTCCAGCAACCATCATGGGTGGAAAGAAGGAACTGAGGGGGGCGCAGGGCCGGCAGTGTATCATATACTGGCACATGACAGTGGGGTTCCAGAGGGCACCAGAGCCAGCCCTACAGATACCACTAAGACAAAAATCTCCAGCAGCCATGCACATGGGCACACACAAGCCTAACATGGAATTGACATGAGCAAGCACCTGAGGAAGAACAAAGCTGCCTAAGGGATCTGTTCACTTATAAGGAAGGAGCTCCAAGCCTAGCCCTGCTCCTCCACTCTTCACAGGAGTCCACTTCTCAGCTCTTACTGAGACAAGACTAAAGGGTAGGTGCTATTTCTCTTCCTCTCTCCTCTCCACCTCCCTCCCAAAGCAGATAAGAGCAACAGAGGTATCACGACAACAGAAGACAGGTTATTTCATGGAAACGGATGTCTGAGGCCCTGGACACTTCCTCGTGTTGGGCTCAATCCTACCTCTTGTTTTTGTAATTCATTAGTATTTCCATTGCTGTTATGCCACCATGATTCCACAACAGCTTCCACTACTCCAGGAACACACTGCTCCAACTCTGCTCATTCCCAGGACTCAGCCAAGTTACAGTTCCAAAAAATATTCAAGAGACCTGTCATTCCCATGGTATATGGTGAGCTAGACAATTGTTCCTCAACTTGGAACATCCTATGGCAACATCTACTTCATTTCCTAACACAGTTTGAATTGAGAGGGACTGTCCAAGGGAAAAGAAAAGCAGAAATAAGAAACCAGATTCTAGGCATCCAACAATGCCAACGGGTGGCCAAACTTACTGACCCTCGAAGCCCTCACTTCCCGCTGGACAGAAGCCTCTAGCCCCACCATGCCACCACAGGGCAGAAGCACTCAGCTCCACCCCAGTCTGGTAGGTGGAGAATGGGGAAGGACATAGGGGGCTCTGCAAGCTGCAGTTTAACTGTGAAAGTGCCATATGTGGCTCCTGAGCTGCAGTTTGGCCAACCCGATCTATACACTGCAGAGGTCCTCGACCTAGTCATGGGCCAGAAGCAGACAGCAAAAAGAGTCACAAATTAAAGTTGATGCTGATCAACACAAGTTCTGCTGTTAAGAAACAATACATGGCCTCCTCGGTGATGAAGCACCTGATCCAGCCAGGTCTCAGAGATGCAGGCTGTATGACACCACAAGCCCTGTGCTAGCCCACCTCATCCCCCACAATACTTGATACATCACAGCCTTAGACAGGACAAGAAGGCAGGTGGCACTGCATTCATCTCCTCTACAAATATCAAATGCAAGAGATGTGCCTCTGGTAAGACAATTTAATTTGATGTCATTCATCTGAGACACGAAACCAAAGCCAAAACCAACAAATTTTATGAGACAAGGTGCATGAGATAATATCTTTTATTAGACCAAAGTCTGTTGGTGAGAAAGACAAGCCTTAAGCTTACACAGAGCTCTTCTTCAGGTCTGGGAAAGGTACTCAGAATGTCATAGCTAAATACAAAGTGGAATAGATTGTTTTGCATAACTAGTTAACATATATTTCAAGGGACTATTCAAGGTGAAGTGGTCAGCTAATACCTCTCCAGTCATTTTATGAATAAGTTATGAATAAGTTCCCAGACTCATCTTTCAAAGGTATTGTGTGGTTTCCTCTGAGAATGAGGACTGAGGGGTCAAATATGGAACGCTCACTTTGTGAAAAGTATTCACCCCCAGGTGATTTGGTTTTTTGTCCCATATTATTTTTCTCTGTGAGTTCATTTGAGAGCATAGTGATTGTCTCATTTCACCCACATAGTTGTTATAGGGGCATTAAGTGCACTGGATGAGGTACACCATACATTTTAGGCTTAGTTAGAGACCAAAACAGGCAAAAGGATTCATATCAGCAATGGTAAAGTCTCCCAGGATGACAAGGCTGGGAGTATTTCAACACTTATATTGACAAGGCTGAAGATGCAAAACCCCAAAACTCATCTCCTCACTTGCCTCCCTAGGACTTCTACAGATCATCTCTGGTCCAACCCACACAGCTGGTCATACCCTGGAACTGATCTTCAGCCTAGACGTCAAGTTAGAGGACATTACAGTCTTGTCACTGTCTTGGACAGACTATCCCCTGATAAAGGCAGTGGTCAGAGACCTTCTAGCATTCAGGCAACAAGGCAGACCAATGATCTGATTCAATCACAGCAACTCATGGACTCCAGCAAATTCCAAGCTTGTTAGAGACCAACATCCCTCCCTTCCCCCAACAGGATGAGGAGTTGAGGACCTGGTGAATCATCACCATTCAACACTATCCTTGGCCATTGATATGCTGGCCTCATTGCCCACACAGAGCTCCTTGGTTTTCTGAAAGTCTGTGCCCAGTGAAGAGAGGTTATCTTAAGCTCTGAAGCAAAATTACAAAGGAACATAATTTTACAAATAGACCCATTACCTAGAAAACTAGAAATAAAAGGTATGGGAAATAATTACTGAAAGACTTGAAATATGAGCAAAATACTAAAAACAAATAAGCAACTACATAAAAGCATTTTAAAGATCAAATATATACCTACAACTTAAATGAGTGATAAAGTACACAAATTATCTATTTAGTACTGAAGCTAGTGGCGAGCTTTAACTATTTTCCTGACATCCAATGAAACAAAGATGTGCTAAAACTCCCAAAATTCCTGAGGGACTCATTTATTTATTTACTACCATAACGCTGATAGTGATGTCTTCCCTATCACTGTTATCTAATCCCTTCATTCTCATATTTTCCTTCAACACAGTATTCACTCTGTCACTGAACAATGTGGATCCACAAAAAAAAAAAAAAAAAAGACTGCCATCAACTGACATAAGAGAACTCACCCATCCAATGACAAAACCATAAAAGTTTCCTAGTGAACATGAAGGATCTTATCAGCAAGTTAAAGAAGTATGGATTGGATGAACGGACTATAAAATGGATAGAGAGCTGGCTAGATCATCGGGCTCAACGGGTAGTGATCAATGGCTCCATGTCTAGCTGGCAGCCGGTCACAAGCGGAGTTCCCCAGGGGTCGGTCCTGGGGCCGATTTTGTTCAACATCTTCATTAATGATCTGGAGGATGGGTAGATTGCACCCTCAACAAATTTGTAGATGACATTAAGTTAGGGGGAGTGATAGATACCCTGGAAGGTAGGGATAGGATACAGTGTGACCTAGACAAATTGGAGGATTTGGCCAAAAGAAATCTGATGTAGTTCAACAAGGACAAGTGAAGAGTCCTGCACTTAGGACAGAAGAATCCCATGCACAGCTACAGACTGGGGACCGACGGGCTAGGACCTGGGGGTTACGGTGGATAAGAATCTGGATATGAGGCAGCAGTGTGCCCTGGTTGCCAAGGCTAGTAGCATAATGGACTGCATTAGTAGAAGCATTGCCAGCAGGTCGAGGGAAGTGATTATTCCCCTCTATTCGGCATTGGTGAGGCCGAATTTGGAGTACTGTGTCCAGTTTTGGCCCCCCCCCACTACAAAAAGGATGTGGACAAGTTGGAAAGAGTCCAGCGGAGGGCAACAAAAATGATAATGGGGCTGAAGCACAAGACCTATGAGGAGAGGCTGAGGGAACTAGGCTTGTTTAGTCTGCAAAAGAGAAGAATGAGGGGGGATTTGATAGCAGCCTTTAACTACCTGAAAGGGTGTTCCAAGGAGGATGGAGTTAGGCGGTTCTCAATGGTAGTAGATGACAGAACAAGAAGCAATGGACTCAAGTTGCAGTGGGGCAGGTCTAGGTTGGATATTAGGAAAAAGTTTTCCACTAGGAGGGTAGTGAAGAACTGGAATGGGTTACCTAGGGAGGTGGTGCAATCTCCATCCTTAGAGTTTTTTAAGGTGCGGCTTGACAAAGCCATGGCTGGGATAATTTAGCTGAGGTTAGTCCTGCTTTGAGCAGGTGGTTGAACTAGATGGCCTCCTGATGGCCTTTCCAACTCTAATATTCTATGACAGGGGTGGCCAACCCGCAGCTCGCGAGCTGCATGCGGCTCTTTGCTCATAGAAATGCGGCTAGGGGATCTTTGCATGTGGCTCTTTGCTCTTTGAAATTGACAAGCTGCTGTGGAAATTGACAGATCAGGGGGATGTTTCTGCAAGGGTGAGAGAGGAGGGGAAACTGAAAAGTGAAATTGACAAGCTGCCTCTGAAATGGACTAATCAAGGGGATTTTTCCATGGAGGGTAAGAGACAAGGGGAAACTGAAAAGGTAAATGTGGCTCTTTGCGGCTCTTCGTCTCTGACTGGTTGGCTACCCCTGTTCTATGATCTGACAGTTATATCTGATATGGGTTTTAAAAAAGAATACTGAACAATCATTAGAGGACACAATTACTCAAGAGCCCAAAACCTCCATAGTCATCTTTTAATGCTTGATAATCAACTTACCGAAGCTCACGGAATCAATGGCTCACAATGTTAATGAGCTGGAGGGAAGACTACCAGTGATGTGATAGAAGACTAGCAATGATTTTTATTTTCTGGAACCTACAATGAAAGACGCAGAGAATAGGGGTAATAACTACTATTTTCATTTTGCTCAATTTTATTTAGTTTTCAGTCAATTGTTAAAGTAAAAATTCCCATTCTTCTGGGCTACTTTACTGGATGCTGCTGGTAGGTCTAATTATTGGATCCTCCAGATTGGCTCTAGGACAAGAGATGGCAAGACAGACCTGCAAGCTAGGGGATGAAGTCAGAAATAAAAGCTTCGATCTCTCATGTTGGATTTAGCTCTTCTTAGGCTTTTTATAAGACAGAACTAACAAGGGTTGGCTTTTGGGACTTGTCCTTTCAAGCCAACGGTGCTCAAATTTTTCCTGTCATGTCCCCTTTACCAGTAATGGAATCTGTTCGTGCCTACCCTCCATTACTGCACAGCCAAGGCTTCCTCAGCAGCACAGCTTGGGCTAAAGGTAGAGCTAGGGGGGAACTAGGGATGGGGGAGAAGCTGGCCTGGGATGGAGAGAGAATGAAGGTAGAGCTGGGCTGGGAATGAAGCAGGAGGAGGAGTGTGTTGGAGTCCCAGTACAATTTGAGTTGCTTGACCACTATCCTACAGGCCTAGCGTAGTTTCAGTTACTTGCTTGGCTATTCTGACCCCTGTAGCATGACATCTTCCAGTTGGCAGAGATGAATAGGACTACTGAGTAACCTTGCAGAAGTCTCAATTTCTGCATACTACAGCACATAAGAAAAAATACACAACATGTATGCTTGCAGCTGCACATAGATAATGGTGATGAGAACAAGAAGTTATCCTTGAACAGCTGGGGGTACACTGTTTCATTGCCAAGAGGCATATTTTTACACCACCCCTCCTATCACCAGTTGTTGTTTTGACAACCCCAATTATCATGGTGAGAATGGAATGCAGTTCAGGGTGAAAACCCAATGTAGGTAATTAGCATACATGATAATGAGTAGAGAGGTAATTAGGTAAAATTTGTTTATAAAAGGATATAAGAAAACACTACTTAGACAAAGGGGCGTGTTCCATCAACACCTGATTCTTCGGGAGGTGCTGCCGGTTGGATCAGAGGCCACTGAGTCCTTGGCGGGGCCCCTAAAGAAAGCTGTTCCTGTATAAAGCCTTCTGAGTGACTGCTTAGCTCTCCAGGCTTAGTGAGTATGATATATTGTAGTTAATTTTAGGTTTTGTATTCAACTAGTATATCTATAGAAAATCTTGCACATTAAACCTTATTGATCTGCAAATTGGGCATACCGTGTCTCACTGGTATTCACACTGATCACTAAGTGTCCATCAACAGAGTGGAGCTGCAGCTGGGGCTGGAGCCGGGCTGGGGTGGAGTAGGGGGCAGAGTGGAGCTGTAGCTAGTGCTGGGCTAGGAATGGGGCATAGCTGTGGCAGGAGCTGGGGGTGAAGCAGAGGATAAAGTGGAGCTGCAGCTGGAGTTGGGCTTGGGGCGGAGTGGAGCTGCGGCTGGGGTGGAGCAGGGTTGGAAATGGGGCGCTCCTGTGCCCTGTGGGGGTTGGCCCAGGCCCCGCTGTGCACCCCCATTCCCCAAACGTTCCTCCTCACCCTCTAGGAGGGCACACCGTATAGCCTTGTTGGGATGATTGGCGGACTTAGATTCCACGTGTTAAGATTTAATCTTTGCTGATATTGCTGAAAAGTTCCTTTTCTGCAGTAGCCACAGCACAATGGGGCGGGGAGCCATATTAGCAGACACTGCTGGTGTTACTTTTCAAGAACTGTTAGATTGCCATCTCAGGCAGCAAAACCCCACAGTTTGCACAAGGTAGATAGATAGACCATGCCTACAGTGACTTTCTGCAAACACGTCATTTGTGCTTTTCTGTAGCTTTTGCTTCTAACACCAGGGGGTGGGAAAAGGAAGACAAATGGAGAGATCCAGGATGGAGATGGTGTTCTGCTTTAAGAGCAAACAAAAAAACCTGTATTCCTGTAGTCTGTGTCTCATCTAAGTGAAGCACCACTATCTAGCAGTTCAGACTGGTGTAGTCAGGACTCCCCAAAGCACCTACATAGTTATTTTCCCCCAGGAATCGAGTGAAGTGTAAGAATCAAAGTTATAAGGAAAATATAAGGAAAATTGAGATATAATTAACCAAAGTAAAATCAATATATCGCTGTTTAAACTATTTTCCTGATTTAAAGTTATCACTACTAACTTCAGTAATAAACTGAGGTTAAGGTGCTTTATCACTCAATTAACTTGTAGATATGTATTTGACCTTTAAAATGGTTTATGTAGTTGCTTATCTACCTTTAGTATTTTGCTCATATTTTAAGTCTTTCAGTAATTATTTTCTATATCTTATTTCTGCTGTTCTAGGTAATGTAACTATTTATAGAATTACATTCCTGTAATTTTATAAACAAAGGCCCACATCATTACTCTCCTACAGTAACAAAGCAGATACATAATGCAGATATTGCTTTATCTCTGAAGAAATATCAAATAAAAAAGGTATAAACAAACAAGATGGGAAGTAGAACACAAAAACCCTTCTATAAAGAAAGGAAATTTTACTAAAACAGTCTTAAAAATGTCAACCAGTAGGACTCTATAAAGGTCAAAATGCTTTTAGAAGGAAGGTTAGTCAAAGGTTTTAATTTGTTTATATTATTTGGTTTAATAATCCAATGCAAATTAATCAGAAAGTTATTTAAAGGTCAAAAAGTGACTGTTACCACATATGTTGAAAGTGCACTATCCAAGGGAGTCCTAAGTACTGCTTGAAGATGCTGAGTTTCTTGATATATTCACTGTCCAAAACTGCTTCTCACAGGATATTCAACAGGGTTAGTCTCTGAAGCCACTGCTTAGCTGCTGAAATATTACTGACGTGATTAGTTTTTATTGGACTTGCATGTATCTAAACAAACAACAGATGGGCAACGACCCTAGAACTCACATGTATTTTAACATTATTTAATGTTACTTTTCTTGGTGTTAGCAAATGAAAATAGGTGGAGTGAATATTTTGATGTGCCAATGAAAATGTTATCAAATTAAACAAAAGTAGTCAAGAAGGGCAAATAAAATGTATAGGCACTTTTTAAAGGCTATTGAAATGTACAGGTGCCAAAAGGTTATATCTGGGTAGGAAAAGAAGTATTTCAGAACCGGGACCTCAAAGAGCAGCTACAGCCTCATGGAAAGATTGAATAGTTTTCTGTTAAGACACAAATCTGTCTATAAAAGTCATATTTTCTGCATTTCTTCTCTCTCATTCTTCAATGAAGAGTCACTGTCAAAATGAAAGCTTTTTTAAAACACAAATGAAGTGGTATCAGGTACTACACTTGCTCCTAAACTCTCTATAAATTTTTGTGGTTTTATAACTACATTTTCTTAGACATAAGGTGTTTTTCTCTCCCTTGTTACTGTGTGAAAAACCTGTAGCAAAGAAGTGAAACTGAACACACAAGAAGTGCTATCAAATGCACAAAACTGAAAAAACAATAATTTTCTGTTTAACTGAAAGATCAGAAGTCTTAAATGTCACTTATAACAACAGCAGGTTTTAAAACGATGTTATTTTTGAGTTGCCAGTATATCTCTAGCTATAATATTTGAAATAAGAAAGGATTTTCATTACTTAAACAATTTCTCCGCTTCTGCAACATGTTCTTTAAAGTTACTGAGCTAGACCACCAGCCCGTATTGAAGACGTTTTTAAAAGCACAGCTGAGGCATCCCATTCCTCCCAATAGAAGCATATAGTGGTATTATGCCGATGTAGCCTGTTCTGCATCACCAGCTCCTTTCTCATTGTTGCATAAGGGATGCAACAGAGGCTCCATTCTTCCGCTGATACAGCAGACCCCATGGCACTGCTTCCGTGAATGTAATTCACAACAAGCCTTAGAACAGTTCTAAATTACACAAGGGGCTGGCCTCTGGCTAGCTCCAGGATCAGGGGAGTGGAAAGGTGATTTCAAGCCCCCTAATCATTTTTGTTGCCCTCCACTGGACTCTCTCCAACTTGTCCACATCCATTTTGTAGTGGGGGGGGGGGGGGGGGCCAAAACTGGACACAGTATTCCAAATGCGGCCTCACCAATGCCGAATAGAGGGGAATAATCACTTCCCTCGATTTGCTGGCAATGCTCCTACTAATGCTGCCCAATATGCTATTAGCCTTCTTGGTAATAAGGGCACACTGCTGACTCATAACCAGCTTCTTGTCCGCTGTAACCCCCAGGTCCTTTTCTGCCTAGCCAGTCAGGTGCCATTTAGGATTCCTAGGTGTCCGGTTTTCAGGCCATGGAAATCCTAAATGGCACCAGAACCAGAAGTCTGGTTACCACAGGGTGGGAGGAGGTACTGGGTCATTAACTCACACCAGCCCCTGCTCAGCTGGAATTGCCTCCTACCTGCAGGTAGGCTCCTTAAGACAACCCAGCAAGTGGGGGGGGGGGATGTTGGGGAGGGGGAAGGTAAGGGGGGGGGGCTCTGGGAAAGAGGCAGAGCAAAGGTGGAGCCTCAACAAAAAAGGTGGAGTAGGGGGTGTGGCCTCAGGTGTCTGATTACCAGCATTTAGAAAGGTGGCAACCCCACAGTGTCAGGTCTGGTGAATAAAAGCCTGGTTATAGAATTAAGGAATCACCTTGCTTTTGAGTACCTGGCTGACTAATTTGAGCCTCTTCCCAAGTAGGAGCTACTGAGCAGTTTGCTCACCATTGCAAGCATCCCAAGCCCTATTTGGAGCAAGAGGCCTCTTTGAGCTGAAGCTGCCTGATGCCCAGATAAAGGCCCTCACTTCCAGCCAAGACTCCCTCGCCTCTCCATCCTCTCTCCCTCTAACAGAGTCTCAACAGCTCTTTGTTTCATTTTCTCCCAGAGCTACTCAAAATGACTTTTATTTTTCTTGATTTAAATTTTGTAAAGTGGGAAACAAATAAATTGTGTCTGTATTTAACCATAATCCAGATAAGAATGAGCAGGAACTGCAAACATAAATTAGACAATTAAAATTCAAGCCACTCAGTGTAGCTCAGTAGCATATTAAAATATATCAGGATGTAATTTGATTCTTGTAATTTGAGTAACACAAAAGAAATTGCTGGAAAATGCTATTTAATCAAAACCAAAAAACTTTTCAGGAAACCTATAGGTATTGATGACTCTTTCCTCATGAAGCTTCTCAGGTCCACGATGGAATTTCTGATCAAAATGAGATAAGAGTACACTAACCACTGGGCAACTGACTAGTCTGGAGACGGCTTTTGGGAAAGGGTGTGGGGGGGAAGGAATTTCTAAAAGGTCTTGATTTCCTTTCTGTATTGGAATAGCAAAAGTTAAAACCTTAAATTTTTTTGCAAAATGGAATTTTCACTTTCCAAGCAGCCATTGTTACAGTGGAATATTTTAAGCTTCCTTAGGCATTTATGTTACTATGAAAAAACGACAAGAATCCTGTAGCATCTTAAAGTCTAACAAATTTCTGCGGGCATAATCTTTCATGGATTACAACCCACTTCATCAGATGCAGTTGCAGTCCATGAAAGCTTATGCCCACAGAAATCTGTTAGTCTTTAAGGTGCTACAGGACTCTCGTTGTTTTTGCTTTATACAGACTGTCATGGCTACCCCTCTGGAACTATGTTACTATGGAGTCTGGAAATATTTAAGCCAGTTAAGCCTAAAATAAATGTGCATAAAATGGAGACATTTGTATATGGTACATCATTTTTTTAAGGAAGTGGTACATGAAAGTTTGGGAATCACTATTCTAGCCCCCAATACTGTTTATAGCATTGCAAGTGGTTGTTCAGAGACTAAAATGTGATGTCACACAGGATCAGGTTTTCAGAATGGAAATGTGAAAAAAAATCACAGTAAAACGAGACTATTTTCATTCAACTGTCTCTGACAAAAAACAAACAAAAGAGAATCAAAACAAATATGAATAGGCAGAAATGTTTTTAGTTTAAAAACTTCTCTAACCTTGTGTGAGGTCTGAATAGTTCTATACAATGATGCAGCCTAAAAAAAATTTTTTTTAAATGATTCTAGTTAAAAGTAGATGTATTTGTTTAAAAGTCAGAAGTGCTGTTATCCAGTTACAAGTTGTTGATTTCCTGTAGCCAACTTCTGGTAGAAGGATCACAGAATCATAGAAATGTAGGGCTAGAAGGGACCTTGACTGGTCACCAAGTCTAGCCTCCTGAGCTGAGGCAGGACCAGGTAAACCTAGATATTTGTCCAACTTTTCTTAAAAGCCTCCAATGATGAGGATTCCGCATCCTCCCTTGGAAACCGGTCCTGAGCTTAACTACCCTTATAGTTGGAAAGTTTTTCCTAATATCTAATCCAAATCGCCCCTGCTGCAGATTAAGCCCATTATTTCTTGTCCTACCTTTAGTGGACATGGAGAACAATTGATCATTGTTCTCTTTATAATAGCTCTTAACATATTTGCAGACTGCTATCAGGTCCTCCCTCAGTCTCTTTTCAACACTAAAGGTCTTCTCTACACCAGAAAGTTTTGTCATCGCAAGTTACACCGATGATCAAAAGCGCTGTAATTACAATGCTTGTGCCTGTGTACACAGCACTCGTATTACTGAAGCGCATCCACAGTGGGGGCTCTAGCATCAACACTGAGAGCCGTGCATCGTGGGCAGCTAGCCCACTGTGCAACTCACCACTTTGTGTCGCTAGGAGTTGTGGGATAGACGGAGAGGATTGCAGAGCTTCATGGGTGCGGGCTCAACATCCCACAATACAGTGATTTCTGTCCCATCATTTTCCAACTGCATTTTGCAACATTTTCCAACAGCTCCAGTTTCCTGAGCACCTGCCAACTCTATCTGAAAGGATGGATCCTGCACTGCCCTCCACTGTTGTTGTCAGTGTTCTGAACACATAGCGATTGGTCATGCAGTATATCATGAGCTCCCAATAGGAACTGGAATCTGAGGCACCTGACCTGCTGTGTGCCATGCAAACAAACAATGCCGGATTACTGTTTGCTTTCATGGAGTATCTGCATACAGTGCAGCGCTGCTTTTGGGCACATGAAACAAGCACTGAGTGGTGGGATCACATCGTTATGCAGGTCTAGGATAACAAGCTGTGGTTGCAGAACTTTCAAATGCACACAGCTGCCTTCACGGAACTCTGTGTGGAGCTCGCCCCTGCCTGAGGCACAAAGACACCAGAATGAGAATGCCCTCTCGGTGGAGAAGCACGTGGCGATTGCCACGTGGAAGCTGGCAACTCCAGACTGCTACTAGTCAGTCATTAATCAGTTTGGAGTTAAGAAGTCCACCGTTGGAGCTATGTTATCGCAAGTGTGCGGGTCCATTAATCACATTCTATATGAAGAACTGAGTGTCTTGGAAACTTACGTGAAATAGTGGATGGCTTCGCAGTGATGGGGTTCCCTAACTGTGGCGGGGAGATAGAGGGCATGCATATCCCAATTTTGGCCCAGACCAGCTTGTGACGGAGTACATCAATAGAAAAGGGTATTTCTCTATGGTACTGCAGGGACTTGTGAATCACCATGGGTGTTTCACTGACATCAACACAGATCGGTCAGAGAAGGTGCATGACACACCCATCTTCAGGAACATTGGCCTGTGCAGAAAGCTGCAAGCAGGGACTTTCTTTTCAGACCAAAAGATTCCAATGGGAGATGTTGAAATGCCCATAGTGATGCTGGGAAACCCAGCCTACACCTTATTGCCATGTCTCATGAAGACTTAAATGGGCAACCTGAATAGTAGCAAGGAGCAATTCAATAACAGGCTGAGCAGGTGCTAGATGACCATTGAATGTGTATTTGGCAGATTAAAAGCTCACTGGTGATGCCTTTATGGTAGGTTAAACCTAAATGAGGAAAATATTCCCATGGTTATAGCCACCTGCTGTGTGCACCATAATATTTGTGAAGCTAAGGGTGAAACGTTTCCCCCTGGGTGGAGCACAGAGGAGAATCACCTTGTGGCTGAATAGGAACCAGCAGATGTCAGAGCTATTAGAAGAGCACAACAGGGGGCCGTTCAAATTAGGAAGGCCTGGAGGAACTATTTTAACAATGAGTAACAGTAAAGTGTCTTTGTAAGCAGCATTATGCCATGCTATGACTGCTATCCAGCTTGCACTGTGTATCAATGTGAGGTGCCACCACTGTGTGCAAGGGACAAATAAAGATTGCTTCTTCTGCACAGAGTATGTCTATTCACAACACACACAAAAAGCTGGGCCGGAGGTGAGAAAGTAGGGAGGAGCAGTGTGAGCTATGACAGCTGGGTGTAAGTCCAGCTACTGTTCTGGAAGCTGTCTGAAGGGGTGGAGTGAACAGAGTACTGAGACAGGCAGGGAGTTTGGTACAAATGTGTGAGTAGAGTTTGGGGAGGGCATGGAAAGTAGTTCTGTACTGGCTGAAGGGGTGGGGGGGCGAGCACACATTAATTCAGTCTTCAGTGTTACGAGTGACTTTAGCAGCTCCATTTGCTCCTCTGTGGCTTTTATCATGAGCTCATGACCTGCTATTACTTGGTCCTTGGTTTCCCTTCTCTTCTGCCTATCAATTTTCTGATTTTCAGACAAAGTATGTCTCCATGCCCTTTTTCTTCCCCCCCACTCTGCCCCGCCTTTGAGGGCTAGAGGAGTTTTTTGAATATCTCCTCTTTGCTTCTCCATGATCTTTTTCTCATCAGCCACAGGTGCTTGGTAGGTGTGGAGGGGTTTCCCCTGGAAGGCACATCTATAGAAGCACAACAAACAATGAACAGAAGCATTATTGTCAGTGTAATAACAGCATTGATGCATTACTCTAAAATATACCTCTTTCTCACTGTCTCCTTGCAAGTGCACAGATCCATGATCGCCCAGGACATAGTGATCTGTGCCCGGGGGAGGGAGGCACTCAAGCTGGGGAAAAGGCTCTGGGTGGTTGTTGGGATATTGAGGCAGATAGACACAGACAAAATTTCAAATTGTGCCACCATCTTCCACAGCGGGGGCTATAGAAGCCGATATCTCATTCCTGAGAGTAAGCAGGGATGCTAGGGTGCATCTCCTATATGCGAGGAGCTTCAAACCAGGTCCCTATGCTGCTCACCTGTGTGCTGCATTGGTCCCTGCATAAGTGATCGCCGATTGATGTGGGAAAATTTCCTACAATGGGGGAAGAAACAAAGCAGCTCTGCCGAGGAATCTCTGGCAGAGGATTGGCAAGTACCTTCAGGAAAGTTTCCTAGAGATCTCTCTGAAGGACTCCCATGAAATATCAGTGTACATTAACACACTTTTCTGTACACGGTCTAGCAGAAGAGGGGAATGAGAAGTACATGCAAACACAACTACTCTTCTGTATTTCTATTGCTTCAAACAGCTGTATAATGCAACAAAGCAAAGGACAGATGTACCTCATGTAACCTAGCAGCATCAGCTCCCCTCTCCTGCATCCTGCATGCAAGAGCTGGACAGCTGGGACTGGCTCGAATCCTGGTGGGTAGAGAAGAGATCCTAGTCGTCCTTCAACTCGACCTCCTTGTCAGGGTTGACTCCAGTGACTGCTGCTTCCAGGTCCCCAGAGGTATCTATGGGTCTGTTGGTGGTGGAGGTGGGATCACCACCGAGGATGGCTTCCATCTCTTTATAGAAGTGGTAGGTCTTTGGCTCTTCACCATCAGTTTGAACTCCGCTGCCCTGCAGTCATTCACCCCTCCCCCTTTTAAAGTCCTTGGAATTTTCGAAATTCCTGTTCCTGCTTGGTCAGCATGCAGAACTCACATCTGACCATGGAGCTCCATGCACCAAACAGTCTCCTGCTTGGAGCACACCCGAGCTTCTGGATATGATCGGCATTTGGGTAGAGGAGGCTGTGCAGTCCCAGTTCCGCTCCAGCCAAAGGAACGATACCTATGGTCAGATTTCTCATTTAATGGCAGAGAAGGGCTATGACCAGGACACATTGCAATGTCATGCAAAAATCAAGGAGCTGCAACAGGGGTACTAAAAGGGTAGGCAGTCAAAATGTCACTCCACACTTGCAGAATGCCTGAGCTAGATGAGGAGAAAGAAGAGAACTCAGGATGACATGTTGAAGGAGATCCTGCAAGCCAGTGCTCCATCAGATCATGAGCAAAGGACCACGAGGGTGAACACTGCAGAAAGCCCAGAAAAGGGAAGAACAGACAAAAGAAAGGCCCAGGAGTCTCAGCAGAAAAAGGAGAAGATGCTCTGGCGGGACTTCAAGCCTGAGCAACTTAGCTTTGTGCTCCCTCCAGGCGTGGGGCATCTGTCCCCTTTAACATGGATCCTTTACATCACTTCATCTACCCAGGTACGTGCATGGTTACCTGACAAGCAACTCCGCAAGTGTTGTAGTTGAAGCTAGTTTGAAAAGTTGCTGTAGAAATAATTTTTGCAATGGACTATTTTCTGAACAAAAGTGGAGGAAAGAAGGGTAATGAAGGGGAGTCTATTGCCACTTGCACAAAAGAAGGGTGGACAACAAGGATCCAAACAGCAGTTAGAAAACACAAATACAATCCGAAATATTTGGAATATGAATGTACATGGACTGGTTTTTGAGGTGGACCCATGGCCACAGTTTATGGTATGTGGTGAAGTTCTGGCAAAGGAGAACTTAAAACTGTCTAAATGTTGCAGCACTTGCAGAAGAGGAACCAGGGAGTAGGAATCACTCCAAGGATGGAGCAGTGAGGGCAGAGAGAGAAAGCCCCAAGGAACTGGAACTCAGAGTGGAGGGGCATCCCATATGAGAGAGTGGCATCAGGACAGGGAATGGGAAGATTGCCTAGGTCTCTTGATAGACTGAATCCCAGAAAGGGGAACACTGAGTGACCTAGCCAGAGGACTAAGTCATGAAGAGGACACTCTGGGTCCTGGAACGAGAGGAGCTGCAGATCAGAGTCAGAGTGACAGTGTGCAAACCATAGATGGGGGCATTGGCTTTGAGAGCTAATCACCACAGTTACCAGGAGGAAGTGCCAGACCAGCGGTGAGTGGAGCACTCCATGACAGTCAGCTACAACAAGTGAGAAAGTTCTTGAGGCATCTTTTGCTGGGTCATAGTGGATAGCTAAAACTGGGAAACCACACACTATTGGGCAAAACTTTTTTCCTGCCATTTGCCAAGGAAATGGTTTTGATTATGTGGGGTCAAGGTGCAGCAACTCACCTTGATTCAATTCCCCTGTCTAATGACAGTATTTTCAGTCGTAGTCACAATATGGCAAATAATGTGACAGAACAAGTGATCGCTAAAATCAAGCAAAGTCCTTTTTTTTCCCCCCCATTCAACTTGACAAAATGATGGATGTGTCAGGTGCTGCTCAGATGATGACATACGTACAATTTGAAAACGAAAAACCTCAGAGGATTTTCTGTTCTACTGGCCATTATCACATTGTGCTACAAGGGAACAGCTCTTCACACCTTTGGCTGCTTTTGTCTCGGATTCTGGCTTGGGGTACAGCACTGTGTAGGAATTTGCAGCAACAGGGCTTGTGCAATGACTGGAAATAAACAGCAGGCTAGTCACCTGAGTGTAAGCTAATTGGACTCACTGTATTATACACAGACAAGCCCTAGTTGGAAAAAAAATGCTACTCATTCTAAATCAAGTTCTCAATGTAGCTGTTCGCACAGTCATCTTCATCAAGAATAGCTCAATAAGTTAACAGCCGTTTGGCGTTTTGTGTGATGAGATTGGAGCTGAACACCATTAATTACATTAATCACACAGAAGTTCGGTAGCTGTCTTGGGGAAAGGTTCTCAACTGTTTCTTTAAACTCAGAGAGGAAGTGAGAATTTTTCTTTCTGACGAAGATACCTGCTGGCCGAAAAGACTGCAGATACCAAGTGACTTGCTTTGCTAACCTATTGGGTAGACATTTTTGAACGCCTAAATGTGTAAATACCTCAGTTCTTTCTTTTCTCTCACTGACAAAATCAAAAGTTGAATCAAGAAACTTTCCTTGTTGGTATGCTCATGTGAACAGTGACAGTTTTGAACTTTTTTTTTTTTTTTTTTTAAACTGGATAACTTTTTGGATGAAAATGCCTTACCAAAGCATGGACTTGCAGTCCATCATCATCAGCCACCTGGAAAGTCTCAAACTGCAGTTTGGGGAGTAATTCCCTGAAAAGGACTGGAAAACAGAGGTGTGGATTAGAAATCCTGTCAATGCAGAAGTGACTGCAAGTGTTGTTATATTATTTACAGTGAAAGAAACATTAATGGACCTTTCCTGTGATGAGATATTGACAATGAGATTTTTTGAACAAGCTCTTGCTAACGTCCGGATTTTCTATGCAAGAAGATTTTCCAGAGCGGTCATCTGTAGCATTAAAAGCACACATGCCATTTTCATCCACCTACCTGTGTGAAGCTTGCTTTTCAGTGCTGACTGATTGAAAAACAAATACAGGGCCCACCTCACTGTTGAAGATGACCTCCATCTTTACCTCAGCCACACAGAGCCCTGCTTCAAAGATTTGTGTTCATCAATACAAGGTCACCCTTCCCATTAGGTACATATTAATTTTTATTTTTTTCTGCTGGATATAAAGATGGTCTTTGATTGTATTTTGAATTTAAATATTAGAAGCTACTTTTTATGGCCTTGTAATGCCTTTTTTATTTCAAATATTAATTACTTTAGAGTAACACAGGGCACTGGGGTCCTCTAGTAATTTTTGTTCTAAGAAGGGGGTTGCGGTTCAATGAAGTTTGAGAACCACTGACTTAATGTAATCCTCCAGTCGGGAAAAATAGTTGCAGCTTTCTGAACAGTCCTGTGTTCTTAAAGATGAAAGTGTCATGCACCTTCTCTGACCAGCCAATACTGATTTTGGTGAAGCAGCCCCAGTGATCTACCAACACTTGCATAACCATAAAAAAGTAGCACTTTCTGTTGATATACTCTTGGGCATGGTGGTCTGGTGCCAAAATAGTGATATGCATTTTATCCATTGCTCTGCCACAGTTCGGAAACTCCACTACTGCAAATCCATTCACTATGTCCTGAATATTGCCAAGAGCCACAGTCTTGCATAGCAGAAGATGATTAATAACCCTGCACTCGCATAACAATGCCTCCCCTCCCTTTCTAGCTCCAAAATAATTTCACACTGACTGGTATTAATCTGGTATTGCAACTTTTCAAAATGTGATCATCATTTCTCCACTGTCAGTGAAGCTCTCTTTCCGGTATCCCTGCTCTGGAGGGCTGGTCCGAGCTTGGCACACAAATCCAGGAATGTGGCCTAGTGAATCCAAAAGTTCTGCAGCCATTGCTCATCATTCCAAGCCTGCATTACGATGTAATCCACCAGACAGTGCTTGTTTCTCAGGCCCAGAAGCAGCACTTCATCAACTGCAGCAGCTCTGTGAACACTACCAGCACTCCTGGATTGGTTCTTGCTATGTCCCATAACAATTTATCCTCCAAGAAATCATCACGTTCCGCACTGATTTGGTTCTTCTTACAGCTCTGTAAAAAAACTGGAGGATCATGTGCCCTGTGCCTGCAACACTTATGACAATAGAGCAGAGCTGTGCACGCTCCATGCTTCTGTCAGAGACAGCAGACAGTGAGAAGGACCATGTGGATTCACAGGATTTTTTTAAAAGGCTCAAATTATAGGGAATATAGATGACATTATGGGATGGAGACAGTTGCATGCTGGAAAGCTGACCCTTTGTTCCTTATCACCCCTCACAACTTGTTTCTGTCTCATCACACATTGCCAAAACTTCCCAAAAGACAGTGGACACTGGATAGTGGCAGACTGCACATGGGTATACCTACCCATGGTGCAGCACACTGTGCATTGACACAGCACACCTAGTGAGTACACACAGCACTGACACAAAGAGCCAAATATGTACACACACAATATATTGTGTATGTGTGGAAGCTTTATGCTAATATAACTTGCATCTGTGACGCTGTCTGAAATATGAATGACTATTTATAATATTAATACCAATATGACAAAATTGCAATGATTCTTACAAGATATACCATGTAAGGTATCATTAGAAAAGTTATGACTTCCTAGGTATGATATTATTTGTGTGTATGTATCATCTTTGTATTGTGAGTTATAAATATGTGATATATTTGTATCAAAGTGGTGCTGAGCTACTGGGTGACACCCCCGGCAGATTAGCATCAGCAATATCCATCACCTGTTTGATGACTCCTTGGAGGGCAATTAACTATACAGTGAGCCCTGGAAGAGAGCTAGGGGTTATGACTATGAGTCATCAGGACAAGTAGGGACATGCCTGCGATCAGGTGAACCACAAGTGCTTTGCCCTGCCCATGTGCCGTGAGCTGGTGTCTGGAACAAGCCACATGGCAGAGACTATAAAATGCATCTGCACCATCTCCATTTGTCTTCATTCCTGCTTCTTACTTCCAGATCAATTTCTATACAACGAAGCTTAGAAACAAAGGACGGAGACCCACCCATGTACTGAATGTAATCCAGAGGAACTGTACAAGCCTGCAAACTCCACAATACTGCTAAGAACCCGAGGGCTTGTCTACACTCGCATTTATAACAGCAAAACTTTTGTCGCTCAGGGGTGTGGGAAAAACATCCCAATGAGCGACATAAATTTTGCCAGCATAAGCGCCAGTGTTATGAGCTCTCCTGCCAACATAGCTACCACCCCTCATTCAGATCACCTCTGAGATGAGATTATAGTATCCCCATTTTACAGATCAGGAATTAAGCACTCACAGCCACAACTAAAGTAAATTATATAGCACTTAATGTTCAAAGTACAATACTAATTTACTTCAGTTGCGGCTGTGAGTGCTCAGCACTTCTGCAAATCAGACACCAAGGTCTTAAGTTGGTCACCCAGAAAATGAGGAACACACAATTAGTGATGACCTGGAAAACATTTGGTTAACATGACTTGCCTAGCATTACATAACAAATCTGGCAAAACCAGGGATCGAATCATATGCTCCAGTGTGGCACTGAACTGTTAGAACCAAAAGATCATCTTCTTGAAATGCCTTCCCTCATTCACCACACACCTTCCAACATCTGCAGTAAATAAGACAGGGTTCTACAGACAACCACCTCCTTCACTGCACAAGCCTGATTCATCCCCAGAGCACAGCCCATCCTGTGCAATGAATAAAGCACGAGTCCTGTGAAAAAAATAGTGTATGATTACAGCTGTACCATATTGCATACTGTGAAGGATGTGGGAGATATACATAATGTTTTATAAACATGTCCATCTGTGATTGTATACCAAACAATACAATAACAATTACCAAGGGTTAACTCCAGCAGGAATTACTGGCATGTTTCCAAGGAGGGGGACAATAGCTTCAGACTGCCCCAATAATCAATATTTAACAGGACAATGCAGATATTGAAATTTGTAACTCTGAAATTTATCAAATCCTAATGAGATCAACTGTCTGGCTGCTGATCCCAGGGGGAGGTCCCATCTTGTAATCTCAGGGGGTGGGGGGAGACCTTCAAGCAGAAAACTGGAACAAAGAACTCTGCACTGAGAGATACCAGTAGCACAGGGAGGATGACACAGTGACAACAGAAAAGCAGACTGACCACCCAGCCTGCAGAATGGGGTGCCTTGGAGAAGATAAGCCTACCTAAGCTTTAAGAAAAACCTATGCACACAGACTATTCTGTTAAACCCCTTTTTCTTGTTATGCTTTGTTCCTGCTGTTAAGAACAAACTTTATTTTGAAAAACATGTTCTGGGTCACTATATTCACACTGGTCACAGATCTCAAGGGAACACTATGGGCAGCCGAATCCAGTCAAGCCTGTTGAGCAATCACAGTTGGTACACAAGGGACTGCGAGCCAGCACCCAGCCGAAGTGGAAGAATTGCAAGATTCCACCTCAGAGAGGTAAAGACTCAAGGTCTAATCTGGAGAGGGCACACTCAGAGACACACCCGAAAATATCAGAGGTGCAGCCAGTTCTGAACTGCAACACATACAAACAAGGGTTCCAAAATAAGATTGCACAAGCAACATTAATTCTCACATCTCAAACTGTGTGCTTGACTTTGCAACCTTAACATTCTTTTAACTTTTTTTTCCACGTAATAGCCAATGTATTTAAAAAGCAAGATAAAAAACACCAAGAATTTCATTTTGTGGATCCATAATAATTCTCACACAGAACACCAATAGAGCCAATTAAGTAAATGGTAGCAGCAGCTGCAGGCAGTTATCCTCTATATGGCCCAGCCACACAGTATCCTAGATTCGATTCCAGGTTCTGGAGGAAATTGTACTTTAGTGGTTACAGATTCTTCTGCCCCTACCTCCGACTCCCTGAGATCCAGCCAGCTCATACCTCATTCTGTTCCTATCCCTCCCTCTCCCATGGCTCTTATTTTCTTTCCCCAGCTTCTGTCCCTACCACCTTTGCCCCTTAGCCTTCTATATTCCAGTTGGGCTGTTTCCTCCTCCACCATGCTGTTCGGGCACTAGCAAGTAGAGCACTTAAAGCACAGGAGAATCTCTCTGCACTTTGTTCTGCTGCCTGGCACCACAGCAGCCCCTGGTAGCCATGAGTACAAGTGCAGGGAAATTCCTTTTCAGGCCCTTAATACATGTATGCCCGTGACAATGGATCAGCTCAGTAAACATAAAAAGGAAGAACTTTCCTGTCCTCATTCAGCCAAAGAAAGCCACTCCCTTTAAAATGCTCTTTTATACACTGATACAAACAAGTTGCGTATTACCCCTCTGACATGTGTAGCCGCCACCCTCTGATGTGGTAAGATGCCACCCTTTACCTTGTACCAGATGGTTCAGTCAAAACATCTCTATCCATCATATTCTCATTCTGAGGGGGTCAATAAGTTATCTTTGGGGTACTGGGATGTTCTAGTACCTTTCTGGAATGTGCTTGAGTAAGTGCTCTGTACCTAGTGCTTCTTATAGAAAAGTGTGTTTGCCAGTTTCTGTAAACTTACAGGCAGGCTCACAGCCTGACTTCTGCTAACTTTATTTTCTAACAGCAGAGCTTAACTGCTTACTTTAGCTTTATACCTGGCCTGTTATACTAGGCCTCATGTCTCAGGTTCTTACTTTCTCCAATACATGGGTCTCATGATCTTAATATTTCAGCATCACTTTTGTTCTCTTTATGCTTAGAATGGTACATAAACGCTTTAGTGATTGGTGCTCTATAAATATATTCTAGAAAGAGAGCAGGCGTAATTTCAAATACCATAAACATATTGAAAAGAGTAAAGCTGATTGCAACAGATAGATTAATGAGTGAACAGAACAAACATTAAAGCTGTAATTAAACCATAAGCTTGTGTTTCAGTCCAATACAGTGTAATTGTGTATTCAGAGTATAACCCTTAACCAACAGTCTAGACTGAACTAAAACAAAACAAAAAGAAAAAAGAGTAAATCCAATCTTTTTAAATATGCTTCACAAGCCAATTGCAGCTTTTTATCTAAATCCTAGCTCATTATATTTTCATAGGTATCTAATGCTCTTTGCTATATTCTTCTGCTGCAGCAACACAATACTGCATAGTGCTATTAATTCCTCTTAAAGGGCCAATCTAGAAATAAAGGGCAATATGATAATCTTAAATATTAAACTTCCCATTTTTTCCCTCTCTTTAAAACATGAATGTAACCTTTTTTTAAACTACAAGGTATTGATTAAAGGGAATTAATGGAGTTTGAGGATTAAAGTCAAAACATTGTGATTGCTTATTTTTATGATCTTCCTGCTAACAAAAATCTTTAATCCTAAACTCATTTCCTCATTATGCTGTGTTGGGGAACTATCTCCTAATTTGAACCTAAAAGAGACAATCTTAAGAAAAAGTAAAATAGTTTCTACTTAAAGAGTGCTGGGAGGAGGGCGAGACAAAGTATGTCCTCTTGATTTTCATACTTAGGAGGAATTTAAGTGACCTTGCTTCAGAAAAGTAGTTGAACTGTTGAAGTGCTTTCATTAAGCAACTTTTACTTGACAAATACATCCTTAAGAATAGTTTTAATATAACTCAACATTGGCCGCATTTTTCTTGACAGCTGGTATTTCCTTAACAGGCTGTCTCAAATAGTTTATATAAAACATTCTCTCTAAAATTCATTTCCCTTCTATGTAAGAAGATAATACAGCAGGAGAAAGCAAGAATGTTTTAGGCCTTGTGGAACATACCAACAAGTTTTGCTTTAAAATTATCTGAATTTTTGTAGAAATATTAACCAAGCTGTAGATCTCATTCCAACAGGATTTTCACACTTAGGTCTCACCTCTTTAGCACAAGTCTGGTGGAAACCCAACAGCTCTTAATAATGCTTAACCTCAGTGGAAAACAGTAACAAAGCAAGATGCTAAGAGGATACTATCACCTACTTAAATATAACATGCCTATGATTTTCTACCTCACAGGGGTACTAAGAATGTCCAGGAGAGAATTTCCTTGGTAAGAAGAGAGGTGCCTTCATTCTGAGTGATCAAAGGCCAGACTCTCAACCTGATGGGCTGAGTTTTGGCCATTTGTAATAGACTGGTATTTCCTGAAGCAGTATGATCCAGAAGGACCTAAACAAATTGGAGGATTGGGCCAAAAGAAATCTGATGAGGTTCAACAAGGACAAGTGCAGAGTCCTGCACTTTGGACGGAAGAATCCCATACACAGCTACAGACTGAGGACTGATGAGCTAGGCAGCAGTTCTGCAGAAAAGGATCTGCGGGTAACAGTGGATAAGAAGCTGGATATGAGTCAGCAGTGTGCCCTGGTTGCCAAGAAAGCTAACAGCATATTGGGCTGCATTAGCAGGAGCATTGCCAGCAGATCGCGGGAAGTAATTATTCCCTTCTATTTGGCATTGGTGAGGCCACATTTGGAGTATTGTGTCGCGTTTTGGGCCCCCTACTATAAAAAGGATGTGGAGAAGTTGGAGAGAGTCAAGCGGAGGGCAACAAAAATGATTAGGGGGCTGGAGCACAAGACTTATGAGGAGAGGCTGAGGGAACTAGGCTTGTTTAGTCTGCAGAAGAGAAGAATGAGGGGGGATTTGATAGCAGCCTTTAACTACCTGAAAGGGGGTTCCAGGGAGGATGGAGCTAGGCTGTTCTCAGTGGTGGCAGATGACAGAACAAGAAGCAATGGTCTCAAATTGCAATGGGGGAGATCTGGGTTGGACATTAGGAAAAATTTTTCACTAGGATGGTGGTAAAGCACTGAAACGGGTTACCTAGAGAGGTGATGAAATTTTCATCTTTAGAGGTTTTTAAGCTGCAGCTTGACAAAACCCTCGCTGGGATGATTTAGCTGAGGTTAGTCCTGCTTTGAGCAGGGGGTTGAACTAGATGACCTCCTGAGGTCCCTTCCAACTCTATGATTCTATGATTCTACATTCTTCTAACAACTATATCTCCTATCTTTACTAAGACATTTGATATAAGGTGGACTGACATAGACAAGTCTTCTTCAATGGAGGAAAAGCATTTATACCTTAGATGGAGTGGCGTACCATGGCCAACGGGTGGCCTGCCTCACACTTTAAAATAACTTTGACTCGGATAGAGTTGGTAAAGCTCCATCAGTCTCAGTGCAAAGAAGCTAATTGCCAGAAGTGAGAATCCTAGCAAATGGCATATTTACAGACAATGGTTATTACACGCCTTATAGCAGATGCAATTATTAGCTTCAGTACAGACTGTAAACATTTAGCTAACTGACTGATGGGCTGTAACAGTAACAGCAGTCTTGGGAGAAAGAACTCCCGAATGATAAATTAAATTTTTTTGAGTGTTGTCCCATTGGCACTCATGAAAACATTTTAAGTTTATTGATCAGACCATTTTTTCAAGTAAAAAATAAGGGGAAATTTCTCTTAAAGCAATATTCTATAGTAAAAGTCTATATGAATAAAGTACTTGCAATGTGGGCAAATGAAGCACAATTTCCTAATATGAAATTCTGCAAAAACTTTAGGTATTTGGTTCCCAATAATTTGTTTTATGTTACCACACAGAATTATAAGAAACCCTTCCTTATTGTATGAAAGGAATAATTTGCACTAAATCCTAAAGATACCAAGAAAGAGCTTTTTTAAAACCTAAGTTTTCCTATTTCTTAGTAAGCCAAGGCAGTAATGTGCTTTCAACATTTTAACAACTCAACATTTCAACATCTCTGGCTGTTACAGTCTGTGTTTCAAGGTTCAGAGAGGATAAATAATGAACATCATTGAGATGTTCAACATCTCTGGCTGTTACAGTCTGTGTTTCAAGGTTCAGAGAGGATAAATAATGAACATGGGGAAATTATTAATCTTTAAACAAAAATGTGGTCTCAAGCAGAGAAAGGGGAAAAAGTCAGCACTACGGGGCAAACTTCTAAGTGCAATTTGCTGGAAAGGATAAAGGACAATTACTTACCCTGCTATAACTGTTGTCAGTGTAGATCCCACTATAGGTGCACATGTGCCTCATGGGTGTGTGATCAGATTTTTTTGAAAACCGGGTCCATCAGGGCCATGAATGTGCCCTGAGCCTCCTCCAGTGCAAGGGCAGAGCAGCCATTTGAAGCCTGTGATAGCTGAGGATTCCAAAATGCAGGGATGGAGAGCAGGTCACAGAATCCACACTGACATCATCTTGAAAAATTAGTTACTGTAGGAAAAAGCAACCATTCTTTCTTCTTTGAGTATGTATCAACATGGATCCCACTGTTGGTGACTAGCAAGTAGTATCTCCTTAGTCCCACTTTCTTCAGGAGTACCTGCTGCATCAGTTTAACAGTGATTGAAGAACTGCTCTCCTGAACTAGGCATCTGACCGAGCAGCTAAGTTCAATGTACAGTGTTTAAGAAAAGTCAGTGGGTTATTCTACACTGCTGCTTCGCAGATTTCTGATACTCACACATTTTTGAAATAGGTGGAGGAACATTGCTTGAGTAAGCCTTGATGTCTGATGAGAGAGGTAAACCAGGTGAAACATTTTGATATTCTTTGTGAGCGGATGACCTAACTTTTACAACTCCCAGTCCTAGCCAGAAATCAATGAGACAACCATCTAACTCATTTCGTACTGTTAATATAATAAAGCAAAGTCCTGGACACATCTAGTGCATGCAATTCCTTATCTCATGGTGCAGCGTATTGTTTTGGGAAGAAGACAGATTGAATTTAATCTAAAACAATCAACCTGAGAGACTAGTTTAGGAATTAATTTTGGGTGAGGCTTTAGCACCACCCTTTCTCAAAGGAATGTTTGGGGGGGAAGGAGGGGAGATGATCAGCTATAAGCACCTGAAGCTAGCTTACTCCTCAAGCCAAAGTCACAGGAAACTAGGAAGACAGTCTTCAAAGTGAGGTAGCATAAGCAGCATGCTGAGAAAGGTTTAACTGGAGCTTCCATGTATCTCAGAAAGACTATACTGAGGTTTCAGGCAGGAGTAGGCTCTCTAACTGGTGGATAAGTGTACATTAGCCCTTTGAGATACTTTGGTATTGTGCTGTGAAAAAAAGATAGATCACGACTGCATGGGCAGAAGGCAAGCTGAGACCCAAATGAAAGGCCACCTTGTTTTAAACGTAGTAAGCAAAAAGGGTCTTTAGTACCAAGGGTTGTAGAAATAGTCTATGTGTGGTACTGAGCCAGCCAACAGCTACACCATCACATATAGAGACTTCAGATCTGGATGGAGGATCTACCTGCCCAGATCCGATTTCACAGCACCATGGTCTGGGAGCTGTATTGGAGGCTAAATGGACATCTGTAGTCAAGACAGTTTTGGCTCACATCTGCCACTATGAAGCTACAATAATGATTGAAGCATTGTCCTTTCTGACTTTGGGAATCAGTACAAAGGCATAAAGTAGGCCTCTGTCCCACTGCAGTAGAGGAAGGATTCCAGCAACAATCCTGGTCTCAGGCTCCCTCTGGAACAAAAGTTTGACACTTGGCATAGTGCTTGGTGGCAATTCTATACTAGGGATCTCAACTGACTGAACATCATTCCCATGATGGATCTGTACAAGGGCCATTCATGACTGGTCAGATTGCCTGCTCAGAAGTCTGCTAGGCTGTTGCTGACTCCTGGAAGACGAAGTGCCTCTGGGGCTACCCTGTTTTGAAAGCACTAACTCCAGCATTCAATGACCTCCAAGCAGAGGGGTGAGTTTATATAGTACAGGGCTGTCATGTTGTCTTTGAAGATCTACACTACTAACTGTCGGAAGACAGAGAAGAATGCTATCCAGGCCAGTTTGATGACTCCAAGCTCCAGGATGTTCACGTGCAGTCCCATGTCACCAAGGACCAAAGTTTCTTCAATTTGTAAGTGGTTCAAATGAGGTCCCCAACTTGTCCTTTACACATCCATGCTTAGCAGCTTTGTTGGAGAGAAAACTGAAAAAGATACCCTTTTCCATGGGTTTCTGGGTTCCACCCACTAAGCCAGTACTGCAATTACATGTTACTGTGACTTTCCTGTGGGATCTCTCAGAGAACAGAATGAGCCAGAGCTGAAGAAGCCAAAGGGGAAGTCTGGCAAGCAGTGTTACATACATGCATACCCACATATGGCCTAACACTGCAGTGCATTGGTGGAGAATTGGAATCAAACTAGGTCATCTGGAACAACCTGATTGACCTATATACAGCAGTTGGACAGAATATTTGTACCCTTCTGTGAAGAAGTACTGCAGTCTGCTTAACAGAATGAACACTCCAGGGAAGAGGAAGAGCGGAGAACTTAAGTTGAAAAGCCAGGTGGTGTGGAAACTGGCAGAGGAACTGACCCTCCTTCCAAAATGGGTAGCAGACCAATGTCCATGCCCATGGGGATTAAGTCTTTTCAAGGGAAAAATGGATTGGAACATGCGTGTGAAGGGTTTGAAGCACATTGCAATAATATGAAGTCTAAATTGAATAAAAGGGCTGTAAAAACTGCAGCTTGGTGAGTCCTATGGAAAGTCTCTTGTAATCTCTCAAGGTTAGTTTAGCTCAAGAGAACCAGTCACAAGACTGAATCGGAATTGGGTATGGTAAAAGATACGTGAATCAGTATAAAACATCACAATGTGCCTCTGCAGCATCCTCTCCCCAAAGTGCTTTTGCATTAAAAGAAAAGGGAGAGGAATACAAACAATGGAAAAAAAGGCAGAAGGTTTAAGTTTGGAAATAAAGATATTACCCTTGAAATTGAGGGATATTCAGGAAGCTGTCCGAACGATCCTACAGGAAAAACAGGATCGAGCCCAGGCAAGAAGTGATCGTTCTGCCTCTATGCAACAGATTAATGGATTGAAATATAAACTGGGGGTCCAGCAGGGTATGGGGGCTGCTATACCAGGAGGAGGAACAAGAGAGGTCCAGTACAATGTGGATGTGTCTGGGGAAATGGGGCATTTGGAGCAATCCCGAGCAGGGAGACCCTGAATGGCCTGAACTCCCCTCCGATGCTTTCCCAGAAGGGCCCTATGCCCCCTTGCAACAGGAATTACAAGCGCTGGAATTAGATGCTCTGCAAGCGTACCTTATGGCCCCGCTGTAAGCAAAACAGTAGTGAAAACAGAACCTGGCCATACGGATGCAGACCCCAATGCCCAAAGGCAGGTTTGGGAGAAGGTACAAATTAGAGCAGAGCTGACCCCAGAGCAGATGCTCAGATTCTGGGACCCTTAAACTGGGACACATGCCTGGACTGGATGGTAATGGCTATGCAGAGACTCAGGTGGAGGGTATCGGATTTGTAGATGTGGCACAGGCTTGTACTAACATCTCAGACTAGGCGGTTATAACCAATGCCACTGAACACATACGGGACCAAAGGGATAGGTGGAACTGGATTAAGGAGATGATAAAGGTTATAATGTCTACAAAGCAATTGGAGAAGTTGTTTTACCTAACTGAACAAGGCCCCAAGGAATCTCCCAAATTGTATCATGCGAAAAAAGAAATATTAGCTGTATCAGCAGGGGTCTCCTCCTACACCTTACAAGATGCGGGTGGTGGTTTTAATGTTCTTAATTTTAAAACACTGTTGTGGTGGATGGATTAAATCATAGGATGAAGGTGATTTTAGGACCAATACATACCATTCAAGACTATGCTGAATTAAACAGATGATTGTGGAAGCCAGTATTATTTTCTGGGAGAAAATAAGAATAAAAAGCTAGAACCTGTCCAGACAGTAACTTTTGCCAATAACGGACCACTCGGTTACCGGGGGACAGAGACAAGGGCAGGGATGAGCATAAGTGTGTTAGAGGAAGGGGGAAGAGGAGGAGGAGGAGGAGGAGGAGCAGCAGACAAAGGGGCTAGAGAAGGATATTATTCTACCCAAAATAGAGAATATGGGATGCAGCGTGGCAAAGATGGGTTAAAGCTGACGCATGGAGGAAGCTGATGAGGGCAGGAGAGCCATGGGACAAAAAGCCAATGAGTGAACTGCTACAGCGGGTCTCACAGCTAGAAAGAGAGAAGAAATTAGCCAAAGGAGCCACTTTGAATCCGATTAGCTCCATAGTGGAGCAGGTAGCTTCAGCACCAACCTCTCTCCTCCACCCCCCATAGGGATGCCCACCTCCCCAGACTGGAAACCCTGTGGTAATGACCCAATTGCATTATGACAAATGGGGACATCCAATTAAAGGAGCTCTCATGGCGAGAATCAGGAAACAAATATACCATGAGGGGAAGAAATATGAGGGGCCCGCAGCAGTGGTGGTTGGGCACAAAAATCAGAGGTGAAGGGCAGCCTAGAATGCTGACCGACCAGTGGATACAGGACTTATCCACATGATAAGAGATGGCAGAGATCCACAAAGCCATTGCCACCCAACCAGACCTGAATATACAAAAGATGGATAAAAGGTTGGGATGGGTTAGACACCTCACTGAATGGGAAATAGGAGATCAGGTAATGTATCGATGGTTTTCAGGAAAGGCCACTCATTGGGCATAAAATGTGAAAGCCCAGTAAGAATAGTGGAAAAAGCAAGCCCAACGGTATATCTGGTAGAAATTTGGTCTAGGAAACAAAATCAACCTTGGGTAAAATGGTTTAATTCCTCACATCTTAAAACATGGAAGGAAATTAAAATATCATTTGATTTAATACATATATCCCATGAGGGATAGACAGTGTTTATCAAAATGTTCAGGAGGAACCAGCACCAGTCTATAGAACAACCCAGGTACCATGGTAAAGAAACTTGTTGCAAAAAGTGAGAGTGAGACACGTTACATGTTTTTTGTCTGGCAGCTAATCCTGTCCGTAGGCCTGTCAACATTCATGGTGTAAATGTATGGAGGAATGATTTCTGGATGATGGTACAGTGTTGGATTAACCAAATCAGCAGTCAATTAAACGAGCTGCTGCTTGTGTTGGAAACAGGGAGTTTGCCCATTACTATCATCTAACAGTTTCTGGGCTATCGCCAGAGGCCCCTTCTCAGTCCAGATTGTCTTGAACATCTGGATATTCTAACACCATGATGGGAAATGGTACAGGATATGATGCCACAATATATGAGATCAACTGCCTTAAATTGGTAAATACCGCTTCCATGAAATGGAAACAAGGAGAGGTTAATCCTTTTTGGATCCCTATATTCACCCCAAAATGTGGAATACTGAAGGTCTTGGGATTTGCATGGCAACCAGAAGGAAACACTGCTATTAAAACATTAATAGGATTTAATGAACCACATGTAGTCCTGGGATGGGAGACCAACAACTAGCATATTAAAGCTCTCTTCTGGAATACAAGTACAGGCATTAGGAAACTGTACACAGAATCCATGGCAAATGGACACACAGGACACGGGGGAAAATTGGACCCCCAGAATGGATCATACAAATAGCAGATAAGGATTGTAAGAAAAAAGCGTCCAAAATCTTAACACACTACCAATGCATGACAATTTTTAATAATGTTTCTGTTTTAATGGGGCGTGTATAAATTAAAAAAGAAACAGCAAGGTAAATTTCTATATTTATTGCTATAGAATTTGATACGCAAAGGCCGAGATGGCATCCCTTTAATGGGCCTTATACAGTAAAATTGGATCAGGTAAAGGAAGTAATTGTAACTCTCATACACTCCTGAAAACAAATTAATTTAAGTCTTGCAGCTTTAAATGTGCCCAAGGAAATCCCCATACATCAAAACCCTTCATAATGGATGGACTGCTTGGTTGAGGGAAACAGGGGGGAAAAAAGGGAGGGGAGAGGGGCGGGGAACCACCAGATATAGATATATTGGGAACCACACTGGGCGGAACCAGGCTTGGGGTCGGAATACTAGACACTACCAACATAGAAGTGCTGACAAATAAAATAAGTTATGCCACCGCTTGAAATTAAAAAAATTGGGAAAGCCCATTTATGGATTATTATCAAAATTAGGGATGGGACAACACCTTACGTCTGAAATATTGCCCTTATGGAAAAAAACAAGAGGAAAAGGATTTGTTGATACTAGAAGAGAACACAGAAGCAATACAAGATAATATATCCCTGGCCCTAGCTCAAGAAATAAGCCAGCAATTGGTTATTCAAATAATTCAGAAAGGTATGCCAGGGAAAACTACTCTTAAAAAGTAAAAATACTGCTGTGGGAAAATGTCACTGAGAGAGAAAGACAATTGATGTCTGGTGGAAATTGGTAAATTTTACCCTTTATAAGGACCAAATGACTATTGAAGCATCATAACCATCTACTCTAGCCACACCTTTTATGTACAGCCAATATATTATTAGGAATTCAGGTAACCAAAAATTTAGCAATGTCTTCATCGGAGCACCATGCATGGGCATACCAAGAATATAAACAATGGAAAACCATAGATGTATCCCAATATAGCCCATGAAGATTTAGGATATAGATGTGAGGACCAAATTTTGCACACAAAAGATGAGTGACTTTACACTAAAACCGAGGGTACTCAAAAGGCACATGGTTAATGCGTTTACAGAACAAAAATTAGCTGTCATTTATGCAGGCAAAGGCTGTGTATGTGTTAGAACTCATTGTCCAGAAATCACAGTAAATATTAATGAAGTATATCTTATGACATTTAACTAAGATATTTTTGTAATGTTAGTACTATTAAGGGTTGTGACTGAGTACCATATACCCCTTTGGATTGTAGAACATTTACAGTATGACATCCATGTAATAAAGGACATAAGACCTGTTAATGTAGGTATAAATATGAGTTTAGTTCGACAATTGTTAATTCACCCTTTGCTGCAAGATCATTTGCAATGTATAAAATGCACCGAGGAACAAATTTGCATTGAAGTTCAGCACAAGCACCACCAAGTGATTAAGGTTTTAAAAACTGTTTCTGAAATCAGATATCACTCTTGATGGAAAACCTTGCTGGGGTGGTCGCCTATGGTGACTAGAGTTTTTAACATAATGATTCACCCCACGGTGGCAATAATTGGAATCCAACTGGATCTGCTTTTAGGGATGGTGGTATTGGCAGTGTGGGTAAGAAAAACTATTAAAAAAATACAGATGGCCAACATGCAAGGTCAACTAATATCGCTGCTTATACCAAAGAAACACACTCACATGATGTAGCATGGGTGTCCCATGGTAGTGATGACTGCTTTGGTAAAAGCGCCATGGGGAGGGTGAGGAGGGAGGAAGATGTAGGCCTGGGACTTAACTCATCCCCATATTAAACTAGCCTTGGGTGAAACTGGGATTTCACCACTAAAATCAAGGAAAATGCTCCACTGCTGGTAAAGCACCCACCCCCAGGAATGCCCCAAACAAGAGTTGTAACTCCACAGGTAGTAAAGTAGACACATCCAGGCAGTGGGAAGTTTGGGAGGATACAGAAAGCCCCAGCAAAGGGTAAAATAGATAAACTCTGACCAGCAAATTTATGCTGACCATTTGCACAAACAAAGAAGATCATAAATAAGCTACAGTTTGGGCATAAGAAAAAAAAATGGAAAAAGATTTACTCAGGGAGGAGAAAACATAGGTGACAGTGCATGATTGGTTAAATTTTGTTACCTAGGGATATTGGATAATGAGATAGATTTAGTAAAGTTAAAAGAGGTAATTAGTTTTACCTATATAATGTAAATGAAAAACAATGCTCTTTGGGAACCATCGCTGGAGTGCAGCTGAACATCAAGCTACTAGAACTCTTACCCCTCTGCATAACCGTGACATGGATCCTGACTGGCCATTAGGTGAAGTTTGACTGTATATTGGGCGTGGTGAGCATAACAGAATTGCTTGGCATATGTATTCTGTGTGTGGCTAATAAATAGCTGTTTAGAGCGCAGTTATGTAAAGTTCTTTCACTGGGAAAAGATCCTGCAGACCCATAAAGCCCTGATCCCCATGGGTAGAGGTGGATACTTAAATTGACCAGCTTTTTCCCCTGTGCCCCGTGGGTAAGGGTAGGTACTTTATACTCCGAGCCCTCGATAGGGAAATGGTGGGGATACCTAAATTAAGGGGTTCACGCCTTGAGCCCTCGGTAGGGTGTAGGCAGGGTACTTTAGCTTTTTGCAGGTAATAGCACATCTATACTATCATAGCTAGTTTTGATACTACGTTTGTTTGTAACGAAGGGAAGCTGTCCTCAGGCAGATGTTTTCTCTGATCTTGGGTCAAAACAGGGCTACTATGAACTCTTATCATAGTTCTCTAGGTGGCCCAGCCAAATGAATACAGATACAGAGCATTCCAGGCTCAATGATATCTGCCACTGGGATCTGCCTCTGATCATCCAGTCATGCAAGCAGGGCTAGACGTGAATGCCTTATCTTCTCAGTTAGGCTGCTCACACTGCTAGGCATTATGTAAAGACTGTCAGTGCTGCAAAGAATCTGAATGGCAGTACCTTGTACTGGTAATGATTTGGTCCCATTGTGAATCTCAGATAATTCCTGTGAGCCACGTGGATGGCTATCTAAGGAACCTTTTTTATGCCTTCATTGCTTTGTCACTTCTTTCTGTAATAGTCTCTCATGAGAGGAGTCTCTGAAGATGGCCAGGGAAGGAGGCTGCGAAAATGAATGGGATTAGCCATGAGCAACTGTATCCAACAGCCATTTGTTTGAAGTGATAGCTGACCAGATCTGAGGAAATAGGGCAAGGCATCTCCCAAAGACGGTTGCTAGCTTCTGATCAGCTCTGATGCAGTTCCCAACATTCCCATCAAGTCTGCCTAGTTGTTGGGTAGGTTGGGCAACAGAGGAGGTAGATGGGATTATCCTCAAGTATCTGATCATTTTTGTCACTGATACTCCAGCTCTCTATCCTGGGTGAAGCTATTGCCTCCGTGGAGACTGATATTTGTAGGGCTTTTCAAAGGGTGTTGGTGTAGAATCCCCAGTAACATCAACATGGCTCGAGTCTTTTAAGGAGCAGAGTGCTAAGTCTATATTTTTGCTGAAAAGCTTTATCCCTTCAAACAGAAATTCCTATACACACACCCCCACCCACTCCAGATTCTCACTCTAGAGTCTTGAAATAGCAAGAGACAGGTGCAAATTCCTAGGCTCTGTTTTTTGGCTGTTCAAGTTACTAGTACATGCACAGGTCCTTGCAAACTCACAGATACTTGCAATGAGCTCCCAATGCCAATTAAAATGTTATAGATGTAAATATTTGTAACAAACCAAGAGGAGGCACAAACAAGCGCGCGCACGCACGCACGCACGCACACACACAAAGTGTGACTCAGAATTTCTCTTCCAACCTCTTGAGAGATGAACAGGTTAGAGAATTCAAAGTAAATTTGATATGTAATTATATAGTCTATTTTAAAAGTCTCCATTTAAGTTACACATTCAAACTTCTAATTATCAAGATAAGATTTTCAGTACATATTTGCTGAATTTTGAAAGGAAAAGTATTTTTTTAAAGAAGCCATATTCACTAAATTTCTACTGTTTATATCTAAAAACCTCAAGGAATGTTTCTAAAATAAAAATGAACCCTAACAGAATTGAACAGACACAGTTTGCTTAACAGTATATTATAATGTTATATTTATACACACAAATGCAACCAAAACAGAGCAGCTTAAACCATTATCTCACAGAATAGAAGGTACCTCAATGTAAACACTTTACAAAAATAACTAAAAGAAAGATATGGACAAAAGCTTCTGGAAGAGCTTGGACACCTCATCTTGGGGACAGATTCTGCAACAAGTATAATACAAACCAAATGCATATCTACACTAGAGCATTATATCATTACTAATTAAACTTTTATGATTGCACCAGCATAAAGAACAACCATGCAGTGCATCGAAGTAGACATACTGTTTTGTCTGCCATTCTGTACATATCCACAAACACCACAGTAGTGAGGTGCACTATCTTCTGAGTATCCCACAGTTTGACAGCTCCCTGAAGCAGTGGCTTTTGGTAGATTTGGAAAGAGTTTCTGGGAGGCCAAAGGAATTATGTGACAATGGTCAAATTCCCAAAATTCCCTGAGAATTGAAGTCATTTCCACAAGTTATTTTCAAAACAGAAGATAGTGAGGTCTAAGTTGTTCAGCCTATTTGTTCACAGATATAATTATTTTCTTGAGGTCCTGCAAATTATGTGACTTAAGTGGTGGTGTAAACGGTTCTGGCAGTAATTCCTGGGGAAAGACAGAGCCTAGCAATGAATGCATGCTGCAACTCAGTGACAAAAATGTGCTCCGGCCTATGGCTTAAATTGGCTCTATGAAATACATTTAACAAGAAGAGCAATATTTTTGAGTGAGGATCTTTGATTACAGACTGCTGGGACAAAGTTATACTCAAGACCAGGATGAACAGCAGTGGCTGCAGAACTTCAAAAAGAGGGGGGAGACTTTTCTCTGTGGGGAGGTCTAGACACTGCAGTGCCAGTCGACAAGGATGAGAAACCTTACACCATGGAGAGCTCCTAAGCCTCTCAACACTGATCATTCAGATGTTTGGTGGAGAGGACATTCCACCAAGGAGTCAGTCTGGCACAGCCAGCCTGATGCATTTTTGTGCACAAAGACATCTAAACCTCAATTCACTGTGAGGATTTTGACTTAGTAGATGACATACCACTTGTAAGCAAGCATGGCAGTTGGACTGTGGGGCCTATCCTGTTGCAAAGTCTGGAGACACTAGCACAGTGCAGGACTCAGCAGAGACATGATTCAGACTTCAGTTTCAAGAAGAGAGTCTTTAATGCATTTTGGGAACTTTGTAGTTATTCTGGAATATTCCACCATAAAGTTTCAGGATACCCAAATGTATTCTCACACACTACATATTTAAACATGCTACTGTACTTCATTACATCTTCCATAAGAGTAACAAAATATAAGATGTAATAAGTTTTAAGAGAATTTGCTAAAACGATCTTCCTCTATTAAGAGGAAGGGAGACAGAATTGAACTGGTCAAAAGGAGAACAGTAGGATACAGACCCTGGACTTCAGAAAAGGAAACTCTGACTCCCTCAGGGAGCTGATGGGCGGGATTCCCTGGGAGACTAATATGAGGGGGAAAGGAGTCCAAGAGAGCTGGCTGTATTTTAAAGAAACCTTTTAAAGAAGAAACAAACCACCCCGATGTGCAGAAAGAATAGTAAACATGGCAGACGACCACCTTGACTTAACAAAGATCTTCGATGAGCTTAAACACAAAAAGGAAGCTTACAAGAAGTGGAAGCTTGGTCAGATGATGAGGAAGGAGTATAAAAATATTGCTTGAGCATGCAGGAGTGAAATCAGGAAGGCCAAAGCACAGCTGGAGTTACAGCTAGCAAGGGACATGAAGGGTAAAAAGAAGGGTTTCTACAGATATGTTAGCAACAAGAAGGTGGTCAGAGAAAGTGGGGGCCCCTTACAGAATGGGGAAGACCACCTAGTGAGAGATGATGTGGAAAAAGCTGAAGTACTCAATGCTTTTTTGCCCGTCTTCAGAGACAAGGTCAGCTCCCAGACTATTGCACCGGGCAACAAAGAATGAGGAGGCAGTGAGCAACTCTCACTGCTGGAAAAACAGGGTTAGGACTATTTAGAAAGGCTGGACATGCACAAGTCCATGGGGACGGATGCAATGCATCCAAGGGTGATGAGAGAGTTCGCTGATGTGATTGCAGAGCCATTGGCCATTATCTTTGAAAATATGTGGCAACTGGGGGAGGTTCCGGATGATCAGAAAGGAGGAGGATCCAGGGAACTACAGACAGGTCAGCCTCACCTCCGTCCCCGGAAAAATCATGGAGCAGGTCCTCAAGGAATCCATTTTGAGGCACTTGGAAGAGAGGAAGGTGAGCTGGAACAGTCAGCATGGATTCACCAAGAGCAAATCATGCCTTACCAACCTGATTGCCTTCTATGATGACAAGACTGGCTCTGTGGATGTGGGGAAAGTAGTGGATATGATATACCTTGACTTTAGCAAAGTTTTTGATACTGTCTCCCACAGTATTCTCATAAGCAAGTTAAAGTAGTATGGGTTAGATGAATGGACTATAAGGTGGATAGAAAGCTAGCTAGATCATCGAGCTCAATGGGTAGTGATCAATGGCTTGATATCTAGTTGGCAGTCGGTAACAATTTGAGTGCCTCAGGGGCTGGTGCTGGGGCCAGTTTTGTTCAATATCTTCATTAATGATCTAGAGAATGAGGTGGATTTCACTCTCAGCAAGTCTGCAGATGACACTAAGCTGGAGGGTGTGGTAGATACTCTGTATCCCATCCCTGCTCTCCAGTGTGACCTAGAATAATTAGAGGACTGGGCCAAAAGAAATCTGATGAGGTTCAACAAGGATGAGTGCACAATCCTGCACTTAAGACGGAAGAATCCTATGCACTGCTACAGACTGGGGACTGACTGGCTAGGCAGCAGTTCAGCAGAAAAGAACCTGAAGGTTACAAGGAGTTCGATGAAAGTCAACAGTGTGCCCTTATTGCCAAGAAGGCTAATAGCGTATTGGGCTACATTATTAGAAGTATTGCCAGCAGATCAAGGGAAGTGATTATTCCACTCTATTCGGCATTGGTGAGACCTCATTTGGAGTAGAGTGTCCAGTTTTGGGCCTCCCCCACTACCAAAAGGATGTGGACAAATTTGAAGGAGTCCAGCGGAGGGCAACAAAAATTAGGGGGCTGGAGCACAAGACTTAATGAGAAGAGGCTGAGGGAACGAGGCTTTTTTAGTCTGCAAAAGAGAAGAATGATGGGGGATTTGATAGCAGCCTTTAACTACCTGAAAGGCAGTTCCAGGAAGGATAGAACTAGGCTACTTTCAGTGGTAGTAGATGACAGAACAAGGAGCAATGGTCTCAAGTTGCTGCGGGGGAGATCTAGGTTGGATATTAGGAAAATGTTTTTCACTAGAAGGGTGGTGAAGCACTGGAATGGGTTACCTACGGAAGTGGTGGAATATCCATCCTAGGAGGTTTTTAAGGTGTGGCTTGACAAAGCCCTGGCTGGGATGATTTAATTGTGGTTGGTCCTACTTTGAGCAGGGGGTTGGACTAGATGACCTCCTGAGGTCCCTTCCAACCCTAATCTATGAATATACTGATGGCCTACCAATATTGAACAGCATCTCTGGAATAATCAATTAAGCTAATTTTCTTTTGCGTAATTTAATTTCCATAACCCTATTTTGGTTTCAGAGACCAACTGTCTCCCAGGTATTTTTCAACGATCTAACTGGAACAAGAATAAGAAACAGCTGTTTAAACCTAGCCACTGCTTGCACATACTGGATATAACGATTGCATATAACCATTACTACTATTTCACTCACAGCCAAGACCCAAATGAAATCTCATTCAATTTAATTATTTCATGGGCTTACATTTGGGATTTTTGCTTTTTTATTTGAAATTTACTTTACTGTACATGATTACCCAAACAACAACTCAGGGTCTGGCACAAACAGCTATTTAAAATAACCAGAGGGGGAGCTATTTACAGTCAGCAGAGGGGGAGCTGCAACAAGCAACATGCCTAGTTTAATTACAAATATAAGTTGGGGAAAAAAGGTTAGCCTCTAGTAGTGACCGTTCTTACATAAAGTAAACAATTATTTTAAGTCAAGTTTTGGGAAATGAAATCCAAGATAATGAAGAAATGAAATCTACTCATGTTAAAGAACAAAATGAACTGAAATGTTCACATTTCAGTTAAAATAGTGCCAAATACAAACACTGGAAACAGTGGATAATTGTCAAGTTTAAAACTTGGTATTCAAGTGAAATAAATGTAAACCTTATGTTCTTAATAAACTAATACTGTCCTCTAAGCAAAACGTAATTCTGAGAAATCTCGACTCCCTCTGATACTTGCTATGGTTAGAAATCAATGATTCTGTAGAAATACTGCTTATAAATCAAAGAGACATGAAAATAGATTTTAGGGAAACTATAGTATAAAAATCTATTTTTCTACTGGAGACAGCAAAAGCCTCCTCCCACTGTCAGCTTCCACAACCTGTATATTTTATTCATACTCTTAAAGCCACAAAATACAACAGCATCTTTATTTTATTTTAAAAGCATATGAATAAATGTGTATCAGACATCTCTTAACACCTTTTTATAAGTCTTTTTACAGATGCACTAACCATTAAAATTCTATATTTGCTGTATTATGGAAGTTCATATTACTCAGAGGAATGATGGCATTTGCATTTTTCCTTTCCTTGCTGCTCTTGTTGCTGAACCATACAATTTCTTCTGTCAGCACTCTGGTCTTGAAGTTAATAATTGCAAGTATGTCCAATTTTGACTATAGACTTGACCATTATTAGTCATGGCATCATAAGATCATAATCTCTTTTGCTACAGTGGTTTTCTGAGCCCATTTTCAACATTATAAATATGCACTCTATCATTCGACGTCAAATAAGGTAACTCATGTAAATCCTCTATCATAATAGTTCTTTTGACACAAACTTCACTGATATTTATAATTATTCGTTTCCTTACACCCTTCTTGGAAAAAAACCCCAAACCCACAAGTAATCAGTTTCTAAGCTTTCTGTTAAACAACAAATGTGCAGGTCATAAACCTTGCTGTAATGGCATTAACCTTATAGGATAAACCTATAATTGAATAATGCCAAATATAAATCAGTATTCATTTCTTCAGTTTTTGTCAGTAATCTTTTTACTGTTTTAACACCATTTTCAACTAGCCAATTAGATTGCAATCTGGACTTGATGTAATATGTTTTGCTATTGCATATGATTTCAAACTTTTAAAAACTCTTGACTGTGAAAATGAAGTTCATTATCAGTCATTACCATACTGGGGATGGCATAGCTTGCAAAAGCTCATTTAATTTTATTAATGACTTGTTTAACACGTGTTTTCTAGTATAGATATTTTAGGAAAATGTGGAATATAATTAAGAACTACAACATATAGATATCCTTTATATTCAAATATATCTAAGCCTACTTTAAACCAAGGTCTTAAGTTTTCTTAAATAAATGCCATAGGTTGTTTAGACAGTGCATTTCTATATTTTTGACATGTCACATTCTTTTATATAATCTTTTATGTTTCAGTTTATTTGTGGTCAATACAGAACATCTCTTGCTCTACGTTTATTTTTTTCTGTATCTAAATATCCATCACATATGCCCTTCGTGCATTCGTTTCAACATCTCTGCTAACTCTAAAGGAACCACTACTCTATTACCTTTGAACAGAATTCTTTCAATTTCTGATAAGTCTTGAATAAATTGATTATATGGCATTGGTATCTTTTTATTATATCCTTTTTCAACATTGTAATAACACTTTGTAAATTCTCATCCTGTCTAGTTGTTGTAAAATTTCTTATACTCTTTCTGATATAGAAAACAGTTTTTATATACATCTACATGAACCACATCATCACCATCATCTTCATTTACATTGGTTACACCATAAGTTCTAGAAAGATTATGAGCAACAATTAATGATTTCCCTGGCTGATATTCTCATTTTAAATCATGTAAATACAATTTAAAAAATAATCTTTGTAACGGAGGTAGTATGTCTATCATATTTCTTTTTGAAATATGAACTAGTGGTTTATAATCAGTCTCTAGCAGTATAAGTCGACCATATATAAACGTTAAATTTTTTGCATGCAAAAACCAATTCCAAAGCCTCTTTTTCTATTTGAGTATACTGACATGCCATTTTTGACATAGTTCTAGATGCAAGCAACTGGTTTCCATATATCACCATACTTTTGTAATATAACTGCTCCTAGGCCTTGTTTTGATATGGCCTCTCACAGTATTCTTATCAGCAAGTAAAAAAAAATGTGTGTTGGATGAAAGGACTACAAAATGGATAGAGAACTGGCTAGATCATCGGCCTCAATGGGTAGTGATCAATGGCTCCATGTCTAGTGGCAGCGGGTCACAAGCAGAGTGCCCCAGGGGTCGGTCCTGGAGCCAGTTTTGTGCAACATCTTCATTAATGATCTGGAGGATGGGGTGGAGTTCACTTTCAGCAAGTTTGCAGATGACACTAAGCTAGGGGGAGTGGTAGATACCCTGGAAGGTAGGGGTAGGTTACAGAGTGACCTAGACAAATTGGAGGATTGGGCTAAAAGAAATCTGATGAGGTTCAACAAGGACAACTGCAGAGTCTTTCACTTAGGACGGAAGAATTCCATGCACAGCTACAGACTGGGGACCGATAGGCTACGCAGTAGTTCTGCAGAAAAAGGACCTGGAGTTACAGTTTATAAGAAGCTGCTATGAATCAGCAGTGTGCCCTGGTTGCCAAGAAGGCTAATAGTATATTGGGCTGCATTAGTAGGAGCATCGCCAGCAGATCGAGGGAAGTGATTATTCCCCTCTATTCAGCATTGGTGAGGCCACATTTGGAGTATTGTGTTCAGTTTGGGGCCCCCACTACAAAAAGGATGTGGACAAGTTGGAGAGAGCCCAGCAGAGGACAACAAAAATGATTAGGGGGCTGGAGCACAAGACTTATGAGGAGAGACTGAGGGAACTAGGCTTGTTTAGTCTGCAGAAGAGAAGAATGAGGGGAGATTTGATAGCAGCTTTTAACTACCTGAAAGGGGGTTCCAGGGAGGATGGAGTTAGGCTGTTCTCAATAGTAGTAGATGACAAAACAAGGAGCAACGGTCTCAAGTTGCAGTGGGGGAGGTCTAGGTTGGAAAAAGTTTTTCACTAGGAGGTTGGTGAAGCATTGGAATGAGTTACCTAGGGAGATGGTGGAATCTCCATCTTTAGAGGTTTTTACCTCTGGCTGGGATGATTTAGCTGAGGTTAGTCCTGCTTTGAGCAGTGGGTTGGACTAGATGATCTCCTGAGGTCCCTTCCAACTCTAATATTCTATGATTCTACAGAAAGGTTAGTAACCATTTTTCTTCAAGTGCTTGTACATGTCCTTTCCAGTGTAGGTGACTCACAAACAGTTGCACTGGAGATGGGTTTGGAGATTAAGGAGAGGCCAACTGTAACACAGTCCAGCCGAAGCTGGCATTGTCTCTGGCCTGCTGTGTAATAAAATGCACAGTGAATTGTGAACGCATGAACCGACGACCAAGTTGCCGCCCTGCAGATTTCCTGAACGGGGACTTCTGCCAAAAGGGGAACGGCGGAGGCTTGAGACCTCATAGAGTCAGCCATTAGGTTAGCTGATGATGGGATGTTCACGAGATTGTAACATGCCCTGATACATGAGGTAATCCACGATGAGATTCTCTATGCAGAAATGGGAGAACTTTCATTTTTTCTGCTATCGCTATGAACAGCTGAGTGGATGTGCAAAATGGTGTGGTTCTTTCTATGTAAAAGGACAGGGCATGCTGAAGTCCAACAATTACAGAGGTGCTGTTCCTCACTATTCACATGTGGCTTACGGTAGAACACTGGCAGAAAAATAGCTTGATTGTCATGGATTTGTGAGAACTTCTGGAAGGAACGACGGATACAGTCGCAATTGGACCTCGTCCTTAAAAGAGACTTTATATGGAGGTTCCAAAGTGAGGGCTCAGATCTCTGAAACCCACCTAGCTGAAGTGATGGCTACCAGGAAGGCTACTTTCAGAAGAGGTGTAAAAGCAAGCATGTTGCCAGAGGTTCAAACAGGGGTCCCCATGAGTTTTGACAGGACCAGGTTTAGGTCCCATGTTAGGGATAGGATCTCTAATCTAGGGGTACATCATCTCCAAACCCTTGAGAACCCAGGCAACCATGTTATGTGAAAAGACAGAATGGCTGTCAATCTTAGGATGGAAAACCAAAATAGCCACTAAATGGACCTTGACTGAAGAAAATGCTAGACCTTGTTGTCTTAGCTGAAGCAGGTAGGCCGGAGTTAGTTGTAGGGATGACTGCAAGGACAGGACTTGTCATTGGGAACACCAGGTGGAGAACTGCTTCCACTTTGCAAGATAGTTGATTCAGGTGGATGGCTTTCTACTGTCCATTAGGACCTCCTGGACTTGCTCCAAGCAAACTTGCTCCTCCAGATTCAACCCTGGAGCTTCCAGGCCGTCAGATGAAGAGACGCGAGGCTCAGATGCCGCAACTGACCATGATCCCGAGAGATGAGGTCTGGGTGCAGCAGAAGCTGTAGTGGTATCTCCACTGACATGCCCACAAGGATGGAGAATCATTGTTGCCTGGGCCATGCCGGGGATGATGATGACCTCCGCTCAATCCCACTTGATCTTCATCAGAATCTTGTGAATCAGCAGGACAGGAGAAAATGCATAGTACAGATGCGTTGTCCACTGTAACAGGAATGAATCTCTGAGGTCCCCCCCAGGCTGTGACCTCTCAGGGAGCAGAACTGGTGGCATTTCCTGTTAGTTCGTGTTGTGAACAGGTCTACGAGGGAAGTCCCTCCACCGTTGGAAGATATCCCTCACAATGTCTGGATGGACAGACAACTTGTGGTGAGAGGAGAAAGATCTGCTGAGGCCATCTGCTAGCTAGTTCTGAGTCCTGGGAAGGTCATATGCCTCTAGATTGATGGAGTGATTGATACTGGGCTCCCCCAGGTGGTTTGCTTCCTGGCACAGGGAGGAAGAATATGCTCCACCTTGACTGTTTATATAGAACATATCTATCATATTGTCCATAAGGATCTAAATGGATTTGCCTATCAGGTGAGGTAAAAATACCTGGCAGGCTAAGCTTACTTCCCTGAGCTCCCGTACACTGATGTGCATGGGGAACTCTTCTTGAGTTCAAAGATCTTGAGTTGTGAGGGACCCTAAGTGGGCACCTCAGCCAAGGGCCAACGTGCCGCATACCAGAGACAACGATGGCTGGGGTTTTGAGAAGAGTACTCCTGAGCATACCATGTGGCTGTCCAGCCACCATGTCAGCAAGTCGAGGACGTGGATTGCGACTGTGAGCACTGAGCCTATGTGATGGTGAAAGGGGAAGTAGACCATGGCTAGTGAAGTTTGTAGAGGTCTGAGTAATAGTCTCACGTTGCACTATGTATGTGCATGACACCATGTGACTTAGGAGACTCAGGCACTTTCTCGCAGTCCTGATCTGATGACCATGAAGAGATCTTATCAAGGACGCAATCAAGAAGAACTGGTCATTCAGAAGTAGAGCCCTCGCTTGCACCTAATCAAGTACTGCCCCAATGAACTCTATCCTTTAAACCGGGATAAGGGTGGACTTCTGGACATTGTGCTGAAGGTTGAAGAGACAGATGTTGGCCTCCACTTGAGTCCTGGACTGGCCCTTGACTAGCCAGTACTTGAGGTATGGGAATACATGGACTCCCTTTTTTCTGAGGAAGGCCGCTACTACCGTCATGCACTTTGTAAAAACCCATGGGGCAATCAACAGGCCAAACAGGAGCACCGCGAACTGGTAGTGACCTTGGTTCACTACAAACCTTAGAAATGTGTGAGATCAGGAAAAATTGAAGTGTGGAAGAAAGTATCCTTTAGATCAAGGACGGCATACCAATCCCTAGGATCCAGCAAGGGAATGACAGAAGCTAAGGAGACCATGTGGAACTTCAGGTTCTTGAGATATCGGTTGAGATGTCGCTGGTCTAGAAGGGGTCTGAAACCCCCCTTGGCTTTCAGAATTAATGAAAATAGAACCACTTTCCTCTCAAATGAATAGGAGCCACCTCCATGGCTCCTACCTGAAGGAAGAATTGGACCTCCTGCTCCAATAGGAGCTCATGAGAAAGGTCCCTGAAGAGGGATTGGGGGGGGGGGTGATGGATAACGTAACTCAGTTCTATTGTGCTAACCAAGAGTTCTGAGGTGACATGGGTCCAGGCACCCAGGAAATAGGAAAGCCAGTTGGAAAACAGAGGGGAGGGGAGAAGGTAGCTAGATCCAGGGCATAAGGCATAGTGATGTCGACCTCGAGCCTCTCATCAAAACGAATGCTCTGATGACCTGGGATGTCTGGAGGCAGATTGCATAGAGCCAGATGAAGAAGATTAGGTGCAGGCCCCCTGCTCAAACCCCTGTTCCCTCTCCTTTGCTGGTCCTGCCTGGTAGTCTACAGGAAGTAACAGCACATCTGCTGTGGCCTATACTGCTCCTTTGAACCTTACAGTATATAAAGTCCCAGCAATTTCAGGGTTGCCTTGGAGTCTTTAAGGCCATGCAGCTGATTGTCCGCCTTTTTGTAGAAAAGCAAGGATCCCTCAAAAGGGAGGTCCTGGCCTGTTGCACTTCCTGAGGGAGCCACAAGGGCTGCAATCAAGAACCCTTACGCATTGTAACCACTATCGCCACTGATATGGGCACAGCACACCATGGTCTTTCTTCCTCAATCAGGGAGGAAAACTCCTGTCCAGCTCCTTAAGTAGGGTAGCTCCTTAAGTTTTGTTAGCGACTCTCACATATTAAAGTCACAGGGCTTGCTGGTTTGCTATACAGAGCGGGAGGCCCCCTGACAAGTATGCCTTCTTCCCAAAGAGGTCCAACTTCTTAGAGTTCTTTGCCTTAGGCGTAAAACCCGACTGCACCTGTTGATCTCTATTCGTTGGCTGCCGCAACTACCAATGACCCCGGGGGAGTGGGGTGGGGAAAAAAGAAATTCAAAGTATTTTTGCTCTGTGCGCTTTGCTGTCAGTGGGAGAGAGGCGGGGTTTGCCACAAGGCAAATTGGGTCTATGCATCATGCAGCAGTAGAGCCACTTTAGATGGGCCCACTGGTGAAAAAATGTCCAGGAGGCAGCGTGTCACCTCTTTGACCACCTCTGTTTTGATCCCTAAGTTTGAGGCTACGTGTTTCAATAGGTCCTGGTAAGCCTTATAGTCATCCGGAGGTGGGCAGGTCCTGGATGCCACCCTGGCCTCATCCGGAAAGAAGAAAGAGGCGGCTAATGTTGGAAAGGGAGCCTCAGTTGGTTCCTCAGCACCCACAGGAACATGCAGGACTTCCTCCTGGGACTCAGTGCCATGCTCGGGACTGAAGTATACCTGAGCAGTACTGGATCCATCCTGGCTTCTGACATGACAAAGTAGGACCATCTTGAAGAGGTACCCTGAGATGGGGGAACCCACATGGGTTCCAAAAGGGCCAATGCATGGTGGGTGGGCCCCACAGATATGACGGACAGGCACCCGGGGATACAAAAAAACTCGATGCCAAGGTGGGATGAGAGCAGCCTGGGGAGCAGTAGGGTCGGCTGCGTCGGAAGGTGGAAATAGAAGTATACTTCTGAGTCCAATGACGACGAGTTGTACTGCAGAGACCAGAGAGGTGCCATGCCACTCCATGCTGGAGACGGCTGCCAAAGAGATCTTAAGCTGTCAACAAGGGTTTTCCCTTAGAAAGCCCATTGCAGTACCGAGTGAGGAGCTGGCAGAAATTCTCTTCCACCTGGTGGCACCGTGTTTGCTGGGTCCCGGCCCTGCGGGGAGCCCGGTACTGACAGAATTAGAAGATCCCTTGCCACAGGGAAGGCTTTGGGAGTTGGTGGCACCACAAACTGGCTGGTGCGTTGACCATGAGGCGGTATCATTGCACACTGAGGTGCTGTGGGTGCAGGCACCTAACAATGAGGTGGCGGGGACAAAGAGTGGCCTGGCAAAGTCTCTCTGCCTCCATCTCCCTTGTCCTTCACCATTGGAAATCTGCTGTTCTCCTGGTGCTTGTGCTGTTTCTTTTTGGGCACTGAAGAAGATGATCAGTGCTGAGACACCCAGGAAGATGGAGGAGCACTCTGCACTGAGGCAGAGGTACCAAGTCTGAGCGCAAGGAGGACCTTCAATCAAATAGCTCAGTCCTTCTGGGTCTGCGGTCTGAAGTCTTTGCAAATTTGGCAGCAGTCCTTCCTATGAGCTTCCTCTAAGCACTTGATGCAGCTCGAATACAGGCCGCTCAAAGGCATAGACTTACTGCAAGAGGCACAAATCATCCTAATACAAGTTTTCTAATACCATATCAACTTATATTTTTGAGCCAAGTCTCCAAACATTTGCACAGAAACTATAAAGGCATTTCAAAAGTATTGAACAATATAAACTCACTAGTTTATAAACCTTATAACCTTTTCACTTTTTCATTTCGTACAAAAATATATGCAATCATGTTAGTAATATATATTTTAGAAAGTATGGTTTATGTTAATTTTAACATGCCTGGAAAAGTTTTGCCTATGTTGATTAAAATCTATATTTATAAAATTAAAGGAAAATTTAGCCACAGAAACCATGCTTAGTTTAGAAAAACAAGCATATTGCTGCCAAATGCTGTCCTAAGTTTAGATAGCTGTCTTACTAAAACATTGTAATTATGATACACCAAAATGGATTTCTAAATGTTTCAAGATGAACTAGCCACTGAGTAATTTGCAAGACATCCAATTATCTTCTGAATTCAAATACATACAATGTTAATACTTACCACGAATAAATGCAAATTACACATTTTAGCTTATGCAGGTTCTCAGGAAATCAGAGTAGGATGCAGACCCTTTAAAATTTGAGAATAATACCAGACAAGAGAAACCACAATGAAATCCAAGAGGAAAACATACCAAGTGATGTGGAAAGAGTGTGTTAGACAAAAATATTTTTTCCTGAAAAATGAGTTTTCCACTGATTCAGCCTGATGGTTTTACCTATAGTTTGGACATGTTAAACTATTCAGAATGTAGCCTGTTAAAGAGAGACAGAGCAGAAAGGAACAGTGGAGTAGACTGGAAAGAAAAAGGGAAGACATTCAGTAAACACACAGCTTCCTATATTCCCCACACTTTTGCCAAAGAAAAACGATCATGGCTTCTGGGCGTAAGAGAAACCCTATCTGGGAATATTTTGAAGAAATTCCTTCCCTGGGTAAAAAAGGAAAATGTGTCAAGTGTAAGCAGTGCAAGAAGGAGATGCAGTGCCTAGCTGCAAGAATGAAATATCATAATGAAAACTGCTTATTGGGAGAAAATTATGTGGATATGTCTGAAGAACAATATGGATAAACTGATTAGTAACTTAAATAATTCGCTTTGCATTTCAAGACTCTATGCCTTTTAGTGTAAGTGTGATTTAACAAATAAATTCCCAAGCTGTGCGCTATGTTTGATGTTACTAGAAAAAAAATGTTTAGCTTAACTAATTAAACAAGCCATAAGGATTAGCTAACTAGGTTTAGAATCTATCACCCAAGTATACGGTACAGAAAGCTGCAGTAAGAGAAATCTAGAGTTGCCACTGGGTGTAATTTTCTTATTTTATATTACATAATACATGCCCCTTACTTTGGAACATCATGGCCACAGACCATAATGGTGATGCCAAAAGTTTATTCCTTATTTTACTTCAGCATAACTCAGCTTTCCCAAGGGAACTCCATCCTATACTTGTTTTCTCAAAAAACAGACGTGCCAGTGAGTTCTATGGGACTTACTCCAAAATGAAGCGCACTCTAAGTGCAGTCAGTCTTAGCTTTTTTCGTAATTTGGAATCGGGACAGCATCCTTGCTGAAAAAAATGTAAATGACTAACTGAATAATAGAGTGAGAAGAATGACTATTCAAAATCATTTTTAAATTTTGTTTCAGGATCCCATTTAAGCCTAAGAAACTTTGTGACTGTCTATCTGTAACAACTTCACAGTCATCCATTGGTACTTTTAGCAGCAGTGCTGCAACTAAACATTTTTCAGACAACAAAGTATCAGTAGCAAGCAAAAGATTTCAATCATCCAGTAAAACCACCACCATGGATAGGTTTGTAGAAAGGACCAGCAAATACCAACAAGACCCCATAGATGAAAAGATTGCTCGGTTCATTTATGTCACAAATTCTCCTTTTCACATCGTTAACAATAAACACTTAATTGATATGACTGAGTCCTTATGATCAGGCTACACTCCACCTGGTAGAGCAGACATTGATGGAAGGTTGCTAGATACAGAATATGAGAAGGAACTTTAACAGTGTGCAAGAAATATTGAGGGGAAATTTCCCAGTTAAAGCCTTGATGGGTGGAGCAATGTAGACAATAATCCAGTAATATGTGCCTGCGTGACAACAGAAGATGGTGTTGCATATCTTTCAGAAACAATAGATAAATCGGGAAATGCCCACACAACAGAATATTTAAAAGAAGTGGCAGTGAAAGCTATAATAAACTGTGAAGAAAAATTCAACTGTCATGTGCGCAGTTTTGTCACGGATGCTGCAAACGTGGCAATGCATCTTTTAGCCAAAGACTTAAGTACGTCTTCTCCAGGAATAAAAGAAAATGTTGTTGAAGTTGCAAAAATACTTCTCTAACAACCATTTTACTTCAGCTTCACTGAAGAGAGCAGGAGAATCCAAACTAATTCTCCCTCAAGATATTCAATGGAATTCTGTGGTTGATTGTTTTGAACAATTTATTAAGAACTGGCCTATTCTCATAAAACTTTGTGAAGTATCTCATCCAAAGTATCTAACATTGGATTAAAGAGGAAGGTAGATGATATGCTCAGTACACGGAAGCCTATATCCATAGCCTTAAACAAACTTTGGAGAAATTGTTGCTGCATTGCTGATGCTGTTGAAATTTGGAAGCAGCTTCAACAGACATTGAAGAAATACCTCACCAGAAAGTTAAACTGCAGGCAATAAAGAAGTGAATGGATCAAGCATTAACTCCACATCATTTTCTTGCAAACATTCTTGACCCCAGATATAAAGGTAGGTGCCTAACTTCTGAAGAAGATGCTGCTGCCATGGCATGGGCATCTCAAAATCACTCCTCAGTTATGCCAGTCATAATAATTTTCAGGGCTGAAGTGGAACCATTTAAACAGTATGCGTTTACTGATGAAGTTTTGAACAAAGTCACCCCCCTGAATTGATGGAAATCATTAGTCAGGCACCTTGAAATAGAGTTCCTTCAGTTGCTAAGCCAACTTTTCACAGGAGTAGATTCCTCTGCAGGCACAGAGAGAATATTTTCATCATTTGGTATTATTCACTCAAAGCTAAGAAATCAACTGGGGGTTGAAAAAGCAGGAAAACTCGTATTTCTGTTTTAGCCTATGAATAAAAATGACAGTGGAAGTGGGGAAGGTGAGAGCTAGTTGTAGAACTTTTAAGGACAGCATACGTTTAGTGATGTGATGACTTGTCAGAGTTAATAAAATTTGAAAATTGGAAAAAAAAAGTTTAAGGACAGCCATTAGCCGGCAACTCAGGAAACTGCTGCAATTGCAATGTGAAACATTTATGTAACATTTAAGATTTAGTTTAATAAAATATAAGTGCTATTGTATTTGTGTGTATGATTTAGTTCTTACCATTCCTAATGTAGTGCTGCTGCATCTGCAGCTTGACACAGGTAATGAGTAGTATGTACTATTTCCTAAATTAATGAAAATTAAGTTATCCAAAAAATTACACAAAGTATACCCTCCTAGATATTGCAAAATGTTGTACTGAGTTGTAAATTAACATGTTTTAGTGATCAGATTTGCACCATTGTTTAAGAAATATGTGAAGTAGTATCAGTGGGAAACTTGGTTTAAATCAATTATTTTCTCTTGGTGATTTAAATCAATCCGCCCTGTTAGAAAAGGAGCAGTTAGAAATAGAAGTGAATGGCTGCTAGTTGACTGAAATGCAAAAGATACTTCATAATCTAGAGAACATTCTAAAAACAGATTTGTCAGTGTCATTTAGTACAGCACTCAATTTCATCCACACTAAGTAAGACTTGTAATTGACAGGCGGTTTCTATTAAATGTCTCAAAAATCTTCATATAGTCAAGAAGGCTCTTCAAGCAGCTGCTGTTGAAGAAAGGGTGGCCAGGTATTGTCCCTGAGTAATCCGTACTGACATTCTTGATGGTATCTTTTGGATGCGAAACTCAAAATTCATTTCACTACTTGAACCCATAGCTCAGTCCATTTTGAATATGGAAAAAAAATGATCAGTCTACTTGCCTGATGCCAAGAACAAATTCCTGAACATTAAGAAACATTTATGAAAATATTGAACAGTCCACTTACAGAAGCTGAAGAGTAACAGACAAAATAATATCATGGGGGAGGGAGGGGGAAATCAAGCAATCACTCCTACACAAAATTCGACTTATCTTCTTGATCCACACTTCTAGGGCCAACTTGCAACCTTAATAACTATTGCACATTTTAAAGGATATAACAAACAATTCTGACAGAGGTAGCAAGTTCCAAAGTAAGCAGCAGCCCATACAGTCACAAAACAATGCAAAGTGCAATCCCAGCAGTTGAATCAAAACAGGTTGCTTTCTTCCTTCATCATGGTGGAAAAGGTTGTGTCCTTGAACTCTAGCTACAGAGGCAGAAATTCTTTTAACACTTCTGGGTACTATTACATCTGCGTAATGAAATTGGTGTATACAAAAACCAGAAACAGACTAAAGATCTGCACTGCTAGAAGCTCGTGTCCATGAACCACAATTTAAAATTAGTGAAAAAATGGCAGATGAGAGTTGATTCAATGTTCATCAGATGAAGAGGAATCAGGAGATACTGAGGAATCTGATGATGAGACATAAATAACGCAGTTGAAGCTGATAAAGAAAATAACGAAAGCAAAATGCTTGAAGAGTTGGCCTGCTGCCTACCTAGCATAAGTGCATATAAAAATGATTTCTTTTATATTTGCTATGTTTTGATTAATTTCATTTTTTTGTAAATATTCAGTCTTTAATGGTGCTTATATTTAAATGCTAACCTAACATTGCTAAAAAAAAATGTAATTCTCTTTTTTAAAGCTTCATTTTTCTAAGTTAAAGAACTCAATTAAAAGTAACTTGTTTTTTGTAATTAGCCATAAATATCTAAGGCTAAGCCTATTGGAGACCATGAAGTCTTACTCTTTTTGTTAGTTGTTACTGTTCTAGTAAATTAGTCCTTTAAAATATCTGACCAATATTTGACCAGTTATTTTTGGACCAACCAAATGCCCAATCCTATGCCAAAAGTTAAAATTTGGCCATTAACTACCTCAGACTGATTCGATTAACTTGACTGGGGGTGGAGGGAGACACAGACATGTCCAGAGAGTTAATTTGTCACTCACAGGACAATTTGTCACTCACAAGTCTCCCTTGACAATGGCCAGACTAAATTAGAACCACACAACTGCCTGAATGGGAAGAGAAAACTAAAAACATGAAGTTTAGTGGAAAGCCTCCCCTCTAACTACAAAGAAAACAACTTCCAAAAGAGTCTGAGGAGTCACTTCAAGTCTGCTGGACCCATGCTAATTCTGATCTAGTGTGCGCTCTGAAACACAGGATAAAGAGGTTTAACCAGGCATCACATAATATATAGTAGACAATTAAGACTCCAACACAGATAAATATTGGTGATTTCAAAACAAAAAAATCAGAATTTTTTTTTTAAATTTAATTTTTTTTTGTTATTTAAAAAAGATTTTTTTCCAAAAAAAATCCTGTTTAAAATGAAATTTGAATTTAATACAAAATATATGAAGGCCTAAATTTATTATACTCTCTTAAAGTATTTAAATAAAAAATAAATATGCTGAATCCAAATCTTTAGTTAAAGGCTGCTTTTCTATACACAGAAAGAATCGGGGGGAAATATATAACTTTTAATGTTACTCTTTATAAATATGGCACAATAGGTCATGTACTGTATTAGGCGCTTGATCCTGTGTGGGATGCAGGAGCTGTGCTTACCGGGTGCAGGAGACTGGCAAAGTCATCACAGGTGTTGGGACCAGGTCTCTGCCTCCGGGAGACATCACCATGCATCACATCAGGATCAACTACTGCAGTGATCTCCCTAACTGAGCTCTGATTGGCTCAGTTCCCAAATTATGAATATTTATGGACTCCACCCATCAGTCACCATTTTCTAACATTCTAAAAACATACAATTAATAAGAATCTAAAAATATTAAGCTATATAATTGCTTAAATAAATGTATATACTTATAGTGTACTCTCCTAGGGAGCAAAAAAAAAAAAAGTGTACCAAATGTAGTGTAAAGGCTTTATTTCATTGTAAATCAACCTTTTTTAAATGGCTATATCAACCAATGAGAATGTACCTATCTTTAGAAAATAAATGAAGTACAAAATTGGAAACGTTGATTCAAAATCTATTATTTAAATTTAGGCTTTCCACTTGGTGATTTAGATCACGAATTTAAATCAATCCATCCTGCAACACTCTTAGAATGGAAGTCAAAGGAAACAGGAGAGCCACAAATTCCCCAAACAGACACCAAAGATGGGCAGCTCAGACAAGCGCTAAATTTTGACAACCCTTATCCTACAAAAATCTGGTTGTTGTGACTTTATCCAAACTGAAGAGTGAGTAGGGTTGAAGGGAAATGAAACCTCCTTCCCAATAAAAAACTAAATAAAATGAAGGTTTCATTAAATGGAACACTACATACATGCTACAAACACTCTGTAGGCATATGTAAGCGTGAAACCTGAAGAAATATTGCCCAAAATTAGTCTTCCAATTCTATAAATCACATATAGTAGTCATGTCTACTAGTCAGGTTGACTATTCTCTTGTATCTAATGCTTAGATACCAATACACTTTTACCAATTTATTTGCTTTTCTGCAAATACCCTATTATGAAGTTTCAGTCAAAGTAGTCCAAATGCATCAGAAACATGCTTGACTGACGTGCAGCGAGCTGGAGAGGAGCACAGGTCTCTTAATGGTTGACAATTCTAAAATCAGTTGTCCTGTCCTTTCATGTTTTGCAGTACTTCTACAGTTTTCAAAAATTAACTATGACACAAACTCTTTTGAGAGATTAGGGGTAGAAATCTGGATCTTCTGTTTTAACTGCAAACAGAGTAGGAAGAAATACAGGATTACAGTCTTTGAAAGGCAATAGAGAAGGCACCACTTTTCTTTTTAAGCCTTTGTCAGGGTTTTTTTTTTTTTTAATTGATATAATCACAAATTGATCTTGGCCAACAATGGCAACAGACTGCTCCTAAATAAAGCTGATGCTGAAGAACTGCTGGAAGACCAGAACTGAGATATAATCTAAACACAGCCATGATAAATGATGTCAACAACATTATAAAAATAACTAATGTAGGTGATGACAAAATTTTAGGTTTGATTTTCCTACTTTGATCCTTTCACTTCAATATTGAAAGTTTTGTTTAATGGTAAATTTATTATTAAGAATTCAAAGAAATGGATTTTCTGCATTTTAAAATGAGCACCAATGCTTTCTATATTGCCACTAACAACTCGACAGTGTGTACATTTTTCTGTATAAGAATTTTGTTTTTGTTACTTTAATCCATTCAGTTACTAGTTTCCTACAAATTTCTTCATCTTTAAGCATGCCAATTCAAAAATCATACTGATATTGAGCAATCACTAATCACCTGTTTGCAGCATGATAAGCCTTCATATTAATAAGGTACAGAAGAGAAACCACCACCTACTGAATTCAACTCTGAAGACTGAAAAGTAAACTGACTAGCTAGCTTTATATAGAAGCATCTTATTAAAAATTGCTATGGTCTACCAAACCAAGACCACTCAAGTAGCTTACAATGCCACCTATTTGTTTCTTCAGCAGTTGCTTCTACCTACTAGCCACACCCTTTGCTCCAACCACTACTGACTCCACCCATTCCAAATGCCCTCTAGGCAGTTCAATATAACAATATTTATTGTTTCCTAATAAGCATAACAAAAATTGTAATGTTTCATAATATCCCTTTTAATTTGCTAGAATAAATTTTCACTTACAAATTGAAATTAGAGCCTAATGTTTCTATAATATCAAGAACAAATATAGGTGTTGATGTAATTTCTTCAGGTTGACACAAAAGACTTCAAAAGAATGAAAATGCAAAGAGAGCCTACTAAGTAGGGTTTTTTCTTTAGAAACAAGATATAAGAAATTCAGTAAGATTAACAATTGGCTTATATAGCCTTATCTCAAAACGTTCTACAAACTGAAATGGATGCACAAATAAATTAATTATGCAGCCTAGAGGATACAGTAGGAAAGGAAAATGGTGTAGATGCAGTAATTCTTTAACACTGTACAACAGTTTTCTGTGCAAGCAGTAAAAATACCTAACTGTAGGAGGGAATTACCTGAATTGTATTCTGGTTAAGGCTTTGTCTATATTAGGAAAGTGCACCAGCTTAATTAAATTAATTTAAAAATCAGTCTAGTTAAATGAGTACACAACCTTAATGTAAAAAAAGCAATCCACACAGTTTAACCTAGATGCCAAAAATGGATAGACACAAGGGTTCAAACAGTTTAAGGGCTTGTCTGTACTACAAAGTTAGGTTGACGTAACCTGCATCAACCTAGTTCTGCATGTGTCTATACTTAAATTCCTCTCCCACCAATGTAAGAGCCTCATTATGGCAACATAGGCTTGGTGTATACTTACCCCGGCGATTCGGCGGCAGTCGACAGGAGTTACACAAACAACGCAGAAAACTTGCATAACTCCCATCGATTGCTGTGTTTCTCTTCTGCACACCGTCTTCACAGTGCACCGCTACACCACTTGCGGGGGTGGATTAATAGCGTCGACTTCTGGATCGACTGAGCGGGTCTTCACTGACCACTCATTTGACCTAGATAAGTCGATCTGTCGACAGCAACTTTGCCGCTTTTAGTGCAGACATAGCCATAGTAACACCATCTCCCCAAACAGCATAGATCCACAGTCAATGTACTGCACTAAGGATGACGCAGTGCGACTGTAGACACTGCATTACCTGTGTCTACCTCAACAGTCCTCCACAATGCCCAATGCTGACTTTTTGATCACATTTGTGAACTCCACTGCCTAGTGATCACAGAGATGGGAAGACTTCCCCCCGCCCCCACACACCACCATTTAAAACCCCACATAATTTTGAAGTGCCTTTTCTTGATTCCCCAGCTTGGTGAGCACACTTAGCAGCTTTCCACTGTTCTGCAGTGCAGTGCATGACAGTGTAGTGTATAGCTGCAGATTCCTGTCTGTTCCAGGCTGAAGTGTAACACTGGATCTCCTGGGCCTCTGGGTAGAAGAGCCTGAGCAGGCACAACTATGGACCAGCCAGAAATGAAGACATCTACAAGCAAAGTACATGAGAGATGCAGGAGCAGGGGGGATGACAGGGTTCAGCAGCAGTATCTTATGAAAGTGAAAGAACTGAAGCAGGCATAGCAGAAGACCAAAAGTCAATCTGGTGTCAAGTCGCAGACCTACCACTTTTACAAAGAGCGGTATGACATACTTGGCATAGAGCCCACTACCACACCGCAGGCCACCATGGATATCTCCAAGGAATCTGAGACAAAGACCGCTGCAATGAACAGCATGGGAAAAGGGAGGAGGCGGAGGATGGGGGGAACATGGGACCAGGGGTTCCAGCTATGCTGCAAGCTTGTTGCAGACTCCACTGCAGTCCAGTCAGTCAAGCCCAAAACCTGAGAGAAGCCTTTAGGTATGTGTGTAAATGTATTTCCCATTATAATGATGCACACAGTTACCTAGTTTTTATTAGAAGAAGTAGACATATAAACAAAAAGAGATAGGAGTTATTAGCTTTTCACTCCCCTCTACAATTAGGCAGGGAGGGTCATGTGTAGTAGATTATTTATGTACACAGACATGTCCCTTGAATCCTCCTGAGAGATCTCAATGAAACTTTCATAGAGGTTCTATGCAATCCCCTCCCAAAGGTTTTGGGATGGCAGCCTAATTTCTTCCCACACCAGTTGGCAATAACTTCAGCAGGTACCATTTTGGTACATAGGCTAGCAGCAAATTCACCTGTTTCTTTTTTGTCTATTTCCATTTTTGTGGAGCCTACAAACTTCCTCTAAAAATGTGCCATCTTTTTACTATTGCAAGAATACAAATTGATTATCAACAAATCCTAAGTATTTTATTACTGAACAATTCTATAATCTATGTGTTTATGCAGAGCAGTGTTTCTCAATTTTATTTCCCCCGGAACCCTTGCGCGCCCATGCCATACCCTCCGTCAAAAAGTCGAGGAAATCTTCCTCTTTTCGGCGGCGCGGTGTAGGCTTGTTTTGGCGGCGCGCTCTCTGAGCCGTTTTCAGCGGCACGCGAACAGCTGTGCGGCGGCGCGCGATTTTTGTTACTTTCAGCGGTGCGGTTCCGCTTCTTCGCGGAACCCTTCAACTCAGCCCACGGAACCCTGGGGTTCCGCAGAACACCATTTGAGAAACACTGATGTAGACAATGTGTCATAGGAGGATTTTTAATGTGTCAGGACTAGTCAAAGCAAAATTTCAGTTTCAATTAGCACTATGCTTGTATCGAGTCAGCAACAAGCTGGAATTCTCCTAAAATAACATTTGAGTGGGGGAAAAAATACTTGAAGATTTCAGTTTTTTGATAATGAAAAATAAACCTAAACTCAAACCATACAAAACTCACTAAAGAGTCATCTAATATAAAAGCTACAAAAAGCATGAATCACTAGCATAACAAATAAATCTCATTTATACACTTTTAAGTACAGATTACACCAAACAAAGATGTGAGTACATTTACAATTCTAGAAACAATCAAATACTAAAAACTCATCAACTGCCAAGTTCTGTGCTCCTGCTGTTGCTTTGGAAGCAGCATAGGCCCAGCTCTTTAGAATGTCCAGGTTCAATTATTATTTTGGCACATGCCAAAATTTTCCTGACGAACACAACTGATAGAAAGGAAATGGAAATTAACAGTTTATAACTCAGCTAAACCAATATAGAATTTCAGGGTACAAAGAAAAGGCAGCCCTCTGGCTAAAGAAGTTTCTTCATGCCAACTTTTAAAGTGACACTGCAAATACTGGAAGTGTCAAAGTTTCTCAAAAAAAAATTCAAAGAATATTTTACAATGGGAACTAGCTGGCAATCTAAATATAAGGAGAGCCAGGAGCAACCATTTAACTTAATTCAAAATGAACATGTTGGTTATAATAGATACTGTTGAGCCTAGTGCTGGGTATCTGTAATATTACTGAAAAGAAACAAAAGTGACACTGGAAATATGCAAGACAAAAGTCAATAGACAATCAGGTACCACCATAATTTAATGATAATGATAATCAGTTGCAACTGTAAATGTTGCAATAATTAAGTTGAATTGTTGTTATGTTTAACATAGTATAGAATTCTTTAGTTTGACACTTCTCTGCTATTGCTGATGTTAAATAAGACCTCATCTTTTTGCAAAATGGCTGATATCATTATCAAACTTAGATTAGAATTAGTTAGCTACATTTAAGAAAGAATTTACTTATGAAAAGGACTTCTTTGCATGCAAGTTTTCCAAACACTATATTTTATGAAATGGGGCAAGCAGTTTTATACATTCTCAAAATCACACTAAAGTTTCTTAAAGGTTTTACCGTAGAATCCTATGTTTCTTATAAAGGGAGCCAAAAGAATAAATCAAGTGTCAGAAGTAACCTGTAACTAAAGCTAGGTGTTAACAAGATGACAGCCTCAGGTGCTGAAGTATGTGTGTGTCTTATGTATATTAGGGCTGTTAATTAATCACAGTTAATGCACGCAATTAACACAAAACAAATTAATGAGATTTAAAAATAGTCATGATTAATCATAGTTTTCACCAAATTGTTAAACAATAATAAAATATCAATTTATTTAAATATAGTATTTTTCAATTTACCTCATACAAGTCCACTCAGCCCTACTTCATGTTCAGCCAATCACTAAGACAAACAAGTCTGTTTACATTTATGGGAGATAATGTTGTCCCTTCTTATTTACAATGCCACCTGAAAGTCAGAACAGGAATTTGGATGGCACTGTTGTAGCTGGCATTGCAAGGTATTTATGTACCAGATATGCTAAACATTTGTATCCCTCATCATGCTTCCACTTGTAGGCTCTAAAGTTTTACACTGTTTTGTTTTTGAGTGCAGTTATGTAAAAAAAAAAAAATTCTATATTTGTAAGTTGCACTTTCACAATAAAGACATTGCACTACAGTACTTGTATGAAGTGAATTGAAAAATACTATCTTTTTTACAGTGCAAATATTTGTAATAAAAATAAAGTGAACACAGTACACTTTGTATTCTGTGTTGTAAATGAAATCAATATATTTTAAATTTTGTAAAAACACCCAAAAATATTTATAATAAATTTAAATTGGTATTCTATTGTTTCGTGCAATTAAAACTGCGATTAACAGCAATTTTTTTAATCTTGCGATTAATTGAGATTATGTTTTTAATCGTATAACATGTTTTTTATATGAGTTAAATAAATAAATAAAATAAATAAATAAAAAGTCTCCAAAATGAATCTTTAAGGAACTGCTTTATTAAGAAGCAGAATTCAGATGACATGAGATTTACATTTTACCTGTGTTCTTTTAGATACTCTTGGACTTACAACTGAATCTTATAGCCTTTTAATTAGCAGATGATCAACTATCAAATGCCTTAGTTAAAATGATTAAAGCAGAGGCAGCACATACTGACTGATTTGTTGCCCAAAACAAAACATTGTTTATAAATTCAACTTGCCAAACTAATGGCTCAATTTTTGGTCTAAATACTAACATTTTTTACAAAAATCAGATTCCATCAGTTATTAAAACTACTTATGAAGCCAGCCAAAGCCATACCTAGCATAGACAAGTTTGCAATTTATCTCCACCAGTTCCATAAAAAAACAGAATGGAAAAACTGCTTTTGTTTATGAATTGAAAAATTAAATAAAAGTTACTCAAAGCAGCTATTTTATACACATAGTTCCAAGCCACCATGACCACAGGGTAAATAATGCTTCAATGTTTTGGGAGAAAAAAAAACACTGTTCTGTGTCAAATATTTAAAATATAAATTGCCACTGTTAGGTTTGGAAGAGCTAGTGGGAGAAAAAGAGTTGGTGTTTGAGAAGCAGAGCTAGGAGCTTTGCACTCCTGAAAGCTTTGCAGCCCGCAGCTCTGCCTGGCTTTTCTATGTTTCCTGCTCTTTTTGGACAGCACAGGTGGAGGGATAGCTGACAGTTGCATGGCTTTCACAGGCAACACTTCCAGGTTGCAGGCCACCCTAAAAATCACTAGCTGGGAGATGAGCTCCTAAGAGCCCTTCAGCTCATCACTTTCCCTCTCTCCCCTTAAGTTCATGGGAGGCAATTTTCAAGCTGATATAACTATTTATCTGGATTTTAAAACCAAGTTTTCAAAATTTTCTAAATAGAAATCCTCTTACAATCTTTATTCTGGAGCTCCTGTTCAATACAAGTTAATTGAGTGTGTTCCAGTAGTTAGAGCTGGTGACAGGCATCAGGACTCCTAGGGTTCTATTTCCAATCTTGTAAATGTCTGACTTGTTGAGTCTAGGCAAGTCACTTTTGCTCAGTGATGCACCCATGCTATAAATAGGTAAATAATACTTAACTCACAGGAGGCACTGTAAGGTGTAAATTAAGTTATGCAGAGTGCAGAAAATTGGGCCCAATTTTCAGAGGCAGCGAGCAGCTGCTCCTATTGACTTCATCTAGTGTTGTGTGTGTAGCATTTCTAAAAAAAAAATCAGGCCCTGTAAATGCAAAATATCAGCATTCCAGTACTTGCTATTTAAAATATACAATAATTGTGCAGTGCTTTTACTGCAGAGTCAACTGATCAAGGTGTCTATTGTTTTGCTGACGATCATCCATAGAAGATTTCAACATCGTAAGGTGAGCGAAAGAGAAAAGCAAAGGAGTTAATTTCAGCCAATAAGGCTTTTGTGAAGCTCCATTGGAGTTCTGTATGTAATATTTATTAGTCATTAGATTTTTTTTTTAAAAGACATTCAATTTCTGGAAAACACACCTAGGCGGGCACAGAATTAACTTGAGAAATGGAGGGACTTTTTTAATGCAAGGATTAGAGAACTAGTCTTTGCTTTGGAAAACGGTTGTGATGGGATCCCATAACTGTACAAAGAAATAAGGGGAAGAGGGATTTCTCTGTGAACATAGGGGAAAAGGTTTGTTTAAAATTTGTAACATGGCACAAGCCAGAAGCATGATCTCAAATTTACTGAAATTCAAAGGAACTCGGTTGAGAATTAGTTAGTTTTTTGAACTTCTTTCATAATAGCAATAGCACTATTACAAGTGAAAATGTAAAAAAAAATAATCTAAGAATTTATAAACCTAAATACCTTGAGTTAGGTTGCCTAAATCCATATGTACGCTTTTAAGTAAGAGTCAACAGAAGCTGCAGGTGCTCACTACTTCTGGCAGACAGGCCCTTTTTACTTAGACATCTACACATGGGTGTAGAAGCAGAGCTGTGCAAATAATCGATTTTTCCATTTGTTGGCTGAACCAAAAAAATGATTGGGGGGAGAGGCGGGAATCAGTAAATGAAAAAAACAAAACAAACAAACAGTTTCAGGTCAAATGAAATGTTTTGTTCAACCCAAACAAAATTTTCTGTTCTGATTTCAGGCATTTTAAAAGCCAAGGAAATTTGGATGCCATTCCCAAAACCAAAAAGCAGGAGCTAATGCCACCCCTTCTTATACTTAACAGTGCTGAGGTCACAGCACTCATCTGGAATGTGGGAGAGACCAGGGTTCAAGTCTCCACTCTCCCTGATGTGGAGCAGGAAGAACTTGGATCTGCCACACCGCAGGTGAGTGTCCTAACCACCAGGCTCTAGAGTGCGTCTCAATCTCTCTTGTTGAAGCTGCGTGATACAAGAAGGGGCACCATCACTTCCCGCCTCAGTTCTGTGAATGGTGCCTATTTCCTCTTCTGATTCTAGCCCTGGAGGGGTGAAAAAAAAAATTGGCCAAAACTATACAGTGAACATGTCAAATCCGCAAATAGTTTTGGCTGATTCAAAACTGCAGTTTTCAACAAATGAACTGTACAAAGAATTTCATCCAGCTCTGTTTAGTTTAACTGTAGTAGGCATCCACGTTTTAAAAAAAATCTTGGCCCTATTTACTATTTATGCTATTTGCTCACTTCTTATATTTCACTTTTTTTTAATAGTACATTATTTATAGTATATATTTATTTAATAATAAAAATAGTAAAACTAGACCATGCTCATGTTCTCATGCAGTAGTGCAAAAACAAAGTGTTAGGTCCACAGCAGTGATGGGCAATGTCTAAAGATTTTGTTAATTTTGTTTTAAATACACACAAATCCACGAACTTGAACATGAAGTGTTTTTCTTTCTCATCTCCTCTCCTACCACCATGAACATAACACACTGTGAGTCCACCAAAAAATTTGTTACGAAAACCCCAGCTTTAAGGACGGGGGAATAAGGGCTAGGACTGGAAGCCGAGAAAAGGCTGCGACTAAGCACAGCAATGGGAATGGGGGTTGGAGGAACACCGACTAGGAACTGGGGATGGGGCAAGCACTTGGACTAGGAACCAGTTTATGGGAACAAGGGCGGGGGGGAGTCTTTAATTACCTGATCACTTATTGCCTCCCCCAGGACCCATACCTCATTCAGTGCGCAGGATAGACCTTCCCTGGGGATAAATCAGGGTGTAAAGAGGTCGGTGGCTACAGATCAGTCTACATATATTGCATAAATTGGATGTGTGTACTATTTATTCCACTGCAGCAGCTGGGTCTAGGCCCACCCATAAGTAAAGGACAATTAAGGGGAGGAACCACTGGGCCCAAGCCACAATTGATTTCTTGGGACAAGAAAAGAAAAAAAACAGGATCAGGAGTGAAATTCGCATGGCAAAAATCAGGGATCCAGAGGGGGACACCGAACAGAGAAGCCCAGACAACACCCACCTCCACTCAAAAGTGTTCAAGGAGTCAGTGGACACTACGCAGACAAACTCTGCTTGGAGCCGTGAGCAGACAAGGAACCAGAAACAGGATCCACAGTGGCAGAGTACCCCCTCCCCACCTTTCATTCAGTTTCTTTCTCCTGGAATGATCGATGACCATCTTGGTTAGTACCAGGAGGCGGCTGATGAGAAGTTCCCTCAACTTCCTGGGGCCATGGATAGGGTATGAATAGATCAGGTGGTTTTGGAAGGTGTGTACTGAATGTGCCAGGAGATTGAGAGAAGAGAAAGGACAGTCTCATAGGTATGGCAGTTGAATAATGCACTGGAAAACTTTCCTGAGACAGAGTTCCTATGTGATAATGGGCAAGTCACTCAAACCAAACTTTTCAGAGGTAGTCAGTAACGGTGTACCTCATTTTCTGGATGCCTGACATGTGACACTAGGGTCTGATTTGCAAAAGTGCTGAGCACTCTCAGCTGCAACTGAAGGTAGTTAGTGCTGTACTTTGAATAGCATGTGCTACATAATGTTCAGTATCATGAAAAAGTCAAGTCCTGGGTATCTCAAATCAGGTGCTCAAAAGTATTGGAAACTTTTCACCTTAATCTCTGAGCCTCAGCTCCCCACCTGTAAAACAGGGATAATACAACCTCATCATCTCATAGAGGGGTTGTGAGGATGAATTCATTAATGTTTGTGAATCACTCAGATACTAGAGTGACAAACAACATAGAAAAACCAATGATGAAATTAATTCTCTCTCCAGAGCAGGGTTTGGATGGAATGTAGTGATCAGTGAGAATAAAACAAAAATATTCAGCAGCTCCTCATTAAGTAAATACTTCCATCCTGTGCAGTGAATAAGGCAGAGATCCTGTGAAAAAAAGGTAGTATGTGATCATGTAACTAAAAACTAACATAATGCATATGCACAAGGGGGCAACGTTAATTCTGGCATTTCCTAACTTTTGAGTGTTTGACTATGCAACCCAACCCTAAAGTTTTTTTAACAGTTCGTGTGTTTAATAGAAGCAGTTGTTTTAGATGCCTTATTGTGGGACCTGATCAACACTCCACACACAAAAAAAAGTCAGAGGAGGTTTTGCAAGTGAACAGAACTAAATGAATAACTGTCGTAGTACTGAAGGTATTGATATGTGCAAGGTACCACAAACATGGGAAACTGTAACTCATCTCTATATGCACTGTAAATCACAGTCAATGCTTTTAATTCATCTGGAAGAACACATTATAAAAAAATATTGTAAGCCTAAAACTTCAGTTTATTCCTCTAAACTAAAGTCAGAAATAAGTAGTACATGTCACTAAAGTACAGAGGAAAAAAAAAAACTCAGCAACTGCACACCTGCCTGGAAATACACTCACTGAGGCTAAAGTCTGTCTGCTTAGCACAGCTACCGGGCTCACTTTCTGTGCAAGACACAGAAGGCCCAGCCCCCTACCTACCTATCCTGCTAAGTTTGCAAAAGCCATACAAACTCAACCTAGGGCTGGGATTTAGTAGGAAAGCCCAACAGTTTTAATAGCGTATTACACAAAGCCGAGCTCCACAGACAGTGACAATGAAATCAGCAGTGAACAAAGAATGAGACTCCCGAGATCAAGCCCGCCCCGATGGCCGGCACGCAGTGTCCGCAGCGCAACACCCGCCCGCCACCCGGCTGCGAGCGCCGAGCAGGACCCGCCGCGCGCGGCTGGCAAAGGACGCCCGGGGAGCCCCCGGCGGCGGCGGCGGGGCGAGGACCAGGTGCGTCAGACTCAAGGGCGCGCAGCGGCGGCCCCTGGGCAGCGGAGCCGCCTCTCGGGCAGGAGGCGGGGCCGAGGCAGCTCAGCAACCTCGCCCGCCGCAGTGTCCGTCCGCCCGTCCCCGTCCCCCTGTCCCTTACCTGAGCCGCGGCAGCGGCAGGAGGCCGTAGCCCCCGGGGCTCCCCGCTCCGCTCCGCTCCGCTCCGCCCCGCCCCCTTGGCAGCCAGAGACTCAGCCCTTCATACAGCCGGAGGCCCGGTGACAACGGGCGGGCCGCCGCGAGGGGGGACGAGATACCGGGCCGCCGCCGCCGCCATCTTCCCCGCTAGCGTTCCGAGCGCGACCTCTTCGCCCGCAGCACTTCCGGGTCACTGGCACCGAGCGCGATGGTCTCGCGCCGCCGCGCGTGAAGGGGACAGAGCCCGGCTGCCGCAGGCCGCGTGTTGCCAACCCCAGCGCTCCACGCTGACATTGAGTCGAGCCAACCTCCCCCTGCCCCACAAGACCATGAGCCTGGCCTCAAAGTCATAAATGGACTTTCAGACCCAGTCCCTTGGAGCCGTTCATATTTGGGTGGGGGGCTTTCAGAGGGTCACCCTTTCAAGCTTTTCTCCACAACACTTGTTTTAAATGAAAGCTGAGAGTCTCACATAATCCCCTGACTCCAGAAGCTGGGGCTTTAGAAAAAATGGCAAAAGGTCACAGGACTCCCACTCAAATCACAAGAGGTGGCAATGCAGTCTCAATATAAAAAACACACTAGTACTGTCAGGGATGGATTTCTATGGGTATCAGGGAGGCATTTATGGGAGGAGGGGAGAGAAAAGTGTTGTCTTTCTATGCAGCAAAATGGCCCACGCGGACCCAAACTTCCCTGCTATGTCATGGAAGAGTTGCCACCTGTCTGGGTTTTTATCCAGACAGTTTGGGGTTTTGGCTTCTCTATCTGGATGCAATTAGGGTTGCCAGGTGTTTCGTTTTTCAACTGCACCAAAAGTCTGGTAAGTTACCGCAGGGCGGGGGGAGATGCTGGGTCATTAACCTGTGGCAACCCCTGCTCACCCAGGACTGCTTCCTGTCTGCAGGCAGGCTCCTTCTCAGGCAGGCTGCAGCAGCTCCCTGTCCCAGCCTGGAAGTGGAGGAAGACCAGCTGAATGGGGAGGGGGAGTGGAGACAATTCAGTGAGTGATGGGGGAGGGGGGAAGGGAGGAGTGAGCAATGGGGGTGGGGTCTTGGGAGGGAAGAGACTGAGCGGGGGCATTGGGGTATACTTACCAGCAATTAGAAAGGTGACAATCCTAGGATTTGACTGTCCAAACAGGTTTCGGAATTCAGATGGCTGGGCTCAGATCCTTTGAGGCATTTAGGATGCTAGCTTCTATTGAAATAATCTTTAAGGATCTGGGCCTACTAGACATGTGTGAGAATATTAGGATGGCAATCCCTGAGACACCAAGGGGATGACTGATCTTGAAATGCATATGCATTCTGAGTGTTACGTTGTTAGGAAGGGAGGTAAGTCAATTTACTCATCAATTCTGTGCTGCACGATTCCTCTCTCTGACAATGTATTTGCGTAGACCATGAATTCCTATCTGTGCAAGAGATCACAGATGGATTTTCTATAGAAACCTTTCCACATACTAAAAGTAGAAATTTTTCTTCTGAGGACTCCAGTGCCAGTCTTTACCAAAATACAGTTACATACAAACACAATAATTTCAGATTCCATTTTATGAACATTACAAAGATAATCCATTACAGCACAACTGTTACAATGCACCCTAGCAAGACTAATATACTAACTAAAGATTTTTTATTTTCCTTTAAAATGAAGAACATAACACAGGTCCTAAACCTCAAAATATCATAGAATCATAGAAGATTATGGTTGGAAGGGACCTCAGGAGATCATCTAGTTCAACACCCTGCTCAAAGCAAAACCAACCCCAACTACACCATCCCAGCCAGGGCTTTGTCAAGCTGCACCTTAAAAACCTCTAAGTATGGTGATTCCACTACCTCCCTAGGTAACCCATTCCAGTGCTTCACCACGCTCCTAGTGAAAATTTTTTCCCCAATATCCAATCTAGACTTCCCCCACTGCAACTTGAGACCATTGCTCCTAGTTCTGTCATATACTACCACTGAGAACAGCCTAGTTCCATCCTCCCTGGAACCGCCTTTCAGGTAGTTAAAGGCTGCTATCAAATCCCTCCTCATTCTTCTCTTCTGTAGACTAAACAAGACTAGATCCCTCAGTCTGTCCTTATAAGTCATGTGCTCCAGCTCCCTAATCATTTTCATTGCCCTCCGCTGGACTCTTTCCAATTTGTCGACATCCTTTCTGTAGTGGGGGGCCCAAAACTGGACACAGTACTCCAAATGAGGCCTCACCAGTGCCAAATAGAGGGGAATAATCATGTCCCTCGATCTGCTGGCAATGCTCCTACTAATACAGCCCAATATGCTGTTAGCCTTCTTGGCACTAAGGGCACACTGTTGACTCATATCCAGCTTCTTGTCCACTGTAACCCACAGGTCCTTTTCTGCCAAACTGCTGCCTAGCCAGTCGATCCCCAGTCCATAGCAGTGCAGACTGCTCAAAGGCTTAGTGTCCTCCGCCAAGTACCTGAGGGTGCAATCCAAGCCCATCTCACTTGTTTTAGCATCCATACTACTGAGCATGTATACAACATCAAATATGAAAAAAAGAAAACTTGACAAGTATTGTAGTGGTTAGACTCACACACTGTCTTTGCTCAATGATGCAGTGCACCTCCTCATAGACTCTAAGGTCAGACGAAACCAATATGATCATCTAGTCTGATCTCCTGCACAATGCAGGCCACAGAACCTCACCCATCCACTCCTGTAATAAACCGCTAACCTGTGACTGAGTTATTAAAGTCCTTAAATCATGGTTTAAAGACTTTAAGGTACAGAGAATCCACCAGCAAGTGAGCCGTGCTCCATGCTACAGAGGAAGGTGAAAAACTCTCAGCACATTTGCCAATCTGTCCTGGGGGGGAAATTCCTTCCCGATCTCAAATATGGCGATCAATTAAACCCTGAGCATGTGGGCAAGACTCACCAGCCAGACACCCAGGAAAGAATTCTCTGTAATAACTCAGAACCCACCCAATCTAACATCCCTTCACAGGCCATTGGCATATCTACCACCAGTAGTCAAAGATCAGTCAATTGCCAAACTAGGTTGTCTCATCATACCATCCCCTCCATAAATGTATCAAGCTCAGTTTTGAAGCCAGCTAGGTTTTTTGTCACCACTGCTCCCCTTGGAAGGCTATTCCAGAACTTCACTCCTCTGATGGTAAGAAAACTGCATCTAATTTCAAGTCTAAACTTCCTGATGGCCAGTTTATATCCATTAGCTTTTGTGTCCACATTGGCACTGAACTCAAATAATTCCTTTCCCTCCCTGGTATTTATCCCTCTAATGTATTTATAGAGAGCAATCATATCTCCCCTCAACCTTCTTTTGGTTAGGCTAAACAAGCCAAGCTCTTTGAGTCGCCTCTGTGACCCGTCTGTGCCCAGGGTACCCAACTGATAATGCCAAGGTCAGGGCAGGCTGCAAAAAGAGAGCAGATTCTCCCCGTGCTGGTGGGTGACACTGAAGCCCGGCTTCCCAACCAGCCATGAACTGCTTCTGATTTCCCCACACTGGATATCAAGAAGCCAGTCCACAAATGCCCACAGCCCCCTTTACTGCATTCCAGTTCCTGGCTCCCAAATCAGCACAAGGTCCAGTAAAAAGACCAGTTACTTAAACTCTGTGCTCTTTACTAAAAAGGTTCCCTCTGACCCCAAGGGGTCAGCCACAGTACCAGTTCAATATAAGTTTGGATCTTACCTAAAATACCACGCTGCCAGCCAATCCTTTAGTAACTAAAACTAAAGGTTTATTGTAAAAAGAGAAATGTTAAAGGGTTAAAGCGAATCACAGATATACAAATGATTAAAAGTCCATATACATCAGGTTTCTGGAAGAAATGTGGAGTTGCAGGCTTGTATAGTTCCCTCTGGTTCACATCCAGTACCTGGATGGGTCTAGGTCCTTCGGTTCAGTTGCAAGATGAATTGATCCAGAGGTAGGTGTGTGTCTGCAGCTGGACAGGAACAAAGACAAAATGGATTCTGTGGTTTGATCTTATAAACCCCCTCCCCCGGCCATGTGGCCTGTGGACAGTCACAAGAACCAAACTGGAGTCCAGAGCCACATGGGCCAATCCTGGTGACTCTTCAGGTGTGCCTGGGGTCCAGAGTCACATGGACCAATTCTGGTAACTCTTCAGGTGTGCTTGGGCCCCTCCCATCTGTGAGTGTCTCAATGGACCATTAAGCAGGCTATTGTCCTGCCGCCTCTCTGTCTGGGGTGCTTCCCAGTCAGCCCAAACTGACATACAGAAACATCAATACATCCATAACTTTCATTTTACATATAATACATGAACACAAGTATTAGTATCTTACTCAGCACGATATATTCTTTCTAACGGTGCCTGACATGGTATATCTTACATGAATCGTTATGATTCTGACATACTGATGTCACACAATATACTAAATGCCCCCCCACTCAAGCCAGCCCTCGTGACAGCCTCTCATAAGGCAGGTTTTCCATTCCACGGATCATCCTAGTAGCCCTTCTCTGCACCTGTTCCAGTTTTAATTCATCTTTCTTAAGCATGGGGGACCAGGACTGCATACAGTATTCCAGATGAGGTCTCACAAGCATCTTGTATAACGGTACTAACACCTCCCTATCTCTATTGGAAATATCTCGTCTGATGCATCCAAGGACCGCATTAGCTTTTTTCATGGCCACATCACATTGGTGGCTCATAGTCATCCTGTGATCAACCAATACACCCAGGTCCTTCTCCTCCTCCATCACTTCCAACTGATGCGTCCCCAGTTTATAGTAGAAATTCTTTTGATTACTCCCTAAATGCATGACCTTGCACTTTCCACTATTAAATTTCATCCTATTTCTATTACTCCAGTTTACAAGGTCATCCAGATCTTCCTGTATGATATCCCAATCCTTCTCTGTGTTGGCAATACCTCCCAACTTTGTGTCATCCACAAACTTTATTAGCACATTCCCACTTTTTGTGCCAAGGTCAGTAATAAAAAGGCTAAATAAGATTGGTCTCAAGACCGATCCCTGAGGAACTCCACTAGTAACCTCCCTCCAGTCTGACAGTTCATCTTTCAGTATGACCAGTTGTAGTCTCCCCTTTAACCAGTTCCTTATCCACCTTTCAAATTTTCATATTAATCCCCATCTTTTCCAATTTAACTAATAATTCCTCATGTGGAACTGTATCAAACGTCTTACTGAAATCTAGGTAAATTAGGTCCACTGCATTCCCTTTGTCTAAAAAAATCTGTTATCTTCTCAAAAAAGGAGAACTGGTTGGTCTGGCACGGTCTACCTTAGTAAAGCCATGTTGTATTTTATCACAATTACCGTTAACCTCGAGTCCTTAACTACTTTCTCTTTCAAAATGTTTTCCAAGATCTTGCATACTACTGAGGTCAAACTAACATTCCTGTAGTTTTTCCCTTTCTTAAAAATAGGAACTATGTTAGCAATTCTCCAATCATATGACACAGCCTCTGAGTTTACAGATTCATTAAAAATCCTTGCTAATGGGCTTGCAATTTCATGTGCCAGTTCCTTTAATATTCTTGGATGGAGATTATCCAGTCCCCCCAATTTAGTCCCATTAAACTGTTCAAGTTTGGCTTCTACTTCAGATGTGGTAATTTCTATCTCCATATCCTCATTCCAATTAGCCACCCTACCACTATCCCCAAACTCATTATTAGCCTCATTAAAAACAGAGGCAAAGTATTTGTTTAGATATTCGGCCATGCCTAGATTATCCTTAACCTCTATCCCATCCTCAGTGCTTAGTGGTCCCACTTCTTCTTTCTTTGTTTGCTTCCTATTTATATGACTATAGAACCTTTTACTAATGGTTTTAATTCCCTTTGCAAGGTCAAACTCTATTTGGCTTTTGGTCTTTCTCACTTTATCTCAACATGTTCTGACCTCCAAGAGGTAGCTTTCCTTGCTGATTCCTCCCATGTTCTACTCTTTGTAGGCTTTCTGCTTTCTCTTAATCACACGTCTGAGATGCTGAAGATATTTGGCCTTCAGTCTGCAGTTCCTCCTTTATTGTGTTTTTTCCCCACTCAGTCTCAATCTCACTGAATTCTGTAAATTATAAAAAACTGTACTGAGATTCAATCCACAGATTCAATCTGGGTTACCCCTGGCAGCTCTATCTTCTTTCTATGGGTGTTGGTCAGATCTGACTGGTCCTCTACCAGTCAGGGTGTATGGCACATATCTATCTATCTATCCATCCATTCATCCATCTTCACATTTATACTACTGCCCTAATTATTTAATTCTAAGATTGCATCTTCAAATAACAAGGGTAAAGCAGTGCCTTTTAGGCAAGTAGCAAACTTTCCTATCTCCTTAACTATAACCCATTTCTATATAAATACATACATACTTGTTTTCCTTCTTGGGACATTAAGGACTTTACAGATACCTTAACAGATACCTGCTGAAGACCAACAGTGTCCAACTAATCTGCAAAATTATAGCAAACTGTATTGAGATCCAACCCCCGGATCACTCCGGGTTTCCTGACACCTACTGTGGGGCCAGGCTGGAAATGACCAATGGTCAAAATGGCTACCATTTTTGTATCCCTGACAGCCTCACTACTGATTTGTCAGAAGCTTCCAACTTCTAGCTAAGGGGGGTTGGGTATGTGTTTACATGCAGGAACATTTGCTCCTAATGAAGTCTTCCTTACTTGCTTCATAACAGCTACCGAGCATGATTGAAAACTTTCTGCTATCCATCTAGTGTGCTGAAATAGCAACTACTTCTTTGAAGTCATTCATGGTTCTATACGGCCACTTTGTCTGAGAGCAGCTGTAATTTCAGCAGTAAGTGTTTTTGGCTGAACACCATGAAATAAGAAAAAGAAATGGGGGTTACATAAGCACCTGGCAGTTTTTCCTAATCAGCTACCGAGTCTGCCGGGGATTACCAAAATGGAACAAACAAATGTTTGGACTGTTGGTTTTTGTTGGCAGGGACCCTGAGACAGGCCTTAAACACAGGAACATATCTCAGGGATAGATGAATAACTGTGAATCATCCCATCATGTTCCCACAATAGTACAAGAATAAATTAAAGAATATTTAGATAAGTTAGAAGTCTTCAAGTCAGCAGGGCCTGATTAAATTCATCCCAAGGTACTTAAGAACTAGCTGAGGCAATTGCAGAACCATTAGCAGTTATCTTTGAGAACTCAAGGAATTATGGGTAAGGTCCCACAGGGCTGGAGAAGGGCAAACACAGTATCTGTCTTTTTAAAAGGGGAACAAAAAATCCTGGAGAATTATAGACCAGTCAAAAACTTCAATACGTGGAAAGACACTGAGACAAATTATTAAGCAATCCATTTGTAAGCACCTAGATAATAGGGTTATAAGGAATAGACAGCATGGATTTGAAAAGAACATATGATGCCAAACGAACTTAATTTCTTCTTTGACTGTGTTACTGGCCTAGTTAATAAGGGGAAGCAGTAGATATATTTTTATTTTAAAAAGGCTTTTACACATGGTCCCACATGACATTCTCATAAGCAAACTAGGGAAAAATGATCTAGATTAAATTACTATAAGGTGGATGCACAAGCACAACCGGCTGAAAGGCCATACTCAAAGAATAGTTATCAATGTGAATCACTGATTCACTGTGAGTTCACTGTCAAACTGGGGTGACATATCTAGTGGGGTCCTGCAGGGGTCACTCCTGGGTCTGGTACTATTCAATATTTCCATTAATGACTTGGATAATGGAGTTGAAAGTATGCTTTGCAGATAACAACAAGCTGGGTTGCAAGCACTTTGAAGGACAGATTAGAATTCAAATTGACCTTCATAAATTAGAGAACTTGCCTGAAATCAATGAGAAGAAATTCAGTAAAGACAAGTGCAAAGTACTTCACTTAAGAAGGAAAAAAATCAAATGCACAGCTACAAAATGGGGAATAACCAGCTAAGTGGTAAAAACAACGAGAGTCCTGTAGCACCTTAAAGACTAACAGATTTCTGCGGGCATAAGCTTTCGTGGGCTGCAACCCATTTCGTCAGATACATGAAATGGAAATCACAGATAGGAGATATATATATACATCCAAGGGTAAGAAATATAACAATAACAATAATGATGGGTGAGGCTTCAGCTGCTCTATGTCCAGTTCTGGGCTCCATACGTTAGGAAAAATGTGGATAAATTGGAGAGAGTCAAAAGCAGAGTAATAAAAATGATAAAAAAAAATTTTATCTAAGAGGAAAGGTTAAAAAACCTGGACATGTTTAGTCTTGTGAAAAGATGACTGAGGGTAGACCTGATAACAGTTATGTTTAAGGCCTGTTATAAAAAGGATGGTGATCACTTGTTCTCCATGTCCACTGAAGATATGACAAGAAGTAATGGGATTAATCCAGGGGTGGCCAACCAGTCAGAGACGAAGAGCCAAAAAATAGCTATAGATACCGCAAAGAGCCAATTCGCACTGATCTGTCAATTTCGGTGGCAGCTTGTCAATTTCACTTTTCAGTGTCTCTTACCCTCCCCCGAAAACTCCCGCTGCTCCCTCCATTCGGGGGCAGCTTGTCAATTTCACTTTGGCTCCCCATACAATGCGCACAACAAAGAGCCGCAAAGAGCCACATGCAAAGAGCTGCATGCGGCTCGCAAGCCGCAGGTTGGCCACCCCTGGATTAATCTGAAGCAAGGAAGATTTATGTTAGATATTAGGAAAAGCTTTCTAATTGTAAGGATAGTTAATTAGTGAATAGGCTTCCAAGTGAGGTTGTGGAATCCCCCTCATTGGAGGTTTTCAAGAACAGGCTGGAAAAAAAACCTGTTAGGGACATTCTAGGTTTACTTGGTCCTGCCTTAGCACAGGGAACTGGACTTGATGACTTCTCAAGGTCCCTTCCAGTCCTACATTTCTGTGATTCTATGGTTAAATGGTCCTGAGGCAGGATTTGGGTCAATGTATGGAGTCCACCCTGCATGTACAACCTTCCAACAACAAACTAGGATGTGGACAGGAGCCACACTTCTAGGAAGCAGGGACATAGCCATAGAGAGCCTAGAACCTACACTGAGCTCCATTTCTGTAAATAGGACTATATCCCTTACAGACGCATGCAAATCTTAAGGGACCCATAAGATTTGTAAGCTAAATATTACCTTTTCTTTTTTCATCACCCTTTCAGCACCCACCAGAAGCATTCAGAGGAAATTCTGCAAAAGGAATTTTGCACAGTTTCCTAGTCCTATACTGACATTTCTATGGTGGAGTATGACCTAACTCTCAGTTAGGAACTGATTTATGCTTCAGTGTCATTGCCATAAACAACAGTAAGAAAATGGTGTTAAAAGCCTTACTAAAGTCATGATCTTAGGAAACACTTCCTAACTAGAAGGATAGTTAAGCTCTGGAACAGGATTCCAAGGGAAATTATGGAATCCCCATCATTGTCCAACCTTTTCTTAAAAGGCCCCCAAAGACCTGTCAGGAATGGTATAGGTTTACTTGGTGCATGGGACTGGACTTGACCTTTCGAGGTCCTTTCCAGCCCTATGTTTCTATGATTCTAATATCACATCTACTGCTCTCCTCCCTTCTCGCATCCACCAGGCCAGTAGTCCTGTTAAAGAAGGAAATTAGGTTGGTTTTGTGTGATTTGTTCTGACAGCTCCATGCTGGCTATTCCTTATAACCCTATTATCCCCTAAGTCCTTGCAAATGGATTGTTTTATAATTTGTACCAGTATCTTTCCAGGTATCAAATTTAGGCTGACTGGTCTATAATATGCCAAGTCCTCTGTGTTCCCCTTTTTAAAGATAGGTACAATATTTGCCCTTCTCAAGTCCTCTGGAATCTGACTCAGCCTCCATGAGTTTTTGAAGATGGTTGCTAACAGTTCTGAGATTGCTTCAGCTAGTGTCTGAAGTACCCTAGGATGCAATTAAATCAGGCCCTGCCAACTTGACTACATCTAACTGATCTAAATATTCTTTAGCTTGTTCTTTACCTATCTTGGCAATATGAGGAGATGAATCACATAGGTACTCATGTGTCCCTGAGAACTGACTATGTCCTTTTTTTAAAGCCTGTCTCATGGTCCCTGTCTCTACCTCCTCACCACCACCCTCCCTCCTAAATAAGCTACATTCCATATTTCCCACCTCATCTGGAAACAGTTTTCTTCACTAAGGGAATCACCTGATTTTTATTATCATCCCATTAATAACAAATAGATTTCTATATTTTTTCACTGGGATCCTCAAACGTTTTTGGGCTTTGATTTAAGGCTGAAAAGAAAATGGAACCAATCTGATTTGAAAAAACCTGCTAATATGAGAAAAAGTTTTGGGAATTAATAACAGCCCACCCCCCAAACACACACACTTTCTTTAAATTAGTTCTTGGTAAAAAAAGACGGGGATAATGATTAATCAAACCCAATAGTGCTGTTTAGGGGGAGAAAAGCCTACTACTATTAGGCATGGATTCTGCCATAAAATAGTCTGTCAAGTACAAAAGAAATATAAAAATCATCATATAATTATTTCCACTGCCATTACTATTTTTTTTAAAGTAGTGGAGATGGTTATTCTTAACTTTCCGTGAAACTGGCAATACTTTCAGATTTTAGTGTATTGAACTTTGGTTCCTTTCTTTGTCCTGTGACTTAATTAACCTTCATTTATTCCTTCCATCCATACATGATTTATGTTACAAAATTAATAAATCTAGTAAAATCCAAATATCTTGATTTAGAGCATAGGGCCCTGATCTAGGAATCAAGAGACCAGGGGTCTATTCCTGACTATCATTGCTTTGCTAAGAGAGTGTGGGCAAGTTACTTCACCTTTTTGTGCCTCAGCTTCCTCATCTGTAGAACTGGGCTACTGATATTTCCATTCCTGTGTAAAGTGTTTTGAGATCTACAGATGCCAATAATTAAGTTATGAATGTTAATAACCTATTAGTACTGTTTACTAGTAACTGGACATTTTAGGAATTTCAGCATAAAAACAGCCAAAAAAAAGAAAAGGTTGGAATTCCATCTCCACGCATTTTCTGTAGGAGCACTGCACTTTTTTTTATTGACTATACCCATTTGACGTCTCAAAATGCTTCCAGAGCTGATGAAAAGTCCTCCCCTTCTCAACCACAACTCTTCCTTTCCCTCCTCCACTCTGGTAACAATGCTAGCCTCCTCAGCTTCTCACACAACCTGCAACGCTGCTCCATCTCCATGGAGTGACCTTTCTATATTGTAATGCCACTACCCTCCCTCTTCAAGTCCTCTCTGCCAAGCAAGAGTTTTGGTTGCATGTTAGACTAGGCTGGTTGACTAGATCAGCAGCACCTGGTGGAGCATGTGGGGGCCTCTTAGCAGTTTTGAAATTCTGATTGAGTGGCCATGCTCCAGACTTGGGCATGACTAATAAACTGTTCTGAGAATCCTGAGTGCCTAAACATGAGCTAACCTCAGCTGGAGCACTCAGCAGGCCACTTCTACATACACAAACTTCTGAAAATTCCCACATAAGTGACTTGTCCTAAGATACACAGGGCCTGATTTTGCAGGGCACTGAGTGCATCACCCTATGAAACCATGGGGAGTTGTGGCTGCTCAGAATCAATGAAGAGATGCTCGGTGCCTCAGTGCTCATGATCAGAGTCACAATAAATTAGTGGCAGAGGTGGGAATGGAACCCAGGAGTCTGGACACCATTAGATCATATTGTCTCTTCAGTTTATTGCAGAGCTAAATGCAATGTCTATTTAGTGTGTAAATAAGAGTGAGAGGATGACAAACTGCAGTATTAGAAGTGGTAGAGAGAAATAGCTGAGGAAAGAAGTGGCATATGCAGAATGACTTCAAAGGCACGTACGTTTTGGATTAAAATGCAAGTTTCAACCATTGATTACACAGGTGACTAATTATAGGCCTCCTGGACAGGTTCAAAAAGTAGAGCAGAAAATGTGCACCTATGGTAGATAAATGCTGCCTATAAAAAATCATGAATGAACATTAAACAGTGTGAGAATTTCATTACCTTGGAATTGTATTCACTCTGTGTGTAAGGGAGGGAGAAATGGGGACATTTATAATCCATATCCAAGTATTATTTTTGGTGTTTGTTAGGCAGATCATCATGGGCCTGATCTGGAGTGATACTGGGTGATACTGCAAGCCTGTGGGACAAAACAGATCCCTGCTCCTATGGTTAATAAATCTCTCAGAATTGCTTGCTAAGTTATTTTGTTGCTTTATGATCATGGCTATAACATCTTAACAATTGTGGCATCTGAACACAAGGCTGGGAGCCAAGATTTCTTACATGCTAACCCATGCTCTGCTATTTACCCATTGTGTATTCTTGGGCAAATAACTTCACAATTGTGTGTCTTCATTTTCTAATCTGTGAAATAGGAATACCATCACCTAGCTACATGATAGGAGTGGTGTCAGGATTAGTTGATGTTCATAATGTAGTCTGAAAATGTAAGGTATTATAAATGTCTTCTTATCAGAGGGCCAAATCCATAGGCCTGACTTGGCAAACTCCCACTGAAATCAGGATTTTGCTCATAATGAAGAGGAAAAAAATTTGTCAAGGAAGATTTAAAATAGCTTCTTGCTGTGCCTATCATCCTTAAGGATCCCAAAGAAATTTTATACAGTTTGTATTGGAATTGCTTTATCCACCACATTGAAATGCTCTGAGGTAGAACATGGCAGCTTTTTAACAATTTACAGTAGCACTTTGTTACAGAAAATGAAGTAGAATGTCATATCCAATTGAAACAGCAGGAAATATAGGTAAGCACCCCGATAGCACTGTTTATTTACAAGTTGATTCTAAATAATTAAAAAAACTATTAGCTTCCAATAATGTTAATTAGTGCAGCTGTTTTGTTAGAAAGCAAAAAGTCTACTCGGAAATTATATATGCATTTGTAACGCCCATACGGTTTCTGTGAAAATGGAAAGTACGATTTCTACTGCCAAAGACAACAGTGAGGGCAAGAAAAGAATGTTCAATATTCAGGAAAAAAGAAGGATCCAACTGACTGGAAATGCATGTATAATTTAAAAGGCTTCATTACAATAATATTAAGGCACTAGCTTCACCCCACAGATGTAAAGCTGTTTGGAGCTGAAGGGAAGCTTTAAATCTGTTCAAAAGTTAAAAAAAATAATGGCCAGAATCTAGGTTTAATTTTTAATAAATAAATACACAAATAGAGCAAAGTGGGGAGGGAGTGCTTACTATATATTGAAAAAATATTCCAAGAAAACTTTTTTGGGAGGGGATTTAAAAATGTTCCTGAACTGCAAATTGTGCTAGTCCATGAGAAATCATAAGTGAAACAGACCACATATAGAAAATGAAATTGACTTCTGTAGCTTCGCCTGCCACACATGACTGAAGGGAGAAAAACAAACAAACGGCATGGAAAGTATATTAGAATGGTGCCCTTAGTATCATAGGGAAGGAGAGTTTTTACTCTATAACCATTGTGTGTTTAGATGGCACAGCATTACAGCTCATCCTAGGGGTGAAACTTGAGAGCCCCGACAGAGGACCATTCTAGTTGCAATGTAAAGTTGGTAGCCAGAGAGTGAATTAACATGTCGCCCCCTTGTTGAAGGTTTCCACTGCCTCCCCTTTCTCCATTATATTAAATTCAACCTTGGAAGAAATTGTTCCCTTACTGAAGCAATGGAGTTTTGCTAGCGACTTCAGTGGAACCAGAAATTCACTCCTTGTTTTCACCATCAAGGTCTCACGTAATTCTGCCCTTGCACCCTCTCCTCCAAACTAGTATTTTATTTTTATTTTTTGATCACCACTCATTATCCTTATCCCTTTGGCTTTGCCAAAGAAATCAAAGATGTGCCTGTGACCCATTTTCCCCAAAGGCTGCTCTGTGCCAGTTTTACACTGTCTCCTATACGTGGAACACTATCTCTTCTTTGGTAAACGAAGCCGCTCTCTTCACATTTTAAAATTACTCCTGAAAACTCATCTTTTCCATGATTCCCACAATACAAAGCAGTATTATTCTCTATCTTCCTTACGTTAAGCATTTCAAAACAAAAATCTTAACTAATCTCCCAGGATGCCCAAACTGAGTTATCACATTATTGTGTTCTTCCATCTTAACTATCTATAATATAAATAACCAAAATGTATTTAACCAGTCTGGAAACATCAAAACTGACTCAAATGCATCAGCACAGCGGTGAGTAAAGAGCTATCACTGATTCAAAACAGAGAAGGACGTGACCACCCTTACTATGCTGGAAGCTTCCACTAATTTAATTTGGTATAATATTTTTGGTGCCAATAAGGAAGGTGCATATATCTGAAGACAGTATAAGATTGTTGCTCACTAGACCATGCATAGGAACAAACAATAAAAGTCAGTGTTTGTTGTACAACAGATCCAGTGGCTGAAACAGAATACAGCAGAGATTGAGAGCAATATGAGTCTAGTGCTTCTGCTATCATATTAGAAAGTCATCTGCAGGTATACATGTGAGAGACAGTACAATAAAATAACTGAACATTTATTTAACCCCTATCTCCACCCCACACACACACACATACACATAAACAGCTGTTAAGAGAATATGGCTTAATTCAAGAATGTTTGTTTGATTTGGTTGCTATTAGGCTCTCAGCAAGGGCAATAAAACCCTTCACTTCTTTTTATTTTTTAAATAGTAGAAAGACTTTGCACTGCAGCCCTCTCTAGTCATTTTAAATCTGTCTCTCTCCTGTTTCAAAGACTAAGAAATTCCATTTGTTATGAATCATAGAATTCAGAAGTGGAAAAGACCTATTAAGTCCTCCACGCCATCTCCTGGGCAATGCATGATTGCTCTCTACAGTATACGCATAATTTTAATGTTTTGTCCAGTCAGGTTTGAAAGAAGGTTTGAAAGGCAAAACTACAAAAGGACTTCATACCCAGTCTTCAGATTTGCACGCACAAATACACAGAAATTAGACTTCTAACTACTCCTTGCAAAAGGCATGTCCTTGAAGAATGTGCAAATGCAGAGGGGTCAGTACACACAACAATTTGCAAATGGAGATTTGAGGCAGTTTGTTTAGTTGTTAAGTTTGATTCTCACATGTCTCCTATTATGGGGCTTCCACTAGTCCTCTCAGGAGGATATTCGCTATTAGGTCATGCCATTAGAAAATTACAGGTGGTCATTTGGGAACAGTATAAAACCATTTCTGTGAGTCATCATTTCTTCTCTAAATAATTGGCTGTGAGGATGAGAAAAAAATGTGAGAAGAGTGTTAGTTTGATTGCAGAATAAATGGATCCACTATAATGAAATAGTCACTTTACATTTCATGGCACAGGATCCCAAAGAGCTTTACAAATAATGGGCCAAATTCTGATATGTTACACCAGTTTCAATCTGAAGTGACACCACTGAAGTCAGTGGGAATCATTCCAAGCTGACACCTCTGTAAATGAGATCAGGATCTGGCACTATAACAGGAATGAATTCACTCATCACTCAAATGCAGCCACTTCTGGCATGAAATATAGCAGGTGTTTAATATTAAGAGGTCAAGATATTGACCAGTACTGTAATGGATTATTTGTTCAGAAATGATACAGAAGGAAAAGTGCAACCTTCTGCATAATGTAGCTAGTTACCTAACTACAGACAGAGCTCTATCTTGCTTAGCCTGAGAGATATGGCTGAGTATCACCCTCAGATAGTATGGGGATCAAAAGTCACAAACATCTGCTTTCTGAAATTCAGGCTGCAATTAACAAAGATAAACAAACTGCTGAGTTAATAGATAACTGTTGTGTATCTGTCTTTACAAGTGAAACAGTTACTGATATCGCAGATCAGATGCTTCCAGAAATGTCATATAATGATCATAGAGATTGGAACATGTCAGAGGACCTGAAAACAGATATGAAACTAAAACACAAGAACATTAGCAATAGTTGTAGAAAGCAGCCACAGAAGCAGCAAGTTCATTAAGTTCAAGAGCTAGAGATCCTATGATAGAAGTACAGGTGATTTAATTGTTATTGCCCCCCTAGATAAGGGCCTGTAGGTGTAGTGGAAATTGAAATTGAATTATTATAATTCCTTGAGGATGTAGCACCATAACAATAGACAGAAGTCAGGGAAAGGACAATGGGGCTGTTATTGCAGAAACTATTTCTCAAAGTTACACCCAGGAAACTAATAATACTTTGCACTTTCATAGTGAATTCGGCCTGTAGCAAAGTGGTGTGGCCTCCTTCTGAGGCCAACTCTGAGGGCCTGACCCATGCCACCTGGTGAAAAGGCCCAGATAAGGCACCACTCACTCACCGGAAGTGCAGGGGTGGGACAGGAAGAGAAAGTATAAAAGCAAGGCCTGGTAGCTCAGTCAGGGTAGAGCTGCTAGAGAGAAGGATGTCTCTCCCCCAGTGCTGGGACTTGACCCTGACCCTACTGAAGAGCCACCAAAGCTGCCTGGAGCCTAGAGGGCCTGCTGCCAATGACTTGGAGGAACTGCCAGATGCTGAGGGCGTGCTGGGGCTGCCTCTTGTGATCTACACCAAGAAGGTGGACAATGACTGGGAATACAGGTACGTGGGCACAGGGGCAGAGGAAGCAGCCCAGGGATAGCCAACCACAGTCCGGCTGTGTTTGAGTCCTAGCACTTGGCATCGAGTTTCGGCTGGAGCCCTGCTGATCCAGTCGTGGGATGCCTTGCCATTGTTAGGGCCCTGGGCTGGGACATGGTGGAGTTGGGAGGGCCTGTGTCCCCCTCTCTCCCATTGTGCCATGCAAACCTTAGGGTGACCACCCCCTTGGCCTGTGAAACCTCATAGGATACAGACTGCTTGTTTGCCCTGCCCTGCCCTGCCCTGCCCTGCCTGAGTGCCAGGGGCTACTGAGTCTTTGTCTTGCTCTGCCCTGCCTGAGGGCTTGGACTCTAGACTGGTTGCCACTCCACTGTACTGGAGAGCTGGGGCCCATAGTCCCCTGAGGGGCTGGGTAGCAAAGCGGTGTGGCCTCTCTCCAAAGCCAGCACCTATGGTTGACCCCAATCTGTTACAAGCCCAATGATCTAAAAAGACTTCAGAAAGGTGGGTAAATATTATATTATCATTTGACAGATAGGAAATCTAAGGCACGGAGGATTTAAGAGACGTTCTCAAGGTCACAGAGTGAGTCAACAGCAGAACAGGGACAGAACCAATGGTTCTGGACCCCTCTAACCATTAGGCCACACGGCTTCCTAAATCTACAGGTCTGTGGGACATAGGAAAACTGGGATGTTGGGTAGCACATTAGCCAGAGAGCCAGAAACAATCAGAATGATAAAGCAGATTTTTTAAGTTGGGAAGAGAGGGTAGGTGATGGACAGAAAAGCACTTTGGTTTCCTAGAGTTTTATTATATTTGCATGATGCAAATAAAAAGTAAAAGTATCCTATCCAAGTTTCCAGAGGTGATACTAATAGGAAAGACAAAGCAAGAACAAAGAACAAAACAATCATGCAATAATAGTAATAATAGTAATAATAATAAAAATATATTTTATTTAGTCACCTGGGCAAAGGCAGTGTGATGCATAGGACAACAAGCTACTGGAGGAAAGAGAAAGACAGGAAACATGTAAAGTCATGTCATGCAAAGGCAGTATTGTGAGATAAAATAAGGACCTAGGAAAGGATGATTGACACAAGAATTACCAGTAGAATATAACCAGTTCACAACCACCTTGGAACGTTACTGATAAATTAATGTCAATCATAACGGTGGTTACTATCAGGAAACTTCTGCCCACTAAGAACAAGTCTGAGATCACCAACTCATTTCACATAGTTATCTAACATCTGTCAGGAGGTAACAGCTTTTGGTCACTATTGACCTGGACTAGATTAGGATCAGCATCCTATAGAGATGGATCCCAGATGCATTCCATTCCCAGCCATCTCAGCCATTCTATGCTGGTAGGCATTTAAGCAGTTAATGTTGGAGGCCTCACTGCACCACAAAGTGACAGATAACGAGCATTACTACTGGGTATAATGAGACCTTCAGTGCCTTACAGCAGTGATTCTCAACCAGGGGTACACATCCCTGGGGGTACTCGGAGATCTGTCAGGGGGTACGTCAATTCATCTAGATATTTGCCTAGTTTTACAACAGGCTGCATAAAAAGCACTAGCAAAGTCAGTACAAACTAAAATTTCACAATAGACTTATTTATACTGCTCTATATACTATATTATATGGTAACATAATGCGTTTTATGTCATTTACTGATGCATGCAAGCACCTTAACGAGGTTGAAGTAGTCATGGTGTACATGCAGCTATGGTGTAAAAATGGATAGATTTTTAAAATGAGGAGCTGGAAGCGGTGGTAGTGGTGACAGTGAAAATTGTAAGAAATTAAAAATGACTGGAAAAAAAAGGCATTGTCAATTCTGTGAGGAATATATTGCTTTTGGATTCACATCTACAAGTAGCGATCCACCTTAAGCTTTGTTTCCTTTGCGGAGAAACTCTATTAAATAATAATATGAAGCCAGCTCATTTTCAACAACATATGAAGACAAAACACCCTGTGCATGTGGGTAAGCTAGCACAATATTCTCAAAGAAAGCTTTCCGAGACTTGCCAGTTTCATGTAAGCACTATACCATTTGCAAGCAGTGCAACTAGTTTTTAAGTGAGATAAAACTTGGGGTATGCAAGACGTATCAAACTCCTGAAAGGATCGCTGTAGTCTGGGAAGGTTGAGAACCAGTGCCTTGCAGCATATCTCCCCTCTTTTTAATCAGATTTGTTGCACAATATTTTGTTCAGTCCTAGCAATGTGCTATTAAATGGGTAGGGTAGCAGTAGGCCCTTATTTATAGCTGGATTCGGAAGGTCAGTTAGTGAGCTCTATTGCAACTCTTCTGATCTGCACAGTGTATGAAGCCTTTCTCTGTCTCATTCTGTGTGTCCATCGTTATCTTTATACAGAAGAGAGATTCACCATTCGCCTTCAAGTGACTTCATATCCTTTGCATGAGGCCCTGCATAACCACTTGCTCAAGTGTTCTCACTTTACTGTGTGCAGAACAACTTTGTTCATGATGAACTTAAAGGACTTTTACCGGTGGAGACCCAAGTTCAGGTTCAGTATTTACTGTGCAACAGGTGATAATTAGAGAAGAGCCAAAACCTCAGATCCAAATCCTCCTAAACTTTGGGGAAGTTTGGATCCAGATTTGAAGTTGATAACAGAGAAAACATCGCTCTTACCTGTAGCATTTGCATCCCTTCCTGGCTTTAAGTAGGTTGAGGTGTTAATGATATCAGCAGTAAGGGGAAATACAGATTCTGGCAGATAAATAAAATCAATAATTATTTTTATTTCTGTAGCCACATTCTACCCAAGGATCTCAAAGTATTTAACAAACACTAATTATTTAAATATCACAACACCACAGCAAGATAAATATTATCTCCATATATGGATGGATAAGCTGAGGCACAGAGAGGTTAAAGCCTACATTTTCAAAAGGATCCATTAATTTTGGATGCCCAGCTTGAGACACATACAGCCTGATATACAGTGGTGCAAACAATCTGCAGCTCCATTTTTTTCCTTGGATAGAAAACACTAATCAGGCAAAGTATAACATTATTGTGAATTATTTTTTATTTACTTACCTGACAAAATTGCTGAGGGGGCTTCAGTACTCAGCACCTCTGAAAATCAGGTCCTTGTTATCTCAAGATGGACACTGAAAAAATGCAGTCCAATGACAGACCTAACTGGTCTGTGGTCACAAAGCAAGTCATTGGTCCCAGGTCCAAGCTCTGAAACATCACTTGTCTCCTCATATGCCATTATGCATACAGATTGCTATCAATTTGCTGATGTGCACAGGTTAGCCCTTGATGTCTGTGGTGTGCCCCAGCACGTTGATGTGAAGGGGGGCTTTAAAAATAACTATTACTGACAAAATAATCTATACAGGCTTCTCTTTCCTTTTTTGTTGCTGCAGCACAATAGTTTAATCTCTGCTCCCTTCCTCTCTTGTCTTCAGTCCAAAGGCCAAGTTCTGGAACCTTGACAAATTGTCACAAATATGGGTGCAGCAGTCCCCACCAGGATTAGCCCTTCTCTGAACAGCATTCTTGCTAGGAGAAGGAATAATCTGCATAGGGTGTATGTGTCGAGCACTGATGGGTCAGGAAAATGATACACTGAAAACATGAAGAACGTATCTCCAGATCACCCCTTCATGATTTAGTTTATGAAGGGCCTTTGGAGTAGCCTCTCTGTTGGTTTGGAGGGGAGCAACAATGACGCAGAAAAAGCTCCATCCCTCTTTTCCCCCTTAGTCTGTGTGGCTTTTCTGGAAAAGCTATAAATGCAGTTGCCAGCAAGAATTTGTCCTGGTTATATGAAAATCTAGCTTTGTTTAATCCGTTTCAATCTGACATCCTGACTTGCTTTGAAAGCTGTACTGTTCTAGGTCGTCTGAGACAGGATCCAGCATCCTGAATGAGAGAGAGAGAACACCAGCCAAGTGTCGCAGCACTGGGGGACTTTATAACTGCAAGCTGGCTTCAGAAAAAGCATGTGGCTTTTCAAACATACTGCAATCTAAAGCAAAACCAGCAGTTATGACATGCTGAGAGCAATAAACAATGAGCTTTGTCAGCATGTCCAGAGGAAACGAGAATTCCCAGAGTGTGAATGATGAAATTTTAACCAACATGGAGGCTTTGGATTGCATTATGGTAATGCGGCATGAGTATATCAGTGGTCTGGGAAGGATTGTTTTAATCTCTATCTTCCAGTGTATTTTATTTTTGCCTATGCCTCTATTAAAGGTGCAAGTGAGAGCAACATTCTGTTTTGTTACACCATCATAAGTCTGGAATAATTGCACCTAAGTCAATGGAATTAATTCAAGATTTACACTGGTGGAACAACCTAAATCTTGGCCCCCTTGTCACTTCATCACCTCTCATCTTGAATATTGCAACTCATTAATGGACCTTCCCTACTAGAATTAATTTCTGCAGGAGACACATCTGAACCTGTCCAAATTTTAAAGTGTATTCACAGTGAGATGTATCTTCCTCTTATCCAATCTTTGCACTAACTGTGGATGCTATTTTCCTGGGCCTTTTGGCTTTAATCTAAAGCCTAGTGAGGTGAATGGAAGTCTTGCCATAGGCCTCAGTGAGCTTTGGATCAGATCCCTAATCTAAAGCTTTGGTTTTCTCCAACTCTTCCTTTTAGTGACAATGCTGCAGAGAGTATTGATTTGTTCCCTTTATTTGTGGAACATTAAGTGCACCCAGTCAGCTGCAGCAGGGATGGGTACTTTATAAATGCAGATAATAATAATAACCTAATAAGCAATCAAATTCTCTATGGGCTCCCAGTGTACTGAAAAACCTATATATCTGTCTTTGTGTGCATGTGAGATTCTGCTTCTTGATAACTTTTTCCTGATGTACTATATGAAACGTATGTAACTTTGATTGTACTCTCCTGTGGAATGCAGCCATTCATCCTGGTTCTGATTTAACAAAAATGGTTTTTGATTCCATTATTCAATGTTGAATGAAAATATATATATCAGTGTTTTGCTAAGGTTAATATTTTCCTCAGGTATTTCTGGCATATTTCTGCCATGAATTTATTTTACATGTGGCCAGGAAGAATAATATCTTGTTACATCATGTAAGAAAATACCACATTTCTTCCCTGTTGCTCATTTCCAATCTTTATAAGAAGACAATTGAACAAAGACAAAAAGCCTGTGGTTAAACAGAAGAATTCAACCCACAAAGCAATTATATGCATGAGTCTCATCTTAAAAAGACAAGGTCAAATTGTTTTCATTTTTCCCCCTTTTAATGGTACCTGTTTGTTATATTTCCTTCTTCAAAGCATGACAATGTCTTCTGTTTCCTTCACAATTGCTTTTGTTTTTTTTCACTTTTTGGCAATTTATTTTTGGATGGAGATAAAAATTAGCATTGCCGTTTCACTGAATGAAACCAGCCCCTTCAGCTTCTCTAACAGTTTAGTCTACAGCATTAACTTGTTCATGTTCTGATGCACCATAAAAGTACAACAGTTCTCTATAGTAAAGGGCCAAAGACTCCCACGTACACTAGCAATGCAGCAGGCCTGAGGTGGTTACAGTAGAAGACCGTGGCATTGAATTATTAAAGGAGTATTCTAAATCTTCAGTAAGGAAAGCTGACTCTTGCACCTCTTGCTCCCTCCCCTGTGTCTTTCTCCCATGAAAGAAACAACCCCCCTGATCACGGCTCTCATCACTCCCACCATTACAATGCTGGAACACATCTGTTAAGAGCTGATGGAAAGAGTTGCCTAGAGGGAGCCATTTGCAGTGCACAACAAGAAGTTTGATTGCGCCTACAAAACCCAACAACTATACTCCATATTCTTGAGCACCTTATGTATCAACTAACAGGAGTGCAGCCTTTCCCCTCCACCTTGTGCTTGCAGGGAGTGGTGTCACTGGCCCTGTTGCAGTGCAGGAAGACCTCTGTGGCCCTGTTGTCATGGGAGTGAGCAGGGTAGAGCAGAGATATCCAGTCAGTACTGGGAGAAAGAAGAGGATGAGCTCCCAGCTGCAGGGGAGATCACCCTGTTGCTGACTGGCTCCTGCTATCTCAGTTATCCAAACAAAATCCACATCCCCCATGCTATTCAGATAAGTGAGAGTGTACCGTGGAGACACAGAGCACTCTCATAATTCTGTCCCACCCATCAGACCATTTGCCTCACGATCACCTCCTAGCCTACACTGCCACCCCTTCTGATTCCATGCCACTTCGTCCCTTGACCCTATTCACATCTCCTGAAGGAACTTGGTAGGGTTGGGAACTGAAAGGATAAGGGAGGGGCAGCTTAAGTTGCAGGAGAGGCAAGTTCAAACCTGCTGCACCTCCTAGCAACCATAACTAGTTCTGCATCAACACACCACTCTTAGCAGAAGCTGATAAAACTTAGTAAATTAGCCTGCTGCAATTACTGTAACCCTTCTACCAGGTGGTTAATGGCAGCAAAAAGGGTCAGGTTCAAAATATCACGGGTCCCTCTTGACAAATAACTAAACTCAAGCCTCCACCCAGAAACTTAGGAACACTATCCACACACCACTGGGTGCCGTTAACAAGCAGAATTTCCCCACTTGCAGGCATTCCAGCTGTGTACAAAAACGGAAATCATTATTAGGGAAAAGGGAATGGTGTCAGAAACTTGGGAAAACACAGCAACAGAATATATATGCAAATAGAGAATAAAATACTTCCACTTCTAGTAACTTACTCACAGTCCTTCTAACTGCCTTCTCAGCTACCAAGGAGGACATCCCGGAGGTTGGTCATGGCAAGTACCACCAGGATCAGAGACTTCCTGGAGGGATGGGATGAACTCCCTGGTGCCAACTGGCACATGGGTCTCTCCATCCCTTGTGTCCCCCAGCATATACTCCAGAAGGTGAGGGCAGCCTTATGGCCTACCTCTCAGGCCTTCCTCAAGCAGGTCCTGCAGGTGGTTGCTCCCTGCCTGCCCTTCACCCTTGGCCTGCCAGACCTCACCATCAGGCTCCTGCCCCACAAGTCCCCCAGATCTCCCCCTCCACATCACCTGAGTCAGCTGCACGACTTGCAGCTGGTCTGTCTCCAAACTGCACACAGGAAACAACTGTACACGCGCATGTTCCACAGCCTTTATTTCCTCACCCTCGTGTCCCTCCCAACACCAAGTATGCCAATTGGTCATGCTTTGAGTAGGGGGTTGGACTAGATAACTGCCTGAAGTCTCTTCTATACCTAATCTTCTATGTGTCTATGACCTGCTACCACCTACGGAGGGGGAAGAGCGCTGGTGCCTAGTCTGTATTTTATCCTGGTACCACAGTCCGCCAGAGATATTAGTTGGTGGCTCCTTCATGGAGCCATGAGCATGGGCGTGTACCTGGCACTGTTCACCCCTTTCCCCAACACTTGTCCCTTCTGCGGCATGAAGGCAACCCTGGCACACATCTACTTCAAGTATGCCAGATTGCAGCCTCTTTTCCAATTCCTCCAGAACCATCTCCTCAGATTCTGGCTGCACTTTTTTCTGCACCTCCTGATATTCGCACACCACACCTGTGTCCCCACAAAGTCATGAGACCACTTTTGTGAACCTCCTCCTGGCACTGGCCATACCAGGAGGAGGAAGCTGGATGGGGAGGTGCTCTGTGATTGTGGGGACTATTTTTGTTCCTCCCTGAAATCATGTCTCCGGGCAGAGCTTTCTGGGCTTCATCCCCTGGCTCCTTGGATACCTTCAAGGAGCAGTGGTCATTGTCTGGGGAGATCTGTGCTCGGTGTCTCCTTCTGGATCCCTGCTTTTGACCCTATGACCTCACTGCCATCCCTGATTTATCATTTGTTGTTTCTTGAACTCTTTTGATGCCTGCATCCAGTGGCTCCTCCCCTTAGGATGGGAGGGGCCCTTTAGATGTGGGCAGCCTTGTATCCACCCATCCCTGGTGATTCAATAGGTACCAGGGAGAACGTCCTACAGACAATAGTCCCTTGACCACTTCACAGCCACCACACCTCATATGAAAGAGTGCTAGAAGCAACAGCACCCTCATCACTGAGAATGCTATAACATGAAGAAGGCTGCAGTCTCAGCTGTGAGCAATTAAGCACTTTTTATTGTGGGATTATGAGCACCTGGGTGGTAATTATTGGGCTAATTACATAATTGTGGGGATATCAGTAGAAGGAACAGGCAGCAAGGGAAGTTTGGGGGGGGGAGGGGAGAGGTGAGGAATTCAGAAGGTGGGCTATGCTGAGGAGGGAGGCTGCATGGAAAGCTCCTGCTACAAGAGGCCAATGATATGCTCTGTGTGTAAAAGTGCAGAGGAATAAAAGATAGACGTGGTGAAAGGCAAACAGCCTGGGCATGTTTATGGGCATGAGGCAACAGAATAGACTAGGCAGCACTGCACACCAGGTAGCACCAGAGGCACTTTATGTCACCCACTCATAGTTTGGATCAGCAAATAGCAATAGTCCAAGTGTCTGTATCCAGGCCTGTCTCCAGTCACAAGGGAGCTGCTTGCCTGGACCTGCCTGGAGGCATCACCACTGAACACAGTTTAATGGTACAGCTTTATTAGGGTGCTGGGTAAGCAGGACCTCACCAGTGTCCACTCAATATAATGCCTAGGAGTCAGGCAGGTCAAAGGGCAGTCCCAATCAGTGGTTGAGTTCATGCAAGGAGACTGATTGCCAGGAGATTCAATTCAAGGTGAAGGTGCAGTGAGGTAGCTGGTGGGGCCAAGATGAGGCAGCAGGGTGGGGTCAGATGGTGCAGCAAGGCCAGTTCAGACAGGACAGCAAAGCAGCATTCAGCAGGTCTGAGTAGCAACTAGCGGCAACAGCTTGTTGTCAGGAGAAGGCCACAAGGGAAGCAAGAAGTTTATATATAATCATTAGCCAATCAGGAAGTGGGTTTCAGAACCCTAGAAGCTGATCCAACCACGTTCATAAATTCCTAGGTAATCCAATGTGTCCGTATGGCAGAATGACCAGGATTACTTCCCAAAAACCCAGTGAACTTGCTTTTTAGAGAAGATCCTGATGCTCAGCTTTGTTGATAGTTTCCTTTTCATCTTTCATAGCAAAGTTAGTGTACATTGCCTCTTCCCATAGATCATCTTTCACAGCAAAATTTTCAGACTGCATTACCTCTTGCAGCAAAGCTCCCACCAAAGGGAACCAAGAACATTTATATCCCTCACTGTTTAAAAATGAGCTTTTTGCTACAATATATATGCTCCTCCCTGGGAGCCCACAGCCCCCAAAATTCTAGTTCATGTATAGTTATGGTAATTCCCCAAGTGCCACTAGAGGAATTGTGGGAAGGGAGTCTGTGGAAATGAAGCTCTGTATAACAGCACTTTTTCCTTTTCATCAATAGGGTTAGTAGAGAGCTTTTTCCCTTCTGAAGCTTCTGATCCTAGGGCTTATATAATAATAGTTTGTATTTAACCCAAAAAGCCTTATAAATGTTACAAATACCAGAATTATTTACCCACTTCTGCAAGGGTTAGGTAAGCAAGAATGTAATTAAACTACACTCATCATTTGTTTTAGCTAAGAAATATAGACAGCACCCATCCTTTTTTCACACACTGCCATGGAATCTTTAATGACTACAAGTTGAGCAGCATAAAGGGGAAGTAGTGGCCCCATGAATCAGACCCATTATATGCAACATTTCAATAATTACATTTCATGAAAAGTCTGTAGAGCAATTCAGGCTTATGTAGATAGGCCCATTTCTTCATGGTGTGTGATTGTGATGTATCATTAGAAGTAACTCATGTGCCATTCAGGATGTGTTAACATAACTCAGACAGACAGATAAGGGTAGTGGTTGCCAAGAGTGTTTTTATTATTTTTACCCATTTATGCTTGACTAAAAGGTTGTATCTTTCCCTATCAGGTGTAGGAACCTCACGTCACCTCATCTCAAAGCGGGATTACCGCACAGTGGTCTGCATGGGGCTATACCTTAAAACCATAAAGAAATTACAGCTAGTGCAGAATGAGGCCTACTCACTTAAACAGTATTTCCTGTAAGGTGCTTATTACCCCTGTATCATATGATTTATAGTTGATTCTAATTGATTTCCAAGTGAAGATCAAGTTTTGTTTTCAACCTAAAGAGCCGACAATGATTTAATCACAGAGACTGAAGGGTATTTAGCCATTGAATGAACTTCTTTTATCCTTCTCCCCTACCTGCTATTTGGTCCACCACCTGCCCAGATTTAGAGTCTGATCCAAAGCCCAATGAAATCAATGGGACTATTTCATTGACTTCAGTGGGCTTTGGGTCAGACCTTTAGCAACCTTCAGTTCATTCTTTAAAGTGTCTCAGTTCTCCCAGACTTTTAGGGAGGGGAAATGGATGGGAGGTTGTAGTAGGAAAGGCTGTGAAAGGATTTGGGAGGGGCTTCTAATTTGGGATATTTTCCAAGGTGTATATTTTATGGATTTTTACATGAATATTTTGTACATTACACCCATGCAAAACCATGGGCACAACTGAAATAAATCTAACTAAATCCCCTTTGAGGGTCTTTTATTACAAAGGGCTTCGTTGGGGGCAGTCATGTTTTTCCTAAATCAACCATTTACAAAAATATAGCTAAAGATGAGAGCATCCAGAGAAAATGTTACAGAAGGAGCAGCATATGAGTCACCAAGAAACGCATCTAGAGGGAAAGGCCGGAGAGGGTGGCACTCAAAAACTAGAAGAATAGTTCAAACTGTAGCAAAACAGGGCAACTGGAATTGTGCAAGGAATACTTATCCAAACTCTCTCTCACCCTCATGGGTGGTGGATATGAGGCTTGAGGTGGCTAATCCTCCCCAAACAGCCACTGGAAGCTCCTGCTCGGGCTCTGCCCCAAGGCCCCACCCCAACAGGAAGAAGTGGAGCGAGAGTGGGGTGGCTGAGACGAGTGAGCAGTTTGAGCAGGGGGGCCTCATGGGAGGGGGTGGAGTGGGAGCAGGGCCTCAGGAGGAGGAGACAGAGGACGGGAGAGGCCTCAGGGTGGAGCCAGCCTCTCCAAATTCAAGAGGCACACGTTGCCTATTGTCACCCTCACACACTTCCAATGCCCAGGCCGGCCCTCGACCAAATGGTGCCCCAGGCAAGGACTGTCTTCAGTGCCCCCGACCTCCATTTCAGTGCACCCCCCCAATTTAGAGTCCCCCTCCATAAGTACACTTTTACAATTATACAATAAACAATGTTCACAATATTGCAACTGGGTTCTCACTTCACTTCATTTTTATATCTCACTGACTGACTGGTGACGCTCCGCCCCTTATATACCTATGGGGGCATGGCTGACAACATTCTAGGAGGTTTGAGGAAAATGTAGTTCTCAGAAAGTCTGGAAGGTTCCACAAGTTTCTACAAAGGTCCAGAACATTCTAGGAGTTTGGTGAAAAGTAAATCCACATACGGAATACCTGAAACATTTTACTTCAAACATTCTATTTTCCCTTTTGTCACTAGCAACAAATACAGCACCTCGAGCCTGGCGCCACCCAAGACTGGCATCTCAGGCAGTTGCCTCGGTCACCTGTCCCTAAACTGGCCCTGCTGATGTCCTATGGGGGCTGTGATGACTGCTCAGTGTTATAGTAGCGGTAGCAGGATCATGAAGAGATTTACGGAATATTTGAAAAACACAGTTCAACATTTTCCTGGCTGTCCAAACACATTTGGTGATGTGGTTAAAGATAATAGGATTTAGCTGGATAATTTGAAGATTCGTCTTTCCATCCATACAAAACTATTTATTTTATTTGCGTTGATTATTAAAGAAAGCTTTAAAAAAAAAAGAAAGAAAAAAGACGTATCCAAATAGCTCTACTTGCTTATTGAGCAATGTTGCTATGCACTGTTAAACTGCTGCCACATTCCATGCTGGGTGGGTGAAGTGTGTCTGCAGTGATTAAAATGATTCTTTGTGGAGCATCTGTTAAGGCTTTGAGATCTTTTAGAATGAAAAGGTGTTATGTAAATAAAACACATTTTTTAAATGTTGTTACACACAAAGGGAATGATGTAAATTTCTATTGTTCATCCCTTTTGAAGCCAATAAATTGAAGTCTATAGCAATTTTAATTTATCAAATCATGTATACAAATATCAGTATCCTGACTAGCTGTAACTGTTAAGTAAAAAATACTTTTTCCTTTTAGTGAATCAACAGCTATCATATGCACTTTTTAGCTTCCAAGTGGATCAGAGGTGAATTAACAATTTTTGGATTCATCTTGCCTTTTCCACATTAGGGTTTTTTGCTTTTATAAAAAACTGTTTTACCTTTGAAATTCATATCCATAATGCTAAAATCTCCAGATCTTTCTGATGAAAACATTCAAAATGTATGTAGAAACAGATATATTGGTTTCATAGTCTGGTGAACATCTTAATTTATTGTTCCAGGTAATCATTGTCTGGAGTCAGTATTTATCTCTTAGGGCAACAAATCTTATTGTCTATCTTAAAGGAAATTAAGATAATTTTATGTATGCAATATTGGCATTTCTATAGCATCTCTCACTGGTACCATATATGGTGAAAAATTAAAGTTGTATGCATTGCTTTAGATATGACATTCTCTACACAGAAGTGGTCTTTGCTAGAACTGGAAATTTTGCAGGACTTTTTCCAGTTTTTAATGATGAAATTTTATGATTCTGAAATTTTTTTTAAATGTCAAAAAATCTTTTCAACTGTTGAAAAATTTCAATGAGCTCTACAGATGGTTGAAAAGCCTCCCAAATATCATATAAACTCAAAATTTATAAATTTTTGACTAGCTCTGGTGTTTTCCTAGGAATTAAAAACAAGTCAAGAAGAGGAAAACATGGATTTATTCTCAACATTAGACTTTTAGGCACTGTGTGTGTGTGCATGTGCCTGGGCCATTATCTATAATATATGTAGTATATTTTCATACATGCATACTCATATATTCAACTGGGCCCATATTTGGGTTTGTATGTGTTAATACACACAGTCTGTATACACATACATACACAAATATATACAGATTTTTTGTGCTTATATCATACTTTGTAATGCCTTTCAATTAAGGATATCAAAGTATCTGACAGACATTTAATATCAGAAGTATAATCCATTGCACACTAATAATCGTGCGGTTTCTTGTCTTGTCTTGTCTTATTAGGAGTTTCATGTTTTCATAATTTTTTTTTTACTGCTAGTTTGGTCAATTCCATACAATTATTTAACTACGGTAGGGATCAGCAGTACAGCCAAGGCTATGTAACCTGCCTCTCACTGTGGCAGAAAGCTGTGCTAGTAGCCAGTTATACTTGTACTATATTAGCCTTTAATTAATTTAGCCACTCAACGATCCTATCAGATAGTTTAGTGTTATTGTACGCATTTTACAGGAGAGATAAGAGAGGTGGCTCTTCCAAGGCCATATTGTTGTGGCAAAGCTAAGAATAAATATCAAGAGTTCTAGCTTCAAGAATCCCTGCTCCAGTTATTACAATGCAGTCCCTTCTAATGGCATGATCATGTAATGTGCTACCGATCTAGGTTTTTATACTGTGTGTACTTTTATACCCTGGTATATGAGAAGGTAGGTGCTGAGCATCCTCAGCTTCTGGGTTAGTGGTTACTCAGCACCTTTCAGGAACAGGCCCAATATTCTTAGAAAAGAAGTGGGCAAATCTCCATGAAGAGAAGACAGGAATGAATGCCGGGGACTGCTGTTGGTTGACAAGAGCCACAACTATTCGAGGTCCATTCAGAACATATCAGAAAGAAATAAAATTTTTCTATTAAAAAATAGATCCTCATCAAGTTTAATTTTTTGACAGCTGGATTTCAGCTGGATGCCATGTTGCTAGGTGCTAATTATTAATGCTTACTCTGTGCGCTAGTGCAATATAAGCTCTCTGCGATTGTGTTCAATATTTTGTTTGCTAGTAGCATGATTAACCCACTGTGAGTAGGAGTCCTCAGGCAGCAGGGGTTCCCTAAAAATACAATTCATTTAAATCAGGGATAATCTCCTCTACTGAATGCCCAGTCTTAAGAAATAATAAATGATGCTGAGGGCTCATGTGCCTCAGGAGCTCATGACAGTGGAGCAGTTGATTTCATAAGTAGCTTTGGTCAGAGCAGAAAGTCTTTATGACCATGAGATGGATTCAGATGAAAAGGCAGATTCCAGTCATATTCTGAATTGCAAAGGGCACTCCTTCCTTGAAACTTTTGAGATAGATAGAAATTTCAAAACAAAGATCCCACTGAAGGCCCTAAAAAGCGAACTGGATCAATAATAATTTCCACAAACTCTACTCTTTTACATAACACCTCCCTCCCAGTTCCCTAAGGGATAAACAATTGGACAGAATTATGACATTTTACAGATGTTGGAAGCACAAGCAATTCCGGGAGTGGCGATGGGGGAGGGGGAGAAAGAGGTAAGGAGAGGAGCGAAACAACTGAAATTCATTACTAAGGGAGTGTGGGGGTCAGTGACAGCAGTGCTGAATGGATTTTTCCAGCTGTTTCGAACTGAGATTTGTGCTCTGTAATCTGAATGCTTTTATCTGTTTCTGAAAATAGACAGGAATTTTTTCCACAGGCTGCTCCAATTTGGCCGTAGAGATGCGAGGAAGATTACAGGGATAAATTCAGGTTTTGTCAAATAAGCATGGTTTTTCCAAACTAAATGTATGCAGCTTTCTCACAACACATACACTCATTCACTCACACACACACACACTTACCCTAAGAGGAAAGACACATCCACTCATGAGATAGATGAAAGGGTTAAGAATGCCAAGAACTGTTCATGGCATCTAACTCCTGTTTGGTGTTTTGTTTGTTTTTCTAGATAAACTATTCTAGAATCAGTTACTTTTCTGCAGGGTTACTGACTGGCCAAGAGATAGTACACCCAGAGAGATATCTGATTATGCCTTCCATGTTATGCTCAAGCTATTACACAACTGTGGCTAAGCTTCCCCTGTTGCATAGTCCGGTCCTCTTCCTTCTTTGAAAGGATATCTATTTCTAGAAGCTTGCTGGGTATCAAAATACTTTGAGGAGTGTATTTAAAAAGTTCCCGAGATGGGATTCTGAGACGCATCCAACCATCTGGATGTCCTGGCACAGTCAAAGAACTGTGATGTGATTGGAATAACTGAGACTTAGTAGGGTAACTCACAACTGGAGCACTGTCATGGATGGGTATAAACTGTTCAGGAAGGATGGGCAGGGGAGAAAAGGTGGAGGAATTGCACTGTGTGTAAGAGAGCAATATGATTGCACAGACCTCCAGTATGAAACTGGAGAAAAACCTGTTGAGAGTATCTGGGTTAACTTTAGAGGCGTGAGCAACAAGGGTGATGTTGTGGTAGGCGTCTGTTATAGACTGCCTAACCAGGAGGATGAGGTAGACGAGGCTTTCTTCAGCCAACTAGTGAACGTTTCCAGATCACAGGACCTGGTTCTTATGGGGGACTTCAACCACCCTGATATCTGCTGGGAGAGCTATACATCAGAGCACAGGCAATCCAGGAAGTTTTTGGAGAGTGTTGCGGAAACTTCCTGGTGCAAGTGCTGGAGCAACCAACTAGGGGCCGTGTTTCTCTTGACCTGCAGCTCACAAACAGGGAAGAACTGGTAGGGGAAGTAGAAGTGGGTGGTAACCTGGGCAGCAGTGACATGAGATGGTCGAGTTCAGGATCCTGACAAAAGGAATAAAGAAGAACAGCAAGATACAAACCCTGGACTTCAGAAAAGGAAACTCTGACTCCCTCAGGGAGGTGATGGGCGGGATTCCCTGGGAGACTAATATGAGGGGGAAAAGAGTCCAAGAGAGCTGGCTGTATTTTAAAGAAACCTTATTGAAGGCACAGGAATAAACCATCCTGATGTGCAGAAAGAATAGCAAATATGGCAGGCGACCAGCTTGGCTTAATGAAAAAGGCTTTGGTGAGCTTAGACACAAAAAGGAAGCTTACAAGATGTGGAAGCTTGGTCAGATGACTAGGGAGGAGTATAAAGATAGTGCTGGAGCATGCAGGAGTGAAATCATGAAGGCCAAATAAAAATTGGAGCTGCAGCTAGCAAGGGACATGAAGGGTAACAAGAAGGGTTTCTACAGGTATGTTAATAACAAGAAGAAGGTCAGAAAAAGTGTGGGCCCCTTACAGAATGGGGGAGGAAACCGAGTGACAGATGATGTGGAAAAAGCTGATGTACTCAATGGTTTTTTTACCTCTGTCTTCACAGTTGAGGTCAGCTTCCAGACTACTGCACTGGGCAGCACACAATGGGGAGGAGGTGAGGAGCCCTCACTGCTGCAAGAGCAGGTTCAGGACTATTTAGAAAGGCTGGACATGCACAAGTCCATGGGGATGGATGCAGTGCATCCAAGCTTGCTGAGGGAACTGGCTGATGTGATTGCAGAGCCATTGGCCATTATCTTTGAAAACTTGTGACGATTGTGGGAGGTCACAGATGATTGGAAAAAGGCAAATATAGTGCCCATCTTTAAAAAAGGGAAGAAAGAGAAACCGGGGAACTACAGACTGGTCAGCCTCATTTCAGTCTCCAGAAAAATCATGGAACAGGTCCTCAAGGAATCCATTTCGAGGCACTTGGAAGAGAGGAAGGTGATCAGGAACAGTCAGCATGGATTCTGTAAGGGCAAATCATGCCTGACCAATCTCATTGCCTTCTATGTTGAGATGACTGGCTTTGTGGATGTGGGGAAAGCGGTGGACGTGACATACCTTGACTTTGGCAAAACTTTTGATATGGTCTCCCACAGTATTTTTATTGGTACGTTAAAGTAGTATGGGTTGGATGAATGGACTATAAGATGGATAGAAAGCTGGCTAGATCACCGGGATCAATGGGCAATGATCATAGAATCATAGAATAGAACCATAGAATATTAGAGTTGGAAGGGAACTCAGGAGGTCATCTAGTCCAACCCATTGCTCAAAGCAGCACTATGATCAATGGTTCGATGTCTAGCTGGCAGCTGGTAACACGTGGAATGCCCCAGGGGTTGGTACTGGGGCCGGTTTTGTTCAACATCTTCATTAATGATCTGGAGGATGGGGTGGAGTTCACTTTCAGCAAGTTTGCAGATGACACTAAGCTGCGGGGAGTAGTGGATATGCTGGAGAGCAGAGATAGGATACAGAGTCACTTAGACAAATTAGAGGATTGGGCCAAAAGAAATCTGATGCTGTTCAAGAAGAACAAGTGCAGAGTCCTGTACTTAGGATAGAAGAATCCCATGCACTGCTACAGACTGGGGACTGATTGGCTAGGCAGCAGTTCTGCAGAAAAGAACCTGGGGGTTACAGTAGATAAGCTGGAATTGAGTCAACAGTGTGCCCTTATTGTGAAGAAGGCTAACGGCATATTGGGCTGCATTAGTAGGAGCATTACCAGCAGATCAACAGAAGTGATTATTCCCCTCTATTTGGCACTGGTGAGGCCATATTTGGAGTACTGTGTCCAGTTTTGGGCCCTCCACTACAGAAATGATATGGACAAATTGGAAAGAGTCCAGCGGAAGGCAACAAAAATGATTAGTGGGCTGGAGCCCCTGACTTATGAGGAGAGGCTGAGGGGACTAAGCTTGTTTAGTCTGCAGAAGAGAAGAATGAGGGGAGATATGATAGCAGCCTTTAACTACCTGAAAGGGGGTTCCAGAGAGGATGGACTTAGGCTGTTCTCAATGGTAATAGATGACAGAACAAGGAGCAATGGTCTCAAGTTGCAGTGGGGGAGGTGTAGGTTTTATATTAGGAAAAAGTTTTTCGCTAGGAGGGTGGTGAAGCACTGGAATGCAATACCTAGGAGGTGGTGGTATCCCCATCCTTAGAGGTTTTTAAGGTCCAGCTTGATAGAGCTCTAGCTGGGGTGATTTAGCTGAGGTTAGTCCTGCTTTGAGCAAGGGGTTGGACTAGATGACCTCCTGAGGTCCCTTCCAACCCTAATCTTCTATGATTCTATTGTTATACAACGTTTATCCGCAGCTATCTGGACTAGAGATGGAACAAGGAAATGGGTTTAGGACCTGGCTTAGATTTAAGTAAGATTTAGATTTGCATTGGTGGCCAAGGGAATGGGCTTGTTTTCACATTTAATGGTTCCAATTTCTCATGAGTTTTCCGCCCAAAATGTTGGTATTCTCACAGTATCAAGTGTGATTGAAAGATTTTACCATCTTGGGCTGTATGTGGAAAACAGGCTCCATTCCAGTTATAGATTCATCTGCCTTATCTTAAATCAGAACCTCTTTAGTTGGAGGATCAGTCTGGAAATCCAATAAGAATGGGGTCTCTTGTGATACTGTCACTGCTACTTAGCTTTAGCTGTAACAGACACACCCTTAGAACAGCCTTCCTTTGATAGATTCTATGGAGTCACATTTCAGGACTTCCACTTCAGCAGCAGAGCAGATGAATGCAAAATACATGGGGATTCACCCATATCCTCAATGTAACAGTACAATCTAACCATCTGCAAAACAGCTATTTGCCTGAGTTCAGAGCACACACCTGGATGAGGGTTTAATTTCAAGTCAACACGGAAGATCCATTAGGCAGATACATTCAAATTGTATTGTTGTCAACAGTGGAAGGGGACCTGTTAATTTTCTGAAGTAAACAAGTGCTGTATGGCATATGGCAACTATTGAAAGAATCAGTGGTCCAAGATAATCAAAAGGATAATACATGTTTTGAATGTGTGACAAAACTTTTGTGGAAAACGAGGCAGATCTCTGCTACTTTACCTAATTGCTAAGCTTAAGGGAGCCCTGTTGATAAGGCGAAAGCAGATGGTGTGTGGGTTACTGAGCAACTTACCCCTGAGAGTCAGGGGAGCTGTTACAAATGCAGGCTAGATCTTCCATCTTGTGAAGGACAGATCACAAATGGAGCTTGCAGACCAGGCTAGAGGAATGTGGTATATGCAACATCCATGAAAAGAATAACTTGCGTAAGCCTTCTGCAACCAGAAGCAGCCAGCAACAATGTTATGCCCCCAAAGTAGAAGCAGCCAATGAGGGGTTCGATGTAATGCTTTTAACTTGATGCTCTCCTGGAGAGATTTGGGAGTGGGTTTCTATGGAATCAAACAGAACTTGCATTCTTCCTCATCAGCTCATATTTAAGATAAGAGCAGCTAAATTCATCAGTTTGAAATAAAGTCACTTATCCCTCTAACTGATTTCTATACCTTTAGAAGTGTTTGCTTCTAGCTCAGCAGGGACAAGCAGCATGTGCAATTTTGGAGCATTAAAATCCCATCTATCTTACAGGCAGGAAGGGTCTTTTTAAAAAAACAAATCAACAATTCATTGTTATTCAGTGGAATTAACTCTATAGGGCAGGAAATCCCCATGCAGGACAGTTGATTCTAAGGATCTCAGACTGCATGCAGGGTCAGAAAGACTATCCCCCTCAAACATCCTCCACTGGCTGTGTGTTTGCAAGGAATTGACTGCTCTGGCAACTTGGAGTCTCTGCATTTCCATAACTCCTGGAGTTCTCCCAGTTGTAGAATCTGCTTTGTGGTATTAGGCTTCTACCTTGCCTGCTTCCCCCTACATGGCTAAATGAATAATGGGAGACTTCTGTTCATCCTTTGTCTATTTTGGGATCTCAAACAATTCCACTGATAATCACTGCACTAAATGTTTACACTGATAGGAAGCTGGCCCATATTGCCTGGAGATTATAACAGCACAATTTGATATTCATGAGATGCTGATGATCTCTAAATATAGAAATAGAGTAATTATTGCTGACACAATGATACATGGAGAAATGGATATTCTTATTTGTAGCAGTTTGTGCATGGGGGTGGTTGGGAAAAGCCCTTGTAAGGCTGGGATCAGAGTTGCAGAATGCAAGGGTTCATAATGGGGGGTTGTTAATTATGAGGCATGATACTTTATCACTGCAAAAAAGCATAGAAGCCACAGAAAATTATATTCACCAGCGCATTGCATTGCAAAGGCACTTCAAAATGCTGCCAAATCACTCCATAGTCAATGACTTCACATGGTGCAAAGCAGCAAGGAATCACACTCAATCAAACCTTACACTGTACAATATTATTGGATCTACTGAAAAAACATCATTGATATAAATTGTAGAGGTAGCTACAGAAACCCGTTGTACAAATCCAAGCCACTGGGGGAGTTGCATAGCCTTGTGCTACACACTGGTCTGCAACTGGATGAGGACTGCCAGGGTGAACTAAGAAGATATCAAACACAGACTGTTGCAATCCACATCACACAGACTGATGCTCTTGAATGCCACCCACTCACATGGATTGCAGATGGTACCTAAATACTTCTAAAATGCCAGATGATGGAGTATTATTCTACTCCTCTCTGCTGGGGTGGAGTACATACTCACTGTCACATATGGCATCACATGCACTCCCAATGCAACTGCTCACTGGGAGAGATTGTGTTTTTTAAAAAGGTGACCCAGAGCTCTTCTCTCCATAACATTAGCCAGGGAGAACATGGCCGTATGATTTTATCAATGGGTATAAGACAAGGAAGCCTTACAGCACTGGAGAGCATGTGGCTGAGAGCCCAAGTTCCAGAGAGATGAGGCCAGATCAACTACCGAGTCATTGTTCAAATGTGAGGAACACATTTTTGGTTCTCCTTTTCTGTCCTCTGTTGATTAATTTTAGGGTAACACTCAACGGGCACTGAGCACCTAGAACCCCAATTGAAAACAATGGAGCTGTGCATGCTTATCAGTTCTGAAAATCAAGCTGCTGAGTTAGGTCCTTAAATATAGACTAGGCACTTGATTTCAGACTTCCAAGTTTGAAAACTTTTACTTTAACTTCTCTGTTACTGCATTTCCCATTTGGTAAGATGGGGATAATATCCATTTCCTAACCTCAAAGAGGTTGGGTGAAGATTAATGATTGTATTGTATTATTGTATTCAGTTAATTCATGTATTGTATTCAGTTCATTGCTTCCAGAAGGGATGGGTTTCTTGGTTCCATTAGTATGCATGTTTCAGATTATTTTTTTCCAGCTGTATTAACTTGCATTTTTCCCCATATTAATTTCATTTGCTTTGCCTTGGCTCTGTGTCAATGAAGCAGGAAGAGCCAAGTGACTGTGATCAGTCTGGCATGACTACCTAATGGTCACAGTGACCTTATGTACATAGCCATATCTCTTGGTGCAGTTTCAGACTCAAAGACACCAGATCAACTCTGACAGCATAAAACACTTTAGGCATTTTGCTTAAATAATTAAAGCATTTTTTTCCTTCTTGAATATGTGTTAATGCAGGATAGAAAGTGGTTCATGATCCCTGACGCTAAGCCCTTGAAAAAAAGCACTGCTGTGGTTGGCAAAGGAGGATCAGAAATGGCTAAAGCTCTCATTTCAAATATAGTTCACACTCTACCTGAGCAGAAATTCTTTGCACACTGTAAGCTTTCAGGATGCTGAGCTGAAAAAAACAACTGCTGTTTCCTTAGCCCTTTCTCTTGAGGAATGCTAAGATTTTCCAGGCAGATGACAATGGAGTTTGGGTGGAACTCTATCCAATGAAGGGTGAAACTCAAAATGTCTCCTTTGGTTTACACAAGTAACTCCAAGTTTGGATGCTTCTCCACCACTCTGGGATCTTCCAACACACAGCTTTGGGTGGCAAAAATGGTAACATTCTCCTGGAGCAGTATTTTGAATATGGTAAGTGAAAATGTGACATTTATTAGCAATTTACAGTATTTCTAACTGCCCTTTTTTTCTCCCCATTGCCAAAATTCAAGATTTTGCTTTACATATTTAGATTTTCCCACAAAAACCTATTTTTTGCACCACTTAGATCAACTTTGGGATCACATTTTTGGGAGGCTGCTTGGTCATTGATGTCTGTAGGCATAAGATAAGCCATCTAGACCACCACATCTAAGGGTCACTAGAATTCTGTTGGGACAGCTGTGGTTCTCACCAAAACCATGTTTGCACATCTCAGACCTAATTCGCCACAGTTTCCATCTACTTATATAAAATCAGAGGAATACTGGTGTAAAACTGGAGTAGCAAAGCCAGCGATGAATCAGGGCTATTTTTGCTAGCTCAAGAGTTTTTGTTCATCTGGTCCCCTTCTCCCCACAAAATATTTTGTCCTTATTTCTGCATAGCCATGGTATCAGAGACCTCTGAGTCTTAGAATAACCTGGAATCTTTTGTGTTGTCTGCCATGATGCTTCTTTCGAAGCACAACGCAAAGAGGCTTAGACACATTTTGGAGGCAGAAATGAGACAAGGGGCTCGGTGGTTAAAATCTGGGACCACCAGATCTCCTTTTCACTCAGAGTACCTAGGATGGGACCTACCTTTTGTCGTGCATGTTAAGGGGAAGAACTATATCAAGGACATATCTTAAAAGTTAATTGAGAGTCCACTTGCTGTTTGAGATGGGGGAGAACAGTGGAAATTATCATTGTTTTTATCAAATCAGTATGTCCAACCAAACCTTCACAGCTATCTCCCCTGATAGCTTTTTTCCACTTCCTCTACCTGCAGCACTCCCTCTGAAATGAGTGGTGGAAACAATCCTTGTAGGTCATGAGAAAGGATCAAACCTCTAACCATGTTGTTATTCCTGTTTTCCAGCTCCAAGAGTTCATAAAAGCAGATGATTTAATAAAGTAAGTAGCAGACAACTAATCTAGCTCTCCTTGCAAACTTTCAGCAGGTACAAAGAATTCTTTACAGAGGCTCAAAACTGCTACAGTAGACATTTTCCCAGCTGAGAATTTCTTGTTGTTCCTAATACTTAAAACACCACAGGTGCTGCAAATAGTCATCATCAGCTCATCAAAAAAACAAACAAACCCTACTGCATTTTTGTCCAGACTGATTACTCAGCTGTATTCCACATATATTGCCCTTAGGGAGGTTTATGGGCAATTTATAATCTCTCATGTATTAGATAGCTAGCACCTTGAGGCAGGAATTATGTCTATCTCTGTGTTTGTACAGGGCCAAACATGATTGTGATCCTGATCAGAGACTCTGGACACTGATAGTAAGATAATAATAATAAAAATACACACACACACACTCCATACAGTACATAGCTTACTGAATATATGAAGTCAGAGGTACTATCTTTCCTTCTAAAGTCAAGGCAAGCAAACAGGGCTTTTGTTCCCAAGGTTACAAATGAGTGGAACTAGTACACTTCAGATCTTTTCTTCTGTGGTCTTCAGGTTTATGAAATCACAGATGTAAGAGAGACAAAAGACTTATTGAGTCATCCAACATATGCCCTGCCAATGCAAAATTATTCCCTTCTGTACACTTACTTACTTTACTTCTTCTGAAACATTTAGGGCCATTATAGCTGTATTATTTTCACAATAATTTTGTATTTTGTGGAACACATTTGAAAAACATAAAATCTCCATAAAAATGTGAAATTTTAACTTTCACCTTTTTTTGCTCACTATGCATGCACCAGAGAAAAGCCTATGAAATAAAAATATGACTGAGCAATCCATGTCACTGAGGCCTTGTCTATGCTTGCAACAGTATACCTTAGTGAAAGGCAGACTGTATCCACACTGCAGTGGGCAGCAACTCACAGCAGTGAAAGGCTCTGGCAGTGGGGAAAGGCTCCAGCAGCTGGGAGCTACTGGAGCCTTTCCCCAGTGACTCCCCTTTCCACAGCCTTTCCCCTCTGCTGGAGTCTTTAAATGAGCTAAAGAAAGGCTCCAGCAGTGGGGAGGCAATGGGATACCACGCTGCTGAAAATAGCAGTGTAGACAGGGGACACATGGCTTGGGTGTGTAGAGAGCCCGTGGGTAAGTACCCTAAGGTTCTGCTGTATCTGTACTCTACTCACCTAAGCAGTCCTTCACTGTCTATACTGCTGTTTATAACCGTGTTAGCTGGACATGCAGTGTCTGTACTGTACATGCTGCCATAAGTGTAGACCTACCTTGAGATGGAGAGGGATGGGAGGAGAGGAGGCAGATGGAAGAAAGGTCTTGATTACAGCCTGCTGTGCTTGTCTTTGAGTTATTTCATGCTGAGCCTTACAGGCCACATAACTGATTGCAAGGTGGGAAAAAGGGAAAGAAAACACAAGCACGTAGGAGAAAGGGGACCTGCCTCTCCTAAAGACAATAGCACTCTTTGCTTGGAAAAGGGAGGGCCCCTTTCTTCTACACTTGTGTATTTTCTTTAACTTCCTCCCCCTTCTGCTCTAAATGTTCTAGTGTGGAGGGCAGATTCCTCATTTCAGTTGTTTGCTGGAGATTAAACCACTTATAAGGCTAGGGCAGGGAATTGGATAGGAAAAAATTCAAGGACTTCCTAGAAAGGGAACCTTCTCTGATTTCTCTGGATGGCTGGGAGGATAAGAAAGGTGCATTTGGTCCTCTCCCCCCCACTTCTGAATGGTTAAATTCCCTCTCAGGTCAGGCAGATTCTGAATACCCATCTTGATTGAGAGGAATGACCTCTAGAGACAAACCTGACAGACATTAAAATCAGAGTATTTCAAAATAAAGAACTGTCCAGCTAAAAAGTGAATGAAAACTCATGGGACCAAATTTACCATTGCCCTAAGGATGCTTTGAGCCAGGTAGGTTGATGTTAAGACAGACATAATCCTCCATCCCCCACTCCTCTGCCTCTGGGAATTAACCCAAATGAAAAGGCCCATATTTCAGGTACAAAGGCAGTTCTGGGCCATCTGTAGCAGCCTGTGAACCACAGGGGCATTCCGGGTTGGGGCAGAGCAGAGGATGGTGTACGTGGATCAGAGTGGAAGAGCATGTGTTTCATGGACAGATTTGCATCCCACTGATTCTGCATCCTGGCAATGTTCCATCAGGGACAATGAAGCAAGGGTACAAGTTACAACAGCCCGCAGAGATTCACTCATCTGTGGCACATGGTACTATTTGTAACCCGGGAAGTGCGTGGGACAACTAAGGAAAAAAGGAGCGGGCGTGGGGGTCACAGGTTTAAACGAAGGGAACCAAAAGGGGACACCGAACAGAGAACCCCGGACAACTCCCACTGCTCCCGGAAGGTGTCAAGGACGCTGCCCAGAGGAACTCTGCCCAAATGCGTGAACGGACAGAGGAATGGAAGCAGGCCCCACAGTCGCAGAGCGCCCCCCCCTCAGCCAACCTCCTCTCCCTGGTCTTGTAGATGGCTAGGAGGATGTTGACAAGGAGGTCCCGCGACTTTGTGAGGCCACAGATGGGGTGTGCGTAGATAAACAGGTGTGGGGAGAAGTGCAGTCAGAACCTCAGCAGGAGGTTCTGGAGGAGCTGGAACAGGGGCTGCAGCCTGGCACACGCCAGGTACACGTGCACCAGCGTCTCCCTCACGCCGCTGAAGAGGCAGGTGTCGGGGAGAGTGGTGAACTGCGCCAAGAACATTCCCATGCTCACGGTTCCATGAAGGAGCCGCCAACTGATGTCCCCGGCGGGCCGTGGGGTCAAGGTGGAGTAGAAACTGGCCCACCGGGGGTCCTCGCCCTCCACAGGTGGTAGCAGGTCCCGCCATTTGGTGTCAGGGTGGGACGCAAGCGCGTGGAGCATGAGCGTGTACAGATGGTCCCTCGGCACGGTTTGAAAAAGGACTGGCTGCAAGTCGTGCAGCCGGCCCAGTGGATGGGGAGAAGGCGGATGGGGGAGGTTCGCAGGGCCGGGGCCCGATGGAAAGCACCAGAGGGCTGGGACTGAGGGGGGGTGGGGAGCGCTGTCTCATAAGACCTGCCCGAGGTAGGCCCGAGCAGCAGGGGGCAAGGCTGCCTTCACCTTCTGGAGTACGCGCCGGGGGGTTTGAAAGGTGGAGAGCCCCATGCGCTGAGCCAGTATGTGGGGATCCACTCAGTCCCCCTGGTCATAGTCCAGGAGATCTCTGACCCTGGTGACTTCCTCCAGGACCAACCTGTGGTGCACCAAGGGGCCTCTGCCACCTGCACACAGAGTTGGGGATTGTGTAGCAGGGGCTCCACGAGGGGATTCCCCCCCTCGGTGGCTGCAAGGGGCCTGGAGGCTGAGACCAGTCTCCCGGCCCAGAGGAAGTCCTTGTAGAAGACAGGCAGCTCGGAGAGGTCTCGTGGAAGACCTCTCGGATGGAGATAAAAGACCTGCTGGTAGTATCGGAGCCCTCAAAGGCGGCGGAGGAAGGTGTGTGCCAAGTGGCTCCATGCTGTACTACCTGACCTATAAAGCAGTCTCTGCAGGGCCTGGAGGTGGAAGGTGTGGACCTGGCTGCGGAGGCAGCACAGGCCCTGCCCTCCTTCCTCCAGGGGGAGACTCAGGATCCCCACAGAGACTCAGTGCAGGCCTGGCCAAAAGAACTCCAGTATTAACCACTGGAGGTGGGCCAGGAAACTCGGGGTTGGGACCAGGGTGTTGATCCAGTGCCAGAGCATGGACAGGATTAGCTGGTTGAGCAACAGTGCCCTCCCCTGAAGGGAGAGGCACCGGAGCAGTCCCATCCACCTCCACAGCCACTCAGACACCCTGCCCACCAAATCTTGCCAGTTCTCCGGCGGAGAGGAATGGGTGGCAGAGAGGTAAACGCCCAGATAGAGCAGCGGACCTGTGCTCCACCAGATTGCTCGAAGCGCAGGTGGGAGGGAACTCGCCCACCACCCGGCCTTTACCATCAGGCCAGAGCTCTTAACCCAGTTGACCCAGGTGGAGGAGGCTGCTGAGTAGATGGCCAGGCAGGCAGGCCTCCAACCGCACCAGGTCATCCGGGTCCTGGACTGCGAGGAGTATGTCGTCAGCGTATGCTGACAGGACCAGCCTCAGCTCTGGTTCACAGGGCACCAACCCCATCAGCCACCGGCGGAGGAGACAGAGGAAGGGCTCGATGGCCAGAGTGTACAGCTGGCCTGACAGCGGATAGCCTTGATGCACTCCTCGCCTGAAGCTGACCGGTTCGGTCAGGGTCCAGTTGAACTTGATGAAGCACTCTGCGGAGGCGTACAGCACCTGGAGAAAACCCACGAAATGGGGCCCAAAGCCAAATGCCCGCAGGGCGCCCAGGAGATACCTGTGGTCCATCCTGTCATACGCCTTCTCCTGGTCCAGGGACAGGAGGGGGAACAACAGACCATCCCTACACCCGAGCTCCAGGAGGTCCTGGACCAGGTAGAGATTATTGAAGATGGTACGGCCCGGGACGGTGTAGGTCTGGTTGGGATGGACAGGTCCTGCAGCACGGACCCCAGCCACAGCGAGATGGCCTTGGCTCCGTGCCAAGGAGTGAGATGGGACGCCAGTTCTGAAGGTCATGGAGGTCCCCCTTCTTGGGCAGCAGGGCGAACACAGCCCGCCTGCACGAGAGGAGGAGCTCTCTGGCCTGGCCCCCGTGGTGGCCCCACAGTCCATTGGAGCGGGCGCCGGAAGCAGTGGTGGAGGGAAGACAGCAGCCTCAGGCGGGCTGGGAGAGGTGAACGCAAAGGTCACTCCCTGGGAACCCTCGAGGGGAAAGGAGATGATGTCAGGGGTGGCAGAGGCACAGGTAGCGAGAGGAGGAAGGGAAGGGTCTGGATTGGGGAGGGAAACTGGGGCAGGATTGGGGGCAGGGAGAGGGGCGGGAGCTTGGGTAGGGAGAAGGTCAGGGTGAGGAGCAGGAGAGGGGTCAGGGCCGGGATCGGGGCAGGGGGCCGTGGCCCATGCAACCGGGCCAACAGGGGACAGTGCCTCCTGATTGGGGCCGGGAGCTTGATGGGCGGGTGAGTGAGGGGTGTCCTCCATGAAGCCGGGCCCAGATACCTCAGTGGTCTTGGCGCCAGTGACTTCAGCCCCAGGTGAAGGTGCAGCCAGGCTGGCATCCTCAGGGGGTAGGAGGGGCATCTGTCCCATGACAGAGGAAGGGACGCCCGGGGGCCTGGATCCCATCCACTCAGCCCCGGCCATCACCACAGGGGCTGCAGAGGCCTTGACAGAGGTGTTGCTGCTGGCGAGGCAGGCAGGGGGACCTAGGGGTACACCGGGGACGGGAGTGGGGGCAGCAGCCTGAGACGAGAGGGAGGGGAGAAAGAGGGCGACTAGGAACTGCTCCAGTCAAGGCCCTCCATGGAGGATTGTCGTCCTCCCTCTGGCAGGCCGGAGTCAGGCCCAGGGCATCAATCTCGTCAAAGATGGAAAAGAGGTCCCCCCCGCCACTACGAGGTCCTCCGCAGCGGCGGCCGAGGCAGGGGGTCCAGAGGACAATGAGGCAAGAGGGCTCACCACCGGGGCTTCCTTGAGGAGGGACTCCAGGAAGGAGATGGTGCGGCCCACATCTACCACCACGGCCTCGTTGGCTGGTGCTGCCCGCTGGGGTGCAGCAGGGGGCATGACGGAAGGCCTGGCTCCAGCAGCCCCCTTCATGGTCTTGCAGGGGCTCTCTCCCGCCTTGGTAGCGAGGGGGAGGGGGTGCCAGGCATTGGCCTTGCACTCACCGCGCTTGCCCTGCACTAGCACCCAGCCCTCTGAGGCGGAGGGCCGGTCAGCAGGGGCAGGACCAGGAGGCAAGAGCACAGGGGTCGGGGCTTGGGAAAGCGGGGGCCGGGTAGCCGGGGGGGAGGCCTCCTCCGGGGCAAGCCCCCTCCAGTGCCCGACAGTGGCAGCCCTGGCTCCCTCTCCTCCACAGGTCCCGCCAAACTGCGCCGGGCCACAGGGACCGGACGGCTAGAGTCGCCGCTGCTGGCCTGGCTGGTGTCCTCCTGGGTCTCGGGGGTCCCAGACCTCCCTCCTCGCCCGGCCATGGGGCAGTCCCTTTGGACATGCCCCATCACCTGGCAGAGGTAGCACTGGGCCTCCCTCATAGAATAATGGACCCGATACCGGGCCTCTTGATGGGGCACCAGGAAAAACCCCTCTAGCGCCTCCCCGCCACCTGCGGCTGGCGACAGCTGAAGCTGCACCTGCCAGTGGAACAAGAGGACGTGGTGGAGGGCGGGGTCCTTGCAGCCGAGAGGAAGCAGGCTGATGGTGGAGAGGGGCTTCCCCAGGGTGGAGAGGAGAGGCAGAAGGGCGGCATTGGGGAGGAAGGGTGGGACAGAGGTGAGGGCCACTCATATGCCCAGGTCCTCCAAAGGCTCCACGGGGATGTGGACACCCCCCACCACCAGGCCCTTCTCCACCGCCTCCTGGGCAGCAGCCTCAGACACCAGGAAGAAGACCGCCTTCCCGTACATCTTCGAGGCTGCCACCATGGCCGTGGGCCCCACCACCCGTGCCAACGCCCGCACATAGGTTTCCATGTGGGGCAAGGTGGGCACCAGGAGGCAACGGACTCTGTGCTTCCTGTTGAGGGTGGGAAAGGGGCCCTGGCCCCCAGGGATGATGCTGGAGGCAGTGGTCGGGGCAGGTGATGAGGCGGCGAATGGGGGGCTTCCAAGCCCTGAGTGACTGGAGAGCGCTGCTGGGCCTGAGTGACTGGGAAGAGCCATCTGAGGCTACTGGGTGGAAAAAACACCCTGAGGCTGGCCCTGACCTGGAAGAGCTGCCTGACATCAGGGACCTGCTGGAGTTGCCTGAGCCGGATGTATCGGAGGAACCCTGGGACTCTATGACCTGGAGGAGCTGCCCTCTGCTGATGAGCCAAAGGAGTTTCCGAACCTGCCGCCGGTTGACGGTGAGGGACTTGTGGGATTGCTGCTCGCCATATATCCCAGCGACCTGGAGAGAGACACGTGGATGCGGGTACCCGGGGACAGGGTGGGAGGAAGTGGCCCAGGGACAGCTGACTAGCAAGTGGCTGAGTCGGGCTAAACCCTATCAGCGTGTTGTGGCTGGATCCCAGCTGACACAGTGGCAAACTGCTTTGCCACTGAAAGGGCCCTGGGCTGGGACACAGTGGAGCTGGGTGGGCCTGCATCCCCTCCCCCCTTCCCTAACCATCCTGGGAGTGCTTGACACCCTCTGAGTTTGGAGACAGAGGATACTGAGCTCTACTGGCCCCGCCTGCCTACAAGGCTGGGAGCAATAGACCGCTTTGCTAGTCCCACCTGTGGGAAGGCTGGGGCCATAGACTGCTTACCTGCCCTGCCCTGCCTGAAGGCCGGGGCACCAGACTGCTTTATTAGCCCCACCAGATGGATTGAGAGGAGACCAGAATACCAGTAACAAAACTACCAGCACTCGTTTCCATGCAAATGAGTGGGAATCGTGCTGGATATTATTACAAAGGATGAGTTTTTACAACATTTCCCTGTTGTTGTTTTTTTCCTGTGATGATGAGCTGCAAAGAGCCAAGTTATACATTACATAAATAATAAAAATATATTGGTTGACCTATGACATGAGTCTATCTTGATTAATCAAGGTCTAGAAATAAAGGTTACCCATATGGCATTGGTGCTGTGAGATTGTAGTTAACTCCCTAGTGTGAGTTACATAGGATATCCAAAGGCTACTTGAAAATCCTTCACTGGAGTCTGCCAAATTATTCGGAAACAATTCAGGGAGTTAAGCCAACCCAAGTATCTGCTGGTTTATGAGACTTATGGACCCTGAGGCATGTGCTTTGCTGCTATACACTGCAATGGATTGAGACTGGCTCTCTGCTATCTATATTTATCATTATCCCTTCAGGAAGTGCTTTGGCAGGGTTTTGTAATGAAAATCCTGCCCAGAGCACTCTTTGGCATGCAGTGAGCAGCCTTTAAATAGCACAGTGACATACTGCAATAATTGCTCATATTAGCATTTTTCTTTTTATTGTACTCTGTCACATTGTCTGCGCCACCTAATTTATTCCATTGCACAGTGCATGCTATGAGTTCAAGGAAGAAATGGTTCTACTCAAAAGGCAAAAAGTTAAGATCTGGATTCAGATCCGAACTCTCCTGGAGCTCAGGGGATTTTGAATCCAGATTTTGGTTTCATCCATTATCAAAACATAGGCCAGTGTCGGTGCTAAGGTCTACTTTCAGATCGGAACTTTACCAAAGTTTTTGGGGGTGTTTGGATATGACATTTTTGTTCAGACCCATCTCTACTTCCAGGGTATTGACTGAGGAGTGAAAGAAATCGAATATAAAAAAGCCCAAAGATAGAATAATTGCAGAAAGACTCTGTGATTTGCTTTAAGGCTACATAAGTGGTTTGTAGTGAGTTGGTGTGGCCTCCCTCTGATCCAAAGGGGGAAGAGCCACCCTCCCTATCCAAGTGGGTGGAGCTAGAACAACTTCACCCACTTTCGGTGAGGGGGTGAGCAGGACAAGTGGTGCAAGAGGCAGGGCCTTCAGCTCAGTAAGGGCTGAGACAGTGGGGGAGATGGATGCATGCATCTGGTTCACTCCTGGCTGCTGCCTTTTCTGATGTGCCCAGAGGCGCCCTGTCTGCTGAGGAGTCCGTGCCTGCCAGGGAACTGCCAGGACTGCTGTTGGCCACCTACCTAAGGTTAACTGAGGATGCCCCGTGGACCCAGGCACATGCCAGGCAGAGGGTAGGAAGTAACCCAGTGGTGGTTGACTGCAATTCAGCTGTATTGGGGCCTGCACCCTAGTCAGTGTGTTATGGTGGGCTTCCCTGATGACCCACTGGTGGACCATTGCCCCACTGATAGGGCCCTCAGCTGGGATGCGGTGGAGCTGAATAGGCCTATATCTCCCTACCCCCATTCACCCTTCACACGCTGATAGCAAATCCCTACCTGACCCTTAGACTACAGAAGGGCTTAAACCCCTGCCAGGCACCATGCTTGCCTGCCCCACCCTGCCAGAGGGAGGGGCACCATAGACCATTTCGTTTGCCTGCCCTGCCCTGCCGGGGGGCCGGTCACCGTAGAGCACAGCTTGGCTCTATACCTGCCTGAGGGCCGGGGGCTATAAAGCAATGCTTGGCTCTATCCCTGACTGAGGGCCCAGAGCCAATAGACTGCGTACTTGTCCTACCCTTTCTGAGGGCTAGGGGCTCTGGACCATGTAGCAGCTCTGCCCTGCCTGAGGGCTGGACCTCTCCTAATGGCCAATTGGCTAACTCCCCCTGTCAAGAAATGGTGACTTAGTGAGGTGGACTCCTTCTGACCCAGAGGGGAAGGAACACCTGACACCCGACTACAGGTTTAGAATCACAGAAGATTAGGGTTCGAAGGGATGTCAGGAGGTCATCTAGTCCAAATCCCTGCTCAAAGCAGGACCAACCCCAACTAAATCATGCCATCCATGGCTTTGTCAAACCACACTTTTAAAGCCTCGAAGGATGGAGATCCCAACACCTCCCTAGGTAACCCATTCCAGTGCTTCACCACCCTATTAGTAAAAAAAGATTTTCCTAATATCCAGCCTAGACCTCACCCACTGCAACTTGAGACCATTGCTCCTACTTCTGTCATCTATTACCACTGAGAACCCCCTTTCAGGTAATTAAAGGCTGCTATCAAATCCCCCCTCATTCTTTTCTTCTGCAGACTAAACAAGCCTCATAAGTCTTGTGCTCCAGCCCCCTAATCATTTTTGTTGCCCTCCGCTGGACTCTCTCCAACTTCTCCACATCCTTTTTGTAGTGGGGGGCCCAAAACAGGACACAATACTCCAAATGCGGCCTCATCAATGCCGAATAGAGGGGAATAATCACTTCCCGCGATCTGCTGGCAATGCTCCTACTAATGCAGCCCAATATGCTATTAGCCTTCTTGGCAACCAGGGCACACTGCTGACTCATATCTACCTTCTTATCCACTGTAACCCCCAGGTCCTTTTTTGCAGAACTGCTGCCTACCTCATTGGTCCCCAGTCTGTAGCTATGCATGGGATTCTTCCGTCCTAAGTGCAGAACTCTGCACTTGTCCTTGTTGAACCTCAACAGATTTCTTTTGGCCCAATACTCCAGTTTGTTTAGGTCCTTCGGTATCCTATCCCTACCTTCCAGGGTATCTATCACTCCCCCTAGCTTAGTGTCATCTGCAAACTTGCTGAGGGTGCAATCCACTCCATCCTCCAGATCATTAATGAAGATGTTGAACAAAACCGGCCCCAGCACCGACTCCTGGAACATTTCACTTGTTACCGGCTGCCAACTGGACTTCGAGCCATTGATCACTACCTGTTGAGCCCAATGATCTAACCAGTTTTCTATCCATTTTATAGTTCATTCATCCAACCCATACTTTTTTTAACTTACCGATGATAATACTGTGTGAGACTGTATCAAGAGCTTTGCTAAAGTCAAGGTATATCATGTCCACCTCTTTCCCCATATTCACAAAGCCAGTCATGTCATCATAGAAGGCAATGAGGTTGGTCAGGCATGACTTGCCCTGGGTGAATCCATGCTGACTGTTCCTGATCAGCTTCCTCTCTTCCAAGTGCCTCAAAATGGATTCCTTGAGGACCTGCTCCATGATTTTTCTGGGGACTGAGGTGAGGCTGAAGTCTCTAGTTTCCCAGTTTCTCCTCCTTCCCTTTCTTGAAGATGGACACTATATTTGCCTTTTTCCAATCATCTGGGACCACCCCCAATCACTACAAGTTTTCAGAGATAATTGCCAATGGCTCTGCAATCACATCAGACAACTCTCTCAGCATGCTCAGATGCGTTACACAAGTCCATGGGGACGGAAGCATGTCCAGCCTTTCTAAATAGTCCTGAACCTGTGCTTTCAGCACTGAGGGCTGCTCACCTCCTTCCCAGATCGTACTGCCCTGTGCAGTCATCTTGGAGCTGACCTTGTTTGTGAAGACAGAGGCAAAAAAAACATTGAGTACTTCAGGTTTTTCCATATCATCTGTCACAAGGTTGTCTTCCCCATTCTGTAAGGGGCCCACACTTTCCCTGGCCTGTCTTGTTTCTGTAGAAACCCTTTTAGTTACCTTTCATGTCCCTCGCTAGCTGCTACTCCAATTGTGCTTTGGCTTTCCTGATTTCCCTCCTGCATGCTCGAGCAGTATTTTTATACTTCCCCCAGTCATCTGACCAAGCTTCCACTTCTTGTAAGCTTCCTTTTTGTATTTAAGTTCACCAAAGGCTTCCATTCTAACCTCCTGTTTTCAGTTGTTCACAGCTTTCTGAACTTTCACCAACTGCACTAAAACTTTCTGGTCTCTGAGAAAGGTGCCTCTTATTTTATTTTAAGGTTTATTGAAAAATAGCTCAGCTATTTTTCAGTAACAACAACCTGGGGGAAATTCAGCTTTCCTGATAAAACTGCTGGGAGTTGAAAGGCTAAGTTTGGTCTGGAAATAGGTCTTGCTGAGGAGCAATGTACTTCATTGTTCTAAGAGAAATTTGTTTCGATTTGACTGCATACTTAACCTTTAAAAATTGCATGTGCTGTACACTCTTCCCATTAACCCTATAAAGCACATGCTTAAATAAGAACTCTCTGCTCATGCCTGCATATCTATCATAGCTATGTACTAACGGTTTGTTCCAAAGCCTGTTGAAATCAGAAGAATGATTTCCATTGATTTCAGTGGACTTTGAATCATGTTCTACATCCCTTTGTCCCTTGAAATGCTTCAAATTGACCAGTATCATGGTGAAAACATTTCAGGGAAACAGTCATACAACACGCATACAATTGTGAAAGTCAGGACCCAGAACAGATATTAATATCCTCCTAACTACTGCTTCACAAGGGAAAGAGAACACTATAATACTTTATACATATTGTGGGAAAGAGACAGTCAAGTTACACAATGACAAGAAATATGACTCTAACTGAGTCTAATTGCTATCAGTGACTGTACTATCCTTAAGGGTAATTAAAGCCTAGTAATATGCAATCCTTGATTTTTCCACTGTTCTGATTATTACATAACAATGTTCTGATTATAGTGTTATCCATTATCAAGGAGGTACATATAACCTCTGCTATATCATCCCAACCAGGGCTTTGTCAAGTCTGATATTGCTTTGTTCTGTCATCTGCCACCACCGAGAACAGCCTAGCCCCACAGGTAGTTAAAGGCCGCTATCAAATCCCCCCTCACTCTTCTCTTTTGCAGACTAAACAAGCCCAGTTTCAGCCTGCATATGCTCTCTCCAATATTTTACATTTCCATAGTGTCATCCACTGAGGCTCTCAAAGCACTTTTCCACAATTAATTTAGCCTCCAAATGTCCATGAGAAATAGGTTAGTATCAATCTAATTTAACCTTTTTTAGAGATAAGGAAACTAAGACAGAGATAATTGCCCATCATACAGAAAGACCATAGCAGTGGCTTGGAATAGAATTCAAATGTGTGTCTTGACCAAGACACTTCCTTCCTCTTTTGCCATCCTTCTGTTCTTTACAATAGGACAGAATTGCAGAAAAATCAATCAAATCCAAAATAGTCATACTAGAAGAAGAAATCTTACTCTGTAAGGGATGTTTAAAATGAACCAATCCCAGACAAACTTGGTGCATTCTATCATACTTAGCATTGATTCAATTTTTGGTTCAGTGCATGCTATTCAGTGAACTTTGGGTTCATCATTGGTTCATGAATCATTCTAATCATTGCAGTCATATTAACTGCAAACATGTTCCGTATTTGGACATATTTTCTAAATAGTACTCAGGCTATGGGTTGCTGGGAAAACATTCACTTAAATAAGCTGCTGTATATTAAAGGTCATATGATATTGTTTTGCTCCCTGATTGGATAAATGACTTTATTTTTGGATAGAGGAGAATATCAAATAGTCACTACTTAACAAAGAATAGAGAATAAAGAATAAATCATGTTCTGGTTCGTTTGCAAACATTTTCAATATCCTTGACATCCTTCTGAATATTCACAAAGAACAAGGAGTATGACCCCCATAAACAGCAGGAAACCGAATCTGAGAGGTTTAATTGCAAATCTATTTGCAAATCTGTTTTTCCATTATACAGCTAGTTCAGATCATGTGCATTAGTGAACGTGCTCAGGAACACTTTAACATGTTATGATTCTATGGAAAAATGCTGTGCCAAGAAAGCATCTGATGAAATATGGCAGACCTCCATTAAGTTGATCCTACATTTTTGTAGAACCACAAAACATCTGTTAGCATATACACCAATTCACATTTTTCAAGCAGCATTCTCTAGTGTGTCATCAAACCCATCCTAAGAGTACTATGCCACAGAGCAATGCACTTACAGAGCAGTATCTGAATTTGTAACAGGACAGGAATCTACCAATGTATCATCACTAGCAAACAATGAAGTAGATATTTTTATCTTTTTCACTTACCCTCCTTTTTATTAAAATCTTTCAAACTAATTCCATGGATTCATTGACACTGGGCCAAGGTTATTCATGTCTGAAAGAGCTGATCACTGGGCAATGAACACTAACTTCTCAGATTTTTTGTAAGCAATAATTAAACATGATTTTCCATGAACTGCCTGCACCTCCTTGGTGCATTAGCAATAACAAGTTTGGAGTTAAATTAATAGAAGATTAGGGTTGTAAGGGACCTCAGGAGATCATCTAGTCCAACCCTCTGCTCAAAGCAGGACCAACCCCAACTAAATCCATCCCAGCCAGGGTTTTGTCAAGCTGCATCTTAAAAACCTTTAAGGGTGGAGATTCCATAGGTAACCCATTCCAGTGCTTCACCACTCTCCTAGTGAAAAAGATTTTCCTAATATCCAACCTAGACCTCCCCCACTGCAACTTGAGACCATTGCTCCTTGTTCTGTCATCTGCCACCACTGAGAACAGCCTAGCTCCATCCTCCCTGGAACCCCCTTTAAGATAGTTAAAGGCCGCTATCAAATCCCCCCTCATTCTTCTCTTCTGCAGACTAAATAAGCCTAGTTCCCTCAGCCTCGCCTCATTAAGTCTTGTGCTTGAGCCCCCTAATCATTTTTGTTGCCCTCTGCTGGACTCCTTCCAATTTGTCCACATCCTTTCTGTAGTGGGGGGCCCATAACTCCCAAATGCAATCGAATGAGGCAAGACTTAGATATCAGCACCATGTTAGACATTTTGCATGACAATCAGTGTGACATTGGTTGGCATTATCAGTAACCTTGGTGATAATATTTTCATTGGATCACATCATGAAGTCCTTACTCAGGAGGACCATATCTTGAATGCAGTGCTTGACGTTTACTCCTATTGACCTAATGTGAATTTTTGCGTGAGTGAGAGGTCAGTAAGGAGAACTATAAGGTTTTGTCCTAATTATGGTTCTAGAATTAGCTGGATGCTGAAGTCTTCTGGTTGAATATTCATTGCCAAATGTTTACTTTCTAAGCAGAGAGGGCAGATGAGTCACAACTTTCTCTCCTTTGATTTGCAAGACTCCTTCATTTGTCTGCTTTACCACTCTGAGATTAAGTGCTCAAGGTAACTGCTGGTGTAAGTGAGCACAACCCCACTGAAGTCAATGAGACCTGCTCACACCAGAAATGAATGTGTTGCAGTTTTAATTCTTTGTAACGGTTGTTATTTAGGATCAAACACACCTGACGTTGTCTGAATGTACTGAAGTGATGGTGGGACAAAATGAAGATCAAAGCATGACACTGTCAACTGTCTAGCAAGGACTTTTCCTAGCATAACTTCAGGTGGGATTTGGTAGCATAGTTCCTAAACTAAGGTGACCAATTTATCTTAGAAAATCTCATTTGTTGCACTCACTCTAGTCCTTACTTGACAAAAAGCCTTCATAAATCAGCATGACTCTCTGCTGAAAACAGGGGATGTTGCAGATCAAGACTCAAGTAATTAGCAAAGCTGAATGGGAACCTTGGGGGGTTCCTTTTCTAGGAGCAAGCTTCAATCCTGACCTGTTAATTGACAGAGCTATGCATGGAAGTTTGCAGAACACGATGCCTGCCTTTTTCCAGAGTCCTCTCTTCTCATGGGCATGTAATTTACTTATGAAATAACTGACTTTAGAAAGGGCGGAATATAGCCATCTAACTTCCATTTCCCCTATCCAAACAGTTCATCAGTGGCTAGGACTGGACTATGGGGCAGCCTTTTTGTCTCATACACAAGGACTATCTTTAAGCAGCTTATACATTGGTTTTCTTATAGAGTGGATAGAAGCAGTAAATAAGATGGCAGAGGCTAGTTTCCACCTTGCGTGCCAACATTGGTGTGAGAAGGATGTAATCATATTGGTTTTCATCAAGCATGCAGAGGCGTAACCCTTAGTCGTCATCAGGAAAAACTGTGCTAGGGGCTGAGACTCCATTGACACAGATCTAGTGGCAATACACTGCAGGGTCTTTTTGATCTGTAGCTTCCCTTTTTCTGGTCAGTCCTGTTTATGAACCTCTTCCTTTTTTTTGGGACTGTGGCATGTAAAGTATGCAATTGCACTGAGTTTCTGGATCTGGACTCCCTCAGCTGCCACAAGAGTCATTCCAGGTCAGGTTCACTATGTTCACGTTCATGGTTCACAGGTTCATTGGTAGGGAAGGATGATCAGATCAGGATCATGGAGAAGCACTAAGCAAATCTACAGACATAGCAACCTATCCTGCTTGCTTTTGTTTTATAATCCTTTGTGATTGTTAGGTTAACAGGGTTTTCTAGATATGCTACATTTCATATTACAGTGTTTTTCCACTGCTGGTTTCAAATTATACTGCTGCTCCCTAGAAGCTCATAAAGCTCCCTTTAAAAGCTCATAAAATTTCACCTGTATATGTTTACTGCCCTCAGAATGTGACCTAAACTCATTTGGTTTTCCTATATTTACCATTGCTGAACTTTACTCTCTATCACTAAGCAACCTTCTTTTTTTAAAAAAACAAAACAAAAAAACAGTAAATTCTCCCTTCACTTGCCATATTGACCTCTGCTTTATCATGGAAACCAGAAAAATTACCAGAACCTCCTCCTGTCACTGGAAGCCTGGTCTCTATGGTAGAAATCTGGCTCACAAGCAGCAATGAGACAGCCTCAAAAGGTTCTGAGATTGGTTTTGGTGTCAGATGGGCATCTAGAAATATGGAGGCTCCTTTGAAACGCCTGGTTCTGAAAAATAGGACTAGACTTTCTATAGCCTTTTCTAGATTCAGAAAAGAGGTCTAACACAATATTATCTAACAAGAGGTCAGACATGATTTTGCCTCTAGTGCAGAGAAAAGTTATTACCTGCTAATAGTAATACTTATTAGAATGTCATAAATTCCATCTTCATGAAGGGCATTTTAGCTAACATGATCTTTTCTCGCAATCTAGACAAGACCAGTAAAAACGCTTTTGATCTCTAGCATTTCTATTTCCTTTTGTGACTGAAATATGAAGTGAATCAACAATTCAGAAGCTCCAAAAATATTTGGATTCATGTTTAGTTATAAAGACAACTGGATATCTTGGGGTTTTTTAATATGTTTTGCTGGTGGGAATTTAATTTAAGGTAGTGCTTACTTTCTCCACATCAGCACTAGAGCACATATCTAGTGCAATGATTCCCAACCATTGCTATATCAACCACAGCTGACACTTCCGTTTTTGCGACTAATTTCCTTCTGTGTTTTAATGGTGAGTCTTTGTGCTGGGCTGTGGTGTGTGAATACTGTGTGATGCCTTGCTTTTAATTTGATGCAATTGAATTGGCTATGGATGCTCTTGTGAGTTTGAAAAAACTCACTATGGGTAGCGTACAAATGGTGGAATGGGAAAAGGCAGGTCCTGACTGACATAAAAGTAGTGCAGTTCCTCAATATATTGGAAATAAGAGTTGGGCTTCAATCAAACCTTCAGATCTGAACATCTCTGAAGTTCCGAGGTGGGTACGGATTGAAATCTGAACTCCAGATTCTAATTTTGCAGTCTTTATCTTGGACCAAAGAACAACAGTAGATTCCAACTACCCCTGAAACATGAGAAGTCTTAAACCCAGATTCGGATCTGAATTTTGCAGCCTGGGTTTCTCTGCACTGGAAGACATGATCTTTCAAATTCCACCTTGAATGTGCTGCTTCTTCAAAGCAAATAAGCACTAACCTACCTCCAGGTATTTTAAAGTAGGAAGAGGATAAAACACTCCTGTGGAACCTTCCTTTTTATTTTGTCCTGTGTCTTATATAGCAGAGCGTGCTTGATAGACTGCTGCAGTGCTGTCCTTGAGGTAGCTTGTTAACTGAAGTCCCTTCTGATAATATCTGATGACTGTTCCAAACATCCCATGACTCTCTTAGGAACTAGTTGAATTAAACGCCAAATGGGTCACCAGCCCTGTCAGTTTCCCCAGAAGTCTTTGTGCAGATTCAGTATGAACACAGAAGCTCAAGTATTATTTCACAGTATACTGGCTCTCACTCAAGATAGGCTAACTCAAGAGAAGTAAACTGAGTGCAGATAACTCAAAATGACTCTGCAATTAAGACATACCCTAAGACCTGTACTACTTGAGCACAAGGAGATCTCCTAGTAGTACTGCTAGGTCCCTTATCTCTTTAGACTGCAGAGTGAGAGAGAACACATGCATTACTGGTATCTTTGCCTTCTAAAGAATGCTAGGATTCCTTGAGTAGAAAAGAATGATAACAAATCAGATTCTATTCTCTCTATTCACTTTGTTCCATTCCTCTTCTCTTTATCGTCAGCTATTTTCCATTTGAAAATTGTGTATGTGTTACAGTGGTGAAGCAGTTGCTTGCATCCAAAAGAACTCCTTCCCTTGTCTGTCTGAAATCAGTCTGGATAACAAAAACCTTCTCCCCTTTCCTTTCAGTGGAAACTTCTTTGACAAGTTTAGCTTATTAGTCTGTGATAGATCACTTATCTGCCACATTCCTATTTCCTATGCACTTCCTTGTCTTCATAACTACCCTGACTTAAGACTGATAGCCTCTAATGCTGCAGCAGCACAAGAGTACTGCTTGGAACACATGCATAGTGTTGCCAGTAGTTAGGGCTGGGTTCCTGTGATTTTTTTCCTCTGAGGGGCAGGCCAGTAGCCATATGCTTATATGCAGACAGCTCAATCACACTGCCATATAGAAACAGAACTTAGAATAACAAAATCAGATAAATGTATGGCTTGAAGGGATCTCAAGAGGTCATCTAGTCCATCCCCCTGCCCTGAGGCAGGATTAAGCACACCTAGACCATCCCTCAGAAAAATTTGTCATCCATTCTTGTTCCTTTGAACTCAGGGTAGTGGTAATAGCAAGAAAAAAATTGAATGGAAGACAATTTCTAACTAATAGTCTTATATTTATAGAACATTTTGCAGCCTGAAGGGCATCAATGCACTTTACAGACTCTATTCAAACAGTGCCACTAAAAAAAAAAGCCACCTTTGAGTTAGAGGGTGGCATGGAGCTGCTGCACTTTACAGCAGTGTGGGCTGTAGCAGAAAGAACATGTACTGTTATAAAACATGGAACTCTGACAGGCTAAATTCTCATGCTCTCTGTGGATGCTATTGGTGTAAACTTTGCTGGAGAGCTCCAGGCAGTGTTAGGTGACAAGAGGCTGTGGCTAGAGCAGGTCAAAAATGTTTGGGGGGAAAGAATTGTCCCTGTTTTTGTAGAAATTGTTCAAAATGCAGAGTGAAATTCCCTGGGGTAACACCACACATGATTTCTATCTCTAATGGGCCCCTGTTATAAAGAGAGGAGATTAGTATCAAGGAGAAGAACCTGAATTTTGTGAGAGCTGGCTGGTTTGGGGCTGTCCAGCTGTAGAAGCTACAAAAGAGAGAAAATGCAGAGATGCCATTGCTCACCTCTACTAGAAGTGTCAGATACACATGAACAACAGCCACATAGACAATTGATGCAGCACCCCACGAAGTGTGGAACAGAACATAAGCCACAGCATATCATTGCTAGTAGGGACAGGAGTGGATACAGAGCCATGAGGAACATCAGCTTTCATCCAGGAGACAAAATTTACTGCAAATTAATTTCCATACCTTCTCCCATTCCTCTCACTGTGACACCCATCCCCAACTCGCCTTCCCCTCCCCAATCATCCTTTTCACTGAGACACTGACCCTCCTTTCCCCTCCCAGTCTCACCCCCCTTACTATAACAGTGATGATGCCCCTCCCCCCTGTTAGGGTTTCCTTCACTGTAACTAGTTTGCACCTTTCCTGCTCTTATACCTCCCCTCCCCTTTTATTCCCTCGCTATTTCCACTCAGTCTTTCCCACTCTGCCTGTGGTAAGGAGTGTTCCATAGCACTGATCTCTGCAGAGCCTTTTCTCTCTTGGATGCTGTCTATAGACTAACTATATTGCATTATTGCTTAATAGGGTTGAGCTGCTTGAGGCTATTTGAATTCTGCACGTGTCCAATACCCACAGCATGTTTTTTTTTGCATTGCTCCCTTTGCTGGTGACAAAGGCTTTTCATTTCAAGCAACTGATCATTTATTACATTGTTAAATTCATCCCTGAATCAAAGCAGGATGGTTATAATGCTGGACCCTGAAAGCTGTGGGGGTGACTGTTTCACAATTACATCTGATTTGGCTGCTTTTATTTTTCTTTCCCTTCCACTCCTTTCATTTTCAGTCCCAAAGGGGGAAATGAGAAAAATGACCAAGAATGAATTCTGAGAAACAGGAAGTCATTTTCCAACTGGTGCTGTCACTGTAACACATGTTAAACTTTGTAATAAACAGGCTAGCCGAAAAAAACAGGTATCTTTCCTAAAGCAGAAATGGGCCTAAACCAAAACCCCAGATCTCAGCCTGGCAAAATGATTGGAATCCAAACTCAAATGGCCTGTATCATTCCGGAGGGGAGTGGGGGCTGAACCAAAACTCCAGGCAGGCCCAAACAGCCCCAAACTTCGGGGTTCTCAAAATCTGGATCCCGATTCTGTAGCTTGTGCTCATCTGTTTACAGTAAAGGATACAGCCCTTCTCATCTGGTTCCATTTTTTCTTGGTATTACACCATCCAATGCTTGCAGACATAGATCAAGATAAAGATTAGCACCTCATGCAGAAATCTCTCATGTTACCTTACATGGTCTAGTTAGCTTGAAAATGGGGTAGCAGTCTTAGATTGCTGAACAAAATCATAGTGTCAGCCACATCTTTGACAAAGAATCATTCTGTTATCTCCTCCACTCATATTCGTGATCACATGGACCTATCCCCATCCTCTTGTGTGTCCCCATGGGACGTCCACACTTTTTCATTAGTATAAACCACTTTCCTTGCCACTAGTAATTGCATAACATGTCTTTGGCAATTTCAGCAATGGCTTATGTGGAAAAGTAACATTGGAAAAGTGTTTCATGTATTTATATGGGTTTATCGACTTTTTGGGGGTGTCAGTTTTTGGGTATCCAGCTTAAGAGATCTGACAGGCCTGATTTTTCAATGAATGGGTGTCCAGCCCTTTCTGAAAATTGTCCCTTTAAGGTGTCCGAACATAGACTTCAAAAAATTGAGGTACTCAAAATTTCTAGTCCCTTTTGAAAATGTAGGCTGTTTGTTTTTATAATGTAAAAAGTGTCTGAAAAACTAGTGTTTGATTTTGTAAGAATAGAGTGGAAAAAGGTGATACTTCTAAAACCACTATATACTAATTGCAAATCTTGACTTTTTAAAGGTGCCCTGCAAAGGGAGAAAATATATTGAGCTTGTGCTCCCCATTTCTTTTAACAATTATTTACAAAGAAGGTCTGCAAGTTTAATTTATATTTTTTCCCTATTTTATCTTTTTTTAAACAATCAGAAATTCAGGTCTTGTCAATCAGTTCTGAAAGATTCTATGACAATTGCAGAACTAGCAGAATGATGACACAAGAGAGCTAAACTAAGAAAGTGGGAGGGGAAGTGATTTTTGTCAAAGTATTTAAAACACTTTGGGTTTTGTTTGGTTTTCTTAGCACCTTTTTTACTCAAATGCCTAATGAACATTTGGGAGAAAGGACATCTTTGTTAAAGATTCAGCTTACCTGTTCCTTCTACTGAGGTGCACAGATTTATAATAAACTTATAAAAGCCACAAAAAGTGCTCCAACAAAATCATGGAATGAAACACTTGCTATTCCTAATATTTTTAAGATTAAAAACAAGCAGGAAAGAAAAACACAAACATTCAGACCTTCTTTATAAATAATAAAGAAACAGAAATGGCGCAAGCTCAATGTGAAGAAGAAAAAACCCCTTTGCATGTCATCTTTAATGGCAGCCCCTAGATTTCTGCTGGTTTTTTCCTCCCTTGGTTGCAAATGCAACAATTTTTTTTCTTTTATTTTCAAGCTAACCAACTTTAGAAGCCTCTTCCCCTTTAGAAGACAGGTATTAATGACTGCAGATTTGGGGAGGAGAAGGGAAATCAAATATGTGGCTTATCAGAATGACAGTCAGTTCTGTTGCTGTGCACTCTGATGGGGTTATCATGCATTCACTCACTCACTGAACATTGCCATGCCGCTGACATCCTACTGCCTCTATTAGTGATGGCTGTTGCCATGGCCACCAAGTGATGAATCACTTTTTGAATCTGGCGTATGAATCTCTCCCAACAAAGTTGGGCTCAGACCTGTAACTCTGGCTATTTTTAGCCACATGCTGCATAATGTAGGAGCTAATGAACATTCACAGGTCTTCATTAGTCAGCCATTTCCAGCTGAAAGGAGGTGGCTTTAATCCAGACCATGGTTGAATGAGAACAAAAGGGTAAAGCTGGAGCTATCAGTAAGGCTGTGGATGGGAGCCCAATGAGGGTGTCAGCTTGATGCACCTTCAGCTGAAGGGCTCAAGCTTGGTTCTGCTGAAATCAGTGAGAGTTTTGCCACTGACTTCAACTACATCAGAATTTAGTCCAATGAAAAGGAAAGGAATCAGCTCCTTCAAACCACAGCTTCAAATCCCATTAAGGTCAACCCCACTCTTTTGCAATAGATAAACTGAGCCCCATGTAGTCTGGTGTGTGTGGTGCCCGTTTGCTGAGCCCTTACAAAACAGACATTTAAATCATCCAGGACACAACTTTTAAGAGTGGGAAATGTTGGACAGAGCTCCTCTCTCCATCTTCCACTACACCTTAAAGGGGCTGCATTTCAACATTGTTGTATGGCTGGTAAAGTGCTTTGTGTTCCACTCTTGTCCACAAAGTTAGGTGGACTTGAAGGCTCTCTCCCTGTACTTCCCCCTTCTCTTGCCCAGCTGCCTGCTGGTTATGTCCTGGAGTGCAGGCTGTTTTGGGAGCAGCTGTTCTTTTTCATGTGACATTATATATGCATTATCACACATCCTGATATCATACAGCCAGGCATGAACATGATGTTCTAGGAGTTGGTTGATCAGGCTCCTCTGTGGCTGCTTTGGGCTGGAGAAGGGAACTAGGATTTCCCTGCTCCCATGGGTCCTTCTCCCAGCCCTTGTTTAATGATTGTATTGTGCCTAATGTGCAAAATTCTGATCAGACAGGGAAGCAGATCTTAATCTGGAGTAAATAATCATAGGTTCATTTAAGTCAACAGAGCTCTGAACAATTTATATCAGCTTTCTATCTGGGCCCTGAGATCTAAAATGCCTCAAGGTTCAGGGTTGTGGTATTGCCCATAAATGACCAGCTACAAATTCAGATCTAGGTTCTGATTCTGAACATGCCCCGAAGTTCAGGGTTGTCTGGTGCTGAGGCTATAGTTCAGGTGCATTTCAAGTTTATTTGTTGACACTGCTGGGAAGTTTTCAGTAATGGAGAATGGGAACTAGTGTCTGGTCTCTCCCATGAAGCTGTCTTTCTGACATACCAGAAGGGTGAGACACTGACTCAGAAAGCTCAGAAACATAAAATGTAATTTAAAAAAAAACCCACAACAATTTTGTTTCTTGTAAATTTCAGTTTACACATGGTGAAAAATTTCTGCATGTGGGCAGATAAGCTGAACTGAGGGCAGTTGTCTTTCTCTCTCACTTCAGCAGGGAGCACAAAGGCAACACAATACGTTAGTGAGACAGTTTGTGGTGACAGTTCAGATCTGGATGATCTGACACAGCAAGGCAGCATTTGAGTGTAGTAGTTACACAAACAGCAGTCTAGAAATGCAAAGGTTGCTGAAAGCAATGCTGGCTATAGGTCACTCAGTACATAAAAGACAGCTCATCCTAGCCCAGAGGAAGGAAGAACTTAATTTTTCTGCTGAGTTTTATGATGAAGCAGAGTTTGTGGGATATATATTAATGGCCCCTTCCCTGGCACCACAGGAAAATAAGCAGCCCTACTCCTTTCGGCTTTATGTTCCTGGTTGGCAAGCTGATCCCTATGAAAGAGCATAAAGACAGTGGCCATTCAAGCAACTGAATCCCTCTCAGTGCCTCCTGGCCATCAGGCAGTGTAAATACAGCGAAGTGACACTTGTGTGGCCTTGAGAAAGATGTGTTATGTCCTGCTTTCCTCCTGCTGCACCACTATAAAAGCAAGCTCAGTAAGGAGTGGGGGGCTCCATATGGCACCTGTGGAGTTAAATATCTATGGCAAGGTCTTTTCACAAGCTCTGTGTTTAAGAGCCTGTATGTCTGGATTTTCTTCTAATCCATTAGAGGCCTGATCTTCAACTGGTGTAAATGAATGTAGCTCCATTGTAGCCAAAGGACTGATAACAATTTACACCAGCTTCAGATTTGGCCCTAGAAGTGATGTTGTCACAGGCACTTTGTTTTATTCTATCTTTTGCCAATGGCTAAATCAAATCCAGGTGAGGCTTTAAATGAAATCATTCTCATTTAGATTTAAGTGAACTTGTGCGTAGGAATATAGGAATCAGCCTGCCAGATTAGACCAGGGATCCATCTTGTTCAGTGTCCCGTTTCTAGCAGTGGCCAGCCAGCACCAAATGTTTAAAGGAGGGTGCAAGAAACCTTAAAATGGGCAATTATGGAATAACTTGCCCATAGGAGAAGCTTCCTCCTGATCCTGATGGTTGGTTTACATCCTGAAGGATGAGGGTTTATAACCCCTTTAATGTTTTTGTATTAAATAATGTAGCCGAAGCTGTATTCCTTCCTCATACTTGGACTCAGTGAGCCAAATTCAGAGGTAAGATGTAAAGGGTCTGTGTGTAAATTACTTATTGGTGAATTGAGTGTAAATCTCAAGCAAGTAAGTCAGTCAATCTAGTCAAAAGGAGTCTAAGGGTTTGTCTATACCTGAAATGCTACAATGGCACAGGTGCAGCATGACTGCGCAGCTGTAACACTTCAGAATAGACTCAATTTACATCGATGGGAGGGTTCTCCTATTGGTTTAATGAATCCATCTCCTCAAGAGGCAATAGCTAGCTTGATGGAAGAATTCTTCCATTGAACTACCAATGTCTGTGGGGTATTAGGTTGGTTTAACTATGTTGTTCAGGGGTGTGGATTTTTCACACCTCTGAGTGATGTGGTTATACCAACCTAACTTTCTAGTATAGACCAGCCCAAGTCTAACAGGCATCTACATTAGAGTACCATACACATTAAGAGGGCTGAAAGAACGTGTAAGTCACACACCAATACGGACTCTGTCTAGCTCCACTTAAGGTATTTCTGTCGCCATACCCAGCTCAGTCCTTGGCCTCTCCACTGAGGCCATCATGAATAGTGTGCAGTTAAATGGTAATTTTTGTGAATTTCTGTCCAGTAGAAACCACACTGAGAACATCGAGATTATTTCATATGAGCCACTAACCAGCAGTTGTCAGATGTTACTGACTTCCAGCCATTACCAACAGGGCCAGATTCAAAACAATGACTTCCACTAGAAATGAGACTTTCTATCTATAATAATTTCCAGCTTCTACTGCCACAGCCCAGGTATAAATCAGTGGCTGACAAATCAACAATGTTACAATATGTTATGTTCCCACTCCTGATGATCCAGTGACCTAGAGGTGAAAGGCACCACAGCCTAGAGCAACCCCTAGCAACATATATTGTATTCCCTTTAAGCACTATATATATATATATATGTATATATGTGTGTGTGTGTCTATGTGCAGAAATCCAGCTCTGACTTGCATTTTTAACTGTACTGCAACTCAGCTTCTGGGACATCTTGCTCACTTTGGGCTTTGGCTAGGAACATACAAACAGCAAAGGAAGGTCTAATAGCTGTATTCAGGGGGTTGACAAATTTGGAATGGAGCCTTCACTGTTGCATGTTGGAAATGTTTGTTTATCTTCCTGCTTCCTCTCCAAAACAATTCATCCCAGCTGGGTCATAAATAAACAATAGCTGCATATTTTTAGGATCTATCTGTGAATCATTGGTGACTAGCTTTTCCATTTTGTCACCTGGGTCCTTTCTTGTAAAGTATTTTTTTTTTCCTTTTTTTTCTGATTTAGAAAGAGACCCTGTAAAGGAATTTAAGCTAAAATATACATTGTTTAAAAAGGTGTCTTAGAAACTAAGCAACAAAATGACCTTGTTTTGCAGAAGTCCAGAGTGCCTAACAACTTCAGTTGCAGTTGATGGGATGTCTTTGTGCTCAGCATCTCTGAAAAATCAGGTCCAACAGGAATTTAAATTGTGTTCTAGCCAGAACATGCACATCTGGATTTTAAACATCTCATAGTGCAGGGGTATTTGCAGCTTGAGAGAGGGGGAGGGAGTTCAGCCTGTTTTAAAGATAGGGGTCATATGTGCAGTTCAGATCCAGGGTCTAATTTCCAGCACCCAAAGCCTGTGTGGTGATTGGATTTGGGATCCTAGCCAACTCCAACTGAAATCCATTGACTTAAGTGCAAGTTGGAATGGGCTCCTGATCTGGTTCCATCTCTAAGTTAATCCATTTTTTTCATAATTTCCTTTTTTAAACGTCAAATGGATTTTTGACAGCTGTTTTTCTTTTCCGGCCTAGCATCCTCAAGCACATTACACAGAGAAATTCAAGGGCTGTCAGAACCATATGGTAGGTAAACGTTTGGTGCAACAAGTGAGCTTTATGCTCACTAAGACCCACCAACTGATGATGCAAATCTGTAACCTAAATATTGTGTGCAACAAAAAGTCCCTGTTTGAGCACGCAATGCTCAGCCCTCAGGGGATGTCAGATGCAGGTACAGCACAACCACAGCACTGTGGTGTAGGAGCACAATCAAAGGAGAGAGTATAATTAGCTTTTTGGCCCAAATCTGTTCTGTTCAGGTCCATATCTTCTGCCCCCATCACCATGATATCTGAGCATCATTAAAATAAAGTCTCTAGCAAGGGCTGACAGGAATAAATAGGTAGTAAGTATATCAGATCTTTTGCATCTTCTATACAGAGAGAGCTAGAATGGAGGATGTAGACAAGAGGAGTGCGGCAAAGGGCGCTTAAACCACCTTTGTGCTTCTCAGAGTGTCTCCACTGAAATCAAAGGTGTGACTGTAGCATGTATAGACATACCCAAGCTAGCTTTGATCTAGCTCGTTCAAATAAGAGCAGTGAAGCCACAGCAGCAGGGGTGGCAGCATGGGCTAACTGCTTGAGTAAATAACCAGAGTCCTGGTGGGGTTGTACAGTGCACGCTGCCATGGTTTCACAGCTAGTTTTATCGGAGCTAGCAAGTTCAAAGCTAGTGCAGGTATGTCTACATGCACAGCAGTCACATCTCCGATGGCCGTGCAGACATACCCTCAGATTCCAGGCAGCTAGTGGGGCCAGAACAACCCTTGACATAACTTAAAGGTAGTTAAAATAACCTCAGGTCTGCCTAAGTTAAACTATGTGCTGTATTGTGGATCGTAGTCCCCCCCCACACACACACACAGGAGCCCAGGCAGAAGCTGGATGGGTGGGGGCAAAAGCCTCTCTCCTGCTGCCTGGGGAAGCCACATTGGAGAGGGAACTGGCCTCGGACCCAACACCCAGTCCTAGCAGAAGCTGGGCCAGGAGTAGCGGGGAAGGGGAACTAAGGCTGCACTGATGAGGCATTGGTGGGCAAAGCCCTGGTGTGGGAGGGGGAGCTCCTGAGCCTGCTTCTGCTATACCCAGCCCTGCATCCTTCCTTTATCCAGCCCAACCATTATCATAGAATTATAGAAGATTAGAGTTGGAAGGGACTTCAGGAGGTCATTTAGTCCTCAAAGCAGGACTAACCTTAGCTAAATCATCCCAGCTAGGGCTTTGTCAAACCACAGCTTAAAAACCTCTAAGGATGGAGATTCCACCACCTCCCTAGGTAACCCATTCCAGTGCTTCACCACCCGCCTAGTGAAAAACTTTCATAATATCCAATTTAGACCTCATCCACTGCAAGTTGGGACCATTGCTCCTTGTTCTGTCATCTAGTGTCATTGACAACTGCCTAGCTCCATTTTCCCTGGAACCCCCTTTCAGATAGTTAAAGGCTGCTATCAAATCCCCCCTCATTCTTCTCTTCTGCAGACTGAACAAGACTAGTTCCTTCAGTCTCTCCTCATAAGTCTTGTGCAGCAGCCCCCTAATCATTTCTGTTGCCTCTGCTGGGCTCTCTCCAATTTGTCCACATCCTTGTTGTAGTGGGGGGCCCAAAACTGGACACAATTCTCCAAATACGGCCTCACCAATGCTGAATGGAGGGGAATAATCACTTCTGTCAATCTGCTGGCAATACTCTTACATATGCAGCCCAATATGCCGTTAGCCTTGGCGATCAGGGCACACTGACTCATATCCAGCTTCTTTTCCACTGTAACCCCCAGGTCCTTTTCTGCAGAACTGCTGCCTAGCCAGTGGTTCCCCAGACTGTAGCAGTGCATGGGATTCTTCTGTCCTAAGTGCAGGACTCTGTGTACTTGTCTTTGAACCACATCAGATTTCTTTTGGACCAATCCTCTAATTTGTCTAGGTCACTCTGTATCTTATGGCTGCTCTCCATCATATCTACCACTCCCCCCAGCTTAGTGTCATCAGAAAACTTGCTGAGGGTGCAATCCAACCCCTCATCCAGATCATTAATGAAGATATAGAACAAAACTGGCCCCAGCACTTATCCCTGAGGCTCTCTGTTACTGGCTGCCAACTAGACATTGAGCTGTTGACCACTACCCGTTGAGCCCAATGATCTAGGCAAGCTTTCTATCCACCTTATATTCCATACTTCTTTAACTTGCTGATAAGAATACTGTGGGAGATGGTATCAAAACCTTTGCTAAAGTCAAGGTATATCACATCCATCTCTTTCCCCACATCTACAGAGCCAGTCATCTCATCATAGAAGGCAATCAGGTTGGTCAGACATGACTTGCCCTTGGTGAATCCATGCTGACTGTTCCTGATCACCTTCCTCTCCTCTGAGTGCTTCAAAATGGATTCCTTGAGGACCTGCTTCATGATTTTTCCGAGGACTGATGTGAGGCTGACTGCTAAATGATTAAAGCAATCATATACATACAAATGATTTGAAAGCCCGTATATCAGATTTTCATTAGAATTATGGAGTTTGCAGGCTTGTATAGTCCCTCCGGTGTACATCCAGTATCTGGATGGGTCTCAGTTCTTTGATTCACAGTTTCAGTTGCAGATGAGTTGATCGAGAGGTAGTGAAGGCTGAAGACTATACAGATGTGGTGCAGCTGCCTTTTATAGTAGATTGTCATGTGGCTTATTGCAAACAGAAGGCCTCAGGACATAGGATGGAAAAGCCTTAGTCAGAGACAGTCCCTTATCCATGCTCTTACACGTTCTGGTGACTCATCAGCATGGTTGCTATGTCCCGCCCTTAAAAAGAGCAGACATGACTCCCGAAAGTGTGACCAAACAAACCCAATTTGGTTTCTGGGACAAAGATGATGGATTTTTCATTTCTGGCTCTGGTTCCTTCAACAAGGAAGGCAGATTTGGCGTTTCCGGTTCCAGTTAGGGCAGAAGCTGAAAGCCAGACGTGTGCAGGAATGACCAGGCCAAAATAAGCACAAGCGGGTGTGGGATGCCCAAAATATGAAACCATGGAAAGGCTGGATGGAGCCCAAGCACCCATAACCTGCGACTTATGGAAAAACAAGCAACTCTCTTGCAAAACCAGCCAAAATCTGCTTATAATAAGCTACTTGGCCCATTGTTCCTGTGAGTTTCCTTAATGGCCCATTAAGCAGGCTAGTGCTGCTGCCACTCTACCTGGAGTGTCGCTTAGAAACACAGCATAAATTGAAATACAAATACATCAAACATCTCATATTTGTGTTGAAAGTTATGAATATATACACAAACAATATCATCTTACTTAGCAAAATATAACCTTTCTAACAGTACCTGACATGGCCTATCCCATATGAATTATTGTAATTTTGAAATATTGATGTTACATAATATTATAAATGTTCCCCCTAATCTAGACAGTGTCACAGCAGGGTATCATCTTGTGGGGAGGAGATTCAAGTACCTTCTACGATCTGTGCCTCAGTTTTCCAACTCATTAAATGAAGACGGTAGCTGCATGGGGGTGTTTGCAGCTTTAGTGCATGTGGATCCCGGATTGGGTGAGGGGGATGGGGAAGGAGAAATGAAACATTGCACTTCTGGAAATGCCTTGCCTGCTGTCTCCTCTGTGCCCCCTCAGAGCCTGAGGCCACTCTACAGCGTCCTTGCCTTGGTTTCCCCACTTTTCATGGCTCCCAATGTATTCTTACAGGAGGATTTAGCCAGTGCAAGGTTGAAAGATGGATAAATTTGTGTTGAAATTCAACAGTGGGATACCTCTGGGAACCCAAAGTGCTTCAGCAAATACTGTAGAATCTGCTGCAACAGTGGACGATTGGACCATTAAATCTGTTACCAGTAGTTTTGATACCCAAAAAAGCAAGCAAAACACAACAGAAAAATGAGGCAAAGGAAGATCTTCTCAAAATTGGTGGGGTGCAGTATAAATGTGTAGACTATAGTAGTGAGAAGGATCATGTTTTCTACTTTGTAAGCTGCAAAGCAGCTGTGGCTGGACATCTTCTCCCATCTACAAGTAGAGACCAAGAATCGTTAGCAGCTTTTGTGAACAATGGGTTTTGCTCATGGAACAAAGCGTTAGAAAGGTTTTCATCCCACAAAAAGTCTTCCGTACACCGTGGTGCTGTTCAGACTGTATCTGAATCCCAAAAAGGAGAACATGTTGGTAGTCTTATGTTAGGAAGAAAAGAATATATGCAACATGCAAGAATTTCATTGCTGAAAATTATAACTTCATTGCAGTTTTTAGCAGCCCAGGGAGTGGGCTTTTGTGGACACACAGATGAAAATTCAAATTTCATTAAACTGCTACTGAGTGCGTGCTGAGGATGTACCTGAGCTTAAGAGATGTTGTAGGCTGGTGGCACGGTCCAGCCGGGGGCATCACGACCCTTCCTTGGGCTCAGACTCCGAGGAAGGCCACAGCATCTTGCTACAGATGGCTACAGCAAACATCTTATAAACAGATGCCTCCTCAACAAAATACTCACCCTTCTGTCAAATGATGTGCTACAAAACTATGCATGTTTGTACAAGAAAGTGTTTATTATGCACTTATAGTTATTGACACAGCAGACAGTTCCATTATAGAGCAAGTATCCATCTGTTTCAGGATTGTTGAGGATGATTTTTCTGTTGAGATTTTTTTGGATTTTACGAGACACATCTGACCGATGCCAATACTCTTTACTATAGTGAAGGATGCACTTCTCCAATTCAATTTTGACATTAGAAATTGAGGTCAGTGTTATGATGGGGCTGTGAATGTCAGCCATGTACAAGAGCTGTGTATGTACACTGTTTGGCATACTCATCAAACTTGGTTGTGCAAGCTGTGATCCAACAAATACAGGCTGTTCAGAATTTATCTCTAATGTGTGAGTTGATCAGTTCTATCAAACTCTCTCCAAAACGTCTTGGCCCTTTCTGCCCCACAAGGTTGTGTACATGCACTGCACCCCTGAGATCAGCGGCTTTGAACTATGATACACTGACATTTTTTGGAGGAAATCAACAGCACTAAGTCCTCTGATACTGGAGCAAAAGCACACAGATTTGTTACTGAACTTCAAAAGTTTGAGACCTTTCTCAACCTGCAACTGATTCTACTTATTCTTGAATGAGTAGAATCCATTAACATGAGTCTACAAAAGACCAGCCTGCATTTTCAGGATGCTCAAAGAATGATTTTTTTTCTCTAAATGAGACGATTCAGCTATTGAGAAACAATGGTTTTGAGGACCTATGGAAAGAGACTTATGCAAAGGCTGAACAATTGGATCTTGAGGAGCCCTGCCTTCCTCATGTAAGGAAAGCACTGAGGCGAACTGATGAAGGAAGCAGTGCCCATGTTTTTGCCACACCTATGGATGTGCATCAAAAATTGTACTACGAAGTTTACGATCATCTCATGAGGAGTCTTGACTTAAGTTTTGAGTCTGATGTTCAAGAGCATTTGACACAAATGGAACAATTTGCAACGGGCAGCAAGGTGGTTAAAGTTGAACAAGTAACAGACTTTTATGTAGATCACTTAGATACGGAGAGATTGAAACTACACCGTGACATGTTCTTGGACATAGTTCTACAGAAAAATATAACAGTCTCCAGTGTTAAGGATGTTGTCATTTTTTAAAAACTGAAGGAAATGAACATTTTGCACATTATACTTCCAGAGTATTGCAAATTTATAAAAATCCTTCTCACTGTGTCTGTATCAGCCTGCACTGCAGAACGCTCATTCTCTAGCCTTAGAAGACTTAAAAATTATCTCTGGTCATCAATGGGACAGATGCAACTGCTGTCCTTAATGTGCATCAAGACCGTATCATGGAACTACATGTAAATAAGATTGCTGCCAGCTTCATCCAGAAAGCTACAGTGAGACGTAATGTCTTTAAACTGGGACATTAGTGGAGGCAGCTTGTAGCTGAGTGCAATGATCTTAATAGGCTACAATTCATGATAATGTAATCATGTAGTTCATTAGTATTTTAATAATGATTACATTGTTAAGATACCAATGGTAGACACATCTTCAATAACTAGAACATGAAAGAAGTGCATAAATATGCTGAAAATAGCCTTCCCCCAAAACTGACACAGCTGTACTCCAAACACACACACACCTCGTTCTTAAGGCGGGAGGGGGCAGAAAGAAGCAAGCAGACGCTGGGAGGTGCTCAGGGGAGGGAGTTTAGGGGGAGGGGGCAGAACATGGCTTCAGCGAGGGAGTGTGAGCCGGGCCTTGGGTGGAGTGGGGGCGGAGAAGAGTGGGGGAAGGGCCTTGGGGAGGGTCAGGGTAGGACACCCCTGGCAAAACCAAATGTCGGTATCTATGGCTTCTGTTCCTATTGCCCCTATCAGATCCCATAAGCGGGGGCTTGCAACAGAGAATGTAGCAGGGGGCCAGTGCTCCTGCACTAGAAGCATTCTTCCCTGGCCCTGTGCAGCTCATTTACGGACCCTACACACCTCCCAAGTGGGGTCTAGTGCCCAGAACAAGGAGCAGAATTGGCACATACTTTTCATGTCTAGAGAACCTAACTACATAGAAGCTAATTTAGGTAAGGTGGCCCTTGGGTTAGGGCTATATGGTCAGGGCTTCAGTTTGCAGGTTTGAATTTACAGAGTTTGAGCCTCTAGGAAAACTTTTCAGGACTGCTGCAAAATCCTTGGAAACAAACCAGTTCAGGACCTTAACAACTTGAGAATTGAACCCATTAAGGGTATGTCTATACCACAGTTAAAAACCTGTGGGTCGATGTGCCATCTGAGGCAGGTTAAGGATCGTGGGCTCTAGGAGCCTTAGGACTCTGACGCAGGCTAAGGACCCAGCCTCTGGGACCCTGTAAGGTGGGAGGGTCCCAGAGCCCAGGCTCATGCCCAAGCCCAAACATCTACGCAGCAATTAATCAGCCCCTTAGCCCAAGCCCCATGAGCTGGCACAGGCCAGTTGTGGGTTTTTAATTGCAGTGTAGACATATCCTAAAGTTTCAGAACCTTTAGCAGTGCCCCCTTTTGTGCCATGTAGAGGCCAGGAGGTGTGGCCTCCCTCCAGAAACTGACGGCAAGGGAGGGCCAAACCCCCTCTGGGCGGCGGAACCCGGAAGTCCAGCCCCACCTGAGTGGAAGCAGAGAGGCAGGACAGGAAGGGGAAGTATAAAGGTCGGGCCTTTGCTCAGCTAGGGGAAGGCAGCCGAGGGAGAAGGATGTGTCTCCCTTGGTGCTGGGGCTTGAACCTGACTTATCTTGAGGAGATGCTGCCAGGGCTGCCAACTGGCTGGGGCCCTGAGGACCTGCTGGACATGCTGGAGCTACCTGAGCCTTGCGAGCCAGAGGAGACCTCTGAGCCTTGTGACCTGGAGGAGCTGCCCTCCGCAGACAGCCCCGAGGAGCTGCCAGATCTACCACCGATCGACAAGGCCGAAGGGTTGTGGGAACCTTCCTCTGGCAGAGTACCCTGAGGAGACAGAGGGTGACTCGGGGGACAAGGTACTCCATGGAAAGGGGGGAAGGAAGGAGTCCAGAAAAGCAAGACACCTGTCTGGCTGTGTTATGGCCTATAGCCTAGTCAGCGTGCTTTGGCTGGAGCCCTGCTGATTCAGTGACAGGACACCCCGTCACTGCCAGGGCCCTGGGCTGGGACGCAGTGAAGTCGGGTGGGCCTGTGTCCCTCTCCCCCACTTTCTACCCTGACCTTGGGGTGATTGCCCCACCTAGTGCTAGAGACTTGTGGCTCTGCCTGCCATGCCTGAGGGCCGAGGCTGTAAACTGTTTGTGTGTCCTGCCAAGGGCTATAGACTACTGGCTTTTTCTGCCTGCCCTGCCTAAGGGCCGGGCTTTAGACTATTTTCTTGTCCTTCCTAGGGCTGCCGCCCATTTGCCCCGTCGGGCCCTGACCTCCCGGAGAGCCTGGGCCATGAACTGTTTGCTCGCCCTACTGAGGGCTAGAGACTGCTCCTTTCTGCCTGCCCAGCCCTGCCCAAGGGCTTGGGGCAGGCACTGTTTGCTCACCCTATGGAGGGCGCAAGACTGCCCCTCTTTGTCTGCCTGCCCTACCTAAGGGCCTGGGCTTTGAACTGTGTGTTCACCCTGCAGAGGGCTAGCAGCCTCCTACCTGGCCTGCTTTACCCTGACTGTGGGCTTGGGCCCCAATCTACTGGATCAGAGATTGACGGCGACGGAGGGCCACCACCCCCACCCATGCCAAGGAAAGTTTAAATGCCACCTGACATTATCACTCCGCTTTTACACCTTTGCAAGTATTTCAAAGATTAAGGATGGGTTTGTTAAAAGCCACATTAAGTATATGTCTGTATGTTTTGTGTTTTTGGACCCTGAACTGTTGACCTTCAATAGAAATCAGTAAGATGGACTAAAGAGAAGAGCTTTAATCGTTCGTTCCACAGCTTACATTAGTCATAAACATTTACTTCTTTTAGTTTAATTAAAAAAATGTTTCTTCTTTTTGTGCCTGGGATCAGCAACTCAGTCATCTCGTCCTGACTTTTTTATAGCATGGATCACATTCTAGACCTTCTCTACACTTTGAAGTTTTGCTAGTTTAACTACACTAGTACAGGTAAACCAGCAAAACCCTCCTAGTGGTGATGCAGTTATATCAGTATAAAAGAGTTACACCAGTATATACTGGTATAAACCCTTTTATGCTATTATACCGTATTTGTACTAGGATTTTTACCTTCATAGTTATGTCTGCAAAACACCACCTGTCCTAACCAACACAACTGTGCTAATAAAACGTTTAAGTGTAGACCAAGCTTTACACTTCCTATGTGTGATCATATAACGTCCTTGTGGCAACTGCAGCATTTGTTTACATGGAAAAGTAACTTGAGGGAACGGTTTAGGGTGGGATTTCAAAAGTGACTCAGTGACTTAGCAGCACAAGTCCCATCAGCCCCTCTGAGGTATTAGTTATGTTTAATGTGAGAAGAGGTTTGCTTTCTTTTAAAAAGTCAGATTGTCCACTTTTCCCACCTCACTTCATCATCATCCACTCCTTTGTGTGCTTCTGTACTATCCCTCTCTCTATGCTTCCTTGCTGCTTGACTGTCTACTCCCTTGAGCATTCTTTTCCCCACTTGTGGCTGACAACTAAGCTCTCCTCCTAAGTGGCAGCTACTGGCAAACATTAACATATTAAGCCACACAACACTCCTCGTAGGCAGGGCACCCACATGGGCAGTGGGGGGGAAGGGTACACTTTACTGGGCCCTGGGAAGCCCGGCCCAGGCTGCAATCCCCATCACCATGAGGAAAAAAATTAGGCTAAATTGTAGCTCATGCCTGAGGATATTTATAGAAACTTATTTCCCTGTATCTATGTACCTATTCTCTAGATCTTGTGAGATTTGCAGATCTTGGAGATTTGTAACACGGGATGGGGCCCGTGTTACAAGTTTGTACTGGGCCTGAAAAAATTATGCTTGGGCTCTGCTCGTAGGAAAGTATTAGTGTAATTTTATATATGGGGAAAGCTGAGGCACAGAGTGGAGAAAATTTGTCCCTCCTTCCACAGGAAGTCAGTAGAAGAACTAAGAGTGGTACCCAGGTCTTGTGTCTGCTAGCCATTGATCTGAACCCTCTCACAAACCTTGCTTGCCTCCAAGTGACTTCCTTTCAAGCACTATGTATTCTCTAGTTTGTGTTTTTTCCAAGTATATCACTCACTCTTTAGTATTTCCGATGATTTTATTTGGCTGTTGAAAGATTCATGCTTTATCATCATTTCCTCTCCTACGGGCAGGGACTGCTGGGTTCAGATTTGCATGTCGCCCCCTTGTTCAGCCCCCTCCCCCAGTTCTCTGGCACATTGGTATTTAATATGAATCATTTCCCTTTCAGCTCAGGCTCCCACTGATAATAGTTTTGTGGAAAGATTTCTTCTATTAGCCCACGAAAGACTCCATTACGCATGCCTGTTCCATATTATCTAGCATATCTTTCTAAGGAAGTCATTCCACATTGCTTCCTAGGAATACATTTGTGTGATCTTCAGAATGCAGTGCAGGGGTGGGGGATAAGGATATAGGGGAAATGATTTGGCCAGAAACTACAGTAGACATGATGCACTCATTTCCCAGCATGTCAGACTCAGGAATTAATATTTTTGAAGACAAATGTGCAGAGATGACCCTGGATGAGTAAAGTGGGGGAAGTTATGAGTATATGTCTATATGTGGATGGGATTATGAATGTATGTATCTGCAGGTGTTTCTATGTAGTGTGTGTGTGCATTTCACATCTCTATTTCTGGCCACTCTCCTTAACCCTCCTAGGTTTATTTGTCCCCTGACATACACACAGCCAGCTTTGAGTGGTATCTACCTCACCTGAGCCTGATTACCCTTAACGTGGGAGCAGGGAAACATAACTGGCTCATGCTAGCCAAGGCTTGGCTCATATTTGTGCCTTTGAGAGCAATAATATTCTATGGTAGCAACTACTAGTTAAAGGGAAAGGATTTCCACTCTCATAAATCCATTGTTTAGAAGTTCATGGCTGTAGCAAGGGTGATGGCCTTTCTCGGAGATGTACAGGGAGAGATGGCCTAATGCCTGGTCAGCAGAGCCAGGACATGCACACCCACCCTGTCGGATACAGAATGGGGGGACAAAGTATAAAAGGTGAGCCCTGTAGCAAAGTTGGACTGCAGTAGCTGGAAGAGAAGCTGCAACTTGGAGGAGCTGCCTACAGCACTGAGGGACTGTTGGGGTTACCACTTGTGGTTTACCCCAGGAAGATGGACAGTGAGAAGGACAGGGGTAGGAAGGAACCCAGGGGAACCAGACAATTGTCTGGTTGTGTTGTGTCCTGAAGCAGTGACAGCAAGTTTCGACTGGAGCCCCACTGATGGAATACTGTGCCATCATGAGGGCCCTGGTCTGGGATCCGGTAAAGTAGGCTGGAGCTGGGTCCCCCACCCCCTCCTTTCCTACCCCCCCTCTCCACCTTCATGTGGCAGCTCACTCACCCCCTCTTGTAAGCCTTAGACTTTTCTGGTGCTCACCCACTGCTCATAAGCCCTAGATTTTGATGGTGCACACCTGCGAACTTGACATAGACTAGTGGTGCTCAACACCCCCATGATTGTAAACCCAGAGACAGCTTGATTGCCCCACATGGCCTAAGGGCCTGGGGCCATTGACTACTTGTCTGCTGTGCCCTGTGCCTGAGGTGCTAGAGCCCTTGAACGCTAATTTCCCCCCAGACAGGGGGATGGCCTAATCCCTTACACCTGGTGGAGAATGTGGCTAGTATACAAATCCTGATGCAGAGGGGGACTACCCTTGGCCCCAGGCCTGCCACTCTCCTGAACATCAGCATGGAGTTGGAGAAGCTGATGAAGTGGTGGGCTGAGACCCAGCAACAGCAGCAGCCTTCCCAGCTGCAGCAGCCGCAAGTGCTCCAGCAGCTGATCCAGGAGTTGGGGGCCCAGCAACAGGACCAACAGGAACAGTGTTTCTAGCAGCTAGTCGCTCTGCTGCCTAACTTCCCCAGCCTCGCCTCTGGAGGGGTGATGACCCCAGTGACCCCCCCATGATGATGCCATTGTGCCTCACGAGGATGGGCCTGGAGGATGACCCTGAAGCTTTTCTGATTACTTTCAAAAGGGTCACCTCGACCGCCGGATGGGCCCTGCAGCAATAAGCCATTCTCCTGGCCCCTTATTTGATGGGGACAGAGCCTCCCCAAAAAGGAAGCCCATGATTACAAGATTGTGAGGACTGCTATTCTGGATGCTCTAGATATAACCCCCAAAGCTTTCCGGCGCTGGTTTCACAGGAAGACCTATCTGCTGGGAGCTCGTCCTCGGATCGTGGCCCAAGAACTGAAGGATGCCTACTGGAGCTGTGCTCCTTCACTGAACTGGCTGAACAGGTGGTGGTGGAACGATTTATACACATCCTCCCACCCCAAGGAAGAGCATGAGTTCTGCACCACTGGCTGGCTACCCTGAAGGCAGCCATTGACCTTATGGAGGACTTCCTGGCTGCAGAGACACTGGTGGTGCCGGGAACCATCGCTGCCGTCCAGAACAGCCCTAAGGTTGTGCCTCACCTAACATCAGGCCATGAAGCAGATCGCCATGGCAGGGGCCATCCCGACCTCCGAAGTCCCTGGGTGCACTGGATAGCCATAACAGAGGAAGGTAATCAGCCTTGTTGGGGGAGACCCAAGGCCACTCGCAGGACAGCAGAACGCAAAGGGATCCTGCTGAAGCATTCATACAGGAACAATGAACTGGCCTAAGCATCTGATAAGGTAGTGCTCATTTGATTCAAGTGGAGGAAGCCATGGCGGACATTGCCGATCACCTGATCCCCGGAGGTGGCGATGGGAATCTGTTAAAAGAAGAGGCATTTTGATCTCTGGAGTTCTCCCTTGTAATCCATCTATGAAGAAACATCAAGCAACTGAAAAACTGACCAGTGAGTGGGGGGAGCCTGTGATAAGATAACATCAAAGACTGCAAGGCTACTGAAGTGTTAAATTTAGTTTAGAATGCCATTTACCTTTTTATGTCTCCTGATCAAACCTGATTTATATTATTCTGGTATATAATCACTTAAAATCTTACTGTACTTAATAAACTTGTTTGTTTTTCTCTAAAGCAGTGCATGTGGTTTGTGTGTGTGTAGAGACCTCATTTAAGGTGACAAGGTTGGTGTATATCAATTTCTTTGATAAATTGACTAACCAATGAGCTTTCAGAGACCAGTAGGCAGCACTGAACTCTGTAAAATGGCAGTTCCTAGGGTTGCATCTGGGACTAGGGATTTTTGCTGGGGGTCACACCATTGCATAATCCCATGAATGGCTGGCCAGAAGCACTCATTCACTAGGTCAGGGACTGCTTGCTTGCAGGGTGCTGTACGTGGGCTGACCCAGGAGTGGGGGATCGCACAGCGAAGCGAGTGCAAGACGGGCCCGAGGAGTGGGGGGATTGGGGTGATACAGCGCTATACCAGTCAGATTGCAGAGGAGAATGTCACATGGGGTACACAAGGATGTCAAGAACTACTGCACTTCCTGCCTAGACTGCCAATTGGCTGCGCTGGCAGGCATCCCAAAAGTTCCCCCTCTGCCCCTGGTAGGGATACCATTCGAGAGAGTCACCATGGATCTGGTGGGACCCCTCACAAAGAATGAAACTGGCTATTGCTACATTTCAGTCCTCATGGACTATGCCATGCGCTTCCCCGAAGCTATCCCACTATGGTCTGTGACTATCCAGAACATCGCCGTCGAGCTCATGAAGATTTTTGCTTGGGTGGGCCTACCAAAAGAGATCGTAATGGATGAGTGCACTAATTTCACCTTCTGGCTGCTGCATGAAGTATGCAGCCTCCTAGGGATCTGGAAGCTGTGGACATCCATCTACCATCCCCAGACAGACAGCCTGGTGGAGCATTTTAACCAGACCCTTAAGGGGATGCTTCACAAGTTCTGCCAGAGGACCTCTGCCATTAGGACCAATTGATCCCACCCCTTTTGCTTGCCATCTGGGAGGTACCACAAGCCTTCACCCAGTTGTCCCCATTTGAATTGCTCTATGGGCGCCAGTCCCGGGGATGCTGGACCTAATGCAGGAGACCTGGGAACAAACTCCATCCTGGAGCCAAGGCCTCCTCCAGTACGTCAGGCAACAATAGGAGAACCTGGCCCAGGTTGGGAACCTCTCAAAAGAAAATCTGCAGGCCACCAGGGGGCTTAAGCAAGAACATACAACCAAGGAGCCTGAGCCCGGACCTTTAAGTCAGGAGACCAGGTTCTCATTTTGCTCCCCTCGGAGGAGTCCAAGTTATTGGCACAGTGGGAGGGTCCATATGAAGTGTCCTGCCGGGTCAAACCCATCACTTATGAGATCCACCAGCCGGACCAATGAAGAAAGCACCAGGTTTATCATATGAATCTCTTGAAGGCCTGGCATGATTGGAAGGCGCTGCTGATTGAACATTGGCACTCTGAGGCAGAATTGGGGCCCCAATACCCCAGCACTATTGAATCAGAGGAATGTCTGCTTGAGGATACCCTCACTACTGAGCAGCAGAGATAAGCCCAGTGTCTGCTGGAGGCCTTCCCTAGGACATTCACTTCTGCGCTGGGACAGGTCATGGGGACCCACCACGTCATCCAGACCAAATGAGGGGAGGTGATTCGCGAGACAACCAGGCCCCTCCCATGTCAGCTGTGGGAGGTGGTGGAGCAAGAAGTCCAGGTGATGCTGGACCTGGTGGCTACTGAGATGTCACAAAGCAAGAGGCGCAATCTCATAGTGCTAATCCCCAAACCAGATGGGACCCGTAGATTCTGCATTGACTTTTGGAGAGTGGATACCATTTTAAAGTTTGATGTCTACCCCATGGCTTGGGTAGATGAGCTCCATGATCACGTAGGGGTGGCCTGCTATATCACCACCCTGGACTTCACTAAAGAGATCTGGCTGATCCCGCTGGAGCTGTGTTCGAAGGAGAAGATGGCCTTTGCCACCTCCATCGGGTTCTACCAGTTCACATGGATGCCCTTTGGCCTTAATGGGGCTCCTGCGCCCTTTCAGCGGCTGATGGACAGACTACTGCAGGCCCACATGAAATATGCCACAGTTTACCATGACAGTGTCATAATTTACAGACGCCACTGGAATCATAGAATCATAAAATATAAGAGTTGGAAGGGACCTCAGGAGGTCATCTAGTCCAACCCCCCCGTTCAAAGCAGGCCTAACCTCAGCTAAATCATCCCAGCCAGGGTTTTGTCAAGCCGCACCTTAAAAATCTCTAAAGATGGAGATTCCACCACCTCCCTAGGTAATCCGTTCCAGTGCTTCACCACCCTTCTAGGGAAAAACTTTTTCCAATATGCTATTAACCTTCTTGGCAACGAAGGCACACTGATGACTCATATCCAGTTTCTTATCCACTGTTACCCCCAGATCATTTTCTGCAGAGCTGCTGCCTAGCCTGTCAGTCCCCAGTCTGTAGCTGATCATGAGACTCTTCCGTCCTAAGTGGAGGACTGTGCTCTTGTCCTTTTTGAACCTCATCAGATTTCTTTTGGACCAATCCTCCAATTTGTCTAGGTCACTCTGTATCCTATCCCTACCTTCCGGGGTATCTACCACACCCCCTAGCTTAGTGTCATCTGCAAACTTGCTGAGGGTGCAATCTACCCCATCCTCCGGATCATTAATGAAGATATTGAACAAAACTGCCCTCAGGACCGACCCCTGGGGCACTCCGCTTGTGACCGGCTGTCAGCTAGACACGGAGCCATTGATCACTACCCGTTGAGCCTGATGATCTAGCCAGCTGTCTATCCATTTTATAGTCCATTCATCCAACCCATACTTCTTTAACTTGCTGATAAGAATACTGTGGGAGACTGTATCAAAAGCTTTACTAAAGTCAAGGTATATCACATCCACCGCTTTCCCCACATCCACAGAAGGACCACTTGAATCAGGTGGCAGTCATTCTGAAGACCCTCTGGAGCGCTGGGCTGATGGCCAACCCCAGGAAATGCTGGAATGGCTATCAAGAAACAACCTACCTGGGGTACATCCTGGGGCAGGGATTCTCAAACTTTTTTTGCTGGCACTCCCTTTAAAAATATTTCAGGCTGTGATGACCCCTCTAAAAAAGTGATGATCATCCCCCATGCCATGTCATCATTACCAGCATGCGGGAGGCTGATAGCTTGCGACACCCCCACATAATAACCTCGCAATCCCCTGAGCCCCCTGAGGGCTCACAGCCTCCAGTTTGGGAACCCCAGTCCTTGGGTGAGGGAAAGTGCACCCACTAATCAGAAAAGTCCAGGCCATCCAAAAGCATCCACCCCAACCACCAAGAAGCAAGTAAGGTAGTTCCTGGATCTGGTTGGGTACTATCACTGCTTTATCCCCAACTTTGCCTCTGTTCCTGTCCCTTGACAGAGCTCCTAACCAAGGACTGGCTGCAGCAAGTTCATTGGCACCCAACTGCGAAGCAGCCTTCCAGACACTAAAAGATCCACTGTGTCAAAAACTCATCCTGAACAGCCCCGACTTTACCACAGCTTCATGGTCCAGATGGACTCCTCGGCGGCAGGACTCAGCGCCATCCTCTCCCAGACGATTGACATGGAGAAACATTCGGTCCTGTACATTAGTCGAAAGCTGTTTCCACAGGAGCGTAACTATTCTACCATCAAGAACGAGACTCTGGAGGTCAAATGGGCTGTAGAGGCTCTCCACTATTACCTCTTTGGGGGACCCCTTGTTCATGATAACTGACCATGCACCCCTCAAGTGGCTCCAGACAATGAAGAACCCCAATACGTGGCTCATGAGGTGGTTCCTTATGCTCCATCCATTTGTGTTCACGTACAGCATCAAGCAGGTAAAGAAAATGCAAATGCTGATGGTCCATCATGGTTAGGCAAGAGAAGCCTGCCCAACCCCAAAGCCAGGGAGCTGGACTTGAAGATAAGTGTGTGTAGCGAGGGGGCATGGCCTCCCTCAGAGATGGACAGGGAGGGACAGCCTAACCCCTGGTGGGTGAAGCAAGGACACCCACCCTGCCAGAAGCAGAAGAGGAGGACAGGAAATATAAAAGGCAAGCCCTCTAGCTAAGTTGGGCTGCAGCAGCCAGAGGAGAAGGATGTGTCTCCCCCATTGCTGATACCGAAGATCGATTGCTGCAGGGCTGAGGAGCTGCCAGAGCTGCCTGCCACCTAGGATTGGGAAGAGCTGCCAGAGCTGCCTGTGTCCTGTGACCTAGAGGAGCTGTTGGAACTGTCTGTTGCCTGTGACCTGGAGGAGCTGCCAGATTTGCGTGCTGCCTGTGACACTGAGGGACTGTTGGGGTTACCACTCACAGTTTACCCTAGGGAGATGGACAGTGATCCCAAGGCCAAAGTACTCTAGGGAAAGGGGGTAGGAAGGAGCCCAAAGGAACCAGAAAATTGTCCAGTTGTATTGTGTCCTGAAGCACTGTCAGCAAGTTTCAGCTGGAGCCCCATTGACCTGTTGGTAGAATATTCCGTCACTGTGAGGGCCCTGGGCTGTGACCAGGCAGAATAAGGTGGGGCCAGGGGGCATAGCCTCTCTCCCAGATGGACAGTGAGGGGCTGCCTAACACCTTACAATGCCTTTCTGAAACATTCACCCTTGAAGCTGAAATTTTTCATTTTTGGTCTTTGCCCAGAGGTGAATTTGTTGTTTTGGAAAGTTAGAATGAATTCCCTTCAGCTGTTTCTGAGTAAGTGGGGTAGGGGAATGAAATTTTTTCTGTTACCAAAAATATAAAAATCCATCCTTGTGTATATTTTTTTAAAAAACAGGGCTATAGGGGAAAAAATGAGTGAAATGTGAAACCTGGCCTGGAACTCGTCCTCATGAAGGATGAGTGCTTTGCATAGCCCTAAGAGGAAAACTATTTTAAAAAAAACAAATTTCATTTGAAAAATCACTTCTGAGCAGAAAAATTTTTCCATAGAAACTTTCTGGGGAGGAGGGAAGGTGAAATGAAGATTCAGGAACACTGAAATGTGTTGATTTCTTCAAATTGTTTCCATAACTAAAAAAAAATCTGAAAAAAAATTGAAACTTTTTGTTTTAACATTTTAAAAACATTTCAATTTGAAATGATTGTCATTTAGAAATTTATTTTATTTGTATTCTTTAAAAAATAAAAAATGCTTAAAATCTAAACAATGTTTGTTTTCTTGGACCTGAAATAATTTTTTTTTAAAACTTTGATTCACCAAAAATTCTGAAAAAATTAATTTTCAGTTTGACTGGAAAGTGTGTGTTTGTTTGTTTTTTAAATTCGGAATTGCCAGCAAACCAAAAAACCTATTTGCACAGCTTTATTTCTGAGTGTATGCCCTAATTCATGTGTCCCTCTAGTGTCTAGGCACAGCAATTATAACAGCCTCCTATTTGTTCTCACTTAAGGAGATTTACTTTAATTCAGATCGTAGAAGCCTGCTGTTTTCATGCTGAAGTTCCCTAATTCAGTTCCTCCTGATGACTGTGATGAGTATAAATGCACACAACCTAGTTTTGTTACATGAGCATGCTCAGTGGGCATCTGTTAATGTTTCTTTAACAGAATAAAGTCTACTCCTTTGTAACATCACTGAATATTCTTCTTGCCAGTCTTGATCAAGGGGCACAGAAAGGCAAGAGAGGCTGCTGTTGTGACAACTTGCACAGAGATGATAAAAGTGTCTCTCTGAAACACATCCAAATCCTCAGAGGAAAAAATACCTTTATATCAAAAAATTGGGGTATGTAGGAAAATTGTAGACTCTCGTTGTTTTGGGGATTTTAGTGTGTCTCCACAATCTTTCTGAATTTTTTCGGAATCTGTAACATCTAACCTTCCAATTTTAAGGACCCCATGCTCCTTTCCATATGTGCAGGCAGAAAAGGGAGTTCTGCTTCCGTGGCATGCTTCCCAGGGCCCTGTGGAGCTGAAATCCAGGAAATTTGATCCGTGTTCCAAATCTACCGGAAGCCTCAGGAGTACAGCTGGGCAAGAAATAGTCCATTCCACAATGAACAAAATTGAGACCGTTTGAGCTTTTTCATAAAAATACCAGGGAGAGACTCCAGCATATCATAGAAGAATCATAGAATATTAGGGTTGGAAGAGACCTCAAGAGGTCATCTAGTCCAACCCCCTGCTCAAAGCAGGACCAACCCCAAATGAGTCATTGCAGCCAGAACTTTGTCAAGCCACACTGTAAAAACCTCTAAGGATGGAGATTTCACCACCTCCCTAGGTAACCCATTCCAGTGTTTCAACACCCTCCTAGTGAAAAAACTTTTACTAATATCCAACCTTGACCTCCCCCACTGCAACTTGAGACCATTGCTCCGTGTTCTGTCATTTGCCACCACTGAGAACAGCATAGCTCCATCCTCCCTGGAAATCCCCCTTCAGGTAATTGAAGGCCCCTATCAAATCCCCTCACTTTTCTCTTCTGCAAACTAAATAAACCCAGTTCCCTCAGCCACTTCTAGTGTGTGTTTTAGCATAACTAATAGCCAAGTGATTTGGGCACTCACCTGAGACCCAGGTTATGTTGCTGCTCCAATTTAGGGACTTGGCTCTACTGGGATCTCTCTCTCTCTCTCTCTCTCTCTCATATCTAGACTTGAGAAACCTCTCCCAGCAGAAGTTTCATTGAAACTGGTACATTCACATGAAAAGTTTTGGCAGAATCCATGAATCACCATTTTCCAGTGAAAAATGGTTTTGTTGGAAAATTCCTGTCGAGCTCAATTCAGGGGTATTCAGCTCTGGACTTTGTTTTGGGCCCCACGTTCATTTTAGAAAGCACAGCATATTGATCTGATTTTGGAGTCCCAATTTTCAAAACCAGGCATGCAAACACAAATGCACAATTGTGCACCTCAGCTATCTGTGCAAATTATCAAGATTGCATGCACAAACTGGCTGTTTGCATGTGCAATGGACAACTATGGACCTGATCTTGTTCGCTGTTATACCAGGGTAAATCCAGTAATTTCAGTGATGGGACTTTGGACTCTAGAGTTTATGTGACTGGATTAACACTGGGTGTAATATAAAAAAAACCTTGGTCCTCTGGATCTGATCCTCAGCCACATTGGCTTCAGTCATGCTACACTGAGTTATAGCACTTAAGGATTTGGCTCTGCGTGGTTTGTGCATGCAAATACCTGATTTGCTTTCCCTTAACCTTCAGGAACCTTCCTAAGCAGCTCATCAAATAGCAGTAATGAACACTAAGTAAATAACGTGGGACATGATTACCTTGTCTCTTGTGTTAATATCCTGATCTTTTGCTTATGTCATGCCATTTTTTATGCTGACAGTAGTTTCGGAGTGATTTTTAGTTTATGGGTACAATGGGTGTGATTACAACTGCAAATCATTTGCTCATTTTCACATGCTCAATGGCTCTCACACATTTGTGAAAAATCAGGCCTGATGCATGTGGGAAAAAACCCATTGGCAAGTGAACACTTACTTTGGAGATGCAATTGCCACCTCTGTACACACAAAGAAAACAAATCATTCAACATACCAGCAGGATAAAATGCACCATGACAGAAGCAAATGATTAATGGTATTAACACAATGGGCAAGGTGATCATGAACAATCATCTGTATTCATTATTGCTATTTGGTGGGCCACTTAACTGGGTACCAGGAAGTGAAAGTATAGCAAAGCAAATATCTACAGGCTGAAAAGGCCAGTTAGACACTTAGGGCCAAATTCTACTCTCAATTGCAGTGAATTTAGTGAAGTCTCTCTGGATTTACACCAGTATTACTGAGAGCAGAACTTGTTTGTTTCTACTGTGTTTTGTGTAAGGTGCCTAAAACATGTTTTTTATCTCAAGATCCATTGTCTGCAATTATGTGAATAAGAAGAACATTTGTAGTTATGCTGCTAAAGTGAGGGTAACCAAATATTATGCTTCAGGATATAAAGTAGTTGACTGCAGAGGTCAGGAAGGAAATTCCTCCCATCTCCTTCTCATGTATAGTGTAACATATAGGTAAGATGCATCATGGGGTTTTATTTTTTGTTGCCTTTCTCTGTAATATCAGATTAGATATACTAATGTTTTGATCTTGTATGGTAAATCTGCTGTAATATTTCTCCCCTGCCCTCTTAAATGTGCTTACATCTATTGATAACAAGAATGGGGCTGGCAGAGGCAGAGTGTAAAGCTCTGTTTCCTAGTCAGGTCTCTAATATCTTTGCTTAGGAAGTCTCTCTCTCTCAGCTTTCTACATTTCCTGCCGTGTTCGTTCATTCATTCTTAAGTTTGATTAAATACAAGTAGGCCTAGATTCTCAAAGGTATTTAGGCTCATAATTTTCCATAGGCCCAGAAGTTTCCTGGCATTCTGATTAGAGAGGGATCATTCCACTTAGGCTTTCGAGGCCAAATCTTGAAGTCCTTATTCAGCCTAAACCCTCATGGAGACAGCTCTCTAACATGGAATCTTAACAGGCGTATTTAAGATTAACTAGGTCAGCGGTCCTGACTAAGTCAGCAAAGAAGCTCAGCTTTTTTCCACCCTCATCTCAAGACAAAAGGAAGCAACTCCATCTATGCCGAGGGATTCACAAATCTTGACGAGGCTCCAGATTAAATATAAATCCTACCAATCATCTATTATAGTGCATCTGCTACAACACCCTCAGCACTGGTTTAAGGCTCATGGTGGTTTGCCCCAGCATGAAAACCAGGTGAGCTGCTTCTACCGACCTCCTAGAAAAGCTTATTATGGGTATTTCTTGAATGGTCATGCTTGTGTGTAAAACTGAGAATGTCACAGGAAAGATGCCTGGAAATTCTGTCCAGATTTCTCCTATGAACTCTTGAAAATGCAATTAAAAAAAATCTGAAGTCTGAAATCTCTGATTCAGCCAGTCTCTCTGTGTATAAAACATTCATTAATAAAGCCAGCCTTCTGTGTCACTGATTCAACAGAGGCAACTGTCTGCCTCTATCCCAGTTCATCAAAAGTTCATTAGGTTTCTATTCCAAAAGAGCTCAGCTCAAAATTAATGCTATACTCCCAGAAGTCAAGGGAACATCTCATTTAATGGTTTAATGCCCTTGAAATTGCCATTTGCTGGCTGACAATGCAGTTCAGCAGCTCTTCACATTCATTCTGCTCCCTTACATGAGAGACTTTGGCCAGACTCCCTGCCACTGTAAACTGGCATCCCTCTACTACAGACCATGGCCTCATCTAAAGCCCTCACCATCAATGGAAAGAGTCCCTTTGACTTCAGTTTGCTTTGAATAAGGCCCTAAGTGTGCAATATCATGTAACAGTTCAGGACATGTTGTGAAGAAGAATGTTATCTCCAGTTGAAATTGCCACCAGTTGAGGATCTGATCTTTGGTTTCCATTCTGTTTGTTAATCAAACTTGTAAAGCCTCCTTTCGCATTACTGCCATGTTGTTGATTCCAGGGAGTAGACCAGACATTTCAGCTTGGATCTCTGAGCACACACACATTAACCTGAAATTTACACTCACTATCCCCATACCTAAATCTCCCATGGCTCATTATGGATATATTTTAACAGTTTCAGCTGAGGATAACATTCTTTTTCACAACATGTCCTGAACTGTTGCATGATATTACACTCTTAGTGCCTTATCCATAGCAAACTGAAGTCAAAGGGACTCTTTCCATTGACACTGAGGGCTTTGGATGAGGCCTGTAAACCACTGCTGCTTTCCACCTCGGAAGTTGCTAAACTCACAATATTTTGGGATTACTTCACCCAATATTGAAACAAATATGTGGCCATGCAGGAAATTTGTGATTGACAATAGAACTATCCACTATTCAAACTTCAGCATTTGCACTGCATTGGCTACATGTCCCATGGAATCTATGTCTTGTGGCGATGTGAAGATCAGATGCATAACTGAATTTTCATACGTAAGAGAATTCTGGTTGGTCATATGTGTAGACATTAAACAGCAAGGGTGATGGCACTGAGTCTTGGGACAATCCATTCCATAGAGAATGCCATTGATTTTTCTGACCATCCATTTTGGCACAGAAATTTTGATTCTTGACTAGGGAAGAAGTGACCCAGACTATCTTGCTAATTCTGCAAAGTCCTGCCAATTTCAGTAGAAGTGCACAATGGCTCAACATGTCATAAGCAGCTGATATATCAACAAACACAGCCCCTGCAACTTTGCAAGTCTTGAAACCATCTTTGATGTATTGAGTTAGGTTTACAACTTGGCCACAGCATGAACATCCTGGATGGCAATTAGCTTAGTCATCAGTCAGCTACCTGTCTGCTATTGGCACTATTCTACCACTCATCATCTACTCACATTGCTTGTAAGCTGAGTAGAATAAGGATATTGGTCACAAAGTCTTTGCAGAGTTAGGGCTTTATGTGGTTTCAGTAGTGCAACTATTTTGGCTTATCCAATAGCCTTGGTACCTGCAGTGTATCTATACAACAGTTAAAGAAGTTAAGCAGCCACTTTTGTGCTCTTGTGCTAAAGGGAATTAATAGTTCATTAGATATACCATCAAGTCCAATTGCCTTTCCACATTTCAGGGTTTTCATGGCTCTTGTCAGCTGTTCAGTGTTGAGCTGCTTATTGTGGACTTTGCTGTCTCTGAGAAGTTAGCAAAATTCCTGTTTGACTTATTTCATTCTGCACTGTACTTTGTGGGCTAGTTTACCATTTAGGATGAATTGGTACACGACTTGGTTGGGAAAACTGTGGTGCTGCACTTTGGTTTTCCATCAAGATTTAGAGTGCAAATGGTGACCAATGCTTTTTTGCTATTATGGCACAGGTTTTGTTGTTCCATTCAGTTCCCTCCAGCAGTTGCACCATTCCTGTCCAATCCCTCACATAAACATTTTCCTGAGCCCAATAATTTCTTTACTGAAAGAATCTAGTTCTCAATATCCTTATGTTATTGGCTTATCTGTTCTGACAAATGAGGTATTTCTAGTGTCCAATGTCTACTAGGACTGTGTTTCTGGGCAGTTTTCCATATTAGGGAGACAAATTCTCCTGTACTCCTACATTGGAGTAACATTAATCGATTCCAAGACCGGAAGGAATCATTGTGACATCTAGTCTGACCTCCTGTATAACAAAGGCCATAGAATTTCCCCAAAATATTTCCTAGAGCATAGTTTTAGGAAAATATCTAATGTTGATTGAAAAATTGTCAGTGATGGAGAATTCACCACAACCTTTGGTAAATTGCTCACATGCTTAATTACCTCACTGTCAAAAAATTACACCTTATTTCTAGCATGAATTTGCCTAGTTTCAACTTCCAGCCATTGTATCATGCTATATCTTTCTCTGCTAGACTGAACAGCCCGTTATTAAATATTTGTTCCCCATGTTGACGTTTATAGACTATAATGAAGTCAGCCCTTAGCCTTCTTTGCTAAATTAAATAGATTGAGCTCTTGGAGTCTGTCACTAAAAGGCAGGTTTTCTAAACCTTTACTCATTCTTCCAGCTCTTCTCTGAACCCTCTTCAATTCATCAACATCCTTCTGGAATTGTGGGCACCAGAACTGGACACAGTATTCCAGCAGCAGTCACACCCGTACCAAACACTGAGATAAAATAACCTCTCTTCTCTTACTTGAGTAGATGGATTCATCCAATTCAGAGGTAAAGCCCCAACATGTGAAGATTAATTTATGCAGGGGATCTTTGCATCACCACCCAATTAGAAAGATTTGAGGACACTGAGTGCTTTCTAATTGGCTTTCTGAGTGTACTTTGAAATACCATCGCATTTGGTTCCTGAATGCCAAACCTAGCAAGACACAAGTTTGGACTTTCAACTGAAACACTATCTGGCCAAGCAAAAACTCCAGATATTGTGGTACTGTGAACATCCAATGTACCTTGGGATCACATTAGACCAAATACTGACATTCAAAGAGCAGACTAAGGAGCTGAAAAAGAAAGTGAACTCCAGGAATTATGTACTCCAGAAACTGGCCAACATGAAATGAGGAGCTGACTCCAAAACAATCAGAGCAACCAGTTTGTCCCATGTTACTCTGTTGCAGAGTGCTGTGACCCAGTATGGTCACACTCGAGCCATGCACACAGAATACATACTGAACTCAGTCAATCCTTTAGCAACTTCACAGGGACTTTGAAACTGACTGCCACACTGTCACTATACCATGTCACAGGGATTGCACTAGGGATGCTGTCAGTAAAAAGGAGAGACAAAAACAGATGCATGAGCCAAGTCATCCACTGAATGGACACATTCCACCACTAGCAGAGGCTGAAGTCCAGAAGGAGAAGTGCCTCTGAAAATTCCTTACCTGAAAACACCACTGTGAAAGGCTACAGAGTAACACCAACGGTGGAAGATATCAATGATCTTGGAGAACCTGGTTCCTTTTGAACAATTCCCTCAGGCACTGACCTTGAATGAAAACACCAGTGTATTCTACATCGATTGAGAGCTGGGGTGGCAAAGACTGGTTACAATATGGCTAGTGTTCCACATTTTCAGTTTTTATTTGTCAAAAAAAAAAATCTGGGAATTTTTCAGTGTTTATTTACCAAAAGTTAAAACCAGGATGAAATCAGGTTATAAATAAGAAAAATTGGGAAAAATCAGGGGGGGGGGGAGGAGAATAAAAATGAAAAAATCTTTTATAATATATACATTTTACTACAGTGTAATTGAAACTTTTTTTTATATATACAAAGGTATTTTGTCTCTTTCAGCTTTCTCTTTAGTAGTTTTTCCAGAAATCCTGGTTTGCATACGCTCACATAATTTTCTTCAAAGTATCCTTATTCATGGTGAACCTCTTGCTGTCTTGGTGATAGTCCAACGTTAAAAAAATGTGCTCTGCATCAATAGATCCAGGGGATAATCTCAAAACACACCATGCCATTTTGCTGAAGTTGGGAAGTGTGTCATGATTACTGTTCCAAAAAAGCCAGCACATCCAGTTTTGCATTGTAAGGGTTAGATAAATTTATGTAAGTAGTAAATTCCCCTTTCAGATATGAAATGTCTTCTTTACTGGCAAATTGTTTAAACACTGTGGCATATCAGTAGTAGTCTGCTGCAAAATTCACCTCGAGGAACGGGTGCAACACCTGGATGACATTCTAAAATGAATCTTCAGTATCAAACACTTCAGGGTTCAGTTTATGGGCTATGGTTGTCTCCCATTTCTCGCTGAGTGTTGTGCTGAAGGTTTTGGACACTTCTTTGGTTTTCTTGTGCTCCAGAGTGGGAATGATTTCCAGAAACAGCTGGGTTTTCTTGCTGTGTGTTTCTCCTGCAGCTTTTGTGCTCAGTTCAGCTGAGGTTTTGTTTGTCAGGATCTGGTAAATGTCTGCATTGGCAAACATGTTGGCAATAGTCAGAGCGAATTCCAAGGTTTTCTGTGTGTCACACAGTGATTCCAAGTTTTCAACAATTAACATTATCTTGGTGCACAGAATCTGGTGGTCATTTTGGTTATTTGCCAGTCTCTTCAGACTTTCTGCTTTAAAACTAACAAACTGAGGATGCTCTAGGAGATGCATTAGCACAGTCCAGGTGTTATTTACATGACAGGCAGCAAAATACAAGCTCATCCACCGATTTGGCACAACAGGGGTAGGTAATCAGCAGTTGGCTCTGCACTCATCTTGCACTGTGTAAAACAAAGCTTTCAACTTTTTTTGCATGCTTGAAAATGGCCCTGAATCCAATGATGAAAGATTTCACCTCTTTAATTTTTTCTGTAGCAATAGCTGCTGACAGCACAACATTAATCAGATGAGAAGGCAGATAATACATAGCAGATCTTGTTTCTGATTGAGTTTAATCTCCCATGCAAACTTAGCCATGTCAGAAGCAGAATCTGTGTTATCTGTGGCCACATTTTCCCTAGTTGGTATATCTCAAACATGTCAGTTATTGTTGCATTGACAAAATAGCTGTCAGCAGAGGAGATGAATGTCACATCAGCACAAAACAATGCGGGTTTATTCACTTTGAAATAAAAAAAACAAAACAAAAGGCCAACTATTGGACAGTTCAAAGTAGCAGGAGACTCATTAAAAATCAGATTAGATACCACATTTCCATCAATTGATTCCATCAGTTTAGATATTAAAGCATCATCATTTTCTTTCAGATACTTATGAGTGAGGTTGTCTGCAACAGAAAGGGTTTTTCTTGCTGGACAGTACTGTCACACAAAGTCACCAATAGATTTCTCTGCTATTAACAGTGGTTGTCCAGTGAAACAAAGAGCACACACAAATTCATTGACACAATCATGCTGTGTCTTCTCCTTCATTAAAGCCCGTGTGAAAGTTCCTGATACTGACTGTTTATCCCAAAGCTCACTTTCTTCTTTAAGCTTCTTGTATCGCTTGCTTTCAACATTATCCTTTATTCTATCGGCGTGCACACTGACCTCCACGCTGCAGTACTGACAGCGCAATGCATTCTCTTCACTCCTGTCTTTATTTTTCTTGAAAATTTCTAAGCACTGATTTTCTTGTTGATATTCAGGCATTGATTTGTGTTTTCACTCCATGTTTACTTTTTACCTTATCTATCTGTAAGCCCCAAGGAGCTTACCTAGATTCCTGGGGCTCTGTATGCTGGTAGTTCAGGGAGGTGGTAGGAAGGGGAATCAGGGGCAGCCTCAGTCTGGTAGGCAACCCAGAAGGAGAGAGAGACTGTAGAACAACAGAGATCCCTGTTGGTTTGGGGAAGGATTGCAAGCATGCCGGCTCAGAGGAAAGGGCAGAGTCGAATGATTGACAAGGAAAAGCCTGGAAAAAAGAGCTAGCCTAACCAATTGGGATTGAGATGCCTTCGTCTAGGAGCCCTGGAAGGGGGGGAAGCCATTTTGGAGGTAGTCTGAAGCCAGCCACAGAAAGGGTAGGACTGGCTGTGTGGGTATCCAGAAGAACCCAGACTCGTCCATCAAATCCTGTAAGGAGATTGGCACCAAAGGAGGTAGCTGGGTAGACAGGGGGCATTACATATCTTTATCTGTGGAGGATTGATTGTTTAAATTCAACGCCACACTAGATGGACATAAAGAAACAGGCAGGCAGCGTCTCTTTCTGAGCCCATCATAATGCAATATTAACGTAGTTTGATTTTCCAACCTCCACTGTGTGTGTTTTGTGTTTCACACTATGGAACTGCTTTAATCTCAGAGCTGCAGGATGCAACAATTGCATAAAGCTTTAACAAAAATAAGTACCTGAAAAAATACTGAGTGGATTGATAAACGGATGTAAATCAATAAAAACTGAACTCCTTTAATAAAAAAACAGTGATATATCAGTGAAAAATCAGTAAAAACTGAAAATGAGGAACACTATGGCCAAGTGGAAGCTGAGGGACAATCCCAAATGTGAATGTGGAGAGCTCAGCCAAACACTTTTACACTGCCTGATCCCGTGTCAATATCCTGTACTCCCGATGAACTATTCGACATAACCAAGAGATCTTCAGTAACTAGAAACTCAAAAAAGAGTCATAAGAGAAGTGGAAACTAGCTCAAATTACAAAGAATGAATATTAAAAAACCAAAAAGCATGTAGGGAAAAAATTAGAAAGGCCAAGGCAGAAAACAAGTTTAAACTAGCTAGGGATATAAAGGATAACAAGAAAGCATTTTACAAATACACGAGAAGCAGGAGGAAGACCAGGGACACTAAATTAGGAGGGAAAGACAATAACAGAAAATGCAGTGATGGCTGAACAGTTAAACCGCCTTTTTTGTTTCAGTTTTCATCAAAACGAGAATTCTTCCACTCTACTCAGCACTGCTAAGGCCTCAACAGGAGTACTGTGTCCAGTTCTGGACACCACACTTCAGGAAAGATGTGGAGAAAGTCCAGAGGAGAGCAACAAAAACGATTAAAGATCTAGAAAACATGATCTCTGAGGAAGGATTGAAAAAATTGAGCGTTTTTAGTCTGGAGAAGACAAGACTGAGGGGGGACATTATGACAGTCTTGAAGTATGTAAAAGGTTGTTATAAAGAGGAGGGTGATAAATTGTTTTCCATATCCACTGAGGAGAGGACAAGAGATAATGGGCTTAAATTGCAACAAGGGAGATTTAGGTTAGACATTAGGAAAAACTTCCTAACTGTCAGGGTAATTAAGCGCTGGAACAAATTACCTAGGGGAGATTGTGGAATCTTTATCATTGGAAAGTTTTAAGAGCAGGTTAGACAAACACCTCTTAGGGATTGTTAGATAATACTTAGTCCTGCCTCAGTGCAGGGGACTGGGCTAGATGACCTAACGAGGTCTCTTCTAGTCCTACATTTCTATAAGTGACAACACTGGATCTTGGCTGTGCTTTTGGAGCAATAAGCTATGATGATGATGACCTAAATCTTGGGGTGTTGTTTGTGTTACATGCAAGGGCAGGAGCTGGGGAAAGAGAGAGGGAGGGACAACCTGGGAAATCAAATGATTAAAAAAAGCTAAGTTAAAAGAACATTAAGGTTGCAAATTCAATCACTCAAAAGATAGGAAATACCAAAATAAAAGTTGCCTGTGCAGCCTCCCAAAACTGCAGCTTGCAAGCCTGTTCCAACACAAGTCACACAGAAAATATGTATGAATCATACTATGTAATATATACACACACATTTCCCAAAAGGTTAAAAATCAGCCGTGCTGGCTTCTTTGCACTCGCTTCTGAATCAAAAGTGGAAGCCTATCCTTTGCCTTCTAATTTCACATAAAGAATGCTTCTTATGAGTCTTAGTGCCTTCATAATAATGCTAGTTCATTATGGATTAGAGAAGGAGAATCAGTAAGAGGAAGTATCTGGCAACCAGTCTGGTAGTTCTCCTTTTTCACTAAAGTCTTTCCTATCTTGTGTGGGTTTGCATGCTTTGGACTAGCTGGAATGGGGTTAGTTCATTCTTGGAAGATAAGAGAGGTGGACTTTTGTTTTCTTTGATTTAAAAAAAAAAAAAAAGTCTTAAGGGACTTAAGCTGAAAATGGAGGAAAGGTGGGTTAAAGTTTGATAGGAAGCTGTGAACATCCTTAGAGGTTTTTAAGGCCTGGCTTGACAAAACTCTGGCTTGGATGATTTAGTTAGAGTTGGTCCTGCTTTGAGGATGGGGTTGGACTAGATGACCTCTTGAGGTCTCTTCTAACCCAAATATTCTATGATTCTACAAATAGATGGTTTTTATTTTAAATGTTCCGTTCATTCCCCCTTCTATGTTTTTAACCTTCCTTTTTTTGTAAATTTCTCCCATGGCAGACAAGTCCATATAACATCCACCTTGAAATGCCACATGAGGCATGGCTGTGAGAGGCACCTGCTGCTCAGGTCACCAAGTACAAAGCCTACAACTTGATCCCTAAGGTAACATTATCATCTTCTGTTTAATACCATTAAGCAAAACCACTTGTGTTTGTCTACTTAAGTAACCAGAGAATGTATTCTGGCAAAGTTACAGGATATCCAGTTCCAACGAGACTCTGTTTAGACAGTAACAACAATAATAAGTGGGGTAACTAGCCCCTATGAAAAAAATCTACATGCAAAAAAAAAAAAAAGTGCTGCTGAACCAAGTTTGGACTGTAGTTTTCTCCAATTGTTAGCTAAGCAGGATTGGGCATGATCAGCACTTGGATGAAAGACCACGTAGGGGCTGTAAGAAGTGTTATTAGTGACTCAGCAACTAGAATCAGTACTCACTAAACCAACGTGATAAATGTGGGAGACACATTTTGCTACTGCAGGTGCAGTCTTTGGAATGGATATAAAACCAGATGACACTTTTCAGATTCTGTCCCATGCATCTGGATGGCCACAGCAACACTGGACCTTCAAAGCGATGTACCTGGTAGGCAAGGCAGCACTTGAATGCAGCTGCATTCTGACACACAAAACCTGAATTGGAGGACAGCAGCAATGCAACATGGCAGGTTTTGGCTTTGGGGATTTTTTGGCATGCAATAGAAATGTGAGATTTTAATTTTTTTTATTATAAATTTTACCAAATGGGGAAACTTAGCACCAGGCTAAATATATTGCTGTTTCCCACAGCATACCTGGAACATGGGAGGAAGGAGTGCAGAGGAAAGATTTTTACAACAAAAGTGCCACATTTTGCCTCAGCTGGGAGAAAAAGAAACTTTTTGATAGACTCTTTTTAGTAGTAGTAGCTGCACTTGCAGGGTGCAACTGAATTTGAAAACTTATTGTGCTGGGTATAGTACAGAAGTGTAATAGGTGACAGGCCGGCCTTAAAGACCTCATAATCTAAATAGACAAGACAGAGAAGGTGAGGATGGAATCATTAGTACCCCTGTTTTACAGATGGAGAACCAAGGCACAGATTTCAATGGAAGATACGAGCTTATGTGCCTTTAATGATCTAGGCCTCAAGTGACTTGCCCAAGTTCACTCAGTAAATCTGTGTTAAAGCTGGGAATTCAGCCAAGATTTCATGAGTACCAATCTTGTGCCTCAACCACAAAACTGTTCTTCCTAAGAGAGTTTCCTTGTTAAAGTAACTCTTTTCCATAGGATACTAGGATCCCAAGTAAAATCTTCAAAATCTTCTACAGTAATTTAGGGCCAAACTCCCATTTTCAAAAATGATGTAGGCATGCAAGAGCCTTTGTCTCTTTGGAAGTCAGTGGTAAAGCCTACACATAGGGTTGTTTGGGTTTTTTTTTTAGTTAACGTGCAATGTTTTAAAAGTCCAGTTGCAGCAAAGAGAACCTTTTCTCTCAGCTCTGGTAATGGTATCTAAAATTGTGAGATTATTTGGCAATTGCTCTAAAATGGAGAGAAAACCACTAAATCATAGAATCATAGAAATGTAGGGCTGGAAGGGCCCTCAAGAAGTCATCCAGTTCACCCCCCTGCACTGTGGTAGGACCAAGAAATCCTAGATCCTCCTGACAGGATGTAGGAAGGTTCTGTGGCCTTCCTCAGCACCTGGGCCCAAGGAAGGGTCGTGACACCCCTGCTGGGCAGATCAGGAATGTGCAGGCCAAATACCCCGGGAGCAGAAGGGCAGGGCCAGGACAGGAAGGGGAAGTATAAAAAGCTGGCCTAGCAGCTCAGTCGAGGGAAGCTGCTGCTGGAGAACATGCCTTCCCCAAGGCTGTGGTCTGGGCCTGACCCCGGCCCTGCGGCTGTGCGGAGCGAACACCACGACAACCGAGCCTCCAAGGCCTGCCCGGGCCTTAGTAGCTGGGAAGAGCTACTGGAGGCCACTGACTGGGAGAAACCTCCCGAGACCAGCCCTCACATACAGGAGCTGCCCGCTGCTGGGGACCCACCGGAGCCGCCGGAGCCCTGTGTGCCAGAGGACCCACCGGGACCCTGTGACCTGGAGGAGCTGCCATCTACTTATGGCCCCAAGGAGTTCCTGGATCTGCCGCTGGCCAACAGTGAGGGACTAGTGGGACTCTCTCTAGCTGTCTACCCCAGCGACTCAGAAGAGAACCCTGGCTCCCGGTACCTGAGTTCAGGGTGGGAGGAAGTAGCCCAGAGGCAGCCGACTATAGTTTGGCTGAGCTTGTGGTCGCACCAGTGTCAGCACGTTGTGGCTGGAGCCCTGCTGACCTAGTGGCAGAATCCTTTTGCCACTGATAGGGCCCTGGGCTGGGACGCAGTGGAGTTGGGTGGGCCTGCGTCCCTCTCCCCCCTCCCCTAGCCATCCCAGGAGTGTTTGTCTCCTCTGAACCTGCTGACACAGAGGATACCTAGCCTTGGGGCTACAGACTCCTTGCCAGCCCTGCCCCACCTGGGGGCTGGGGGCTATGGACTCCTGACCAGCCCTGCCCTGCTTGAGGCCCGGGGGGCTATGGACTCCTTGCCAGCCCCATTCCACCTGAAGGCTGGAGGCTGCAGACCACTTACTAGCTCTGCCCGCCTGGGGGCTGGGGGCTATAGACTACTTTGCTAGCTCCACCCCGCTTGAGGGCCCGGGGGCTATAGGCTACTTTGGCTGACCTGCCCACCTGAGGGCTGGGGGCTATAGACTCCTCACTAGCGCCGCCTTGCCTGAGAACAAAGGGCTGAGGCCTTCCTCAGAGCCTGAGCCAGAGGAAGGGTTGCGATGCCCTACTGGGCCATGTCACCAGTTTACACAGCTGTTTGTCCAGCTTCTTTTTAACAGCTTCCAATGATGGGGACTCCATGATTTCCCTTGGAAGCCTATTCCAGAATTTAACTACCCATATAGCTAATAAGTTTTTCCTACTATCTAACCCAGAGACAACCTGTACCGGGGGAGAGGGGGGGAAGAGAACACAATTTAAAGGTGGGGAAGGGCACGTGACTGCCCCACATGTTGCCTCTGGGAGGATCCTTCCATCCCTACCTTGCTGGGCCAGGGCAGCCAATCCCACTGGTTCCTGGAGGGGCTGGGGATGCAGGAATGGGGAACACGTGCCTCTGGGCCGGCCTTGCTGGGGCAGAAGGAGTGCAGGCAATACCCCTAATTCAGGCTGAGCAGAGGGAACTTATTCCCAGCACCTTCTCCAGTGACCACCCACCATGACCAGCCTGGGGCCTCTGCACTCTCCCCACCCAGCCAAAGTTACTTGTTGGATGGGAGGGGGGCTGTGTCCTTCTCACACTGCGCCTCTCCCCGGCATGTTTCTGGTTCACTCAGCCCCTCTCCCTGGCAGTCAGGCCCAACTGAGGACTGGAGGCAGCAGGAAAGAGCCACTTCTCCTGCTGGGTAAGGATGGCCACTCTGGGTTACTGCCTCTGTGCAGCATGGTGGCTGTCTGTGAGATCCTGGCTGGAGAAGTGCCTGTCCCCTCTATTCCCCGCCCGGACTGGCTGTCAGGGAGATGGGCCAAGTGAGCCACAAATGTGCTGGGGAGAGGTGCAGTGTGAGAAGGACAGACCCATCCTTTCCCTCAGGCAGGCTGAGCAGAGCGCTCGCAGAAATCTGGGGGCGTACGTGACGTGTAACGTGCAGTTAGGTGCCTAGTGGGATTTTCTAAGGTGCATACATGCCTAACTCCCATGGGAGTTAGATTCCTAGGTACTTTTCACAACCCCGCTAGGCACCTAACTGCATCTTTAGGAGCTTAAATACCTTTAAATATCTGCTTCTAAATGACTTAATAGGAACAGTAACACATTTAAAAAACAATTCATCAGCAGACAAATGAATGGTTGGTTTGGCAGCAGTGACTAACGCTAATCAAGGTTCCAAGTTGTCAGCACCAGGAATTGTAATTCTAATTAGTTAGCCGCATGGCATTTTGAAGCAGAAAGTTATTTCTGAAGAAACATGTACTCAGTCTTTGATTCTGAGGTTTTGTCACTTGTCCAGCACCATAGCTCAAAATATTTTATAAACCTAGGGAGACTGTATTATATCAGGTTAACTTCTATCATTAAAGGATTACACTGGCTAAAAATGATTTTATAGCAGTGAAGAGGATGGTGGGGAAAAATATTCACACATGTGTCTACTATTTGTTCATGAGCAATTTCATATGCTTTCTTGCTCACTTTTCCATGGACATTCACACAGGCGTATTTTGTTTTCATGGTTTTTTGGGGAGGAGCTTTAGAGAGATCCTCAGTTGGTATGTCAACAAAACTATTGAAGTCAGTGGCGCGTCTTGATTTACATCAGTTGAGGATCACTGTCCCTTTGTTCATATGAACAGAGGTGCTTGCTCACAAATAAGAATATTCATGCCAGATGTGTTTACTTTAGGTCATTCAACTAGGGAACAGAAACCATGCCATCTGACTTAGCTAGCCAATCACCGAGCTCCAATACTGGATACTGAATATTGCATATATCACTTGCTATGAATACTTCTTGAAAAATCTAATAGGATGAAAAATGTTTGTAAAAATTATAAGAACAATGAAATCAGGATCAACTTGTGGACAGTTAGAAATACAGAAGTGGGCTTAATCCCGGGTATGCAGGGTTGAGCCAACCAGCTCTCATTCTTACCCTACTTTTATGTTTTCCAGTCCAAACGTGCACCTTCAATCTAAACAGTCTGCTTTTATGATTAAAAAATACCAGCAAAGAACAAGCATGAAGGGCTTGATTCTGATCTCATTTACATGAGCTTGACCACTACTGATGTCAGAGGAGTTAACTTGTGATTTACATTGGCGTAAGAGCAGAGTCACAAACCAGTTTCCCATGAGAGAGCACTATGTGCAACTCATTCTAAAATATGGTCTTATAATCTTGAATTGTCTCAAAGGCACTGTCCCTGCAGGCGATTAGAGAACTCCTCTACATTTCAGAGTGCAGTACGTAGAAATTAAATCACAACACAGCTGCATTATACTTACATAATACGGGGTTGCAACAACCTGTGGGATATTTTGGCATTTCTGTTTGCAAGCCAGGCAACAACTTGGAAGTGCAGAGAAGAATGAAAATGTAAGAAAACAACCTTTAGAAATGAGTCATTTGAACTTTGTTTGAACCTCTACAATAAACACTACATATGTTCACATTTTGGGTGGTGATTCAGGTTGGCTCTGATTTTGGCACAATCTTGTAGTTCTATTGACTCCTATTGACTTCAACAGGAATCTTGCCTGTGAAAAGACTGCAGAATCAGGTCCTTTACTGGGCATACTTTATTCTACTATCACAGTCAATAACTGATGTCTGCGAAATGCTGCAAAATGTTAACAGAAAATCTATTGCCTGCCACTGATGGAATTGGTTATGCATCCCAAAAGCCACCTCCGGCACATATTGTGTCTGAAGCACATGGTCTGTTATAGTCAAGTGAACAATATATAGTACAAAATCTGGGGAGATCTTTGAAGTTCCCCTGGTGCAACAGGGAAAGCTGTTTGAAAAAGACACACATATATGAAGGCAGCAATGATCAAGAAGTCACCACATGCACAACATTTCCTTGATAAGGTCAGAAATTAGTGATGAATGAACCTCAAGAGGTTTGAAACTTTGAATAAGCAGCCAACAGTCTAATACTTATTCCAATCTTTTGTATGACCTCCAGGCCAGTTGTCAAGATTCAAGAAAAAGCTTCTCTTGAGAGAGTGCTGCTCCTTCTTCCTTCCACTTGGGCTGGAAATATCGTAGGGATATCATCTCTCTCCCAGTATATTAGAACTACCACATCAGGCCCACACACAATTGGCATTATTTAATGGATTCCCTTATTGATCCAAGGGACATGAACACTGACCTCTGGTACAGGTCTAAGACACGGTTGTGGACTGGTGAATGTGGAAAGTACCACTGTTATGGCATATGCCGTACCTGACTTGCAAATAGAGAATTTCAGCCCTCAGAGTACAATCTAGCACCTCTCACAAGCACAGCATCCATTTAATAAAGAAAGCAGATAATCTAACAGAGGCTACAGGCCCTGACCTCCAGTGACTAATGAAAAGAGCTTTGAAATTCCAGTCTCGTTCTCAAACAATACTTGTAAGTTTTCCATGGCAAGCCTGGTATAACATATGTAAAATTAGGTCAATTAAATCTGTCAGAAACAGTCTCAGGTTAAAAAGTAGTCAAGTGCTGCATTGCATCTCCTGGAGCCAGGCCCTTGTGCATTTCTCTTCATCAGTGCCACTAGCCCTGTTTACTAGGTAAGCTCGCTACTTAACATTTGCAAAAATGTTCTCTCTCCCCTTCCTCTTAACTAAAAGAGTTAGATTTGATGTTTGTTCAACCTCTAAATCCTCTTTTGTGCAAAGATCAGAAACCCCTAGGCAGCACATCATTCACAGCAGCCACAACTGGAAAAACCAGTGCTGTCTTTTTCTCTTCAAACAATTGATGTATCAATTCAACATCATGTTGGACAGCTCTTGTGCATGGATGGTTATGTAAGTTAGGTTACCCTTGCTCTTCAATGCTGGGCTATTACAAGACTCAGCAAACACAGGTGGATTCAGGAAGACAGGAGTCTTGTTTTGTTCATTTTCAGATTCATAGTGAATTTAGGGGCCGTGGAAAAGTGCCAGATTGACTGCTCATGAGGCAAAAGTCCTCTGACCACTGAATAGGCAGAGTGCCAATGCAAGTTTACTCCACACTACCACAGTATTCTTCAATAGGGGCTAGTTGTGGGGTTGAAAGAGAAATTTAATTTCCATATATGCAATACTGTCCTTGAATTCTCTGCTATCCTTGAATTCTATCCAACAAGGTCACTGACTGGTGCCAATAACTTGGATGCTTGTCCAGAAGAAAGTGGACTGTAAAGATCAACTCACTTCTCTGTCAGATATTGATGACCGTGGTCATATTCCAGCCTCATTTGGTTTTGAGCCAGCAAATTAAAGGGGTAATGAGCCTTAGCCTCCAGACCATCCTCTAAACTACCCAGTCCTAAGCTCTTCTTTGGATACGTATCAGTTTAGTATTATTGATATTAAGTCAATGTTGCCATTTTTTTACATGACAATAATGGAAGGCAAGGCATGATTTTTTATAATAATTGTTTCACTACTTTTCACTTCCATAGTCCATTTCCATCAGAGTCTGGAAGCATTTTATAAGCAATTAATGGTACCCTAGGAATGAAGTATAATATCCACTGTACAAATGGAGAAACTGAGGCACAGAGAGTATGACCCAGGTGGGAATAGAACTCAGGAGTCCTGACTCCCAGTGTCCTTTTGTAAGCAATAGCAATCACTGCATGCTGAGTTGCTTTTTGAGGTTTGCCTGTTTCACCCATTGTTGCTTTGTTACTCATGCCAGGCGATGGATGTAATCAATAGTAAGCAGGCAGCATATTAATTATCCTTTTCATAATGCCAACGTGACTGTATTAATAATCTGTACAAACCAGGCTACTGTATCACGTAACCTTTAATTACTCACAGAGCTCATCCCATTCCTTTTTGTGAGTTTGCTTTACTTTTTATCATCTCGCTGGGCTGTCATTCACTGGAACCTTGCAGAATAAAATGTTTAGTGCAGCTTCGAATGAGCCAAGTCTTCCTGAAAGCCCTGCACTTATTCAAAGACCATTATATTTATCTCTCCCCATTGTACCATCCAGCCAAGAAAGCAAATGCACATCTCAAAATCCATGGAAGGATGTCAGTATCAATGTGTGCTTGTGTGGAGTGGCTTCTCAGAAAACACATTGCATTCAAAGAACCATCTATAGTATAATGATGACAGAAGAGATTAACAGCTGCTAGTCACATAGCATGGGGCCAGAATCAGAAAAGTGGTTAAGTACATTGCACACAGCACTTAGAAAGAACTGGTTGAAAAGTTTCAATAGGAATGATTTTCCAGGGAAAAATGCTCTTTTGCAGAACCAACATTTTCTATGAGAAAATTTCAGTTTTGAAAATAAAATACAATTGCCTGGAAGACTCTTGTCAATTTCACTTTGTCAGTTAAAGTGACAAAAGCTTTCCTGGGGGCCCTCTCAGACTTAGCACCGTGACTCTGATCTCTCAGCCTCTTCTCCAACTCTAAGTTTGGAGACGCAGAGAGCCAGGCACTCAGTCTCCCTGCCTCCCCATCAGCTTCAGGGCCAGAGAGACAGAGCTCCCTGTCTCGGGGGGGAGGGGAGAGCAGGGAGATGAAGTAACTGGGCTCTCCACTCTAGAGGGGATGCTGAGTGCCTGCTGTTTTCAGTTGTGAATTTCACAACTGTTGTCCAGTTGGAAAGCTGAAATTTAAACACTTCCCAGGAAAAATTTCATATTTTTGACTTTTCATCATGACTCAGCACACTTTTTTTTAAAAAAGTGAAAATTACAGCACATTACAGAAGTCTGGGTTGGATGAATGGACTATAAGGTGGATAGAAAGCTGGCTAGATCATTGGGCTCAACAGGTAGTGATCAACAGCTCAATGTCTAGTTGGCAGCTGGTAACAAGCAGAGAGCCTCAGGGGTCGGTGCTGGGGCTGGTTTTGTTCTACATCTTCATTAATGATGTGGAGGATGTGGTGGATTGCACCTTCAGCAAGTTTGCAAATGACACTAAGCTGGAGACAGTGGTAGATACGCTGAAGAGTAGGGATAGGATACAGACAAATTAGAGGACTGGGCCAAAAGAAATCTGATGAGGTTCAACAAACACAAATGCAGAGTCCTGCACTTAGGACAGAAGAATCCCATGCACTGCTACAGACTGGGGACTGACTGGCTAGGCAGCAGTTTGGCAGAAAAAGACCTGGGGGTTACCGTGGACAAGAAGCTGGATCTGAGTCAGCAGCGTGCCCTGGTTGCCAAGAAGGCTAGCAGCATATTGGGCTGCATTAGTAGGAGCATTGCCAGCAGATCGACGGAAGTGATTATTCCCCTCTATTTGGCACTGGTGAGGTCACATTTGGAGTACTGTGTCCAGTTTGGGTCCCTCAATACAGGAAGGATGTATGTACAAATTGGAGAGAGTCCAGTGCAGGGCAGTGAAAATGATTGGGGGGGCTGGGACACATGACTTCTTAGAGCTTGAGGGAACTGGGCTTGTTTAGTCTGCAGAACAGAGTGAGGGGGGATTTGATAGCGGCCTTCAACTATCTGAAGGGAGTTCCAGGAAGGATAGAGCTAAGCTTTTCTCAGTTGTGGCAGATGACAGAACAAGGAGCACTAGTCTCAAGTTGCAGTGGGGGAGATCTAAGTTGGATATTAGGGAAAAAATATTTCACTAGGAGAGTGGTGAAGCACTGAAATGGATTACCTAGGGAGGTGGTGGAATCTCCATCCTTAGAGGTTTTTAAGGCCCAGCTTGACAGCCCTTTCTGGGATGATTTATTTGGGGTTGGTCCTGCTTTGAGCAGGGGGCTGGACTACATGATCTCCTGAGTCCCTTCCAACCCTAATTTTTTATGATTCTAAAATTATCTCAGGAAGGGATTTTAGTTTTCCAGCATAAAGCACTACATGTAAATACAATTTTCCATTGATTTGAGTTAAGCATTTACTTAAAATAAAGCATATGCTTAATTGCTTTGCTGAAATGGGGCCTTCAGTCCTGATCCAACACCACTGAAATTAAGCAGAATTTTGCCATGGACTTCAATAGGAGCAGGATGAAGCCCTTAGGCCAGATTTTTAAAGCTATTTAGGTATTGACAGGCAATGGGATTTAGGTTCATAAGTGCCTAAATCCCTTTAGAAATGAGACTTCAGCATTGCAATGCTGAGAGCAGCAATGCCTAAATACTTTTTAAAATGTGGACCATAGTGTTGTCCTAGAAGGTGCTCTCTTACTACAGTGATAAGTATTGTGTAAGAACCTGACTAAAAGAAGGTAAGGAGAAAGAGTTGTGTGTTTCTTTCCCCCTAAATATTGCCTACAACACTGTCAATAACACACTCAAGTACTCCATAAGGTTTTTACTTCCATCTCCAACAGATACCGAAAAGCATTGCATATCTGACCTTCCTCAAATGTACACTCAATGCAAACCCTTAACAGTGATCTCATATGTGCTTACGTCAATTATACCAACAGATCAGCACATCTGTCACACATTCCATGCATTCGGGATGTTATTTTGCCTTAATGCTGCCGAGGTCACTGTTAAGGTTTTACTTTTTATTTTCTCTGTATCAATGCATTTTTCTAATCAAATAACCATGAAAAACTCAAATAGTACACACAATTTGTGTTAAGGTTTTTGCCATCTCAATGAGATTTCCACAAAATAAAGGTTTAAAGCCCCTGTTACAACAGAACTCTGTAATGCAACCTTAACTGTGGTTAAGGTTAAAATTTTGTCATGGTTATTTTTAGTAAAGTCAGGGACAAGTCACAAGCAATAAACAAAAATTCATGGAAGCCTGTGACCTGTCCCTGACTTTTACTAAAAATAACTGTGACAAAATGGGGCTGACTGGGGCGATGAGAGCCCGAGTCCCGTTGTGGTGTGGGATCCAGCAACCACTGCAGTTGACAGATCTGCCAGTGGCTCAGAGCTGCAGCACCATGGATGGGAGCTCTGGGTCTGTGGGGCCCCTGCCAGCCTGCAGGACCAGTGGCTCAGAGAGCTGAGGGGACTCCTGCGGTGGCTTGGAACTCCAGATCTGGGGGGGGGCTGCTGCCTGCAGCGACTCAGAGCTGTGTGAGGCCCCTGCGGCATCTTGGAACTGTGCGGTCCCTGCCCCAGGGCTAAAGCAGAAAATGTCATGGAGATCTCTGGAAGTCAAGGAATCCGTGACTTCTGTGACCTCCATGACATAATCTTATCTTTATCCTTAGGGTGCAGTGACATAATAGAATGGAACAGCTCCATGGAGATATTACAAATCAGATTGTGTCTGGCTCTAGTCTGGGTCCACAGAGGGGAGAGAAGGACAAGGATCCTTCCTTCCTCACAACATTTGTACTCCTTTAAGCATGGATCAGATACAATTCCGTAGGATCTTTCTTGAATTTCTGACCCCACTCCAGTAGCCTTTTTGGTTTTTCCTTAATACATATGCCAAAGAACAAACAGCATTTTTAAAATGCCCTATAACTATTTGATCAGCTTTTCTTTTACTGTATCAGTGGCTGTCAGTTTATTGATTATATGCCAGTGTAACTCCAGTGATTTCAACAGAATTACTCCTGATTTATACCTGTGTGAGATCAGAATCAGGCCTATTACTTTATTTTTTAAGCATTTGTGAGGCTACCTGCAGGTTTTTTCTGAGCTTTTTCAATGCAATTGGTTCTTCTAAAGTCCCTCCTGGGGATTGTTTGGTTAAATAATAACTTACTGTTTGCTTTGCTTTACAATATTATAGATTCATTTCTGGATGTTAAATTGATGCTCCAGAATAAATGAAGTCAGTTGTGGAATAAAAATTTCTACTTTCCAAAAGGTCAGAAATATTATGATTTATGGGGACAGATTATCAAACATGGAAACATAAGAAATGCCACACTGGCTCAGATAAGTGGTCCACCTATTCCAATATCCTATCTCTGATCCTGGCCAGTTTCAGATGCTTCAGAGGAAGAAACCCAATTGAAGGCAGTTCTGACTAACTTTCCCCCAGGGAAAGTTTCCTCCAAACTGCCAGTAATTAAGGTTTGCTTATGCCCCATAGTATAAGGATTTATACCCCTTTGAAAGCCCCTAATGTTCCCTGCTATAACTCTGGATGGTCTTATTACTCATAAATATTTAATCCTTTTTGAAATCCCTCCTGGCCTCACTCTTGTGTATATAATGAGTTCCATATACTAACCATGCATGGAGTGAAAAGGTATTTCCTTTTATTCGTTTGAATTGATCACCTTTCAATTTCCTTGTAAGTCCCCTTGTTCTTGAGATAGGGAGAACAAAGGCTCCCAATCTGCCTTCTCTCGATACCAAACTATATTTTGCATGCTTTTATCAAGACCCCTCTTATTTATCTCCTCTCTAAGGTAAACAGTCAAATTTAAATGAGAAATTAGGCACCCATTTTTTAATAGTGAGATTGATAAACCATTGGAGAATACTACCAAGTAAAGTGGTGGACTCTCCCTCTCTTAATGTCTTCAAATCAAAACTGGATGCAAGTTCTACTTTAGTCAAATATAAGTTATTGGGTTCAATATAGGGATGATGGGGTTAAATGTAATGGCCTGAGATATACAGGTAAGACTGAATGACCTCATGGTCCCTTCTGGCCTTAAACTCTATGAAACCTTGAATAATTCTACTTATTGACAAATTTAAAATGACTCTTCTGTGTTTATATTGTGGGACAAAAATTTTTAAGACAAATCATTTCTTCAGAAAAGTAATGCTAGGAACTACTGACTTGAAACTAAAGGAGATCAATCTTAAAAGGAAAGAAATATTTATAATGTTTCAGAACTAAGAAATATCACTTATATTCACTAAACTATGGGAGAGGACACTGTATGTAATTTATTTTAATTCATCTGAGCCAGTGTGTGTAGAGATGGCCCTCAAACAAAAGTCTGGATCTGAACATTTCTGAATTGTGTGTGTGTGTCGGGAGGGAGGTAGTGGGTGAATTCCAGCTCTGAACTTCGCAGCATTGGTCCATCTCTGACCATTTGACCTCCTAGAAATGTCCAGAGATAGCCACAGTGCATAGACATAATAATCAAACTGCAGGGAGCATGCACAAGTTAGATAGTTACTCACTTACTCCAAGTCCCTCATTTTATGCAGTACAGGAAAACAAAAGGTGTAGGAGTTTAGGCCCACATTAGACCTGAGTGAACTATGAGAGATTAGCATGAGCAATAGGCCAAAGCACGTGACCAAAAAGAATGAATTAGTGAGAAAGAAAGATTGTTTATGTTAAACTTGCAGAAACACTTTGGAATAGCATTATTATATTATTTGGGAAATAAAGAAAATGGATAATTGAGCGCCGGGTTTAGTAAATAATTAGAAGTGCTTAGTCCAGTAGTTGGGGGAAAAGATATGGTTAAATGACAAAAGGAAAAGCCTTGAAGAGAGCAGAGTGCAGCCCTAAATTGCTTCCGCTAACTTTAGCTAAGGTCCAATAATCAGCAATATCACTTGTTGGTTATAGCATATCACAAAAAGCAAGGTTTTCTAGGGGTTCTTTACCTGAGCTTTTCCTTAGCTCTCTGGAGTCATGCCATGATGGGGAGGTATCTCCCAGGCCTGAACCTGTGGTGAGTATTCAGCCAATGTTTATAACTGTTTATTGCTAGGATACAGAATAAAAAGCTGTATATGCTTATATTTATATTTTGTATGTAACTAACACCAAGTAGCATTTGGACTAATAAAGCATGCTTGTGTGGAAACTGATTCATCATGGTAAATCTTAATCAATTTATTAGGAAAATTATTTCTAACAGAAGATCTGTTTAAAGAGGATTTACTTTACAAAAGAATGTAGAGTTGTGTAGTGTTTACACTCAGGGACTGAGAGTTGAGGTTTGTAGGTTCAACCGCTGACTGGCTGTGCATTCTTGGACAACTCATTTAAACTTGCTGTGCTTCAAATTTACCTATCTGTAGCATCATAACACTATTTGCCTACTTCACAGGATCCCGAAAGGTTTAATTAAGATGTTGTTAAAGTTCTTTGAGATACTCAGTTTAATACAGTGATTAGTTAGAACTGTGGTTTGTATAATCCTCATAATTAACTTTCGTAAACTAGCTGATAACTCACCATTGTGATCATAGGCCTGCATGTAAAATGAGCTTTGAAAGATGAAATCTCATGCATCATCTTGCTCTTTATTCACTTCGCAAGAGAAATTTAATGCTCAGAATAGCAGTAGCACCCTTCATTTTGCATATAATTGAGCAAATTGTTAACTTCAGTGGCACTGTAAATGCGGTATTAAGTATTGTGTGCTGCTCTGTGCTGTTAAACGGCTGCTGGGTTTGAACCGAGAGGTGGCTGCATTTCAGCAGTAAACACAGTAATCTCCCCCTACTGTTTGTATATTAGTCCAAAAGGTCTATATAGATGTAAAATACTCTAATAAAAAATAAAACTAGGTAAGTGCAAGAAGCAGGGTAGAAAATTTACACTACAGCTCTTGCTACTGTAGAGAAGAGCAAAGCACAGCTCCACGCTAGTGCAGATGAACTTTTTATCCTTTTTTAATTAGTTTTAGGGCATTAAAATGTTTCCTTGATTTTTATTGGCTTCTGGTATAATATTTAATGCAGCTTCCCTCAGAAGAAATACCAGTCCAGAGACAAAGCCACTGCCTAGAGAGAGCTGAGCTTCCAAGGTAGTGCTAATTAGTCCCTGTCTGAAAAATCTGATTAAAGCAAATGAGCAGGTGTCACTGAAAATTGGATATAATCCATACAGACATGTTCTTTTCCTATGTGATGCTATGCTAATTACACACACTGCTGAGAGTGCCCACTGCCTCATGTAAACATCACCAGTGGAAACACTTTCACACTTGGAGGCAGCAATGGATTAACTCCTTTCTGTTGCCATGGGCGGCGATCTCGCCTGCTCCATCTACGGGCTGGGAGTAAAGTTTGCCACCACTCCTTTAGTCAGCAGAGGATACTGGCAGTGAAGAAATGAAACTGAGTACATTCAAGAAGGCCTGGATATTGAAATAAATACTAGGGAGCATCTCTGAAATACACGACAATCACTTTGAAAAACCTTTTCTATTAAACTCAGTGTAGCCCTTTTTTCTCTTTTGACCAATGTTGGCATGATCCTTGGTGAGTACAGAACATAGTTTAATACATCACTGCTTGGAGGCCAGTTCCTCAGTCCCTAAGCAATGCAAGAAAGATTACAACAATGTGAAAAATGCACCCAGGGGAGCTTCCTGGTCTATACCACGTTATAACCTCTCTACCTAATTTTGGTTCAGCCTGATGTTGATGTAGGAATGGTTTATTAATGTGATATTCTATATTCCACTTACATTGCCTTTAATCAAAGCTTTGTAACCGCTCAGAAAACAAAGGATCCCCTAGTGTGAATTTGTAATTAACATATTAAAAGGGATTGATTCCACCAAGGTATTAAAGGTAATCATGGGGCTTATTACTTTTATGCAAGGTGTTTGTGTGCAGATCTTGACAGGCAGAGTGGACTCATGCCTTTGACTTGATCAAAGGATTGATTTTATGTATGTATATAAAAGAATGCAATTTGGGTAAGTAGAAAAACAGTGTTCAGCATGAGCTGGTAATAGAAGAAGGAAATCAAGTGTGTTTATTTGGATGTGCATAATAGCCAAAAGTAAGGCCCTACTCAAAACATGTTTGATTCTCTGACCACATACACCAGTTTTATATAAGCATAACTCCTGATTTACATCCACAAAAGTGTAAGAATCAGGTCCAATATTTCTAATGGGAAGATGTGATGGTAGATCTGGACAGAGAGATGAAGTGGTTACTCAGGAAATATACTGAATTAGAACAACATCTATAGATCCAAACCCCAGAATCATCTCAAAGGGAGGAGGGTTCTTATACTTTGAAGGATGTTTATAGTAGGGGGATCAGATAGCAAGTGTGAAAAATCGGGACAAGGTGGGAGGTAATAAGTGCCTATATGAGACAAAACCTTAAATATTGGGACTGTCCCTATAAAATCAGTATATCTGGTCACCCTAGTTTGTAGTCATGCAAATTGTGCCAAATTTAGAGATGATGCAAGAGAACATAAATCTGGGGCTAAGGAAATTGACATTGTTGTAATATGCATATATAGGGGCCTGGAAAGAGTTCTGTTATATTAAACAACTCTAAATTTGGCTCATCATCTCAGGAGCTATTCACTTTGCCTTCCCTCTGCCGAGGGTCAGAATCAGGAGGTTTGGATAAACATGAACATATCTTTTTCTTTTCCAGGTCAAAACAACAAAGGTTCAGATGGCAGGAAACTACGATTCTCCCTGATTCTATCCAGGCGGTGAACCACTAGGTGTACTCGTCTCAATGGCAAAAAGTATGCTGGCATGTTTTGAAAGAGTTTCAATATTCTGCTTTTCTAATTGACACTTGCTTCTAACCTTTTTTTATTAGGACAAAGATGCACCTGTGGCCTAGAATGCATTCTTGCCAAAGAGACATTCTAGTAGTTCCATCTGGTTATATATAGGGTAATAGATGGGGACAGATGCAATGCTGAAGTTATGATAAATCAAATGAGGGAGCTAAATAATCTAGTGATAATCACAGCAGTAAAGTTGGACCTGGCATATTTCAGCCCAAAGGTGAAACACAGATTGCAGCAGCCTGGGGCTCCTAGCAGGTTTGGAAAACCTAGGAAAGTTCCTTACTATATTGATGATGGAATTTAAGAAGATTTGTCCTGATGGCAGCTTCAGTAATAGTAGCACCTGGACAATTTTCATACAGCTATAAATAGGATGTCTTGTATCTCATTTGCTTTTTGGGGGCTTTCAGAATGGGTTACTTCCTCCTCTAGCAAGGGGTGAACAGAGGACAATGCAGTTCAAGGTGTCACCCTTCAGGATAGGGTTTTGACAGTGACAACACCCTCTACATTTACATCAATGACTGTAGTGCATGTGAGCCTATGCACTAGTTAGGGACTTGAACCTATAGCCTTCTAGCATCAACATGCAAAGTTTATCCTGTGAGCTATAGCCACTGTACACAAAGCACTCACTGTATTTGCATATTATGAAAAGTGTACACAGGTGTCTTAATAGAGATTTAAGATAGCAGAAAGTGTCAGAAATCCCTCACTCTTAATGATCAAAATGCTTGCTCTCTGTTGCTGTTTGCCTCCCTATAGTAGCCCTTACATGCCCCATTTGAAAGCTGATTGAAGTGTGCATGCTCCGTGATGCAGCTGTGCCCTTGCAGTTGGTCAGAGCTTTCATTGTTCCAGCAGCTGATGGGAGTCTCGCTGGAGTTGAGGCTGGAAATATGGAAAGGAAAGAAAATCCTTAAACAGCACTTTTTCCTAAAGCTGATTCCACACTCTGTCCTGCGAATGCATCTAATGAAAAAATCAGTTAAAGCTCCTATGGTTAAAGTTATTATGAGGTGAGAATCAAACTGCTGATTTAGTGACAGATGCATAACATGGACTGGTATTTAAGCTGCTGTCATGAATTATATCCCTGTATGAAGCTTCTACCAAATCATATTTTCCTACTCTGAGAGCAAGTCACCTGTTAACCAATTGCTTTGAGGCAGCTGTTCATTGCTGTCCCCAGAGAAAAATAACTAAAGCTAACCCATTTAGTCATGGCATTTCCCTCCCTAGCTAACACAAGAAAGAGCTCAAACTACGACTGACTCCTCTTAATGTGATTTCTAAGGTCAGACCCTGAATCTTTTAGGTGCTTAGATGTCCCAAGTTACTACAATACCTGACCTCAGTACCTCACAATCTTTAATGTAGGGCAGTGCTGTTATCCCCATTTTATAGATGGGGAACTGAGGCACAGAGGGTCTGAGGTACTTAGATGACTAAACCTCACCTGAAGTCCCAATTTTGGGCTCCACTACAATCCACAAAACTCCTGCCTAATCCTGTAGGTGCCTAAGCTCACTCAGCACCTATGTTTCTGTCTCAGAGCATGCACACTGCTGCCTCCCGCTAAGCATCCAGCTGCCTCTTGCTATACACAAACTGGGGAAAGACAGGTGTTCATCTGCCTACATTGCATGTAGGGCCTCTGAGCATGCCTTCCAGGCTGGGTCCTATTCCCAATCCAGGTGGAGGAGGAGGGGCATGGCCACCTTGTAACATGACTCCAGGAACTGAGGCTTTAAGAAACACACCAATTATTGCAGGACTCAAGATAAAATCACGTGAGTTGGCAACACAGCCCGAGCCAGTCCAAAGCCTAGGCACCATGTAAATTCCACTTAAGCCCTAATGGTTTAGATAGGGCCTAGGCCTTGTGCCACAGGGAAATTTCACCCTATGTGAAAGAATTAAAAAGGACCTACTGCCTCCACAGGCTAGAGATTCTGATGCCATCACATAGCATGCTTCCGCAGGGATATTTTGCCATGTAAAATGGGATACTGCTATTAGCTGCAATATTTAATTAGCTCACCTTCACTCTTGGGACTAAGTGAAGTGTCCAGTTCAGCATCAGCAAGTCTTACTTGAACAGTTGGGTTTTGCTTGGGAAAAGCTGAAGAGTCTGTTTTTGCTGCTGCAGCAGAAGATAGTGTGTAATTGTGCATATACTTTTTGATCTAAACTCTGCCTGCCTGTTTAATCCTGCAGCTGCTTAGGTTTGCTACATAGCAAGGGGGTACACTGAAGCCTCAAGGAGACAACTTTGCAGAACAGATAGAGGCCCTATGTTAGATTTGTGCTAGATTTGTCCACTTGGATTGAGCCCCAGCAGTTCAAGAAACCCCACTACTTCCTTTGATAGCAGGTCGAAATAAAATAAAGGCAAGCGGCACACACTTGCTCCTGTTCTAACAGCCACATTCCAGCTGTGAACTAAGTGTGCTTTTCTCCAACAAATAAGAAAGCTGCAGGTCTCTGACGCTGCTTCAGCTTGCGGAGAAGTGTTGCTAATGTATTCACCCATTGACAGAACAGACTTTCTGGATAGTTTATGGCACCTTCTGTACCCTCATCTCAGAGTTGTAAAACAATCTCTACGGTAGCTACTGTGAGGTATTTGGCTAGGATGGTCACATCCAAAAGTTTCCAACAGGAAAAAAAACAAACAAACCCCACAACACACACAGATCAGGAAGTATATCATAGATCTTGGTTTGAGGAAGTGATATTAAATACTGAGACCCATACTCCATATATATTTGTCTTATCCATCTATTATCTGAGTGCAATATAATTTACAGATGGGCATGCTCTGGTCTTCAACATGAAAAAGCCACAAGACTCCATTGCTAGTCTTTCTGAATATTAGCTGCTTTGGCATCACTACAATAAAAAAAAAAAAATCAGACCCGAAGATGCAGCAGAGGCTCTTGCTATATTTATAGCATCCTACTGTCAGATGGGAGGCAGTTCAATTCAGAGGCTTATCTTCAAGATGATGGTAGTAGAGAATGCATTGTTTTGAATGGGTTACCGTTAGTAAAGGTTTATTTCATATGTGCATTTCCCAGGCACTCTGTTTTATTCCTCAAAGAATTTAAAGTCAGCTGTGGGAATGGCACCATACATGGAAAGTTAGAAGTGGAAGGGAAAATGTTACAACATTCTAGTACTGATCGGGTACATTGCTTTGAGATGCTCACATCCCAAGACGGGCCAGATTTTCAGCCTATCATACAGCTGCTTTGTGCTGTTCAGGCAGTGCAAAGCTAGAGTAGAAGAATCCATAGGTGATGTACAGAATGAATTATGTTACTCACACACACCCACTCAGAGGGGGCATGTCAAGGTGGGAAAGATGTATGTCTGCAGCCTGCACTCTGGCAATCCCTGTGGGACCATTCCAGCCAGTGAACATTTAGCTGCTCTGTGTTATGCTAGGGCCCAAGATGGCCTTTAGTTGACCCCAGGTTTGGGAAAGCAGAGACCCACCTCTTGAGCAAGGTTGCTCAGCTACAAATAGGGTTCTGACCCAATCATAGGGGCTTTTTAAAAAAAAAAAAAAATTATGTTTCAGCCCTGTCCACACTGGAACCAGAATGATGCTAGTTTCAACCTGGGTTGAACACTATTGGTACTAGTGGGGCTCTACTACCATTTCCCTCCCCTGGATGAGATTGTGCTATTAAAACAGGGTATTAAAAATTGCTCAAGGATATAACTTGTAGCACACTTTGGCTACCACAGATCACAGACAAAACAGTCCATCTTCACACTGGTCAAGGAAATCAGTAATAGCCAGTTCTCTCACACACACACTCTCCTGTGGGGATCACACAGCTCGCTCTCTTCTTTTCATCACAAGTAAAGAACCCCATCTCCCCTATCTCTCACTACCTAGCTGAGATCAGCACCTTGAGAAACTGCAACTGGCTAAAGCTTAAAGTAGGCAAGACTGAGATGTTATAAGATAAGGCACAGACTTTGAAGCAACAGGTCTATTCAGTAACCTCCCCTATCATGAAGGGCATCTGCCTCAGATTGTCAAATCAATCTACAGCCCTGAGGTTGTCTGAGACTCAGTGCTAGGATGCTCATAAAGCCAACCTGGGAAGAAGAAGCTTAGTAATCATTGCTATTATTTTAATAGGCGTTTAACTGAAATGGAGGCGCTCCTGCTTGCTCAGTGCATCAAACTCAGACTGTAAGACTTTGCAGAACAAACTTTTATTAATAGCCTACGTGTCCCAAGCATTTTTTTTTTTTTTGGTTCTCACGAGTTATTTTTTTCTGCACAGCTTCCCATGATCAGTCAATTTTGGGAGCTGATTAGACTAACTGGTGGGATAAATCCCCACAGATGAAAAAAAACAGAAAATCAAGAGTGTTTCTATAAAAAGTTTAGAACATGGGCAGTGCATTGTGGGAAGAAATGTGAGCAAGCATGTAGTTCTTTCCCCTTGCTGAGAAAGCTCAGTTATATGGGACTTTTTAAAACAGGTTAAGTGGTACCTCACTGGTTACCTATGGACCAGATTGAGATTGAGTTACCTTAAATTGCATCTTACTGCTTGAATAGCCCCATGGAAGATAGTGCAACTACTTGAGGAGTAAGGTACTATTCAGCATGAGTAAGGAAATCAAAGTGGACTTTTAGTCCATTTACTAAATACCTGTGAAGTTCTGGGTATCAACTGTAAGAGTGACTGCTTTTGGCATGAAAAGACTACTATGAAAAAAGGTTCATAGTGCTGGTGATAGTTGCATGACTATGACAGAGCCCAGCTGGGATTCCCCACTCAAACACCAGGAGAGTAACCAAAAAAAAGTGTGAGTTTATCCCAAAGGCTTGCCTCCACAGTAGCTGACCCTGTACAAGTGCCTGGGGGATATGTTGGTCTCGCTGAAGTCTATAAGAAAACACCCACAGAGCCAGGATTTCACTACTATTGTATTTGCAATCTGTGCTTTTACATCCCTTCTGCAGCATGCGCTTGCTGTGATGCATGAGGCTTTGCACATCAGCGTAAAGCCACAAGTGGAAGATAGCACTCTTCAAAGGGCCCTTTGGACACCTTACTCCCAAGCCAAAACACAAGACTCAAAACCAAAATCACATATAATAGGGGGCTTCTCAGAGAGCTGGGTTTCTTCCTAACAGACCCGGAAGCTTCTTCCATTCTTGCCTCTTCATAGAGGCTTCTGGTAACCAGGTGCAGTTGTGCTGCTTTCTTCCCTGGGCCTCCTGAGGAAGCTATTCTTCTGGCTCCTAGCTCCTTTTGTTAGAGAAACTCAGACCCAGGGAGCACAACTCTGCTGGCCTCCCTGTAAGTCCTGTCCCACAGCCCAATGACCCTTGTTTCTCACAGAATAGGTACAACACTGGCAGGAGCAGAACAAGATTCTCCCACCCCACTCACGTGCCTTGATTCTAACCTGAAAAGACTGCTTAATTGGCTGAGAGGATAGGTCAATTTGTGAGGTGTCCCTTCCCATGACTTAGCTGCTGAGATTTCCACTAAGGGCAGGCCCCAATTACCCCAAGTTAAAGTGGTTGCATGCTGCTGAGGAACTGGACTGAGGTCAGCCAACTCACTTCATATAGGACTCACATCATATTTGTCTGATGACACTGTCTGCTGCTTTTCAAACCCATATTCTCATGGGACAGATCTACCTCCTATGCTTCAACATGAAAGGCAATCCCTCCACCATCACTCCCTCTCTTCAGTACCATACAGCAATGTAGGCAATAGGCAGTTCAATGCTCCCTCTTCATAAGCCTCTTCTGGGCAGCCAAGGGCTGGGCATACCAGAAAGGTGGTGTAGAGGGGCACACTCACCCTTGGAGTGTCTCCTTACATCCATGCATCATGTTGCAGCTATCCTTGGCTCCAGGGCCTCCCATCCACCTCTCCCTGCATCTTCCATGGCTCAGCCCTCTATCCAGCTGACAGAATTCAAACCTCTTCCAGGGTAACCAAAAAGTCTAACTGAAAATCCAGCAAACCTGAATAATTCCCCTGCCCTCCTTGGACTACTGATATCTTTTGCTTCCACTTACAAACCCTGCCTCTGGGCTCCCTCCCACAGGAGCCACCTCTGCTCCCAGTGGGTGTCTTCTACCAGTTGCAGGCCAGAACTCAGCCCCCTGTGGGTTTCTCTTCATAGGAGCATTCTACCTCATCTGCAGTCTCACCCCGGCTCTTCCCCTCCATATGGGAGCTCACCACATAGATCAAGTCTGTCTATGCAGCCTTCCTCAGGCTGCCTAACCCAGGCCTGTCCCATAGAGCATAGGAACTCTTTACTTCCTCTCTCCTGGGTCTTCTCCCCTCCTTAGTGCTTGGCTGTGTTTAAGTAGTCATCTGCAGCTGGGCTCAATCACTCTAATTCTATTACACCTAACTGGGATCACTAATTGCCCGTGGGTGGCTAGATTGGGGCAAGTTGAGGGATGACTGCTAAGTCCCAGGCCAGGCTAAGCCTTGATCTTAAAGGGCCAATCAGCCTGTGACAAGACCCCAGTCTAAGGGAGAACAAGGGCACCTTTCTTTCCTGTGCGGAAGTCCTCTGTCAGAGTGTCAGAGGGACAGGCTTAGTAATGGGTGCACTATGGGAATGCAGCGGAGAGAGAGAGATTATTTTTGAGCACCAGCAGTGTGATCAGTGATATGCCCACAAAATGTGGTCCCCGCCACAAGATTACAATCTAATTCGAAGACAGACACAAGTATGTACTAGGTGATGGTGAAAGCTCAAAGCAGTGGAGATGACTGGGACTCTGGGACAGATCATCAGTGAAAGACTTTACAGAAGATTTGCCTTCCTTTACTCTTTCTTTTGCTTCCTTGAAAGCAGGGCCTAAAATAATGGCAGTGAAGCATGGAATTTTGAACATATGCCCTGAGCTGCTGGGAAGGTGCAGATCCTTATAAATCCACATGCATAAATAGCGTGAAGATACACTTTAAAAATGCATAAATCTATATTTTTTATACACACACACATACCTAAAAATATATACATCCAAATAGATAAACTACATCCATGAACATATTGTAAACACACGTATGTGGTGCATATATCAAACCTCTGTGAGATATCATGTTGTGATATTATATATATCATACTACATCCCAAAAACAATATTAAAAGAACATTATTAAGGTTATTAAGACAAGCACTGAAAAATTAGAAATGCAAGAATGAAGGTAACCTGTGCAACCTTAATTTGGCCGCCTTGTGTGTATCAGACAGTCTTTAATTGCATGATTGCATGCTAATTTTTCCACAGGACGCCTGCCTCTTTCAGTGCACTGTACGTGTAATGAGCAATAGTTTGTTTTCTCCTTATTGTTCAATATGTGGCCCAATGCATTGTTTACTATTCACCATTCAAACCCTGCTCTGAAGACAGAATTATTAATTTCCTCACAGGCTTTTCTATAGCGCTCATCCCTATAGTACCTGAATGCTTCGCAAACAGTAATGAATTTATCTTCACAACACAACATTTTTTGAAGTAAGAGCTATGAAGCTACTGAGGCACAGAGAGATTAAGGTTTGATAGAAAATGTGCTGAGATCTTCCCCTGCCCGCTAATTATTCGCTAAACCACTTTTTCTCTTTCTTCAGTCCTCCTGCCTCATTCACAAAAACGACACACCTTCCAACTTTGGCAAAAATGTAGCAGGGGTTCTATAGATAACAGTCCCCTTCACTATGCAACCATGTTTCAGCCCCAGAACAGGTGCATTTTGTGCAATGAATGAGTAGGGCTCTTGTGAAAAAAATAGTATGTGATCATGCAATTAAAGATGTATTATAATGCATATGCCCAAGGTGGGAGGGAAGGCGAATTAAAGTAACCAGAATAGGTTAACATGGACAAACTAATGTAGTTTTCACTACCTTCACTCTGAGAAATGGCTGAACTGTTTTAGCTGAAAATGTTCAAAAATATTCAGCCTGAGACAAACACTGGCATGAGAAATTTCATCCCAAACAGTTAAAAGTTGGCAAAATTATAACCGACTGAAAATAGGGCCTTATCATGGGAAGTGTTGGGTAACCTTAATAATAGACTGCTACAAGGCCTCCCTGTGTGTTTCTGTACTTATGGCCCATGTCATAGGCCTTGAGTGCCCTGCGCAGAAGGCTGAAGCACAACACATGCTTCTATTTCAGTTTCCCCTTTATTCATCCATGCAAAGAACTGTTGTTTCTTTCAGTGGCAAATTCAAACCCTTTTATTCATGTAACATGTCTGCAGATCCCTCATAGTAAAAACAGTTTGTCCCAAAACCCCAAAGTAAAACAAGGTTACAAAGCAGCAGCTCTTCAATCCCATTCAAAGGGAAGTGTTCTCATGTGACCCACCCAAGAGTCAATAACCAGTCTGCCCAGTTCCCTTGTTCCTGTTCTAGGGCCCCACTCTGCAGGCAGCAAATCCTAATATCCAGTTGATAGCTAGGCAGAATAGTGCTGGAATAGCTCCACAGGTCAGAATCAAGGCTGATCAAGAAGTGTTCACCAACCAAGACTACACCGACAACGCTACCTTGCTTGTGGAAAAGTCAGAGAATTTCAGGCCTACGCTCCAAGGTCTCCAAGCTGCCATCCGCACTGTGGATTGAAAGTCTTATTGCAGAAGATCGAATCTTGAAGCTGGGTCACTAGCACTCCCAGTACAGGAGGGGGTCAAATACCATGGAGTACATTGATGAGTTCATCTACCTAGGCTGCAAGCAGAGTTCGAACGGCTGCAGCAAACTGGATGTTCCTCGATGGATATGTCTCACCACCCCCTGCATTAAGTCCATGTTTCACTTATGGGCACAAAAACATCTATAAACTGAGACAAAGTTCAGGATTTATCAGACCTGTCTACTACCTGTATTGCTATATGGGTCAGAAACCTGGACCCTCTTACATTCAGACTTGGAGAGGCTAGAGGCAGTCCGCATGCACTGTCAGTACCAAATCCTGAGGGTAAAATGGTTTGACTTTGTGCGAAATGTCATAATCTTGCAGAGATTTTGCCTTCCTTCAGTCGCTCATTATATTCCAAAACGGTGTTGCATGTTCTTCAGCTACGTCGCCAGGATGGACAAAAACATCTCAGCACTCCATGATCTCAAACTTTTTGTCAATTCATGAAGGGGGCAAGCTCTGACCTTAGTTGATTCCATCCATTGGGCTGCCCCAGAGATTTGTAGATTTGCAGGATTGAGTCAGATCTGGGAGCTTCACTGTGTGATGCCTGGCACAAACATGGTCCTCAGTAGACTATGCATGGTTGATGATGATGACAACGACTCTCCAGGCCATCCACCTGAGAGTGCCAAGAGCCGCTTTTCTCCTGTGAGCCCATAGCCCCAAGTCAGGTCTCTTGCAAGAAGGCTCCTTGCAGTGTTTCACTCTATGAGGCCTCCTCACCTGCAAATCCTACCCCTGCTCAGGGAAACCTCCCTCCAGGAAAAACCCCATATTCCTGGGCTCCTCCTGCAGCCCTCCTCTTATGTCTGCTGCCAGAGTCCTCTCTGCAATGTGCCATTTCCAGGCCTACTCATCTGTGGGCCCCACCTCTGCTCCTCAGCACCTCCTTCCAGAGTCAACCCCTTGCTTCTGAGCCTGGTTTACACTGACCAAACTGGTTCTTCCCCTCTTTCCTAGGAGCCTCTACACAAGTCTTCCTATAATTTGGCAGGTTCCCCAACTCTAGCCAGACCTTCAACAGTTTTTCCCAGAGCTCATCACCAAAGCTCATTACTGCTCCCCTTCTGGTTTTCTGCAGCTCTTTTTCTTGGGGAACTCAAGGCTGCTTCTTCTGTCTTCTCAGCTAGCTATCCCCTTCCTATCTTTTCCCTTCTCAGGGCAAGGTGCCTTCGCTTAAGCCCTGGTAGGAGTTAACTGACCAGTCATGGGTGCACTGGCTTCTTCCCTCTTAAAGACCCAGTGTCACCCTGTGACTGCCCACATCATCTCACAATCTTTAATGGATTCTGTCCTTCCAACATGCCTATGAGGTAAGGAAGTGCTATCCTCATTTTACAGATAGGGAACTGAGGTAGATTATGTGACTTGCCCAAAGTCACACAAGAAGTGTGTGTCTGATCTGGGAACTTAACCCAGGTTTCTTGAATCTCAGTACAGTGGCCTAATCACTAGTCCTTCCTTAGCCCTTTCTGGTGATACTTCATATATCATATGTTTATAGAAAGATTATGTTTATCTAAGCAATGCAGAGGGCAGCATGGCTGGCCATGGCTGCAACACTTTCTCTCTCACATGTGATAGATGAGTGTGTGTGTGTGTGTGTGTGTGTGTGTGAGAGAGAGAGATGTGACATATGATCATGTACAAAGATGATATACTGAAGTGATGAAGAATTTGAAAATTTTCCACTCGTCTTTCATGTCTCTAGCCATAGGGATGTTGCAACCATGGCCAGGCATGTTGCCCTCTGCATTGCTAAGATAAAAATAATCTTTCCATAAACACACCACTGTATTCTCCTGTGGCAGAAGATGACTCCTACTAGAATCACTCATAGGCTTTCAGAATACAATTTACCATTTATCTTACTGTGGAAAGTCAGTTCCAGGCAGTTGTCTTTTCTCTCTGAGGCTTTGAAGTCTCCAGAGTTTAACTGTTTGAAAAGATTGCTTAATGAATAAATTTTGGGGACATGGATTGTGAACACAGAGGCATTGTGAGGCTGCTTGTTTTCATGAGCTATTCAGAGACATGTAGGCTAGCATTGGCTTTCTCAGAATTAATCAACAACTCAATAGAACATTTGTTCCCAGGTGGCCCCACACACACACATTCCCTCCACCAATACCACCACCCACCATTGCGTGTTTCATTGACTTGCTGATTGCCATGTATCCCAGCCAAGCTGACATTGCTCCTGTCACCAGAGGACAAATAAAGAGATGCTCTGAGCAACGAGGCCTAATGGAATGAGGAAAGAATCGTGCACATCCCATGATAGGTCTGAACTTTGAACTCCTTCAATAATTACTGTACTTGGTGATCAGCTCCATAAAGAAACTTGTGTGCACAGCTTTGCTGGTGAGTTTTGGGGTTTTTTTTAATGTGATCCCGTTCCACCTCACACTGTATTAAGAAAACAAAGGTATTCAGTGAATCAGATCTCTTGGAGTAAACCTGTGCTACTGCAACGCAATATTACCTTTGGCAAACAAATTGGTATCATCTACCTGCCCAGGCTTGCCCTCAACCACAGACAGCTCTGCTGCCAAGTGAGAGCTGGAGAGAGAAGGGATGGAATGACATTCATCTCTAGCTACCAATGCTCAAAGTGCAAAGGGGAAAATAATGAAAGCTATTCAACCTAAAGTTTCCTTATTTATCTACAAAACAAATCCTGCATAGGCTATGGCAGTGCAAGCTATGATCAAGATGGGGACAAGTATGCCTCAGTCCTACCTACCTAGCTGGCAAGGGAGTTGAACCTCCATACTCATTCAGCTCCTGGGCTTCTTGGCAAAGACTGCTAATTTATACTGGTGATTTGGACACAGGCCTTGCTTGGGAATTGAACTGCATGAGATGGCCAGCAACTCAGGCTGCAGAGGAACAGGGATTGGGGTTTGTACATTTGGGTCTGAACTTTGAATAATTCTTCCAGCACTCTCTTCCCCACCCCCACCCCCAACCAGTGGACAAATTGGAAGCATTATATTAACGCCATATCACTTAGTTTGGTTGTGTGCGACCAGTATTCATTGCTTTGGATTGTACCAGGCCCATTCATGTTGTTTTGACTGTCAGCTCTTCAGGGCAAGGATCATGGTCTGCAGTTAACATCATATACCGATTGCAGCGTGTTCTGTGTAAACAAAAATAAGCTCATCTTTAATGTGAACTGATCTGACTGACAGCTCTCTGCTCTGGAGGAGCCTGGAGAGTTTAAAACGTGGGAGTTTTGCGAGTCAGGCTGTAAAGAAAGTGGATCACTATTTCCAAGGTTTAGTGCTGTGTCACATAAGACTAAAAATATGAGGGAAAAAAAAGTATTTTTCTAAAACCCCATTAAAGTGCCATGTCCTTTCCCCTGTGTTTCCTTTCCCATTATTGGCAATTGCCAAGTTTTTATGTGCACTAAAGAGAACAAGGCTTCTGCTTTATAGCTAGCTTCCTCCTTAGCTTCTCTCTTTAACCATCTTGTGTCATGGCAATCCAGTGCTTGTGACATCACAACCACTTCCATCATGACGAAATGTGATATTGCAAACACTGGAGGCAGAGCGAGTGTTGACTGAATTAATCAGAAAGGAGAAGAATAAGGATTATTGCCACTCACCGTAAAATACAGAAACACCACTAGAGCCCTCCTAGGACAGGTGAAGAGCCCCAAATTTATTGTCATGAAGTCTTCTCGGCATGGCATTATAACAAGGTGCTATTGTATCCTCATGTAACAGTTTTGATAATAGGTGTACTGGTTTTTTAAATTTGTATCAGGGAATGAGGAGAGAAAGGATCTGAGCAAATGGGGAGGAAAGCACGGTAGCTTGAGAAACAATACTATTTTCTTTATTCTCATAAAATTCCTTGTTCAGTGTTTGAAGAAAGTAACCTTTTCTGTGATCCTTTATCATTGTCTTGTAGCATCAATTAGAGATGCTCTGACACATAATAAATAACAAAATAAGGATGTGACTAAGAATAAGCAAGAGAGCAAATAATTCACAATGAACATGCTATTTGACAAATTTCCCCCCCCATCTTTTGAATGAGAATATCCATAAGCAGATCACCATTTCTTCAAAACCATTGGCTACGCAGGTCAGTTGGGTGAATGTTTGAATTGTTTGCTTTGTGGAGTAACTATTCTAAATTTGAGCCATGTTACTTGTTCTGATTGGTCAGATAAGTCACAGGGTCTTTCTGCTCCCTCAGTGTATAAATATACAAGTGTAACAGCGGCCTTGACGGGCGACACACTGGAGATTAAACAGGGAGAAAGCATGAGCTGCTACAGCTTGCGCTAAAGCAGCAACAGGCTCTAGTTGGGGCCGTACCAGACTCATACAATCTGTGAAGCAGCACAGAGGGGATCTGTAACACGCACTTTCCATTAGGCTACATAAGCACTTCTGGTGCGAATACTGAAATTAGGTTATAATTTCACTTTCTACAAGCATTTGTGTTAATAAACCCTAGTGGCTGGGCTGGCAGGCATGGCCCCAGTCAATTCCACTGAGGATTTAAATGAATGCTTGCTGGCAAGTAAACATTGTCAGCACTGTGTAGACATAGAGGCAGAGGTGAGTCTTACTAGTAAGGCTTTACAAACATTAACTAATCAGTCCTCACCACATCCTTGTGAGGCTGGCAAATGTTGTCATCCCCATTTTAAGTTGCAACAGGGAGGTGAAGTGTCTTGCTCTAGGCCATATAGCAAGTGTGGAAAATCCAGGGCTGGAAATCAGAGGTTCAGTTTTGCAAGCCCCTTCTATGCAGGATGCTCAGTGACTTCCAAGTGATCTCTACACATGTGGGTCTCAGGATTGGCTCTGTGATCAGTCCAGTAGACCATCCTGCCTCTCTCAGGGGATAATAAGAGCTTACAGGGAATCTTTGTCCAAAATTCCAACTGAATCTCTAATCACAATCCCCTCCATGCTTCCCACTTCCTTCCGGTCTCCACTGCTGGCTCCCATTCTCCACCATTCCTCCTGCCCACCTTTTCTGGGAGGGGAGTGGAGGGGCATACAGCACAAACTCCTGGGCGCCTGGACCCAAGGTCTAGAAAGCCTATGCAAATGTGAATCATAGAATCATAGAAGATTAGGGTCAGAAGGACCTCAGGAGGCCATCTAGTCCAACCCCCTGCTCAAAGCAGGACCAACCCCAATTAAATCCTCCCAGCCAGGGATTTGTGTAAGTGCTTCCTTTCTCTTACTTCTCTAAGTGGGCATATAGTCCAAGTCCAAGAGAGGAAAGATTGTCCCAGGTTAGTGTGCTACACAGAGTCGTGTTCAGTTCCATGCTCCACAGTAGACCATGTGCGAGACCTTGAGCAAGTCACTTGGCCTCTCCATGCCTAAGTTCTCTGCCTGTATCATAGGGACAACAGTACTGGCCTACCTCACAGGGGCGTTGTGCAAATAGGTGCATTAAATATTGTGCGGTGACCAGATACTACGGCAATATGTGTAGGTATAAAAGATACAGCTACGTCGCAATCTAGCGCTGGGATTCTACAGGGCCCAATGAGATTTAAATCTAAGTAATAACTGCATAAGGACTTTGGGCCCTTTATCTTTTGGGTGCTTTTTGAGGATTACCCAGCACTAGTTAAAAACTTCAGACAGTTAAATATTTCCTAACTTGGCTGCTCTGTTCAGTCCATAGTGGCAGGTCTAATGATGATTTCAGTCTCCACATGAAATGGTTATTTATCAGCTCTACTTTTTTCCCTTGTGTAAATGTTCAGCCCAGTCTAAGAAGAAATGAGAGACTAGCTATAAATAAAATGCAAGCAGCTATTTTTGGAAAAACTTGTGGGAGTGGCTGTGTGTAAACATGTATTATCTTCCACATTTACTTTGGCTTCTCTAATCGCTGTAACAAATCCCAAAGCTCTTTTATTTGGCCTAGTCCAGCGGTTCCCAAGTTGTGGGTTGCGACCCTAAATGGGGTTGCACCATCAGCAGATGGGGTTGTGGCGATCCCTTCTATGCGGAGGATACCATGGCCTCCTATGTACAATGCAGGCAAAGTCATTATTCATAGAGGATACCATTTTGCACTGCAAACTGGCATTCTCTGCAAGGCATGACCTCGCACACACCATATGTACAAGGTCACACTGTGCAGAGGACACCATTTTGTAGAGCAAAATGGCCTACTTCATGTGGTGTGACCTCACACCTGGGGGGGGGTGTAAGGTCACGTTGTGCGAAGAATGACATTTTGCTCTTCAAAATGGCATTCTCTATGCTGTCTGGGGTCCCAGTAGGAAAGACTTCATTAAAATGGAGTCATGCTGGCAGAAAGTTTGGGAACCCCTGGCCTAGTCACTTCAATTAGTATCTCCAAAGGGCTCCTTAAGGATCAGGTTCTGCCATCCTTACTCACCTGTTGCCAGATTTTCAAAACGTCTCAGAAAGTCCTGATTGTAAGTGTCCATGGGTGCTGAGCACTTCTGTAAATCTGGCCCTTGGAGTAGTTCTTTAGGCCCTTATCCTGTACAAACTGACATGTGTTTAACTTCATGCACTGACAGTAATCCCAATGAAGTTCATGGGGCTACATACAGTGTGTAAAATTAAGCACGTGCATCAAACCTGGGGATCCTTGGAGCCTTACAGTGCAAATAGACCCATTGATTTCAGGGGTCTAGTATTGGAGCATGATACTACTCAGTGTGAGTAAAGACGGCATAATTTCCCTATGTTTAGAGGAACAAGCTACATCAGTATAAGCCTCTTTATACCTGTATAACTGTCCACACTTAAGGAATTGTGCCACTTTAACTATAGCTATTTACAAACAGGTATAGTTAAAGTGCTGCCAAAAATGGGACACTCCTGAGGTCCAAGGATGGCAGGGTCACCTCGGAAGCTCTGCTTCCTTTGAAGTTCAGGATGAGTTTCCCTGGCCAGCAGGAAAGTAAAACCCATTCATTGTGGTGCTCTGTCATCTTCAATGGTGACTGGGATGTAGCTACAGGTCCATGAGCCTGGGACAGCTTTGCCAAAGACAAGTGGGGCCTTTAGCTCAAGCCCTAGAGGCTCATGTATTTCAGTCTAGTAATCCTAAGTTCTAGCCTCATCTTTGAGAAATAGCAGCCAACCAGAGTTCTCCCCATGGGGGGGGGGGGGGACGATGAGGTGGCACAGTCCATTTCCTGCAGCTAGTCCTTCCACCTGGAACATCAGAAGCCCTTGCACTGTTCAGATACAGCATTCTGCTTTAGGCCTGTCTCTAGAAGTTATTAGAGGGTAAGGAAAATTCACTCAAATCCCTCCACAAAGAGGTGGAATACCTTAGGCAAAGGGAAGCATTTTAGAATTCAATCATTTCTCCTAGGAGGAATTTTTAAGAGAGGGAAAGCAAAGGATGTGCAATTACAGACGGGAAAGGACCAGCTGGGTAATCAAGGCAAGGTGGGTTCAGGAGCAGAGACAAGCAGCTGATGGCAGTAGAACTTCCTTGCAAGGCAGACTATAGCCCACATCTTATTGTCCATAGTGATAACAGATAGGGTTAAGTGACTGGAATGTTCACAGCTCGGGGCGGGGGTGCATAAGCAACAAGCTCTGGAGGCTGATAATGGAGGAATGTCAAAGCAGAGCTAAAAACCCCTCTTGCAGTACTCCCAAGCACTCAGAGGTCAGTTTCTGAGGATCAGGCCCAAAGCCCAGGGAGGCATTTTTGTCCTTGTTTGTGATGTAACTGCCAAAGCTGGCTCATTATCTGGGAAGGTAGACAGGAGAGAGGAGCCTTAAAACACTGGAATTTGTTTGGTGAATGTCAAGTCATTTTCACTGGGAACAGACAGATTCACCAAGAAAGGAGTGTAGAGAGGAGGCAGGGATGAAATCTGAGTTTAATAAGGCAGCATCAGGCACATATATGTAAGGAGCTTCCAGTGGAAACCATTGAAAATGAGAAAACACACAAAAAATAACATAACTTTGGACTTTGCTGAAATCCTAGCCCTATTGAAGTCAATAGGAGTTTTGTCATTACCTTCAGTGGGGCCTGAATTTCTCCTAAGGTCACAAAGGAAGTCTGTGGTAGAGCTGGCAACTGAACCCAGATGCCCCAAATTATGTCTGCTCTCTCCCCACATATGAGTTTGACACTTAGGTCTTGTCGACACTTGAAACGCTACAGGGGCACAGCTGCAACACTGCAGCACTTCAGTGTAGACATTACCTACACCAATGGGAGGGGTTCTCCCACTAGTGTAGGTAATACATTTCCCTGACAGGCAGCAGTTCTTCTGTCAACCTAGTGTTGTCTCCATGGGGGTTACATAGACATAGCTACGTCTCTCAGGTGTGGATTTTTCATACGCCTAGAAGACATAACTATGCTAATATACATTCCAGGTGTAGAGCAGCCCACAGATCTTTGCAACTATCAATCACTGATTTAGGCAAATGGGACTCAAATTTTCCATCATCCCAGTCTCTCTCTCTGTAGCCCCTTCTACAAGCATCACAAAGCACTTCTATCATTGTCTGAAGAAACACAATACCAAAGCCAGAACGTTTTAAGGCAGCAAAAGCCAAATTGACCTAGGTTTCTGTGCATTTCCACAAAGGCTTTTAACACCAGAGCTTGACCCTTTTATGACTAGAATTATCAGGTTCTTTTGGGTTGGTTCCCCGTTTTTCCACCCTACACTTTTCCACCCTACAATCTTTTGTTGAGTAGTTCTGGGTGGCTTTTCAGTGTCTTTCAGCTGGGCATTCCCTTTTAGAACCTGATCAGTTAATTAGCTCCAAAGGCTGACACTATTTGGTAACTTTACTGTACTGTTAACAAAATAAAAGGAAATTAATCGTCTACCTGGAAAGTGTTACTAGAACCTGGAGAGGAAAGGGAAAGTTCATTTGCAAGGGAGGCCAGATGGTGTTGAGGAAGGAGGAGAGATTCCAGCAAAGAGTATAACTACCTTAGGGCAAATAATTAATTGCACAGCTTGTAAAAGCAAATCCCATTCAGTGTTTGTTAAACCACCATAGAATCCCCGTCCGACTGACTCACACTGGGACCTGGACCAGCTGGCTTGACTCTGCCAGTGTTTGTCAGTTCCCTGCCACCAATTCCGAATGTGATGAATAGATGAGCAGCAGCACCACCTCCATTTCCTTCTGTCTGTATGCTATGCTCGTTCTTTTCAGTTGCTGCCTCCTGTCATAGTTTGTTCCCATCAGAAAACTGGAGATGGTAAAGGGTTCTGGCAGGCTGCAAGGAATCTAAGTCATGGCTGGCAGGTTCTATTGTTACTTTGGTGCCACCAGTGCAGAAAATGTGAAATCTAATTTTGTGGCAATATAGTCAGAGCTGATGACAGTATCTCACAATAATGGCCATACTGTTACCACCCTGCTAGGCGGCACGGGTTTCACAGCAATGCCAAGATATCCAGCATGGTATGTGACACAGGATTACACCCATTTTGTATTTCTGTGTCTTGATTAGTGGGCTTCTAACAAAGGGAATTCTTATCACTGGGGGCCAGAAGTCACTGTTCAGTGACATATGTGCAATAAGTTAGTTGTCTCAGTCCACCTGGGAATAAACACATGCTCAAACTACAAATCCATCGACCTCACCAGTGGCAGACTCAGTAGGTAAGCCAAGAACTGGATGCAACTATCATCTCTCATTATTGTTTGGAAAAAATGCCACTGCTGTGCATGGAGATGAAGTTTTCTATTTATCCCAGAACAGTTCATCACCTGCATGACTCCACAATGATCTAGAGAGATCACTTCCAGGACTGATGGGATATTTCAGCCACCATGCCCATTCAGTCTTTGGCACCCTTGTTAAGTTATACTAGTGGTTGCTGAGGTGGGAACAACTCTCCAATAGAAACTGGATTGATATCACCGGACGATTCCACATGGCCACCAAACAGCCTTCAAATGGTGCTGAGTTTCACTCTTTTTATACTGAGGCTGGATTCAAACTCACAATTTTTAGGTGAAAGTCTCTAGGTTCCATCACAAACTCTAACTTCTTGTCAAACTTCAAATATTTCAGAATAACTTCTGAATCTTAATTCCATCACAAACTCTAGCTGATCATGAAGTGCATACATGACTCTATGGCAGCCATCCCTGAACTTTTTAGGTCATGCCTCCCCCCTTACCTCTGGCCTTGCACCCATGCCTCACCCCCAGCTGGACCTGGAAGTGGGACCACGGTCAGGGACAGGGGCTGCAGCTGGGAGTGGGGCAACAGTCGGGGGGCAAGGCTGGGAGCGGAGTCGTGGTGGCTGGGGGCCGAGGCTGGGAGTGGTTAGGGGGCTGAGTTGGGAACCGTGACCAGCAGCAGGGGGATAAGGCTGGGAGTCAAGGCTGGAGCCACGGCTGGGGGAGCAGGGCCACGGCAGAACAGGGCAGGGTGACACTCCCTCCATATCCCACAGGGGGCTGGCCTGGGCCCTGCCACATGCCCTCAATGTTCCTCCATGTCCCCCATGGGGGTGCACCCCACAGTTTGGGGAACTCTGCTCTGTGGTATCCTATAGTATAGTATGGTATCCACGTAATCATGTCTCTCCTGGTTATGGGAATATTTCAGTGTTTCAACAGCTATGCACATATTCTATAAATGTACTTCAGGCAATTCTCCTAAGAGAATTCTTCACAGAATGGCTTTTAGTCTGTGTATTTTCTTTGAATGCAGCTTTAGTAAATGTTTGAACCAGTACCATAGAATCATAGAAGATTAGGGTTGGAAGGGACCTCAGAAGGTCATCTAGTCCAACCCCCTGCTCAAAGCAGGACCAACTCCGACTAAATCATCCCAGACAGGGCTTTGTTAAGCCACACGTTAAAAACCTCTAAGGATGGAGATTCTACCACTTCCCTAAGTAACCCATACTAGTGTTTCACCACCCTCTTAGTGAAAAACTTTTTCCTAATATCCAACCTAGACCTCCCTGTTACCAGATTAGGGTTACTTTCCTGGAAGGGTGTGTGTGATTCTATTAATGTACTGCTGGTGTTACATGTGTGTTCATATGGCTACAAGTCCCCTCCCAATGGAGCTATCCTGCAGGACCTAAGGTTTTCAGGGCTGGGTTCCTCCAGCCTCAGATTCAAATAAACCCTCCACAGATACACACACACATTCCAGATTAACCAAGTGCCTCTGAGCAGACCAGGCTATCAGCATTCTCAGCTGACCCCTTATATGTCCCTGAACTCAGCAGGGCTGGGTGATACAGCACTTTCAGCAGCCACCCTTACATGACTCTTTGCACCGCACCAGAATAGAGCACACTTCTGAGCAGGCTGGGTCCAAACAGCACTTTTCAGCTTCCCTCCTTATTTGCCCCTGGACTCAATCAGGCTGGGTCAAACAGCACTTTCAGCTGCCACCCTTATATGCCCCTGGACTCCGCAGGCTAGGCAGAGCAGCACTTCTCAGCTGCCTCCCCCCTCACTCTACAGTTGTCCTAGTAGTAACCCCCTTGATGAGCAAACCCCATAGGATTTTTGGGCACTCTGGGGATCTTTGGCTCAGGTAAAAAAAGCATTGCTGCAGAGCAAGATAGGGAAGCCAAGAACACAAAGGAGTAAATTAAGTTTGTAGAGAGAGACAGGCAACCAGCTTGTTTATAACAATTATTTTAATGCCAGGTATATAAAACTTATGATACTAATAGTAATACCATACAAGGAGAGAAAAACAATCAAACGCTTACAATACTACACAATTTCAGTTGGAGTATTGGAGAAAGCTAGAAAAAAAAAAAGCTATTGGAGAAAGCTACAAAAATAGAAAGTTATACCTTGACTGAGAGAGAGAGAAAGAGAGAGAGAGTGTTGGGGGAAGAAGGGGAGGTCTCACCACTCCGTGCAGCTCAAAGGTTCCCAGGAGACAAGCTGTTCAGCTTAGGGTTCGGAGCGCTTGAGACAGACAGAGCCCCCAACACGATCAGTCAGGAAAAGGGGAAGTCCCAGTGGAGCTGATGCAGAATTTGAATCCAGGCATCAGAACCAGAGGTTTGAACTTGGGTAAGGGTTTTTGTAGGGAAGAAACAATGGTTCAAGGGAGAACACTAGGTTTGTTTATCGGTAGACAATGACTCAAGGGAGTATACCAGAGTGGTTTTCTTTATGCTGGACAATAGGAGCTGATCATTCCTGGCTATGGGCAGTGTTCCTCTGAGGGAGTTCACAATGCAATCAGGCAGATTCAGTGTTTTGGATACCAATAACTAGAATGGTCTGATAACTGCGGAGCTGGGTGTGTCCAGGTGTGGGTTCATTAACATCAGGAGCAGAGATCTCCCATCATGCCATGTGTCCCTGCTTTGCCAATCCCAGAGTTCAGTGGAGTTCCTGCTTTGGAGCTTGGTTCTCCATTCAGTATGCTAATTCTTGCTCCATCTTCGATGTAGATGAAGCTTCTGTTCTCCATTCGATGTGCAAATCGAGATGCCTCCTTTTTACATCTTTGATGTAGATGAGGCTAGGGGAGTTGCCTTAATCCTATCACCCTTGTTTGGGACGGTTTCGGTGTGTCTCCCACTGCCTTTTCATTGCTTTTGGTTTCTGGTTCAAGCAGAGGCTGGGATTCAGGTGAGCCAGAGAGAGTAGGGGTTTTGCGCCCTGGTTCCCCAAGAACACAGAGCTGACAGGTAACATCCCCCACTGCAACTTGAGACCATTCTTCCTAGTTCTGTCATCTACCACCACTGAGAACAGCCTAGCTCCATCCTCCCTGGAACCCCCCTTCAGATAGTTGAAGGTCACTATCAAATCCCCCCTCACTCTTCTCTTCTGCAAACTAAACAAGCCTAGGTCCCTCAGCCTCTCCTCATAAGTCATGTGCTCCAACCCCTTAATAATTTTCATTGCCCTCCGCTGGACTCTCTCCAATTTGTCCACATCCTTCCTGTAGTGTGGAGCCCAAAACTGGACACAATACTCCAAATGAGGCCTCAGCAGTGCTGAATAGAGGGGAAGAATCACTTCCCTTGATCCGCTGGCAATGTTCCTACTAATGCAGCCCAATATTCCGTTAGCCTTCTTGGCAACCAGGGCACAGTGTTGACTCATATCCAGCTTCTTGTCCACTGTAACTCCCAGTCCTTTTATGCAGAAAAGGGGTGTTTAAAAAGTGTAAAAGATTTAAAAAAACAAAACAAAACACTTTTAACAATTGGCTTGAGCTCTACTAGGCCAGGAGAAGTGTTAAACAGTGATTAGTAAACTGAGTGATCGGCTGAATGATGGGTTGTTGTGAACATGATTCCAATATCAACAAGAGGTATATCTATTCTGAGGTAGCGAAGGACTTGCAACAGCCTCCTATGCTGTAACTTCAACCATTTCAGGAGTTAGATGATGTTTATACTTAAGCTTAGGCACACAAACAAGACTGCCACTGCCACCAGATCAATCTACCATGGAAGTTGAAGGCCTGATCTAATATTGCACTTTCTTGCTACAGTTTAATGGCAAAGTAGAACAAATTTTCCAAGCCTTTTTCTTTTTTCAGCTAGGTGAATGTGATACAGAAAGCACCCTAATGTCTCATCAGATAACTATATTCTCTTTATCCACAAACTCTAAACCAAGACATCACACAAAAGGTTCAGGACTTCCAAAGACCAACTGATTCCCCTCTCAGAGTCTCAGATTTTAAATCCAGATTCACCTTTGTGTTAAATGGGCAAGCTAAAAATATTTTGTCCTTTGTACCTGCATGCAGCAATTCACCTTATTAATTTCCTTTTGGCAATGAAGAATGTATTCCACTTTACAGACCATGATTCAGAGATTTACTTATTAACTTTTTATGAAAGGTAAACAGAACTGTTGACAGGACAATTTTTTTACCTAAGTACTGAAAGGGAAAGTGACAAATACAGACGTTAAAGAAATACGGCAGAGTTGAGGCAGTATAGGGTTAGAAATGGATTTAGTTACATTGGTGCCACCCCTTTCGAGGATGCTTTGATTTCAGCTGAAAAGTGTCATATTAATTTATCTCAAATTGATTTCTTAACAGCTAAACCAATAGATTATCACTTTCTAAACAGCTTTAGTTCAATTAGTACAATGTTCTCAGGTACAAGGCCTCAGTCCTCTGCAAATGTACACTTTCCTCATTCTGTCTGTTCTGATAGAAATTCTTACCTGTAGCCACAACTTTACAATGAAAGCAACCATGCGCTTCTGGATGACTTGCACCATCTGTCATTCAGACGAGTCCATTGAGAACTCTCTCTCTCCATTGAGTAGCTTCTCTCTCTCTCTAAGACATTGTCTACACACAGAAGTTGTACTACTTTAACTATACTGGTATAACTATACGGGTATCAATGGGCTTATACAGGCATATCTATTTCCATACAGGAAGGGGAATAAGCTACACCAGTAAGGCATCTTTATAACTGGGTGTATACTAGAAGTTGTACCTATACAACTATTTTAGGAAAATATCATACCCCAAACCAAAACAGTTATGTCAATACAAAATCGGAGTGTAGACTAAGCTTAAAATCTTGTCTTGCTTCTACCTCCCCACAATGAACTCTGATTAGCTCAGTTCTTGGTTCAGGGACACATTGAGTCAAGTAGAACTGGGCTTAACAGTGACTTCCATACAGGCTTAAAACAGCTACTGAGCATGCTGAGCAGTTAACAACTCTTCTCTTCTGAATTTTTCTGAGTCCTTGTAACTGTGTGCCCTGCTCAGCACTCTGCATGTGAGTGGAAGTACACATGTTTCCATCAAATTTCTTTCTGCAGCCTGCAGCTGTTCTCCCTCCCTTACTTAAAAATAAAATACTGCCGTATAAAAGCAAGTGGTTTAGGGCTTGTCTAAATTATTCCAGAATGGCTATTCCTCACTGACTATTCCTGATTAACTCCTTGTGTGGGTGCTTTTATTCTGGGATAAGTGTGAATTAATCAAGAATTCCCATTTCACTTTACAGTCACACTCTCCCTTAAACCAAATTAACTTCAAGCCCTTACATCTGTACGCAGGAGAAGCAGAGATTTTGCCTGCCTCCTATATAGGTCCCCATAGGATTTAGAGCCAGAAAAGACTCACTAGAATGATTTTGCAGCCCAGTTCCCTGAAAATGTTGAATTGAATTGATCTCTACAGAATATTCCCAAGTGTTTTGTCCATCCCAGTCCTGAGTAACCCAGTGCAGGGGATTCTGCCACTTCCTCATTTCACAGTCTAAGTGACCTTATTGTTAAGAATGTTTTCCTGGTATTCAGCCTACATTTCCCCTTGCTCAGTTTTATCCCATTGTTCCTAGTTACCCTTTCCTCAAGAGGTCCGTTCTCTTGCTCAGTGCTCCCTGCAAATAGCTGATACATATATTTCTAAAATGCTTCAGGATCAAAGGCGCTATTATTTATATAGCACTATTAGTGCACATAATGGTTTCTCAGATACCACTCAAGTGTCCCTCATTTCTTAGGGTATGTCTACATTAGAAAAGCTACAGTGGCACAACTGCAGTACTGCAACTGCACCACTGTCACTCTGTAGTGCAGACATTTGGTACAGTGACAGAAGGGGTACTTCTGTTGTTGTAGTAAATCCACCTCTGAGAGGTGCTAAATAGGTTGATGGAATTCTTCAGTTGACCTAGTGCTGTCTACACTGGGGGAATTTCCTGCATGAATCATTTGTTTTGTGTTTCTCATTTTAGATCTCTGTCACACATTTTGCCCCACATTGAGTCAAGTGATATGTGCTTAATAGACAAATAGAGAGCACAGGATGAATACTGCTTTCATGTAGCCAGGTGAAACTCCCACTGAAGTTACAACGGTGAAAAGGAGAAAAGACTTTAGTCCAGGGTTCTGGACCCAAAAATCTTACAATTTCAGATTCCAATCCTGCAGACATGTACTCCCAGACACATTTCTTATTAGCTTGAGTAATCCCATTGAGGTCATTGGGGCTACTCACAGGAGGAAAGATTTGGTGGTGTTTGCAGGCCAAACTTGAATGAAGGCTGGTGAAGTGAGCTGGCTGAAAAAGGAAAAGCCATTTTCATGAAAAGTTTTGAAATTTCAAAGTAGTTTCCATGTCAGAGTGTTTGGAGCCATTTTTAATTAATTTACCCCCAAAAATTTTAATCAAAAACATTATTGAAATGGTTATTGACACGTTCCATTTACCAAAAAACACTGCATATGGAATATGATGTAATGTGAGAGAAAACCAAAGTAACTCAGATTTTCAAAAGCACAGAAGTAATCAGTATAAAATTCCACGTCTCATAAGCCTTTAACACTTGTAATGGAAGTCATTGCATGGTTGCATTCCTTTCACAGCTGTGTCAAATTCAGCAATCTCGGATTGTAGAGGCTCATGTAAGCATCCCAACATTTTATTCCCTTTCAGTCATCCTGCATTTCTCCTCAAATCTTCACTCTCCTCAAAGTTTCTCATTGAGATTCCGGTTTGAATGAATCAAAAACACCTCTAAGAAAAACTAAGCCCAAACCACCAAAATTTCATCTGGTTTCGCACTGTAAGAACAAGTTTCAATGCAGAGCCATAATCCAGCCTCTGGTACTTTCAAAAAGTTCACAGTTCTGTGATGAGTTTCAAGTTGGGAATGAAAACCAAAAGCAGGGGAGTTCTGGGTTTCCTTGCCAACATCATGCAATTGCTTTGAATCTTTCTATACCAGGGGTGTGCCTGTTTTCTAATGAGGTTGTATACCTACTGCATGCTACACCACCTCTGAGAGGACAAGGAGGCAGTGGAATAAAGATGGGTAACTGACCAGAAGTCTCCAGCATTCAGTTCTCAGCTCTGCTATTGACCTTGAACAAATTACTTAACTTGTGATATTGTGAGGCTCAATTAATTAGTGTTTTTCCAGTGCTTTGAGATCTGCAGAGGAAAGGCACTGTTGAAGTGTTAATATTGTGCAAAAAAAGAGTCTGGTTGTAGCTTCTGGGTTTTTTGTTTGCTTGTTTTTCTCTCTCCCCTTTCTGGTTCTTTTCTGAGTAGGTCTTTACTATGTAATGGAAAAATGCCTACCTGATGGGCCTGCACATCCCCTCGATTGCTTGAGACTAAGGTGGAGCCAGTCAGAATGTGTCTTTTATGATAGGAAAAGCTTTCTTTCAGGACAGAGAAAGACATTGCCTGGGGCCTTCTATATTCTCAACCCTTTCTATTTCTGGCTCTCCCTTTTCATAAGAGTTTGTTTGCTAACCCTGCTCTTTCCCCTCCAGGGATATTAGTGAGGTTAATACTTCCCTCAGAAGCAGAGTACAGTGGAAAAACAAGCACTCCTGGTATAGCTAGCCACTCACTTAGCCTGGGAGAAAAGCGGGGCTAAGTTTTACTTTTCTTCCTCTCTTACTTCAAGGAAGTCTGCTGGAAGGGATGCAAACTAATAGGCATGGGGTTTGGTTCACACTCTCATTAGCTACCACTTGCCTGTGAAGGTAGGAACCTGGAAGCAAGGTGGGTGAGGTAATATCTTTTATTGGACCAACTTCTGTGTTCAGCATATTTGGAGTTGTATGTGGAGGTCAGAGGCTTCTGGGCATGATGTTTTATTTATTGCATTGCATGTGCTTCACAGAAGTTGGTCCAATAAAAGATATTACCTCACCCACCTTATCTCTCTAATATTATGGGACTGACACTGCTACAACTACACTGCATACCAGGTAGAAACCACTTCTCATGTGGCCAGGTTTGCAATGATGACATTGCTGAGCCCCACAGAAATTCAAGAGAGGAGCTCCCTGGTACTTGTGATGATGATGAGGGGCCAGAGCAAACAAACACCTCAGTAGGTCAAGAAGAAGCCCATGGAACCTCTAGAGGGGTTGTCAAGTTAAACTGAACTGGCCCCCTGATGCAAGGTTCTGGCAGTTGATGGCATTAGCACAGCAACTCCGGATGACATTAGCCCCGCTATTGAGAGCAGATGTTAGAGGTCACAGTGTCACCTGCCCCAGCACAACAGGTTTGAGATCTTAGCAATTCAGATGGTGAAACACTGGTCTGAACGCCAAAGGCACTGTCTCTGCTCAGAGTCCTGATCCTGCACGCCTTGCAGAAGTAGCTCCTTATCATGAGAGTAGACAGATTGATCATCCACATGAACTGGACCCTGCATCCTTTGGACACTCTGCTGAAACTGCCAACAAGGGCATCAGTTGTAAGGCCAGTTTTTGTGAGATTGCCACCTCTTTGCCAGAAGCCGGTACCAAACCCCCTCCATTTCACAGAGGCCACGGGGCAACTATCATATGGTAACAACATTCTGCCCCTACTGACCTGAGCTGGATGTGTATTGGTGACCTAGAGGTGAAGGACTACATAGCCCATTTCCCAATCCCATGAACCATGCAGTTCCCAGCTGCCACTGCTCTTGATAAATGAACACATTACCCAGAATCTGGATCTGTGCTCATTACCCTGATGCTCCATTTTCCTACTGGGAAACAATGTGTGGAAAACAGACTTCCCTTTTTCTAAACATTTTGCTTTCCTTCTCACACACACACCAGATTTGTTGCCAGGTGATCACCTGGGGAGGGTGGACTTATGGTTCTAGAAGGAATACCTGCCACCTTTACCCTTGTGCGTGATGGAAGCTGTAAAACACACTCTCTCTAATGAAGCAGGCAGGAAGTTGAGGATGAATCTCTATGGATAGTCCATTCCATGCTTGAATAATAAGAATATAGCAGTAGGGGTATACTACTGACCACCTGACCAGGATGGTGATAGTGACTGAAATGCTCAGGGAGATTAGAGAGGCTATAAATATAAAAAAACTCAAACATAATTGGGGATTTCAACTATCTCCATATTGACTGGATACATGTCACCTCAGGACAGGAGCAGAGATAAAGTTTCTTGGCATCTTAAATGATTGTTTCTTGGAGCAGCTAGTCCTGGAACACACAAGAGGAGAGGCAATTCTTGATTTAGTCCTAAGTGGACACAGGATCTGGTCCAAGAGGTGAAAATAAATGAACCATTTGGTAATAATCATAGAATCATAGAAGATTAGGGTTGGAAGGGACCTCAGGAGGTCATCTAGTCCAATCCCCTGCTCAAAGCAGGACCAACCCCAAATAAATCATCCCAGCCAAGAAAGATAATGACTATAACTTAAAATTTAATAAAATTTAACATCCCTGTGGGGGAAGGAGGGCACCAAAGTAGGCCACCATGCAGCATTTAATTTCAGAAAGGGGAACTACAGAAAAGTGACAAAGTTAGTTAAACAGAAATTAAAAGGTACAGTGCGAAAAGTGAAATCCCTGCAAGCTGCATGGAAATTTTTCAAAGACACCATAATAGAGGTTCAATTTAAATATATACCTCCAAATTAAAAAACATAGTAAGAGGACCAAAAAAGCGCCATCGTGACTAAAGTAAAAGAAGCAGTTAGAGGCAAAAAGGCATCCTTTAAAAAGTGGAAATTAAATCCTATTGAGGAAAACAGAAAGGAGCATAAACTCTGGCAAGTGTAAAAATATAATTAGGAAGGCCAAAAAAGAATTTGAAGAACAGCTAGCCAAACTATATCAGAAACAGGAAGCCTGCTAAACACCAGTGGGACCATTGGATGATCAAAATGCTAAAGGAGCACTCAAGGAAGATAAGGCTATTGCGAAGAAATTAAATGAATTCTTTGCCTTGGTCTTCATGGCTGAGGATGTGAGGGAGATTCCTAAACCTCAGCCATTCTTTTTAGGTGACAACTCTGAGGAACTGTCCTGGACTGAAGTTTCATTAGAGGAGGTTTTGGAACAAATTGATAAATGACACAGTAATAAGTCACCAGGACCAGATGGTATTCACTCAAGAATTCTGAAGGAACTCAAATGTGAAATTGCAAAGCTACTAATTGTGGTATGTAACCTATCATTTAAATCAGCTTCTGTACCAAATGACTGGAGGATAGCTAATGTGACGCCAATTTTTAAAAAAGGCTCCAGAGGCAATCCCAGCAATTACAGGCCAGTAAATCTAACTTCGGTACCAGGCAAATTGGTTGAAACTATAGTAAAGAATAGAATGATCGGACACATAGATGAACATGATTTGTTGGGGAAGAGTCAACATGTTTTTGTAAAGGGAAATGATACCTCACCAATCTATTAAAGTTCTTTGAGGGGCTCAACAAGCATGTGGACAAGGGTGATGCAGTGGATATAGTGTACTTAGATTTCCAGAAAGCTTTCACAAGGTCCCTCACCAAGGGCTCTTAAGCAAAGTAAGCTGTCATGGGATAAGAGGGAAGGTCCTCCCTTGGATCAGTAACTGGTTAAAAGATAGGAAACAAAGGGTAGGAATGAATGGTCAGTTTTCAGAATGGAGAGAGGTAAATAGTGGTGTCCCCTAGGGGTCTCTACTGGGACCAGTACTGTTCACCATATTCATAAATGATCTGGAAAAAGGGGTAAACTATGAGGTGGCAAAATTTGCAGATGATACAAAAATACTCAAGATAGGTAAGTCCAAAGCAGACTGCGAAGAGTTACAAAGGGATCTCACAAAATTGGGTGACTGGCAGATGAATAAAATGGCAGATGAAATTCAATGTTGATAAATGCAAAGTAATGTATATTGGAAAACATAATCACAACTGTACATATAAAGTGATGGGTCTACATTAGCTGCTACCACACAAGAAAGAGATCTTGGAGTCATTGTGGATAGTTCTCTGAAAACATCCACTCACTGTGCAGCAGCAATCAAAAAAGCTAAAAGAAAGTTGGGAATCAGTAGGAAAGGGATAGATAATAAGACAGAAAATATCATATTGCCTCTTTATAAATCCATGGTGTGCCCACATCTTGAATACCGCATGCAGTTCTGGTCACCCCATCTCAAAAAAGATATATTGGAATTGAAAAAAGTACAGAAAAGGGCAACAAAAATAATTAGAGGTCTGGAACAATTTCCATCTGAGGAGAGATTAATAAGACTGGGACTTTTCAGCCTGGAAAAAAGATGATCAAGTGGGGATAAGATAGAGGTCTATAAAATCATGACTGGTGTAGAAAAAGTAAATGAGGAAGTGTTGTTTACTCCTTCTCATAACACAAGAATTAGGGATCACCAAATGAAATTAATAGGCAGCAGCTTTAAAACAAACAAAAGGAAGTATTTCTTCACACAATGAAGAGTCAACCTATGGAACTCTTTGACAGAGGATGTTGTGAAGGCCAAGACTATAACAGGGTTCATAAAAGAACTAGATAAGTTCATGGAGGATAGGTCCATCAATGGCTATTAGCTAGGATGGGCAGGGATGCAAAACCATGCTACTGAAGTGACCCTAACCTATTTGTCAGAAGCTGGGAATGGGCGACAGGGGATGGATCACTTGATGATTACCTGTTCTGTTCATTCCCTCTGAAGTATCTGGCATTGGCCACTGTTGGAAGACAAGATACTGGGCTAGATGGATGGTTGGTCTGTCCCAATGTTCTTATATTCGAAGGGAGAGAGGTTTATTTTGGTTATGTGCCATGGTAACTTTCAGGCACATCTTTGGAGGGATTCAGAGATGTAGTGGTGCCATCCAACCTGATTCTGACAGGGATGATATCCTGCAACCCACTGGCAGGAGATAGAAAATGTCATTGTGGCTGTCAAACCACAGTCACAATGCAATGTTTATTCTATCCAGTTTAGGTTCTTATATCATGGCAATCACTATAGTGTCTGAGGGCACAGCAGCATGGTGACACTCGTGTCACCGCGTGGTGGCATCACAACATTGTAATGTCATGAAACAAGGTCAAAACACCCCGGAGTAGTGACCCTGCATTCTTTCATGATGAGACTATCTAGTGTGTTCTTCTTTACATTAAAGCAAGAGAGTTTGTATTGGACAACTAAGACAACAGCTACCAGACCCCGGTGTCTGCTGCAGCCTGCAGCTCTCTGATCTGCCCCCTACAGTCCCAAGCACTGCCTTCCACCAAGGAGGAGGGCCTTTGATCTCTGCAGCCACCCCCACAGCTATATACAAGATCTGTTCCACGCATTCTGAAGCTCAACATTTAAAAAGTGGCAAGTCCAAGCAAATGCTGCTCCTGTATCTCCATGTAAAAGAAAAAATTCAGGAATGCAACTTCCAGGAAGCTTTGCACCCTCCTCCATCCCCTGGATGATCCTAACTGGTGTAATACCAAAGACAGTTTTGGCAGGACAGCGCTCATTTTAAGTGTGTAGTGGGGAAAAGTTTCTGGCACTACCAGCACTACAATAAAAATAATCACAATACTTATCTCTTATATAGTGGTTGCCATCAATTGACCCCAAAGTGCTTCACAAAGGAAGTCACAATCCCCATTTTACAGATGGGAAAAATGAGACACAGAAAAGTGCCATCATATTCTTGAAGGCCCCAGAGCAACAGCAGAAATGGAAACAGAACCCAAATCTCTGACTCCCTTTGCAGTGCCCTATCCTCTACACCACACAGCCTTCCAGAGTGACTGTTCTGAAAATGAACCAAAGCTCTGCACCCTCTGTATTTCAAGGAACAACACAAGTCAGGGTTACTCTATTGAAGGTGGGTGCCTGGCTGATCATCCTGGAGAGCGTTTGTCTAGATTAGGAAACAAGGTTGAGGTTTGGTTGGGGTTAGCTAAACACGAATTAGCTAACCCTGATCTTTTCTGCCAGCATAGGTGTGATGTTGTATGATTAAAATATTAAAATATCATTGTTGTTACCACTGTTAGACAATTGCAACAAATCTTATACAAAGTATGTCATGTAAGGTATCAATAGAAAAGTTAAATTTATCAAATATGTTTATTATGTTTGTATGCATGTAGCATCTTTGCATGTAAAGTTATGAAATATTGACTATATGCCTATATTTCAATTGTGTTTGCTCCTGGGGTAACACACACGCTAGTTTGTATCCAGTCTAGCCAGAATATTGTGAATGAACTTTTCAAGTTGATGGCTCATTAAATGACATTTAGCTCGCACAATAGACCATAGAAGAAACCTGGGTCTTCTTGTGGATGTTTTAGCCACAATATGGGTAATGGCTGCTCCTATGACTCATCAAAGCATGCAAGGGCATTGTGGCTTGCTCAGTGTGACCCTGGACTCTATCTTGTGCCTGTAATTTTCCACAAACTAAGACTGAGAGCAGTCCCTCTACATGGGAAAAAATATAAAAGGCCCCGGCAGCATCTCCATTTGGCCTCTTTCCTGCTCTGATCTCTGGACTATGAATTTAAAGTGCAATGAGCATATTGACTATGGACTGAGGACCTTCTAATTGTTTGGAAGTTACCAGAGACTTTACAAGCCAACAGTCTGTAACATCACTTCTACAACCTGATCCAAGAACTTTGGAATAAGCGTATGTATGTGATTTCTTTGACCATTTTAATTCTCTCCTTTCTCTTATAAATAAATCTTTAGATCTCAGATACTAAAGGATTGGTAACAGCGTGATTATTGGGTAAGATCTGAGTTAGAGATTGAGCTGGCTGTGTGGCTTATCTCTTAGGATGAGAAGAACCCTTTGTTTGATGAAATTGGTTTTCATTAACCATTCATCATTAAGTCTAGTGTCTGGGTGGTAAAACAAGGGCTGGGCTGCCTAAGCAGACTTCATTTCTGGCTTTTTGTTAACCAGTGTGGTGAGACAGAAGTTTACTTTTGGTACTGGCTTGGTTAGTGGGTGGGTCTGTCCCATTTCTCAGCAGTTTGTCCTGAATCTGGTATCCTCAGCTGTGACCCACTGAGGCACAGTGACAGTAGGTTATGACATTTTACATCTGCTTAGCTAGGCAAAATCAACTCTAGGAGAAGCCAGTTATATCAAGATAAAAGATGTCAATCTACATCTATACTAGGGAAAATGTCATGCTTAGTTGCTAACCCCGACCTCATGCTGATCCCCTTTCCTACTCTAGGCAAACCTGGAGGGAGAGAGAGGAACTCAGACAGAGACGTGCTGCCTCACATCCACCCTGGAGAACAGTCACGCCCTGGAGGTATGTGCATGTGACACTGCAGCCCATCTGCAGAGTGTAAGGCTCTAGTTTTGCATCACAGTATCAATGGAAACTATGCAGCTACTTGGATTCTGGTGCCTGAAAGAAGAGCTGCCAGCACTGGGGAGTCATACAGAGTGGAATGCACTGTTCTGATGTCATTATCATTGCTCTCCTTCCTCTGTCCAGGGGGCTACCAAGCTCTCTCCTTCAGCCTCTGCGTCAAAACACAGCAGGCAGCTCAGCAGCATAGCCTGAGCTGTCTTCCCTTCAACCACCTCATTAGCGCTCTAGGCTTCACTCTTTAGAAACCTCTTTCCAAGCCATATGTTTTCGACTTCAGAGTGAATGTCACAGATAGATAGCTGGCTTCAGTTTCGGATACAGTGCCCGCCCACAGCTGGGCTCTCTGATGAGCATAAGGGATTTTCTTACGATTTATTATACAATAATTTATTATTGCACAAACACAGATTAAGAGACAGTACCTGTCCCAAATAGTTTACATTCTAATAGACAAGACAGACAAGGATGGGATAAATTAAGTGCGATTATCCCCATGTTACAGGTGGGGAACTGAGGCTCAGAGAAATTAAATGATTTGCCCAAGGTCACACAGGAAGTTTTTGGCAGGGCCAGGAATTAAACCCAGATCTCCTGAATGCATGTCTAAACCACAAGCTCTCCCTTCTTCTTTGCAGCACTGGCTTTCCGATATTCAGCACCATCCCTTCACTGCACCACTGGCTGACAGACTCAGCAACTCACTGAACCACTTGGCCAAAATTCAACTCTAAAACTTCACTGCTAGAGTGAAAGAAAGAGAACAGATGGTCCACAAGGAACGAAGCCTTTGTTTAAACACAAACAAGTTCTACACTTAGCAACCACAGCCAGAGAAAGTATGAAAAACAAGTGAAGAGTGAATGGATTTCCTTGAATGTGCAAAGTATTTTAAAGCTAAAATCGAGACTGAAAGTCCTGCCTTAAGATGAAGCCTAATTGCAATCAGTGCAGCCCTGCGACACCTCTAACACATCGAGAACACTCCACCAGAACAGCGCAGTACCTAGGAACAGCACTTCATTAACATACAAGGTGCTTCCTAATCTAATGTTTCATTGACTCCAGTTGTTCTGAGGCAGGAATGAAGAGTTCACATGAAAAAATCCCACTGTTTAGTGTGAAAAGGAAAAGAAGTTTGGGAGTGGGGGCTTTCTGCAGATTAAGGTATTGCTCATGAAAGTGGGAATGGATAGCTATGGGTAGAGCTAGGTACAGGGCAGGCAGGCACTGTACAACCTCCCGTCAGACAGCTCTGCCTCATGGCCCCTGATATGCCCAGCTGTTTTCATTTCTGAATTCCCATATAACCCTGCTGAGGCACCTCCATCTTTACATGAAGCACATCCTGCTGTTCCAATTCTCGTCTCTTCCCCAGCCCTGCCAGTACATCTCCAGCCTGTCTCACAAACTGATCTGCTTTGTCAGTCTTCTGCCCCTATTCAGCTCTGCCAATGCCCCTGCCTGCTGTTTCAGTCCTATGCTCCCACATTGCTCTCCCAATTCTGGCTGGCAGTGCCTTTTCCTTCCCTTAATTCTTGCACCCAGTTGTTTCTTCCTGCATCTGAGCACATATGAGACACTCCTGTACCAAAAAATCAAACAGCAGGGGAAGAGTTAAGCCAGGCCACTTGGATTTCAAAGATTCAATTCTGTGTTGGCAGCCTCCATTTAGGAGGGGAATGAGAATTGCATTTCTATTCTGGGGCTGTTTCCACCTTCCTTTTGGTGTGCATCAAAGGGGAGTTATTATTTTTGTTATGGCGGCACTTGTCACCTTATTGCATTGTTCTAATCTGTTCCCTAGACTGAAGGGAGAGATGAAGAGAGAGCAAAGCATCCCAGCAGACCACACTGCCTCAGGCATCTTGCCTAGGATGAGGTTGTGCTGGGAGACAAAGCCAAATGGATGACAGTCATTGTCTCCATGCTTTCCACCCCCCACCCCCCAGCTCCCAACCAGTAAGATATAGATCTTATCAAACACTTCAAAGGTTGTTTCTTACTCCTGAGGTCTCCTTTCAGAGTGGGGAGTTAGGGAGAGAAAAGAAGCAGAGATACAGCTTTCCACTGGGGCCTCTCGGAAGCACAAACACATTCCACGACCTTTACAGAGCTGGTGCAGAAAGCTTTTGAGTCTATGGAATGAAACACTCAACTTTTCTATTCGTCCACAGGGCAAACAGGGCACTGACAGCTCCCACAATCCCTATACACAGCAACCATGTCTCCTAATACAGTATTACTGATATCACACCAGAGGACAGCATAGTGTTCTACAGACAATCAAAAAGAGGTTCCTCCTCCAAGGAGCTTACAGCTAAGCAGGAAAGGCTGGACAAAGGATGGGGGGGGGGGGGTTGGTAGTGCTACACATCTTTCAGGTGATAGATAGATAGATTGAGTCCCAAGAGGTCAGGAGTGGTGCAGCAGATGTCAGGGCTGAGAGGCTAACTGAGAAGAGTAAGTCTTGAGAAGGGATTTCATAGCAGACATGGAATATGCAAGGATACATACAATCTGGGAGGACACACCAGGCATATAATGAGGAGAATGAGGAAAGGTAAGGAGTCACTTGTGAGAAAAGGAGACCTCTCCCTTTTGACCTCCTGAAGAGTAATTTTAACTTAATCTTTACCCCACACAGGTTGCAAAAGGGTTAATATAGGCCTGAGAGGCCAGTTAACCAGCCTGGGTGCACCTGGAGGATGGGTCAGGCCTAATTAGAACTAAAGCCCAGCTGTGCGACAGTAGGGTTGTCTCTATAGTTGGGGAGAAGACCTAGAGGAGAAGAGGTAGGAAGCAGCCTGACAAAAAGGCTGAGATGGAGCGAGAGGCAAAGATCAGAGAGGGTTCTCTAGGGACAAACTGGATACCTACCAGAAACCCTGAGTCCTAGTCCCTGGATTGGGGGAATTGATCAAACCAGGGAGGAGGAGCAGTAGTAGCAACAACAGAGGTAGACCTGTGCTGAGGTGACTACCTCCTGAACTCACTGGGGCTGAAGGTTTGGTTTGGACTTTGACAAAGGATTCTGTGGCCCCAGAAGGGACAGGGTGCTGTAGAGTGGCCTAGCCCGAAGGTCTATGGCTGGAGTACGCCAAAAAAAGTAGTGGGAAACCGAGGCAAAAGCTGCTGCAATGCTATAGTTGGTTGGGGGGGCATGCTGAGTTGGCAACTTTGCCACAGTAACATAAATAATAGTCATGTTTAGAGTTACTCATGCTATCCCTGAGTAAAGTTCTGGTCTCCCATCTTTAAGAAAGACTAATGCAAACTGGAACAGTTGCAGAGAAGGACTACTAGGATGATCTGAGGAATGGAAAGCCTGTCTTGTGAGAGGAGACTCTAAGAGCTTGGCTTGTTTAGCCTCACCAAAAGAAGGCTGAGGGGGAGATTTGATTGCTCTCTACAAATACATCAGAGGAATAAATACCAGGCAGTGAGAGGAGCTATTTAAGTTCAGCACCAATGTGGATGCAAGAACTAATGAATATAAACTGGCCATCAGGAAGTTTAGACTTGAAATTATACAAAAGTTTCTAACCATCAGAGGAGTGACGTTCTGGAACAGCCTTTTAAGGGAAGCAGTGGGGACAAAAAACCTAGCTGGCTTCAAGACTGAGCTTGATAAATTTACGGAGGGGATGGTATAATGGGACAGCCTAATTAGGCAATTAACTGATGTTTGACTACTAGTGGTAAATATGCCCAATGGCCTGTGCTGGGATGTTAAATGGTCTGAGTTCTGAGCTACTACAGAGAATGCTTTCCTGGGTGTCTGGCTGGTGAGTCTTGTCTACATTCTCAGAGTTTAGCTAATCACCATATTTGGGGTTGGGAAGGGATTTTCCCACAGGGCAGATTGGCAGAGGCCAAGGTTTTTTTGTTTTGTTTTTTGTCTTCCTCTGCAACATGGGACACAGGTCACTTGCTGGAGGAGTCTCTGGTTTAAAGACTTCAAGATACATGCACTGAGGACTTCAATAACTCAGTCTTAGGTTAGGGGTCTATTACAGGAGTGGGTGGGTGAGGTTCTGTGGCCTGTGTTGTGCAGGAGGTCAGACTAGATGATCATAATGGTCCTTTCTGACTTTAAATCTGAGTCGACAGCTGGCTGTGTGTCAGAGCATCTCTATTAAGCATTTAGGAGTGACCGTGGTGTGATTGGTTGAGGGAGGAAAAAATAAAATAGAGGCCGCTGTGAAGCAGCTTTGATCCAGTGCTAGTCTGTACATGAAAAGAAAGGAAGGATAGCCCAGCAGGTAAAATGCTAGCCTTGAATTTGGGGACCTGCCACCTGTTTCCTGTATGATCAAGGGCAAGTCAGTTGGCCTTGTGCCTCACTTCTCCACCTCTAACATGGGGATAATAGCACTGCCCTACCTTAAAGGTGTGTAGGGAGGATATATGCATTAAAGATTGTGAGGGTCTCCAATACCACGGTAATAGAGGCCATAGAAATGCCTTGAGTAGATAAGATAAAACAGTGTGGTCTTTCTGCAATCATGGGTCAAGTTGGTTAATAGCAGGAGACGTTATCTTTCTGGCCCATTTACCCTGACAAGATTTTAAAATCCCTTCAAATTTTTGCTTTAGCTGTTGTCTCCAATTTGTGTGCTGTAATCGCTTCCAGCACTGTTTTTCCTTGGATTAGGCCTAAGCCTCTGCCAGTGAAAGGGACACCAGCAGTTTAGGCTCAAAGTTTAGGAAATGAACCAAACAAAAATGGTGGCTTCATGAAGAGCTAGAGGGTGAAATCCAGCCCCATCAAAGTCAATGGGATTTTTGCCATTGACTCAGATGACTTCTGAGGACTATGTAGCTTGGAACTGTGAGGCTTTTATTCTCTGTGTGCTGCCCCATTAAAGTCTAAGAACACCATCTGTAAGTAGAGCCAGCTGTCACTTTGTTCTGATTCTTTGCTTTAGTCTTGTACAAAGAAGACAAACACTGTGCTCTGGTCTGGAAACTCGACTCTTGGTTTTTGGTTTCTTTTCTTTGATATAACATTAATATCACTTTAGACTGAGTGTTTGTTTTGCTCTTTGTATACAGAAACATAAGTGTATTCAATGTGAACTGAAGATTTTTCTCCATTAGAAATATTTTTACTTCTTTAATATTTCAATAAAAACAGTTTTGACGTTCTATGTTTGGGTTTTTTTGGGTTTTTTTTGATGATGCATTGCACAAGTGCATGAGAACCAAAAAGGAAAACGGACCATGTAAGTTTCAATGAAAAGCAAACCAAACAGCATCAGCTGATTGTTTACTATTACTTATATTAAGATAGTGTATAGATACCCTGATCAGAGTTCTTTTGTGCTAGGCACTGTGTACCCAAAACATAAAGACTGTCTTTGCCTCCCAAAGTGTTTACAAACTCAGGATCAGATTGTAATACCTTTTATGTACACTAAATAGTACCTTGCATCATGATGATGATTGTTTAGTATTTGTATTGAGGCACTGCTGTACTTAGCTTTCCAAGTATGAAAGTTGACATGGCAAAACACCATTAGAACGGCTGCTGTTATGGCATTGTATTTCCATTCCTGCCCTGTTATATTTCCATACACCAAGAACAAAACATGTTTTCAGTCTGAAATTACTTTGGATTAAGAACAAAATAAAATAGTCTCAGGAGAGAGCGCAGTCTATGCATCTCCACTATAACAGGCTATAGCCACTCTGAGAAACAAAATGGTTGTGGAAACTCTATGTGCATGAGGTAGATGCTTAGTATTTAAATAGCTCAGTTTTCCTGTGTCCTGCCTATCACAATTTCATAGCTACAAACAAAGCAAGAAGGACAAGAAACTTTGACTAAGCATATTCTTGCTCTGGAAACCAGCCTTTTGAAGATTTGGTTTAAATCTAAGTAAGCTTCAAATAAGCAGTATACCCTTTAGATGACTATCCAGTTCTAAACCAAACCTCTCAACTTTCCAAAGTTTAGCCATCCTTAGACAAAATTATCTTCAGTCCTGAGCTGTCGATAGCCATCGGAGAGCCACAGTTCTGAGAAATGAGAGGACTGATACAATTACTCCATTCATGTGATTGAACAAAGCCTAACTGGAAGCCATAGGAATTCCACAGGATGCAGGCTCCTTGATAAGTCAACCCTGCCCTATCAGCTATTGTGAAAACCTCTGGGCCTTATAAAAACCCTTTGACATTTTCATTAACTAACTATTAACTTAAGTTATGGGACTATACTCTTATCTAGGGGTCCTGGTGGAGCTTGAGTCACTAGCACTCTGGAGGTGAGATTGTAACTTTGCAGTTCAAAACATCTGTTTTCTGCTTCAGATAAGCTAAATAGATCCACATCATGGTCAGGCTAGGATGCTTGGCCACAGTCACACAGTAGGCCAGTGACAGAACTGGGAATAAAATCCCGGTCTCCCAAGTGTCAGCCAAGTCACTTCACCCCTCTACTGCAGTTTTCCCCATTTGTTAAACAGGGCTAATGGTACTGACCACCTCTGTAAAGCACTTTGAGATCTATGGATAAAAGGATTACATAAGAGCTAGGTACTATTCACTATTAGGAGTATTCTCTCTGCCCCAGTCCCTGTTCCTCACTTATCTTTCTCCTTTTCATTAAAATGAATATAGCCAGTGTTGTCAACTCGCATGATTTTTGTCATGAGTCTCATGATGATGATTGTTTTTCCTTAAAGCCCCAGCTCCTGGAGTCAAGTGGATATGAGGACTTCAGCCTTCATTCCTAAAGAAAAAATAAGTTTTTAGCCCTCGTGACTGCGGAGAAAGCTTCAAAATGTGACCCCAGTGCACCCTAAAGACTCAAAAAGCAGAAGGCAAATAAAAAACACCAAATCTATTCTTTTTACATAATCTCATGGCTTTTGGTGAGCTCAACTCATGATTTTGGAACACTTGGGATTGACAATACTAGGTTCCTGCCTGGCCCTGGAGCATCAGTTCCTTGCAGACTTCAGATCCTGCAACCCTTACTCACGTGAGTAATTCTTTTATAAACAGTGTCATTGAATTCAGTAGGATTATTCATGTGACTAAAGTCCTAGCTCTTCTACAAGCATAACAGTGTTTTTGTAACCAGACTGTGGTGCTCTCTAACTCAGTGTAAGCCAGGAGCCTCTTAGTGGCAACTGGCAAGGGTGCAGAGGGGGTGCCTAGTGGCTACAGGAATCTCCTGAGTCTGGTATGTATATTCAAGTTTACCAAACAATATCACGTGAAATCTCAAACAAGCCAGAGTGTCACTTGTCATCAATATCATTGTTAAATGTGCATGTACACACACACACAGTATGTTCTTAAAGTCTGTGTCTAGGTACTAATCTCCAGTAAAGATGAAAAACAGGTTTTCTGTCAGACAAGATGTTGTGCTATTGCTCTGTTTACGTGTAAATTGAGCGTTGTCTCTTTCACATTGAGTCTCCTAGCACCAGTCTGAACTGAATGTAAACGGAGGATTGTCAGAACTTCAGAAAGAAACTAACAGGTGGGGGATGGGAGAATCTAATCTTGAGGTGTACTTCAAAGGCTTGCTTTGCTAGAGTGGGGGGCTGAAAAGGCACTCTGGGACCCTTCACTAAGGAAGTAAACAGCGCATTTGCTTTATGACGAAGGGTCTTAATCAGGCTTGGTTGAAAAGCCTGGAGAGCTTTGGGTGGGAAATTTCTGTAGATAGGTTAGTGTCTAGAAAGCTCGTTATGGTGTTTTTGTATGCAGCTGTGGGCTTCCAGTATTCTTGCAATAGTCACCATTACTTGTATTCTTTAAGGCCTGGTCATTCTGCGAGTGTTCAGTGGATAAGGGGCTGGACACCACAGGGAGCACTCGGAGGACTCGGAGTGGTGTGTGACTACCCTTACCTGTACGCAGGCAGCCAGGCCTTCAGGGGGCCTGGAATGTAGTGCTTGTGCTGCCAGAGGCTGGTGATTTCAGGGAGCTGCTCCACAACAGACACAGACAAGACTGCTACATGCTAAGGGCAGGGGCTGGTAGTGAGGTACCACGCAACCCTGGGTACCCCAGGAAGAGTCATACAGAGTTATAACCAATGTGGAGGATTTGCAGTTTTTTCACAACACGCTTCTGTCCCAGTGTTTGTACATCCATGTCTACCATGCTGCCTGACCATGGTTTTTTACCTATGCTTTATGGGAAAAGCCAGGCACCTATCCCATAGTGTTTCAGCAGAGGTTCCCAGAGGATAAGTGCACAGAGGGACAGACTGAAAATGCTCATGACTGACAAGTAGGGGCAGATTTTGGAGCTGAGCTCCCATTCAGCCACTTAAACAAAGGCTAGACTTTTAAGAGTTGTGGTCTCAGCATAATTCCTCATTGTAATGCCTACAGTCAGATTCTCCAAAGAGCTCAGCACCCAAAGTGCTGAAAGTGTGGCCCAGCGCAGCACCTTTGGCACAGGTGCTGTGAGGCATCCTACTACACAGACAGATAACCAGGTTAACCAGGCTTGTGTAAGGGTTGCTACACTGCAAAATAAGAGTGTGCTGAACAAGTCACGGAAATACAATCAAGTGGGGGCTTAGGCCACTGGCAAGAGCAAAACAAACAAGCAGTTGCCAAGGCTGCTAACTAAGCAACATGCCTATTGTGGGTAGACACAATCAGCCACAGGATCGACCATGTCACTAAGAGTTAAATCACTGGTTAAAATGGGTAGCATAGACAGGGAAAAACTGGTTTGGAGCCCCAGGGTTGAAAGGCCTCTCCTAGTCTATCCCTGGAACAATGGCTACGTTGAAGGCTGCCTGTCTCCAGCAGTGGATCACTGATGGGGCAGGGCATAATTCCAGTATTGCCAATCCCAAATATGCAAAAATCATGAGATCGGCCTCCAGAAACTGAGCCTTAAAAGTCATGATTTAAAATAAATATTGGGGTTTTTAAGCCTTCAGCGTGTGCTCAACTCACCTTTTCAAACTCTTCTGGGCACCCATGCCAAAATGGAAACAGACTGACTGCAGCACCTGGCTTTTTAGTGTTTAGTATGATTTTTTTTTTTAGTGTTTTCATTGAGTTGGCAACATTGTTCCTGTGAATGGTCTCGAGTTATTTCCCCCCATGGGCTTCATTGTGTTTAACACAAACTGTTTAAGATGCCCCTTAGTGGGGAGCTATATCTGCTTTTTTCTCTGTGGCCCTTTTTTTTTTCCTTTTAGTCTTGACATAGGGGCACATTCCTGAAGACCAGGTGAAAACTCTCCCAGGCTTTACAACTTGAGGACCTTGAAGCAAATGAGCCTTGATGAATGATCGTCACGTGACAGGGACCAGATGACGCTGAATGATGCTATGGCTTTTAGCAGGAGCTGTTCAGGGGAGGGTCTGGGAAAGAGTGTTTTATCGAATTTTAAAAGACATTTTAAGTAATGGTAAAGTGACACCAGCTGAGAGGAAGAAATGCAGCATCTTAGGCTATAGCCCTCTGCCTTCATTCACACCAGTAAAGGAAGAATATAGTTAAGTAACATGAAATAAGAATGGCAATTCAGACAGAGGTTTGAGTTTTCTGTAAACGTGTCAGTCAATTGCGTACATTATATGCCTAATCAGAAGTCCATTATCATTAAATATTTGTATTTCAGGAGACTAGGGGCCACAACTGAGACTGGGCCCCCTTTGAATTGGGCACTGTCCATGCACATAGTGAGAGACAGCACTTGCCCTAAATAGCATGGGCTCAGAGCTACTGAGGTGCTTAACCCCCACTGAAACAGGAGCCAAGTGTCACGCTGGCTGGATTAGGGGGGCCTTTGAGGTGTATTCAGGAGCTCTGATTACTCCCTTCTACACCAATCTCACGTTCCAGGTGTCACGCTGGCTGGATTGGGGGGGGCATTTATTATATTGTTTGACATCAGTATGTCAAAATCACAATAATTCATGTGAGATATGCCATGTCAGGTACTGTTGGAAAGGCTATAATGTGCTAAGTAAGATGATGATGTTTATGTTCATGTGTTATATGTGTAATGGAAGTTATAGATAATTTGATATATCAGATATATCAAATTGTGCTGTGTCTGGGTAACGCCCCAGACAGGATGGCTGCGGGGATGGCCTGCTTAATGGCCCATTAAGACATTCAAAGGTGCAAGGGGCCCAGGGGGAGAAGCCAGGGATATACCTGATGAGTCAGCAGGACTTACTCATGTGACTCTGGACTCCATTTTGGTTCCTGTGAAATTCCATAAGCAGCATGGCAAGGGCCAGAGGACATAAAAGGCAGGTGTCCGGGATCCATTTTGTCTTCTGTCTGTCTTTCAGTCATCACCTACCTCTGGATCAACTCCTCTACTGAAGCTGTGAAACAAAGGACTGAGACCCATCCAGGTACTGGATGTATACCAAAGGAACTATAGAATCATAGAATATTAGAGTTGGAAGGGACCTCAGGAGGTCATCTAGTCCAACCCCCTGCTCAAAACAGGACTAACCTCAACTATATCATCCCAACTAGGGCTTTGTCAAGCCTCAGCTTAAAAACCTCTAAGGATGGAGATTCTACCACCTCCCTAGGTAACCCATTCCAGTGCTTCACCACCCTCCTAGTAAAAAACCTTTTCCTAATGTCCAACCTAGAACTCCCGCCCTGCAACTTGAGACCTTTGCTCCTTGCTCTGTCATCTGCCACCACCGAGAACAGCCTAGCTCCATCCTCTGTGGAACCCCCTTTCAGGTAGTTAAAGGCTGCTGTCAAATCCCCCCTCACTCTTCTCTTTTGCAGACTAAACAAGCCCAGTTCCCTCAGCCTCTCCTCATAAGTCCTGTGCTCCAGCCCCCTAATCATTTTTGTTGCCCTCCGCTGGACTCTCTCCAACTTGTCCACATCCTTTTTGTAGTGGGGGGCCCAAAACTGGACACAATATTCTAAATGCGTCCTCACCAATGCCGAATAGAGGGGAATAATCACTTCCCGTGACCTGCTGGCAATGCTCCTCCTAATGCAGCCCAATATGCTATTAGCCTTCTTGACAACCAGGGCACACTGCTGCCTCATATCCAGCTTTTTATCCACTGTTACCCCCAGGTCCTTTTCTGCAGAGCTGCTGCCCAGCTCGTCGGTCCCCAGTCTATAGCTGTGCATGGGATTCTTCCTTCCTAAGTGGAGGACTCTGCACTTTTCTTTGTTGAACCTCATTAGATTTCTTTTGGCCCAATCCTCCAGTTTGTTTAGGTCACTCTGTATCCTATCCCTACCTTGCAGGGTATCTACCACTCCCCCCACCTTAGTGTCGTCCGCAAACTTGCTGAGGGTGCAATCTACCCCATCCCCCAGATCATTAATAAAGATTTTGAACAAAACCGGACCCAGGACCGACCCCTGGGGCACTCCGCTTGTGACCAGTTGCCAGCTAGACATGGAGCCATTGATCACTACTCGTTGAGCCCTATGCTCTAGCCAGTTCTCTATCCATTTTATAGTCCATTCATCCAACCCATACTTCTTTAACTTGCTGATAAGAATACTTTGAGAGACAGTATCAAAAGCTTTGCTAAAGTCAAGGTATATCACATCCACTGCCTTCCCTACATCCACAGAGCCAGTCACCTCTTCATAGAAAGCAATCAGGTTGGTCAGGCATGACTTTCCCTTGGTGAATCTGTGTTGACTGTTCCTGATCACCTTCCTCTCTTCCAAGTGCCTTAAAATGGATTCCTTAAAGACCTGCTCCATGATTTTTCCAGGGATTGAGGTGAGGCTGACCGGTCTGTAGTTCCCTGGATCCTCTTTCCTCCCTTTTTTGAAGATGGGCACTATATTTGCTTTTTTCCAGTCCTCAGGGACCTCCCCCAGTTGCCACGAGCTTTCAAAGATAATAGCCAATGGCTCTGAAATCACCTCAGCCAACTCCCTCAGCACCCTCGGATGCATTGCATCTGGCCCCATGGACTTGTGAATGTCCAATCCTTCTAAATAGTCTTGAATCCGTTCCTTCAGCACTGTGGGATGTTCGCCTCCTTCCCATTCTGTGCCACCCAGTACAGCAGTCTGGGAGCTGATCTTGTCTGTGAAGACAGAGGCAAAAAAGGCATTGAGTACCTCAGCTTTCTCCACATCCTCCGTCACTAGGTCACCTCCCTCATTCTCTAAGGGGCCCACACTTTCCCGAATCTTCCTCTTGTTGGCAACATGCCTGTAGAAACCCTTCTTGTTCCCCTTCATGTCCCTTGCTAGCTGCAACTCCAATTGTGCTTTGGCCTTCCTGATTTCATTCCTGCACGTTCGAGCAGTGTTTATATAATCCTTCCTAGTCATCTGACCAAGCTTCCACTTCTTGTAAGCTTCTTTTCTGCGTTTAAGTTCGCCAAGGACATCTTTGTTAAGCCAAGCTGGACGCCTACCATATTTGCTATTCTTTCTGCACATTGGGATGGTTTGCTCTTGTGCCCTCAATAAGGTCTCTTTAAAATACAGCCAGCTCTCTTGGGTTCCTTTCCCCCTCATATTAGCCTCCCAGGGAATCCTGCCCATCAGTTCCCTGAGGGAGTCAAAGTCTGCTTTTCTGAAGTCCATGGTCCGTATCCTGCTATTCTCCTTTCTTCCTTTCATCAGGATCCTGAACTCGACCATCTCATGGTCACTGCTGCCTAGGTTGCTACCCACTTCTACTTCCCCTACCAAATCTTCCCTGTTTGTGAGCAGCAGGTCAAGAGAAGCACGGCCCCTAATTGGTTGCTCCAGTACTTGCACCAGGAAATTGTCAGCGACACTCTCCAAAAACTTCCTGGATTGTTTGTGCTCTGCTGTATTTCTCTTCCAGCAGATGTCAGGGTGATTGAAGTCTCCCATGAGAATCAGGCCCTGTGAACTGGAAACTTTCCCTAGTTGAGTAAAGAAAGCCTCATCTACCTCATCCTCCTGGTCCGAACTCCACAATTCTTCTAGAGACCTGATATATATGGACTTTCAAATCATTTGTATGTATCTGATTGATTTAATTCTTTAACACGTCTCTTATAGTTTGTTTCTTTTTATAATAAACTTTTAGTTTTAGTTACTAAAGGATTGGCTGGCAGCATGGCATTTTGGGTAAGATCCAGACTTATATTGATCTAGTACTGTGGCTGACCCTTTGGGGTCAGGAGGAACCTTTGTGGTAAAGAGCATAGAGTTTTAAATAACTGATCTCTTTACTGGACCTAGTGGCTGATTGGGAGCCAAAGACCGAAATGCAGTAAAGGGGGCTGTGTATATTTGTATTTTGGCTTCTTGATAACTAGTGTGGGAAATCAGAAGCACTGTTTGTGGCTGGTTGGGAAATCTGACTTCAGTGTCACGCACCAGTGCTGGAAGAATCTGCTCTCCTTTTGTAGCCTGCCCTGACCTTGGCATTTTCAGGTGACTACCCTAGGCACGGATGGGTCACACCAAGTGTCTAAATACCTTTCTGAGGATCTGGACCTTACCACTGAAATAGACAAAAGATGGGAGCAAGAGATAACACTACCGTGATGTATCTAAACAGGTTACCAACTCTGATGCAGACAGACCAGATCAGAGCAACAGGGAAATTCACTTGTGTATGACTATTGAAGAAGAGTTAAGTGTGTTCAGGCCAAATCACTGGTGTTGACAGAAGTCTAGGATGTTGATTGCATTTTTTTCATTTGTCTGTATACTGTACTTCATTAGCCTGAAATTGTAGTGTGTTGGTGTTTAAATGTGAACTTACTCGATGTGTAAAGCTTCATGAAAGCTAATGAAGAATTATTTCTGGCTATCACATTGTGTTTATATTATGTTTACCCATTGGAGACTGGAGCCTTGAAAATGTAAATAAAGGAACACATTGACTTCAAAGTGTGGCTTGTGTGCTCAACAATGAGGAATCTACGGACCCATGCTGTGCTGAAAACACTTATCAGACTGTTTTCAACTATAAGAAGGAACCTTGGGAGCAATTCTGTATCTCTGATCCATTTGGATGCTGTTGGGGTACCCTATGAGACTTATGGAGAAGTAAGCAGATCCACCATCTCTGCTATTATTTGGACTTACAAACTTTGGTTCACCTATTATGTATTTTATCTGCTTTAACCTCTCAACTCTTTCTTTTCTTAGCTAACCTTTAGTTACTTTACTAAAGGATCTATTTACTGATCTTTACTATCAGCATTGGTTTTGGTGTGAGATCCAGAGTAACCACTGATCTGGGATAAGTGACTGACCCTTTGGGCTTGGAAGTGATTTTTGGTTTTAATAACCTTTAATCACGAAGTCCAGCTTGTCTGAATGACAAAATGCACTGGAGAGTCTGAGACTGAGAGTGGCTCCATGGTAAGACCAATATAGTAGTCCAGGAGTGCACATAGATTCCACCAACCCAGTAATAAAACTGTAGACTATACCACCACTTTGGGCTGGCTGCCCTGTTTTCTGACCATCTGACCTAAGATTGGCACTCTCCAGGCACCGTGACAAACACATCCTATCTCACAGCTAATAAGGCCTACCTCTTTCATAGTGTTGGTCCCAGGATTTTAGAGAGAGAAGGTAGAAGAGGTAATCTCTCTCACTGGACCACCTGCTGTTGGTGAAAGAGACTGGCTTTTGAGCTACACAGAGTTGTTCTTCTGAAAGCTTGTCTCTCTCACCAACAGCAGGTGGTCCAGTGAGAGAGATGCTCTCCCGCCTTGCCTCTCTTCCTCTTTCATATTACTGTTCAGCTATAGATCTCAAAGCACTTTACAGAGGAGGCCAGTATCATTATCCACATTTTACCAATGGGAAATTGAGGCATAGAGGGGGGAAGTGACTTGCCCCTGGTAACAGGAAGTTGCTGGCAGAGCTGGAAAAGGAATCCGGGGCTCCTGCATACTAGTCCAGTGCCTTAATTACCTGAGCAAGGACTTGAGAAGCGATGGCCTTATGAACTCCCTTGATTTCAACAGGGATTTTCCTGATTCAGAATTGAACAGGGTATAAATAAAGACTTCAGGCCTCATTCCTATTGACTTTATTACTAAACAGTTCTAAGGAAAAGTCACACCAGTAGAAACAATGCCGTCAGCTTAAACATTCGCTACAATGATCATATTGCATTTATCCAGAGCCTTTCGTTTGATTTCTCCATGTGTTTTACAAAGGTGACTCACTATCTCCATTCTATAGATGGGGAAACTGAGCTAGAGAGAAAGGAAGCAGCTTGGCCAAGGTCACACAGTGAGTCAGTGGCAGAACCAGGAATAGAATCTAGGTGTTCTGCCTATTAGTCTTCTGCTCTAATCATTAGACACACTTCCTTCCTGTCCACTTCTGCTGAGGATAACTATGCAGTAATCAGATAGTTTGGGGGAGGCAGGCGAGAATAAACTTGCTCACACATCTGGGTTTGTCCCCTTGCCTTTAATATCAGTACATGAATATCAAGCTGCACAAAGGGAAGTGGGGGACCTGGCAGCGGAAGGAGAATGGGTAGAAGTGAAGAAATCCAAGGAGCATTGGGCAAGGCTTTGTTGGGTTAAATGTGAGCTGAGTGGAAAAGTCCCCTAAAGAAATGCTCTAGAAGCATTAAAGGGCAAGGCAGTTACTGGGATTAGAATCCAACGGGATAAGCTGGTGGCCAGACATGCCCAGACTTTGTTGGCATGAGTTTGGGGTGAGGTAAAGTTTCAGCAACCTCTGAACAATAGAAAGTAGCTCTATTGTTCTCAGGGAATCATTTTACCTGGTGTCACCATTACTGTATCATAACACAGAATCCAAGCAGGGCCTGTGTTGCTCTTAGCACAGAGTTGGAAGTCAGCGGATTGTGTCCTTGCCTTGCTTCATGATCTTGAGGAAGTCACTTCGCCTTCCTGCCTGAGGGTTCCCATCTATAAACTGGGAATAATAGTTGCCTGCCTATCTAGCAAACAGGTTACTCTATCCAGAATGGTCCCTTACAATATGTACTAAATATCTACCCTGAACAATTCGTTCCACATTGCTTGCTGCTGTGAGTATGGTTCCCGACTTGAAGAAAAGCTCTGTGTGCCTAGACAATTTGTCTCTCTCACCAGTGGATGTTGGTTCAATAAAAGATATTGCCTTGGCCCCCGTGTCTCTCTAATATCCTGGGACTGACATGGCTACAACTATACTGCCTACCTACCTACCTCCTGGAGATATTGTAAAAATGTATTGTACGCACAGCGCCTTGACATACACAGATCACCCTGAGCTAGTTACATACAGATGCTTGTACAGCAATTTACACATTAAAAAGCCAGAGTGGGCTGAGCAGCTGGAAGTGGGGGGTGCCAAGAGCCGGTGCTAGGCACAGTCCTTGAGCACCAGGACTAAGGGCTTGATCCTGCTCTACTGAATCTATGGGAACTTTACCACTGACTTCAGAGGGCACAGGATCAAGCCCTACGTGAAGCTAGTGCCTACAACAACAGTGTCAGTGTCTCCAAAGGAGTCCTGCAATTGGCCAAATTCAGATGAAGCACATGTTTCTTGAGCCTGCTTCAGTGTGAGGTATGTGCTGCCTTAAGCTCTCAGGGTTTGTGTCTACCTGATGAGACACAATGTTTCCTGGAGCTCCTGTGAGGCGATTTCTCTTGGCAAGGCATCTAACACAGGGCTGTGCATTAAAGACATAAATACATATGCACACATCATTGTAGAAATGACCTAATTCACTGCACAGGCTCAACCTGCTCTGGGTTGACTCAAGGTTGTGTAGTGAACGAGAGTGTTGTCTGTAGGCTCTCTGCTTTATTTGTTGCAGCCATTGGAAGGTGTGTAGAGAATGAAGTCTGGAAGAGAAGGGTGGTTTCATGCTTAAGGCAGCTGAGTGCCTTCTATCCCTGCCTCTGCCACAGAGTTCCTAGGTAGTGCTGAGCAAGTCACTTAAACTAAATTTTTCCTAGGTGGCCACTAATTGTGTGTTCCTTATTTTCAGGGTTCCCAACTTGAGACCATGGAGTATGATTTGCAAAAGTACTGAGGAGTGACAGCTGCAACTGAAGTCAATAGAAGTTGTGTTTTGAACATATTAAGTGCTATAAAATACTAAGTGCTCTTGAAAATCAGTTCTAAGCATCTCAAACTGATCATCCAAAATTACTGGATAGTTCGGACCATAGTTTCTCTATACCTCATTTTCCCATCTGTAAAATGGGAATAATACTGCCCTCTTACCTCACAAGGCTTTTGTGAAAATAAATTGTCTGTGAAGCTCTCATATACCATAGTGATGAGCACCACAGAAAAGCCCATCAGTAAATTAACAATTCTATCTTCAAACCCGGGTTTGGATGATGTGTAGTAAATAAGGCAAGCAGCCACACACCGCACAGTGAGAAGAAAACAAAATATTGAATAGCTGCTTATTAAATGTACAGGCACTGAATGAGGAAATAATATGCGATCATGTAATTAAAGACTGTATCATAACGCATATTGCACAATGGGGCTGAATTAAGATGGCACAGGCAACCTTAATTCTGGCATTTCCTGATTTCTGAGTGCTTGAGTTTGCAAACTTAGTGTTGTTTAACATAGCTTATTTATTTATTTCTGTGAGCCAGACAGCTAGAGTGCATACACCTCACTCACACATTCATATGTGCATCTGCACCCTGTATCCATGTAGCGACACAGCTATTAGAAAACGGGCCAGAGTGCCCAAGTGAAGAAGTTCAGAACACACGTCAGTTCAGAAGTGTCTGGATCGAGTAGTCTTCCAGCTCAGGGCTATCTCTTATGCATATTCAGACACAGATCAAAGGCAGCTTTCCTGCTCCAGGCTATGAGCCAGAACTGAAAACCTGGCTGGATATCAGCTGAGGCCTTAAGTTACCTTTGTCCTGATTCTCCCATTCCGAGTTTAAAGGTAGGTGTCTGTTGTTGTTGTTGACACTGAGTGATAAGTGGAGACATATTTTCCACTGGAAAGAATCTTAAGAATTTCCCAGTTCTTTTAATTCCTTTTTCCTTCCGCCTCTTTTTAACAAGCCCTTTATTGCAGGGTGTGGAAGTGGCACTGCTGAGGCAGATGAGCCCTCAAGCAATATTCCAGAATGAGGTTTCCATTTGCATAGGTTCAAAGTAGACACAACCCCTCCTTCCACCTTTTGTCATCTAGTCAAGATCCCACCCCAACCCAGCACCACCATGCCAGTCCCTAGTGGCTCTTATGCTGTTCCCCTTCCTGTACCAACACTCCTTGGTGGTGCTAACATCCCCACCCCACCCCACCCCATGTCTGCCCATGTAAACTGGGGGCTAAAAGAGGCCACCACTGCAGTCTGCTGCTCCCCTGTTACTGCAGCATGTGCTAGCACTTCCAGGAACTGCAGGGGGACAGACAGCAGACACCTGAGTGAGTGAATGAGGGGTTTGCAAGTCGGAAGAGCATGGCCTTTGGTGCCTGAATCTTCGTTCTGTGACTTGACAGGAGTGGCTGATGCAGAATTCTGTGGATTTATGGGAGCTCACACACTACAGGGGCGGGATTTATACCCATGCAAGGAAGCCTGATTTCATAGTTCAGCCCTCACTCCCCACCGCAAAATCTGCTTCCTTTGCTTCTGGACAGGTGAGATGGGAAAGGAGTGATACAGCCAGAGCCTGCGATGGGGGTGTGATGAAGTGGAGATATTCTTAGGGTTTTCTGTGAGTGCTATGTGTGTGCCTCAGTTTCCCCCATATGTTACTCATGTATTTCGGTGATGGGACCCAGGTGTGTGACCATTGCAGAGGCCATTAGAGGGTGGATGGGCCTCCCACAGCTACATATATGCAGACAATAGCCAGACTTCTCTGTCCTCCTGGGTCAACCAGCTGCAACAGATTGTAACAGGTTGCGGCAGGCGGAGACAAGGAGGGGGTAGACACTTTGCCTGGAAGGAGACAAAGGACTGGGGAGGGGCAAGGTGACGGGTCTGTGGGGGTGGCTGGCTGGAAGGGTGAGGGGGCTTGGGAGCAGGGCCTGAGAATGGGCTCTGAGGCTCCCTATTTGGTCGCTGCTGTAACTTCTAATTAATCTGCTAACAAATCTTTCTACACTGTTATCCTGAGAACTAATAAACCCTTCTGATTTCCACGCTAGTTGTGAATCGCTTCTGACTGCAAGGCGGGGTGCCTGGCCCCTTTGAGGGCATGGAAAAACTCCCCAGTGTCCCATCCAGCGGGCGTACAGGGGGATTTCTGGCAGAGCAGGGGTGCTGGACCCCCTGAGGCCAGATTCAGGAGGCGGCTGCACTGGTGTGTGGAGACCCAAGGGGTCAGACTTGGAGCATTAGAGTCCTTACTGGCTGTATCCCGAGTGGTTCCAAAGCACTGTTCCTGGGGGACTAAGAGTGCTTCATACCTAGTTATAAAATGATATCTCCTCAGGGCAAATGAGTGGGGAGAGACCACCCTGCCTCCTGCTCACATCACAAAACCACCACCCAAGCCTGTCACAATTCAGCAACTGGTTAGACTCTGCTCACCAGGTCCAGCAGTGGAGATAGCAGAAGGAGGTCAGGGCAGCAGAGAGCCATTGCCAAGTTTGCTGGGAGAAGGAATGAACTACCCAAAGGAGGTGTGGGTCACACTCAGAACAGAGGATGTTTGCAGAGCTGGGAGATGACGAGCCCAGGAGTGGAACAGCAGGGGATGCTGAAGGTCAGAATTGCAGTGTGTTGACAGAGCTGGTAGGGGGGTGTTTGGAGAAGGACTTGACTAACAGGGGGAGCTGCAGACCTGAATTGAGATCCATCAGCTCTGCCAAGGTGGGTGGGGAAGGACTGGAAAAGCAGAGGGAGCTGCAGATTAGGAATGAAGTGGATTGGCAGGGCGGTGTGTGAGATGTTTGAACAAACTGCCTGAGCTATGCCAGAAACAATTCAGTTCTAATCTTGGATCTGTCACTGACGCAGCATATGGCCTTTGGCAAGTAACACAGTCTCTCTCTGTGTCTGGTTTTCCATCTGTAAAGTGGGGATAATATTGACCTACTTTCTGGGGATGTCATGAGGATCACTTATCTGATGTGTGCGCCATGCTCCAAAGCCATAATATGCTAACTACTCTCATTACTCCCCTCCCAGAACATTCAATAGTGTGTGCTTACCATGCAGTGACTTACTGCCTGTCTCTTCAGCTGATCCCCCTGCACAACCTCTGCAGGGCCAACCTGTGGTAAAAAGTATAGTACATTAAGCCAGCAGAGGTGTCCAAACTACTGAGCTGCTGGAAACACAAAGTTCTTCTGGGGAATAGGGAAGGGGAGGAAGGAGAATAGAGATTTTAAGCAACAATCTCATTCCTGGTGCCGGGTGAAGGTCTCATAGCCTCTTTGGGTTGGGAACCTCTCAGTCCTGCACAGCAGGCCTGGGAGTCTCACCAGGACAGGTTTTCCCCAGGGAATTCTGATGGTTTCCATTCTGAACCCAGAAATCAAGAGATGAACAAAATCTTTTTTGATCCCTACATGTGTCGGAGCATAGGGCCGAAGTTCAGGTCAGTGCTCATAGTATCCAAATGGTTTGCCAATCTCTATTAGAGTCCAGGCCTCACTTACTCTAACGTTCTCCCAAGGGTGAGTGGGAAACCCTAAGATCGATTTGCAACTGCACAAGCAGACACATGCATGACACAGATGCACAAAGAGAAATGCACACATATGCATGTAAACACATGCATCAGCATGGATACACTACGGGTTCAAACGTACTTGCACAAACCCAAACATGCCCATGTGCACCCTAGGTCCTGATCCTCAAAGGTAGTCAGGCACCTAACTCCCAGGGGGATGTGGATACCTAAATACCCTGCGCAATCAGAGCCCTACATACTATGGGGAAAGGCACTTTAGAAATATATAGCTTAATAAACACACTAACACACATCCATTCACGCACTAACATGTTCCTGTGAACACACACGCCCATATGTGCTTGCATGCACATGCGCACACACACACACACACACACAGAGAGAAATGCAAGTAGGCCTCTCTGCCCCCATTTGCACAGGCTTTTCTAGGACTTTGCTGGAAAGCACAAACATTGATGACTCACCTACAGCCTTCTTGTTTGTTACCTTGCCTGAGTGCACGTCTCTCTCTGGGAGTGATAATGATGCATCTCGGGGAGAGAAGCAGAGTGAATAAGGAGGCTCCTGCTCTGCCATATGATGGAAAATATGTATGAGCTAAAAAAACACCACCACTTGATAGAAAGTCAAGGAGAAGGTGACTGCACTAAGGGCCCTGGGCGTGGAGGGGGACACACACACACGCGCGCAGTTTGGTTACCATGCAGTTACTAACTGCCTGTGTCTTCAACTCCCATCAGTAATTATCAGCCTGTATCAGCATCACAGCATCATTCACTCCCAGACATTAGAGCACAACACAGCAGTGCTGAGAGCGAGGGATCAGTCACAGCTATGGAACCTGCACAAGGTATGTGTTATACAAGCCAGTAAACCCATGTCCTGCTTTGATGTGAACCTTGTCCTTCCCCTGCCCCCTCCCTCTGCCCCTTTGGGCTGATTATTTTAATCAGGTTGATTTGTAATGGTACCACAAAGACAGTACCTCTCGGAAGCTCAGAGCACCGCTTGCATGGATTAAAAACCACAGTTGTACAAATAAGAGTATCAGTAGCAGCCTGCCCTCATCCAGAACACAAAGGGAATCAAGCCCAAGCTATACCTCACCCCGTTTTCTCTCTTGTTTTGCCGTGTCATACATCCTGGGAACTGCTCAGCACTCCCCACTCTGACCAACTTTAACAGGGCCAAGACTGGGACCACAGGCTCTGAGAGGATTTGGTTCGTAGTCTTTTCACCCTCCTCTTAATCATAATGAGGCACCCATTCTCTTTCATTCATAGTGTTCTCAGCCTCTAATCTTTCCAGGTCAGGAGCTCTGGATTTTCCTTCAGGGCAGCAGCTGAATGTGCTTAGCATGATACACATAGACATCTGCTCCACACACCCTCCCGCTCTCCACACACCTCTCCTCTTATTACGCATACCTGGCAGGCATTTCTGAGGTCACTAGAGCATGCAGAAATGACAGGTCAGCTCCAGATCCCGGGACCTTCAGGGCATCACCGCCATCTTCAATCAGAATGATGCATACATACACTGGTTCTACACAGCCTTACAGGCACACACCAGAGGTCTCTCAGGACAGCAAAATATTAGGACCAGCAGAGTGTTCTTGGTACCTGCTTGTGCAAGGGAGTGTGAGCTAGTAGGGGTGGACATTGCTGGTCTGCGTAGGACTGTATGCCCAGAGCCAGCTCTCCACAGCACTGCAATGACTGTAAGCATTTTGGGCAGAGACCATCTTTTTGTCAGGGTGTAGCATCTAGCGTAATGAGTCAAAAATCCCTACTCTCTGTCCCAATGCAAATGATAAAAAACAACTGTGCTTTCCTTCAAAGAAACCAGCTGATCCCCCTCACAACAACAAAGATATACATATCCTGTGCACACTTCATTCACATCCTGCCCTGCCTGTTAGAGCATTGCCAACCCCAAGTGTTCAAAAATCAGGAGATTATTAAAATAAACCTCATACATTTTAAGCCAATCAACTGGGGGATCTTTTTGTTCACCTTCTGGCCTGTTAGCCTTTAGGGGAGCATTTTTCAAACTTTTCTCTGCAATTACAAGGGCTAGAAATGCTTTTATTTTTCAATGAATGCTGAGATTCTCATGCAATCACATGATTCCTGGAGCTGGGGCTTAAAGAAAAAAACACCATTTACCACAATACTCATGAAAAATTGTGAAAGTTGGCCACACTGCAAGTACCACTCAGATCTCGCCAAAGGTATGACTGAAACATCAGTAGCCTTCCCCCTCTTCCCCCCCGTCTCTTCAGCACAGATACCTTCACCCACTGCACAGACCTCCCTCCTTTCTCATCCTTCTCCTGTCACACAGGTCTAGCAGAAGTCAGCACAACACACAGAAATCATGGATCATTGGGGAAATCAAATGCATTTCTCAGGAGAGGTATTTTTTTACTGGGTTACAGAGCTAGGATGGATCTGTTAAACCACACAGCCCCATGGACAGATGGTATAAGTCATACAAGTTGTCCTCCCTCCCCTGCAATTGCATTAAGAACCTTTGATGTGAGTTCATCGACTCAGCATACGTGACATCTCTGTCACTAGGGTCATGTTATTTTTCACTCTGACATCAAAAAGAGACACGCTTCAAAGAGTTCCAGAGGGGTAGATGTGTTAGTCTGTTTTTAGCAAAACAGCGAGAGTCCTGTGGCACCTTAAAGACTAACAAATGTATTTGGGCATAAGCTGTCGTGGGCAGAAACCCACTTCATCATCCGTTTTGCTTCAAAGGGTGCTTTCCTAGGTTCCTGCCCACATCAGAATGTCCTCATTGACTTCTTGTCAGCATGTCCAGCCTATGACACCAATGGCATATACAAACTCTTGCCCAGGGCTGGCTTCTGCTCTCGGTCACACCAGTGCAAATCTGGAGTAACCCCAATAAACCCAAATCTGGCTTCTCTTGCCAGTAGTAATACAGGTGTTTTAATAAAGATTTGAAGTCAGTGGTGTTACTCTGCATTTGTAATGGTAACAGAGAGGGCAGAATACAGCCCACCCAATAGCTATCATTTTACTAGGAGACTAAACTCAAAAGAAATACCACATTGCAATGCAAGATTCTCCTTCCCCTGCATGTTTTATGCAGCTTGGGAAATTTTTGCTGGTCTCCCCAGCTCAACCATCATCTTGTTCCAGTGGACAGATTTCAGCTACTTATTGCTCCTGCAGAGCGTTTAGCTTTCTACCCGTCAGTGGTGGATGGTCTGTAATAGGGCTATGTGGCTAAGCCCTATCTAGAATTTGTTCCCAGTCATGTGGGGGGACATCTTATATCAAAACACCAAGTCTCAAATAGTCAAATACATAACTAGTAGCTCTATTGAATCTGTCAGCACAGGGCATGGATAATACACACAGCACTGGTTAAATTTATATAGTGCTGTCCCAACATGCACTGGGCTCAGTATAGCACTTGGGATGGACTGTATGAGGCAGTCTCTCCATTGGGTGTTCCAACATCCTGGTCAGGAACCTGGAGTGGGTGTGTGCAGGATGTTAGACTCAGCACCTTACATTGAATCACCAAGTATGTCAGCAGCAAATTGACCCAGTTTGAACGTTTCCCTGCTAATGATATTGTCAGCAAGTGCAGAGAGAGGGGCTGGGAGATTGGCCTAAGTGAATACACAGTAGAGAGAGTGAATTGCAGCGATCTCAGTAGGCTATGCAGATGGTGAGAATCTCACTGCTGAGCTTGGTTCTGGTAGGGACAGGCGAGCCAGTTTACATCCCACTAAGTCATTTTGGAAATGAGTTTCGTATGGCTTGAGTTTCACTTTGTGACGAAATATTTCACACCACTCTAATCAGGACACCTGGTTTTATTCTGGGCTGTGCTACAGACTCACTGTGTGGCCTTGGGCAAATCACTTCACCACTCCATGACTCACTTTCCCCATCTGTAAAACTGGAATAATAAAGATGCTGTGAGGTTTAAATACTTAATTTATGAGTGTTAAGTGCCTTCTGTGTGAGGATCTCAAAGCACTGTTACTTATCTTCCCATTTGCTCAACCCCTGTAGCAGTGTTATTGATTGGTCCCTCTGCAGTCTGTATTCTTCAGATTTTATTCCCATGCCTAAGAAACGGGGAAAAAAATGACTGATGATGAGCAACTCTCAGATGTTCTGGCAGCTTGGATTGGATAAAGACCCAGACATTTGTTTGCTTCCCTAAACCCTCTCCAAATTATCAGAATCTTGGCATGTAGAACTGGGCTGGAAATTGAACAAGATACAGAGGTGCAGAAAGATGAATTGTGCCACGCACTGCCAGGTCACTCTTGCAGGGGCTTGATTACACAGGGAATTAATGGGGAGTGCAAAATAGCTAGGGTATAAATTTTAAGTGCAATAACTATTCCACAGTAGTTGCCCATGTGGGCACTCTTATTCTACAGTAAGGATATGTCTACACTGCAAGTGAAGCTGTGATTGTAGCATACCTGTGCTTGCTTCATTCTAACTAGCATGGGTAACAACAGTAGTGTAGATGTGATGGCACACGATTCACTTCAAAGTTAACTGTCAGCGTACACTCCCAGGGTCCCCAGTAGGCTTCTACCTGGCTGGCTAGCTCATGCTAGCGTGTCTATTACTACTGTTGTTACCAGCACAAGCTAGGTTAAAGCTAGTGTGGGTTTACCTACCTGTGCTCCAGTGACACCTTCAATGACAGTGTAGACATAACCTCAAAGTGTCTTTGCGCAGTTTAGGTTAATTCACTTTTGAAGTGAATTAACCTAAACTGCACAAAGGCACTTATAATGTGGAGCAAGAGTTCCCCGCCTATGAGCTATTGAGGAGTAGCTATTCAGCAATTCAGTAGCTATTCCGGCTTTGCTCCCCATCCACCCCCTTGTTCACAAGCCTTTAGTTGCAGGGTTTGGGACCATTATCATAAATACTACAGGTATTTTTTAAAAAGGCAACAGTCCTGAGCTTTGGAAAAGCTTGGATCTGGCTCCAGCTCTAACCTTCAGAAACGGACCTCCCAAATCCAAATACCCCGAGACAGGGTCGGCCTTAGGGAAAAATGGCACCCTGGGTGAACTTGTATTTTGGCACTCCTGGCCCCCGCTGCCTCCCCACCATTGCCCCAATCTCCCTTCTGTGGCCTCGCATCTCAGGCCCACCCTGCTCCTTGACACTTGACCACAGCACCCCCCTGATCACGGTGCCCTTGGCGATCACCCACGACATTGCACATCCTCCTTATCAGTGCAGCTGGAGCTCTGGGTGCCTACGGTGAGCTATTTCCTTTGCAGAACAGCATGGAAGCGTTGGTTCCAAGTGGGAGGGGGCAAGTGTCTATAATCAGAACAGGGAGGGGTGGTTAGAACAAAGGAAGAGTAAGGAGGTCAAACCATTAAAGAAACAAACCACTTTGGGTAGTGAGGGGGAGCAGGGGAATATGCAAAAAGCAGGTAATTAAGTTAGTCACCCAGCAGCGAATTACAGCCCCAGTCTTGCCTCAGTCTGCGGTGACTCTAAGGAATGTTTCCTCCTCCCCCACCCCTGAACGCCTGCCTGTTTATGATATGGCCTATGACAAAACAACCCCATAAAGGAATTATGCAATTGAGTTTGTAACCCTTTCTATGCTGGAGTTTTCCAGTGTTTTGTGTCTCACAGCTATCTGTAACTGTGCTCAAGACACTAGCTACATTAAACTACTCACATGACTCTTTTCTGAACTGGGGCCTCAGCATCTTTATTGCTTTTTATTTCTTCATTGTCCAAAACCCAGTGACATGGATGCAAAAGTAACCCAGGAAAAACAGTAATATAAATGGGACCAGTTACATGGAGCTACTATGGGGAGCTACTGATGAACCTGGCTAAATGCCTCTGGGCCAGAAAGTTCTGCTGGTGAAAGGATTCAGCCCGCCGTCTCCCTTGTTGATAAGGAGTTCTAAACATCAGTCACATGCACTACAGGTTGAATCCTTTACAACAGAAGTGGAGAGGAAGAAGCATTGCTACATGGGTATGCCTAGCGTCAATGGAACTAGAGGACATGCTTAAGGGCTTTCCTGAATTGGGAAATTCAGGAGATTTATAAAGTGCCTTGAAAACGGGGTGAGCTATATAAGTCCTAAATATTACAGACCACATCCTAGCTGAGCAAAGTGGTTTGTAAGTTGTCTTCAGTGCAACTGTATCAATTTACACCAGCTCAGGATCTGACCCTGGAAAAATCCACACCCCTGAGAGACATAGCTATGCCGACCTAATCCTCAGGGTAGCCAGCACTAGGTCAAGGGAAGAATTTTTCCTTTGACCTAGCTACCGCCTCTTATGGAGGTGGATTATCTACGATGATGAGAGACCCCCTCCCGTCGGAGTAGGCAGTGTCTACACTGAAGTGGTGCAGCTGTGCCACAGTAGCAGTTTAAGTGTAGACAAACCTATAGACACTCTGATTCCAGTGTAAGAGGGCTTTTTTCCAGTTTAGTTTATTTCACTTTGAAAACGGTATAAGCTATTCTTGAAAAAGGCACTCTTATTCCATAATAAGAGTACCTACGTAGGAAGTTATAGTTGTATAATTATAGCGGTTTAACTATATCCATATAGTTTTGCCATATAGACAAGCCCTAAGAAATCAAGGTCCCTGCCTGAAGAATTTATCATCTAAATCCCAGTCCTGCACATGCTCCTACATTGGCTTCACTCAGAGCACTTACATGAATAAAGCTGCTCACATGTGTTTGCGGGATAAGGCCCTTCATGGGGAAAACATGGGCAATAGAAAGTAATGGAAAATAAAGTGGCTGAGTGTGCCAACTAAACATCTTGTTAGATTTTTGCTCTTTGATATTTTGCACTGGTAGTTTGTTGACACTTCTTGGCAGGGCAGAACTGGGGTTTATAGGTTTAGTTTCACTTTCCTTTGGTCATGGTTTCTCTTTAACTACTATTGATTCAAATCTATTAATAGCTGCTATTCATGGTTAAGGACAGTCAGCCCCCTGCTATACCACCAAAAGCACTTTTATTCCGGTATAACTGTGTCTGATTCTAAGGCATTTGCTGATGTAAGAATGTTACCAAAAATTACACTCCTAATCAACATTACTAGACTGGCAAAAGTTCCTACTGTAGATCTGGTCTCTGTCTAACCTAAACCCATGTTTTGTGTATAAGTTTTGTGCTGGTCCTCTGCACAGAGGCAATTTTCACCATTAGAACATTTCTTTTATGCCCAGAACATATATAAAAATGTATCGAATTTTGGTTGCACTGACAAGCCCCAGTCATGTACCAGGACCCCATTGTGACTGGTGTGATACAAATGCAGAACAAATAGCCTGTGTGAGGTGAATGAGTCAGACAAACTGACTGACCCCAGTTTGCTCACTGTGCTATGAACCATCCCAGCCAGAAACTGAGATACACTCCAAGTTCAGTTTGCTCATTTGACACTTTGCTTCAGTTTATGCATAACCCCCCAAAACATCACTGCCACCACTTCAGTTCAGTTGTCTCACCAAACCCAGAGTCGGCTGGCAAACAATGTCTATTATAACTGTTGGGCTTCCCAAAGCATCTACGTACATTTGTAAGTAATATAGTGTATAAAATATGTATCTCTATATAATTAAGAGTGGTTGGAATGATGACTCAGAGATTCTGGTAAGCTTTTCTCTTGTTGTTGGTGTGTGAAAAGGAATTTTAGTCATTTTTTCCGATGACTTTGGACTTTAAAAACCGTAATTAGCAAAGTCAGCTTGTTATCAGCTCTTGTCAGTAACCTCTCATGCCAGGCCTTCGCTCTGTTTTGGTCACAGCCAAAAGCTTGGCAGTCAGTTCTCAGGGTTTGTGACAGCTGACTGAAAAAAATAGGGCCCAATCCTGCATACACACAGAGTAACTTTAAGTATGTGAATAGTTTCATTGAAGCATCTGCAGGATCAGGTACTTAGAAAGCAAGCTAGACAACGATAGGTGAAATTAAATTTCAGGAGCATTGTTTTCACCTCTTTTTCTAGTTACCAATATGCTAAGAACCCCTCCTATTAATGATGCTTCCACCTTGCTATAACACCTTTCAGATTATATGATTGCTACCTGCTTTACACACTATACACAAGGACTTCAGTTTCCACTACTGAATCTGCAGTGGGCTGAAGAGCGAATGGAATGAATTGAGTTCTTATTTATTTGTATTACTGTTGCACCCAGGGGCCCAAGTGGCAGACCCAGACCCCACTGTGCTAGACAGCGCACAAACACAAACAATTATTTTACTAGCTCTTTACCTCCCTGCCAGTGGGGTTGCAAAGCTTATGTTAATTAAGGACTAAATCCTGCTCTCATTAAAACAATGGAGTGCTCCTATTTTCTTCACAGGTGGAGGGTCTGGCTTTAGATGTTGAAGATCATCTGGCAATAGGCTTTATCAGAATGAGCCAAGACTCTGGACAATGGAAAGACTCTGCTTGACCTCAGTGGGCTTTGGATCAGGCCCCCATATAAGTGCCAGATATAAGTAATCATACAGAGTGAAATCTATTGATGGTAGAATAATACTAAAGAGAAATATTTACTTAAGGCAGAAGCATTTATAGATTAAAGAGAAGAGTGGAGAGGATAATTCCTAGTGAATAATTTATTCAGTGAATTTCCTCTCAATAGATTTGTTCTATTCTGCCATTTGTTAGGCATGAAAATCACCTTGTGTGGAGGGGTGACAAAAGGTGATTGCACCATTCAAAGCCCAGCCCACGTACATTCATAGGGACTATCCAAGTGAGTCAAGTTGTGTGCATTCAACAGTTTGCAGGATTGAGCCTTTCAAACATATTGTATCCAGGAGGAGGGGAATATTTTTAATCCTAAAGGACCTAACTGGCCTGATTCAGGAAAACATTTAATCACACACATAACTTAAAGCATGTGCTTAGATCACATTGGCTTCAGTGGGACTTAACCATGTGCTTGAACACTGACCTGAATAGGCATGCTTTTGTGAACTGGGGCCATGTAGCAAAGGCCTCCTTCTAGCTAGGGAAACATACGTTTTAAATATAGACTCCCTTAGGGATAAATTAGTTTAAAGTACAAATCGGACCTTAAGGCACATGACTTATAAGGAGAGGCTGAGGGAACTGGACTTATTTAGTCTGCAGAAGAGACAAATGAGGGGGGATTTGATAGCAGCCTTTAACTATCTGAAATGGGGGTTCCAGGGAGGATGGAGCTAGGCTGTTCTCAATGGTAGTAGATGACAGAACAAGGAGCAATGGTCTCAAGTTGCAGTGGGGGAGGTCTAGATTGGATATTAGGACAAACTTTGTCAGTAGGAGGGAGGTGAAGCACTGGAATGGGTTACCTAGGGAGGTGGTGGAATCTCCATCTTTAGAGGTTTTTAAGTTGCGGCTTGACAAAGCCCTGGCTGGGATGATTTAGTTGTGGTTGGTCCTGCTTTGACCAGGGGCTTGGACTAGATGATGTCCTGAGGTCCCTTCCAACCCTAATCTTCTATGATTCTGATTGATCCTCACAGCTTGGGAAGGGTGAATCTCGCAAAATTCAAGGGTTCACAAACCTCTCCAGCTCTTGCTGGGATCAGAGAGTTTACTAAATGAAGCTGAGTTTATGAACCTTTCTTTCTTGTACTTTACTTTGTGCCCAGGGGAGTTTATATTTAAAACATATGTTGCCCTAGCTAGAAGGAGGCCTCTATCAAATGGCCCCAGTTCCCAAAAGCATAGCTATTCAGGACAGTGTTCAAGCACATTGTTAAGTCCCGTTCAAGTCAATGTGATTGCACATGCTTTAAGTTATGCGTGTGATTATGTATTTTCCTGAATCAGGCCTGTATGAGGGATAGACGAACCCATTCTCCCTCCCCAACAAATCTAAGATGGCATAAGAAGGTATATGCCATACATATTTTGTCATTGGATTTTCTCCCTCCCCCCCAGTCTTTATTTCACACACTCTCCAGAGTTTCCTCTTTTCCATTCCCCGCTCCATTTCCCTCCCCACTCCCGCTTTTTAACCCCACCCCTTTTTCCACAGTGGAAAATGAGTCTGACAGCCTTTGCGTGTGAGTCAAACTTTTGGCCCCACAATGTAGGTGTGTCTTCAGGTTTAGGCTAGATGGATTTGCTGAGCACAATTCTGACAATGTTTATCTCCTCATTTTCTCTATCTGTAAGATGGGGTGAAGGCACAAGTTCAACAAAGCACAAGTGGTTTGATGGATTAGGGTTTAAGTGACTAGCCCAGGGCCATAAAGAGAATCTGTGTCAGGGTTTTGATTGCGACTTGTTGGCTCCAGGACCCCATTCAGGCCATTAAACCCCACTTCTCTCTGTTAGATGGATGTAGGTGCATTTTTGACCAAGGTTAATTAAAATCATGACTAATATTTCATTGTGGTGGGGCACACTTCTTCAGCACACTGGAGTATCTATAGCTGGACAGAGGGGTGGTGTATGGATGGTCATTTATAGCAGGTGTCCATGAAGTACTGGACACAACTCTGTTGTACTAATATCCTTCATGTGAGCTTTAGAGTCAATCAATAGTTATCGAGAGATTCAACTGAGCAGTCAATGAAGCAAAGAGACACAGAGAGGCTGAGCCCAATGGAATCAGCTGCAGAGGAGAAGACTCTCCATCAGTAGCAGCAAACAAGTCAGAAGACCAAAAGGGAATACTCGTGCTTAAGAAATTGAGAAGGATTGGAGCAAATCCATGGAAGGCTATTCTAAAACAGCTTTTGAAATGTATGGGAAGTCATTGGAATCCTCGAGGTGATGTGGTCATGTTGTGTGGTTATTTAAAGAGGTCTTTAGTTGTTCTGGAGGTATGTTGCAAGTGCTTTGGAGGATAGGATTAAAATTCAAAATGATCTGGACAAACTGGAAAAATGGTCTGAAGTAAACAGGATGAAATTCAATAAGGACAAATGCGAAGTACACCACTTAAGAAGGAACAATCAGTTGCACACATACAAAATGGGAAATGACTGCCTAGGAAGGAGTACTGCAGAAAGGGAACTAGTGGTCATAGTGGATCACAACCTAAATAAGAGTCATCAGTGTTACACTGTTGAAAAAAAAAGCAATCCTCATTCTGGGGTGTATTAGCAGGAGTTTTGTAAGCAAGACAAGAAGTAATTCTTCTGCTCTTCTCCCCACTGATTAGGCCCCAACTGGAGAATTGTGTCCAGTTCTGGGTGTCACCCTTCAGGAAAGATGTGGACAAATTGGAGAGAGTCCAGAGAAAAGCAAGAAAAATGATTCAAGGTCTAGAAAACATGAGGGAAGATTGAAAAACCTGGGTTTGTTTAGTATGGAGAAGAGAAAACCGAGGGAGGACATGATAACGGTTTCCAAGTATATAATAGATTGTTACAAGGAGGAAGGAGAAAAATTGTTCTCCTTAACCTCTGAGGTTAAGAAAAGAAGCAATGGGCTAAAATTGCAGCAAGTGTGGTTTAGGTTGGACATTAGGAAAAACTTTCTAACTGTCAGGGTGTTTAAGCACTGGAATAAATTTCCTAAGGAGGTTGTGAAATCTCCATTATTGGAGATTTTTAAGGGCAAGTTAAACAAACGCCTGTCAGGAATGGTCTGATAATACTTAGTCCTGCAGGGGTCTGGACTAGATGATCTCTCAAAGCCCCTTCCAGTCCTATGATTCTATGTCCAGAGGAACCCATGGCCTTCTGCAGAGAATGTCACCCTCTGCGTGTTTAGTGTTGAAGGGGGATGGTCTGTATAACTCCCACCAATATTACCTGCTTTGCATACCAGGTACACAGGCATAAATTCCCCTCCCCACTCTGCATCCTTAATCCCCCAGATTTAACACCCAGCTACGATGAATCCCATGAATCTTTGTCAAGACTTCTGAATTGTTTGGTTAATTCAGATTAAAAAGCCAGTGGGGACAGACTAGTAATAAGATTGGTAACTATTTAAATTCCTTCATACCCAGAGGTAGGGATAAATAAATCAAGGTTTGGCTGGAGCGACAAGCCCTAGTGCATCCTGTGCCAGTAGCTGTACTATATGAAGTATCTAGCTCAGACTGTGCTCCACCTCCCACCCCTATCCTCCCTTTCTGTCAGACCATGTTTACAGTCTAAAGCTTGCTTTAATTCCATAGTTAATTCCCCTCCTCCCACCTCACCCCTCTCAAGAGTCTCACAAACAGTATCAGCTGGAGCATTAATGGATTAAACTGACCAATTAAAAATAAGAGTGAGCCCAATTACTTAAGAGGCCAGGGGAAGGGGAAAGAGCTGCCTAGGCAGAACCTCAGCTAGTATCAACTGATGATGCTCCACTGAAGTCGCTGGAGCTGTGCTGCCTTACCCTAGCTCAGTATCTAGCCCCTGGTGTTTCTCTTCCTCTGAGCAAGGAGACTGCAGCCCTCATGCTGGTGGCTTTCTCTGATTTCACAAGGTTGCCACCAACTGCAACAGGGCATTTTTCATGAACCCCAGTCAGGGAAGCACCTGGGTCTGAATGTTTGGGACAGGGAAAATGATAGCATTACACATGGATGAACCGACTGAGGAGGAAATAAATGCTTCATAAACAAGTTAAGTGCAGAAGAAAGAAGGAAGTATTGAAAATAAAACCAAAGCTGCTGTGACATTTTCATTCTTGGCTTATGACATCCTCTCTCTCTCTTGTTCTCTTTACTTCTTTGGTTATTTTTATCAGATGAAGCTGGTGGTCGCTGCTACGGTAACTCTGTGTGGTTACAGCTCTGGTAGATCGCAAGTGCTCAGCATACACTTCCTGTGTGGCTTTCCCCTCCCTACCACCCTGTTCCTTATACTGCTCCCACTCCGATGTCTCACAAAAGGGTTTATGTAACTTGTATCTTTTTGTGACTTGTTTCTGCCTTCTGAACTTTTCAGGATGAGATGGTCCCTTTTCCATGCTGCCATTTTGTGTTCAGCTGCCCCATGTTACAGAGGAGACACACACATTGTGCTTTCTCTCACACACACGGTCCTTGGTTTTGTACTCTCTTGTTGTTTTTTCTTAGTACAAAATAAAAGTAATTCTGACCCAAAGAATATGGCTTCTCTTTGTACTTGGAAAGCCACACCACAGCCAAAGCTAGCATGACAATGTGCTGAAGGAGATTATTTACACCAGTGGGATAAAGCCTGATTCAGAATAATAAAAACAATACCTAACCCTTCCCCATGTAGATTTGTTGTTCTGTTTATTGAGAGGATTCCTTGCCAGTGAGAGGCGCTGAATTAGAAAATAAAGTCTGGTGTCACTTCCATCCCATGGAAACTGTGGTGAAATCACCAGTTTATTTCACAAGGGTCATCAGACAGCCATCAGATGATGAAGTTACTCAGTTCCTACTCCTACCTTGGAGTGAAACTGATGACCTAAAGATGAAAGGCTCTGGAGCTAATCACCCTCTTCCTTACATCTTTCTAGAAAGAATATCCTTGTTACAGTGAATGCTACTTGTCAAACATCCGTAGTATAGACTCCTCCCAATTTTTCAGTGAACAGTTATTATACTTTACTCTAAACCTCTCCACCAACGTAGCACTTTGTAGCAAAGGTTAAGAAGTCAAGAGCTCAGCATATAGCTTTAATTGATGCCTCTATTCCATCAAATTTATTTGTTTCAATGGAGTTTTACCCAGGATGAACTTGGCCCATCATACTTTAGTAGGCTTTCAGTTTATTCCTCAAATAAATCCCCATGCACCACACTCAAATTGGTCAGTCTTCTGGTTTTGAACATTCTGACCACATCAGACTGTTAAAAACCAGCTACTAGTATTTTCTGCATTGTCTCAAGTATCACCACAATTGACCATGCGGCATTATGAAAAGCACTTGCACGGCTAATTCATCAGAGTTAATTCACCCCTCCCTCCATCCCGCTCCACATAACTTTACAGCTTAACAAAAAAAAATCACATTGGAAAGAATACGTAAATTACCCTGAACAATACTTTGCTGACTCTGGTTGCATTGTATCATTGACATAATATGCTCCTGATTAGGAGCGGATGAATCTCTTGAGATAAAATAAGAACCAATTTAGACCTTCACTCACATTTGCACTGAATCAAGGCCTGAATTTTTGGCAGCTGGTTTAAAACATTAATGTGTGAGGGTTTGGTTTTTTTTTTTTTTTTTAAGTTTTTCTATGTGCTGAGGTAGGGTAGATGCACTGAAATGACATGAGAAAGGGTTTGTGTAATTTCTGACATAGGTCTTCCATCCCCAATGTCCACTTCCCCCCCAAAGAAAAGACCAAGAAGTGCTGACAATCTCATTGCATTGCCAGCTCCATTTCTAAAGAAATATAAGAAAGTTCAAAGAAACACCCAAACTGACTCTCCAAACCTTTTAACATTCACTCCTCATTCCTGATGCTGCATGTATGAAACAACACTCACTTCACCCTTTATTTCTCCAGGACAGTGCTCAGCTTCACTACACAGTAAGTCTGGACATAACGTAATGTGTCTCGAGTATTTTATGTGAACATGAACTCTAGCTTTGTAAACTAGCAGACTCGAGCCACCATTTGCAAAACTAGCCTGAACTCATTTCACTCCTTAACTCTTCTGCCTTAAACCAGGGTGAACTCAGTCTTTCCTATATCCACTCAAAGGAGTACTCCTAAACTGTCACTTTTGTTATAACAAATTTGCACTTACCTACACCTACTTTCTTCCAAAGGTAGGTATTATCAATAGCTTTGCAATTAGAAAACTGAAGCACAGAAAGGCCCAACTGGTAGCAGCACCAGGTAAATGTTTTATTAGCAGGGACCCAGATGGGTCAGTACTGCTTCGGAGTGTAGTGAATGGAACCTTCCGCATTAACTCTTAGAGTACCTTCAAGGAGAGTGACTAACCTGAGTTCACACAGGAAGACTATAGCCCAGCTGGGAGCAGAATCCAGATCACCTACTTCTCTGTCTACAGCTGACACTATCAGAGCATGCTATCTCCCAAAGCTTTCTTGAACAACTCCAACAGGGGTTCAAACATCTGGTATTCATGATGCACCACAGCACCTGACACATCAATGGCCCCTACCACCTGAGACGCTCAACACCTTTCATAATTATTCATTGAGCTAGGCAGTTAGGCTTATCGTTTCCACTGAAATCACTGGTAATTAGGAACCTAAATACCTTTGTGAAGCTTGACCTAAGAGACTTGCTGAAGATCATACGGGAGGCAGTGTCGCAGCTGGGAACAGAGCTTTCGTCTCCTGCCCCCCTAGTCCTGGCCTTTAATTAGGAGAATCTCTCAGTTACCAAGGTGATGACCATAAAGAACTTAGAACTACACCTCATATATAATAGCAGCACCATACACCAGACTTAGTGACAGCTCACAGAGATAGGTATGCTTGTTTTGTAAACTATAAAACATGGATACATAGCTATAAACTGGGAGGGGTGATAAATATTACATGATTTTCAGCTAAGATTTGTCCTTGACAAGAAAAATTACTCTGAAATATCATGCACAGTGGTGGTGGTGGGATGGTTTGGACAAGATCTGTGCATAATAAAACTTCAGATAAGGGAGCACGTTTCACTCTTTACACTTTTTATTTTCTTGATGTTGCTACTTTTCCATCCGGTCAAACATAAACAGAAAGCAATCACCCAAGCCAAACCTGGAACATTTCAGAGTTTTATTTTCTACTTGGGCAAGAACTGAAGTTATAGTAATTGCTCCAGTTTACATAGATAAGTTTGGTTTGTTTGATTGCTTTGGGGGGCTTGAAGAATTTCTATTAAAAGCATTGCTCCTTGACTTTCACTTAGTTGCAGATTATTAGACTAAAGCTTTTTTTAAAAAAAATTGTGCTTCAAAGTCTCCCAAAGCAACGTCGAGACCACATGGTTGAAACTAACCGCATCGGGATGTGCTTCTCAGTAGCTCAAATGCAAACTTGGACCCTTATGAACTTTTTGTTAAGGGTAGAAAAGGGAGGTGGGAATTTGGGGTTGTCCCCTACTCATTTCGAAGGAGAGGATATTAGCTCTTTGAATGCTACGATGATGTAGCCCATTAAAAGCCCGATTCAATGCTTCAGCTACACAATAGTAGATATTGTTATCTGCACTAGCAGGCTATGCACCCATGGGTGGTGGCGAAGCAAAATTACATTTACTGACCCAAGCACTTTGCAGGGGGCAGGTGCACACAAAATGTGGCAAATCCAGTGGCGGTTCAGCTGCTCACCACAGTGGAAATGCACGTGTCACTAATTTCAAAGATGGGGCAAAATGCATGCTGGATAAAGGTCAAGACCAGATACCTGGAACAAGGAATAGTATTGTTAAATAAGTGAGGCAACAGCGTATAGCTATTTGCTTGCATTGCCTTATAGTTAAATGCACCATTCTAAGGAGAATTAATGCTTCAGGTGGAAATGGTAGCCACACAGGTATGTCTACACAGCAATTATACACCTGTGGCTCGCTCAGGTCAACTGACTTAGGCTCTAGGGCTGTAAAATTGCAGTGTAGACATTTGGGCTCAGGGTGGAAATTGAACTCTAGGACCCTGCAAGAGGGGAGGGTTCTAGAACCCAAGCTCCACCTCAAGCCTGAGCTCGAAAGTCTACACTGCAATTTTACAGCCCAATCCCTGTGAGCCCAAGTCAGCTGACAGGGAGCAGCTCTGGGTGTTTAATTGCTGTGTAAACATACCCATAGTTTCCCCTTCCTCCAGAAGGAATTAAACCTTTAAACAAAAGGGAAGAGGGAGAAGCAATTACTGACTAGATCTAGAACCTGCATCCTCTTTGTAAGACAGGACCAGCATGATGAAGGGGAAAATGCTCTCTGGGCTGCCCATTTGACAGTAGTCTGATTCCATTTTTGTTTGCTGGTGCTAGTGCAAGAAGGACAATGACCACACTGGTTAAAGCCAAGCACCATATAATAACCACCACCCCTGCCCGCAGCAGTTCTAGTAGGCCCATTTAGTTTTGACTTTAGACAGGTCATTTCTTCTAGTCCCGATGATGTTCACCTGATCAGACATCAACAGGCCACCTTTTCTGTTCTGGCAGAGAATTAAATGTAGCCTTAGGGAACAAGACACAATCAGATGTGCTCTAATTTGAGCCAGAGAACCATTTCAGCTCTAGTGCGCCAAGGTAGCAAGCGAGAACATCCATTTACTCCCAGCTCCTTCCTCCCTAATTTTCAAATCCTCACCAGCTTTGTGCTTTGCAATCAGAGAACCAATGTTCTGGAGCAGGAAATATAGCCCCCCAAGTGGTTTCACAGATTGCTACCTTAGCCTGACAAATGGCTGCACCACTGCTATAATGGAGAGATTTTGAAGGCCTAAGGACAGGTGAAAAACTAATTAAACAGGGCACTTTAGAAAGAGGCAACAGTCCCACTAGGAAAGAGCAAACTTGACATTTTTCCACTAGAAGTACTAATGCAAATATCCACATCACAGGAGCAAGAAAGCATGAAGCATCACTAAAATGGGGCTTAGTGATAGGTGTGCCCTCAATTCCCAAGCATTTAATTTTAGTGTCAGGTCCCAAGTTAATATCTTTAAGCCATTCTAGTGTAAAGGTAATGCTCAGTCAGAGGCCAATCAGTCTAAATAGATACAGTTGTAATCCATTATATACCCAGCCAATCAAACTACAAATTCCCTTCTCCTGGTTGAAGGATACAGACTTCTTGGGGTGCTTGGCCCCTAACACATGGATTTCCTAGTGCAAAGTCTAACCTAATTAAACATAGAAGACTCTTTCAGTTAATTGAACCTTGCAATCTGGTTACACCCTACATGCAATTCAATGTTTCGATACAAGAAAAGCTGCCCAAAAAAGAAAGATCCCATTAAAGGTCCCAGCTACACACAAGTCATCAGGCTAACATTTTGGACCCAACCAAGTCTTTAGTCAGGTCACAGACCAATTAAGGTGCAGCCTGTGCTACACAGTTTAAGTTGTAACTGGGTCAGTAAAATTGTATAGCAATGGAATATGGCAGGCCCATTGAATTTGAAAGGCCAGTAAAGTTGACAGCCCTAACCTTGGGCACATCCTCTTCTGGATTACAGTCTCTGCAGTTGTGTTCCATGGCCTTCTTTGTTCAAAGCACAGCAATGCTACCCTAGCCAGCAGGGGTGAAAGTGTAGATGTGTACATGTGTCAGGACATAGACTAGTCTAAGGAAATGGATTTGGGTTTTATATTTATGAGCGATTTGTTAATGTCAGTAAGAGCACTTCAGATTGTGCCCAGTTCTCCATTGCCTTGCACCTTTGGAAGTCTACACAAAGTGACTGCACAATGCCTCGCTCACCCTCATTTTCAAAATGCCATTTGGGCCTGTAAAAAGCTGGGGTAGAATCCACAAAGTTACTTCAGTGTCTAAATCCCCCACTACAATCCCCCAAACTCATGTCAAACCTGCTAGGTGCCTAAGCTCACTCAGCACCTAAGTTTTTGCAATAGAAGTTCTCTCCACGCCTATATTTCTGCCTCTGAGCACATGCACTGCTGCCTCACTCTAAGCAGCCAGATGCTTATCTCCCATGTAAGTCCCAGTGGGATTCTCACACCATGGGAAAGATGGTGTTCAGCCATCCAACTCACCCAAGTGGCCCAAACTGGTAGTACTCTGAGTATGCCTATCAAATTGGGACCCATTCAAAAGCCAGCAGAAGGCTGGTAATGCCTATCCTACAGCTTTTAGCCTAGGTGGGTGCCTTGAGCACTGGACTAGGGTCTCTGATGTGCACACACTTGTTTATTTACAGTGGAACAGTCATGGGGCCAGAGAGAGAGAGATGCTGTAATCCAGTGGTTAAGGCACCACTTGGAAGGTGGGGGACGCCCAGTCCAGTCATTCATTTATCCACAAGCAAATAGCTTCAATAGGACAGACTGAGGGGGGGTCTGAGGAGGTGTACCAGCCCCTCAGTGGACAGGGAGGGGTTAACCCCATACTCCAGGCAGAGGAGGCCCCCTCAGCAGTGTCAGGCATGAGCCTTACTGGAGCCTCACTATAAAAGAGAGTAGCCCAGCTCAGTCAGGGCTGACCACTGCAGAGAGTGGCTATGTATTGCAGGCTCACTCCCAGGAGTTTCTGGAGCACCAGACCATGGAGACCAGAGACAGTGAGACGCAGGCAGCTATCTAGCTACCTGCAGAAGCTGAAGAGGGGATGGTGCCATTAGGAGCCTTGCCAGTCAACAACTCTGGAAACCCAGTGAGCCACAGCACTGGAAGACAGGGTAGGAAATAACCATGGGGAACTAGACATTAATCTGGTTGTAGAGCCAGGAACCAAGTCAGCATGTTTTAGGCAGATCCCCACTTACCCACTCATCCCTGACAGGGCCCTGGGGTGGGACCCGGTGCAGTAGGGAGGGCCTGGGTCCCCCCATCCTAGCTGCTCCCTCACCACTAGGCCATATTGACTCCAACCATTAGGCCACACAGCCCTGCTAAGGAAGGCAGCTATTTTGACTCTGGCCAATAAGCTCCATGGCTTGATATGAGGGCCACCTTAGTGACAACTATCAGGCCAGCCTGCCCTAAGGCTATCGATGGGTATTCAACTGTGGGACTACAACTGCTTTGCACTTTCACTAAGGGAGGCAGGGTGTACCAACCCCACAACAGAATTGCACATCAGAATATCACATAGCCCAGTTCCAAACCTCTCACTCTCTCTGGCAGAGGTGGATGGGAATTGAATCGGAATCTCCCATATCTCAGGAGAGCGCTATAACCACCATGCTAGAGTTAGGGTGGGTGGCAGTGGCAAGAGCAACACCACCACCACCACCTCCTCCACATGGAGTGAGGCTGGTATCTAATTTGTTCCCACAAGAAACTACACATCCATTCATAGATCGCTAACAGAGCTAGGCACCAGCCTACACATCTATCTCTGAGAAAGGGGCAGGGCTTAGCACATGGACATCTCCCATTGGCTAGCTTAGGCAAGGAGAGGCTTAGCATGCTGGCTTTTGTGGATCACATTCTTAGGCACCCGTCTCCCCATCTGTTGTATAGGGAGTCTAGGTTCCCAACTCAGTTTTGTAGATTCCAGTATTGTTCTTGTGATATCCTAGGTGCCTAAAACTTAGGCACCATGATGCTCAGTGTTACAACACCTAAGTCGCTTTGCAGATTCTACCTCTACCCCTTAATTCTTTGCAAAGGTGCAACTACACAAGGTGCAAGGCAATGAAAAGTCAGGCCCATTGATTTCATCTTTTCAAGTGACTTAGGCCCTACTTCAACAAGCCACTTAAGGACATAGGGTCTAAACCTATGCCTAAATTATATCAGCTTCACCAGGACACATGTACATGGCCAAGTGCTTTGCCTAAGAGTGGCCTCTCCTTTAAAGTGTAAGGTTGCTTCCAGAACAAATTGAAGCTGTGGGAAGTTAAAATCCCAACCCCTTTTGGCAGACAAAATAAAAAAGCCACCAAGTTGGAAAGCATTTTCAAACTTTATTTACAACTGTCACAGTGACAAAAAAGTAGTTTGGAAAAAAAAAAGCTAGCTTCTCCCTGAGGCTCCAAAAAAGAATTACAGAAATAGAATGTATATCAGACAACAGGAATTTTACTGGAGTGCTTTGTTCTTCTGATACGTTCAAACAACAAATATACACAAATACTCTTAAAAAAAAAAATTGACAGGAGTATGCCAGTCTTTAGGGCAGACATTTCTCCTCAGATCTGAAGTCTAAGGATTTCCATCCTATTGCTACCCACATAGTAATCTTTGTTCACAAGCCTCAACATGATGGTACAGATTGGAGACCAGTAAAAGTAACAGTTTGTACAAGCTTATTCCATTAGACAGCAAGACTAAAACAGATGTTAAGGTACAACAGCAGGATCCATCAATCAGTTTAAAAATATTACTTGATCATGATGAGAGTTTGATGACAGAGCATTGACCAAACCTGATAATGAGCGAGACTGGTTCTTCACTGCTAAAAAGGAGGAAGAGGCAAGCTGCATTCTACATTGCTACTAGTAAGAACAATGCAAAAAAGTCAGTCTCCAGTCCCTCAGGTCTGTCTGAAATAGTAAGAGCTGATAAGTTATTGCCATTATGTTTAACCACAAGCAAGACAAGACGAAAACTATCCTGCCGATATGTTAAAAGCAACCCCAACCCCCACCAGCGTTTAACTACTCATGAGGTATTAGATACAAATATATATTACATACACACACAAAGTCCAAATAGATTTTTTTTAATTGAACCAGTTATAAGCAGAGGGGATGCACTGGGTTTGTCATAAATGTCTGGTTAAGGCCTGAATGTTAGTCTAATTTTTCCTTATTGTCTCCAGATTTGTTATAAGGAGGAAACAACCAGTTCTTTATTCTAAGACCTTTCAGCTTCCCCAAGACATGCTTTGGGGCCCCCTGGAGCTTTCCCACAAAGTTGTTTGATTGCCACTATCCAAGAAAACAACCAGTCACTCTGTCTTGCAACTAGCTCCCCTTCTAGACAAAGGTCACAGGACAGAGACAGAACTCAGCACTGAACAAGTTGCATGGGATGCCTTAAATCTTACAAACCAGATTGCCTTCAATTAAATTCTACTAATACTTTATTACAATCAGAAGCAAGTCATCTTGCCCAGAATACTCAAAAGCCATAAAATACTTTCTGAACAGAGGAATCATTTCCCCATCCCCCATATTATCCTTTCAAGTTCAAAGAGGCAGTCCTAAAACTGCTGATTTCAGCTTTGGCCACATTCTTCTCTGACTGTTGCACATAGGAATTTTCAATTTCATCCATTCTTAAGTGGATGATTTGTGCAAGGATCAGTCTGCCAGCACTGCTAGGTCTTAGACCTATAGTAAAGCACTGCTGATAACAAAAACTCAAATCTAATAGTTCCCTGCAGATTCTCTCCCTGCCCTTCTTCTCAGGCAGTTTTGATGAGACTGTTGACCCAGCATGTTTGAGATAGGAAACCATGCAGCCCCAGAATAGTCTAGAAGGCAGGTGGTCCCTTCACTTTTCAAGCTTTGTGCACTGTAATGAGTTATCTTACTATAGCAGTCTCAACTAGCAGGAGAGAAACATCCAAGCCACTTCTAGAGCAAGATCTCATGTAGATATAGATATGGTGAGGTTTCCTAGTGACCTCATACTAACCATCCGCAAGATATGTGAGGGCCCTGCAGAATAGATGGAGAGTAGCAGCAGAACACTCCCACCCTGCCAATTGGGTTCTTCAGCATTACAAGGTTTAAATGCAGACAGAAAGCAAAGGAGAGAAAACACCTTCTGGGCAAAGTCTGGGAAAGCAAGAAATCATTACTCCTACAGATGCTTGTGTAACTTTAGGAGCTGCTGGATTGGGGAAAGACTACAGGCCCCTTTGCCTCTCTATGCCACACAGCAAGTATGTCATCACTAATAGATGCTCTGCAATATTTACCACATGGTTCTCCTCTGGAGACACAAAACAGAAGCTTAAGAAAGGAAAATTTGAGAGATGAAGACTAGTCTTAAGCTTTTGTATCCAGAGGCAGTTCCTTGCTCAACACTGCTGCATTTTAAGTCTATTTTCACCCCACCCCCCCAAACTCATTAAACAACCTTGCTTGTTCACCCTCCAAGTGCCTTCAAATTTCACTGCTGCCTTTCAGTCTTAAAAAAAATAATCAGATAGTGATCTTGAGAACAGCAAACATTTTTCTCTGCATGACTTCCTTCCTCAGAAGGCCTGGAGAGTCTGTCACATCGAGGGCTTCAGTTCCCAATACAGAGAATATGAAAAAACCTAAGATCTTGCAGGTGAAAAATTGAACTTGTCTTTTTTTAAAAGAGAAAAAGACCTTCAGAACAGGTGTGGCTCTTCCCTCAAGACAATACAGTCCCTTGTATTTCTTTAGATGCCATTTATTGTTCCTTGTTCTCTTTCTTTGCTTCTTCACAGTTTTCTTCTTCCTCCCCCTCCTCTTCCTGGACAAGGAATTCCTCAGGTGGCCATCTCAGCTCACCACTCTCCACATCCCCCTCTGTCGGCTCCACAACTATGGAAGGCAGGCGGTCCTTCAGTTTACAGTAACGGTCAAAGTCTGAGGGGTCAGGGAAAATCTGAAAAAACAAAACAAAAAAAGGAGTACCTCATTAGAAAGGTTGGTTTTAAAGAATTTTAGTGTTTTGATATCTGCTAGCAGCTTAGAGCACCACAACTATCAGGAGCCAAATCTCAAGGTCTGGTTCCAAGGAACAGAGTCAACCATACATGAAGTTCTGCAAGATCAGGAGCTTTCAGGAACTTATTTTTGCACTCACTCATGAGCCAGACTGTTACTGGAAGAAACACAAGGCTCTCCATCCTCCCACCACTCCCAAAAAAAAAAAAAAAAAACCCCAGATGTCCAAGGGTTTCCAAAATTGACAGACTGCTTGAATAAAGTTCAAGATGGACATTGCTATGCTTTCAAACATCTCACCTAAACCTCCTGGAAATTCACTGCTTAGCATCAATGCTCATGAGTTCACAGACAGTTAGAAATCTTGCTATGAGAATCTTTGAGATCTGCATTTCCTGTTTTTGGTCAGGCCAGAAATATTGTGAAAACAGTCTCATTTTAGCTCTTCTGCTTCTTAGTCTTTTTGCCTCAGATTTGAGCCTGCTGTGTAAGACTGCTTGTTTTGAGTCAACATGGAGAAAGTGGCTCTTTAACTGAAATTTAGAGGTAACTCAATGGTGCAGGAAACATTTTTAGGAATAAGGGACAGTAAATGCATGAGTAATGGGATGAAATTTGAAGGCTAGAGTGTAGTAATATGCAAACTGGAATAAAGTATCCCTCAAATGGTTAGGGGATGTTTTTCAGATTACCCTATAATGCCAGTATTTTCTATTGCACTGAATGTTCCTGAGATGCACTTCCCCTATGCTAAAGGGATTTAGACTTCCTGCTGTCTATCTGGATAACCAGATACCCTTTGATAACCCCAGGAGAGTACTCAACAAGTCAATACTAGTGCCATTCTGGTAGGATAATGCTGGAAATAGGAGAATATCCAGGCGGTTTTCTAAAGCAGGACGCACTGTTTGTTAGTACTAGGTGTCAAGGTAGAAACTCAAGCAAGGAAAGGCACCTTGTTTTTGTAGTAGGGTAAGTTTAGCGTTGCATGAATACTTGTAGTTGTGCCTTGCAGTCCTCTAGTTACATACCCTGGTGTTAGGGACAAAATGCCACGTTTACTGAACCTTCAAGAGCCGGAAAGAGGCAATAAAGTACTATTGCTTATGAGCAATGCAGTGCAATTATTGTGGGTTACCTGTGGATGGCTTTAACAAAGCCTAGTTCAGACAGACAAGAATTAGCAGATCATAAAAAAACCCATGACAGCTGTCAACTGAGACTTTACCAGTGGATAATAAGCAAATAGTTATCAGCCATTTATCAAATTCCTGTTCTGTTTACAGAACTAAGCATTTACCTACAGATCATTAAATAGAATAGTCTTCAGAAATTTAGAAGGCAGTCATGGCAGCCACTTCATTTTCCTGAAGCTTGCAGATGAAAGCAGGGTCCCAGCAGCAGATTTAGTTATTGTACTAGTCTCTGAATGGTCTCAAGTGTTAGAATTGAGCTCCTGGGGTGCTTCCTCATTTGAGCTGCAGTGCCTACATTTGCAGAGGTGTCCACTAGTTTGGAGTGCCTCTTTTGAGAGCCAAGGCCTGATTTTTATAGGTGCTGAGCACTTGCAATTCCTATTGTAGTGGCAGATGCTCAGGTCAGAGGCCCTAGGTGTTTTATGGGAGTTTAGGAACAGCCTTCCAGTAGGAGCGGTGAGAAAACAACTTAAAATTAGTTAAGATGAAGCTTGATAAATTTATGAAAGGGACTATATGGTAATGTTACCTCCAATGGCAGGGGACTCACCTCAATGATCCAAGAGGTCCCTTCCAGTCCTGTGGCGGGCACCTAAATCCAACAGACTCTTGGAAAATTTGGCCTAAGCTCTTCAATGGAGCTATTCGAGATGCGCCATTATATGGCAGTCAATTAACCCACTCCACAAGTCCTCTTCCATTGAGTGTGGCAGTAATACTCAATGGCTAAAGGAAACCCTAGTTCAGATGCATTTTTGAATAGTCTCATGCTTTCACTGGACTAAGTGGTGTTATTCTCTTTAGATAATGGAAGGCTTTTGGGGACTAAGTGCAGAGCGACTGCCAGTTCAGTAACCATTAATAAAGCAGTTAGATAGCTACTAGAGAAGGGAGGGAGAGGAAACATTAGTATCTTCTCCCAAAGTTATAGAAACAGCCTCAGTGTGGCTGCAACTCTCCCAGTAAGGGATGGACCAAAACAGAGCCACATATCGGATAGGCAGCCTGGGCTAGTGGTAGAGAGCAAGGCAGAGATGGGTCTAATTCCATCTCTCCCACACAGCTCCAGGTCACCTTAGACACATCCTTCAGTTGCACCATTAGGGAGCTAAGAAGAGTGTTAGTACGGACGAGGCCTAAGAATGCGGTGATATTCGCAGTTTGTGCTACTTGCTGTTACTTGTTCCCAGAGCAAGCCATACAGTAATTGGGTCTCATACAATTTAGTGGTTTCAGCATGGCCAATCTGCCACACAGTGTCCATTGCTTAAGAGCTGCGGACAGAACTGAACTTTCACTATTAATTCCCCACACTTGGAATACAGAGAACATTGACACTACAGTTTATAGGGCTGCAATGGGGGTGGGGGGGTGGGGAATCAGACGGAGTGGGTTTCTGCCACGAAAGCTTATGCCCCAATAAATTTGTTAGTCTTTAAGATGCCACAGGACACTCGCTCTTCTGCGAAAAACAGACTATCACGGCTACCCCTCTAGAACTCAATGGGAAAAGTGTGTATTATAGTAGGTTATATATGCTGATAATGCCACAAAAATAGCCTACAGTGTAGGAAAACAGCAGTATAATAATTAAACTAACCTTTGGCTGCTATCATTTTAGATGCATTGGGTCAAATGAGTAGTTTTGAAAATAGACTGGCAGATTTGTTTCCTCAGAAGCCAAGAAGCTAGTCATTTCCTCACAAACAAATATCCCCAAATGTAGTGTTCAGCTTTATTTTTTTACTAGCACACTCTTATCTTGAGCAGCTGCAGGAGAGGCTGAACCCAAGGAGGTCAAGCTTTTTCCACCAAGTCATGCTTTTTAATCATAGAGCCAGCATAAAATGAGATGTCGCAATTACTTTCAAAGGGTGTGGACAGTCGATGGAAAAAGTGAAGCCAGATTTCCTAGCATGTGACAGATAGTCTTGCTTGTTGCCCTTATTGTGGGAATTAAGGGAAAGTGTCATAAGACTGCCATTTACATGCAGGGACCAGCTTAGGCAAATTACCTCCATGCAATCAAACCCTTAGGGCCTAGCCACTCCAAAATAAGAGGCAGATTCCCAGTCTCTTTGCAGAAGAGAAGAAGCAACCACCTTTACCCACCCTACTCAGTCTGATTTCTCAAACATCTAAAATGCAGTGGAGAGCCAGAGGGCCATCCCCCTCCAGAGTAGGAATTGGGAACAAAAGGGAAATCTGCACCCCCATAACAGGTTTTATATTGTGCTCCTGGAATTCAAAATCTTGTGCTAGAATGCACTGTGAACACTCGTACAGCATAGCTATTAAAGCTTGTAGTTACATGCTTCACTAGAAGCTTGGAGTTAAAGAGCCATCATCAGTGTGGGGCAGGAGCTTTTGTCTCCTTGCACCAGCCAAGAATGCTACAGAAGATGCCTTGTGATGGGCTAACTTCCCCCACTGCCTCCCAAGGACTGCATACAACTTTGAATATGCAGTCACAGCAACAGCTGTCACCGAACCACCGCTTTAGAAATGGCCCTTGGTTTCTAAGCTTTACATGAAGAGCTATTTGACACATCTTTGCAGGCTGCAGAGGGCAAGTAATATCTTTGCTTCCTTAACTATTCCATGCAGGAGACTTAGCCTGGATTTGAGACAAGCTCTGTTCAGAGGGGCTTTGGCAATCCCATTCCGTTCTGCAGTAGATTCAGCTCCAGTTCAGGTACATACAAACTGGAGTTCTCATCTTGTGCCTGTAAGGTGAACTAAAAGGCAATACTAGAAATTGAAGCCCCAAACTTGAGGAAGGTCATCCATGTACAAATCCACACCACCTGACCCAAAGGAGACTTCCTCTAGACTGAGATCTTGGCAGCACAAGTGGAAAATATTTAATGCCCCTGGAAAGGCTGCCTGTGCCTGAACTCTCTCAGCACCCCAGAGCAGAGGAGCTTTGTCATAGTGAACTGGAGGACTGCTAGAAGCAGATAAATGCTAATAAGGAAACCAGATACCACTCAACAGTAAGATGCAGAGTAGTTAATTGTACACGATGGGCTAATTATTGTCAGTACAAAACAAGATTAGCAGCACCATGAGCATCCTGCTTTCAGGGGCAGAGAGTATAGGATACTTGAAAGGATCACAACACTAAATATAGGGGACCAGATTCTAGTCCAAGTGGTGTAAATCCAGAACATCCATTGACTTAAAATGGAGTTACTTCAGAGTGACACAGGTGTAATGAAGTTCAGAATCCAGCCCTGTGTATTTTCTCCCTGATACCCTGAAAATTACCATTATTCAGAGTGCACTGGTGGGAGAATAAGTCCCTCCAGATACTAGAGATGCTCAAATGGAGCCAGTTGCTGTATTAGGGAGAGCCCTAAATATCTAGTCACCTACCTCATTGTATAGATTATATTCTGACATTGGCACTTCAGTCTGTATCCAGTTGGATAGTCTGTACTACTGCCATAGCAAAACACCCATAGTTTAATGCAATTCACATGTGCTTCAGGCATGTCTATACTGATGGTGGCAAATTCGCTGCTGCCAGATCGCTCTTTCCAGATCGATTGAGCAGTCAGTGTAGACCCGCTCAATCGATCAGGAAGTTGACTGAGTAAAACCACCCCGTCAAGTAGCACAGCACAGTGTAGACAGCACACAGAAGGGAAGCACGGTCGACTGGAGTTATGCAAGCTACTCTGCTTAACTCCGGTCGACTGCTGCCAAATTGCCAGGTGAGTGAGGACCAGGGCTTAGTCTCTAATGCCCAAAATGTACCCATCTATACACAGACTACAGGTAGACCCATCCTTATAGGTAGACCCAGGATACTAGAAGCTGAATGTTCTTGAAGCCTGAGACCAAGTACATATTCTAAATTTCAAACCTGAATTGAAGGTTGTCAAGGGTAAAGTTAACAACCCATCCCCCTACACATGGGGGCAGAACACAGAATACCCTTCCAAGAGACAAGATGAAAGTTAACGTTTGATTATCCTTCTCTTTAGAGGGACACATAAATGGAAACCAACAATAGGGCACCAGTTACTATGTCCACTCATGATAGAGTGGACAAGTGTTGTGACTGATTAAAAATGTTAGGGAAAATTGTGTTTGCATGTGAGGTTTCTAGCAAGATAACAGATCTTCTCTTTCAAAAGACACAGGGAAGGGCAAGAAATTCTGCTTGAAGGTCTTACAATCAGATGGTCCCTTCATCATCCTGGGTTTCAGTTTAATGCTGTTCCTTGATTTGCAACAAAGCTGGTTGCTTGTAGGTCTAGTAATTCCATCTCTATCCTTTTTATTTTTGATCACATTAAAGTTTGGAGCGCTATTGTGCTACTAGGCCTAAGTATTTAGCCTGATCTAAACTAGACATGTCAGCATGATGTCCTGAGCCCCCGCATGTACTGTACACAGCTGGATTTGAACAGGTGAAGTTATTTCACCAAGGCTTTCATTTTGTACAGTGGAATCAGTTCCTAGGTTATTCAGAAGGGTTTTTACACAGTACACAGATTAGTTCCAACACAGGACTTCCTCTGTACAGATATGGCCCTCTTTTTTAAGAACGTTAATAAAAAGGCATCTTACAAGATAAACAGGTGACTATGAAGGCCTAAGTTCCCCATTAGGCCTCATGTTGGCAATACATGGTCTTTGTCCATTGGTTAAAACTGCTCATGTCTGAATCATTACACTTCTGATTTCAGGGGAGCTGAACTGATGTTGCTGAAGTCCATGGAGTTATTCTGGATCTACACTAGTACCTAACTCCCTGCATGAAATTAGTTAGGAAAAGACAATATTGGGTGTTGCTATCAAAAGGAAACTTTGTTCCACGAGAACACAGGAGACGTTATCTTCCATGGGTAGATGGTGCTGTGTGAAGTCCTCGTCTCAATAAGGAAACCTTTATTTTCTGCCACGTGGGTGGGGGTTGGCTAGTCATCCAAGTGAAGCACATGTCTGACCAATCAGATGACTAGTCAGTGCTAGGATCCCTGTATGAGTGTATCATGACCTAAGGGGGTCAAGCTTCCCATGACCACCAGAGCAGGGCTGGTGAGACTAAGCCAGCTCAGTCATTGCATGCCTAACCCCTTTAGAAATAAGTCAATCACCTAGACAGGGCAGTGAGTCTATAGGAAAGTAGACCACTTGGCTCACTGTTTGGCATACACTGCCTGCTCAATACAGCTGCCTCAGGCAACAAAACGTTTTCATCCTGCTACTATTCCAAGAACTTAAGAGATGCAGGTCAAGGCCCTGTTTTGACAACAGTTCAGTGAAATGATTAATTCAGTCATGAGCCTTTTTCTCAGCCACATGATTTGTGCTGCTGTGGAATGACATTAGGAGAGGGTGAGCCACCAGAGAGGTGGCTAAGCTTTTCCAGACAATGGGCATCTTTTGGTGCTGGAAGAATAAGGGTCACCATACATTGGCAGCCTTCTGAGAGTCCTGTCTCTTTATAGCCAGTTGGAGCAAGACTGAAAGTGAATAAAACCCTTCATGTGCACATCTGTCTCTGTAGGAGGGGCATCTTGCTCCATCAGCTGTATTTGAATGAGTTACTGTGTTAATATTCCCATAGGAACTATGGGACAGCCATTAGAGTGCAAGAAATAGCTCTTCGCTGCAGTCACAAGACCCCAGTCTGACTTCATTTTTCCAAATATATTTTGTCCAGGTTTCCCATAGGATGCATTTGTATTGTGCAAGACTCATGGTCTGCTTTCACTACCTCTTGCTTCTATTGTGGTCCTTTAAACTTGGTGGCTGTTTTTGTGTACATGAAATTGGATACTGATTGAGCATTTGTGCCAATATGAGCACAACTGCGTATGCAAAGTAGGTACAGACTTCTGCAAAAAGAGTATGCCGGCCTCAACCTTCCAGAAGTCAGGCCTTCACATCACTCTTAAGGTAGCAAACTTACCTTAAGAGTTCATTTTCCTGACATGCATTGATTCATGAGGTAATAAAGTTCAGTTGTATATCTAGACAGAAGCGACATTCTATTGCCAGGAGTACAGAAGAGATCAGTGTTTTAAGTTTACCGAGCACAACAGCTGGTGGAGGACAAAGGCATGAATCTTACAATAAAGTCTAGAAATTACTGGTTAATCTTTCCTGCAAAGTTCTGCTGAGCTCTAGGTTTACATTCTCTTAGCACAGTGCCTTTTATAGCTGGATATCCAGACTGTTTTCCAGTGATCATAAAAGCATTTAAAAAACAGAACTGACTACCAAATCTATATTATGTACTCATTTACTTTAGGACTGAGGTTCAGATTTGAGGGCACTAAAATCTTGCAAATTAGTTCATAAGATTTATACAGTTAGGGACCACCTTCTGAAGAACAGTGTCCTTCTAGGATCAGGATCCAACTATAGACTAAATCCCTGGGGACCACCTTGGATGATCAGGGAACTGGAGAGCCAGGATGATCAGATTTAAAAATTCCAGGTCAAGCTCACCTCCACCACAATCCAAAACCAAGCTGAACATTGGTACAGGAGAGTCATGTTAACATTAAGGAACTGCCTGTCCTTGTCCACCATCCAAGAAAATAATAAACCAACATGCTCTAATTCTGGTTTTACATGTCTATGCCTCTTAGTTCCAAGTGCTGTGGTTCTTATGATTGGAATTCAACTCTGCAGGATGGATGGAGGAAGATTTTGGAGCTTAGAACAATGTGGCTTGTATTGTAAGAGCATTCATGCTTTGTTAGCCTGGTCTCATTGTAAAATATTAAGCTCCAGCACTCAGACTAGTGTACACTGATCCAACAAAATCCTCTGTACGTTTAATGATTTGCTGCTAGAGATTGCCAGCATGTGGTTAGTTCCTACTAAAACATGACCACCCACTTTTCACTCTACCCAGTCATCCAATGACTATTTGTATGCTAACACAGAAGGAGAAGGCAGCTTCTTACAGTCAACTAGGCTGTCATTTAGGCAAAGCAAGTGCAGACATACCAATAAGCTTGCTGGCATTTGAAAAGGACCAGACCACTACATAGAAGCAAGAGCTCTGAGAACCAACACTTTGCAGACAGTATTTTGCAGTGCTTAGTACTAAATACATCTTGCAAATGTTAATGGAACTCCCGGTAACTTGATCACTGCATCCAGCCAGTTTGTCCCCCAATTTTATTGTCTACATGGACACTTACAGCAGGTTTATGCTACAAACTCAGAGGCACAGCTGTGTGACAGTAGCACTTCTGATGAAGACACATTAAGCCTATGGGAATGCCATGTGTGGCTTTTTCATACCCCTCAACAACATAGTTATACCAAAGTAAGCATGTTGTGCAGACCTGGCCCTAATATCACTAGCACTGGAAAAAACCGAGCTCAAGCAATATGGCACCCAGAGTCAGACTAGTTTTCCTAAACCTCCAGATCTTTCTAGATAGCAAGAGGGGAGGAGTTATTGTCCTAGCTGGATTAAGTTTTGTTTCCTGTGGTGGCCTATTAACACCATTGTTGAAGTGGCTGGTTGTGTGCTATTCTGATGAAGCAGTGTCTAAGGACTTGCTGAAGTGTGCCCACTCTATAGAACTTCCAGTCACTCATGCATCACTAACCACCTTCAGTCACACTCAACCAGCTATTTCACATACTAATATGTAAACAGCACAGAACATGTGGAACCAGACTTTTTCTAATCAAATACACCACATTTCCCCTGTCCAGAGAGCTGGTTTATTACAGAGGTCAGTGGCATGACTTGGTTTTGGTTGGATCCAACATGTTGATGCATTCTTGTATGCTAGTATATTTAAGGCCCTTTTCCAGAGCTAGATGTGCAATGGTGGACCAATTTGCATACACACTTAAAACCTGCACATGCAGTTGCTGTAATGGCATCTGAAAATGGAAAGTTCTTATATAGAACTGCCCTGTTATGAACATATCAGGCACATACACACAAGCCATTTGCATGCACAAACTACTGAAGTTTGATATGTGAACAAGTTTCCCAGAGGGTAGTAAATGGGTGGCAATCTGAGAGGACTGGGAAGGTGTAATTACTAAAATGCTCATTCTTTGCACAGGTCAGGAGATGTAGAAAATAGACAAGAGTTGAAATGTTGGCCTTTCAACAATAGACAAAAGACATACAAGAGCTCCCTACCCCATCAATATTGTTTTAATGGCCCATATATCAGAGCTAGTCACTAAAGCTAGTGGAAAGTTGTCAAAACAGTTTTGCATCTGAAGATACTATTTTAGCTAAACCAAAATGTTTTGCAAAATTATACCAATTTTGAGGACTTTGTTTTGAAAAAATGGAAAAGTTTTCAGAAATGTTGAAACAGGATGTTTAGATTTTCCATGACAAAGTTCCATTTTAAAATTTGCTGTATTTTATATTAAAATTTAAAATAGACAAAATTTGTTTTTTTACAAACCCTCCCCCCATCCCCTGACTTTTGTCCCAATGTGTAAAAGAAGTTGAAATCTTGCAATTTTGTGAGATCAAAAAATCCAGCTTCCAACTAGTTCCACTAATCAGTCATTTCAAGTTCTATCCTCCTACCAAAGATACTTGAAGTGCCAGGAGCTTATACCACTAAATAAAGTCAGAGTTACCATTTAAAGGTGTTTTTAAGGGGAGGGCAGGCAGAGGAGGTGGGAGGGGGATGATTGCCACACACCATATGAGAGTCTAACAGTTTATATTGAGCAGATGAGGCTATTTTAAACAAAGTAGTATCTTAAAAGATTGAAGTGACACAAACAACTCCCATCTGCTCTAGGCAGACTGCTTGTGTGCCAAGTTGCAGCTTTGTCAAAAGAAACACCATGGGTAGATTGTCCTAGTGGACAAATCTAAATTCCTGATTAAGAAACTTCCCCCTGGCAAAACACCCCCTCCAAAAAATGCTATGTGATGGGATTATGTAAACAAAAAGGTACTTGGTTTATACAGTCTGATATTAAGAATGAAATTAAATATAGACAAATTGCTCCTGCCAAGTAAACATTCCAGTCTGTTGATTTATTCTCACTGTGGTAAAACTTATTAGATCAGATTATGGTAAAGTACTTTAGGCTACAAGTTTGAAACCCAGCCCAGACAGTTCCATAGCTGACGCTAACCAGCCAACAATGCTGCCCTGTCAATGGAGAGCTTACCTGATAGGATAGGCCATCCTTGCGGGGGCTTAGCCCCATTTCATCCATAGATGTAGTATTCATCATCACCTCAGTCATTTCAGCTGATCTCAGATAGTCAGGGCTGGAAACAAAGATAAGGTAACTTTTTTAGCTTTTATGGAGCCATTAGATCACTACTGTCCTTGAACAAGATTATGTAGTATCTAAAAACTAAAGCTTTATACACCTGCAGAGCTAGTCAGATATAAGAACTGAACAGCTAGCCCACTAAATCCTATTTCTGCTCTTCCCCTCCCTTCTTTACAAGGGCTCTAAAATCATTCTTCACCTAAAGAATCATTACTTGAGCTCATGCACCCAAAAAGTAGTTTACAGGATCTCTCACCTTGAGCAAGATTTCACACAGAGTGATTAGCGTTTAACTCTGCTTCCTCCAACTCTACCCTCAAGCGTAGAGAGAAGGCAGACAGTAAATAAGTGCTATTGCTTGGTGTAGGGGCTTTTTTTTTAAAAAAAAAAAAGTCTAATGAGTTTTTAAACTCGTACTGACTTATTTTACTACCTCAGGGATTTCCATACCAGTTGAGTAAGAAATATGCCAATTGCACGTCTGCTTTTCCAGTCAGAATGAAGTTTCCAGTTCAACAATTTGAGAAAGCGAAGTTGATTTTCACAGCTTGTAGTTCCTCTATTTTGTGTTATGCTAACATTACTTAAGCCTATTTATAACCACAGCACTTTGTATTTGCACACACAAGTCAACTCACATTAGTCACCAAAATATAGGCCATCTGTTGCACCTTGCTTTATGAAGCCACTTCAAAATAGTTCACACTGCCTTCCCAATGCCACTCCAGCTTACTATGCATGAACCAGCACAAGGAGGGCATTCAAAAACATCCCAAAGCACAAGATACAGATAATAGATATATAATGAGAAGCACAGACAAGGGTTTTATTTACAGTGGCAAAGTGAGACCACATAATGCACTAGCTCTTTTAAGTAGCAGCAGTGGAAACTGTAACCTTGGGAGTTCACATATTAACCACTATGTCATATAATCCCAGTCAGTTGCTTCAACTGATGAGCTGCACCATTGTAGGTGCCACCTATATGGTAACTGGCAGAGAACTGGACAAATGGACAGCTGTGCCGTTCCAAACTTTAAGTGGTACATAAAGAACTTTAGAAAGTGAGAATTCTGAGAGTGCACTGCAGTTTAGTATACAACCTCCCTAGCCTAAGCTAACTAACAGTTGCTTGCATACTTCCTATCCTCTGCTGCAACATACTGACAACAGAGAGAGAGAGAGAGAGAGAGAGAAGTTGCACACAGCTATTTGTTTGATGAGCTGGAGCGCTCTATTTTCCAACTCTAGGTGTCTTAGAAGGATACTAGCAGGTCAGCACAGGATTAGTAACAACAAGGGTTTCTGCAAAGTCCAGGATCTACATGCTTTTTTTAAGTGCAATTTAAGAGTCATCAAAATATGCATTTGCCTGCAACCATTCCCCCCAAAGCATTCGCCATCCAAACTATTGTATGAGCCAGAAAGTCTATTTTCAATGAGGAAATCAAAAGAAAGGAAGTGAACAGTATGGATGGTGAAATGTAATCAGATGTTTAGAATGCTCAGCTCTAATACAAGGTATTAACGGGGAGGAAGTCCGCTTAACTGAGTGTCCTTTTACACCTCCCCAAAGAAACATGAAGGATATTAAGCACAGTAGATTTTTAATTTGGAAAGAAAGGTTAGAAGTGCAACATATGTGCCAGTGTTATACCCTGAGCTATCTCTGTATCCTTCAACCCTAATGGAAGATAAGCAAGAAAGTCATAAGCAACTTAAAAGGAGGGTTTTAGGACCTCAACTTTAACTGCCCCAGGGCTACCTGGCAATGGTATGATAAAGGTGAGGAGCTCACTGAAATTCTCAAGCAATCTGCTTTAAGATGTAGCTCTAGTTCAGTGCTAGTTTGATTTCAGCCCTCAGATGGGCTGGCACAATGACTATTCAAAGGAGGCACTCCAAAAGGAGTGCACAGGCAATAAGTGGGACTGGCACAGCCTGTGCCCTCTGTTACACAGGTGTAAATCCAGAGAAACTCCAGTGATGCCAGTGGGCTAAATTCATTCCAGGAGTAACTGCTGAATTCAGTTGTTTGACTCAGAGTCTGGGCCCCTGAATTTACCGGGGAGGTGGAGGGGGGGCGGATGCAGGGCAGGGGAAGGCTGTTAACAGCATCTCCCTAGGGAGGGGAACTGGGGTTAGGATGAGCAGCTGCAGCCAAGGTGCTTGCCTTGTCAGTTTCTCCAGCTGACCTGACCGCCCCTGCCTTTGCTGCTGGGACCAGCATCTGAAGCGGCTCAGAGTCCCAGGCTTAGGTCAGCTCATGACGGATTTTAAGTCGGATGCGGGATTTCAGGCTTCCGAGCAAGGTCGAGCTCCTCGACAACCACACACACGGAAAGAATTTCCGCCCGCCTTTCCCGGCGTGAGCCATGCACGGTCCTCGGCGCTCTTCTCCCGAGCCAGGCAGCGGATAAAGAGGAGCTGGCGAGTCACCGCAAGGCGGGGGGGGGGGGGGAAGGGAGGGGATTGGACTCTGCAGGCGCTACAGCATGCGAGCGGCGGCAGCCAGATCCTCCCCTGCAATAGCCCCCCCCCAGCAGCGCTCAGGCTACTGCCCGAGCGCCTGGGGCCGTTTCCCCAGGGCAGTCTTACAGAGGCTCCCTGGGCGAAGAAAACCTGAGCGGTCCCGCTGCAGCATAAAAGGCTTCCTAGCCCTCGCATCCACTCCCAAAGCGGCTTGCAAAGCCACCCCCCTCCAGGACCCCCTGGATTTTCGCGGCTGGGGCAGATCTCGGCACATTGTCTAGCAAACCTCCCCCAGCCCTTCCCTGCCCGTTTCACTGCGACCTCCAAGCTCGCTTCCTTTGTTTCCATTCCCTCACACCGCCCCCTTTGCAACCTTGACTGTGACTTCTGCCTGCAAAGCCATTGCAGGAGGAGTGTTGTCTCCCCTGTCCCACCCCCCCTCAAGATAGCCAAAGCACAGCCAAAAGCGGCCAGGGCCAGCTCTCAGCCGGAGTGCCTGCCAGCCGGCCCAAGAGCCCCGCCAGCGGTACTCACCAGTGAATGGAAAAAAATACAGACATGAAGTCCTACCGCAGGGCTGACCAGCGTCCTTGGTATGGAAAAAGAGGGAGCGCGCAGCTTTCCTTAAGAGCCCTACAAGACGGCCAGCAGCACCCCTCCGGAGAGCAGCCTGGCGCGGAGGGAGCTTACGGGGTGATTGGCTTTCAGCCCACAGACCGGAGCAGAAACACGCACGCTACAGCTCGATAACTGCCCCCACAGCCGCCTGGACAGGCGCTTTTATAGGGGAAGGGGCGTGGCTTTGCCCCGAGTGCCCGCCCCCTCCCTTGGATGACGTCACCAAATTCATGAATGGTTTCGTGCTTCCAGCCCGTGGCGCGCCGCCGCTCCGGGAGCCGGCTGGCGAGCGCCGATTGGACGCGGCTGGGCTTCACTTCCCTGGCATCGTCTGGGCACGGGGCTGCTTGCCGCTGATGCATGTTGTGCCACAGCCCCGCTCTGCCTCGGAGGGGACCGAGACCCTCTCCCCACGGCTGCATGTCCAAGCTGGGTTCGCAAGCATGCCGCGCGTGTGATGAACGGTTTGCACAGCATGACAGAAATGAGAGATTAGAGCGTGTCAACGCAGCGTCGCTCCCTGGGGTGCATTTGCTAAGTGCTTGCGCAGTGAATCTCAATGAGACCTTGGCAATCTCGCTCTTTTTTGTTTTGTTTAACTCTCATTCATTTAAATGGTGATTGGTAGCCCAGGCACACGATACATTTAAGCACAGCTCCATCATCTCTGTCACAGCCATCCGCATGTCTCTCCACCAGACTGAGCTGTTATAATCAATCACAGCATGCAATCACTCCACCTTCTCTTAGATTTCTGTGTTACTCCCTTGCTTTCTTTACCTTGCTGCCTCCAAGTGTACGCTGAAGAAAAGAGAGCACGATTGGTTTCTATTTTGGTCTGCCTAATCTGGATAGGAGCAAGGCTTAAAATAATCCATGGGATGGTGGGAGGAGGAAGTTGCTGGGCTGATTTTTTGTTTTTTTCAACTTGCTATTCATGTTATGGCTTATTTTTTATGTGTTCTACTTATTTGTGGGAGGAAGGAGGCATAGTTTCTGATGCTGTTTTTTTTCCACTACACGTCAATGGCACTCCTTCACTCAGACACACACACAAACACAAAGGCTGGGCCAGACTTCACTCTCAGTTACATGGGTATAAATCCACTGACACCAATGGATTTACTCTGCATTTACACCAGGGTTCTGAGAGTAGCATCTATCCACTAGTTTCCAGGTGTACAATGGCTGTTTTAAAACAACAGAAGCAAAAAAAGTCTGAGTCAGGGCTGGTACTCTGTCCTTAACACATCCTCTTGCTTTAGGTTGAAATCACTGCTACACAGAGGTCCATCATATTGCCTTTGCACCACTTAATCTCCCTCGAGCTATAATTTAAGGAATGAGATGGGATTGAAGCGGCTCTGCACTGGGGTGAATTTTACCCCAAGGGCCTATACACCACTATTTACCTTATGTAAAACTACCTAGTGCTGGAGACCTCTGGGATGCTTAGGCAAACTGGGGTGAGATGAGAACAGAGTGTGAGCCGTAACTCTGAATTTCCTTGCCACTTTCAAATTAAGTTAGAGAGATGCTGACACTGATCATGACAGTAAAGTGTTCCCAGTCAAAGAGCACTGGGTTTCTCCCAGCCCCATTCACACTGCCTTCCCCCCACCTCCCAAAAGAGAGAGAGACAGAGAAAAGATCTCTAACTGCTCTCTCAAATCCTGTTGGGAAAGATTCTCTTATTGGCAGATTACCTACAAAAGGGAGAGGGTATGCATGAATGTCTGCTGCTGGCAAAGATTGATTTGTGAAACTTTTAGCAGGAGGTAATTGAGCAGGAAGCCATTCAAAGGACTCAAAACTCCAAAATGAGGCAAATAATGCCAACTGGGTTTAGCAAACAAGAATATAACCACAGCAAAATGCAGGAGGAGGAGCAGAGGGGAAATACATTGCCTGCCTCAGAAAATTATAGAACCATTAGAACAAAGTAACAGATAGTTTAGGTGAAGGGAAAATTTCCCCAGCTCCCCTCCTGAACTCAAGACTATTTAGAAAAGCTGGACATGCACAAGTCCATGGGGCTGGATGCAATGCATCCAAGAGTGCTGAGGGAGTTGGCTGATGTGATTGCAGAGCCATTGACAATTATCTCTAAAAACTCCTGGTGATCAGGGGACATCCTAGATGATTGGAAAAAGGCAAATATAGTGCCTATCTTTAGAAAAGGAAAGAAGGAGAATCCGGAGAACTACAGACCGGTCAGCCTCACTTCAGTCCCTGGAAAAATCATGGAGCAGGTCCTCAAGGAATCCATTTTGAAGCACTTGGAGGAGAGGAAGGTGATCAGGAACAGTCAGCGTGGATTCACCAAGGGCAAGTCATGCCTGACCAACCTGATTGCCTTCTATGATGAGATGACTGGCTCTGTGGATGTGGGGAAAATGGTGGATGTGATATACCTTGAATTTAGCAAAGATTTTGATTCAGTCTCCCACAGTATTCTTGCCTGCAAGTTAAAGAAGTATAGGTTGGATGAATAGACTATAAGGTGGATAGAAAGCTGGCTAGATCATCAGGCTCAACGGGTAGTGATCAATGGCTTGATGTCTCGTTGGCAGCCAGTATCAAGCGGAGTGTCCCGGGGTCGGTCCTGGGGCCGATTTTGTTCAACATCTTCATTAATGATCTGGATGATGGGGTGGATTGCACCCTCAGCAAGTTTGCAGATGACACTAAGATGGGGGGAGTGGTAGATACACTGGAGGATAGGGATAGGATACATAGTGACCTAGACAAAGTGGAGGATTGGATCAAAAGAAATCTGATGAGGTTCAACAAGTGCAGAGTCCTGCACTTAGGACGGAAGAATCCCGTGCACTGCTGCAAACTAGAGACTGACTGGCTAGGCAGCAGTTCGGCAGAAAAGGACCTGCGGGTTACAGTGGACAGGAAGCTGGATATGTGCCCTTGTTGCCAACATGGCTAACGGCATATTGGGCTGCATTAGTAGGAGCATTGCCAGCAGATTGAGGAAAGTGATTATTCCCCTCTATTTGGCATTGGTGAGGCCACATTTGGAGAACTGTGTCCAGTTTTGGGTCCCCCACTACAGAAAGGATGTGGACAAATTGGAGAGAGTCCAGCGGAGGGCAATGACAATAATTAGGGGGCTGGGGCACATATTTATGGGAGACACTGAGGGAACCGGGCTTATTTAGTCTGCAGAAGGAGGGATTTCAGAGCAGCCTTTAACTATCTGAAGGGGGATGTGACCCGTTCATGCCCAGGGCAGCCACTTGATAATGTCAAGGTCAGGGCAGGCTGTAAAAAGAGAGCAGATTCTCCCAGCACTGGTGGGTGACACTGAAGTCAGGCTTCCCAACCAGCCAAAAACTGCGCTTTTGAATCCCCACAGAAGCCAGTATACAAATACACACAGCCCTCTTTACTGCATTTCAGATTCTGGCTCCCAATTAGCCACTGGGCCCAGTAAAGAGACCAGTTATTTAAACTCTATGCTCTTTACTAAAAAGGTTCCCTCTGACCCCAAAGGGTCAGCCACAGTACCAGATCAATATAAGTTTGGATCTTACCCAAAATACCACGCTGCCAGCCAATCCTTTAGTAACTAAAACTAAAGGGTCATTATAAAAGAAAGAAATAAACCATAAGAGAAATGTTAAAGGGGTCAAAGCAAATCAGATACATACAAATGATTGAAAGTCCATATACATCAAGATTCTGGGAGAACTGTGGAGTTTGCAGGCTTGTACAGTTCCTCTGGTATACATCCAGTATCTGGATGGTCTTAGTCCTTTGGTTCAGTTGCAAGTGCATTGATCCAGAGGCAGGTATATGTCTGTAGCTGAACAGGAACAAAGACAAAATGGTTTCCCAGGCCCCCGCCTTATCTATCCCCTGGCCTTGGCCATGCTGTTTGTGGAATTTTACAGGGACTAAAATGGAGTCCAGAGTCACCGCATCAGGTATGCCTTTAGTTTCTTCCTGGGCCCCCATGAATCTGTAAAGGTTTCGATGGGCCATCAAGCAGGCTATTGTTTTGCATCCATCCTGTCTGAGTCGTTATTCAGACAGCAGCATTTGAAATACAGATATATCAAATATATCTATAACTTCCATTTCACATATCACACATGAACATAAGTATTATCATCTTACTTAGCATATTACAACCTTTCTAACAGTACCTGACATGGCATATCTCACATGAATTATTATGATTTTGACATATTGATTTTAAGCCATATGTTAACCACCCTCCCCGCCCATCTAACCAGCATGACAGGGGGTTCCAGGGAAAATGGAACTAGGCTGTTCTCAGTGGTGGCAGATGACAGAACAAGGAACAATGGTCTCAAGTTGCACTGGGGGAGGTCTAGGTTAGATATTAGGAAATACTTTTTCACTAGGGGGGTGGTGAAGCACTGGAATGGGTTACCTAGGGAGGGGGTGAAATCTACATCCTTAGAGGTTTCTAAGGACCTGGCTGGGATGATTTAGTTGGGGTTGTTCCTCTTTGAGCAGGGGGTTGGACTAGATGACCTCCTGAGATCCCTTCCATCCCTAATCTTCTATGATTCTAATTCAATCACTGGGGGTGAAATTCATCCCTGGACAGAGGGCCTCTAAAGGCCTATGCTCTTTAAATCTGATTTAAACCCTAGGCTGTGTGCGCAAACTAATCCCATGCACTAAAAATCTTTAGAAATATCTGAGCAAAAAGAAATCACAAAGAAAACAGAGTAGCTGCTACTATGTGGGTCAAATAATCAGAGGTAGATGCGTACAAAGCACTACCATTAGTCATTGGTCAGGCTGGGCCTACAGGGACTACGGATTTATGCAACATGTTTTTACTGTTACCCTCCCTTCCTATCCTCCATCTCCCTGTCCAGCTGCTTCAGGCTCTTTTTATGTCTTTTCTTAATCTGAGCGATCACAGTCTAGGACAGGGACTGTCTTTATTTTACCTTCTTGTACAGCACGTAGCACTATACTCTGATCCTTGAGTTGGTGTGTTAGTTGTTACCATAATACAAATAATAATAAATAATAAATAAATAAATAATAATAATATGATAAAAGTTGGTTCATAAGCAGCACACACAAATATTGCCTATGGAACAAATATTGCAACAGGCACTCAGAGACTGTGCTCATAGACTCTAAGGTCAGAAGGGACCAATATGATCATCTAGTCTGACCTCCTGCACAACGCAGGCCACAGAACCTCACCCACTCACTCCTGTAATAAACCTTTAACCTATGTCTGAGTTATTAAAGTCCTCAAATCATGGTTTAAAGACTTAAAGGTTCAGAGAATCCACCAGCAAGTGAGCCATGCCCCTTGCTACAGAGGAAGGTGAAAAAATCCCAGAGCCTTTGTCAATCTCCCCTGAGGGAAAATTCCTTCCCGACCCCAAATATGGCGATCAGTTAAACCCTGAGCATGTGGGCAAGACTCACCAGCCAGACACCCAAGAAATAATTCTCTGTAATAACTCGGAACCCATCTCATCTAACATCCCATCACAGGCCATTGACATATCTACCACCAGTAGTCAAAGATCAGTCAATTGCCAAACTAGGCTGTCCCATCATTACCATCCTCTCCATAATGTATCAGGCTCAGTTTTGAAGCCAGCTAGATTTTTTGCCCCCACTGCTCCCCTTGGAAGACTGTTTCAGAACTTCACTCCTCTGATGGTTAGAAACCTGCATCTAATTTCAAGTGCTCATGAGCATGGTATAAATCCTCAAACAGGCAACCAGATTTGTGCCATCAAAATGGGTAATTGTGAATATAAGTACAAATGGTGCTTGTAGTTTCCCATATTGCTCCTTCAGATGCATGTTATGCAGGGAAAACAGCTGCTCATATAAAAGTTGAAGTGGGTATGTGTTAAACTCTAATTTTTGAAAGCTGGATTTAAAAACCAAACTTAGCCCTAGGTTACACCCATTCAATCCCAAGGCCAGAGGTATGCATGTTTTCCCCAGAACAGACAGTTTAATCACCTTAGTTTAATATTATATAATGGGAATGTGGCTTTTTTGCATCAGAAGCCATCAGTTTCTCCTTTGTGCCAGGTTAAAGTGAATCACAAGAAGCTGATCAAACCATCCCAAATAGATTTAAGTTCTGGTGGGTGAAAAATCACCCCCGTACAAGAGGGTAGCATAAGGCTTAATTTGATTAAATGGGATTTAGGCAGTGCACAGACCTCCTGCTGCCTGTCTCCACAGAGGTAAATTTCACCCTGAAGTGAATATAATCAGTTTAACCTCCGTCACCACCCCCAGATCATATAGGCACCAATGAAGGACAGCAATAGGAATACAACTGATTTCATGAACAATGAATAAGACTTTGGGCCTTGTTTGTTTTCTAAATGTTGGAGCCAATGAGTTGAGCAGGTAACTAAAAAGGGAACCAGTTATCTCCCGCAGACCTAAAACAATCAAAAGGTCTGATGAAGCAATCAACTCAGACAAGCAATTCCCATTCAGATAAATGGTGCTCAGGATCAGGCCCATACTTCAACTGTTCCTAACCAAAATAGTCTGTAGATGCAATTATATAGTCACTGATTTTGCTCAACCAGGGCCCAATCCTGTGAGATGCTAAGGGCTGGATTTGTAAAGGTATTTGGTACATTCAGGTAGATGGCCTAATGGGTGTGACCTGTCCGTGCCTAGGGTAGCCACCTGAAAATGCCAAGGGCAGGGCAGGCTGTAAAAGGAGAGCAGATTCTCCCAACACTGGTGAGTGACACTGAAGTCAGACTTCCCAACCAGCCACAAACAGTGCTTCTGATTCCCAGCACTGGTTATCAAGAAGCCAAAATAAAAATATACACAGCGCCCTTTACTGCATTTCAGTCTCTGGCTCCCAATCAGCTACTAGATCCAGTAAAGAGATCAGTTATTTAAAATCTATGCTCTTTACCAAAAAGGCTTCTTGTGACCCCAAAGCCACAGTACCAGATCAATATAAGTTTGGATCTTACCCAAAATACCACGCTGCCAGCCAATCCTTTAGTAACTAAAACTAAAGGTTTATTATAAAAAGAAAGAAACAAACTATAAGAGAAGTTAAAGGATTAAAGCAATCAGACACATACAAATTGATTCAAAAGTCCATATATCCAGGTTTCTAGTAGAATTGTGGAGTTTGCAGGCTTGTATAGTTCCTCTGGTATACATCCACTACCTGGATGGGTCTCAGTCCTTTGTTTCACAGCTTAAGTTCAGTTCAGTTGTAGGCAAGTTGATCCAGAGGTAGGTGAAGATGGAAGACAAAATGGATGTGGTACAGCTGCCTTTTATGTCCTTTGGGCTTTGCCATGCTGCTTGTGGAAATTTACAGGAATAAGATGGAGTCCAGAGTCACATGAGCAAGTCCTGCTGACTCATCAGGTATATCCCTGGCTTCTCCCCCTGGATCACTTGTACCTGTGAATTTCTTAATGGGCCATTAAGCAGGCTAATGCTTCAGCCATCCTGTCTGGGGTGTCGCCCAGACACAGCACAATTTGAAATACAGATATACCAAACATATCCATAACTTCCATTACACATATAACACATAAACATAAACATTATAATCTTACTTAGCACATTTATAGCCTTTCTAATGGTATATCTCACATGAATTATTATGATTCTGATGTATTGATGTTAAAAAATATAATAAATTGCCCCCCCCCCAATCCAACCAGCGTCACAATGGGATTTTCAAAAGTACTGAGGTGACTACAATAAGAGTTAGGTGCCCAGGTGCTTTAGAAAATCCCATTGGGTGCCTGAGTCTTTAGGCATCTTAATACTTTTAAAAATCGGGCCCTAAATACCGTCCTCTCCCATTGCCTTCAGCAGGAGTTGAGGACTTTCCATATCTCACAAGATGGGGCCTTTTCTCAATTGCCTCTAATGGATCATCAGAAATTTCTCCCTGTCTCTCTCATGCACGTGTGTAGACCTGGTCTTGTCCATTTGTATGGACTTATCCATGCAAAACAAAAGCAGAAAAGAAAAGAAAAGAAACAGCGTCCCATTTAAACCAGACACACTGAGCTTTCTGTATAAAAAAGCTTTTTTAGTTAGCAACACTTGAATTCTATGGCTGCCCCCTAATCCTTCTGGGCCTGGCTCCCAAGGCAGCATCTGATTGGGGTCTTTTGTTCTTGATTTCTCAAGTACCAAACTGACTGAGGGCTGTTTTGTGATTAATCTGATTGATTGACTCTAGGCAGAGGACAAGGCTGGAACAAGCAATTCAATCCAGCTCTGACTTTTTAGAAAGCAGTTTCTCTTTTCACTGGCTGGGTTGATTTTGTTTAAAAAAAAAAGCAGAGCAGAGAGCCCCAGGATTTAAGTCAGAAAAGACTAGGCCTGCCCCATTCCATAGATACGGGGATCTTTATGCAGTTTGGTCTTAAGGTGGAGATCAGGGGCAGGGTCTAGGAAAGCACATACCACTAAAAAAAATGTTGTGATGTTTGACAAAAACAGATATCTAAAAGTTAATGTCTACATACGAAGTTATTCAGGAATAGCTATTGAACATTAAATTCACACCCTACCTTAATCTACATTAATTTCCAGAAAAGACTTTGCACTGATACTAAAAGGAGTTTTGTCCGAGTAAGGAGTGAATAAATGCTGAGTACTGACTTCAGAATTTGACTCAATATGCTCAGTAGGTAGAAAAATCCTGCATACATTTTAAAAGCCATATGTGTCTGTAGGGCTGCTGTACATGGAACCACTCAGGAAAATGAATTCAAATTAACTAACAGTGTGAATTTAAAGCAAATTTGTTAGATCACATTGAACCTCTGTGTGGACACTCTCATTCTGTATTAAAGTGGCCTTTATTCAGTTTAGTTTAATTCACTTAAATTAAACTAAGGGCAAGTCTACACTAAAAATGCTTCATCGGTGCAGCTGCACTACTATAGCGCTTAAGTGAAGATGCTCTTATGTCGATGGGCGAGAGCTCTCCTGTTGGAGTAGTTAATCCACCTCCCCGAGAGGCAATAGCTATGTCAGTGGGAGAAGCTCTCCCGTCAACATAGTGCTGTCTACATGGGGGGTTAAGGTCAGTATAACTGCGTCACTCAGGGGTGTAGATTTTTCACAGCTCTGAGTGACATAGTCTGTAGTGTAGACCTGGCCTCAACCAAATTAAGGCCATTTTAATTCTGAATGAAAGTTAAAGTGAATTAAATTAAACAAAAAACTCTTATTCTGGAATTAGTGTCTGCACTTGGAGTTATTCCACAATAACTCCCTATGTAGACAAACCTTAGCACATCAATTTAAAAAAAATAAAGCCCTTTTAATCCTTCCACTGCTCAGAAATTTTCTCTGAAACCCACAAGTATTAACAATCACTTTTTATTATGTGACTGTCCTCCCACTTACACTAATGTAAAACAGGAGGAGCTTCAGTTAATCCCATGCAGTTGCACAGGAGTAAAATAGTATTCAGGGAGAGAAGAAGCAAGCTCAAAGAATTTTGCTTGAAATGAAAAGGAGAACTAAACACATTTCGCCTCTCATGTCCCACTGATGAACACAGGATATACCTTAAAAGTGCCATGACTTGACTTTGGTTGACGTGCAGTTCAAATAAAAGGAGCCTGACATAGAATCATTTTCAGTTTTTTATTCTTTATCTAATGGGTTCCCCCGATTCCTTGATGTCTTTATTGCACTTCTTTAAACCCATGGTGCCAGATCCTTAGCCAGTGAAAATCAATGCTACTCAGATCCTCAGCTGGTGTAAATTGATTTTTAATATAACTCTATTGATGTATACCAGTTGATGCTCTAGCCCCTGTTGTTGTTGCTTTTTTAATTTAATAAACCTTTACAATATTTTGTTTTTCAGGAGAATGTAATGCAACAAGACACAAGCAAACACAAATAGGAATTTCCTGTGATGTTACAAATCAGTAACAATCAGCCAATAAAAGGATCACAAGAAACATGCCAGTAAAAAAAAATAAAAAGATCAATAGTATGCCTGTGTAAAGCATTTGCAGGTAACTAGCATTGAGGAAAAGTAAATGGGGTGCTGTCAGGTAGTGTATTCAGATTTCAAATTTAGGGTTTGTTAAAATAAAATCCAAAACTTTATCAAATCTTATATTAACCCAAGTGTCTTCATGACATTTACTGTTAAAATGTTAATCAAAACAGATAGTTTGCATTTAACTATTCTCCTATAGCACCAATATGTTAGTGCATGGTAGCTAGAAAGTGCATTGATGAGGAATGATATGGTCATAATGACTATATTACTGGGAACTCAAACATTAATGCTTAGACTGCAAACACATTACGAAGGTACACTTTACAATCTCCATTTTAGAGATGGGGTGAATAAGGCCCAGAGGGCCACTTCGTGGGTCCGTGGCAGACATGGGAATGGAACTTGGTGTTCCTGTCTCCCAGCCAGGGTTGCAAATACTGCCGGGAAAATTTCTTAGTAAAAAAATAAACCCGTCAGTGGAATTTAGAAACAAAATCATGGAAATATTGCTTTTGGTCTTAGGTTTTGTACAAAGTTATTTTAACACATTTAAATTTGGAGCCAGATTTGACCTGCAAGTGCCCTTCTAAATAGTTGAATCAAGGCCACAGAAAGAGGCTGCCTCAGGGCTGGTATTAGAACTCAGGAGGAGTTCCTAACTTCCACTCTTGTGTTCAGACTCTTAGATCCTCTCTGATCAGACCATGGATCATCTGCCTTATCTTTTACTCATCTATCTCTTACCATGGGAGAATATACCGTATACCAGTCCGAAGTAAAAGTCATGCAAGTTGCAACATGACTTTGAAAAATGCATATAGCATGATTACTGTCTCAGCACATCAGACTATTCATGGTTTGTCCTATCTGAGTTTGTCCCAAGGCAAATGTCCCCTTTCCCTGGAAAAAGGGGTCTTCTGGTATCATACTTTCCACAGAATTACTTGGAGTGTATCATGTATCACAAGAAGCTGGATATGAGTCAATAGTGTGCCCTTACTGCCAAGAAGGCTAACAGCATCTTGGGTTGCATTAGTAGGAGCATTGCCAGAAGATCGACGGAATTGATTATTCCCCTCTATTCGTCAATGGTAAGGCAACATTTGAAGTATTGTGTCCAGTTTTGGGCCCCCCACTACAGAAAAGATGTGGACAAATTGAAGAGAGTCCAGCAGAGGGCAACAAAAATGATTAGGGGGCTGAAGCACAAGACTTATGAGGAGAGCCTGAGGGAACTAGCCTTATTTAGTTTGCAGAAGAGAAGAATGAGGGGGGGGTTTGATAGCAGCCTTTAACTACCTGAAAGGGGGTTCCATGGAGGTTGGAGCTTGGCTGTTCTCAGTGATGGCAGATGACAGAAGAAGGAGCAATGGTCTCAACTTGCAATGGGGGAGGTCTAGGTTGGATATTAGGAAAAACATTTTCACTAGGACCATGGTGAAGCACTGGAATGGGTTACCTACGGAAGTGGTGGAATCTCCGTCCTTAGAGGTTTTTAAGGTGGGGCTTGACAAAGCTGTGGCTGGTATGATTTAGTTGGGGTTGGTCTTGCTTTGAGTAGGGTGTTGGACTAGATGACCTCCCGTGGTCACTTCCAACCCTAATCTTCTATGATTCTATGTGTGTCAGTAACTTCCAGATGCTGCTTGAATTTCACTGCAGCCTGCAGAAATTTAAAAAAAGATCAACATTTGGACATCCTGCCCTATGCACCTTGTTGCATTAGAAAATCAAAGGGTGGATAGAGAAAGTGTTATTTCATGGCCCATATGAGGAAGAAGGGAAGGAGAATAATTCTAACAAACAAGAGTGCCTTGGTTTATTGAGTGGCAACAGCTGCAGTACCTAGAGATGCTACTAAGGGGACAGAAATAGGAGCCACTTTTGTAACCTACCCCTTTGCTTTGTTTTATATCAAACACCAGTAAGTGAAGGACAAAGGCTGGAGGCTGATTCTGCAGCCTTACACATGATTAGTCCCACTGACTGTGCAGCCCAGTTCAGTCCCATACAGCAAGACCCTGATTCAGCAAAGCACTTAAGCATATGTTTAAAGTTAGGCATGTACGTAAGTGCTTTGCTGAATGGGGGCCTTACATACCATACTGACAGTTGCTATATAAAATCGAAGAGAAATGATGTGCAGGATCAGGCCCCTAATCTTGAAATCTAAAATACCTCTGTGATATTCATTTTTTTAGACTGATTTTCCTTTTGTTCCATTTTGATGGTCAAACAAGTTTAAACATGTTAGTTTTACTCCCTGTGGGAAGCTCTATCCCTTCCATCATTTCAAATGCAGTGGAAACCAAACACGGCTCTTCTGATTTGTTCCCTTGCATGTACCAGAGCATAATGGAGGAAGTCAGCAGCACAGATCCCGGCAAGGGTGTGTGCTACTTACCTGCTGCTTTCAGACCCAGCAGAGGGGGCACAAGAGCAACACATGGATTTGTTTTCTACACTATAATATAACTGTTGCTTGGAGGTTTATTGTTTTCTTGGAGGTCGAGGAGTGGTGGATTTAAAAAACACAAAGGGCTTGATTCCCAGTTGCCCTGCAAATACTGTGGTCATTCACACCAGCACTCACGGCAGGCACAGAATGGCAGCGTTTCACACCCATTTTCCACTAGTGCAAATGAAGACTCACAGTGTGAGAGACACATTGAAACACAAGGAATATTACATGCTCTTTGACAGGGACTTTATACACTCATACTTACAATTAACTCACTATGTGTTATCAGCCTACATTTGTGTGTGTGTGTGTCCTCCCTCAATGAGTATGTGTCACCAGGCTCTCTCAAGTATACATCATCACATCGCTTTTTAGTTTTTAAATATGTCTCTGCAAGCTACACTGCTGACATCTCTAGGGTGTGTGGGATTGCATCACTCTCTACTGGCTGCAGCCTCCAGAAGGCTTAAGCCCCCAAAGTACTGCACAGATGTGCAGGTTACTGCTAGTGTAATTGTTATTTTAGTTTATATAACATTGTAAGGGTGAAAACTGCTTTATAACGGAGCAAACCCACTAACCCACTGCTCTCCTCCTTGCAGGCCACTCAGATGATAGAAAGGAAGAAGAAAACACTGTCTCGGCAGCTGGGGATTCCCTGGCATGGAGGAGTCTCCAGCAGGGTTCAGAGCCCACATAGCTGCCTGCTATGCCATCCTTTCTGTGTAGCTCTATGGAAGAGAGCATCTCCGGAGAGTGAGCAGCACCCTGGCTACCCACAATTGGCAGACAGTCCTTTGGGAATGTTGCCGGGTGTCAGAGCAGCATGGAAGCTGGTGTGGGAGCAAGACTGAGCAGAGAGTTCTTCATGGCTCTGTAGATTCTTAGGCCAGAAGGGACCATTGTGATCATCTTGTATGACCTCCTGTATAGCATGGGCCATGGACCTTCCCCAAAATAATTCCTAGAGCAGAGCTTTTAGAAATGCATCCAATCTTGATGTAAATATGGACAGTGATGGAGAATCCAGCACAACCTTTGGAAATTGTTCCAATATAACTGACTCTGTGACTGTCCCCCTCTCCTCTGCTGCCCCAGGCAGATCTCTACCTCAGCAGATAGTCTGCTCCGTATCGTAGAATGGACCAAACTAAGATCAGTATCTCTGCCCCATAAAGCTTACAGTTTAAAGGCCCAACCCCGCTCCCATTGAAATAAATGGAAGTTTTGCCACAGATTTCAGCGAGAGCAGAACTGGTCTTTAATGGTCTGCTTTTGTACAGAGCACCACAGTTCCCACTGAAGTCAATGGGAGATGCAGGTCCTTAATATAGATCAAGATCAGGCCATAAACACACAAGTAGATCCAATACAGAAGGGCACACTAAGAACAAACACAGTGTCTGTGTTAATATTTATATTTCATTCCTTAAGTGAAATGCATTTTGGCTGGCATCTATACATGAAAAATGTTTTCATTTACCTGATTAAATCCTTTATCGGATCATTGCGTTTCACCTTTTTACTGTAGTGGGATTTTATTTATTAATAGGAGATTCTTTTAGCAGAGGGTTGATGTAAGAGTTTTTCATTTTCCTCTGGTTAAAGGAGTGATTCACTGAAAACAGTCCTGTTGACCATATAGGCAACATCAATCTTTAACACCTGACTGTGGGTCACATAATACTTAGCACTTGTATAGCACCAATAGTACAGTAAGAGCTTGTGAGATCTGAAGGAAAGGTCCCCGTCCTCAAGAATTGACAATCCAAATAGACAATATACAAATCTAAGTGTCAGGGAAGGGCAGCAACAAAAGTAGCGACACTGTGTGATGAAATGTAGCACATATCTGAGGTCTTGTCAACACATCAAAGTTCCAGCACGTTAACTATACCAGTACAGTTAAAGATCCTTGCTATTGTGAAAAGTACTATGGAAACTTTAATGACCACTTTAACTATACAGTATATTAAAGAAATACAATCTTCCTAGTGTGGATGCAGTTATCTTGGTCTAAAAGTGTTTTAGACTTGTATTGCTGTTCCTGTGTGGGAAAGGAAACAACTATAATAACAACACCAATATATGTTTTTATACCAATGAAACTGAGCCCACACTAAGGCTTTTACTGGTATAACTATATTGGTATAAAAATCGCAATCCTAACAGTAATAGTTCAACAAGTAAAATATTCAAGTGTAAAGCAGGTCTTTGGGAAGTTTGTTTGGATTATTTTAAATAGTCAAGATTTTCAGTTAACCAGTTTGATAATGTTTGTCTGAGGAGAGAACAAAGGAGGATGTAGTGAAGCTAAGTTGACTGTTTATCACTATTACTGAGTCCATCCCATTGATTGTTGTAGCAAAAGGCTTTTAAAGTCAGAGCAGTGTGTGTGTGTGTGGCGGGGGTAGGGGCAGGGCCCCACACTGTGGGGAAAAGGGTACACTTTACTGGGGGGGGCCTGGCCCAGTCTGCAACCCCCATTACCATGAGGAAAAAAATGTTCATGGCTCATGAGATTGTATGTAAGGGATGAGGGATTGTGGTTATGTGTGCGGGAGGGGGCCCGTGTTACAAGTTTGTACTGGGTCTGAAAAAATTATGCTTGGGCCCTGAGTAGGGGGGGAATGTAACCAAGTATCCAAGTTGGTATTGTAATGCAATATAAACTATTAATAATAATAATAATAATAATAATTAATATTACTTACCTTCTAGACCAAAGAACTTTAGAAACTGATATACAAAACTACACACAAGGAACAATGCAGCCACCTCTTGGGTTAAACCTGGCAGTTACTTAATATCCACCAGCATCACCGCCGAAGAGTTTAAGCTTGAAAGTGAGTAACGCTGTACGCACTAGAAACTGCAGGAGGAATTTAGGGAACTAGTATGTGATTCTCTGAATTGGGATTTGGCCAGGTTGTGGGATCCCTACTATTGTAAAAAGTACCATGGAAACTTTAATGACCATAAGTGGTCAGGGGCCTCGTTTTACAGCTCCTTTGAAAGAAAGTGCCTCCAGCATCACAGCTCTGCTAAAACCATGCTGATGTGCTGCTCCAGTACTGACCCTGATGAAGGAACAATACCTGCCAGATCCCAAAACCATTTCCTGCCTTTCCTGAGATTTTATTGACAGTTTCTTCTCCAAATATTGAGTCAGCTCTGCTTATGACAAGATCACACAAGATGGTGTGGCGTGCAGGCACAATGGCCAACTTCTGCTCTCAGTTACCACATTGCAACCACATTGGAGTAAAAGCGGAAGTCAGAGCACACTTTGGCCCATTGCACTTTGGGGCAGCTCTTTCATGTTTGCTGCCCTCCTTCCTGCTGGACTCTCCACTGACTTTCTACTGGGGACACTTCAGCTCAGAAGCAATGAGTTCTAGCGACTTCTCTCAACTGACCTGCTATCTAGTGTTGCATAGTTAGGAGAGCTTGTCCCATCCAAGAGGTTTGCACAGGAAGCAGACATTTGCATTTAATTGGATTCAGAGGTTCACTTCAAATGTTAATGTGAATTCCTTTTTTTAGACATCTCCCCTGAAGGTTAGCTGAAGTCCTGTCTAAGTGTAACAAGGCAGGCTTTTGTCCATACACCTAGCTGAATCCTACCTGGGGATTTCTTGGGATGGCTTCTCAGGAGAAAGGTGGTAGGATTTGGAGCAGCTGAACACACCAGATCAGATCTCTCTCTTTTCTGGTTGTTAATGAAAAGATCCACCACAGTAAGCCTAAACTTAGATGTGGTCGACTACACTACAGAGTGAGGTTGATGCAACACAGTTTACATCGACCTAACTGTGGACATATCTACACTTACATTTTGCTCCTGCCCACATAACTGCCTCACTATGTTGACTTAATAACTCCACCTCCACGAATGGCGTAGAGTCAAGGTCGACATAGTTAGGTCGAAGCGTTGTCAGTATTGGCACTGTGTTCTGCGTTGCTTACATTGACTGCTACTGACTTTCAGCCACAATGTCCCATGCTGACAGTCCAATCAATACAAGCACTTCTGGTGAAGATGTGCACCACCAACACAAGGAGTAAAGTCTAGATATGCACATATGAGGTAATTATTGCCTCCACTGGACACATCTGAGACAGAGGTAAGCCTGCCACTGGGGAGCATGGCGATGAAATAGGAGCAGGACTTGTCCTCATCTATAGTCCCAGACTGAATATTTTGCCTTGAGATGAGCAGCGGAGCAATGTATATTGTCTGATCTAGCTGTGCAACTAAGTGCAGTGGCTGTTCTGCCCGCTAACACTTAGGGGGAGGTTCTACCAATCAGGTAGTATCTTACAAGGCTGAATTTTGTCTTCTTTGCTCCCCTCCCCCTACCCACCAACTCTGATTGAGGTTGGGGCAAGGAGTTGTTCTGCTTCTAATGGTTCCATGAGTACCCTTAGGTGACTCTCCACGTCTCCTTTCTTTCTCCTTTTCACCTGCCTTTGACTTCAGAGCATGTCATGCTGTCATGGGGTAACCCTAGGTTTGCTGTACTATGAGACTTAGGGACCTAGTTTAGCTTTAGCTGTAAGGCACTCTTGCTCCTCTCCTTCATCCAGAACCAGGCCCCTCTCCTAAACAGATCAGTTAAGAGTCCCTATATGGCCCATCCTGCAGCATTCTTCTGCTTGGTCCTTAAACCCCTTCACTTTGGACCCAAGTGGGTACAGTATGTCTCAGCTAACTCTGCCTCTCTATGGCCTTAGCTCTTGTTAATAGAATGACTTGGCCCTGAGGGAGCCTAACAGTACATTGAAAGCATTGGTCTTATTGGTAGGAAATTAAGAGGACAAGGTCCTTGTGTCAAAGAATTTACTATCCAAGGCCCCAACCGGCAAGCCCCCAAGTGCAGTTCTCCCACTGACCTAGCAGGAAGTCAGCGCTAGCCAGACTGCGCCCTACAGTAGACACAAAATATAAGGAGAGATGACAACCAGCCATGGAGGAAGATGAACCGGGAGAAAGGTGAAGGGGCTCAGTGTGAGGGGATCGCAGCACACAAAGAATTATGACCGTTGAGTCAGTGTCTATTTCCTGGTGTTGGTTTATTAATTGTTATTAAGTAGGAGGAGGAAGGAGGGGAGAGAGAGAGCACTCGAGCTGAGAGCAGGGTGGGTGGTGCAGAAAGAAATGAGTTTTAAGAAGGGACACGAAGAAGGAGACTGAGATCACTGAGGAGACTGGGAGACAGATGCTCTTCCAAGACTAGGGAACAGTGGAAATGAAGTGCCAAGTTGCCAGTAGCAGCAGTAGAAGCCAAAGGGCATGTTACAGAGAGAGGAGAAGGCAGAGTGTAGGGAGGGCTGGAAGAAAATGAGAGCGGAGAAACAGACAAGGGGCACTGACTCAAACATCTGTCTGAGCTCAAACATCTGCACTGCAGTTTTATTGCCCCACAACCCAACTCACGCCCTCCGCCAGCCCAAGTCACCTGAACTGGGCCAGCCACAGGTGTTTTATTGCAGTGTAGACATAGCCTACATGGATTACATAAATACAAAAACTCCCTTTCGTGGTGAGAGCATGCCATTACCTGTGGTGTTAAACACTATCATAAAGATGTTCTCAAATGGCTCCTCCTCGAAACCAATGTAAGAATGCAGATCGCACCATGCACAATCTCCCCTTGCTTGTGCAGTGGGGAATAGAGTGCTGCCTCAATGACACTTTCTTTGCACTGTGCAGAAATCCCTTTTCTGAGTTCCATGCGAATGGAGCTTTGCTGAGGTCAGAGGACAGGATGGGGAGCAGGAGAGTACAGGGCAGAAAAGACGCTGCTCTCATCAGTACCCTCCCCTGCAAAGTCTGCGGATTTCCATGTGAGAGCCCAAGTGGGAAGTGAGACAGGCTGGCTCAGTATAGCTTCCCTCTGGTTCCCCTCTGGCGGTGCCACAGGTCTAGGGCGTGCAGTCCCTGCTGGAGCTGTGCTGTTAGGAAAGAGTTGGGGCTAGCACACTGACAGCTATTGATGAGGATGGTTCCTGTGTCCACGCAGAAGGGGGTTCCCTTTCCTTACCGACGCAGATCCCTACATCCATGGATTTGAGAGTGAGGCTGTTCCAGAAATCTCCAGGTGGTTCACTCCAGTAGTTTCCTTGTGCTCTGAACCTCACCCACAAGTTGCTCTTTAGGGGGAAGTGGTCTGGCCTCTGGCTACCATTGCAAGTCTCATTGGTTGGTTAGGTGTGTGTGAAAGAACAGCGATTGGGGGGGAAGGGGCAAATTAAGATTATAGCCAAAGAGACTTGGTTAGACAATCACAGAGCAAGGCCTCCCTCACTAAACAGGGTTATCGCCATGATTTGCAAGGAAAAGGAACTGCAACCAAACCAGATGCTAAACAATTCTTCCTGGTGAGTGAAATTTACCCTAATGCTGAGGGCCACTGAAATCCCAATTAAGCTCTGTTTTGGGTGGTGCATAGGCTTTGTGCTGGACCCCTGCAGAGGGGGAAATTTTACCCCATGTGATCAGAATGTGAATCTAAAATAACAAGTGGATGGATTGTGTGTATAGAAGCCACTGAAAAGGGGCAAAAATTTAATTTAACAAAGTCAGAGCTTTATTATCCCTCCATATCACACATGGACTGCGTGGACCTTTAAAAATTAGCTGGTCCGTATCTCTTGTTCTCTTCTGTGTTCAGATCATGATTTAAATATACATTCAGATCTTCCTCTGCTTTACTACGCAGCCCTGCTGCACTGACGGGAACTGCACATTTGCGTTGTTCATTTTTTCACTCCAGGTCACTAAAATCTGGCTGATATAAAGGTGCTTGCAGTTGATAGGGATTCAAACATATACAACCATAGTGAGGAAAATAATACATGATTCTTCCCTTGAAATGCATCTTTGGGGGGATGACTCTCATCCCACTTACACTTGTTGGACATTAAATTAACTTCACTGGAGTCAACAGAGTTTTTCCTTGATTATATTGGTTTAAGTGAGGTCAGAATCGGACTCTTAGCTCTATAACTGCTGTTGAGAAATTCTGTTTAAGATAGACCAAATCAAGCATTTCCCCTAGTACATATAATGGGCCAAATTCTCTACTAACATAATATCACTGATACCAATGGAATTATGTCAGCATAAAATTTGGCCCTTTTGCTCAGTTTCTCTCTTTGCATCCATTGGTTCATTCTAACATTTTGCTGCAGCATGCGCGCCCCCTCCTGGGAAATACGTGGCTTTGCAACAACTAGGATTAGGATTAGACATTAGAGTCTCACTATACAATCCATTCTCCAAGCCCCCTGCCCTGTTTTTTTAATCTATAGGACAGACCAATAATACTTTGGTACTGTAGTAGAAGTGTGCTAAGCACCTGACTGGCAGAGCAGGTTGGCCATTTCACAGCCATGGACAAGTTCAGAGTATCATTTTGTACAAATGATACACATTTTTGACCAAATGGGGAACAGAAGGATTGTGGACACGAGAAGGTATCTTTAGCTATGGTTCAAGGTCCATTTTCAGGTGTGTCCTGGAATCAAAGTAGATAGTTTTAGGCTAAAAAGAAAACCATCTGCATTCTTTTCCTCCTGAAAAGAGCATTTGGGACTGGAAGTTGAAGAAGTTGGTAGTGAACATAGTAGCAATAATTGACACGAATATAAACCCCATTCATCCTGCAGGATGCATTGTAAAAGGGCTGTATGGACTGTCTACATGCACTTTTCTCACCGACCAATGAAATGAAGCCACATCTGAGAAGAAATTTTATAGGAGGGGGAGTAAAGAATAGTTCCTCAGATTGAAACTGTCAGGGGAATTTAAGGATGCCCAATAAATAGTAATTACCGACATTAGAATTTGGTCAGAGTACCAGGCCTGGCATCCCTACTCTTGCGCAAATTATCATGGGGTCTTTACAGGACCTCGGTTTTACATCTCACCCAAAAGTTGGCCCTTTTGTCAGCATAATGTCCCCAGACACCCTGCTGGGACACTGGGTTCTGTACTGATTCAGAGGGGAGAGAGTCATCATCAACACCATTTCTTGTCGAACTGAGTGTTCCTTGAGGGAATCTGATGCCATGACGTGGCCTGACCGTGCTCAGTTTGCAAGATCTGATTGGATCACAGCACTACGTAACACAAAGACGAAGAATGTGTCTAATATACAGAAGTGGAGTTTCCATGTCAGTGTATGTTGGGGGAGTGGAGGGTATGGAGAGGAAGGAGACAAAGAGAAGAGGAAATGGTGGACATCCCTTTTAAAGAAACCGGTATGGCACAATCTCTTATGGGCTCCAGCCAAATGCCTCCTGTTTGCACTGTATCCTAGAGAGGGGTGCCTCACCATTCTGAGATCTGCTGTCCCCAAGCACCAGAACATGCAACAATTCACCTGGGAAGTACCAGGACCAGAAAAGAGACAGCAGGACCCCATGCTCATCTTTGGGGTGATGCAGGGGAAGGGAGCATTGTAGTGTGTATGTGTTTGGGGGGTGGGGAGGGGAATTCAGAATCATCAAGTGCTGTAAAAATCTGACTGCTGATCCTAGAGGGCCAACACAGAGAGATCCGAGAAAAACAATATCTGTTTATCCACCAATAAGAAATTGAAATGCTCACGTCCTGATTTTATTGCTCGACCAGCTGTTTGGTGTGGCTCTTACCTTGGGGCCACTTGGAATAGATCATTATGTGCCATTCCCTATGTCCAAGTGCCTTTAAATGGTGCCCAAGTTTTCAGTGTGTACTAATATTGGCTATCAAGGACTGATGGGCAAACGTAGTGGCAGTGTGAAGATGGCTGTTGGAGGGGAACCTGTGTTCAGTCTGCTCATACCAGATGGGACAAGAAGCTTGCTGACTTGCCACGTACCCTCCTCTGAACTCAATGAGTTGCTGTGCTTTCACTTGTCATAAAAATAAAAAGGTACCACTGCGCATGCAAAGGCTTTAAGACAGATACAGAGAGTTGCCCCCTTTCCCTCTTTAATGGGTTTCTTATGGTGAGATGAATGGAACACTATGTTTTCATCATGGCTGGGTGAAAGACTAGGCAGCGTCTGCCTTTCCATCTCTCTTTCCCTTATGTAGATCCATAAACTGGTGATGGACAGAGTCATAGCATGACATCTGGAACTGAACTTTCACATATTTCAAGGTTGTGTGATTGTAATCAGTCTGTCAAAGGGATGGACCCAAACCAGAACACCCCTCCCCCAAATCCTCAATCCAAGACTCAATGCATGTCAAAATATGTTAGCTGATTCCTATCTATATAAGGGGATGAATCAAAACTTCTGATCTGAAACTCAAACTAAGGTTAATTTGTGGAAATTACAGGCACAAGATACTGTGTACAATCCAGATCAGATCTGAGCTTCCATAAAAGGTAAGAGTCCTAACCACTATGAAAATTGAGCTCCAATATGCATCTACACATATCTTGTGGCAGGAAGTCCCATGGGTTAGCCTCAGTGCTATCCCACTTCAGTGAGCACCATAGATTAACCTCAGTAATATCCTGCATCGGTGAGTGCCACAAGTTGCAATAAGTTGCTGCCATAAATTCCACAAAGTAACTTCAAAAACATCCTGCAACAGTGAGTTCCACGGGTTAACCTCATTAATATCTTTAATTATGAGCCTTAATGGTTTTTAATAGTGCGATTCATGGACTAATTTCATTAATATCCTACAGCAATGCATTCTGCACGTTGAGTCTGTTAATTTCCTGTGGTAGTGAGTTCCATGGGAAAATTCAAGAACATTATATAAAATGTTTTTTAATTTTTTAAAAAAAGGCTTAAAGTGCTACCATGTTCTCTACAGCCACCACTATGTGCTGATATCAGAGTCACGTCAGCGTGGGGCACCTAGAAGAGAAGTGGTGGGTGAGCTATGCTACTCTGGGATTCAAAAGCCAGGCTGATTGCTCCTGCTAACCAATTACCTAACAGCAAATAGGGAGCTAATAGCCCCGCCCCAACAATGAACTCAAATAACAAATGGTGGACAGACCCTCTCAGTGAAAAGGGCAGATATAGTCTTCAGCACATCTTCTAGCTATTATCCAGAGTGAGCTTCAGCCATGTTCCTCTTGCCTCCTTCTGTCCACTACCCCTCCTCAGGGGCTTGCTTGTTAAATAAGTAGCTGGGTTCATGTACAAAGTAGCTGGCTGTCAGAGTGGGGAGCAGGAGAAGGGAAGGGTGAGAGCAAACGGGAGCCTGATGTGTGGGGAAACAAGACAAGGTCCTGCAAAGTCTAACACCAGCCTTGCCAGTGATGGCAAAGACTTTATATCCTGGGTGGCAACATTGTCTAATGGTTAAAGCACATCACTGGAAGACAGTGCTTTTGAGTTCTATTCCTAGTACTGCCCACTGGCTCACCGTGCCACCTGAGGCAAAACACTTTGGTCTCCCTGTCTCTCCAATGGCGGTGATAATACTTACCCACCGGTGTAAAATGAGGGTGAGATCTTCAGCTGGAAAAGACAAAGCTTCATTATTCTTACACAGGGGGAACAGGCCCATCTCTGAGCATCCACGATCACAGCTTAGCCTACAAGCTGCACAGCAAGAAGCAGATTCAAACAGGTATTAGTTATACAACTCTCTTCTCTATAGCTATGAGTATAGTACATTGGAGATGTGTGTGTTCAAATCCACCCTGTGTGGGAATGAATGAGGCACTAAATGGCTGGTCCTGCAGGGACCTGAGAGTTAATGAGCAGTTTCAGTAGCAAGCACAGCTTTTTACTGACTCTAGCACTAATTACTAAAGGGGGAGATGAAGTGTTTCCAAAGCAGCTGCTCATCTCTGCAGGTGTGTGAGAGGGGGTTCTTCATTAAAGGGACATTGGCCTGGTTTACACAGCTGACATTTGACTTACCTTTTGTCCCTTGGAGGGGTACGTGGATGCCTCTCCCCCTCCTTCCTGGTGGAGCAGGGAGGACCTCTGCTCTCATTCTTAGGCGCTAGGGAGTCTCTTCTCTGGGAAGCAGCAGGATAATCCCTCTCCATCCGGTGGGGAAGGCAATCACATGAGCTCAAATATGCAATGAGCTCTGTGGTTAGGGCTGGCGCTCCCTGGCAGTTCTAGTCTAGTAGAGACCTAATCCCAGACTAGGGAGGCAGGAATCTGAACTGGCCAGTTGGCTTGGTTTTGATGGGCAAGAAATTGAAGCCATAGAGGCTTGGAATAGTCCTTTTTGTGCCTGTCTCCAGTTAGGACCAGGCATGAGTGCAGACCAGGACATCTGATCTGAAACCTCTCTGATGCTTTGAGGAAGTTTGATTCAAGAGCCTAATACACAGCATGAACCCATCTCTATAATGGGCTTAACTGAAACCTTGAGTCTAAACCCCTCCACGCACTGGAGGAGTGTGAGTTTGGCTCTGGATCCTAGCTTCAAAGTTTGGGTTCGTCTCTATGAAACACTGAGCTGGCAACCTTGTAGGAGAGCCTGATTCAGAGCTGCTGCTAGCTTGAGTGAGTGTGTGTGGACTAGCACACCAGTGTGGCCTGCAGAAGGCCTGTGTTCTAGGCCTGGCTCTGTCAATAGGTGACCTTAGTTAAGTCACTTTGCCTCCCTGTGCCTTGCTTTCTCTGTCTAGAAATTGGAGATAATGATACAGCTCCTCTTTGTAAAGGTGTTTGAGACCTACTGATCTATAGGAGCTGAGAATTATTATTGAAATTTCACAGCTCAATCTACTCTCCAGACCTATGAGAGTTGCTATATGCTCCTCAGGCACTTTGTGTTCTCGGTTTCTTTTAATTTCCTTTCTTGTTCACCTCAGCTATTGTATCCTAGTGAAATTTATCAGAAGGGAGAGAGCTCTGGTTCAGATCAGTTGACCAGAAGATGCTCCCAAGCCCCAGCCCCCATGGAATCAGAACTGCTTTAGATACAGCATGTCAACATGGCTGTTGCTAGCAGGCTGCTGGCATGCTTTCCCTGGTCAATTTGTATAGGGGTTGTTGTTTGAAGAACTGTGCTGTAAAACAGTCTCATGTAGGGGGATCTTTTGCAGGACAGTCTGCGTGGCATGGGTCTGACTGCTCAGGAGAAACATGCTAGCTAATACTATGCAGCCCTTCATATTCTCAAACCATTAAACAATCCAAACTAAAGAATCCACACAGGATTCACGCAGAGAGATTAAGTGGCTTGCCTAAGAACACACGCTGAATCAGTGGCAAAGCTCATTAGAATTGAGAGGTTCCTGGCACCTGGCCTTGACCCATTCCACATTGTCTCTTGGACACCAGTTAAATCATGAAGACCATTTAAACATGACTGTAACTAGCAGGATTGTGTTTCTAGTGTGGTCATGTCTCTCCTCTGCTCTGCAAAACCAACCATCTTTAAACATGGTTGCAGTCCAAGTGGTTTCTTAAAACAAGGGAGTATTTTGTTCTTGCCTGTGTGGACTGAAAAATCCATGTGACACTAGGGGACAGTGATTGACCCTAGTAGATATTTAGGCTAAAACATGGTCCTTCTACATGCTTATTATAGAGGTTTTTCTGTCTGCATAAAAAGAAAGAATGAAAAATGAAAGAAGAGGCCACGTTATAACACAGTTGAGCTGTAAATGTGTTTCACAGCCACGTTCAAGCATAGTTAATGTTGTATGGTAGACAGGGGCCCATAGCTTCTAGCGAGAAATCAGAGGCACATGATGGGGGAGGTGTGACCTCCTTTGACAACTCCATGCAAGAAATCCTGGGATAGGAAATTACACTATATTGTACATATAGCCCAGAAGAGAGACTGTCTATACACAGTGCCTGGGGGTACATGGATAATGCAGAGGTACCTCTCAGATTGTCTGCTGCCCCCTGAGGTGTAGATGAGGCTAGCATATGTTCAGAATATACCACAAGGGCTATTTCCTTACAGGATAACGAACAGGACAATTAACTGATTCTTATTCAAAGGGCATCCCATATAACAGGATCTGGCCTCCTCCATGGAGATCTCTCTCCTAAATCCAGCCAACAGTGGTGTGAGCTCATATTCCCTTCTTTGTGAGTATGGCTTACGTAGAGCACAGCTTCTCCTGGCTGGAGATTTAAAGATAAAATCCTTCCAGTTAAGGAAGGCTCATGACACGCTATTCAACAAATAAAGTTAGAAAACCAGATAACAAAAGCAGCAAAGTTATCAGGTTTTTGGAAATTGCATCCCTATCTGGAGGAATGAGCCAACTTCCTTCCTGGTGTAATGATCTTGGCTCCAGTGGTTAGATGCAGAGATGAGTTTGACCCTAACTGTTTGAGTGACGCATTTTGGGAGATTTAGACTGATCCAAGCTGACAGAGGCGTGACCCTTCTTGGATTTAATATAGTTACCTGCCAGCCAGCATTATGTGTGTTGCCAGCCACATCCCAGTCACACAACACGAGAGTTCAATATCACAGGGGTTTGACTGTGCTTGAATCATCTCAGCAGAAGAGAGAGAAAGATAGAGAGGAAGAAAAGCTAGACCTTATTTTATCACACCATTTCCCTTTGTAGAGGCCTTTGTGACCAGGCTAGATTGTATTAAAAAAGCCAGGGACCAGATCGTGCAGGCACTGAAGTTAATGATAAATTTTCCATTGATTTCAGCAGGACAGGATTTGGCCCAGAGACTCTTCATTTCACAGTTGGAACAGGAGGGATTTTTTCAGTGGCTGTGGCTGTAACTGTTTGGGAGTGGGTAGAATCAGCCAGAGATCTGTGAGTGCTGGCTCTTCACCAGCCCCCTAACAGCATGAATTACAGTACCAGGCATTTTCAATGAATCAGCAGAGTCATTAAAACATTATTAGGACCATGGGCATCACCTAATTAGTGCTAATAATGATGATTAACCCACAAAACCCTTGTGACCCAATATTATCTTTATTATACACATGGGGAAAGTGAGACACAAAAATTAAGTGACTTGCTCATAGAGGGATACATAGAGAGTTAGTGGCAGAACTGGGACTAGGTCCCGAAATAGACTTGCCATCTTCTGTGTTAGCCCCTAGACAGCTCTTCTAAAGTGAGCTCTGAAACTGAACTAAACAAGTAGTCCCACAGCTTCTTTCAGCAGGAAGATTTGTAACTTTAGAGCCTTAAGATTAAGGCACAGAGCTGACTTCAGAGATTGAGTTCAGCTGTGATCAAAGTTAAAATAAGGCCATTATAAATTGCACCATCACCTCTCAATAGTCATTACCAGTAATAACATTAACTCAAGACCACCATGTTCCTGGAAGGTTTTCAGACTCTACAACATCCGTCAGGCTGCGATTTCCTCTCTGTGTTTTAATAATTAGAAATGATCCTGTTTCGCTAAAAATATTTGTCTTAGAACTGTTCTCCTTAGCAACTCAGAGGGAAATCTGATGCCTGCAAAGTGCTAGTAGATGGAGGATTCAGGGGTAATGTGGTTTGGAATGTCAAGTGGTTAAAAATTACTGGTTCCAGAAGGGACAGAATGGTGCAGTTGGTAGAGGATGTGTAGAGACACTCCAGTGATGTGGAAAGTAAAATACTTGAAGGGAGAAAGAAAAAAAGAAAGATTCAGCTTCAAAGTTAAATTCTCTACATGTGGTAGGAAGAAGCAAGAGGCAGCTAGGAAGAAAACATGTAAATGTTCAGTCCTATTTATTTCCTTACTCAGTCGTTTTGTGGCTATTGCAAAACCTCTGAGCTATAATTAGGTAGGGATCCATGTGCTGTTGTGTTAATTTACATAAATAGAATAAATGGCCCCAGAGGGTCAAAGATGTTAACGTGACCCTGTCATTGTGCAACAATGAACAGTAAAACTCGGCAGGGTTTCCAGTACAGAGCTGTTAGCCTGCTTGTTGCCATGGGAGTAACTACCATTACATTTACTATAACCTTTTATTAAATATACAGAAAAAGAAGGGAAAACAGCTGTAGCATTTGCAATGTGAAGTATTAATTAAGGTTTTTATTTTAACTCGATCCCTTTCCCTTTAAATGGGATTTAAATAAAATTCTATTATAAGGAAAAGAAAGTCTTTTAGGTGGTAAAAGATGGCAATAAGACCCAGATCTTCAAACCTATTTAGGCTCCTAACTTCCTTTCTTGGAGAAAAGAGAAAAAATTAGTTGCAATCGGCTGTTGCTTAGCCCATTTCCTTGATGACAAACCAGGACGAACATACACAAAAGAGATGAGAAAATGACAGCAAAAGCAGAAAATGCAGCTTTTGTCTCTGGTATTCACTCCCTTGCAGCCTCACTGCTGGAGAAACACGGGCATGACATATGGTCTTATCAGCCATTCTGAGACCTGGCTAACTTACACCAGTCTCAGGGTGCCTCCTTTTGGTCTCAGGCTCACAGCAGGGTTGTGAAAGAGATGGTGTTGTCTGGCTAACCCAGGGTCTTATTACACGAAAGGCAAAAGTGAGTGAGGATAGAGAAGAAATAAGGTGGGGCTGGACAATGGCCCACAAGGGAGAGGGGTGACAGCAGGAACCCAAGTCTCACATTTCAGTGTTGCTCAGAACTTAGCCAAAGCTGATGGAGGTGGCAATGTCATTTGTTCCCTCTCTCTCTAGCTTGGCCTGCTCAGGACATTTCTTAGGATCAGGATGATGACAGCACAACCATGTCATGATGGAGCCCAGGAGATGATGGGGATGGCAGCCGTGGTGAAGCTTGTTCCTTTCACTCCAGCTGTACCCAGTGTTTTGATCCCTCCTAAAGTCTTTTTTTGAAAAGGACCTCAAAAGGGAGTGATAAGCAGAATAACCCACCCCCTGATTAATTTATCTGCCAATTAGGGTTAATTTCCAACACACCAATTTTGGTCCATTGCCCTTTTGTTTATCTTAACACAGTTTTTGGGTGGTATCAGCAGAGACAAACTTTTTTGTTTTGGACCAATCCCATCTTCCTCTCTCCCTTTTGTACCATTTTTCTGAACAATTTTATGTAACAGTTCGAGCTGGGCTTTTGTTACCTTGGATAGCTTAGAGTACAGTCCTCTGCACAAGAGTGCTTTCGACTTTAATTGGGCTGGCTGGTAAAAGAGACGTTTACAACAATCCAAGGGGCTCTGAACCATTTATAACAAAGCAACCTTTTGCAGCACAAGTGATAGCATGCTCTATTATAGCACAGCTGAGAATATGCTGTCCTGGGGCCTGATTCTCCCACCTACAGGATACAACTAACACCCAGAATCTCAGCGAGGGATGCTAGTCTCTGCCATTTGGTTAAATGATTTGAACCTGATCCCATTGAAATCAATAGGAATTTTGGCATCCTGTAGAGGGGAGACATGGACTCTAACGCAGAGATGAAATTGTTAATGGAGAGGAACCTCCATCTAGATATTGCAGAGAGGGGAGGGAAGGAGTGAAATTTTCACTAACTGTACCGCTGACTTTTAGAGGGTGAAGCCATCACTGGCTCAGTGCTTGTGTGAAATGAGTTGATTGGGTCTCGGTCCTGTTCCTAATGGACAAGTATCCATGGAAATAGAACATCACTATCCCCGTACTTACTGATTGCCCTGCCTGTTGGCAAGCTCAGCAGAAAGGCTCACCTTAGTGATTACTGACAAGGCCAGATTCTTGCCCATGCTCCACCCCTTTTGCTCTACTCTTGCTAGGGGCTGGAAATCTGCATGGCAGCTAAGATTTTCTCCAGTGTTTCCCTGGCTTGAAACCACCCTCTCTCAGCCTGTCTGGAGTAGGATGGGCCTGTGTGCTAGGGTTGGAAGAGGGCATGATGGCGGCATCTAACAATCGCTTGCTGGTGTAACTACAAGTGTCTATTTTTTTATTCTAATTTTATTTTATTTTATTCTATTCCAGAATTTATTTCCAAGGTGTTACAAATGATAGTAACAGCTGCATTTAAAATGCATGACAAGTACCCCTTTTAAAGCCAGGTAGGTTGCATGAGAGAAAACCCTGCCATGAATTCATGAGATTTTGGGTATGAGCAGCAGAGGGAGCAGCTGGTCTTCTTTCACCCCAGCTTTGCTTTCGGTATGACATTGCCAGGCAAAGGCAAAGCTATCATGGCTGTGAGCTGTTTACCTCAAGAATCTCTCTCTTGTTCACAAGGGCCTTGATCCCCGTTATTTTAAGAGCTCACTGCCATCGCTCCCCCAGGGGAATCTACACTAGCACTAGAAAAGCACTGGAATCACTGGCACTAGAAAAGTCGCAAACGTGGGAGCTGAGGTTACTGCAGAAGCCACCAAGTAGCAGTGCACATGGTCTCGTTGTCAGTGCCTGCAGGTTTGTGTCATGGACTTATCTTGGGGGCTCAATGTGGGTGACTCACAGCCTCCTAAGTGAAGATGGGATTTGATGCCTGCCCGAAATCACTCCCTTCTTCCCTGCAGCCCACGCTGTTCAGCAGCTCTATTGTTGTTTCCTCAGTTCTAAAGGGTTCCCCATACTATTTGGGTACATCAGGTGCTTTTAACTTCTGAATGCACCCCCGAGTCCTTTGCACTGGCTTCAGTGGTGCTCAAAGGAGGTGCTGTAGTCGTTACGGCCAAAGGAGTCTATGGTGCATTTAATACTCATAGGTATATGTCGCAGCTGACTAGGTTGCCTACATTGGCACATCCACATCTGCTATTGGCAAATATCTCCAACGGCTGGGAATGAGACACTAGATGGGGAAGGCTCTGGGTTACTACAGGGAATTCTTTCCCATGTACTGGCTGGTAGGTCTCGCCCACATGCTCAGGGTCCGATTGCCATATTTGGGGTTGGGAAGGAATTTTCTCCTAGGTCAGATGGCCAGAGACCCTGAGGGGGTTTTGCCTTCCTCTGCAGCCTGGGCATGGGGCACTTGCTGGTTTGAACTAGAGTAAATGGTGGGTTCTCTGTAATGTGACATCCTTAAATCAAGATTTGAGGACTTCAGTAACTCAGCGAGAGATTATGGGACTATTACAGGAGTGGGTGGGTGAGGTTCTATGGCCTGCACTGTGCAGGAAGTCGAACTAGATGATCATGATGGTCCCTCTGGCCTTAAAATCTATGAGCCTAACAGCAGACACAGGGGAACTCCAGGTGGGCAGAAACTCCAGGGAACAGTTCAAGTAGGAGGTGGCCGGTTGGCAGGTAAATGGCACACTGGGTCTATTCTGATGATGCCACGGTTGCCAAGCATCTGGTTTTCAACTGGAAAGTCTGGTTGAAAAGTCCAGTTACTGAAGTAACTGCAATCAGGCTTCCTGCTGAGAGGGTGGTAAGAGCAGCTCTGGAGGAGCTTCTTAGCTGCTGAGGAAGGGAAGTGGTTGGCTGGCTCCCAGACCTTGCTCCAGCCTCTCCGGCAGAGAAGTAGGTACCGGCACCCCTACCTCCCAGGGGAGATCCTGTCTGCCCCCCTCTCCACCCTGCCATGTTGTTATTGCTCTCAGCTCCTTACTCTGGGAACCGACCCTCTGCCCTGTTGTGCCTCGCTTGCCTCTCCCCTGGACCAAACACCCCCTGTAGCGCCCCAATTGCTCCCAGCCCCTCACTCCGGAGGCTGACCCCCCACCCGTCAGCCCCTCTGTGCTTCAATTACCCCTGCCCTGACTCCTCGCTCTGGGGACCAACACCTCCTCTCTGTACCCCACCGTGCCCCCAGCCTTTCACTCCAGGGCCTGATCCCTCCCTGTGCCCCAATTGCTCCCACCCTGGATCCTTGTGCCAGGGACCAACCCCCCATCTGCCCTGCTGTGCCCCAATTGCTCCAACCCCTCAATCTAAGGACTTACACCCCCCCCTTTGCCCCTGCCCCAGCCCCTTGCTCCAGGGACCAATTCCTCATCTGCCCCTCTGTGCCCTGATTGCCCCTGCCCCTTGCTCTGGGCACTGACCCCCTCTGCCCTATCATTCTCTGACTGCCCTGGCCCCTCACTCTAGGCACCAACCCTACCCCCTCTCTGCCCCACATCAGCTCCTCCGAACCTGGCTCTACAGGGGGCAGGTGAGTCCCAGGAATGGGGGGAGTGAAACGAGCAGTGGGTGGGGCCTGTGGGAAGAGACAGAATGGGGGCAGGGCAGGGGTGTCTGGATTTCAACAATTAGAAAGTTGGCAGCCCCAAACAGCTGCCTGCCTAGCACAGCTACGCAGGGGCCACCCCTAGAAGTGGAGCCAGGCCACCTTGGCCTGTGACTTTGTCAGTCTTGGTAGCCCTGACACCCTCTTTCCCCTTTTTTTTCCCCCCCAAACAAAATCTAAAATTTGGGGTCTAAGCTAAACTGACAACATGCTTTTAAATAAAACACCCTGGCTGGCTGGTTTGCCCTGACACTGCCTCCCTCCATCCTGATGCAGCCAGAAGCAGTTCAGCACACAAAGAGCGCTAACAGCATTCACTGCTCGTAGGTCAAATCCCATTCTTGTCATGCTGCTGTAATTCTGGAGCAACCCCACTGGCTCCAGTGGAATCATTCCAGATTGACACCAGTTACAACACTGAAATTTCAGGTGAAAAACCTCTGAAATCAGGAGAATGACCAATTTTCAAATTCCAGGGCTGTGAAATTGACTAGAATGGACCATGAATTCGGTAGGGCCCTATCCATAGCTGGAGCTGATGGGACCCCCCCACCTCCCCGGGTGCCAGCATCAGTCAGCAAACTGCTCTGCATCTTTAAGTGGGGTTCTGTAACATGACACCAGAGTAAGTTAGTTGAACACCTGATATCTCTGTGACAGTACCAGCACCCTGTCCAGTTCAGCAACCTCTCTGCACATGATTAGTTCCAATGAGGTTAGTGGAACTAATGGGAAGAAAAGCATGAGCAGGACTGTGGTGTGTTGTTTCTAAATTGTTTTTGGCATCCTTGGGGTGAAAGCTGCTCTATGAACATGAATAATTCTTCTTAATGGCAAGTACTTTAGATTATTCACTGAAGTTAATAATACATCAGTTATCAGATGTGAATGTTGCTATAGTGCTATGGGAGAAGATCATTTTATTTACTGATCATTCCCTCCTGACACCCAAATGTCTGTATCTGCTATTTAATGGTGTTTCTACGATTGATAATTCTGCCCTGCATAGCTTGCACTTTTGTAATATTTTTATAAAATTTAATACCAGGATAGAAGAGAGAAATAATTTTCTTTTTAAAAGAACAAAAATCACTCACAAGTAGAAGTTCCTGAATCTCTGGCTCAAACGTAAGATCTGATTTTTTTTTATTATTATTATTTTTTTAAACAAGAACCTGAAGCAAAATTAAATTGATTTTAACTTTAAACAAACAATCTTCTCTAAAAGTATGGGGTAGGTGCTGTATCACAGAATTATGTTTCTGAGATGTAGCAATTTTAATAATTAAAACAGCATATTTGAAATATAAATGTGAGATATTAATAAATTAAATTACATGAAGACTGCTGAAAGCCATTTGCCTGGTAAAAGATTGGTGACAGCTAAACTAATAATGAGATGTACACAGATTAATTTAGATCCCTGTTATAGTAGGTGATTATAAATTGCTAGAATGCCACATCAGGTTACTAGGTTGTTATTGAAACTTGTGAAACACATTTAGAAGAGTCTCTGAATATTAATAGTGAATGAAAAATTAGCTGCATTGGTACATTTTAGTCCTAATCTCATTACATGTTCCACTTTACAAGGTATTAGATGTCTCACACTGTGAGCTGCAGAGGCTATAGACGATGCCATTTTATGAGCTGCGACATTTACAGTCAAAATCAAAGCATTAAGGAATTTATTTTTATTGTAAATATTCTTGGCTTTGTTTCTTCCAGGATTGTCTTTGATGCAGGAATCACTGAGTGAAATTCTATGACCTATGTTATATGGGAGGCCAGACTAGATGATCAGGTCCTTTCTGGCCCTGGACTCTATAGTTCTCATTGTAGCAAGATGTATGGACCATGGAGGGAAGAGCAGGGGTTGCAGGAGAGAAGAATGTGGAGGAGAAACTGGGAGGTTGTTCTGTGTGCACATGGCTAGGAATGTCAAAGTGTGGCTGGAGTAGTTCTGTAAACAGTTGTTCTAATAAAGAGCCAGTTTAAGTTTAATAAGGATGGAATCCCCCAGCACATGGTACATGAAATGCTCACGGAGTAGAGAATCCCAAGGAATCTAAAATTATCTAGAAAAAAAAAAAAAGCTTTGACCATTGGTATTTCTTAACTTGCACAACTGACAAAAATCCAGGCCTAGACCAGGCCATACTGAGAAAACACAACTACCGAGCCAAACACAGAGAGGAAGACCTTCAACTGTGCTGATTACAGAGTTTATTCTGCATCATGAGCTCAAGGTGAGGCAAGTTTGGCCATCTTACCCCCTGGATGGCCTATGATTTGCAGAGAAATCCTATTGGCAGTCTGGGAAGGTGAGACCCTGATCCCTGTGGCAGCATGGATCTCTAAAGGGCCTTACTACTTATTCCTGGCCTAATAGAGACCTAGGGGAATGGCCAAAAGCACAGTGCAGGGGTTTGCATAAATTAGCCCTGAGAGTCGCAGAATTATCTTCCTGTGAGAAATCTTCACAGGCTTCTAAAGGAACCAAGCAGCAAAGAGTCCCACAACTCACGTTCCAGCAACGCCATGGATGCCATATGCCCCACATGGTTTGTTCACAGAGGATTTTGTGAGGTCGGAGGGAGGGGAAGAGGAGGCCTGTTATTTTAGTCTCAAAGGACCAGATTTTTCCACTCCTTTGGTCCCGTGTGGGTAATAGTGGAGTGTTTGGATCACACACACAGAGTAAGGACATGCATGGAATATACAAAGAGAGGCCTGATCCAGGCCTGATCCTTGCATTAAAACATTGAATAACTGATCATTGCATGGCTATATTATTATTTCTAGTGCAGAAGCACCGAAGCTCCTCTTTGAGGAATCAGGTTCCTGTGTATTAGACACTGTGTGAACAAACGACACAGAGACAGTCCCTGCCACAGCCAGCTCATAATCTGGAATTTGGACACTAAACAGGTGATGTCTCTCATAATCCTTTAATTTTCGTCCTATTTGTACTACTCTGTACTGTTCAGTATTAGACAAGAACCAGAAAACATTTACTCACAAGCAAGAGTTATTTCCCTTTATTTCTTCTAGCATGACGAACAACCACCATGTTGCAGATCTGAGGTGACTATATTTTGTAAAGTTGCCTTCTGTAAATGTCAGGACACTTCTTATTCTTGAAAAGGGTCACTTCTAAAATTCAAGTTTTCAATTTCTGGACCTGTGTAGTTCGGTTTCCTCTTGCCCCCTTCATCCTTTATGCCATCACTGATGCTTGGCACCCTTTATGCCAGTCTCATCAGAAAAGCCCAGGGCTGAGTGAGCATGGAGACTGTAACCATCTCATCCTTAGAAGTGCTCTGTCCATTTCAGGGCTGAAGCCCATGGGCTGAGCAGTACACGCAATGGTTGCACTGCTGCATCCTTTGTTCCACTTGTGTATGTAACGAATTTACTGTAAATATCCCAGTAGTTTAATTGTGGTACCTTTCATTAGCACCATATTCATGTAACACACTGAAGTTCCCAAGTTCTGCACCTACCTTCACAGTAGAGAATTGAGAATTGAGTGGAGTGCCTGTGACTGACTTAGTCACTCTTCCTCTTTCTACTCCTCATCATCATGATACTTGTCCCATACATCATAGATGTGGGCCTTGCAGGTGGATGTGAACTCATTATTATCCAAGCCCAGGTTTTTCAGAGAGCGGGTGGTTTCGATTAATTGGATGAGCTCCTGCTCACAGTCATTAGTGATGTCACTGCAGCTAAGGCTATGCAACAGGGAGAAAAGGAAAGGCTCAGAATCAGAGTTTGAAAACCTAACTGCTGTCTGAAATCAGCATGAAAATGAATAATTACCGAGTGCTTTACCACTTGGTAAACAGCCCACACCGGACATTTAGGGCAGCGACAAAATGACAAGGAAAAAAGAATGGAGCCTGGACGTACTTTAGCTGCTCAAGACGCTTCTCCTTATTTTTCAGGGCAGAGCACAAGGCTTTCACTCCACCATCTCTGAGGTTATTAAAGCTCAGGTCAAGCCAAATCAGGGTGTTCTTCTGGGAAAACAGAGAGGTCAGGGCAGGGACACAGTCTTCGGTGAGGGCAGCACTTGATAAGCTGAAATAACCGTGAAAAAAAAGATTGGACTGATGTGTGTCTTCTCACTCAGGTCTCAGAGGACTGGATGGAGAAGCGCTCCATTCTGCCATGCCTTCCCCGCCCCATCCCACCCATGCTCTATCCCCAGAACCTTTCTGCCACTGTGAGGGAGGCAGCTTTGACCAGCCAAAAGTTCCTGTGCACACAGTGAATTCTCTGCTGGCCATCAAGCCATCATCCCACCCTTCATTTCTTAGACTGTTGCCCCAATCCTGCACACACTGAGGGTACTCAGAGTAGACACTACCTAAACCCCCAGGAGGGAGTCTCCCATCGCTGTAGTTAATCTGCCTCCCTGAGAGGCGGTAGTTAGGTCGATGGAAAAATTCTTCCATCCACCTAGCGCTGTCTACACCGGGGGGTTAGGTCGGCTTAATTACGTCACCCAGGGGCATGGATTTTTCATACCCCTGAAATATGTAGTTAAGCCAACAATTTTCTAACGTAGATCAGGCCACAGACACATGCTTAATTTGACTACCAAGAGCAATCCCATTTAAGTGGTTGGCACTACTTGCCGTTTTAAAGTCAAGCATAAATGTCTGCAGGACCAGGGCTATGATAGTAACTGTGCTTTGAAGCCAGTGGATACCATCGTAAGTGCTAGTTATAGGGCCCTGTTTTCTATATCAACAGTTACACCAGAGCATCTCTCTCTAACTGTACCTCAGTTTTTCTAGACAGCAACCTTTATTCTTCAGACACGCCACAAGTATTTTGACTCCTTCATCCCCCACAGGGTTGCTCTCCAGACTCAGGGAGACCGCCATGTTGCAGTGGAACAGTGAACAGATATTAGCTATGCTCTCCTGGGTTATGCTGTTAGACTGAAGGCTTTAAAAAGAAAGATACAAGGAGAAAAGATTAAACAAGCCCTCCATTGAAACGCAGCTATAGACAGACAAAGAGTCCAACTTCAAATGGGAGAGGGAGACTGCTGAAGCAAATATTTTTTACTTACGTGGACACATTTTCTAGACCCCCCTACCATTCCCACTGGTGAGTATTTACTGCATAAGACTTTTAGGAAAGTCAAACTGGGGGCTAGACTCTCAGCTGGTGTAATCTTCAGCCCTCAGAAGCATCTAGTACTGGCCACTGTCACACAGGATACTGAACCAAATGGAGAACTAGACGGATTCTGGCAATTCTGGCAGATTCCTATGTTCCTATCCCAGACACCAGGAAGATGCTTTAGAAGATTCTGTTTACCTCAGTGACTGAAGCTGATACTCAATACTGTTCAGATTCTCGCATAGTGATTTCATCAGCTCATCATCCATGGAATTATCATCCAGGCACAGGGCTAACGGAGTGAATGTGGAGGCGACCCACATGGTGAGGTCGAGAAAATACTCTTGAGGGAGACAGCAGAGGATAGCACTAGTGGAAAAAGCAGATTTTAACAATAAAAGATATAACAATAAATAGAAACAATGACACTTTTACCACCAGTAGCACTTTCCATCTGAGGATTTCTAAACACCCTGCCAAAGTGCATTCTAGCTGGTGAAACAGAGGCACAAAACAGTTACGGCCAAAATGTTCAGAAGTGGCCATTTGTTTTGGGTGCCCAACCTGGAACACTTAGAGCTGGGTTTTCAGAGCAGCTGAGCCCCCCAAAGCTCTCATTCACATCAACTGGAGTTGTAGGCGTTTGGTTCCTCTGAAAATCAGGCCTGTAGGTGTCTCAAGCGGAGTACCCAAAAACTGAGCATCCAGAAACTAAAGGACACTTCTGAAAATTTGGGCATAAGTGAAAGCCCACAGTCATACAGATAGTAGCAGAGTCAGGAAGAGAATCCATATAGGAAGTCTCAAGAAGAGTCAACATGATGCATGATCTTTCGGGCCCTCTCTTGTCAAGATATGCATCATTGTCTCTGTTCCATCCACTTCACTAATTAAACTGCCTTTGTCCCTGCACCTCAAACAATCACCTCCATGTCATTCAGTTTCCCTGAACTCATGCTAGGCCCCTGCCCTCTCCACTTCCAAATTCCTCTTAAAACACACCAGTTTAACAAATCTTATTGATTTGTATAGAAAATCTGTTTTTTTGTCCCCCTTCCCTGACCTCTGTCTACTTATTTGTCTGCCCTTAGTCTGTGAGATCCTTGGGACAGGGGCTGTCCCTTCTTGTAGGTCTAGAAAACACTTAGCACAAGAGCTGGGAGAATAATGGAGTTTTTGGTTCACTGGCATTTCCAAAAAACTGGGGGGGGGGGGGGGGGGCAGGGTGTTGGTTTCTGGTAGAGCTAAAAACAAAATTTTAACAAACTGAAAAGCTGGAAAAAAATTATTTCAGATTGAACTATTATTTGGGGTTTCATTCAACCCAAAATGAAATATTTTGTTTAGTTTTTGAGCATTTAATATATTTAAAATATTAAAAAGGAAATTTTAATTGAAAAGTTGTTTTAAACCAAAAAAATGTAAACATTTTGTTTAGCAAATGTTGAAACAAAATATGCCAGAATGAATTGGTGAAATATTTCGGTGTCTCTGAATGTGTATTTTCCACCAAAAAAAAGTTGTTCAAACAATTCCTTCCAGCTCTACCTAGTACATCATGGGCACTACTGCAAAAAAATAATAATAAGCTGACCAAGGAAAACAACTATAGATACATTTTGCCACTATTTCAGAGATGGGACTGAACTGCAAAATTTGGATCTAGATTTTCCCAAAGTTTGTGGGATTGCAGATCCTGGGTTTAGAGGTTTGGCTTAATATAGCAATGGGGACAAACCATGAAGTTTGGAACCAGATCTGAAATTCCTTGAAGTTCATTCATGGATTTTGATTCGGGTCTTTCTATAGTTTATATTTTCCTTACAACAGTATATCATTTATTCTCATTTGGATCTGTCCCTTTATGGGTAAATATATTCAAGAACTTCTTTCTTATTACACTCAACTAATGAAAATATTTCAAGGAATAGCCATGAAAAAAGGGACGGGAATATTTACTTGCAGTCCTTTTTCTTTTTCTCTCTCTCTTTCCTTATTAAACATGCCAAGGGAAAGCACTTTTTCTGTGCCCCGCTCTTTCCCTTTCTCTTTTCATTCTTCTTTTTCTTTCGGAGTCTGGATAAACAAAAGTGAAAAAGATTACATTATAACTATGGAAGAGAGGTGCTATAAGAATTACCACATGACTTTTAACATTTATTCTTCTGGAGTGGTTACCATATTAATTAATCACTCTGAGATAATCTTGTGAAATGAGCAATAGAAATGCCATTATGTTATCAACTGTTATTAATAACAGTAACCTTACATTGACTCAAGCTACAAATCTAAACAAGCTCAGCGTCTGAAAATCCTGGGATATGATGCCTCTGTGTACACAACCCCAAAATCTCACTGCTCTTTTCTCGTATATCACATTGAAAATTCATGTCTAAATTGCTCCCCTTTCCCTCTCAAGTCTCTTTAAGCATTACCATTTCCCTCCCATTGAATATCTTTGTTTCAGATTATTCCTCCCAGATGTATTCATTTGTATTTTTTATAAATAGAATCTCACTTGGTTGTGTTTTGCCCATGTTTCTGATCTCTCTAGATCATCTATATTTATGTATTCCTAGATCAAAAACCAATCAAACAACCCCATGTAGTTAGGATGAAGTTAAAGTTGAAAGTACATATAAGTTCCTGGGTAAGTGTGTCAATACCTCAAGTGCTTTAGGAGCCTAATCTGCACCTCCAGTGCTTGGGAAGACAGTGCTAATGCTGTGCCCCTGGTGGATCATCAGAAGCAAGGATCAAACAAACATACTCTGGATCTTGCAAACATGAGCTTTGTCGCCTGAGCTAAAAGACCTGGCTCTGTTAGCCCAGGATGTAGCAGGCTCCTCAATCTGGCTATGTGGCAGCCACCACTAAAGGGGGACAAAGCAACTCACTGAGTGAGGGTGGGTTACATACTGTCTTAGGAGATGTGCTAATGCTATGGAAGGTCCATGAGAAGAGAGTGTGTTAATTAAGAATTTACTTTGCATGGGTTGGTGGTTGTATTGGGGAACTGTCTGGCAAAGCTCATTAGCACTCTGTTGAACTAAGGTTTGCTAGAGCCTCTGAAGATCCTAACGAAGATCATTGTAGACCAATTGTGCTGGTCGGGCATTTTTTATTTTAATGTTTAACCTTTCAAATGTGACTGTGAAGTTCAGAAATCTGGTTCTATGCACCACATCTCAACTAGTTGACTCCAAAAACCTTAATTGTCTCCCACTTGATGTTCTCAGGCTAGACTTCATCCAAAATGAAAGACATTAGCAACATTTTCTAACTTGGATAAATATCTTTTGGGTTTTTTTTTTTTTTTAACATGATTACTTTACAAACAGCTTCTATAATGAATGCAGTGCAAATGAAAAAATCTCCATGCTCCACTGACAAGTTCCTCTAACAATCAGTTTACATTCTGAGGTTTTATCTTTGCAAGGTCTAGAGCTTGTGAGTGAAAGCTTAGGTTTGCAGGCACCCTACTTTAAGCCTGTCATATCCAACATGCCATTCTGACATTACTATTTTAAATGTTGATAACTTTGGGTCTGCACATTGGATTTTGATTAATGGATTCACCTAAACTAGCAGAACTGGTTGAAATTTGACAACAAAAAAAATATAAAAAAATAAAATAAAATAATCAACTGGTTTTTTTGGGTTTTGAGCACCTCTATAAAGTAGTTCTCCCGCCCTTCCATTTTATATGATACTTATTGGGAGAAAGCATAAGACTTTCTGAACTCTACTAAACACTTCTAGTTTTAATGTCTCCTTATTATTGAACCCCTTCTCCCATTTACTTCAAATCTGGTAGAAAAAGCATATCACAGGCGCTCATTTTGAAGGCGATATTTATTTTTTGTGGATTTAATGGCTGGACCAAAATATGGCTTATAATGGAAACTGAGTTGCACCTATGAAGAGGCTACTGCCTCTTCATACCATGAAGATATGTGGATGGTAAATACACTCCCTGAAAATGCCAGTGGAGTCAAAAGATCACATTCAACCTTTGTGCAAATGGACATAACTCCATTGGCTTTGCTGGAACCGCATCTTCACCACCAGGTATACTTTGGTCCATAATCTCCCCCATGCTTTCCTGTGACAAAGTGGTCTGGGGCCTTGTGGGGTTGTACAAATTAGGGGAGGTTTTTTCCTCCTTACCTTTCAGAAGCTTCTGTAGTTTATAAAATGCTTGTGTTGCATGTGGTGTGACTGGATGAGTAAATGGATACAAATGGTGTTTGAGAGACTGTCTTGTCTCACCCTCCAGTCCCCTCATTCTGCAGCATTTTCCTGTTCTAGTTCCTTTTTCCCTTTCTTTGGGAATTAAATGAGTTCCAGAATCTCAAAGAGTGCTGAGACCTGGAAATTATAGGGGTTGCCATGACAACAAGCCAGCAAAAGTAGGAATGAATTGCCCTGATTTGATCCTGAAAAAAAGAATGCGAAGTTTGGTTGGGAAGGTGGAGACTGGGCCCATCAGGGCAGGGGAAGGGCCAGATAAAAACAGCGTTCCTGAGTTTAAGAGTATGTTGTATTCTGAAAAAGGGGAGCTTTATGTATGCTGGTCAGGCTGAAGTCTGTGAACTGGGACTGGTACCTTCTGAACTAAAACCAGGATAAATCAGACCAGGAAGTTGAGAGCAGTACACTGGAACGTTTAGGCAATCAATTTACATGCTGAATGCTACAGGCCCTCTGAATCTGGATGCTGGGACAGTTAACCCTCATGTGCTGAGACCAGCCTGAGAAGATTGCACACTGGTGATGAAACCTAAGTTTTTCTCCCTTTTTTTTTTTTTAAAGGCTTTGGCTATGTCCTTTCTCAGTTCAGGGAAGGATGAAAATACATATAAATCCTCTATACAGAAAGCCCCTGTGACACTGTTTTATTAAAGCTAGACCCACTGCTTGAGGTCCCTGTGGCACTCCCCCATACTACATATTATTTCAATATGAGACAAAGGAAAAAGAATCAATTAATATGTACCTGTTGCCACTGTTCTCCTCATCCTTTGCCTCATACCCAAAGTGTATTTCATCCTCATTATGCCTTCGAAATAAGAGGAATTTACTCGGGCTGTGACGAGTAGCAAGATGCTGGCAGATATCCTGGAAAGCCTGGAGTCTGGGGTTTTCAATGTTGAAGCTTGGAAGAAAAGAATATTGATTCACATCACCCGTAAACACCTTTCTGACCCTCACAATATGACCTGCCTATGTCCTGAAGTATGAAATTGAAATAAATGGATGCATGTCATCAGGAAGAACTTGGCCCAGTTTCTGTGAGAGGAAGAATATGGCAAGTCTCCTGAGAACTGGTGAGTCTGTCTGATAATTTGAAATGACAAGTGTCCATTTACCCCACTGATTCCAGTCTGCAGTCCGAGTCCCGAAGAGTGTACTTCAGGCAATTTATGAATGCATCTCTTCCCCGAATTCCATTCACATCAAGGGCGACTATTCCAGGGTGAGCTGGAATAACATTATCACAAATTGAAATGGCAGTGTCTTCAGGAAGGTCATCTAAAGTTATTCTGCAAATAGAATGATATCACTTTACTTAGAGATTTTGACAGAGCAGGAAAACAAAAATGACATGTCAGGCCAAAACCAGTATGGTCTTCATGTGGATGATCTGAAATTGAATGGTTTTACTGCTCAGAGGTGACCAGCAAAGGAATAGGAAGGGGGGAAATTAGGCTAGTGGCCTTTAAAAAAAAATTCTTTAATGTATGAAAGAGGTCCATTTTTTTTTCTGTTATGACATCAAACATTCAGATCTTGTCTTCCCAATTCTTCCTCTAAGATTCTATGGTCAGCTGGAGAACTGTTAGCCTTATGACATTAAAGACACCAGGCAAGTGAAAACTCATTGAGCATCAAGAGAGGAAGTGGCCTTTTTTTTTAAATTCAGGTTAATAAAAGTACAGCATTTTAACTAGCAGCTAATTAACTCAAACCCTAGAGACACATGCGGGAGAAAGCTTCTCTTTGTTAATACTCTAGTCCCACCAAACAAGGGCTGAAAGGAATCACAATCCATATCTCTGAGATCTCCAGTGAGTCATCTGCTAAAATCTGAGAAGATTAGACTTGGTACTTGGATGTTTCCAAATTAAATGCAAACATAGGAAAAAATCTAACTGCACTTTTTTGAAAAAACAGTGGGCAAAAAAGGACACAAGTCCAATTTTCTTTTCCTTTTCAAGCAGATCACCTCTAACACTATCACATGCATTCACTACGAAGACAATAAAACAAAATGATGAATTAAAATAACAGGTTTTTTTAATACAACAAATCCTGCATCTTGGCAGGGGGTTAGACTAGATGACCTGTGAGGTCCCTTCTAATCCTATGGTTCTATGATTATTTACATTGCTCTGCTATTCAAAACATCTCCATGATCTTGATAAGAGCAACGCTCACTAGGCATGAAATTCACTGCTGTGTATGGGAATGAAGAGGTACACAGGATTTGTGCTGGCTCCCTGCACAGGGTGGAGATTTCGCTGGCTGAGTGAACATGTGGCAAGCTATAATGCAGCAGCTCTATCCTACTAGGGCACCTTGCATTTGAGGATAGCCATAAAAAATGCTGAGCCTCATCAAGCTGTGGTGCATTGGTAGAATTAAGATGGGGTTGTCAACTGGCTGATGTATGTCAACTGGCTGTAATGGCTGATAAACTTTGTCATGAACTAGGCGTCTCATTAAAATATAGAGATGATGATAACATGTATGGAGCTTTCCATCACGAATGCACTTCACAGGCATTATCATGAATTAATCTTCACAACAGATGATACATTACAGACAAATCAAAATGGAGACAGCGAAGCTAAGAACTTGCCCAGGGCCCCCCACAGTGAGTCAGCAGCAAAGCTGGGATCAGAACTCAGGAGTTCACTGGGGTGAAATTCTCCACCATGCAGAAGGCCAGCATAAGGTCTACACCTCAAGTAAATCCTACATAAATCCCCAAAATAGGGCTTAAGTGGAATTACGTGATGCACTATTGTAGGTCTGGCCCTTTGCATAGAGGTAAGTTTATCAGAGAATCACAGAAATGTAGGACTGGAAGATAGCTCAATAGGTCATCTAGTGCCGTCTCCTGCACTGAGGCAGGACTAAGTCTTATCTAGATCATCCCAGACAGCTATTTGTCTAATTTGTTCTTAAAAACCTCCAATGATGGGGATTTCACAATCTCCCTACACAATTTGTTCCAGAGCTTAACTACCCTGGCAGTTAGGAAGTTTCCCATAATGTCTAATCTAAATCTCTCTTGTCTAAACCTACTTATTTACTAACCCCTTACTTCTTGTCCTGACCCCAGTGGCTAAGAAGAACAATTTATCACCCTCCTTTTTATAACAACCTTTTATGTACTTGAAGACTATTATGTCCCCCCTCAGTCTTGTCTTCTCCAGACTAAACAAACCCAATTTTTTCAATCTTTCCTCATAGGTGGTGTTTTCTAGACCTTTAATCTTTTTTGTTGCTCTTGCCTGGACTTTTTCTAATTTGTCCACATCTTCCCCAAAGTATGGTGTCTAAAACTGGACACAATACTCCAGCTGAGGCCTTATCAGTGCTGAGTGGAAGAATTATTTCTCATATCTTGCTTAAAACAGTCCTGCTAATATATTCCAAAATGACGTTCACTTTTTTTGCAAGAGTATTATAGTGTTGTCCCATATTTAGTTTAGTCTACTATGACACTCAGATCCTTTTCTGCAGTACTCCTTCCTAGGAAATCATTTCCCCTTCTATATTGGTATAGTTAATTATTCCTGCATAAATGTAGTTCTTTGTATTTGTCTTTATTGAATTTCATTCTATTTATTTCAGACCATTTCTTCAGTTTGTCAAGATCATTTTGAATTCTAAATCTGTCCTCCAAAGCACTTGCACCCCTCCCAGCTTGATAATGTCCATAAATTTTATAACTGTACTCTTTATGACATTATTCAAATAATTTATGAAGAAAATTGGCAGCATGTGACCTCTCGAAGAAAGAGAACCTATATGCCCACCATGCAAATAGAGGTAAGAAATCGTTTTCAGGCTCTCTGCACAGGTACTATGGTGGAAGACGATTTGGAAGACTCACCAGAGGGAATGGATCAGAAGGAGACCCTGTTGATCAGAAGGCATGGGATGCATTGCCCTAGGGATGGGGGTTCCATGACCACCACTCCCAAGAGGCTGAGAAGGGTGGTGGTGGTCAGGGACTCTTTCCTAAGGGGGATGGAGTCATCCATCTGCCATCTGGACTGGGAAACTAGAGAAGTGTGCTGCTTGCCTGGAGGATTCAGGATGTGACGGAGAGACTGCCGAGACTCATCAAGCCCTCAGACCGCTACCCCTTCCTACTTCTCCACGTGGGAGCCAATGACACTGCCAAGAACGGCCCTGAGCGGATAACTGCACACTATATGGCTCTGGGAAGAAGGACAAAGGAGTTTGAGGCGCAAGTGGTGTTCTCATCCATCCTCCCCGTTGAAGGAAAAGGCCAGGTAGGCACCATCGCACTGCAGAAGTAAATGCGTGGTTACACGGGTGGTGTCGGAGAGGGGGCTTTGGATTCTTCGATCATGGGATGTTTTTCCAGGAAGAAGGATTACTAGGAAGAGACGGGCGTCACCTAATGAAGCGAGGGAAGAGTATCTTCGCAGACAAGCTGGCTAACCTAGTTAGGAGGGCTTTAAACTAGGTTCGATGGGGGACGGGGACCTAAGCCCGAGGGTAAGTGGGACACCAAGAGGAAGCAGAAGGAGGAGGGTGCAACAGTGGGGGCCTACAGAATTGCACTGAGAAAGTAGGGCAATCGGCCAGTTATCTCAAGTGCCTATACACAAATGCAAGAAGCCTGGGAAACAAGCTGGAGGAATTGGAAGTCCTGGCACAGTCAAGAAACTACGATATGATTGGAATAACCGAGACTTGGTGGGGTAAGTCACATGACTGGAGCACTCTCATGGATGGGTATAAACTGTTCAGGAAGGACAGACAGGGGCGAAAGGGTGGAGGAGTTGTACTGTACGTAAGAGAGCACTATGATTGCTCTGAGCTCCAGTATGAAACTGGAGATAAGCCAGTTGAGAGTCTCTGGGTTAAGGTTAGAAGCAAGAACAATAAGGGTGAGGTCGTGGTGGGTGTCTGTTATAGATCACCAGATCAGAAGGACGAGGTAGATGAGGCTTTCTTCAGTCAACTAGGGAAAGTTTCCAGTTCACAGGACCTGGTTCTCATGGGGGACTTCAATCACCCTGACATCTGCTGAAAGAGCAATACAGTAGAGCACAAATAATCCAGGAAGTTTTTGGAAAGTTTTACAGACAACTTCCTGGTGCAAGTGCTGGAGCAACCAACTAGGGGCCATGCTTCTCTTGACCTGCTGCTCACAAACAGGGAAGATTTGGTAGGGGAAGCAGAAGTGGGTAGCAACCTAGGCAACTGTGACCGTGAGATGGCCAAGTTCAGGATCCTGAAAAAAGGAGCAAAGCAGGATACGGACCATGGACGTCAGAAAAGCAGACTTTGACTCCCTCAGGGAGCTGATGGGCAGGATTCCCTAGGAGGCTAATATGAGGGGGAAAGGAATCGAAGAAGCTGGCTGTATTTAAAAGAAACCTTATTGAGGGCGCAGGAACAAACCATCCCGATGTGCAGAAAGAATAGCAAATATGGTAGGCGCCCAGCTTGGTTTAACAAATAACTCTTTGGTGAGTTTAAACACAAAAAAAGAAGCTTACAAGAAGTGGAAGCTTGGTCAGATGACTAGGGAGGATTATAAAAATACTGTTTGAACATGCAGGAATGAAATCAGGAAGGCCAAAGCGCAATTGGAGTTGCAGCTAGCAAGGGACGTGAAAGGGAACAAGAAGGGTTTCTACAGGCATATTACCAACAACAGGAAGATTAGGTAAAGTGTGGGCCCCTTACAGAATGGGGGAGACAACCTAGTGACAGAGGATGTGGAGAAAGCTGAGGTACTCAATGCCTTTTTTGCCTCTGTCTTCACAGACAAGGTCAGCTCCCAGACGACTGCACTAGGCAGCACAGAATGGGGAGGAGGTGAACATCCCTCAGTGCTGAAGGAACCGGTTCAGGACTATTTAGAAAGATTGGACATACACAAGTCCATGGGGCTAGATGCACTGCATACGAGGGTGCTGAGGGAGTTGGCTGATGTGATTTCAGAGCCATTGGCTATTATTTTTGAAAGCTCGTGGCAACTGGGGGAGGTCTCTGATGATTGGAAAAAGGCAAATATAGTGCCCATCTTCAAGAAAGGGAAGAAAGAGGATCCAGGGAACTACAGACCGGTCAGCCTCACCTCAATCCCTAGAAAAATCATGGAGCAGGTCCTCAAGGAATCCATTTTAAGGCACTTGGAGAGAGAAAGATGATTAGGAACAGTCAACATGGATTCACCAAGGGCAAGTCATGCCTGACCAACCTGATTGCCTTCTATGAAGAGGTGATTGGCTCTGTGGATGTGGGGAAAGCAGTGGATGTGATATACATTGACTTTAGCAGCGCTTTTGATACAGTCTCCCACAGTATTCTTATCAGCAAGTTAAAAATGTATGAGTTGGATGAATGGACTATAAAATGGATAGAGAACTGGCTAGATCATCAGGCTCAACGGGTAGTGATCAATGGTTCCATGTCTAGCTGGCAGCCAGTCAGAAGCAGAGTGCCCCAGGGGTCGGTCCTGGGGCCAGTTTTGTTCAACATCTTCATTAATGATCGGGATGATGGGGTAGATTGCACCCTCAGCAAGTTTGCAGCTGAGTTAGGGGAAGTGGTAGATACCCTGGAAGATAGGGATAGGATACAGAAGGACCTAAACAAACTGGAGGATTGTGCCAAAAGAAATCTAATGAGGTTCAACAAAGAAAAGTGCAGAGTCTCCACTTAGGAAGGAAGAATCCCATGCACAGCTACAGACTGGGGACCAACAAGCTAGGCAGCAGTTCTGCAGAAAATGACCTGGGGGTTACAGTGGATAAGAAGGTGGATATGAGTCAGCAGTGTGCCCTGGTTGCCAAGAAGGCTAATAGCATATTGGGCTGCATTAGTAGGAGCATTGCCAGCAGATCCAGGGAAATGATTATTCCCCTCTATTTGGCATTGGTGAGGCCGCATTTGGAGTATTGTGCCCAGTTTTGGGCCCCCCACTACAGAAAGGATGTGGACAAGTTGGAGAGAGTCCAGAGGAGGGCAACAAAAATTATTAGGGGGCTGAAGCACAAGACTTATGAGGAGAGACTGAGGGAACTAGGCTTGTTTAGTCTGCAAAAGAGAAGAATGAGGGGGGATTTGATAGCAGCCTTTATCTACCTGAAAGGGGGTTCCAGGGAGGATGGAGCTAGGCTGTTTTCAGTGGCAGTAGATGACAGAACAAGGAACAATGGTCTCAAGTTGCAGTGGGGGAGGTCTAGGTTGGACATTAGGAAAACGTTTTGTATTAGGAAGGTGGTGAAGCACTGGAATGGGTTACCTGCGGAGGTGGTGGAATCTCCATCTTTAGAGGTTTTTAAGGTGTGGCTTGACAAAGTCCTGACTGGGATGATTTAGCTGAGGTTAGTCCTGCTTTGAGCAGGGAGTTGGACTAGATGACGTCTGAGGTCCCTTCCAGTTCTAATATTCTATGATTCTCTAATATTAAATAGAACCAGACCCAGGACAGTTCCCTGTGGAGCTTCACTTGATATGCCCTTCCAGCTTGATTGTGAGCCACTGATAACTGCTCTCTGAGTACATTTTTCCAACCAATTGTGCAACCACCTTATAGTAGCTCCATCTAGGTTATATTTCTCTAGTTTTTTTATGAGGTAATGTGAGACAATATAAAAAGCCTTACTAATGTCAAGATATACCACATCTACTGCTTCCTCCCTATCCACAAGGCTTGTTACCCTGTGAAAGAAGGATATTAGGTTAGTTTGACATTGTTTGTTCTTAACAAATCCATGCTGAATATTACTTATCACCTTATTATCTTTCAGATGTTTGCAAATTGATTGCTTGATTATCTGTTCATTTATCTTTCTGGGTACTGAAATTAAACTGATTGATCTACAATTCCCTGGGTTGTCCTTATTCTCCTTTTTAATGATTAGCACTATATTTGTCCTTTTCCAGTTCTCTGGGATCTTTCCTGTCTTCCATAAATTATCAAAAATAATCACGAATGGCTCAGAGATCTCCTCAGTCAGTTTCTTAAGTTCCAGTTCCTTACGAGTTCTTTAGACTTGAAGCCCATCTAAGGGCTTGTCTTCACAAACATGCCTACAGCGGCACAACTGTATCGCTCTAGTGCTTTAGTGAAGTTGCTACTATGCCAATTGCAGTTAATGCATCTCCCTGAGGTGGTAGTTATGTCAACAGGAGAAGCTCTCCCATCAACACAGTGATGTCTACATGAGGGGTTAGATTGGTATAACTGTGTCACTCAGGGGTGCAGATTTTTCATACCCCAAGCAATGTAGTTATACCAATAATAGGCCTGTAGTGTAGATCTGGCCTAACTTGTCTAAGTAATTCTGAACTTGTTCATTCCTATTTTATCTTGAGATCCCACCCCATTTACACCTATGTTCCCTAGATTAGTCATCCAATGACTGCTAACTTTTTTGTTGAAAACAAACAAAAAAGAAGATATTTCACACTTTGGCCATTCCTGCATATTCTTTTATTATCTTTCCTTCCTCATTGTGTGATAGGCCTACCCTGTTGAAGTAGAAAGTGAAAGCCTGAGACATGAGGCCTAGTATAACAGGCCAGGTATGAGGCCTGAGCTAAAGTAATAGTCAAGCCCTGCTATTATAAAGCAGTTAGTGGAAGTCAGGCTGTGAATCTGAGGGGCAATACACAACTTGTTTATATCAGTGTAAAAGAGGGTCTCAAAAGGGAGTATCTTTGTCTGGCCAAGTGAGGAATGGAAAGTCCTGTGGTTTACTGAGCCAGTTCCATTGTCACAGGCATATGTGTATTAAGTGTACTTGTAGCACATAAGAAACTTTTTATTGTGCTTTGTTGGCAATAAACCTGGCCTGGTTTCTTCGTTACTGAAACGGCTCTTTGGTCTTATTGGATAATCCAGTTGTGGTCTGGTGTCTCGGGTATCTGCGCAGAGCTGGGACAGCATACACACTGGGAGAACACACACGCAGCCAACAACTGACAACACTTGTCCTTGGTCTTCCTCTTGCATCTCATGTATTTGTAAATGTTTTCTTGTAACCCTTTATGACCCAGCTAGTTTAATCTCATTTTTTGCCTTGGCCTTTCTAATTTTGTCCCTACATGCTTGTGTTTTAATTTTTATATTCATCTTTTATAATTTGACCAAGTTTCCACTTTTTGTATGATTCTTCCGACTTTCAGGTTGTTGAAGAGCTCCTGTTTAGGCCAGGGCAACCTCTTATCATACTTTCTATCTTTCCTATGCATTGAGATAGTTACTCTTGTGCCCTTAATAATGTCTCTTTAAAAAACTGCCAACTCTCCTGTACTCTTTTTCCCCCTTTGACTTGCTTTCCATGAGATCTTATCTACCAATTATCTGAGTTTTCTAAACTGTACCTTCTTGAAGTCCATTGTCTTTATTCTGCTGTTTGCCCTTATACCATGCCTTGTAATTGTGAACTCTATCATTTCATGATCACTTGTATCCCATATGAGTGTGAAAGGAATAACATATGGGAAGGCTAGGTCCTATTATCTACTGCTGAACTAGAAAGTACACTGTTGCTGGCCTCTCTTTCAACATTCTTACCATCAGATATCAAAGGAACACAAACTATCCTGCTCTGTCAGCCTTTTATAGAAATACAATATTATTCTACAGTCATAGTCCAAAGCAATACAGTGTATATAAGCCATACCGCAGAATTTGCAGCTAATGTTCTCTCTCTAGATTATCTCTTGGAGTGAATGAGACAAATAATTGTATTTACGTGCAAGAGTCCTCTTCATCGCTTGTTTCCACTGTAAAATACATTCCTCCTTCTTCATCATGTGCCACATGCAGTTTGGTCATTCTACGCTTTGATAAAAGTTGAGCACACACTTTGTGTACTGTAGACAATGAGATTCCAGAGGCATTCAAACTACAGGGAGAAAAACAGATTTAGAAGTGTTAATGTCTGTAGAGGAGGCTATAAGAGTAGATGTTCTGCTAATCGGGAAGATCTTTCAGCACAGAGGAGGATGTTATCACAGGAATGATTGCAATGGACTCTCAAGGAGTTTAGGTCTAGCATACAATATGTAGTAGTTTTATATCAGATACAGAAAATATCAGAGTGAAGGAGCACTGTGCAATATTTAGTTTATTAATTAACAGTTGGACCTGGGTTGAGTCGAGAGACTACACAGCTGATGATTCCCCATGATGGGATCAGAAGAGGTAGGAATCCTGGTGGGGATAATGGATTAAGAGGGGAAGGAAGTGGAACTTCGGGGTTGCAGAAAAAGAGCAGGAGGCTAGGCATTGGAGTTGTAGTGTCTGATGGGATTTGGGAAGCGAGAAGGGTAAGGCTGGGAAAGAAGGGAGGATTTGGTTGGGCTGGGACAAAGGATGAACACTGGAGACAAGTGAAGAGAAGAAGAGGGCAGATATCGGAGTATGTTTAGATAAGTGTCTTAATATGAAGCTCTTTGAAGAGTGGCTGAAAATGACACGGATGCTTTCCATGCTTACTGTGTTGCAATGAGTATGTCTACACTGCAGCTGGGAGCGTGCCTCCTAGCCAGGTAGACAGACACACGCTAGCTCTGCTTGAGCTAGGATGCTAAAATAGAAATGCTTTCACTGGGACAAGAGCGGTGGCACGGGCTAGTCACCCAAGTATGGACCCAGAAGAGTGGCGGGCTTGGACTTGGGTGCTTTGTCCATGCCACCACTAGTGCAGCAATGTCCACATTGCTAAGTTTAGCACAGGAGCTCAAGCGAAGCTAGCGTGTTGTCTGGATGCTCCCAATGGCAGTGTGGACATACCCAAGGAGTCCAGATGTGGTCAGGCACTGTTTAACTGCAAACCCTGAAAACTCACCTTATGCTGTGAGATTCTTTGCTGGCTCATATATAACCCCAAGTAACAAGGATTTTTCAGGACAATCTTTGCCCTGGGTTTCACCTTATCAACATTACTGGGCCAAAATCAGATCTCACTTACAGCAGTATAACTCCACTGGCTTCTGTGAAGTTACTCCTTGTTTACACTGAGGCAAGTGAGAACAAAATCTTGTGAACTCCACTCAAGTTTGGTCACACTGACTGTACTTACTGGATCTGTTTCCATTTCCCTAGCAACGGAACCAGTTTGATCACATGTTTCTCCTTCAGACTGGCCAGTTCCACTTTATTTAATCGCTTGGCATGCTGCAAGTTGTACAGTATCACTTGCTGGTCATCCTGCCCTAGATCGTTCCCCGGGAAAGGGAAGACCACTTCCTTGACCTCCTCCAAAGCACTTCTGACAAACTCCTCATCCTGAATCTCAAACAAACAGTGCAACAGCTCCAGAAGGAGACAGCTCTGATCGTCCTGTTCTTGGCAAATCAGGAATGCCTTTTTAGTCCATTTCAGCAGCTCATCCTTTGAGATGCTCATGCCAGTTTCATAGTACTTTTTCAAAGGCTTTAGTGCCTTGTCATTGTTCAGTCCAAACAGAAAGCGAACAGTTAAATTTAAATGGCTTTTCTTCTCCATGAAGGCTTCTTTCAAGAGCTCAAATGCTGCCTCCTTGTTCCAGAAGGTGAACAAGGCAGCAAACAGCTCCTGCACAGTCAAATGGACAAAACTGTAGATGGTTTCCACAAAAATGTCTCCCAGTAGCAATTCTGTGAGGAAAGTTGATGGACCTTCTGACACCTCCAAGTTACACTTTCTCAGAGTGCTCTCATCAAACAGCACTTTCTGGTTCCTCACACCGTCATAGGCCAACGATCCAAGGTTATGAAAAACATTTTGCATGGATGTTTGTGAGTGACCACGGGGCTGCAATAAAGTGGCCACAAAATAGGTAAATATTTGGGTGTTTGTGCTCACACTCTGAATTAACTCTTCGCTATACCTTAGTTGAAGCCTCAAGGTTGTACAGACAATCCAGCAGATGAGGGGGACAAAACACATGGTGAACACTACATCATTTTCTTGGATATAACTGTAGGCAAGGGCTGCTTTCTCTTCATCTTTGAAGAACTTCTTGAAAAACTCCTTTCTGTCTTCCTCCAAGAAGCCCATGATCTCTGCCCAGAGGTCGGCTTTCATATGGGTGTCCAGCATTCCTACGGCTGAGGGTCTTGTTGTGACAAGAAAGCATGCTTCTGAAAGGCTTTTGCTGCTGAGCAGGCTTTCTACCACAGCCGCTGCTGTTGAGTGTTGCGTGTCCAAATCACCGAATAAGCTTCTACTTTTATCATAATCCTCCGGAAATCTGAGTTCATCAAAGCCATCGATGATGAACAAGACTTTATCTGGGCAAGACAATATTTCCCCTATCTCTGGCTTTGGATGGCCCCAGTTTTGTAAAATTAATTGAGCTAGGCTTATTTTTTCTGTTCTTTGGTTCAGCTCCCTGCAGCTCCAATGAAAAACATAATCAAATCTACCCTGGTAAAGTCTCCCAGATGACCAGTCATACATAATTTTGCCAACTGTAGCTGTCTTCCCAATCCCTGCTATTCCTTGTAAGATCACTTTTCTGGTTATCATGCCATCTGATAATGTATCAAAAAGATGTTCCACATTAACATGGGAATCCTCAAAGCTGCTCGGCTTCCTCATGATCTCCATGTGTCTTTTTCCTCTAGACAGTAGCTCGTGTTCTTTATCTTCCGCTTGATGATATTTTTTTACTATAAAGACCTTTGTGTATCGGTCCTCCAAAGATACCCATTCTCCTGGCCTGGAGTTATAATCCTTCACTCTTCTAAATTTTTCCTTCACGGAGGCCACATAGTTCATTCTGTGGCCTAGAAAAGAGAATACAACAGTTCACTAGACTTCTAGTCTATTTAAGAATCTATCCTTAAATATATCAATATGACAGGTGCAGTCATTTTTTAGAGAACATTTTACATCTGCAAAGCTCAGATGCGGATCCAATTTCCTCACAATTTGGACATCTTCCCAAATCCATTTCAGATTTATATCTACACAAACGGTACTGTTCAAATATATGACATGTCTGGGTCCGGTGGAACTCTCAGAAACAAAATGACTTTGGTCTCAATCGAACCACTTCAGTCTAACGGAAATTATGCAAATTGGGATCTACACATTTTGATGCATTCTGGCCTTACATTTTACTTTACTGTAAATGGAATTGCACTCTATGCAACAAAAATGAGAGTCCTGTAGCATCTTAAAGACTAACAAATTTATGCAGGCATAAGCATTCGTGGGCTGCAACCCACTTCGTCAGATGCATGTCCTGGGAGATTGAAGTGCTCTCCTACTGGCTTATGGATGTTACCATTTTTTATGTCTGATTTGTGTCCATTTATTCTTTTGCATAGTGACAGTCCAGTTTGGCCAATGTACATGGCAGAGCTGGAACTCATATGCAGACTTGACACAATCAGACTGGGTCTGAACAGGGACTTGCATTGGTTCTCTCATTACAAGAAGTAATTGTCACTGTTCACACATTCTCACCTTCTAATCCATGGTGGTGAATAGGCCTCATCTACCCTAACTGAATTGACTTTGTTAGCACTTGCCCTCCCCATTATGTTTCTTACCCTTGGATGTATAGATATACATATATACCTCCTATCTGTGGTTTCCACTTCATGCATCTGACGAAGTGGGTTGCAGCCCACGAAAGCTTATGCCCGCAGAAATTTGTTAGTCTTTAAGGTGCCACAGGACTCCCGTTGTTTTTGCTGTCTACAGACTAACACGGCTACCCCCTCTGGAACTTTTCACTCTATTCAAGTACATTCCAAGCATCTTCCATAGTATTTCATATCACTTTGCTGCTCCTCATTGTTAAAACAAAAATAGAATTTTTAAAAGATTGATACCCATATAGTTTTTCAACAATATGAACCAGTGTATAAACAGCTTGGGCAATGACTTACTGATATTAGAGGGATTTGCAGGAACAGCACTGGTTTTCCATACTGAAAGACAAGAGACACTTGATCATGTCTTGATTCCTGGAGGACATGTTCTCAACGAAGTATATGATATGACATACTTACGATAGCTCTATAATGATACAGACATATGGGCCCAGACCTTAAGCTGTGTCTACAAAACACATAGTGCAATTCAGCAAGGAGTTTGAAGGTGGCCAAATGGAGATTGTTAGGGTACAAGAAAGCCCTAGCCACTCCCTTTGTCAGCAGCCAGGAGCAGATGTAGCTTAAGAGTCATTATTACATTCTGTGCAAGTTCTGATACTTTCCTCATCACCATGGCATCAGAGCTCCTTCCAGCAGCACACTAAGAGGTGACTAACATCTCCCATGTTTGTTCTCTCTCTCATCCTCTCTCCAGGGGGAAAAATGGATGTGCAGTGAAGGGTTTTGTTTGTGGGATCTGTGTTTTAAACATAGACATTGCTATGTGTTTATATTGGAAAAGGCCCTTGTGCCCTTGAAGGATCACCTTACACCAGGATGATCTCCTGTTGCTTCAGGGCCGCTCTGCACCGGGACTATGATGCAAATGGACTGCACTAAAACACAGAATCCAGCACATACCTTTCATCTATATCTATATGTACAGAGAGGAGCTAGATATCATCCTAATCACCACCCACCTTCAGCTGACTTTCTTCTCAACCTTTCAGCCAGATCTTTATTATTGATTTGATCCAGCACGTTTATCACGACCTCCACAGCATACTCCTCTTCGTAATATTTAATCAGCAGACCAACCATGTCTGTTACATCAGCTTTCTCAAGATGTCCCTTGGGAATGTTTGCATAGCTTTTTCTCAGTTCAGTGTTATTGAGTTTCAATTTAAATTTCTTTCTCTGTCCCTCTTCCAGCTCCTCCAAGATGGCCAGCAGGATGTCTTGACGTGTTTCCCTCATTGCACCCAATGAAGGTCAATTGCCCTGAAGAAAACATGGTAATTTAAAATTTAAAAAACAACACAACAGTATTGACCACGCAAGTTGATGAAGATTACAGTCATCCTGATGAGTCACATTAGAAATCATCTATACTGGTGCCTGTCATTTGAATAAAAAGGCCAGTGGGGATGTATTGCTAGAGAGGAAGGTGATCGAGAGCCTGGGTGCGAATGGGCAGTGGGATCTGTCCTGGACAGGAGACTGCTCAATACATAAAGTTGCTTCTTATAGGACAGGCCCTTAGTGCAGGTTTGTCTGTATAAAAAAAATGGGGACTAGTAGGTCTGGCAGTCTCTCTGCTGTTCCTATATTATATAGGATACATCTACACAAAAAAAAGTTCCAAAAACTGCTGCACCAGCAAGTCAGCTAACCTCTCTATCCCTCCATCTGAAAAATGCAGACAATAATCCTTACCTACCTTTGTAAAGTGCTTTGACATCTTGGGTTGAAAAGCTCTGTGTATAAGTATTATTACAGTACAGTAGAATCAGCAGCACCTGACTGCACAAGGCACACAAAGCAAAGTAGGGAGAACTATGATTACTTGGTATAATCCTTTACACTGATCAAATCAGATACATGGCAAGATATGTTAAGGGCTGTTATAAAGAGGATGGTGATCAGTTGTTCTCCATGTCCACTGAAAATAAGAAAAAAGTAATGGGCTGAATCTGCAGCAAGGGAGTTTTAGGTCACCTATTAGGAAAAGCTTTCTAAGTAAAAGGATAGTTAAGCCCTGGAATATGACTCCACGGGAGTTTGTGAGATCCCCTTCCTTGGAGGTTTTTAAGAACAGGTTGGACAGACAGCTGTTAGGGGTGGTCCAAGTTTACTTGGTCCTGCCTCAATACAGGGGGCTGACTTGAGGGCTTCTTGATGTCCCTTCCAGCCCTACATTTCTATGACTTTATGATCAGAGCGGGCAGAGAAGCCTTGTTTCACTATGAGTTGAACACTCAAAAAATAAATTATGAGGCTTTGGATTCAGGGTTTATTTTATCTGACCCACTTGTCCAGTGGCCTCAGATCAGATTCTGATTTTGTCCTGTTTCTATAAGAAATAAAAGAGGTTGTGCTGAATTCTTATGGGGAGCCTTGGTCACTCCTTTAAAAATCTGATTGGAGCTGGAAGGGAAAAATTACAGCTGAGATAATACTGAGAGATTTACACACAACTCATGGGAGAAAACTAATGGGTGCATCCAAGAAACAGCCACTTACTGTACATGTCATGAGATGCATGGTCTCAACACTGGAAAGAACTCCAAATGAAAATGAAATGTCAGTTCAGCAACCGAAGAGTTTTATTTGCTCAAAATAACAAAGCTGAAGACACATTCTCCTCTCATGCTGCTGGTAATCAGGAATAATTCCACTGAAGTCAGTGGGTTACATTAGTGTAAAATCAGTGGGGGAGAGAGAGAAGAGTCAGGTCCAGACTCTTTCAGACACTAACTCCCTGGCAGCTGGCTCAGTGCTGGGAAAGGGCAAAAGTCAGCTAACTATCATATTTCCAAGGAAAAACAATAAATCCTTAATTTTATAGAGATGTTAAAAGATGGGTAAATATGACTCTTTGCTAGATTTCATATGATTATCAGAATTAAAGCAGGTAACAGTAAAAATAATTATATTTGTTTATACGGAAAGGGGATCTTAATACAGAGTAAATGAAAAGGCAAAAATGTTAAAGAAATCACTTTGTTTTCCATCCATCCCCTCCGATGTGTCTTTCAGCGGCCAAGCTCTATCTTTGTACTCATATTCTAGAAAATTATGCAGCATATGCAATATAAGCAGTCCAGGGAGCAATGCCTAGAATTAAGGTTGGCCAACATCTTCCACTATAAGACCTTGTTTTCAGTTGCTTATAACTTTGCCAAACTTTAACACTTTGGGCAGAAATTTCCCATACTGGGTGTCTGCCTCAGGCTGGGTTCTTTTTTAAAAAGTTTCAGGTAAACATGGTTTGGCATTTCCAAGACTGAGATTAGGGGAAAATACATTGGTTGGCACCCTTTAAAAAAATTCTTCCAAGTGTATTGATCAAATGCTCTAGAGCCTTCAGACTTTGGTGTAGGGGATTGAAAATTGGCCGGGGGGGGGGTCACATTAGTGCCAGGTATGTGCCATTTGCCATCTCTACGGAGGAATAAAAAGTCCAAATGTGCTCATGTTATTACACTCTGCCATAAAATGATTCAGCCATCGTCTCCCTGCACTGACTTCAGCAGTTCCGTCCAATGTATTCAAATACAGGATACAGCCTGGCAGCAGGCCACTTGGATGAGTTGGTGCTAATCTGTAGGAAACACATTGACCACAACTAGGGAGGCCTAATAGCAAGTGTGAAAAATCGGACATTTTTTTGGAGGGGAATGTGGGGGAGGGTATAGTTGCATACATAAGACAAAGCCCCTAATACTGGAGCGGTCCCGATAATATCAGGACCATCACTCTAGTGGTGACTTTAGTGGTCACTCTGTACACATGATGGGCACCATAGGGCCATGCAGTCACAGCTTTGCTGGATAGGTCTCATCCAAAGGGTGCTGAAAGGTATTATTTTAAGTTTTGTGCATTTCCTAATCATTTCTGAGGAGCAAATTTAACAGGAAATAGAAAGGTGGCTGTGCTGATTTGGCCAAAACAGCACAGTTCTTCCAAAGGTGTGGAGGGTCTTTGCAGGACAATTGCACTAAGGCACAGCTACGCATAGGCCTCCAAAGCAGGCCTGAGGGGAGGGATATGAGGTGGAGAAGGATATACTGGCCAAAAACGCACGTAGGGGCAGCGTAGCAGGCTGAGGACACTATGGCACCCTCCAGCCCTGCCTCTGGGTTGGAAGTGATTTTGGTTACCCTCATCACCCTGCATAGTTCCCCTGCATAGTCCCATTTGTTTGGGCTGTGCACATGGACCAAGATAAGGCCATGAAAAAAAAATCTTCTTTTCCGACTTCCCTCTGCATTCTCCATCTGGGGTAACCCTAAGATTCTGTTTGGAATACAATCTTCAGACTCTTTAAAGAATTAGAATAGGTCGTACCCAAGCAATTTTCAGCATAATTGCTATAGTCACTATCATCAGGATAGATTAGTGTTTTGCTGTTCCGCTGTATGTTCTCTGAATAGGAAAGGAACAGCCCTTTTCTGTTTTACATGCCTGCTGCAATATTTGTCATGAGACCAGAATTGTGACAACCAGTCTGTTTAGTGCAAGCCTAGAAACTGAATAGACTTACTGCATTTAGAGACGTAAAAACATTTATATTATTCACAGAATCATAGGATTGGAAGGCATGTTGAGAGGTCTTCTAGTCTAGTCCACTGCACTCAAGGTAGGACCAAGCATTAACTAGACCATCCCTGACAGATCTCTGTCCAGCCTGCCCTTAAAAATCTCCAATAATGGAGATTCCACAACCTCCCTAGACAATTTATTTCAGTGCTTAATTACTCCAACAGTTAGGAAGTTTTTCCTAATGTCCAGCTAAACCGCCCTTGCTGAAATTTAAGCCCATTTCCTCTTGGCCTATCTTCAGAGGTTATCGAGAACAATTTGTCTCCCTCCTCCTTGTAAAAACCATTTAAGTACTTGAAAACTGTTATGTTCCCCTTAGTCTTCTCTTCTCCAGACTAAACAAACCCAATTTTTTTCTATCCCCTCACAGGTCATGTTTTCTAGATCTTTAATCATTTTTGTTGCTCTTCTCTGGACTTTCTCCAATTTGTCCACATCTTTCCTGAAATGTGACACCCAGAACTGGACACAATACTTTAGTTGAGGACTGATCAGCGTGGAGTAGAGCAAAAGAATTACTTCCTGTGTCTTGCTTACAACACTCCTCCTAATACATCCCAGAATGATGTTTGCTTTTTTTGCAACAGTGACACTGTTGACTCATATTTAACCTGTGATCCACCAGGATCCCCAGATCCCTTTCCACAGTACTCCTTCCTAGGCAGTCATTTCCCATTTTGTACGTGTGTAAATGATTGTTCCTTCCTAGTGGAGTACTCTTCATTTGTCCTTACTGAATTTTAGCCTATTTACTTCCAACCATTTCTCCAGTTTGTTCAGATCATTTTGAATTTTAATCCTATCCTCCAAAGCACTGGCAACCTCTCCCAGCTTGGTATCGTCCACAAACTTTATAAGTGCAATCTCAGTGCTATTATCTAAATCATTGATGAAGAGATTGAACACAACTGGACCCAGAACTGATCCCTGCAGGACCCAATCGATATTTCCTTCCAGCTTGATTGTGAACCACTGATGATTACTCTCTGGAAACTGTTTTACAACCAGTTATGCACCCACCTTATAGTTGCTCCATCTAGGTTGTATTTCCCTATTTTGTTTATGAAAGGATCAAGTGAGACAGCATCAAAAGCCTTACTAAAGTCCAGACAGACCACATCTACTACTTCCCCCCCTTCACAAGGCTTGTTGCCCTGTCAAAGAAAGCTATTAGGTTGGTATGACAGTGATTTGTTCTTCACAAATCCATGCTGACGTTACTTATCACCTTATTATCTTCTAGGTGTTTGAAAATTGCTTGTTTAATTATTTGCTCCATTATCTTTCTGGATACTGAAGTTAAAGTGACAAGTTTGTAATTCCCCAGGTTGTCCTGATTTCCCTTTTTATAGATGAGCACGATATTTCCCCCTTTCCAGTCCCCGGGAATTTCTCCCGTCTTCCATGCCTTTTCAAAGATAATCACTTTAATGGCTCAGATACATCCTAGAATACTTAAGGAGCTGACTGAGGAGCTATTTCAGCAGGCCCTGGTGACTTGAAGTAAGTAATTTTTAATTTGTTCTTTCCCTATTTTAGCCTCTGATCCTACCTCGTTTTCACTGGCATTCATTAAGTTAGATGTCCTATCACTATTAACCTTTTTGATGAAAACTGAAACAAAAGTCATTTAGCATTTCTTCTATTTCCACATTTTCTGTTATTGTTTTTCCCTCCTCATTGAGTAACAAGTCATGTACTTTAGATGATGTTGTCAGTTGTTTATAAAAAGCCTTATCCACTCTTCTTCCTGGTTAGGTGGTCTGTAGTAGACCCCTACCATGACATCACCATTGATTTTTACCCCTTTTATCCTTACCCAGAGACTTTCAACAAGTCTGACTCCTATTTCCATCTCAGTCTCAGTTTGTGTATAAAATTTTTACATAAGGCAACACTTCCATTTTTCCCCCTGCCCGTCCTGCCTAAGCAAGCTGTGTTTATTAACTAGCATGCATAGCTCTTCCTGCTTATTCTCTATACTTCAAATCAGTATCTTAATGTCTATACTAATGTGGGATTTCCCCTCTGTTCTCTCATGTCTCCCCCTTAACCCTGCTATAAAACCCCATGCTCCCCCCAGATTCCAACCCTTCTCCCAGATCTCCATTTTTATTTATTTATTTATTTTTTTACTTACCTAGAGGCTTTTGTCTCCTGCCTTTTGTCTTCAATGCAGATGCCAGAGAGGCCTCAAAGCAAAACCCCAGATCCAAACACCAAAACAAGTTTCTTGGGACTGGGAGGTTCAGAGGCCTGTCTGAATGTCATGATAGGCCTCTTGCCTCTATCCTGGACTGAATCAAAACCCCGGATCTGAACATATCCATACTCTGAGAAAGTTTGGTTCTGCAGCTGAACTTTGTAGCTCAAATCCATCTCTAATTTTTACCTTTTGTTACATAAGTTACTGGTGCTGTTAAACACAGAAAGCACAGAACATTTTGAAGCACAAATGCACCACAGCTTGGGAAAACCTCATATTCACTGAAATGCACCAGAGCCAGAAACTTCGTTCTGATTCTGCATTCCCTCTACTTTACATTCCAGATGGATTCTAACAAGAACAGGAAATGATCAAACTCTGCTTCTCTAAAGGGTCTTAAGACTATTAGGAGCATTTTAAGAAAAAGATGAGATCTCAGATCCCCTGCTTCGCTTGGCTATAATCTCAGTTCTGCACAAGCCAGACAGAAGAGGTACAAACTTACCTTTAGAACTTCCTTTGGCTTGGTGCAGCATGTGTATGAAATCCTCACCGTGCACAAACAAACAAACATTCCCCCATCAGTCTGTCCAGATCGGGAAGGGTTTTCACCCGTGTTCGCACCCCCCTGCCCCGGCCCGTTTTTCTTTCTCTTTCAGTTCAGTTTCGCTTTCAACCCCTGCGCCACCTGTTGGCTGGTTTCTACCACATCGCAGAGGCTCTTGTCAGCTGAACAGAACACCAGGACGTCTGTTTATTTCAAATGTATTTTTAAAAGAAAAAGTGCCTGTTGTAACCTATTGTGCCAAATGATAAAACACAATCCAGAAAAGGAAAGAAAGCCCCATTCACACAGCAGAACTGGGCTTTGCAGGCAGTTTACCTGAGCTGGCTACAAATTTTAGCTATTTTGGACCAAGTGGGGGAGTGAATTTCAAAGCAGAAGGGCTCATGTAGATAATGCTGTGCCAATGGTCGCCTCTCTTTCAAAATCTAGGAGCTGCAGCATGAGCGCCCTGGCTATCACCTCTGTGGCAGCAGTGCACTCACTGTATGGGAAGAGATGCCATCCATCCATAGAATAGCTAAATACTTACACGGCCCCTATTACCATAGTATCTGAGCTCTTCAACAGTCCTGCAGTTTAAAACTGGGGAATTGATCTAGTGCCCTTCCCTGAAGATCTTACAGTTTAAAAGGGGTGGGGTGGGGGGAGGAAGAGGGCTACACTATGAAATACCCTTCTTCTGAAGATCCCTGGGAGGCTCAGGGAAAGTGTCTCTTTATTGTGTTGCAGGGGGCAGGGAAGGTGTCAGGAGGCAGGGAAGACTATGAGCAATCTTATTTGCAAATAGCAAAAGGTAGGTAGGCAAGATTAGGGTAGACGTCGTTTCCTCCTGAGGTACCCTTTGACAGGATGAGGGACAGGAGTGAGGTCATGAACAGCTTCACCTGCTATTGTGGAGAAGGTGAGAGCGATCAGCAACCTTGGTTACGTTACATTGGTTCCCTATATAACACGCATACCTCGGAGTTGTAGCAATTACAAATAATGCACTCCCAAATGAATCTGGCACCTGGAACCCAAGAGGAGCTCAGAGCATATTCATATTCACAGGGCAACTGTGAGTAAGAGCTGCTCATTGAACAAACAAAACAGTTTCTCTTGCCAGGTTTTTTTTAAAATAGGCACAAGACACAATGCCCCCTCTTACCTTTGCAGGGTGTAATTAGAAAAACACCACATTGTTCTTTTCTTTCCAGAAGGACTGGCTAACCAGTCAGTTTCCCCTCAGGTCAAAGCCATCCTTTTGCCAGCCACACACACAGACTCCCACTCTTCTTCTTCCTCCTCCTCCTCTTATCTTGCAACCATGCCCTGAAACTGAAATGAACACTGATCTACATTGATTCCTCAGCTGTTTAATCCATGCTGTTCTCTCCTTGGTTTGCTCAGATCCAGCACTCAACAGGCTCACCCTAATTCAGGGAGCAAGGCCCTTTTTCAATAGCAGCTTCTAGTACTTATCTTTGTTCTCCTTTTTTGCTGGAGAATTTCCCATGCTCCAACCCTCACTCCCTGCAGGCAAACTGGGCAGAACCAGCTTCCATTTGCTTGGCCAATCTCTTTAGCATATACATTGTTCTGCCATGGCAGAGTCATTCAATGTTAACTACTTTTTTAATTGTTCTGTGACCAGTCTTTACTAGCAAGTGTCTGATTCAATACACTGAGGATTACAGTTATACATAAAGTTAATAAAATTAATCAGAATTAATCAGTTGTACAAATTTCCCAAACCATCATAATATGCATTTAAGCTAGGGAACTACTGATAGGCAGAAAGCAGGAAAACCAGCTCTAGGTTGCTGGCTTGTTTCTATGAAAAACTTTAATTGTCTTAGCCCAATTTCCACCCAACAGTTGTCAAGATTACAAAACTCCTTGCCATGGCTGTGTCACCAAGGAAGCTGAGAGAAAAAAGCACAGAAGCGGTTACTCGTCCTGTGCAGTAACCAGGTATGCACCCACCTTATGATAGTTCCATCTACATTACATTTCCCTAGTTTGTTTATGAGGTCATGTGAGACAGTATCAAAAGCCTTATTAAAGTCAAGATACACCACATCTACCATTTCCCCCCATCCATAAGACTTGTTACCATGCCAAAGAAAGCTATTAGATTGGTTTGACATGATTTGTTCTTGACAAATCCATGCTGACAGTTCCTTATCACCTTATTATCCTCTAGGTGTTTGAATATTGATTACTTGATTATCAGCTCATTTTTTTTTCCTGGGTAGTGATGTCAATCTGACTGGTCTGTAATTCCCCGCGTTGTCCTTATTTCCTTTTTTATAGATTGACACTATATTTGCCCTCTTCCAGTCCTCTGGAATCTCTCCTATCTTCCATAAGTTTTCAAAGATAATTGCTAATGGCTCAGATATGTCCTCAGTCGTTTTCTTGAGTATTCATAGAATCATAGAAGATAGGTGTGACCCGTCCATGCCTAGAGTAGCCGCCTGAAAATGCCAAGGGCAAGGCAGGCTGCAAAAAGAGAGCAGAGTCTCCCAACACTGGTGGGTGACACTGAAGTCAGACTTCCCAACCAGCCACAAACAGTGCTTCTGATTCCCCAAACTGGTTATCAAGAAGCCAAAATAAAAATATACACAGCCCCCTTTACTGCATTTCAGTCTCTGGCTCCCAATCAGCCACTAGGTCCAGTAAAGAGACCAGTTATTTAAAACTCTATGCTCTTTACCAAAAAGGTTTTTCCTGACCCCAAAGGGTCAGCCACTGTATCAGATCAATATAAGTTTGGATCTTACCCAAAATACCATGTTGCCAGCCAGTCCTTTAGTAACTAAAACTAAAGGTTTATTATAAAAAGAAAGATACAAACTAGAAGAGAAGTGTTAAAGGATTAAAGCAACCAGACAAATACAATTGATTTGAAAGTCCATATGTATCAAGTTCCTAGAAGAATTGTGGAGTTTGTAGGTTTATATAGTTCCTCTGGTGTACATCCAGTACCTGGATGGGTCTCAGTCCTGTGTTTCACAGCTTAAGTTCAGTTCAGTTGTAGGTGATTTGATCCAGAGGTAGGCTGAAGACAAAATGGATGTGGCGCAGCTGCCTTTTATGTCCGTTGGCCTTTGCTATGCTGCTTGTGGAAATTTACAGGAATAAGATGGAGTCCAGAGTCACATGAGTAAGTCCTGCTGACTCATCAGGTATATCCCTGGCTTCTACCCTGGGCCCATTGTACCTGTGAATTTCTTTAATTGGCCATTAAGCAGGCTAGTGCTGCAGCCATCCTGTCTGGGGTGTCGCTCAGATACAGCACAATTTGAAATACAGATACATCGACCATATCCATAACTTCCATTACACATATAACACATGAGCATAAACATTATCATCTTACTTAGCACATTATAGCCTTTCTAACAGTACCTGACACGGCATATCTCTCATAAATTATTATGATTCTGATGTATTGATGTTAAGCAACATAATAAATGCCTCCCTCCCCTCCCAATCCAGCCAGCGTGACAATAGGTTTGGAAGGGACCTCAGGAGGTCATCTAGTCCAATCCCCTGCTCAAAGCAGGACCAACCCCAACTAAATCATCCCAGCCAGGGCTTTGTCAAGCTGCACCTTCAAAAATACATCCTATTCCAGGATCTAACTTGTCTAAGTGACTTTTAACTTGTTCTTTCCCTATTTTAGTCTTAGATCCTACATCATTTTCAATAATGTTTGCTATATTAGACATCCAATTGCTTATAACCTTTTTAATGAAAACTAAAACGAAATAGTGATTTATTTCAGAATGTAGAGAAAGCAACTATGGGAGAGGCTGTTCTAGATTTAATTTTGACAAAGAGGGAGGAACTGTTCGGGAATTTGAAAGTGGAAGCAGTTTGGGTGAAAAACCTTGGAGGTTGTCTCCAATGTATTCCAAGAACTTGGGTAATTTGTGACCTGCTATGTTATATTCCCAACAGATGTCTAGGTAGTTTAAGTCCCCCATCACCACCAAGTCTTGTGCTTTTGATGATTTTGTTAGTTGTTTAAAAAAACCTTATCTTCCTCTTCAGGTGGTCTATAGGAGACACCTACCATGACATCACTTTTGTATAAATCCCAACAGAGCACGAAGTAGCCCTGGAGTTCTTTAACATGTGCAAAGATTCATCTTTACTATCAGCAAACACTTTAGAACCATAAAAGGGGAGGTCCTAGACTGTATTTTGTACCTCCTTAGAAAAGCCAGGAAGCCCTTCTCATAACTACCACTGAAGAGATTGAATGTGTGGCATTATCAGCCGCATCGAGGGAGTTTTGCAGCAATGGTTTATTATAAAAGGAAAGAAATAAACTGTAAGAGAAATGTTAAATGATTGAAGCAATCAGATATATACAAATGATTTGAAAGTCCATATATATTAGGGTCCTAGTAGAATTGTGGAGTTTGCAGGCTTGTATAGTCCCTATGGTGTACATCGAGTACCTGGATGGGTCTTAGTCCTTTGTTTCACAGCTTCAATTGTAGATGAGTTAATCCAGAAGTAGCTGAAGACTGAAAATAAAATGGATGTGGTGCAGCTGCCTTTTATGTCCCTTGGCCTTTGCCATGCTGCTTGTGGAAATTTACAGGAATAAGATGGAGTCCAGGGTCACATGAGTAAGTCCTGGTGACTCATCAGGTATATCCCCGGCTTCTCCTCCTGGGCCCATTGTACCTGTGAGTTTCCAATGGGCTATTAAGCAGGCTAGTGCTGCAGTCATCCTGTCTGGGGTGTCGCCCAGAAACACAGCACAAGTTGAAATACGGATATATCAAACCTATCCGTAACTTCCAATACTCATATAACACATGAACATAAACACTATTATCTTACTTAGCAAATTATAGCCTTTCTAATGGTACCTGAGATGGCATATCTCATATGAATTATTATGCTTTTGACAAATTGATGTTAAATAATATCATAAATGGTTCCCCTAATCCAGCCAGCATCACAGTAGCATAACTGCTTCATCCCGAGATAAGTCTTGCAGTAACGAGTGTGCTGTTGGTACCAAGTCCATGCCCTGCACCAAAGTAATAGTGGTTGAGGGACCTGATGATACTATGAGTTTCTGCCACTTCAAGAGAAGTGTGGTCAGAGCCTGAGCTGACTTTTGTACCAACTGAACAGAGGAAGAGCTCTTCTTGCTGCCTTGGTCTACTGATGGTACCAATGATCCTCCAGGACCGAGAATTTGCAGTATTTCACTTTAGTGGTGCCCTCGGTAACTCAGGAACCAGAAGCCTAGTGGGTACTGGATTGGAAAGCAGATGGTGCAGATGGTGCTGAGACCTCAATTTTCTTTTTAGGTAGAGTTTTTACCTAGAGAGCTCGTGGGGCCATCTTTGGAAGTCTTATAAGAGGAATCTTGGGTCTTCCTCTTAGATGCCCTCGAGTAGTGTGTCTTGGAGACAGTGGAGGCAGCAGATACCGGTGTACGGGGGTGGGTCCCCTGGCCTGGGTTAGAAGCAGGGTGCAGAGAGCTGTCGATCATGAGGAGACAAAGTTTGATCTCCTTGTTTTTCTGGCTCTAGATTTCAACACCAGACAGAAGTTATACCTCTGGGCAATGTGAGACTCCCTGAAGCAACGGATGCACCAGGAGTATCCATTGCTCACCAGAATTGCCTCCTGGCTCAACCAACATTTGAAACTGGGAGAAACAGGCATAACCTCCCAGTGAACTAGAACTATCTTATCTGTCCGTATATCTATAAACACAAATTTTTTTTTTTTTTAAATTAGGAAGCTAAAGACTTACTACTTACTGACTAATAACAAGAACTACTCTAACTACTAGAATAAAGACTAGGACACAACTGAGGTAAAACTCAGCGTGGACAATTGCCAGAGGTTCACCTCTGGCTGAGGCAGCTGAGAAGAAACTGAGGGCAGTTCACCTGTGCAATGCTATGTAACAATAGCAAGGGGCATGAGACTGAGTAACATGCATGCACAGGCTGAATAGACACTGCTAAGAGAAATCTCCAATCAAAGGCACAGGCAGTACAAACACACCTACAGTGGAGCACCCATGGGGATCCTACTTGAAGAAGTAAAGAGCTGATCACTTGCTTTCTGATTCAGGACTGAAGCACATTTTTTTGTGTTTGAGAGCCAAAAGGCACAGGTCAGCTGCTTAGAGTTTCAGAGTAACAAACACACTCAGTTCCTGGTATTCATGAGCAACACAGCAGTTGTGGTAAGTCATCCAACAGAAAATAGACCCAGTGCATTAGCGTTCTTAAATGAAATCCCACATTGCACTGGTGTAGCCCATAGGACTAGCCTGCTTGCTTGTATCATAGATATATATCTTTTCTTCTAGACTTAAGTATGATTGTTTAATTAATAGTTATAAATCTATATATTTTGCTGTAATGCAAGACATCTTACAGGTCACATCCTGTATGAAACACAGCTAGCATACATATATTTAGAATCTTTACCCTAGATAAGTCAGGAGACATTAAACAGGGGAGGGGGATGTCACAGGTTATGCCCCAAGAAACTTTACAAGTACACCACAGAACCCACAAAGGGCCAGAAATAATAAAGGTGAGATAAAAAGACCACCTGGAAAGGATGTGGATACGTCAATAATACACATGAACCTGCCAGCCTATAGAATATGTGCACCCCAATAGTTTGGAGGGGAAAAATCCGAGTATGGACTTAGGAGGACTCATATTCTTGGGGTATAAGAAGGGAAAGATCATGGTATTTGGGGCAATCGTCATCTACTCTTGCTTGAAGTTTCTTTAGTTTGTGTTAAGATTTTCCTTCTTCATTTTATAGTCTTATTTGTAGTCTTAGTTTATAGTTAGCTCTCTAGCCGTGCTTACTCCACCCCTCTACTCAAAAGTTGAGGAACCAAACATTTTTCTCAGCCAGGGCATGAGTATATTAATTCAAAGTATATTGTAGAAATATATATACCATACGAGTCTCTAAAATTAAGATTGTATTATCCATTATCCATTTGATTGTTCATTTTCTCTATATCAATTATTTGTCTATCATTTTATGTTATCTTAATAAAACTTATAAAATTATACAAATTTGGTTATCATTAAGAATCTTCCTGTTGTACACCCTGGGGGTCCCTATATAATTCTTCTGAAGCCTGATTCAGGGACAAGAACCTTCTAATCCAAGCAATTGGCCTATAACCCTATTAAATAACTAATACACTGAAAATCAGGCTACACTGGGAGTCAGTACAGTATAGGAACCATCAGGCTCCTGTGCCTCTTTGGTGTCAACCCTACCTACTGTATAGAATATTGCAATCATCTATGCCTGGAGGTAACAAATGTGTGTCCACTTTCTCTAAAACACATTCCAAACTCCACTGGTCCAGAAAGTTAGGAGTCAACCAGTTTGAACTGTAATTTAGCCATTTAAGGGAACTTTATCAGTTTTTGAGTATAAATTAAATGAAAAAAGTGAGCATACTCATTTTTACGCTCCATAAAGTGAAGGCTGATGTATACTACGCAAAAGATTGCTGAACTAACAGTCACTATTCCTCTGCCCAATCCTGTTTCCATGTCATTCAGGCCAATTTAATCTTCATAGCTTCCTTTAAACCAGTAAATTTAAACCGCTAAAATTCAATTTTTTTCTCCTGCTATTCAAAGAGAGAAACTATTCCCAGCACATGCTCAGTTTTATTTAAAGGCATACAGTAGTTTGATTTACTCTTCCAGTTCCAGATTTGCAGGTAGTTAGCTTAAAGTTACTGGGATTCGGGTAAGAATTCTGAGGACAGAAAGGCTGTTACGTGGGATTATGGATACTGTCTAAAGCACCTGCTCCAATTCTTGCCCTTAAAAGGAGTCCAATGTATGTGAAGCTCTTTCCTTTTGGTCTCCAGTGTTAATTTTCAATGCTTAGATACAGGAACAAATACTACTGGATTGTAAGTAATTCTTGGTGAACTGTAAATTTCTTAATTACCTTTCTTGAACACCTAATGAAAGCTTTATTGAATTAAAATGCCATGATTTTCAATCCATATTTCTATAGCATGCTGGTTTCTAACCCTCCCACACAAGATGGCCATGTTTTGACAAAGATGAAGCTTAGTTGTTATTATAGTCCCAACAGAAGTTGGTCCAATAAAAGATATTACCCTCACCCATCTTGTCTCTCCAAAGAAGAATTTTAGCAATTCTAATTAAGATACATAAACTTTAGCTTGGGATTCAAAGATTAATGCAAAATATTTTGTTGGACACTAACTTTTAAAATCCAGTGGCATATTCTTGTCTTTTTAATCGCCTAGGAGTTGTAGAAGTGAGAGATTGTCCACTGAATCTAGGGACATAGGGACAAAACACTAACCATATATTGTCCCCAACAAGAAGTTAGGTTAGCCATGGACATGCACTTACAAGTGTCACCATCACCAAGAAGATGAGAAACCAAAATGTGAAAGGGCCAAGCCCACCTTACTCAACCAGAGATTATACTGAGGGGGAAAGAGTGAACCAAAATGCATGGAATTGAATTTTAGTCTAAAACTATAAATCTTGCTTGAGACTAGTGAGTTTTTAAATGAGTTCACCTAATAGGGTGCTTTCACATCATAGCACCCAAAGAAATGCACTTTAAGAGTCTCATGGCCTGATTCTCTGCCAATGTTAATGGGTGTTATTGTAAATAGAATAATTGGGTACAATATTAACAATGACCTAATTCCTTTCTCCCACCCCACTGCGTGTTCTTCAGCAGCTAAAATGAATCAGTAATATGCTTTTTTTAAAAAAAATTTTAAATAAAAATATTCACCTTTGAACACTAAGTCTAAAAGTGGACTTGAGCCTGTTATTTATGAAGCCATGCTCTTTACCTTCTAAACCATGAGTAGTCCTAGGATCTGCTCTTATTGCCACCTGCTCAGACAACATGAGATGTTGAACTTTTTCCTGTCATCTTATTTTGTGACAACTCAGTCAACTGAGCTCAACTCACTGACTCTATGAAGCAATAAATCTTGCACAGAATCAAAGGTAAAAAAAATACAGACTAATAGGAGACAATTCAGGACAAAAACTTTATTTTACTGTAACACCAAAAGGACATTAAGAGTACTGCAGAGAATCACACCAATGGTGATTTTCAGGTTCATGAAAGACTGAAGTACAAGATAAAGGATACCTATTGTACTTAATGTAAGAGCTGACTCACTTGAGGTACAAGTTACTCTATTTTTTATGTACCTTGATTCAAAATAGCTCTGGTATGTGAATCTACATTGTGTTCCTTCTAAGTGACATAGTTCTATAGTAAAGCTACTTTTAAGTTAAGAGATGACATATTTAGGCCATAGGGTATCCAAAACACAGCCCAATGGCCAAAGGAAACCTATGGATATTATCCCCTACCCTCCTGTCTGCTGTTTCAGATACAGAGATATGGCCTGTGGATGCCCTGTCTTGTTTACATTGCTTGTTAGTGGAGTTAAATCTCAGTTGCTGGTTAACAAAAATTTAAGTTCAGGCAGAACCATATCTATGCATATTTACTTCTGATAAAGAACAGTACATAACTGTAACATTCAAATTAGGTGCAGCCATTGGGCTCTTAGCAAGTTATCAGTGTGGCCCTCCAGAGCATCCTTATGATAGTTTAATAGAGAACATTTTTGCCAGGAGGTAAATAAAATTTCAGTAGCTTAAAACAGTTGACTTCTACAGGAAGGAAGCAGGAATCAAGTTAGTAATTATAACCAGGCAAGCCTGTTCTGCTGGTCAGAAAGACAAAAGATGTAACATCACAATAGAAAGATGCAACAAAAGACAGATAGGTAAGAGTTTCAATACCAGAAGCATTTGAAAACAAGCTGTTTAAAAGTTGCAGATTGTATGCACATGCTAGCATTCTCCTCCTCCCCAGCAGCTGTGTTTCAAATACAAAGTCTTCGATTAAAAAAGAAAGCCATCTGAACAAGAATTAAGAGTTGCAATAGCTTTGTCTACTTAATGGAGGTTAGTAAAGAGATGAAAAGGGAAAACACATTCACTACTGCACCAGTAGTTACTCAGATTCCCATCATTACAAACACAGCTTCTGATTTTTAATGCAACACAAGACTAAAAAGACAATTATTTTATATTATTACTATGCTTATAAGTTACATCAGTTAAAAAAAAAAGCCAAGCAGTTTTTCCCTGTTTCAAAAATAGCTTCTAATCAACAGTTATATGGTGAAAGGGATTTAAATAAATGAGGACTGATGACATCTTTGAGTCAAGAATGACAAGAAAGAATGGGCTCTGTGCTACCGATCAACCTCAACAAGAATATGGTACAATGGCCAGCACAAGCCGTACCAACACTGAACCTTTAGCACTCATCACAAATTCTTTTCTTAAACTAGCATATCTGGTGAAAGGACTGGGTAAAAAAGGTTAAAAACTTAGGCCCAAAATTGGAAAGTAAATTAAAAAACATCTTTAGATTTAAAATAATTTTCTGTTGATGTATTAGAGTTTATACAAACTAAAAACCACTAATTTCTCTCTAACAAAAGATATAACCCGATTATTTTCCTTTCAGCCCATAGTTAGTTGCGATACAATCTTAGATCTAAGAGATGTAAATGCAAAGAAGAAAAAATTACAGCATCTGTAACATTCTCTACAAAACAGCTGTGAGGAGGAAAGTAAAAATAAAAGGAATAAAGAAAGGAAGTTTCCATCTGAAATCTCTCACAATCTTTCCCAGTCCATAGTTCAGGAATCCAACTCTGATGCTAAGGTGACAGTGTATATAAGTAGAATTTTTTTGTTGATTTTATTTATTTATTTATTTTCAGTTTCAGTGAAGAAAACCAGGGAAGAGGCTGAAGTCTCTTCAGGAATTATCAGATGGAACATGCTCCTCAAATCCCTCACTCTCTCGGACCAAAGCTCTTTCCAGGATAACACGGCCTTCCTTGTAGCGCTGGCTGTCTTCAGTGGCAAATTCATAGATCCAACCCAGTTTGCTGTTGCAGTTCTTGCAGCTCACATCTCGAACCATGTGGCGACCAGTGAGCATGACCCGATCCTGAACTTCACTATATTGCAGATTTACCACCTGAGAAATATAAAGGGGATGAGAATAAGGGTTTAGTCCATTGAAGGCAAGAGAGGAAGCCATTTTCCAATTACTAGGAAATCCAAGGCACTTCTGTCAAAGTACAAAATGTCTAAGTGAAGATCCTGTGACACTGTGCATACTGGGAGCTGAAACATAACAGGGTCCAACTACCAAAGTCTTGCTACCTATGTGGGCAGAGCTTTTGAAGATTTACCTCACAAGGGTGTTCTGAATCTATATTAATGTTTGACAAGCACAGTAAGATCCTGCCACAAAAAGCACAAGTGCAAAGTATCAAATTCGCCAAGCCCTAGCCCTCCCTTCAAACTTGATTTTCAAAAGCAAGGAGATCTCTAACTCTCGGCATCTGACTTCTTACCAACCTTATTAAAAAGGAAAGCTCTTCCTGTGGCTCCTGTAAAGCGAGTTGATATGAGCTCAGAGCGATTAGTCAGGATTGTGTCACAGTTTGCGCAGGAGAACAGGCGAGTGCCACCAATATGGTCCAGGAAAATTCTGCCCATTTTAATAAATTATTAAATTTAGACTCAAGACCTGAAAGCAAACAAATAGAGATATTACATCGACACAGCAAATTCACATAAGATTTCCTCTGACACATGGCCAGAACATATTGCAGTTGATTAATATACAAACTCTTTATGAACTATAAAATATTGAATTTACAGTTTGTGTTCATCCTTTATTCCTTAATCCTGATGGAAATAAAGAGAGAGACCAAGAACCTAACGAAAATCAGGAGGGTACCTCCTAAATTTTCTTTTATCCCATCAGAATGTTATAATTTTCAGGAATGCGTTATGAAGAATTCAGTAAATATACAGCTGGCAGATCAAAACTCTGTAAATTTGCCAAGTGGTGGGCAGCTTTTAACTAAATCTCTCCCATTGACTTAAATCAACATGATGCAGCTTATACCCCCACGCAATGTTTGAAGGTGGGGCAGGGAAGGAAGGGGGCACAGCAAGCCAGAGCGACCTCAGCTCTTAATTTCCTTGCTTGTATGTGCTCAAGCTGAACCCTTAATTTTAAACAAGACTTTTTAATTCTCATTTCCTTCACATTTTTAGTAGAACACAAATACAAGTTTGTTTTTAAAAAGGGGACCATCACTGTCAGTACAGTGACACTTGTTATCATAGCTATGCCATCATGTCAGTACAGGCATTTGATACTTTCATTATAAAAAAAAGCATTTATCTGACTTTGATCAGACTTGATACATGGCCAAGTCAACTGATACAATCACTGAATTGTTGGTATGAAAATCTGACTCAGTTGTCTGAGAAACTTCAACGAGGTACAAGGTGGTGCCAATGCAAGAATGTGTGCATAACATTGGCACCTGGGTGAAATATAGTAGACGACACTGAATTCAGGCAAGAGTGAGGTTAAGCTGGCGGGGAGAGTTTGATGGCTGAAAGGATTTCCACATCCATACCATCCTCCTTCAGCAAAGGAATCAGCCCTCCAACCATTAAGACAGTCTTCAGTCTTGGGGTCCTTTTGGACTCCTTGATACTTCAAATAACCAAATGCTAAAAGTGCCCTCTTCCATCTATGAAGAGCCTGAAGACTGCATCCTCATCTATCAGACTGATCTGGCCACAGTGATACATGCATTTGTTAACTCTTAATTATGGCAATTTATCATACCTATGAATGGAGCTTTATCAGGGTCAACAGCATCAGTCAGGTGAGAACATAGCAGCTACTCAGCAACATAGAGTACTTACTGCATATCACACTCTGTACTCAGCAAATGTAGAAAGCTACCCATGGGAAAAAAAACCAATCAAATTCAAGGGCTTGATCCTAATATTCCAAGTCCTCCACAGACTGGTCCAAATTTCCTGAAGAACTGCTTTCCCTCTATGCAAACATGATTTCATACTCAGGAAATATCAGACAAGTGTGGGATTCTGGAGCATGGGAGGACAGATTTTTCTCAGCAGCCAGTCAACAAGAGTGGAACTCTCCCTTGGAACACATCAGAAGTACCACAAAATCTCACTAGCTTCAAAATAACATGCAAACTTCATTTAACTTAGAGTCTATTTATTTTATTCATTCAGTATGGAAATGCTACATAGCGGAGCAACTTCAGAAACCCAAGATAATTGGGAAAATATTTAAACTTGTAAGGCACTCCAACAATATGATGTATGAACTTAAAGTAGAGATTTCCATTCTATTCATTTAGAGGTACCATGACCTATCAAAAATAAAGTTGTTTTCCTGAACCTTAGAAAGTCACAAGGATGTGTTTGTTTTAAGCTAGAAGAAAAATTATCAGTACTTCAACCCTAGAAAAAACATGTATTTGATTTTAAGGTTCTCTTCTTGTATATGTAAATTCACTGTATAAATGTGTGATATCTTAATATAAATAGCATATCAAAGGGTATTGACCTCTTATCTAGACTGTTGCCTATTATGCTGACCTATATTGTTTCTGACCTCTCATTGTTTCTCTGTACGGCCCTATAGGTCTGTATGTATCCATCTGTTGTCTTTTGTCTCACATTTGAAGCAGGGACTGTCTTTTTGTTCTATGTTTGTTCAGTATCTAGTACAACGGGGTTCTGGTCCATTACTATGGTAACAAATTAATAATAAGTCAAGATATTTGTCTTAATACTGAAGTTATTTTCTCATTGGCATTTATAAACCTCCATGGAAGCTTGCAACAAATCTGTTTATTGAAAGAAAAAAAATGCCCCTCACTGAACATGTATACTGATTGGTTATTATGCAACTTTATTATACAACTGCTGGCATTGTTTTGTTGAATTTTGATCAATGATACAATTATGTTTTTAAAGCAAATATGCTTTCTTCCTTAAAAATAAGCAACCGACAGGAAAACATAGCATTAAATAGAAAATTTCTATGGCTATCAAACCATAAACGTTTACTATATTAAAAATAAGAAAATAATATGTGTGGTTAACTAACAAAACAAAGTCCCTCACCTCCCATTCAGTACGTAATTGGCATTAATATGGGAAGTGGTCAGTCCATGGATATATCATATGATCATCTACAGCAATTTATACAGAACAGTAATATTAGGAAAGCAACACATTTTTAGCTGTACTTTAATGCAGTTTAGCAGCAGAAATAAAGAACTAGCACTATGTAAGACAGCACTGCACAGCCCACCAATGTTTCCAACACCACTGTTTGAGAATCTCTTTTCTAAATGCACTTGTACTGCAAAGCATGTGCGCCCTGTTTGTTTAAATGACTGTCTAAGTCTGTTGCATTCAAGTCAAGCAGCTGCTTTTGAAAATGGGATCTATGCATTTACATAGATTTTTAACTTAGTTTCCAGACTTGAAATCCAGATCAACCAGTATTGCATTTGTAAGATGGTAAAGTATTCCAATTTTCACTAGAGTCACTACCAACATTTCCACTGTCTTCAATATGAGCTGGAGGGAGCTCTAAAGTTAATAATGTTTTGCTTTTTGAAACCTTATATCCAATACTGCTGCAACTGTTGTCTTTTGAACTTGAATAGTCACTAGTCAAGTCGGATCAAACATGGGAGTATGCTCTATACCAAACCACTGAAGGTTTTATTATGACCCTAAGCATCCATTCACACCCTACATACTATTGTAATAATCTTCGCACAAAAATATGCTTAGTGAGGTATCATTTGAAAGCAAATAACTCATTGATCATTAATATTCTTGGGTGATGCATGTATAGTGTGTATTAAGAGCTATGGATATATGCTAGGATTATGATATGACTAAAGTGTGTTTAAACCAGGCTTTTTGGAGTCTGCCTTAGACAAAGGAATGTGTATTTGATTCTTGTAGAGGGCCCCCTAAAGGGGGCAGTGCTGGGGACTCTCCCTCCGAGTCAATCTCAGAGGGAGGCCACACCTCCCAGCACCTACGGCTTGGGGAGTCTGAATTAAGGGGCCGCCTCCGGCCCTCAGTAGAGTGAGCCTGGGTTCAGGCCGCCCCTTTTGGGGAATAGTCTCTCGCCCCCACGGGGCGTGCTACCAGTCTATGGTCCGACCCTCCGTCAGGGACAGGCCAGCAGCAGGAAACAACCCTCAGCAGGGCATGGAGGTGGTCTATAGCCTAGCCCCCCCCTTGGAGGGCAGGCCAGCAAACAGTCTTGAGCCCTCAAACCGGACGAGAAAGCAGTCCATTGTCTATCCCTCGGGAGGACAGATAAGCAAACGCACGCAGGCTCGAGCCCTTGGTAGGGCTAGCAGCAGTCTTTGGCCTGGCCCATCAGCAGGGCAGGGCAGAGGATCAGCAGTTTCTTGTCCTTCGCAGGCTGAGTAAGTAGTCTATGGCCTGGCCTGTCTGGTAGGGTAGGCAGATGAACACACACACGCTCGGGCCCTTATCAGGGTGAGCAGCAGTCTATAGCCCGGCCCTTAGGCAGGGCAGGGCAGGCAGTAAGAGACAGGTTCTGGCGCTCAGCCGCCATCCACCCCAGGTCAGGGTGAAGGAAGGGGGAGGGGGACGCAGGCCCACCCGTCTCCACTGCATCCCAGCCCAGGGCCCTCTCAGTGACAGGATGCCCCATCACTGGGTCAGCGGGGCTCCGGCCGAAACACGCCGACTCATCACGTCAGCTCAGCTGCACCACAGTTGGCCTCCCTCGGCTTCTTCCTCCTGCCTTCCCCCAGAATACCTGGGGTCCGTCATCCCCCTCTGGGTTGCTGGGGTAGAAGGTGTGCGGGAGTCTCGCGAGTCCCTCTCCATCAATCGGCAGCAGGTCCAGAAACTGCACGGGGTCCTCTGTGGAGGGCAGTTCCTCCAAGTCCTCAGGGCCCCAGGCAGTGGGCAACGCTGGCAGGTTCTCAGGGTCCCTGGCCGCAGGCAGCTCGGGCAGGCCTTCCTCCGGGTCCCAGGCAGCCAGCAGCCCCTCCGGATTTGCAGGGCCCCACGCCATGGGTAGATCCAGCAGCTTCTCTTCCAAGTGGGCGTCTGGCACGGCCTTAGGCTTGAGCCCCCAGGGAGAGGTGGCCTTCTCCCTCGGCCGCTGGGGCTTGACTGAGCTAGCAGGCCTGAGTTTTAAAGGCCTAGCCCCGCCCTCCTGCTTCCAGTCTGGTGGTGTCCAGGGGTTTGGCTCTCCCTCTGTGTCAATCTCAGAGGGAGGCCACGCCTCCCGGCTACAATTCTCTTCAGGCAAAGACAACAAAGGTCCATTTTTACTTACAGTAGAACCTCAAAGATACAAACACCAGAGTTACAAACTGACTGGTCAACTAAACACCATGCGAAACCAGAAGCAAGCAATCAAGCAGCAGCAGGGGGGGGGCGGGGGGGCGCTAATACCTGTACTTTACTGTGCCTGTATTGCATCTTAAAAGTTGGTATGTGGAACAGAAGCAGCCTTGGGTCTGCGCTGATTCCTGTAAGCCAAGGGTGCTGTTTCACCACCCCCCTGCCGCCCCACCAGGAGGGGGAAGCTGTTTTCACCACCACCCTTGTTTCAGGAGGGTCAGTTCCAGCCAAGAAGGAAGCTGCCACAGGGAACTACTGAACTGCTGCTATTGCTGCTAAAATCTGGCCTGGAGCTGGAGTGGAGGAGCTGCACCCTGGAGAAGTTTTAAAGGGCCACAGCTCGTGCACTGATGCGGCCCAAGTTTTGCCGGTGGCTGCACTCCTGGATTCTGCCAGCACCTCTGGGAGTGCAAGAGGCAGGGGAGGGAGGGGCGCTGGCAGTGGGCTCGCATCAGTTCCCTGCCATGTGCCGCCTCTGGAGCTGGGCGAGCAGTGCACAGAGCAGAGCGAGCCCTGGGGAGAGGTGGCTGAGGGGTCGGGTGCGGGGCAAGCTCCCCCAGTTCAGGCCAAAGGCAAGAAACAGGAATAGGGCAGGGAGCTGCTTGAAAACCAGGCAGTGCTGCCAGGTGCCACTTTTGCAGAGATCTCTCCCAACCTCAGCTGGAAGGCATTGACTGCAGGGTACTGTGCCATAATATTTTGTTCAGAGTTATGAACAACCTCCATTCCTGAGGTGTTCATATCTTTGAGATTCTACTGTATTATGTAAACAAAGCTATTAACCTACCAAGCGGGAGAAGAAACAGCATATAGCTTCCTTCCTCAACAGACTCAATGTCACCTTCCTTACAACTTGAATAAACTTTACTTAGAGGGATTACCCAAGTCCAAACATCTACATTGCAATAGTATAGCTCCACAGCCTGAGCCAGCTGACCCAGGCCAGCTGTAGGTGTTTTACTGCTGTGTAGACATATGTGCCACTTGCCCAAGGTCACACAGGAAGTCTGTTGCAGTGCAAGGACTTGAACCTAGTCTCTCATGTCCTAGGCTAGTGCCCTAACCAGTGGATTAGTGTCTCTATTCATTTCAACAGTACTATTATAGTTGTAAAGTTAGCCACATGCATAAGTGTTTGCAGGATCAGGGCCTTCGGCAGTCTCCAAAAAGTCAAACAAGGTGTTCAAGTGCCATTCAGACAGTGCAAGACAGAAGAGAAACTACTTCAGGGTAGGGACTGTCCTTTTACTGGGTGTTTATACAGCACTTTATAAAATGAAGCCCCTATCTTATTAGTAGCTTTGGGACCTACTGGTAATGCAAATAAGAGTTGTCATGAAGTGGCCCTCCAGCACTTGTTGTATAGTCCTGGAATAGTACTCAGTATTGTAATGGACATTTCTACAGTTAGCTGTTTTGCAGAAGACTGTATTTTGCAGTATAGCCCCTCTACACAAAATTGTCTGTGGTCATTTCCTCCTTTTGTTGCCATAGGTTAGTAGGACAAGAGCAGGAGATGAGCACAGCACGACATATTGGAGTGCTTTGAAGCAGGGGGAATATGGGATGAGAAGTACAATGAGATGTATGAAGTAAGTGAGCAGGCAATGTGCTCCTGAAAGAGCAGTAACTCACATCTGTGAACCACAGCTCAGGCTGTAATGACTCTGGCTCTTGTATTCAAACCCTCTGCTCCTTCCCCATCTAAGAATTTATTCTTCTTTAATTGGAATGGCATGTCAGGGCTTCAGTAAACTCACCCATTTTAGTATTATCACAGAGGTAATACAGTGAATCAGCAGGATGGTTACAGATTAATTTTTCTTGAGTCACCTTTTTAATACTTATTTTGTCATATCCCAAGCTTGTGCCAATTTGTCACATACAACCACATAGTAATGCTTCACTATTATAAACAGTGCCTAAGATACCATCCAGGATGCTTTACTTCCTCAAGTAAAGCAGATTGGGTTGCAATACTTAGCTACCTGTTGCAGAATTTGGCAAAAATAGTGTAGTTAAGGTTCAGATGCTATTTCACATAACAACCCAGCTTTCCGAGGCTTTACAAGCAGATAGCTTGTATATAACATTTTCCATTTTAAAAACTGAATAGCTTAAAATGTTTATATATCTACTCTGGATATTTCTAGGGCACCATCACTGAAGCAGCTGAGCAATTCTCCAAACCTGTAAAAAGGAGCTAAAGTAAGTTAGTTGTGTTGAAGTTGCCAAGATACTGAAAATTAGCTATTAAGTATGCTCAGCTGGAAGCCGGGACCACAACTCCAGAAGCTTCTCCACCAGCTCCCTGCTGGGGCAGCCTTGTCAGTTACACAGCTGAGCCATGAAATTTACATGGCTGCCCCCCCCACCGCCATGGCTGAGAGAGGAACAGAGAAGCCCCGCATACTTCCTGGGGCTCCCCGCAGGAAAAGCAGAAGGGAGAAGTCCCTGCACAGCTTCCCCTGGCTGCTAGCAGGGACCAGGGAGTGAGGAGGGCGAAGAGAAGGGTAGGGAGGGGGAGAAACATAGGGAGCCTATGAGCACCCAGCAGGGAGCTGAGAGACGGGGCTCTGAGCTCCCCACACTGCCCCATAGGTCAGTAGAAGTGCTCCTGGTGAGGATGCACTCCACTGACCCAAGGAGGGCAGTGTGGACATCAGCCACCGATGTAATTACAATGGTGACTGGAAGTCGACCTATATTAGGTAGACTTATTTTTAGGTGTAGACAAGGCCTAAGGCTTTAATTCTGCAGAAATCAATGCCTTCACTGAAAAAAGTTTAGACCTCCAGTTTCAGAAGACCAGATTCCAATGAAAGAAGGAGTGTAAACCAATCCAGTGCTGTTTCCAGGCATCTACCTACAAATAAATAGCTACAATAGATTTCTCATAGCTGTTCAAGGTTTCTACTGATATCCATAATCTTGGGGGCAGCAGCAGAGCGGTCAAGAATCATGCCAGTTTCATGCTGCTCTTGAAGAAGCTATAAATAGCACCAGAGGCAGGTATCTGAGACATTTACAAGGAAGGACCCAAAATACAGAGGCTGAGGAATGGGTAGAGATTTCTTGTCCGCCAGCCCTTCCTCAAGCAGCTATGCAGCCTCCAGTTGTTCCTTGTCCTCTAATAAATGTGTGCAAGATATACAATGTCCTTATGCAAAAGTTCACAGATTTTAACAGAACAAACATTAAACTAGTTGGCCAATATTCAAGTGAGAGGACTGATTCAGAATCAGTAATAGGATATAAAACTTGTAATCTCTTGGTCAAAGTCACACAAATTGATAGTGACTGTGCCTTTTATTAAGTGAATTGCAGGTATCAGCTCAGAGCAAATGGCTGTCACTCATCAAGCTATTCCTCTACTGGACCCATACCGACTCGAGAGTACCTATGGGGAGTATTTCATTGATGTTTGCTCTACTCATTCCATCCACCAATGTTCACCCACACAAGCAACACAGACAGAAAGATAATTCAAAATAAAACTTTATTAACTTTTAAAAAGCACATTAACAATTGGGAAATTTTTGGTCCCACAAGGAATCACCTTAAAATACACAAAACAAACAACAATTGGACAATAGACATCTGTACAAACTCACTTTACAGGGGATTGTCCCAGCAGTCTGGATGTCGTCTCCTCACCATCTCACACACTTCTGAAATCTAAGAAAGAATGTCTTCATATTCCCGAGTAAATTCATTTACCTTCCCATGGTCCTCCAGCACTCACTGTCATTCCCTTGAGAAGTGGTGCATACCACAGGAGACATATTCTCTTAGCTGGGGGAGAAACTCACTGAACCACATGGAAAGGCTCAAAAGATCTACTCACTCTGGAACCAAGCCCAGACCACTGCACCTCTGTATCCTAGAGAGAAATATAAGGGAGAAGGAAACTGGTAGTTAAACTACAAAACAAAACAAAGAGTACAGAGAGACAAACAAGAATTATTGGATAAATGAAAGGAAATAAAGTCAATGCCTTACCCTGTTAAGCACTGCCACTTAACGGTGCCTATGCTCATCAAAATACACTCCAGGCCACCAGCAAGTACAGTGGGAGCTGATAATCCTCCACCATGACATCTAAGTGTGAACATGCTAGCAAGATATAAACCTTATGCAGGTCAAAACAAACTGAAGCAGGCCATGAAATAAAAAAGTGAACAGGTATAATACATTATAGCACATTTATTAGACATTATGCATATGCTTTAGAAAGCTGTGCCAGGAATTTTAAGGTAGAGCTCATGATCCAAAGGCCCTGCAATGTCTGCAGGGAGTGCTGTGACCAGATGCACTGCACTATAGCCTCCTGGATCAGGATAGCGAATGGGGATGCTCTGCACTATTGCAGCTTGCACTCATTCAACTGCAAATTTCAATAGTACAATTCTCTACTGCAGACAGGCCTAAGAGGTGATTTCTCCAGGTTACATTGACAGGGTAGCATGGGCACTCTTGCATTTTTACTGGAGTGCACCAATATGGTGTTTGATGTTGCACAAACAAGACAGCCTGTATCAAAGAGCTTGAAAGATAGTTCAGCTGACATATTATTTTTATTACCATATTCTCTATCGCCCCCCTGCACTACCACAGCATCTGAGTGCCTCACAAACATTAACATGTGTGTCCTCACAATATCCTGACAAGGTAGAGAGATATCTTCCATTTTACACATGGGTAACAGAAACACAGAGGTTAAGTGACTTTCCCAATGCCATATAGGAAGTCCATAGCCAGAAGTTACCCAAGTCCCAATCCACTGAACCACATTTCCTCCCTGATTTTTCAAGTGCCTTTAATGAGCAAAAATTAAGTGTTCATACCTCATTATTTTGTATTTAGTGTGAAAATAATTTAAGGAAAAAGAATAGTGGACTTTAGTTTCCAGAATCATCCTTTCAGCAACTTTCACAAAGTATTACACATTTTAAATAAAAACAGAAATCTGAATGATATTTCATCAACTTCAGTGTCCAAATACTACTAATCATCACTCTGAAAACACCAATATTTTATTAGACATGTTTTAAAATAAGCCTTCAGTTAAATGGTAAAAGGATGACCAACAACTATATTCACATATAAACATGCAGAAATGAAGTCCACTGGCAGGAAGGAGACTTAGATATTTCTAGAGTATATCTCCACTAGAAATTCGGTAATTAATACACTGGAAGATTTCTAGGGTAGATAAAAGCCCTAAAATTCAAGGGAATCATGTCACCAAAACATTATAAGTTCCAGAAGGGTAGCCGTGTTAGTCTGTATACAGCAAAAACAACGAGAGTCCTGTAGCACTTTAAAGACTAACAAAATTAATTTCTGCAGGCATAAGCTTTCGTGAGCTGTAACTCACTTCATCAGATACAGCCCATGAAAGCTTATGCCTGCAGAAATTAAATTTGTTAGTCTTTAAAGTGCTACAGGACTCTCGTTGTCAAAACTTTATAGTATAATATTTCATCTATACACCTAATAAGTCATTCTTATATCATACCATGCTAACTAGGTCCCCAATGCAAAAAAAAATCTCAAATTGATTATTTTAGAGGGGAAACTTGTCTAACTTTAAAAATGTTGCTGTAAAATTGTGGTTGCTCCCAAAAAAAGAGTAAAAAGGGAAGTGCGATATTTGGCAAGTTTGTCAGAAGCTACTCCTAACATTTCTGGTCTTGCTATCCTACCTGCTTGACAGAGTTTTAGGGCACCCCCCATTTCTCTCACCCCACACCGAGAAGCAATATGTGAAACGCACTTTTGAAAAAGTCAATCTATGGGGAATTAAATATTTGTAGTCTATAATAAATTTAAATACTTTGAAAACTAAAAAAAGGGAAAGTAACGGGTGACAGTTTTACAAAGGCTATTTCTGGAGACACAACATTAAAAAAATTACTAGAAATTAAAATGTCACTTTTAAGCATTAGTCATCATCACCAGAAGACAAACTACAGGGCAATATCTTGTACATGTTTATGTCATGCACACTTTGAATGTTTTTATTTCCTTTGTTGTTTCCTTAATCTAATTTTGATATTGCATTTTACTCTGTGTATGGAAGATGCAACAAAAGCATTTTTTCCAAAGTCGAGCACTATACTATTTTAAAATAGATCCCATTTAAAAACAAACAAACAAAAAAAAAACCCCCAAAACAAAGCATGCCATATAGTACTCAAAACTATATCGGTTTCCTCATAATAATTTAGGCATTATACATTTTTTGTTTACGTACTGACATTACTTTGGATTCCCTCTTTGCCTCAATCAAAATCTCTTCCAGAATGAAAACATTTGGAATAAATATTTTAGTTTCCTGAGAACACAGGTCAGAAGAAAGAGATCCAAATCTAAAAGCTGTTAGACAAAGCTGTTTTTTAATATGATTGCAGTGAGATTCTTAATAATCAGATGACCAAGATCATTCTAGCACTGAAGAAATCAAATGCTTCATATGAAAGTCAGCTGTCAAATAAGGACACAGGGTTTATTTAAGACTGATTCAACACATCACTCATGACAGATGGAATGAGGCTGCAAAAAGGCATAAACAGAAAATATGCTTTTCAACTAAATAACAGTTTTTATAAAGTGGGGGAGCAGGAGAAGCAGAAACAAAAAGCCACATATCATTAAGGCCCTAATCCTGAAAATGGCTCTGTGTGGGTAACTGTCTTCAACAGGGCTCTGTGCAGACACATGGTAAACCATTTGTAGCAGTGGGGTCTCTTTTGGATTGTAAGAGGCCTGACATAGTCACAGGGCATTCTATCTACGCCCTGGTCTACACTTACCTGATGATTCGGCGGCAGTCGATGGGAGTTACACAAGCTACACAGAGTAGCTTGCCTAACTCCTGTCGACTGCTGAGCTTCCCTTTTGCGTGGCGTCTTCACTGCACTGCACCAACGGGAACCGCGGTCCCATCAACGTAGCGCTACTCCACATGAGGAGGTGATTTTACTGCGCTGATTTCTGGCAACTTCTGGATTGATTGAACGGGTCTTCACTGACTGCTCAATCGATCCAGATAGGTCGATCTGATGGCAGCGACTTTGCCGCCATCAGCATAGACATACGCTAAGTTTGAAAGGTCAGGAAACAGGTTTGTTTGCAAGACAGCAGTTATTTCAACATGGTTGTTGTTCGCAACAACTTTCTACTACCTTCTGCATACTAACTGCCATATCATAAGCAGACTACACAGGGTCACATGGTAGGAGGGCAAGAGACATGGGTGGGGAGACGAGGAGAAAGGAAATAAGCAAGTTTATATCCACATTAGACAATACATAGGGTCACTGTAACCAAAGAAAGCAACCATGTCAATGATTAAATAGTTGGGAGTATCATCTGAAGCTACAGATGTGATAACGTCATAAGCCCCCCCTGGATGCTGAAAATTTTTTTTTTCTGGTTGCCATTTCTAGTATCTGCATAAAAGGGATTATTGTTTGACAATCCTTCTTAACTAAGTTTCCTTAATTGTGGTATTAATATATAACTCAAAGATCAAAGAATGTTAGACTTAATTTCAACTTCAACTTTTTTGCCTCTTAGTATTTTGACTTCACTCAATTTGGACAGTGAAAAACAGAACAATTTCAGTATTGTTTCTAGTCAACCTAATTTTCAGGGTCCCACCCTGGCTTGCAGACACTGTAGGTATTGTTTAAGCCCCCCCCGCAAAGTATTTTTTAAAAGAATTTAAACTGTCACTTTGCTTCTTAAAACTGTATTTGCACACAGAGCCACAATACTTTCACAATTTCTTAAGCCATAACATTATTTGCATTAACATTCTTTTAAAAAAGGAAACCTAAACTGTGGATGTAAACTACCTCAGAATTTTTCCCTAATGATAAAAAATATATACTTGGAAGGGAGCTTTGAAATAGCAAGGCATGTTATATAGACAAGGTCTGCAGTTGCCACAATAATTTTCAAAAGCAAGTTAAGATGATTCTGTTTCAGTTCTTCCTGTTTCATATACAGTTTGCTGAATGTGAAGTGCCCAAGTAAAGTCTATTACAGAACGAAACCCTAGGAGACCAAAAAAAAAAAAAAAAAAAAAGAGCCTACTCTCCTCTGATAACTGTTTTTAGTCACTTAGGCTGCTGCTATATTTGGTAGTGAGCTGGGCTCAGGCTAGAGCAACAGCATCACTACTGCAGCACTAGAATCCTCCTCACCGAGCAGCCACTGCAGATGACTGCAAGAGTATGCGCTACTGCCTTCGCTCATAGCCACAAGACTTAGAACATACAGTGCAGCCTTTATTGTCTGACTCTAAACCTAAATTGTACACAAAGAACACTGAAGAGGGAGGGGGGCGGAGAGAGCAAACCAACAGCTGATACTGGTCAGGTGGGCTGCTGGGAGCCAATCAGTAAAGGCTCAGCCTATGTCTGGTTTGAGAATGAGGCTCTACCAGAAGCACAGGCAATCTGACAACAAATAAGAGGAAACAGCTGACATGAAACACAAAAACCCTGTGGGCCTGAATCACAGGTACCACACTACCAAGGGGCAGGCCCCAAGAACCACCACCTCAGTAGCAACCCCACATACAGACCTGCTTCTCCCAACCCACCATTTAGACGTTCAGCAGCATTACTGTGTTTGTAGATTACTGATCCCAGGTCTGGTGCTCCCTGTATTTACCTTCAAGGAGGACTGATCAAGAACAGAGGCAATCAATGCTGGATGGAAAGGAGATTATTAACCCAAGAGATTGTGTAGCTGAAACTATTTACACTGGGGAGGATGTGTTGATCCAAACAGAGTTCACTCTGTGCCACTTTTTTTTTCTTTCTTAAATTGAAAGTTGTATTAGAGAGTTTTGCTGGAGGAAGAAGTGTGTTATCGCCGAGCTAGAGGAACAAAAGGATAGCTGGTCCAAGGGAGTTCTCTCTGTACCTCTTAAATCTGTGAGCAGGGAATGATAAAGCCAAGGAATGATTCCCAGGCACTATTTATCTTGCACAGTGGGAGCGGGTAGCTTGTCTATTCGTGCCCCTGTGTGTGGGGAGAATAGTTATAAAGGGAAATCACATTCACACCAGGAAATGAAACGATCGCCGCGGCGCAAGCCTGCTTCCCCTAATAGCCACAGCCAACTTGTGTGTACGCGGGGCGGGTGCATCACTGCGCTGGCGAACACCAGACGCCTCGGCCGGGTGGGAGGCAGGAGGATTATTGTTTTGGTATTCTGGATGGCGGAGGAGGAGGGTCGCTGGGGCGCCGGGGGAGGAAGTGGTGTGGCGCTTCGGGGGTCCGGGGGGGGGGGGTTGGGCTCGGAGGGATGTGCGGGGGTGCGGGGTCGTTGTTGGGCGGGGTGCGGGGGTGCTCGGGCGGAGATGGGGGGAGGGGCTGTTGTGACGGTGCCGCCGTGGATGCGGGGACTGCGGCGGGGCGCGGGGTGGCACGGAAGGGCGGGCGGGGGGGGGGGGGGTTGTTGTGGTGCCAGGCGGCGGTACCGGGGGAGGGAAGCCGTGGCGGGGAGGAAAGCGGAGCCCCCCCGCCGCCGCCGGGCCCGAAGGAGTCGGGGCCCGGGCCCGCCTCACTCCAGGGCGCTCTCGAGGCTCCGGCGGGAGCCCAGGCAGGTCCCCCTCCCGCGGTGCCGTTACCTGGCAAGCAGCGGCCGGAGCGGGTCGGTGGCCGGAGTCTCCCCTCAGCTGTGCCACGGGCGGCTCGGGCTCGGTCCGTCTGGCTCCGCCTCCCAGAGGCCCGGCCCCTGCCCTGTCAGTCAGCGCCAGAGACACGCCCACCGCCGCGATGGCCGAGCCCCGGGTCACGCCTCCTCCCGGCCCGCGCGCCGCTCACAATCCCAGCGCGGAGCCAGAGCGAGGCAAAGTGCGGGGCGAGGGCGGGGCGGGGGGAGAAGGCGCCTCTGCCGCGCGCGCGCGCCGTGAGTGTGGAATGGGCTCTGGTCAGCGTAGCCGCGGAGAGCGGGGCGCTGTGTGCGGGAGGGATTGCGGGAGCAGGGGCATGGAATAGGAGCGTCCAGGAATGGTGCCAGCCTGTGGCTGGTTTGGGATAAAGCCGAGGCCGAGCCCGAGCCCAGCCCAGCCCGGTGGGGTCACGGGGGCCAGCACGGGAGTTTCACTCCGCCTAAAAATCCACTAGAAAAACTGCGATGCAAGTCACAGGAGCATCACCCATGTTGTCACATACAACTCTCACCCCAACACTGCCTCAGCCTCTCCCCATAACCCACACCCTCTCATCCCCAACAGCTTATCAACCTTTCCCCGTCACCCACACCTCCGCAACCCCTCCCTGTCCAACACCGCCTCAATCTCTCCCCCTCACCCACACCCCTTTCATCCCCAACAATGCCTCAACCCCATCACCCACACCCCTCTCACCCCTCCCATGACCTACTACCCTCCCACCCCCAATCCTCCGTCACCATCTGAACCTTTCCCCATCACCCAGACACCTTTAACGCACAACACCGCCTCAACCCCTCCCCTATACCCCTTTCAAGACCAACACTGCCTCAATCCCTCCCTGTCATCCACACCCCTCTTACCACCAGCACTGCCTCAGCTCCTTCCTGTCACCTACTACCCTCCCAACCCAACCCTCTATCACCACCTGAACCCCTCCCTGTTACCCATTGCCCTCTCACTCCCAACACTCTTAGGCCTGGTCTACACTACAGACTTTTGTCAACCAAAGTCAGTTTTTTTGCATCAAAACAGTTTTGATGTACACACTGTAATCCCCCCTCCCCCCCAATGAACCAATTCCCCTAATTTTGTGACAAAATAAAACTACCTCAATGAGAGGTGTGGAGCTTTTTAGTGCCAAACTTTTAGCCACAAAGCATCAGTGTAGACACCACACTTGGTTCTGTCATGGTAAATGGCCTCCAGGAAGTGTCCCACGATGCCCATCCTGTGATATTCCCCTAGTGCAACCTGGGCTGGTGAATGGCTGAGTTACCCCAAATCCTCACTCCTGGAGTCTGCCTTACCCTGCTCTGCTGTGAGAAACCGCACTCCTGGGCTGTTCACGCACAGCCTCCAGCAAGCAAGTTGATCCTAACTAAGTGAGTGAATGCTTCTGACTGCCCACTCTTTGGATTATACAACAGAATGACCCCAGGCACTGCCCCCCAGTTCCAGATGCATGCCTAGGAACTTCCATCTTAAAATGTCCAGTGCTACCCACTGAACAATGAAAGCTCATATAAGTTCATCAATTTAACAAAGAAATTGATACGCACCACCCTTGTTATTCCCAGTGAAGTCTCCTACACACTTCAAACCAAATGCACTGCTTTAGATAAATCAAACAAATAAATTTATTAACTTTAGAAGGACTTTAAGTGATTATAAATCAAAGGATAGTAAGTAATTTGGTCAAGAGAAAACAAAAGCAGAACACATTCTAAACTAAGCTTAACACTTTCAGCAACCTTACAAACTTAGGTGATTCTCACCACAGGATGGCTGGTTTCCCTTCAGCAAGGCTTTCCTCGTTTGGTCAACACTTCAGTTCCTTAGTGGTGTTTGTAGATGGAGGAGGAAGAGAGAGAGCACGACAAATGTCTTCCCTTTTAAAAATGTTACTTCTCCCCACTTGAGCCTTGCCCCCCCCATTTCAGGGTCAGGTGACAAACAATGTCTTTGTATGGTTTCATCCATGTCCCGAGTCAGTGAACATTACCTCATTATGTGTTAATACACACCGAGATTTCATAAGAATCCAACAGAAAGATCTCTAGGAAATGTTCCTGGATATATTCCTGGTGCAAGTGCTGGAGGAACCAATTAGGGGCTGTGTTCCTCTTGACCTGCTCCTCACAACAGGGAAGAATTAGTGGGGGAAGTAGAAGTGGTTGGTAACCTGGGTAGCAGTGATCATGAGATGATAGAGTTCAGGATCCTGACAAAAGGAAGAAAGGAAAACAGCAGGATATGGACCCGGGACTTCAGAAAAGCAGACTTTGCCTCCCTCAGGGAGCTGATGGGAGGGATCCCCTGGGAGCCTAATATGAGGGGAAAAGGAAGGCCAAAGCACAACTGGAGTTGCAGCTAGCAAGGGACGTAAAGGGTAACAAGAAGGGTTTCTACAGGTATGTTAGCAAGAAGAAGGAGGTCAGGAAAAGCGTGGGCCCCTTACAGAATGGGGAAGGCAACCTAGTTAGAGATGATGTGGAAAAAACTGAAGTACTCAATGCTTTTTTTACCTCTCTCTTCACAAAGAAGGTCAGCTCCCAGACTACCGCACTGGCCAGCACAGAATGGGGAGGAGGTGAGCAGCCCTCAGTGCTGAAAGAACGGGTTTGGGACTATTTAGAAAGTAAGTAAGTAAGCACTGCTACAGACTGGGAACTGACTGGCTAGGCAGCAGTGCTGCAGAAAATGACCTGGTGGTTACAGTGGACAAGAAGCTGGATATGAGTCAGCAGTGTGCCCTTATTGCCAAGAAGGCTAATGGCATATTGGGCTGCATTAGTAGGAGCATTTCTAGCAGATTCAGGGAAGTGATTATTCCCCTCTATTCACATTTGTAGTCTTGTGTCCAGTTTTGGGTCCCCCATTACAGAAAGGATGTGGATAAATTGGAGAGAGTCCAGCGTAGGGCAACAAAAATCATTAGGGGACTGGAGCACATGACTTATGAGGAGAGACTAGGCTTGTTTAGTCTGCAGAAGAGAAGAATGAGGGGGGATTTGATAGCAGCCTTTAAGTACCTGAAAGGGGGCTCCAGGGAGGCTGGAGCTAGGTGTTCTTAGTGGTATTAGATGACAAAACTAGGAAGAATGGTTTCAAGTTGCAGTGGGGGAGGTCTAGGTTGGATATTAGGAAAAACTTGTTCACTAGGTGGATGATGAATGACTGGAATGGGTTACCTAGAGAGGTGATGGCATCTCCATCCTTAAAGGGTTTTAAGGTGAGACTTGACAAAGCCCTGGCTGGGATGATTTAATTGGGGTTGGTCCTGCTTTGAGCAGGTGGGGTTGGACTAGATGACCTCCTGAGGTCCCTTCCAACCCTAATTTTCTATGATTCTATGATCCCTTCTTACTCTCAGGAGTGAGATATCGGCTTCTATGGCCCCTGCCTGTGGAAAATGGTGGCACAATATGAATTTTTTTCCCTATCTACCTGCATCAATACCCCAAATAACCACTCAGAACCTTTTCCACAGCTTGAGTGCCCCCATTCCCTGGGCACAACTCACCATGCCCTGGGCAATCTTAGTTCTGTACACTTGCCATAGGACAGTGAGAAAGAGGTGTATTTTACAGTAATGCATCAATGCTGTTATTGCACTCACAATAATGCTCCTATTAATTGTTTATTATGCTTCTTCAGATGTGCTCCTGGTGGAAACCCCTCCACACCTGCCGAGTGCCTGTGCCTAATAAGAAAATGACCACAGAGAATGAAAGAGGAGATGTTCCAGGAACTCCTGCAGTCCTGAGGTGGAGAAAAGAGAAAAAAGAAAAAAGGGCATGGAGACACACTGTGTCTGAAAATCAGAAAATTGATAGGCAGGAGAGGAGGGAAAACCAGGAGTCAGTGATAACAGGTCACAAGCGCATGATAAAAGCCATGGAGAAGCAAACGGAGCTGCTAAAGTCACTCATAATGCTGCAGACTGAATTCATGCATGCTCCCCTCCTCTTGGAGCCAATACAGAACTGCTTTCCATGCCCTCCCCAAACTCCACACATAACATTCATACCAAATGCCTGGCCCATCTTGGTAGCCCATCTCTCCATCCCTTCAGGCAGCTTCCAGAACAATAGCTGGACTTACTGTCGTAGCTCACACTGCCCCTCACTGCTTTCTCCCCTCCAGCCCTGCTTTTTGTGTGTGTGGTGAATAATTGTTATTTAATAAAGATATACTCTGTGCAGAATAAACAACGTTATTTGTCCCTTGCAAACGGTGATGGCACCTCACATTGATACACAGTGCAAGCTGGATAGCAGTCATAGCATGGCACAGTGCTGTTTTCAAAGACAACTTATTGTTGGTCATTCTTAAAATGGCTCTTCACGGCCTCCCTGATTCAAATGGCCCCCTTGTTGTGTCCCTCTAATAGCCCTGACATCTGGTTGTTCATAGTGAGCTGCAAGGCGATCCGCTTCTGCACTCCACCCAGAGGGAAATTTCATCCTTAGCTTCACAAACATTATGGAGCACACAGCAGGCAACTATAACCATGGGAATATTTTCCTCACTTAGGTCTAATCTTTCATAAAGGCATTTCCAGCGAGCTTTTAATCTGCCAAATGACTTCTTATACCCTTCTTATACCCTTCCATAACCCACTTTTACCTAATTATCTCTCTATTCATTATCATATATGCTAATTACCTACATTGGGTTTTCACCCTTAACTGCATTCCATTTTCACCATGATAATTGGGGTCGTCAAAACAACATCTGGTGACAGGAGGGGCGGTGTAAAAATATGTCCTTTGGCAATGAAAAAGTGTACCCCCAGACGTTCAAGGATAACTTCTTGTTAACATCACCATTATCTACGTGCAGCTGCAAGCACACATGTTGTGAATTTTTTCTTGTTATGTGCCATGGTGTGCAGAAACTGAGACATCTGGAAGGTTACTCAATAGTCTTATTCATCTCTGCCAACTGGTAGATGTCATGCTACAGGGGTCAGAATAGCCAAGCAAGCAACTGAAGCTATGCTAGGCCTGTAGGACAGTAGTCAAGCAGCTCAAATTGTACTGGGTCTCCAACACTCCTAACAGGACAGCCCCGAAGCATGTGTTGGACAGATGAGTGCGGGCAGGCCTTCCAGACCCTCAAGGACCACCAGTGTTGAGAGCCGGTGCTGTTCATCCCTGACTGTGAACGGGAGTTTCTGTTGCAAACTGATATCGCAGAGGTGGGGCTGGGAGCTGTTCTCTCCCAGAAGGTTGAAGAGGAGAAGTACCCCATATTGTACATCAGCCATAAGTTGATCCTCTGGGAGAACTTCTCCATTATTGAGAAAGAAGCTTTAGCAGTAATATGCGCCATTGACGCCTTGAGCTACTACCTCCTGGGAAACCCCTTCACGTTTGTGACTGACCACGCTTCCCTGAAGTGGCTGAACATGTTAAAGGAAACAAATCCCCGACTGATGTGGTGGTACCTCACCCTTCACCTTTATGCTTTCACAGCATGTCATTGGGCTGGTTAGGAGCATACCAATGCCAACGTCTTCTCTTGTTGGGAGAAGGGGATTTGGCCATCTCCAATTTCCTGGAGACGGACTCAAGGGAGAGTGTCTGTAGCAAGGCAGACTGGCCTCCCTCTGGAATTCAGAGTGAAGGCTGCTACACACCCCCTGATGGGCAGAGCCAGGACACCCACGCCCGCCCCGCTAGAAGCAGAAGGGTGGGACAGGAAGAGGAAGGATAAAAGGCAGGCCCTCCAGCTCAGTTGGGATGGAGTCATTAGAGGAGAAGGATGTCTCTCCCCTCCCACTACCAGAGCTTGAGCCTGCCGCCTGGGATGCCAACGAGCTACTGTGGCTGCCGCTAGCTATCTACTGTAGGGAGATGGACAGCAACCCTGATGTCCAGGTACTCCAGGGAAGGTATATAGGAAGTAGCCCAGGGAGCCAGACTTTAATCTGGTTTGATTTTTGGAGCACAAGTTGGCATGTTTTGGCTGGGACCCCCTGACCCAGTGGAAGAACCCTCTGCCACTGATAGGGTGCTGGTTTGGGACCTGGTGGAGTAGTGTGGGGCCAAGTCCCCCTGCCTCCTCCCCTGCTGCTGAACCCACCTCTGGGGTGGCAGCTACCTCACGCTAGTCCAGGAGGCCTGATTTAGAGCTCTGCCCCACTACGAGGCCAGAGCTCTTAGTTTGCTTGTCTGCAGGCTGCCTAACCAGGAGGCCTAGGCAAAAGCCTGCACCCTGCTTTGCCTCATGCAAAGGGCCAGAGCCCATAGACTGTTGTCTGATTGTTTGTTGCCTGACACAGCTACACAGACTGGACTCCTTCCCCACTTGAGAGCAAAGGACTGCTACACTGTCCTATAATTCAAGCAATGGCAAAAGGACTGAGTGGACATCCACTGGGCACAAGTGCCAGACCACCAGTGCAAAGCCTTGGCTATCCAACAGTGGCACGATGGTGATGATTTATCTGTATTACCATAGCACCCAGGAGTACTCGTCATGGACCTGGACTCCATTATGCCAGATTCTGTACAAACACAGAGCAAATAGATTGTCCCTTATCCAACGAGCTTACAATCTAAATATAAGACAAGAGATGGATACAGACAGATGGGGGAAGTACAAGGAATCAATATTGGTGATAGGCTGGGGCCATGGCACACCAGCAGCTTAACTGTTGTCAATTTTTTTCTAGGTATCACAGCACAGGAGTTTTTTAAAGGGGGATAATGAGGTAGCTTTGTGGATGTTCATGGAAAGTGCATCCTGTCTTCTCCTTTCCGTTCTCCCCTGACCAGTTCAGTTGTTGTTACCTCATTGAGCCCTTCTCTATTGTTCTCTACCTACTGGCTTAGCTCAGTTACTTCAGTGAATTCCTCCTCCAGTGACTGCACTCCCTGGGTTATTTGCATGTTTCTATAGCTGAGACTCAAAGTCAGAACCTTGTGGTTTGTAGATAATTGCTGTACTACTTGCAGCTAAAGGCAGTCTATTACAGGTAGGTCAAGTAAGACCTGAGGTTATGTGTTCTCAACTGGAAATCTCTCTATGGGTATCTCTCACAGCAAAAGGAACAGGCAATGCCTTTTCACATAAAAGAGCAAGTAAACAGGTTAAATCCAGACGTGCACAACAAAACAGGAGAGTAAGGAACAAACAGAACAGACCCTGATGTGTCAGAAAAGCAGAGTGTTGGAACTAACAGGTGGCATGGATTAAAAAATGCCTTCAAACCTAAACCTCTCTGAAACCATGTCAAAAAGCTGTGCTAGTGTGCACCATCCAGCATCATGTTTGTTAATGAAAGTAGAGGCTGGCCATATATTAAGTGAGTTCCACAGAGTTCTTAATTAGCTCACAGTGACTTGAGGGTGCCATTAAAGCCTATTGATAACACATGAGGCATCACACTACTTCCTACATACTTAGCTTTTAGGACAGTGATGCATACATAAGTAATGGAAACTTGCTATACAGTCTTCCACAAGCAACCCACATGCACAGATAACTATTACTAATAGTTGTCATCAGCCTCTCTGCTGAGTGAATAGTGTGGATCTCAGCAGGAGGTTGGCATGCAGTGACTCAGTGTACAGGCCCATGACCAAACATTCAGCAAACACAGTTGTGTTATGGCTTGTATATGTTGCTAGATGATCAATTCAGGTTATACAGGGATGCCTTAATTATGATTCCTTATTCCTACTTTTCTTTGGGGTAGCATAACTCTTTCTATTTTGACTCTTCATACTTTCAAGTAAATCATCCTTAGCCCCGTTTTGTGGCACTGGGCTAATCCTACACAACTTCTTTGTACTAATATATGATTCTTCCTTTGGATGCAAGCAGCTTGTGTTCAAAGTTTCAGTTAGTTCCTTAACAGAGCAGGTCCAGGTACTACAGGGATGCATCTTGGAAATATGTATGTCAATAAAGTATAGTGAAACTTTTCTTACCCAACTGCTCAAGGGATTGACAAAAATTGGTTGCTTAATGAAGGTGGCGTCCTACTAAAGATGAAGTAGAATTGTACTTAGTCCATTTTAGGATAATTTAGGACACTCGTCTAAGATAGGAGATTGTCTAATAAGAAAGATCTCTTGTACAGTTTTCATTGTAAAATAGCATCATAGCCCACAGGCTTTGTTCCCTCAAATGAGGTGTGAGAGTTTCTTATGCAAGATGAACCCTCAATGTACATTCTGATTCTGATTCTCCAGTGCTTTGCACTTTGTGCAATCATTTAAACCTGTGTGAAGTGAGTGTAAAATGCTACCATTCTTATTTAGTAGCATTTCACACTCATTTTGCATGGGGTAAATGACTCTTCAAGATGCAGTATAGTAAAGAATCACACAGCAGCATATGGCTCAGAACAGTGGCTTCCAAACTGCAACCCACTGATCATCAGTGATCTGCAGAGCATTTGTTGGTGCTCCATAGAGTGCTGCTGGCTGTTCAGATAGTGCTGGCTCTTCACCTTGTTTCCAGAAGCTAACTTGCATTACAATATAAAGAACAATATATTAAATATTTTCTTAATATCTTTTTCAGTCACTTGTCATTGCCACAGGAACGCTACGTGACTGGAAATAGGAATGTGTAATCATGAATGGGAGAGCAGGTGTCCACAAGACAATCTCTCTATTAAAATAAGGTCTGCACAATGACAAAATTTGAGAACCTCTGGCTTATACAATTTAAGGAGATTTGGAGATTTGGTTTGTGTTTAAGTCCTGGAAAGCAAATAATTCAAATGGGTTTTCATCTTATGCAGTCACCCTACCACTGTGAGTTTGATTCTGAGTTCAGGGATTAATAAACCCTTTGTCAGAGAGAAGAAGGATTCAAATATCCCTACCCCTTATGTTCTGCAGTGATGGCAGACACCCACCCCACACGTTACTATGCTCCCTTTTCAGACTCATGAAATGAAGCAGTAAGGAGGATAAGATAGTAGCAGATTGCATGGGATCCATTATATGAATAATGAATTGGAGATAAATTTCCTCTCAAAGAAAAAAAAAAAAAAAAAAAAGTTGTGTACAGACAAATCCCTCCATGTACCCACCTCTGGTTAGGAGGTACCATCACTCATTCTGCACTCTCCAAACCTCCCAACCCTGCTTGTTGTCTCCAGGCCCATTGGTGTAAATGACCACTCAAAATGCTGAATCCTGAAACTGCAAGCCTCATTCTCAAGGATTTTCCCAATCTGCACTATTTTAAACCTCGGTCATGCATTTTATAGACCAGTCCACCATTAGTTTTGTGAAGTAAAGGCTATAGCTCCTCCTTGCAAGGAATTGCATATTACATTTACAGAGGTACTGGAATGTAGTTTTTAGGCCCCTGATGGAATGTACAGATTCTATCTAGAAGTTGGTAGGAAGGAGTTAATCCCACAGCTGCCTGTAATGAGCACTCAGGATTTGCAGGGTAAGAGGGCTGGGCCAGCTGTAGGGAATTAATTAAATTCACCATGTAGCCTTTATAAGAGGAAAGTGTGGCACACCACTAGACTAGTGGTTGTCAGTGAGGCTCTAGAATTTTAAACCTGGGGATATAGCTAAGTGCTTAAATTCCTTCTTCTGGGCTTGGCAGAAGTGAGCCATGCTTCAGCTCTTGTCTTTGCTGAGAGGAGCCATGCTTTATCCCTTTCTTTGGCAAGGGAGCACAGCTATATGAATTTGCCCCTTAAAGGAACAGAACATTCTTTACATTTACCACCACAAAACTGACTAAGCTCCACAGAGGAAACAAAAGCGTTTCCTGCACTAGCCAGCCTGTCCCAAACTGAACATTTATATATTTTTATTTAAATGAAAAATATTTTCTGGGGTGATCTAAATCTTCCTCTGCAGCGTGTGGACCTCGAACCACAACAAAGCTGGGCTCTCCTGCCAAAAAACTGAACAATGAAACTAACTGAAATTTGGCCATTCTAGTTTCACTGTTTTAAATGGAATGAAATTGCAGAAAGCAAACATGAATAGTGAAAATTAAATTAGAGTTTGAAAATCCTCTTGGCTTTAACAATTTAAAGTGCTGGTAACAAAAAAGATTTTTTTTTTTTTAAATCTGACTTATTTTGTCAATATTCCTTTTTAATTAACTCAGCTTTCATCTGGAGGCACTCTCCCCCCCTGATTGGCTGGCATGATTTGCTAGTATGAAAGGCCATCATACCTCTGTTTTAGGCCTTATCTACACTAGACTTATTAATCCCCAGATTTCCTAGTGATGGGGGCTGTAACGTAGCCCAGGCATTTGTATCTGCTGGTATTTTACACACTCTACTGTTGCCAGCTCTTGTGATTTTATTGCAAGTCTTACAATATTTGATGCTTTTCTTAAAGCCCCAGCTCCTTAAGTCAGGGCTGGCCTTAGGCAATATGCCACAACATTGCCGCCCTGGGTGAACTTGTATTTTGGTGCCCCTGGCCCCTGTGGGTGCCCCCCATTACCTCTGGCCGCCATGTGCTTCCCAGGCCCACCACACCCCTGCACCCCTAATCCTTGTATACTACCCCTGCACCCCTGCTCTTCCCACCTGCACCCCTAACCCCTGCACTCCGCCCAACCCCTTCAATCCCCTCCTGCGCCCTCAACCCCTGTACTCCCCTTCTTCACCCACCTGAGTTAACTGACCTGCAGTGCATAAGGAGTGCCCCTCCAACTGCTCCTCCTTGCACCCGTAGGAGGTTGTGAGGGGGAGAGTGAGGAGCAACTTTAGGGTTCCCTGCATCCTGGGCTGCGGAAGCGGAGGGTGGAGAGCAGCGGCTCCTGATGCTCGCCTCACAGCACAGCATGGGGAGGGGGCAAGGGAGTGACATGGGCTTAGTACACACTGGGAAATTTGGCGGCAGTTGACAGGAGTTACACAAGCTACACAGAGTAGCTTGCGTAACTCCCGTCGACTTCCAAATTTCCCTTTAGCGTTCTGTCTCCACTGTGCTGTGCTGATGGGAAATGCGGTCTCATCGACGCAGCGCTACGCCTTTTGAGGAAGTGGTTTAATTGAATTGACTTCCAGATCGATTGAGTGGGTCTTCACTGCCATTCCATTGATCTGGATAGATCGATCTGATGGCGGCGAATTTGCTACCATCAGTGTGTACATACCCATGACCTGGATGCAGGGAGCCCTTGCGTTGCTCTTCGCTGCTTGCTCCTCACCCCTCACAGCCCCGTAAGGGGTGGGGAGAAACATGGGTGAGGGGGGGAAAGAGAAGTAGCTGTGTTAATCCTCTGCCAGGAGGATCTGGGCGCACCCCATGTCTTGCACCGTTGTCTCTGTTAGTTTGCAGCGCTACCCTGCCAGCCAGGAGCAGTTTCTGACACTATACCTGCAGCATGGCCTGCCCCTGCCTGGAGTCCTGTCACTGCCGCAGGATCACAACATTCTTTTTTCTTTTTTTCTTTAAAGTAAGGTTCAAGCCCTCACAGATATACAGAAAAACTTGAAAACATGACGCAAGCGTGTAACTTAATATCTCAAAAGCCAGAAGGCAAATAAAAAGGACCCACATTTTATTTTTAAACATCCTGTGATTTTTTTGAGTCAAACTGATAATTTTTGGCTGTCCTGACTCATCTTGGGGTATGTCTACACTGCAATTAGCCACACCTGTGGCTGGCCTGTGTCAGCTGACTTGGGCTGGTGGCGCTTAGTTTGTGGGGCTGTAAAATTGCAGTGTAGACATTCCAGCTGTGGAGCCCTGGCTGTGGGCCCCTCCTACCTCACAGAGTCCCAGAGCTTGGGCTCCAGCCAGACCTTTGTCCTTTCTCTGTCTGTGGGGCTGCGCTGCGAGGGTACTGGAGCTGGGGTGGGCTAAGGGGTCCTGGGGAACTGTGTGGGAGGGTTCCTGGGGGGACCACACTCTCTCTCTCTCTCTCTCTCTGTGGGGCTGGCCAAGCCCCTATCTGTGCTGGAAGCAGCTGAGCCCAGCCCAGCCTTGCCTCCTGTCCAGCCCGGGGGAGGGACCCACTGCCACCGAGATGCTGGGGCTGGAGCCTTGTTGTTATGGGCCCCTTCTGAGTGTGGGGGCCTGGCACCACGGTAAACCTAGTACTGGGCCTAGTAAACAGGTTCTAAGGAGCAAGGCTGTTTGTGTGACATTGCTGAGTACAAACTGCTACATTTACCAGATTAGTTAGTGAAGGTGTGGCTCTCACAGCCCTTAAAGCCACCCTGACAAGTTAGGAAATAAAGGTGGGATTCACAAAGGTACCTAGGTGCCCATTTTTTAGAGACTTAAGTTCCCTAGGCACCTATGTTTCTGCCTCTCAGCATGCACACTGCAGCCTCACTCTAGGCGTCTGGACACCTAGCTCCTGCCTAAGCCACAGAGCAATTCACAAACCCGGGGAAAGGGAGGTGTTTAGCTGCCTAAACTGAGGGTCGGACTCAGTCTGGGTAGGAGTGTTCAGAGGCTGCCTAACTCCACACAAAGCATCAAGATGAGGGGGAGGAGGATGCAGGGGAAGAGACACAACCAAACATTGCCAAAACCACACAAAATAGCTCAGAGGGGGAAGAAGAGGTGGCTACCTTCCCTTATAACCTTTAGCCCAGTGATTAGAGTGCTCACTCTGGATGTGGGAGACCACTGGCTCAAGCTCCCCTCTGCTCAATGAGGAAAAGGGAGTTGCACTAGGTTCTCAAGGGAGGATTTAAAGTGAGTCTAACTCTCTCTGGTAAAACTACTATTTAATTATTAAAAGGGAACAACTTCGATAGGGGAGACCAACAAGCCCTTAACTCAGAATATTCCATAGGCTGATTAGGGCACTTAGCTGAGAGATGGCATATCCTAGTTCGAATTCTTTCTCCCCTTCAGGAAGAGGGGGAAGTTGAACTGAGGGGTCTCCCATATCCTGAGTGAGTACCTTAGCCACTGGGCTAAAGGTTATAAGGGAAGGTGGCCACTTCTTCTTCCCCCTCTCAGCTATTTTGTGTGGTTTTGGCAGCCTCTGATAGGGCCCTGCACATGACCTGAGAGGCCAAACATCTATCTAGTGACTCACAAGCAGAGATAAAATAATAGAAGATTAGGGTTGGAACTGGGACCTCAGGAGGTCATCTAGTCCAACCTCCTGCTCAAAGCAGGACCAACCCCGACTAAACCATCCCAGCCAGGGCTTCATCAAGCTGCACCGTAAAAACCACTAAGGATGGAGATTCCACCACATCCCTAGATAACCCATTCCAGTGCTTCACCCCCCTCCTAGTGAAAAAGCTTTTCCTAATATCCAACCTAAACCTCCCTCACCGTAACTTGAAACCATTGTTCCTAGTTCTGTCATCTACAACCACTGAGAACAGCCTAGCTACATCTGCCCTGGAACCCCTCTTGAAGGCCGCTATCAAATCCTCCCTCACTTTTCTCTTCTGCAGACTAAATAAGCCCAGTTCCCTCAGCCTCTCCTCATAAGTCGTGTGCCTGAGCCCCTAATCATTTTTTTTTGCCCTCCAGTGGACTCTCTCACATCTTTCCTGTAGTGGGGGACCCAAACTGTACACAATACTCCAGATGTGGCCTCATCTGTGCCGAATAGAGGGGAATAGTCATTTCCCTCAGTCTGCTGGCAATGCTCCTATTAATGCAGCCCAATATGCTGTTAGCCTGCTTGGCAACAGGGGCACACTGTTGACTCATATCCAGCTTCTTGTCCACTGTAACCCCCAGGTGCTTTTCTGCAGAAACGCTGCCTAGCCAGTGGGTCCCCAGTCTGTAGCAGTGCACGGGATTCTATCATCCTAAGTGCAGGACTCTGCACTTGTCCTTGTTGAACTTCATCAGATTTCTTTTGACCGAATCCTCCAATTTGTCTGAGTCACTCTGTATCCTATCCCTACCTTCCAGTGTATCTACCACACCTCCCAGCTTAGTGTTATCTGCAAACTTGCTAGACAGGTGCCTTCCTGCAGCCTGGACTTAGGCGCTGAACTCTGCGCGGGGTGAGACATAGCACACTCCTCTCACACCCATTTCTCATTGGCTAATTAGCAGCTCCCATGCTGGATTTGTGGATCACATTCTAAGGCTCCATCTCTCCCTGTTCATTGTATAGAGAGCCGATACCTAACACAGACTTTCTGGCTAGTAGTGTTGTTCCTGTGATGTTTTTTTTTCTAGGCACCTAAAAGTTAGGTGCCGTGACACTGAGTATCACAGCAGTAAAGTCCCTTTGGTGGATCCAGGCCTAAATGAAAAAAATGCATCAAGTTAGGTTAGGGTTCCCCTGCTGAGAATGCCTTCACAACGGCTGCATCTGATAATCTCTGGGTTACAGTTAAAAGCTGTGTGTGGAATACAGAAGCTTCAAGCACAGTATAACAAAGAGCAGTGCCATGCCAGAAGCCCTCCCTCCCATCTTGCTTGTAGCATTGCTGCAGCAGACAGGTATGTAATTAATGTCCGCGCTGCTGTTGCCTCACAAATTGCTGAGCAGGGGCTCATGAATAATAAACGCCCTTGGCATACCTCATTAGCTGGCTACCTGCTGTAAAAGTGCCTTGTTTGCTGATGCTCAGATTGACACCCTCCATTACATCTGCCCAGCATATTGGACTACTAGTGAAAATTAAACCATAATATTTTGTAAGTTAGAGAAAAAAGAGAAGCCTGGCTAAGGGCTTAGAGCATCGAACAGTACAAGTTGGGAGTGAATGTCATTTAAACAGAGTACCAGGGAGTGGGACCTAGTTTTGTTTTTTGATGCTACCCTGCCTTATAGAATAGATAAGAAACTTTTCCTGCTTGTACAGGAGTCTGGATCTCAAACAATTGTGCAAGCAGATTACTCTCTGGCCACTAGTCACACCCATTGTGTGAGTTATTTAGCTCTCAAAATCTGTTCAGGGGATCTCCAAAGACTCCTGTATGAACTGATGTTGGATGGTAAAGAAAGACAGAAGTGGAAGAGGGAAACTCTTTGAGGAGTTGGCTGACACACTAAGCTCACCATCAGGTGGGGACCTCTGATCAGTAAAGGAGTCCATAGCCTCTGGGATACGTTGGACTTTGCATTGCTCCAAGATACAAAGAGGGAAACTGTAGTGAATAATGACTTTTTCCATCTTCAGTTGGTCATGAGACTCCTCCTTTCATTTTAGAAGAGGACCTTGCCAATATTATTCACACATTCATCACTTCCAGTTAGACTACTGCAATTCACTCTACCTGAGGCTAAAGGTGACCACCACACAGTTGAGGTGTCTTTAGTTTGAAGGTACCTGTGCTACTGTAAGTATATCTGTTCTAGAAATGTCAGAGGTGAACTGTAGTGACAAGTCCAGTTACAATCAACTAATAATCCTTCCAAAGTTCAGGAACATTGTATGGAGCCAGGAAGAAAGCTGCTCTTAAGGGCTCGTCACAAAGTGAAGGTTTCATGGTATAACACCTCTGCAATTATCTTTAGTTACAGCAAAGGAGCTATGTGTAGATAAGCTTAACTTTGGGCCCAGATCCACCAGAATTTAAACAAATCTCCTGCAAAAAAAATTCCTGTCTCTAGACAGCCTCTTCTCCTAGCCTTTCTACCCCATCAATAGACCTGTATTTCTCACTTCCTGAGCACTTGATCTTGCTGTCCAAGTGAAACCACTCATTCCACCTCTGCTGGTAACTGACTAGAAGCAATTGCCCTTACCTGCTATGCTGCCTCTGAATCATTGACCAGTATGATCATACAGCCAGGATCCTATTGATACGAGAATCTTGTTTTAAGCTGCAGAGCAGGGCTAACCAATTTCTCTAACTATTCTCCCCATTTTGTGCTAGAAGTGGGCCCAAGCCAAAATCCCCAGATACGAGCACCTTGATCTTTGGAGGAGTTTTCAGAATGCAACCATGGTCTGTATCTCGCTCAGTATGAGGAAAACCAAAGCCAGACAAATTTGGGGTTGTTCAAAATCCTGGTCTGGATCTGAATGTTGTAGGTTGGGACCACCCCCCACATTGTGCACAGAAGAGTAAGTGCAGTGAGTCAGTGAACCATTCGTTTAGACTTGTCTTTCTCTCAACAGTAGTTTTGCGGCGTGTGATTGAATATAACCATTTATATCATTGATATTGCCACTGTTATGCAATTGCAAAAAAGCTTGTACAAAATGTATTATGTAAGGTGTGTGATGGAGTTCCCCAGTAACAGTGCTCTGGAACCACTCGGGATGCAGCCAGTCAGGATTCTAATGCTTGGAGTCTGCCCCCTTGGGTCTCCACACACCAGTGCAGCTGCCTCCTGACTCTGGCCTCAGAGGGTCCAACACCCCTGGATGGGACCCTGGGGAGTTCTTCCATGCCCTCAAAGGGCCATGCAGCCCGCCTTGAAGTCAGAAGCAATTCAAAGCCAGCGTGAAAGTCAGAAGGGCTTATTAGTTCTTAGGATCACAGCGTAGAAAGATTTTGTTAGCAGCTTAATAAGAAGTTACAGCAGTGACCACCTGGATAGTCTCAGAGCCTCCACTCTCAGGCCCTACGGGCCCCGACCCCTCATGGGGGACTGGTCTCTTCCACCCAGCCACCCCCCATACCCATACCCTTGCCCCTCCCCAGTCCTTTGTCTCCTTTCCAGGCAAGGTGGCCACTCCTCCTTGTCTCCACCTGCTGTAAACTGTTGCAGCTGGCTGACTCAGGAGGACAAAGGGGTCTGGTCTGAGGACATGTGCCGAGAGAAGGCCCATCCATCCGCTAGTGGCTTCTGCAATGATCACACACCCGGATCCCATCACTGAAATACATGAGTGACATATGGGGGAAACTGAGGCACACACACAGCACTCAGAGAAAGCCCCAAGAATATCTCCACTTTGTTTGGGACTGTAAAATTCCACGCACATGGCATAGGGTATAAAAAGCCATCTGAGACACCCCCATTTTGTCTTCATTTCCTGATTCATTTCTCTGGACTGGATTTCTAACCAGGAATCTCTAAACAAGGACTGATGACCCCCAGTTTGCGTGGGTGATTCCAGATAGACTTTTGCTAGCTAGCAGCTTATTCCATCACTGCAGTGATCCTGATCTATGAAAACTGAAAATCCCTTGTATATATATGATGCTTTAACCATTCAACAACTCTCTTCTTTTTTATATATTATTAAAACTTTAGTTTTAGTTACTGAAGGATTGATATCTGCGTGATTACTGGGTAAGATCTGAGTTATATATTGACCTGGCTAAGTGACTGATACCTTGGGATTAGAAGGATCCTATCTCTAATAAAACTGGTTTTCAGTAACCACTCATCATAAAGTGCAGGGTCTGGGTGGTGAGCCAAGGGCTAAAATGCCTAAGGAGACTGCATTTTTGACATCTCGTTAACCAGTGTGGTGATATAGAAGTTCACTTTTGTTACTGGCTTGGTATAATCTAATGCTAGAATCACCATCAATTTGGAGTGAGTCTGCTCTATTTCTCAGCAGTCTGCCCTGAATTTGGAATTCTCAGCTGTGACCCACTGAGGCACAGGGACAGGGACACTGGAGTTAATGTGCACCAGTATAACAGCCACGGTGCTTGGCACATATATAGCAGCAGCCATCACATAATTCACAGTCTTGGTCCTGGTACAGTTGATTTATGTTTTCCCAGCATTTAGTTGCTCAGTGTGATTCTGAAGCAGCATGGTGTGGTTGGCTATTGATGGAGATGGGCAGCTCAGTAACCACTGCTGGCACTGGGTACAGTTACTGCAGTGATTCCCCAGGGCTTTAGTCAATGCTTTCACACCTGTTGAGGCCAAAATATAGATACCACAGGCTGTAGAGAGCCATTTCTGTTGCACTGTAGTCCATAGTTGCTACTCTCACAACACACAGAAATGTATTAAAAATGAAAAGATGTTAGAATAAGATTGTTTTTAAGAGGTGGGATCCAGGTTGTCTCCTTCTAAAAGACAATCAAATATTTTTCATAGCTTTTGTCCCAAAACAGTGAGACTTGATATGTAAGGGTGTGTCTACACCTCAATTAGACAGACACCTGTGGCTGACTTGGGCTCACAGAGCTCATGCTAAGAGACTGTTTAACTGCAGTGTAGACTTTCAGGCTCTGGCTGGAGCTCAGAGTCTGGGACCCTCCCCCATCAGAGGGTCCTAGAGCCCGGGCTCCAGCCTGAGCCTGAACATCTACACTGCAATTGAATAGCACCTTAGCCCAAGCCCTGGGCGCCCGAGTCAGCTGGCATGACCAACTGTGAGTTTTTACTTGCAGTATTGACATACCTTAAGAGATGCTGTAGCTCAAACAGAAGATATGGGTTTGATGCAGAAATCACTGGGTGAGAGTCTTTGGCTTGTGTTATGCAAGAGCACAGACTATATGATCATAATGAACCATCCGGCCTTTAAATCTATGATCCATTTCATCAGCACAGCCAAGGATACAACAATATTCTGAGCACTAATATTTTCCAAAAAAAGTTTACTTCATTGTGTGTAAATCTTGTATTCCTCTAGTAGATCAGTCCACTACCAGCATGTCCTATTTGAACATAAAAAGGAAAAATGCTGCAGTGGTCAGGAAGAAAATAAGCTTGCACCCTGAAAAATGAGATCTGATTACCTTTAATTCTCTAAGGAATCATCTATCTGAAAAGACAGGTAGCTATTTTGTCTTGTGCGTCCATAATATGAGATTTATTTTAAAATCCTTGTTTTTCTCAAAACCTATATTTTGGCCCTAAATTATATTAAAGAATTGCTTTAAAAGAATTATTTTAACAAACAAAAAAGATTGTGATTTTCAAACTAACATCCTTTATCCCTTCTTGGATTAGGCATCACATCATCTGATAAACAGGCCTGATAGACAGATGTCTGTGGGGCTATTATGCACCACTCCACAGTGACGTGTTGCAGAAAATGATCTTTTGGCAAATGCACGTTAGTATTTTGGAAGTCACTGCTGGCTAATATATGAACCTGGAAGTGAGTGACTGTCCTGAAAGGGCCTGCATGCAGCTTGCCTGTGATAATGAACTATAAATGATTGAGAAGTCTGCTTCTACAGGGTGCTGTGGTTTGCCCCAAGTAGATATGTGTCTGCAGAATGTATGTATGAGTCTCTGTTTTACTGAGGTCATCTTATATTTAAATAGGTGATCCCAAATCCTTGCAACTGACTGATAAAATGATTTGACTTTAGATGTCACAAGCTATTAAGATGCCCTGAAATATGTCAAGTTCATTTTTAATTGACTTGATGATGACACAGGAAGTGTTACTTGAATATATCCCTCTTTTAAGAGTTATAGGACAAATTCTGCTCTCAGACATTCTGAAGTAAATCTGTAGTAGCTCCACCAACTTCTGGATTTGGTCTCATTAGTTTTAGAGCATCAATGTGTAGGGCTCAGTGAATGTAACATGCTGGCTAGTATATATATGTACTACTGACCTCTGCCAGCTAATATGTACGACCTCCTCAATGTGTTTGAATATGTCACTGTCCAGTGGTCCAGTTACTTTTGTTTCCAGGTGATAGTACTTCTTACATACTTGTAATATGGCAATGGAAGGCAGTGTGGCATACTGGACAGGATCAAAAGAAAAGGGTTTTGTTCTTGCCTGTGTCACTGAGCTGTTGCATGAACATGGCAGGTTGGCTGGCCCAGAAAGTGTTATTCTCCATCCTATTCAATCCTTGTCCTTTCTGCTAAAACAGTCAACGATGATGGCAATGTAAAGATGGTGGCTTTGTAATATGGACATGTAATATGGTCCCCTAGCAACTGCACTGAGAACCATCAATTCACTTCACATAAACCCCTAAACAGCCATCAGGTGGGAACATCCACCACAAATGCTAGCTGTTGTTGTTTTGTTATATCATTGGCCTTTGCAAATCAGTTATTGTCTTCTCAGCACATTACGGAGCCCAAGCAACATTGTAGATGCAGCACAGTATTTGGATGGAAGAGCAGGTTTGTCTGAGCCATAAGTGCCATTGTACATTTTTGGTTTGAAAAACAAATGAAATGTGCCTTTCCCATTGCCATTCTGAGAACTCCAGTCCAAACAAAGCCAGCCTGTGCCGCAGGGCAGCAGAGAGACTGCTGCTCCTTTCACTGCCCCCTGTGTTTGTGTAGATACTCTTAAGAGTTTCCAGAGAGAGAGAGTGGCTATTTTTAATGCAGTTCATTAGATTAAATGTTTCATTGACATGAGAGTGACGCTGTTCTCTGCTCAGCATTAGAACAGGAAAGATCCAGGCACACTGTTCCAGCAGAGCAGGGATTGGCATAGAACAACAGGTGTCTTTGAAATGATCCCCTGATGTTGAAGTGGGGCTCCAGTGTGTCAACCCCCTCTGGCAGAGAGTTAATAGGCAGTCCTGAATCTCTGCCACTCCAGCCTCTGCCTGTGCAGTGTTAACAGACTAGTTGAGATCCCTGATACTCAGGTGCTGCCTACTATTCCTTTTACTTTTTGTAATGAGAGTGAACACTTTCCAGCCCGTGACTGATGGGATGAGAGGTTGGCCCATTGCCCCTGCCCCTTCAATGCCGATACAATGTTTCTATGGCCTGTTCAGTCTTGGGCCTAACTGCTGGTGCTAATTAATGCCCGTGTATGCTGATACTAGTGGTGGTGTGCTTTTTCTTTTTTTCTTTTTTCCAATGTGGACTCCTGTCCCCTAATAGCTAAACAGAGACCACAGATTCTTTTCACACAGGCGATCAGCCATCAGTCAAGATGGGAACTGTTGCAACCTGAGCCAGTTTCCTAGAGAGGAAAGACTCTGTTTCCTTTCAACTACCCAGTGGTCTCCCTATATATCTTTCTCACAGCCTGAGAATGGAAAGAAGGAAGTGTTAATAGATGGGAAGGATAAGCAACATATTTCAGAATGAAATATTCCCAGACTCATAGAAATTTGATATAAGGAATACAAATTAATCTTCCAGTCCATCTCCATTTCTGCTCCCACAAGGACAGGATTGTCACCTGTGGTATACCTTATAGTGCTTTGTCCAGTCAAGTTTTATACAATTTAAGTGGCATGGCTTACATCATTTGCCTTTTAAGATTATTTTCTTTGCTGAGTTTCATCACATGATTCCTAGCTCTTAATATAGATGTGCCCCTGTCTGAAAGTCTACGCCTGCAATTTGAACAACTCAGTTTGATGGTTTCTGGATATGAAGTTGTTATTTGACCCTAACGAGAGTGACCATTGGTGAATTGCAGATCTGGATCTGAGTTTGGATTTCAGATACCCTAGAGCTCAATGACATTCACATCTGGGGATTTGGTTTGAGCCTGTCTCTAATATGAATGTGCCATTGCTTCTTATTCTGACTCTTTCATGCTAGCACTGAAAATATTAACCAAAGATCTGCAGGCTTCCACCTTAAGTCCCACCACTGCTGCCTGGCCAGGGGTTAATCAGACACTGCAGCAGGCCCACTAACAGGAATTCCAGCCCCCAGGGCAGAATAGTCCCGTCCCGCCCGCTCCGCCCATGTTCCCACCCCATCCCAGGCCCCGCCCTCTGCCCCTGCTCAGCCCACTTGCCACTGCATCTCTACCCCCATCACTCTCCCCTCTTCTCTTCCTCACTCCCTCTTCCACCAGGCGGTGAGGGACAGCTGGAGGGGCTGAGCCAAGTGGGGGAGAGGAGGGATGTGGTGAGCAACTGGGGGGGTGAGGGGAAGGAGGAGAAGCAGGGGAGGAGAGGGATGCATGTGGCAAGCAACAGTTGGGGGGGGGTGCTGTGTGAGGAGAGGGGATGTGGCTGCGAGGAGGCCAAGCGGGGAAAAGGGAGTGTGGAGAGAGGAGGTGGGCCCAGTGGGGAGGTAGGATGGTGGGAAGAGACGATGGTGAGTGGGGCAGGGGCAGGTCTTGGGACGGAGAGGGGGTGGACTGTGGGCAAGGGCCATGGGCAGCAGAGGGGGACAGGAAGCTAGCCTCCCCGAGGGGATGCTTTCACCCCACCACCCATGGCCTGGGCCCAGGAAATCGCCAGGCCCCCTTAAAATCACCAGGCCTCTAGGCAATTGCTCCCTTTACTCCCCTCCCCACCAGTCAGCAGGCCTGCACTGCTGGGACATCATGTTCCATATCCTGGACAGGCAGACTCTTCAGAATCTCCTCCAAGAAAATTATCTGCACAGACTTCTGTAAAAAATCAAATTCCTCCCAATTAACCAGCAGCTCAGAAGAAAATTCAGCTATAATAGCCCCTGAGAAATGCTCCAGTGTTTAGCCAATTCATTTATATAGCCAACAAATGGATGCTTTAAATCTGAGAGACTGACCCCTTTAACCTTCCTGGTCGATGTTTCCAGACGACACACCAAATAGGTCCATATTACAAAATCATATAGAAATTAGAAATGGGGGAGGGAGAATCTAGTAGATCACCTTGGACAAAGCAGAATTGTTCCATACAGAATAATACTGAGATTATATTAACAAATCTTCAAGTGCTTTTTAACTCCTTTTCCCTCTCCACTCCAGACAAGCCACATGACTCACTGCCCCCCTTCATTATTATTTGCATTACTCTAGTGTCTAGGAGCTCCAATTGTGGACTGGGACCCCCAATCATGGACGAGGACCCCAGTGTGCTAGGCACTGTACAAATGCAGAAAAAAATGGTCCCTGACCCAATGAATTTACAATCTAAGAATAAAACAAGAGACAACAGATGGATAAAGACTGAGCGATGGGAGTACTAGGAAACAATGAGACAATAATGGTCAGTGTGACAGGCAGTGGTCTCAGCACACCAGCAGCCTAACTGATGTTTGTAAGCACAATAGCAGAGGCGTTTTAAGGAGGGGTTTGAAGGAGGCCAGTGAGGTGGCTTTGCGGATGTTTATGAGATGCTACTTACATGCATAAGGGACAGCATGAGAAAAAGTGAAGATACTTGTTGGTATCTTTAAATCATGAACAATGGAGGCTGGCCTCACTTGCAGGCAAAGACAGGAGTTCATGTCTTGATAGCGCATGAGAGAGAAGTTGCATGGAGGTAGGCCTCAAAGGGCCTTAGAAGTGAAGACAGGTAGTTTGTGCATGACGCTGTGGAACAGGGGAGCTAATAGAGGTATGCAAGGAGAGAAATCAAAGTGCTGAGCCAGGAAAATGATCCCCCTTTTGTCCTTCTCAGCACTCTGGTCTTGGCTCTGTCTGCATGGCTCTATTACGCCTGAACTCCCTTCATCTGATATGCCTCCACTCTTTCTCCTCCTTTGAGTCCCTCCTTAGGGAGGCTTTTCCCATTGGGCTGATAACCCTGTGTCTTTCTCTCAGTCAAGTCCTAATAAAAAGAGATGACAAAGAATATGAGCAACAAAATCCCAACAAAAATGTGGAAGCAAAAAGACAGGGGTTTACTCCACCATTCCATTGCTCTGCTCTGTACTGCATCCTGATCAGTTGACCACCTAGGCCCTGATCCTGCAAGCTCTTCTGCACAAGTAGACCCCAAACCTGTGCACAGCCTGGGTGAGATCCCTGGGAGCTGGACACAAGGGTTTCTTCCTGTTTGTCTTGTTTACTACATTGCTGGCACTCCCTCGATAGTAGTAATTAATGATAAATGGGGTTATAAGTATCCATTTGCATGCTTATTTAGCTGTTTTGTGCATGCAATTGCCTGTTGGCAAGCTTCTGATTTACAGATACAATTTAGACACCGACATTTGCAAATTGAGCCCATTATATCCAAAGGATAGGTTAACACAATTTCTTTCCTGCATTCCTCCAGGCCACACGGTCAGGAACTGCCAAGGGCTCAGGTGCTATCAAGTGTTCCAATTGGATTATTCTATGAATTTTATTAGAATTATGAATAGTGTCCCAGACAGAGTTGTCTGAGAAGAACAATTTAAACTAATAAAGAGCTTTAATTCTGTCTGATGGCTTTGACTCTTTGCTCTGCTGAGCAGCATTTTTTTTTACGAGTACAGCATGCATCCTTTCCTGATATTGTTAATGTCTTGTTGATATAAGACATTTACATGATTTAGGAGTCACTGGTCTCACAGACGATCTGGTATTCAGTAGAAATTCTGCAGCATGACCCTTAGAGCACAGAACCTAACGAGTTCTGAAAGACCTCTTTCAGAGAACGGGAGAATTCTGGAGACTGGTCATGGATCTTCAGCCTAACGTAATTCTAGTACAACTTTAACTGATCTCTGGCAAAGCCTTCACTGATAAAGGAGTTCACGACTGGGCCGGTGTGGTGTTACATTGTGAAATGAGGTGGTAGCCTCTGTTCTGCTAGGAAAATTAAAATGGAATATAACCAGTGATGTCCAGATAATATTTGAAGTCGGGACTCCCACAAAAATTCCCCCCCTCCTCTTTGCTCTATATACATGTGCTTTCAGAGACTCACTTCCCTGCTCATCCTGCTGCTGGGTAGCCATGCAGCTCAGTGCCAAGCTAGCCCTCTCATGGCTTGAGGTGGGGCTTTACCTGCCCAGCTATGCTGCACTTGGTGTTGGAATGGCTTATAACTGGGGAGCGGAGACTGAGCCCCCTCTAGCCCTAACTATACACCACCTATGCACATCGGATCCTCCCACCCACAGGGTCTCCTAGGGTGCTTCGGAGAGGAGCACAAAGGTTGGAGGGAGCCAGTGGGCTTGGGGAGGGGGAAATTCTGAAGTTCTGGAGCCTCACTGTCCTGGATTTCGGGTGCCGGAGCGACACTCCAGACCGCTCCAGCATCATGACACCCCTGCTAGTGAACTGATTCATTTGCTTAACCAAGGAAAGAGGCAGCATCCCCTGGCAAAGAAATCTATATTAATTGCATTTGCTGGACTTCATTCCTGAAAAGTGTCCTGAGTATGTTGAGAACATAGCACAGTGTTCGTCTTGCATATGAAGTTGGAGGAGGTGCTGGGAAGAGTGGGCAGGGGAGGTATCCTGGACAGTAAAATGTTTCTTAAATACCTGCCATTTGGTGCAATCCAATCCATTTCAAAGTAAACAAAATAGCTTTTTGGAAGTATTTTAGAAATCCCTGAGATAAAAGTTGTCTCTGACAAATATAATTTAGCAAATTCCTGATGGGGGGGTGACTCCTGACACTGAGATCTTTTAGGCTGTGGAATCCAATCCTAAGGAAAATAGTAGAGGCCCCATTGCTTGGGACATTCAATAAGGAACAATCTTGCATCAGCTAGGAGACTGGACTATAGATATCATAACAGGTCTTTTCCAACTCTGAGTCTTAAGATTCTGTGGACTGAATAGCTACAGGCTATTGGAGGAGTGACTCCTATAAGAAGAAAGAAGATGGATTAGTTTCATAAGAATATGTTATTTGGCATAGAGATATAATAGCTACTGAAAAAAAGCAATGCTTTGTAAGAGCTCTGCTCCTAAATTTATTACATATCACCACCTTGTGGATATTTGGAGGGAGTGACAGCTTCCCACCCTACGCTCCTACCTTGTTCTACAAAAATTTACCAACATTTGAATAGTGATGCCATTTGTTTTGAGTTTTTTACAGAGATAAAGTTGGTTAATTTGTTTTTCTTAGTCAGGGATTACGTGATCATCAAGACTTGGAGATCAGCTTAAGCTGTAGCCTATAGCTGCATCTCCACAGCATTACTAACATGAGTGTCAGCAGCACTGGAGCTTCAACCCATACTGCCCCTTGCGGCTGAAAGCAAGCCTCTGAGTCTGGGCAGATAGACTGGTGCTAGTGCGGCTCAAGATATCATGCTAAAAATAGCTGGATTGATGCTGTGGTTTGGGCAGAGACTCAACTAGCTACCTGAGCTCAAGCCCATCCGACACACTGCTAAGCACCACTAAACTTGAGCTAGAGATTTTTATGTGTGGACAGGATTTGGGTTAGGGTCAACATTGGAGTTATACCTTGAGCTAACACCACAGTGAAGACAAGCCCTCTGAAGACTTGCAGTTTGTGAGGATATGTGCATTGTTTCTTTCAAGTTGTACCAGGAAGCCAGGCAGGAGAGGAACTGGGGAAAGTTATAGGCAGAAACTCTGCAGCAAAGCAGAAAGAAAGAGTGAGTAGTAGTAGTAATAATACTGTTTGTTTTAAATTCTAATCAGGTTCCTTGTTCAGTGGTAGAAGAAAGCGACTCTTTCTGTGATTCTTTACCATTGTCATGACACATGGGGGGAGAAGGCAGGAACTGCTACTCTCAAAAGCTGGCTGCTGTAAGGGGAAGAAAGATTGTCCTTGGAAGCTCAGGTCTGGCTGGGCTAAAATAAGCTGCCTCTTCTACTCCCACTGGAGAGTGGAGTGAAAGTCACCTGCCAGCTTTTACTCCCTTTTGTTTTGTTGGCAGGAGGGAGGGATGGAGATAAAATGGGGTAGGGCAACCTCTCCAGTTCCCTCTCAAAGAGGGTGCTGCAAGGTCCCCCATTCTGGGAAGACTCTGGGGACAGAGTGACACCCTGTTCCCTTGCAATCTGTATAAACTTTTCTGGGTGCAGGCTGCCAATAGATACTGCACACACAGTTCTGTGAAATGCCTTAAGCCCTTTTAATCTTAACTCTGGAAAACTGTGTTCTTCACCACGTCATTTACTAGATGTTGGGAAAAGTCATGATGACACCAATATTTTCTGACCAAAAATATCACAAATGGTGACTAGGCAATACAACTTTGCACTTCCTGGTCTCAGAAAAGCGATTCAAATAAAGAAAAATCCGCAGCATGGCACCATGTCACTTCCTTCCTCCCCCCATTCAAAGGGCCAGCAAAGAGACCTATGCTTCAGAAAAGCAGACTTTGACTCCTTCGGGGAACTGATGGGCAGGATCCCCGGGAGGCTAATATGAGGGCGAAAGGAGTCCAAGACAGCTGGCTGTATTTTAAAGAAACCTTGTTGAAGGCACAGGAACAAACCATCCCGATGTGCAGAAAGAATAGCAACTATGGCAGACGACCAGCTTGGCTTAACAAAGAAAACTTCAGTGAGATTAAACACAAAAAGGAAGTTTACAAGAAGTGGAAGCTTGAACAGATGACTAGGGAGGATTATAAAAATACTGCTCAAACATTCAGGAGTGAAATCAGGAAGGCCAAAGCACAATCGGTGTTGCAACTAGCAAGGAACATGAAGGGTAACAAGAAAGGTTTCTACAGGTATATTAGTAACAAGAAGGTGGTCAGGGAAAGCGTGGGTGCCTTACTGAATTGGGGAGGCAACCCAGTGACAGATGATGTTGAAAAAGCTGAAGTACTCAATGCTTTTTTTGTCTTTGTCTTGTGGAATCAAAGAATTAATCATAAAATTGATTAATAGAATGCCTGATCTGAAACTGGTCATAGAAGGCCTGGCCTGAAGTTGTAGCCTGAAACTGAAATAGAAGCCCCAGGCTAAACCATTAACAGAATGCCTCAACTGAAATTATGATAAAGATGCTAAAACCCCACAAGAGGTCTCTGAACCACACCCCAGATGCAAGTTGTCTGTTATAAGCCTTAAGCCTTTTGAAGTCTGTGAACGGACTTCACCTGTTTTGATAAGTACCAGTACCTGCCCCCCTTTGTCTTACTGGCCCCATAGAAACTCACTCCATACAAATTAGCATTTGAACAGGTATTGTGTCACCACCCATCTTCGGGAGTTAACCAGGGTCCCTGAAAACTACATTGTATACTCAAGTGACTCATTGGGCGTTCCTGTGAGGGCATCTGGTGTGCACCACTGTGCATTGTGATTGTCTTTCCTGATAAGTAATAAACTGTTAATCAAATTCCACTATACGATCAACATGTAAATGAACATAAGCAACCCCTATATAAGTCTTTTCTATCTGGTAGCCAGATGAAGTACATTTGCCCAGCATCCAGACATGCTGCTTGACTTCCCTATAGCCACCTGGGTTTTCCCTATGGCTATAGTATTCTCCATAGCTATGGTTATGTGATTGTGTGTGTGTCACAATTAAAGCTGCACCCGATCCAACTCTAAAATGTAGCAGTGTGATTCTTTTCCACGACAGTCTTCACAGACAAGGTCAACTCCTAGACTACTGCACTGGGCAGCACAGAATGGGGAGGCGGTGAGGAGACCTCAGTGTTGAAAAAACAAGTTCAGGACTATTTAGAAAGGCTGGACATAAACAAATCCATGGTGCCGGATACAATGAATCTGAGGGTGCTGAGGGAATTTGCTGATGTGATTGCAGAACCATTGGCCATTATCTTTAAAATCTCATGGTGTTCGGGGGAGGTCACAGATGACTGGAAAAAGGCAAATATAGTGCCCAGTGGGAGCTGGGAAACTACAGACCAGTCAGCCTCACCTCAGTCCCAAGAAAAATCATGCAGCAGTTCCTCAAGGAATCCATTTTGAAGCACTTGGAGGAGAGAAAGGTGATTGGGAACAGTCAGCCTGGATTCACCAAGAGCAAGTCATACCTGAATAACCTGATTGCCTTCTATGATGATGTGACCGACTCTGTGGATGTGGGGAAAGCGGTGGATGCGATATATCTTGACTTTAGCAAAGCTTGTGATACGATCTCCCACAGTATTCTTGCCAGCAAGTTATAGAAGTAGGAGGGTGGTGAAGCACTGGAATGGGTTATCTAGGGAGGTGGTGGATTCTCCATCTTTAGAGGTTTTTAAGCTGCAGCTTGACAAAACCCTCGCTAGGATTATTTAGCTGAGGTTAGTCCTGCTTTGAGCAGGGGTTGGACTAGATGACCTCCTGAGGTCCCTTCCAACTCTATGATTCTAAGTATTCTTTGGATGAGTGGATATAAAGTGGATAGAAAGCTGGCTAGATCATCGGGCTCAACAGGTGGTGATCAACGGCTCGAAGTCTAGTTGGCAGCCAATATCAAGCGGAGTGTCCCAGGGGTCAGTGCTGGGGCCAGTTTTGTTCAACATCTTCATTAATGATCTGGAGGATGGGGTGGATTGCATCCTCAGCAAGTTTGCAGATGACACTAAGCTGGGGTGAGTGGTAGATAGCCCGGACGGTACGGATAGGATACAGAGTGTCCCAGACTAATTGGAGGATTGGGCCAAAAGAAATCTGATGAGGTTCAACAAGGACAAGTGCAGAGTCCTGCACTTAGGACGGAAGAATCCCATATACTGCTACAGACTGGGGACAGACTGGCTAGGCAGCAGTTCTGCAGAAAAGGACCTTCGGGGTTGCAGTGCACAAGAAGCTGGATATGAGTCAACAGTGTGCCCTTATTGTAAAGAAGGCTAACTGTGTATTGGGCTGCATTAGTAGGAGCATTTCCAGTGGACTGAGGGAATTGATTATTTCCTTCTATTCAGCACTGGTGAGGCCTCATTTGGAGTATTGTGTCCAGTTTTGCGTCAGTTTTGGGTATTACAGTACACACTGTAATAGCACTTAAATAGCTGCTCAGCTGGACTGGTTTACCCTCACAAGGCTGTGTGAGAAGACAATATGCGCACAGGGCAATCTATCTATCCGTCCTTTGGAGGAGCACTGAACTTTAGAAAGTAAGTGTATCTTTGTCCCCTATGAAGAGAAATCCTCATTTTACAGATGAGTAAAATAAACATATGGGCCACGTGCAATAACTTAACACTCTGAATTTTGTGAAGCAGCAGTGTATTAAATATTTCTCACTATTTATGTAATGATTTTCAGGCTGTATTTAACAGGCTTTAACATAAACTTGGTTGTATTCTGGCACACAGATGGCACATTTTTGGCACTGCTTTTACAGTGTTTTTCCACAGGGCGAGTTGATGTGCATTCAGATTTATACTGTTAACAGATGCAGTAGCTCTGTCTAAGTCTAAGAACAGATGGAGGTTTGTCAAGTGTTTGATACAACCACCAATGCCAACAATGTCAAATCTCAGTGTCTAAAATTAGGTGTGTAAATTCATGATAAATGGCCTTATTTTCAGTGGGTTTGAACATTCACAATCCCAGTAGACTTCTATGAGAGAAGAGTCAGGCCAATATGGAATGCTTTTGAAAATCCCACCCTAAATCTCCAGCAAAAATAATCTTCAGAATGTGAACTGTTTGTAAACCAATGCAGTGACACTTGGCAGAGTCTGCAGACCACCTGAACCAAGTGTTTTGAGAAGTGGGAATGATCCCTATTTGTTTCAGTGTGTAACCTCTGGAGTCTAGTGATTTATAATTTAAATGTCAACACTGTTATCCATTCCACTGCTGATCAAAGCAAGGTGGGGAACAATTATCTAATGAAGATCTGCACAATGTACATGACATTTTGGTGTCAGGAGGGGATGGAATGTGGGTCACGGATGGAAAGTGGGGGGGTATCAGTACTTCTCTTTTCCATTCTGTTCCCTGCTTGGCCCCTATCCCTGTTTCTAGAAGAGTAGCTGCTCTACTGATCACTACTTCCCACACACATGATGCAAAGGTAGAAAATGAAAAGGAGTGTGGGGAAGGAGGAATCATCTGGAACCATTAATATTAAGAAAGAATGAGCAGGAAGAGTCTGAATGCACAGCCTTCCTCCCCAACCCAATCAATCAATCAATTGGTCAAAAAAGCCTTTATTGTTATACATTCAAGGACTGCAGCATGTGCTAATGGAAGAAGGGAATGCTTTAAGCTTTGGCATATTAATGCAGGGCACGTCCCTTCATTTATCTGTGTTACAGCTGGCGTGGAACAATGACGCCTAATGGATTTCCTCTGGCAGGGCTGTATCTGGCCCACTGTGGATTCTCTAATGGCCCATTAAGGAACACAGTCCATACTGATGTTTTGGGCTGGTTTCAGCCCTTGCGGTAATGCACTGTGCTTGGAATATTTATTTGATAAAGCTGTGAGACAGCCTGAGGGGCAGGCTCAGAAAAGTAAAGGTAAAAATGAATTTCTGGGGGTTCCACATTTTGTTTTTTTTGTGTCTCCCATTTCTCTCATTTCATAAGACCAGGCTAAGCTTCCAATGAAGCTTATACATAGAAAGATTCTTCTAATTGCTGGTCCTATAAACTCTAAGGGCTTATCTACAATACAGGTACTAAAGCATCATAGCTGTGCTGCTGTAGCTATGCCACTGTAATGCCATAGTGTGATTCCTAAAGTGATGGAAGTATTTCATCAGTGTAAGAACTCTCCTCTCTGAGTGATGGTAGCTACTTCAGCTGAACCAGTCTTACATCCACTTATCTGCATTTACACTGGAGATTGGGCTGCCAGAACTACAGTACTCAGAGGTGTGGATTTTTCAAACCCCTCAGTGATGTAGCCACTGGGTCAGTGGGGTTCCAATCAAAACACGCTGATGTAGTATCAGGCCAAAACACAACCAGACTATAGTCTGGCTTCCCTGGGCTACTTCCTATGCTCCCTCCCTGGGATACCTGTGTCTCAGGGTCATTATTTGTCTCCCCAGGGTAAACAGCTAGCGGCAGCCTCAGCAGTTCCTCAGCATCCCGGGCAGCAGGCCACTCCAGCAGCTCCTTGGTGTCCCAGAAATCAGGCAGCTACAGCAGTCCCTCCGGGTTCTCAGTGCGGTAGCAATCTGGCTTGAGCTCCAGCGATGGGGGAGAGACATCTTTCTTCTCTGTCCGTTTCAGTTCAACTGAGCTAGAAGGCTCATCATGGGCAGCCGCTGCCACCTCGCCACAGGACCCCTGGGCCATGGTGATCCCGCCCCTTCCTGTCCCTGCTCTACCCCTTCCCTGAGGCCACCACATTGTCCACTGTGTTGCTGCTTGTGGTTCAGTGCTGTGCTGAGTGCTGGTTGGGGGTTTGTGGCTGCGCTGGGGTTCAGGGCGAGCTGGTGGGCCAGCTGGCAAGGGCGGTGGGGCGGAATGGATGGAGTGCAGGGCAGGGCCTCAGGTGGAAGGGGCCATGTGTGTGGGGCTTCAGGCAGAAGAGGCAGGACAGGGGGCTAGCCTCTTCAAAGCGGGAGTGCACACACCACCTATATGGCCTGCCTTTTATAGTTCCCCTTCCTGTCCTGCCCTTCTGCTTTCGGTGGGACAGGTGCATGTGTCCTGGCTCCACCCACCAGGGGCGACGGTTTCTCCTTGCCCATCTCTGAGGGAGGCCATGCCCCCTCGCTACAGGGGGAAATGAAAAAAAAGCATGTATGTAAGGTTGAAATGTTTCTTTTTATCATTTTGGGAATATAATGTTTCAATTTTACATTTCAAAACAACTTTTTATTTTTAAAAGGCTTTTTATTTTACATTATACATTTAAAAAAATAAGAAGTCAAAATTGAAACAATGTTTTGCCTGACCCAAAATGATTTTTTTTTTAAACTTTGTTTTGCAGGAAATTTCTAAATTTTTTTGTCATTCTGATTCAAAACACAAACCATATCTAAATTGAATTTCCCATGAAATGGAAATTCTGGTTCCTACACAGGTCTAATTGCTGGTAATAAGGATTCTACCATCAAAATATAGGTGAGATTTGTTTATGATGTGCAGTGGCATTTAGTGCCCCAAATATGGATTCAAAGATGAATTGGATGGTATCCACAATCTCACTGAGCAGAATTTGAAATGGCCTATGGACCTACAACTGCAGCTATAGAATGTTACTCTGCAGATGTCATACATGAGAGAGAGAGGCATTAAAAAAAAAACTTCAGTCATTGTCCGAAATCCTACAGTTTACAACAGTGATGCTGCACAGTTTGGGTGATGTACTGCAGAATATTTTTTTTATAATACAAAATAGAATTCAGTTTGCTCTTCCATAGTTGCATTGGCACGGCTGTGCAAACTTGAGTAGACACATACTTTTGCCAGTAAGGATATGACTCTTAACGCAAACTCAGGGACCACATTTAACATATTTTTAATTCAACAGGATTTTGATCAGACCCCAGATTGGTAATGACCAATTGTTATTAACATCTGATGGCTGTTTTTTGGCCTCCTTGTTTTAGTTATGTGTAGTCCAGTGGTGCCTAGAGGCCCCAGGAGATCTGGGTCCCATTGTATTAAGTGCTGATGCTCTACAAATAAATAGTAAGAGACTGTTCTGTCCTTTCCCTGAAGAGTTTATAATCTAAGCAAAGGCACAAAGAAGGGAAGTGACTTGCCCAAGGTGGGTCTTGCCAACATGCTCAGGGTCCAAATTATCACCATATTTGGGATTGGGAAGGAATTTTCCCTGAGGTCTCTGTCAACCCTGGGTTTTTTTGGTCTTCCTCTGAGCATGGGTCACTTGCTGGTTTAAACTAGAGTAAATTATGGATTCTCTGTAATTTGAAGTCTCTAAACCAGGGGTAGCCAACCCATGGCTCGCGAGCCGCATGCGGCTCTTTGCTTATACAAATGTGGCTCGCGAGCCGCATGCGGCTCTTTGCATGCTGCTCTTAGCTCTTTGCAGCTCTTTGAGACTCTAAGTGAAATTGACCAGCTGCCATGGGTAAGAGAAGTGAAATTGACCAGCTGCCCCCGAAACTGAGGGATCAGCGCGAATTTTCCACAGAGGGTAAGGTAAATGTGGCTCTTTGTGGTATCTACATCTATTTTTTTGACTCTTCATCTCTGACTGGTTGGCCACCCCTGCTCTAAACCATGATTTGAATTCAGTAACACAGCCAGAGGTTATGGGCCTGTTATAGGAGTGGGTGGGAGAGGTTCTGTGGCCTGCTGTGTGCAGGAAGATAGACTACTAGATGATCACAGTGGTCCTGGTCTTAAAGTCTGTGAGTCACCATGGCAGTCAGTAGCAGAGCCAGGAGTAGACTCCAAATTTCATAGCTTCCTGGCCAACCCTTTAGCCACTAGAATGAGTTGGAAACAACCTGCCAACTCTCGTATCCTTAGCATTTCTGACATGACATTTATTTTTCAGCTGCATTTTGAATTTCTTGCTCTTATATCAGGTGATTCTGCCACTAATCCCCCTATTGCTGAGTGAGTTTCACTGCTCAGCTGCACATGCACACTAAACCATAGATAAGGAGGAACCTGAGATGACCAGCTGCCTGCTAGCAGGCTCTGAACCTATTAAATATTAAATAAGCAGCTGGTAGCAGCAGCGATTTGTCCTTGTCAGTGGCTAAGGAATTATAAGTGATCTGCTCAGGGAATCAGTTATTCCACTATGGTTCTTTTGGCCCAGTGCTGGAGATAATAGTCAGTGACTTCTAGAAGGATTTGGACAAGTTTAATTTCTAGGTATTTCTAGTGTTCTTATTGCTGTCTGGGATATATACTGACAATATTCTGTACTGACACTTTTCATGGAACTTTTTGCCTTATGGAGCCACTTATGGGTCTGAAACAAGGCAATGTTCAAAATGAGCCATAGGAACTTAGGAATTGCCACACTGACTCAGTCTAACGGTCCACTTAGCCTTGTATCCTCTCCGTGACAGTGCCCATCTGATGCTTCAGAGGAAGGTGTCTCAATGGACAGTTGTACAATCATAGCCCTAGAGGAGGTTGTTTTTTCTAACTCTCAGCATTTAATGATTGGCTTATGCTAACGTGGAGAGTTGATTTCCTATTTAAATTGTAGTAGCATTAGAAAGAATCAACCAGGGTGGGTCCCCTTATGCTAGGAACTTTATAAACTTATGATTTATTATTATTATTTTTATTTGTATTGCTGTAGCATCTAAGAGCCACGGGCATGGACCAGGTGCTATACAAGCTCAAAACAAAGACAGTCCTTATTTTTAGATTATAAACTCTTTGGGGGTATCTAACCTGTTTTGAATCCTAATAAGCTTCTGTCCTTGATCATGTGGCAATGAGTTCCACAGGTTTATTATGTGTTGTTTGAAAAGTAATTCCTTTTTATCCATGTTGAAGACAAAATTAGTTTTTTGTCTCCCTGGATTCTCAGTCTTCAGTCCTGGAAGTGACATCTAGGTATAGCAGAGCAAGGAATCTATGCTATTAATCATCCCATGTTTTGTCCTGTTAGATAGGGAGGAGCCCACATCAAAGCAGAGCTGCAGCAGGCCTCTTCCCTTCATCAGGGAAAGAGCTACTGGGTGATTTAATTGACCTATTAGTCACAAACTATCTTAAAAATATTTCTTGCTCATGAACTGTTGTCAGAATTTAAAAGTCAGGTTTTTATGGTTTGGGTTGGGCAGGTTTTTATGGACACTTATGCATCATTTGTGGGAAAAGTATCCCCAAAATAGGTTAGGTATCAGGATTGTAAGCAAACAGGCCACTTTGAAGTGGGGGGAGTCACCTGATCATGACTACTTCAGTATATCTTGGGCAGATGCCGTAAAATGAAGTCTCTAAAGCATTTTAAAAAGCTTTAATAAAATAAAGTGTTTTTTATGTAGCTGACTGAACCAAGCTGGCATCTCATTCTCCAGATATAGACTATGATTTGTCTAGACTGTATTAGAGGGATACATGATATGCATTCATTCACTTATAGTTAGCAATGCTTCTAACACTCCCTTTTGGGGTTATTCTAGGTATTTATTGGGTGGGTGCTCTTAGCACTGAGCCCTCTCACCACAGCAACAGACAAAGACGGCACATTTAACTCATACTCCTGACAAACAGTTAGGAGAGAAGAGCTCTTTGTGAAAGACTCAACATCTCCACCTCACTTCTTTGAAGACAGTGAATGCTGTAGCTCAGGGGTCAGCCTATTATGATATCATTCTCCCAGTCTAGTTCTCTGACCTTCATACAACATAGGGAAGTTGAGATCTGACGGGGAAAAATAAGCAGAAGGAGAAACACTTTGCGAGAAGTGTTAGGGGGCTATCATTCTACACCATAATGCAGCAGTCACTGTGGTCAAAGGCAGTTGAAACAGGAGGGGCATGTCTGACCATGTGCCACTCATCCTTCTCCACAAGAGAACTGGGAGGATTTGGAGGGCAGGGTGGCTGAGTGGCTCCGGAGGTGGACGAGACTGCTCTGGTGCCTCTCCTTGTGGGTGAGGGCACTGGTGCTCAACCAGCTGTCCTGTCCACGCTTTGGCACTGATTCAACCCTGTCCCTACCCCAAGTTTCCTGGCCAAACTCCAGAAGACAGTTCTGGAGTTCTTCTGGCTAGGACTGCACTGGGTCTATGCAGGGGTCCTGAGTCTCTCCCTGGAGGAAGCGGGACAGGGCCTGTGCTGCATCCACACTTAGGTCCACACCTTCCGCCTCCAGGCTCTGCAGAGACTCCTTTATAGTGTAGGCAGTCCAGCATGGAGCGCACTGATGCACACCTTCCTCCACCACCTCTGAGGGCTCTGATATGACCGGCAGCTCTTTTTTCTCCACCAGAGGGGTCTTCTGTGAGACCTCTCTAAGCTGCCAGTCTTCTACCAGGACCTCCTCCGGACCTGGAGGCTGGTCTCTGCAACCAGGTCCGTGGCGGTCGCTGAGGGGGCAGATCTCCTCGCAGAGCCCCTGCTACACAATCCCCATCTCAGTGTACAGGTGGCGGAGTCCTACTCGGTGTGCCAGAGGCTGCTCCTGGCAGGTGTCACAAAGATTGGAGACCTCCTGGACTATGACGGGGGGACTGGGTGGATCCCCAAGTGCTGAGTCGGTGCATGGGGCTCTCCACCCTTTGAACTCCCCTGGCCTCTTCAATAGCTCTCTGTACTACTGCAATCATGAATTAAGAAATCCTCATCACCTGCTGTGTCTTTGGCCTTTACCAACAATAATAGTATGACGAAATCACAATGACATGATGGGGTCCACACAGCCATGTATACTAAATATATACAACATGCAAGGCCTGGTGACAGATACACACTGCTGCTCTGGCTGGTTTCTAAAAGACAACACACTGCATGCAACTAAAGGGTTCACAAACAGTTTAAAAGGACACTACCAATTCCTGTACATGGCAGTATCCACAGATCAATATGGCCATCAGCTTTCATTGGAAGACCATTCTCCTACCTGGAGTTCTCAAGGCTGGCTGCCATGTTCTATCTGAAATCTTAGATGGTCTTTAGGAGGTGAGGATAATAAATGTTCCCCCATCCCCTTCAGCTTACAGAGGTGCATAAAATTGCTCCTTTCTACTGCTATACCCTCTGTGAAAATGAGTAATAATAGCCTTCTGCTAACCTATGGAATACAGCCCAGCCAATCAGAAAACCAGAACCAACACCATGTGACTCTTTACACATCTTGCTTGACCAACCAATCCCAGCTCAAAAGGCAAAAAAGAACCTCCCTCCCCCAACTCCCTTGCATCTTGTTGTTTGTTTGGTTTGCACTCATCAATAGGAACAAAAACTTTTTGTTCAAATTTGTTGTGATAAACCTTGTATGCTTAATAGATTTACTTCGGTTTTGCAAACATTTTTTATTTTGCAACCTCAAAACAGATGAATTATCAAACAGTCCACCCAGCTCTAGCTTGCATAGACTATTGGATGAGACAGGAGCATGCAGCACACAGAGAGCTCATCTATATCAGACAGCAACATTGCAGAGAAAATAGATGAGCAAGTTAAGGAAATGCAGAGGTGGGCAGGATCTATATAGCTTACTTAGTTACAGAGTTGGCCTCATTTCTCCCCAGTGATCCTTCCCAGGACATGTCCCTGTCCCTTGGGTATCTCCTCCCTCACCCTGATGGCACAACAGTGGCTCTTCACGTGCCACAGGGTTTAGAGATTAATTATTCCTTCTCCTGGTATTTTATAAGGGAAATGACAATACTGTTTGCACAACAGTTTTTGTTCATATGTTTTTTACCCTGAGAACACATTTAACACCCTATGATTACCCAAACAATAGAAAAGACTACAAGCTTTGTAGTTTGTCTTTAGCTACAAACTTCTGCTATCAGTTTAAGAGAGAGAGGGTTGGCTAATGGTCAGAGCATGGAGCAAAGACCCAAGAATTCATGGCTCTACTTCCAGTTCTGCCACTGATTCACTGTGTATACCTGGGCAAGTCATAAAACGTCTGTGCACATGCCTCTGTTTCCTCCTTTATAAAATGGGGCTAGCATTACTTACCCATCTCATTGGGGTGTTGGAGTTCTAATGAATTAATGATTGTAAAGTCTTTTGAGATTGTTGGGTAAAGTATTAATACTTGACTTTTAATAAGACCAGTTTATTAAACTGGGTCTGTGTACTAATGGCCTGATTTTTCAGACTGTTTGGATGAACAACTGGAGACACAAAATGTGCATGCTCCATCATGCACCTAAGTCCGGATCTAGAGCACATTGAAGTTAAGGCTGTGCATACAAACTGAATAATTGTGTGTGCAAATAACTAATTAGATGTATTTGCATCCACAGTCACATTAATTGTGAACACAAAAACTAGGCATGCAGTTGCTCACTCAAACTGGGTAAACGTGGCCCTAAATATTGTATACACTGTACAGGAGAGGGACTCTAAATGTTCCTGAACTTTGTGGGCTGCAGTCTGTATCTAGATCCCAAACCAAACTTTGCAAATGGGCCTAATTTTATCCTGGAATGATCCGATCCCCTGGATCTGAACACCTTGCAGCTTTGGGCTATTCAAAACCTAGATCTGAACGTTGTGTGTTGAATCACAATGTTGAAATAGGGACACAGTGTAGATTGTAGCCCCTTTGCCAAGTTATAGCTGAATCCAAGACCTTGTAGGTCAGGTCCTGTTTGAAGCATAAATTGATGAAGTGGAGCCAGGTATTTTCTCAGTATAATTTTTTTATTTACAATATTATGGAAATCCTATTTCCTTGAACAGAGGTGGTAACAAACAGCACACAGGTCACTCCATCTTGCAGAAAATCAGGTACCTCTGCCTTGCCCCAGAAGCAGCTGCCTTGGGCCTCTGTCTCTTTCCAGGACCTCACACAAGTCTCACAGCCCAAAACTTCCCTCCTTGGCCAATCCCTGAGTTAGACACCTAGGAAACCCTTAGTGCAAGGGTCCCCCTCAGACTACATGGTCTAGACAGAAAGGTGGCTTGGACATTAATCCTTTGTTTATGCAGCTGATTTGCAACACAAAGGAAACGCGGAGTTTTAACTGCCAGACAAAGGGAAGTGCTTTAACCATACAATATCCTTCATGACTCTGGATGTGGTTACTGCAAGGTGTCTTCAACGTGTTCCAAGTGGAGTTTCAGCTGAGGGGCTTATGCATCAATGACCTTTAATAGACAAACCATTATCAGTGTCCCCTAATGGACCAGCCATAACAGAATTTCTTAAATAGAAATCACTTTATAATCCTACAGATAGAAATCAATATATAAAAAGTATGTGGTAATCAATACTGATTATATAGCATTAATATACATTTATTATATAATGAATTTACATGTATGAGTGACAAAGACAAATGCTTACTGCACTATGCCAGCTGATCTGGTTAAGCATAAAATGCAGACAGAAAATTGCCTCACCTCTAATTTTAATGTCTCTTACGTAGCTCTGTATATATAAAATCACTGCTAGTCTGACAGTGTGCCAGTAACCTGTGCCGTGTGCTGTTTAGCTGTCTGCTTGCATGGCACGGGTTAACTGAGCCTGTGGGATTGTGCTTACCTAAACAAAACCACTGCAGTGAGGGGAGAAACAATGAATGGGTGGAGATGTTCAGCTCATCAAAGCCTAGGCATTCCGGCTAGTGCAGTCTGGGCTGCAATGACAGGCTGAAGGTTGCAGCAGCATCCGGATCTGCATTCAAAGTGAGCAAATTTTACATTTTGGAGTGAGCTTACGTGCAGGTCTTGTTTATTTGCTGAAATATGGCCAGTAACCAGGCCAGCCTGCAGGATGATCAGAGCAGGCATTGTAAGTTCTTATCCTATATGTTCTACCAGGCTGTGAGAGACCACAAACCTGTGTGGATGCTGGAAGATATGAGAACTATGGAGTATTTTTACTGGGAGGAAAATGCCAGCCTGAGAACATATTCACCTTCGGAAGCCCTTCTCTATGCAGTGGTGCATAATCACCTGCCTTATGCCCAGTATCTGCTCTCTCATTTTCCAGAGGAGGCTCTCAAGGTGCCTGGAGAACATTTCTGCTATTGCCCGTCTTCTGCCCCTCACTTGGCCATGGCAGTCACATATGACAGGAGAGACATTTTGGGGCTGATCATCAAGATTGCACACAAGCTACCCAGCCTAAACTCCTACATCAACAGGACTGGCTGCTTTCATCTGGAAGATGGCAAGACCCCGCTGCACCTTGCCTGCGAACTGCTGAGGTCAGAGACCGTCCTCATTCTCTTAGGGAACGGGGCTTCTCCCAGGATCGAGGACAGCAAGGGGCTCACGCCGTTGGATGTCATCCTGGAGCAGATGTGGGACTCCAAAGTCAACGTGGCATCAAAAAAGCTCTGCCTTGATTACCTATTGCTCTTCATGCCTAGCCCACAGTTTAAAATGCGGAAAGTTCTGCAGGATCATCCAGATCACTGGACAGCTTTGCTAGGGGAAGACAAATTTAACAGCCTCGTGGGGAACACACCGGCTTCTTTATACCTGCAAGCTATGCAAACTATTCTCCAGTCTCTCCCACCTTCCCACTTTCCTAAAAGCATCCAGGAACTACCTATACCTCAGGCATTAAAGCCCCTACCTTCCTACGGCAAAAAGCTACAGACAAAAAATGTGGTAAATGTTTTTCCTTGACTATTTTGAGGGGGGTGGATTTTTCAAGGGCACCTAAGGGAGTTAGGCACCTACCTCCCCTAGAATTTCAATGAGATTTTGGTACCAAGCTCCTGTAGGCGCCATTTGAAAATCCAATATTTCATGACAAGGTTTTCAGTGTTTTTCTAATCGATTGCAGGCACGGCACTTTTAAAAGCAAAATCCTTCCTTTTTTGTTGTGCATGTGAAGGGTTAAATATAACTGAAGCAATTTTTTTGAACTGTCAGCTGAAATCAGTGTATCTGAATTCCCAATATATTAACGTTATCCTGTGTATATTATGCCGGTGAAAAAGAATGACCTATTCATTGGGATTTTCAAATACTGTAACTATGGAACTGTGTTCTACCTGCCCCATAAAAACCACCAATGGGGTTAAGATGTCAGGTTTCCTTTCTGCTCTAGTGATGATCAGAAACCCTGTGGCTCACAGTACTCTTATTGCAGTGGTGTGGAGTCAGTGCTGCAGAATACTGTTGTATTTCCTCAATAAGAGGCTGTGGCTCTGTGTTCTTGCGGAAAGGATAAAGACAGGCAGCATATTTATGAGAAGGCATTCTTTTTATTTGGGAGTGAAAGGGTTAAAGGATATCCCAGCGCTGAAGCTTCTACAGAATTGTGCAGTGGGGAGGGATTCAGGGAACCATCTTCCACACTGACCAGTGAAAAAATGCAAATCATGGCAATATCAGTGAAAGTCCACCTTTAATGAGTGACATTAGTTCCCCTTGACTTTTGTTTCAAGGGGTGACGGTGTCCCCAAGAGAATTACAGCTATGCCTGGGTCTTGATTTAGAGATTTATATTAAAGCCACTTGCATTTGCTAATTACTCGAAGATGGGATGTGGTATTTTGCTGCTATAAATCATCAGTGGGGCAGATTAAGTCATGCATCCTTCATGCTGCAGATATAGGACCCAGTCCTGCAGTGGGGGCTGAAGGCAGGTGGTGGCATTCACAGGGCTGGGCTCTTAAATTGATGGAGACTACCTTGAATTCCCAAGAGCACTGGCTTCTACCAGAGGGACTCCCCTCATCAATCAGTCAGTATCTTGCTGTCGGTGTGGAATAGTCTCCCCACTCCCCAGTCACAATCAACTAGTGATATCATGGCGCAGCAGCAACGGTATGCCATTCCAACACCCTTCGCAAAAAGTTATTTTAGTCCAAGTGTTCTCATTTTCAATTTAACCCTCTGCTCTACCCCCGCCCCCAAAAGGAACACATTCCCACACATGTGTAGGGTGTGGCAGAGAGTGGATTGTTGATCTCTTTAAAATATATGCAGTAATAGGCAAAGGGCATGATTACATTGGCCAGTTTTCATGAGGTTATGAACAAGAAAAGATGTACAATAGAGTTTTGTGCGGTATAGCTCACTTGTTACATTTATAGATGACCAGTAACTCATACAGTAAAATGCTGAGCCATGCTCTCAGTTGGTGTACATGGGTGCTACCCCACTGAAGTCAATGGATGCAGCCCCACAGAGAGCACCACTGCTATACTGCTCTGTGGATCTGGGTGGCATAACACTGAATGTGCCAGCTAGGCCCAGGTGAGGTGCCCCTGATGGGCTGCTGACTGTACCAGGTATGTCCAGATGGAGTGTCCCTGTTGTATGTATCAGGTACTGCTGGCTAGAATGCTCCAGTTGTGCTATTGAATATACCATTCCAGTGCATGGCACTTTCTGTGCTGCTGAATGTGATGAATGCAGCCTAACACCCCTTCATCTTCCCTGGTATGTTGAGAAAATGCCAGCACAGCATTTCCAATGGCAGACCAGCAGTGAAAGGGTTAACCTATTTCCATGCATAGCCCTTACCTCAATGGCATCTCCAAGGACAAATGGTTCCTTTTTGATGTATTCCTTTCTGGGAGGGGTGGCTGGTGGGAGTGGAATTCAATGTAAACCTCAAGCCTGTTTTTTGAAGAGACACTGCCTCTGCAGAACAGGCTGGCAGAGATGAAGGCTGTGATCGCTCAGAGGTATCTTGCCCACGAAGCGGAGCCAAGCTGAAGTCTGATTAGCATAATAAGCGCTTGCCGATCTGATCCTGCCAGCCTGCAGAGAGTGTGCAGGCACCTCCAGCTATAGAGTCTCGTCAGCCCTCAGTGTCAAACAGAGGCGGGGGACGAAGCAGTTGTTTTACCCCCAAGGCTGCTGAACTGGCAGAACAATAGCACAGTTGCTAAGAGCAGGCTGCATCCTGCTGCCACCGCAGTCAATGGGAGCCAGATCAAGTTTATCCATGCTGGAGCTGCAGCATCGAATATGGATGTCAGTGGCGGAGAGGCGGAGGAGGCGGGTGGGGATATTATTAGGATGCTAATTAAGCTCCGGTAACAGAAATTCCGTATTCAGAGCGGTGGAAGGGAATTCATTAGGCATGTTCACACTATCAGTGCAAAACAAAGTTTCAGAAAATCCATGCCAGCTGGTGTGGGTGGGTGGGTTGTTTCTACCCAAAACATGGATAGTAGGGATTGATCATGTGAGTAATGTGATATTCTCCAGTAACACAAGGGGAACGTCAGCCCTCTGTGGAGGGCTAAAACTAATGCTTTGGGCACAAGTGGGCCTTAAACAGTGCACAGGCCTTGTGCTGGCCCTGTGACCAGGCTGTGACACAAGGGGAACGTCACACAGGCGTCAGCTTCACCCACTGCAGGGTGAGCGCTTAGGTTCCCTGCTGCTCCAGTCTGCCATGCCGAGGAGGTGCCAGGGCAGTGTGATGATTGTGTGTGTGAGGGAAGTTGCCCTTTGTCCACTGGCCTGCAGCAAGGAGAAGAGACCAGCTATGAGCAACAAAAGGAAGGCTCCTGTAGCTCACGTTATGGTGGAGGAGTGTGTCTGTTACAGCAGCATAGGTCAGTACTGACTGAAAGTTGCTACCATCTGATGTGTGTGCAATGAGTTTGGTGTTCTCAGCTCAGTTCTTGGTGGCAGATATCCGCATCAAAGAAATCACTGCAGTTGCCACCAATTTCCCCCTTCATTGGTAGTCTTAGTAGAGTGATCAAGGACTGGATTGGCCATGGAGGCTGATCTATCATTTGACCTCTAGAGATGGTCCCTTTGGGCCAGGGTTTATGGACATTGACAGACCAGGGGGAGAAGCTTGTATTGTTGCTAACTAGGCAGGACGTGATGTAGAAACAGTCCTGTGGTTTCTTTCTGATGGACGGACGAAGATTTTTTTCCATCCTAGTTCACCTATCCTTTGCATTGATTTGTCTGTTTATTTGCTCACCTGTGTGTCTTCCTTCTCTGTAAGGATATAACACCAGCCAAATCTACCTCAGCTTCATCACAAATTTAATTGATTTAGGAAAAATATCAGTTTCCCTATTCATTGTTCTCCCTAAGCCTGCTCATGAGCAAAACTAAATTCTGTATCTGTTATACAATCCCTCCAATCCATCAATCTATAGCCTTGAATCTTCCGAGAGGAGAAAATCCCTGCACTTGCATGACATATATATTAGTGATCGTATTTTTTAACAAACAACAATAAAAAAGGGTGCTAGGTGCCATGTAGCAATGTTTACATTTGGCATTACAAATGCATTGAATGAGTCTAGTTTAAGATCTTTATTTTTAAACTTCAGCAAAAGAATAAAAAAGAGAGGCAGAGAAGGGGGAAGGAGGGAGGGGGAGGATCTGTACCAGGCTCTGGATTATCAGTAGGCTCAACAGGATTTGATTTTTAATTTATTTCAGTTTCGCTGAATATTGTTGGAAAGGGGTGTGTGTATGTGTGTGCGTGCATGCGCGCGCCACTGCCCTCTCGTGGCAAGAGCTGCTCTTGACAGAGGAGTTTCTGGGACAAATTCATCAGTGTTTGTGAGACACTCAGATACTACAGTGATCGATGCCTTAAGAAAGCGTATAAATTAATTCAATCAAGAAAACTGTGTATCATAAGCCCCGCTAAGGCCTTGTCTATACTAGCACTTATGTCAGCAAAATTTTTGTTGCTCAGTGGTATGAAAAAACACACCCCTGAGCAACACAAGTTTTGCCAGCATAAGCGCTTGTGTAGCTGTGTTGTGCCAATGGGAGAGAGCTCTCCTGTTCACATAATAAAACCAGCTCAACCATCAGCAGTAGTTATGTTGGTGGGAGAGCATCTCCCGCAGACATAGAGATGTGCACACTAGTGCTTATGTCAGCAAAACTTTCATCACTCAGGGGTATGAAAAAACACACACCCTGATGTGTTCCTAGCCGATATAGGTGCTAGTGTAGCCAACTGATCACTGCTAGCAGCTAAGGAAGTGTCTTCATCAGCTAAAATGGCAGTGGCCAATGCTCTTGAAGCAGGAGTTCTGCCTCTGAATACCAATTGGCAATGGGTTACATCACAGTGACAGCCACAATTAGGCAGCCATGAATTTGTTATAGTGTCAGCATCTATTTCTGAATCGATTTTTTACTGAAATAAAAATCTTTTAAACTGAGACAGCCAACTTCCATTTCTATTGCTACGTAGCTGAGCACGCAGGCTCCTGCTTCTGTTCTGCCAGAGAAATTCGGCAGTCTGCAAACTCCTGCTTGTAGGAACCATTGCACAACAATTAACAGTGAAGGCCAGATCCCTGAGGACTCTTTGTTTTTGTTGAAAAAAATGTATTTTTAGTTTCTCTAAATGCTCATTAGCATTCATGGCCATTTGTTTTCCTCTGTCGGTTTTTGGGTTCAGTGTGAAACTGACAAATGCTGATGTTTACTGATTGAATCGAATCAGCCAAGCCTAAGTACAAATGAATGTTCATCGTATGATATAACTTTCTTATAGATGAAAGCCATACTTTGTAATTTAGGTTTCTCTTTTTTTAAAAATTTTATTCCATATGATTGTTTGTACATTACTCTCTGCATGGTAAACATGAAATGATTGCAACATGTATTGAAACTAAAATATTTATATTCTCTTTGATATAAATATATCAACTATGAAGATTATTTAATCTGATTGTATTACTGTAATAAACTTGCAGTATAAACTGAACGTGTCTTTTATTGCCTCTTGGGTCAGGAACATCTACCAGTAGCTGTTCCTATTATTTTAGCTACTTTTTGTCTTTGATTACCTGATGCTGAATATTGGGGCCCCACCTCCTTGAATGTGGTCTGAGGAACAAAGCCTTGTAACATATGGATGTGTCATGAGATGACGATCCTGTGTGATGTCATATAACCACCCAGCACAGCATTGCCACCAGCTGAAGGTGGGTCAGTCCAAAATGAAGGCTGAGGGAAGGTGAAGTGGATGGCTCAGGGGATTGGCACACTGGAATGTTAAGCCTTCACTTTTAGGTCACTGGTTTGAGCTCAGTTCAGCTTGGTTATGAGAGTTGTTTCCATCTGATGAGAGCATAATGGTGTGGACAGTCTGCTTTCCCAATCTATATGCAGTCCACAAACATCCCCTTCCTGGGATCTGGCTTCATTAACAAAGCAATTGACAATAAGGCAAGAAAATTCAGCTCATATCTTCTCCCTAGGCTTGGCTGATTCTGGAGTTCCTCCTTCTGGACTGCTCAGCCCCACCCTGCATCTTCTCTCCCCAAAGAGTCACTCCCACCTTCCTTCTCTACAGCTGAAGTAACAAGTATGAGCCAGAAAAATCCATGTAACCCTTTCCCAGCAGGATCAGGACCAGCTGACTAGAGTGTTTTAGGCAAACAGTGTCTGAATTCTACAGGATTGCCAACTGTCAGTTTCTGGTCAGCCTAGGTGGCCTTACAAAACCTGTGGTCCCTGGCTCCCTGAGTAGGGAGAAGCCAAAATGTAAAGGGGAATTTCAGCTTTCTTTTTGTTTCTAAATTAAGTTCCTGGTCCTGTTCCCTCTGACAAGGGCTTTGAAACCAAAAACTGTCCCTAAGATTGAAAGGAACAAGTACCAGAGCTGTACTTCTTCAGCAGCAGGTACCTGAAGATCCCCTGCACACACAATATTTACATTTGAGATATATCTCAAATCATCAGTTCCTCAGCTGGCCCTGTGCATAGTTAGTGAGAGAGGAACTGTTTATGTGTAGGGGAGAGGTGTGCAAAAAATTGCTTTACCGGGCCAAGAAAGGTAAGATCAGCTTTCCAGGCATGATGGGAGCCATTGTAGGGGAGATGTAGTCTTGCATGATGCCGCACTGGCCACTCTGCTAAGATTGCCACTAATTAGACCATTTAGTGGAACTGGTGATGTGGACTGTTGTCCACCAGAAACTGGGCTGACACCACTAACTCATTCCATATAGGCCACTCAACAGCCGTTAAACTGCAGCAACTTCTGAGCACTACTGACCAAGGCTAGATTTGAAATTGTGACCTAGAACTGAAAAGCTGCATGCCGTTAACTACTGCCGCTTTCTGATTGTGTTACTTGCATGAAATGTCTTTCTGCTGAGATAAATGATTGGCTGCCAAGGGGAACAGAAACTAGAGAAGCAGGAGAAATGAAGTCACCATTGTATCTCCGTCACTCAGGATTGTCAAAGGACAGCCCCAACTGGAGTGCCCTCTGTGGCCGACCATGACACAACCAGCCTCAGTTTCCGCTCTCAGGTAACACAAGGACTCTATGCCAGGCCCAATAGTATCCATCCTTGGGATTGGTTTATTTAAAAAATATTGATCAAATAATCCCCAACAAAAAGTCTCAAACATAGTCCATTTCATAGTCCAGTGCATGTAGGCCTTACAACCCTGCTCTTCCCTGAGGGACCCATCTGGCCCCCAGCCGCTCTGTTGAGACTTCTTTCATACCATATTCTGGTGTCTTCCCGGGACAGCCATCCAGCCCTTCCAGCTGGAGTGCAACACTGCTCTTCCCAGCTGGGAAAGTCATCGTCACCACGGAATATCTGTTATTCTCCCGGGTCCAGCTGTCTGATATGGAGACATCAGCAGGTAAGCTCCTTTACTGGTTCTCAACGTCAGCCCTTTCTGGCTCTCGGCTTTGGCTCTCTAACTTAGAGCCAGCAGGCACTTTCCTCTTCTTCTCCTCTTGTCTTCAGCTATCTCAAGCCCTCTGGTTTGGGGAGTTCAGCCAGCAAATCCCTCTTGCTGCTCTCCTTGTCTTCAGCCTTCCCTCAGGAACCACATGCTGGCTCTGCCAGCTCTCATTCCCTGCCAATCTACTACTCCCAGGCACCACGGACTCCCCAGGACCCAGGCTCATCAAGTGTCTCTCCCTCTCTCTGAGCTTCTCCTTGGTCCTTTATAGCCACAGATAGCCCCGCACTCTTAATTGGCCAAACTGGGAGCACCTGTTCTGGCACAGGGGCTCTGGACCAGCTTCATTCACAAGGGCTAGTCACCCTATGCCAGGGACACCTGTAACATGGTGAATATTATCACACAGGGCAGGGTGGATGTGGGTCCCATACTTCATTTTCTTTAGGCAGGTCCAGTAACATTTCTTATATTAAATGTCATTGCCTTTAGAATGACATTTGCCTTTTTTGCAACAGCATCACATTGTTGTCTCACATTCAATTTGTGATCCTCTATAATCCCCAGAAACTTTTTCTGCAGTACGACTGCTTAGCCAATTAGTCCCCATTTTGAAATTTTGCATTCACTTTTTCCATCCTAATTGAAGTACTTTGCACTTGTCTTTACTGAATCTCATCTTGTTGATTTCAGACCAAGTCTCTGTTTTATCAAGATAATTTTGAATTCTAAATCCTTCTGCTTCCTCTAAAGTGTTTGCAACTCCTCCAACTTGGTGTCATCCACAGATTTTGTAAGTATACTCTCTGTTCCATCATCCAAGTTGTTAATGAGCATATTGAACAGTCCTGGAACCAGGAGAGACCCATGCAGGACCCCACTTGATACATCCTCTCAGTTTGACAGTGAATTGTTGATAACTACTCTGTGAGCACAGGTTTTCAAACAGTTGTGCACGCACCTTATAATAATTTCATTTAGACCAGAGGTACCCAAACTTTTTTTGCTGCACTCCCCCTTCTCCATTGGAGTCACATAACAGTCCCATTCCCCCTCCTGCATAACTCCTGCCCATCTGGGGCAGAAAGTGACTCCTGAAGGGAGTGGGCGACTCATACCTGCGGCAGAATCAGGACGCGGCTAGATCAATTCTCAGAGAAGCCCATGACAGTGTAGTGCAGACCAGGGCTTTTCACCTTCCCTCCCTGCTACCTAGAGCCTCTCACTCCTACACGCTCTGGAGAGTTTCAAATATACGGTGCTGCAACTGGCATGTGTCCAGGCCAAAGTAGGGCAGCGGGGAGGACAGCGGTCAGGGCGGGGAAGAGAGGGAGAGCAGCAGGCTGCCACTGGCACTGGGCTGGGCTGTGCCAGGCGGGGACCCCCTACATCGTTGAGGACTCCCTATGCATTCTTCCCACTGCTGCCCTGCTATGACCTGGACACACAGCCAGCTGCAGCCCCTCAGCCCAGCTTGCACTCCCGTGGTAACTTCATTGTGGCCCCACAGGGGATCGTGCCCCCCCAGTTTGAAAACCTATGATCTAGATGATACGTCCCCTAGTTTGCTTATGAGAATGCTATGGGGGACTATTAAAAGCCATATGGAAATCAAGCTATATCACATCTACTGCTTCCCCGTTAGTCACTAGGCTGGTTATCCTGGCAAAGAAGGGAATTAGACTGGTTGGCATGATTTATGCTTGACAAATCCATGCTAGCTATTCCTTATCATTATCTCCTAGGTGCTCACAAGTGGACTGTGTAACAACTTGTTACAGTATCTTTCTGGGTATCAAAGTTAGGCTGACTGGTCTATAATTCCCCAGGGCTGCTAATTAAGGCCCTGATTCATCAAAGAATTTAAATCTATGATCAGTTTTACGCATCCGCACAATCCCATCTCTACTCAGCAAAGCATTTAAGCACATGCTTAAATCCCACGGAAGTCAATGGAAAGGCACGAATTTCAACGGGACTTAAGCACGTACTTGAAGTTAAATGTGTTCTTAAATGCTTTGCTGAATTGGGGCCAATAACAAGGCCAGAAAAGGATTGTGCTTCTCTTATGCATTTGCATCGAATAAAGTAAAGAACAAGGTCACCAGGCAAAAGAAATGGAAAAAGTTCCTCAGCAAACCATCGCTGTGCACGAAGTTACAGATTCCCATTATCAGAACACAGAGAGCTGTTACATGAAGCTCCTGAGGTTTTGACTAGAACGGGCTGACACTTCATATTTTATCAAAAATGTAATTAAAAATCCAAAAATGGGACTAAAATGGGAATAAAAACATTGTGGGTTTTTTTTTTTTTTTTTTGATGAGCTCCAGTTTTCTTTAGGCCCTAACATACCTCCTTGGAGTTTTTGCTTTTATACAGTGTAACACCCCTCCAGACTCACTGGCTGATTCCTGTTTTACCTTTGACTTCCTTTAACTTGACTCTGGATGGATAGAAAGCTGGTTAGATCATCGGGCTTGTTATGCCAGGCACCGCTAATTACAGTTGCCTGCAGGTTCTGGATACCAGGTGAGGAATAAAAACACGCCTACACCAGTTACGTACACTTATCTTTAAACACGGCATATGCTCCAAACAGCAGAGGAAGACCCTAGAGCTCTGCGAAGCGGGCTGCGTGGGAAGGGCCAGACACTCCAAGAGGGGTTCATGGCTGAGTCTCATTTAATTACTTGCATTTCAGGCTTTTATACAGCACAGCACGTTTACTCTAAGGAACCGCAAAAATTGGCTTATGTACAACAGCTGACCTTGCTCACACTTTGTTTTCCTTAACACAAAGTACAACTAGATAACGAATTACAAAACAACTTACATAACCTATTTACTCCTCAAGCGGCCCTAACCAACCCCGCCGCGTCACTATTTCAAAGGCGTCACAATATATCTTCCACAGACCCTCACTACAGGGCTCAAAGGTATTGATCAATGGATCAATGTCTAGTTGGCAGCCAGTAACAAGCGGAGTGCCCCAGAGGTCGGTGCTGGGGCTGATTTTGTTCAACATCTTCATTAATGATCTAGATGATGGGGTGGATTGCATCCTCAGCAAGTTTGCAGATGACACTAAGCTAGGGGGAGTGATAGATACCCTGGAAAGTAGGGAAAGGATACAGAGTGACCTAGATAAATTGGAGGATTGGGCCAAAAAAAATCTGATGAGGTTCAACAAGGACAAGTGCAGAGTCATGCACTTAGGACAGAAGAATTCCATGCACTGCTACAGACTGGGGACCAACTGGCTAGGCAGCAGTTCTGCAGAAAAGGACCTGGGGGTTTTGCCACTGATTAATTCCTCCCCACTCCACTGTCCCAAAAATTATTAACTCATGTTCCAGCCACCACAAAGTGACTCCTGTATCCCAAGCTTAGACCTCACTGGACATTCACATGCCTGGGTAACACCATCTCAGATTTTGTAAAGAATTTGGGTAATAACCATGTGTCCCTGAAAGTCAGGAATGCCTCTGTCAGTGTTTTGCCCTGGTTTCTGTAAACCCCTGCAGTTTGGCCACCTGAAGGAGCTGCCAACCAGCAGAACTGATAAAATAACTGGGGGAGCCCGTATCCACCACCAGATCTGTCCAGTGACAAACTCTAATCTTCTATGATTCTATGATCCCCCAGTGTTCCAGGGGAGGGGTGTCCCTGCTCTTTCCTTCAGGCTTGTTCTCCAATCAGTCTCTGATCCAAGAGATCTGGCTGTTCTTCCCCGATGGCTGCTGTAGCTGACACACCTGTCTCCACCATTCTGCAAGAGAAGGTCTCTTCAGGCAAAAAGGCAGAGCTTCATCCTCCTTCCTGACCAGTCAACCCAGAGCTGAGCCAGGTTCTCTCCTTTTATTCCCTCTCCAGGCTTGGCATTGGCTGCAGGTATAATGGGCTGGGGCTAGGCGGGACCAAAGATGCTCTCTAACCCTTTCACAGAATCATAGAATATTAGAGTTGGAAGGGACCTCAGGAGGTCATCTAGTCCAACCCCCTGCTCAAAGCAGGACTAACCTCAGCTATATCATCCCAACCAGGGCTTTGTCAAGCCTCAGCTTAAAAACCTCTAAGGATGGAGATTCCACCACCTCCCTAGGTAACCTATTCCAGTGCTTCACCACCCTCCTAGTAAAAAACTTTTTCCTAATGTCCAACCTAGACCTCCCTCCCTGCAACTTGAGACCGTTGCTCCTTGTTCTGTCATCTGCCACCACCGAGAACAGTCTAGCCCCATCCTCCCTGGAACCCCCTTTCAGGTAGTTAAAGGCCGCTATCAAATCCCCCCTCACTCTTCTCTTTTGCAGACTAAACAAGCCCAGTTCCCTCAGCCTCTCCTCATAAGTCCTGTGCTCCAGCCCCCTAATCATTTTTGTTGCCCTCCGCTGCACTCTCTCCAACTTGTCCACATCCTTTTTGTAGTGGGGGGCCCAAAACTGGACACAATATTCTAAATGCGGCCTCACCAATGCTGGTATGGTGCCTCTCGTCCCCATCACAGAATTGTTTAAAAATATGTTGTTATATCTTTACAGGGATAGAAGTTAGGCTGGTTGGTATATAATTTCCTGGGTCCTCTTTGTTCCCCTTTTTAAAGATAGGTCCCATGTTTGCCTTTCTCCTGTCTTTTGGGACCTCACCTGTCCTCCATGAGTTCTTGAAGATGTTCACTAATGGTTCCGAGATTGCTTCAGCTAGTTCCTTTAGTACCCAGGGATGAATTTTATCAGGCCCTGCCAACTTGAATACATCTAACTTATCTATATATTCTTTAACGTATTCTTCCCTATTTTGACGTATATTCCCTCCCCTCCTCCGTTAATATTAATTGTGTTGAGTATCTGGTCATAATTTACCTTTTTAGTGAGGACTGATGCAAAATAGACATTAAACATCTCAGCCTTCTTGAGATCATTAGTTATTACTTCTCCTTCCCCGCTAACTAGAGGACCTACATTATCTTTTACGTCTCCTGTAGGTGTAACTCATTTTGTGCCTTAGCCTTTCTGATTTTGTCCCTACATGCTTGTGCTGTTCTTTTGTACTCCTCCTTAGTAATTCATCCATGTTTCCACTTTTTGTAGGATTCCTTTTTGATTTTCAGGTCATTAAAGAGCTGCTGATGGAGCTATATTTGCCTCTTACTATTCTTCCTATCTTTGTTTGACATCAGGATAGTTTGCAATTGTGCCTTTAGTAGCATCAGCTTGAGAAATTGCCAGCTCTTCTGACCATTTTTACCCCTTAGATTTTTTGCCCATAGGACCTTACCTATCTGTTCTCTGAGTTTGTTAGAATTTGCTATCATTCCTTCCTTTCCCGAGAATCATGAAATCTCTCATTTTATGATCACTTTCATCCAAATTGCTTTCCACCTTCAGATTCACCACCATAAACTGCATACCATAATAATGTTGCCACTTTGCCTTCCACACATTCTCCCAGCAAGCACCCCCACCCCTCCCAAACCAGCACAGCCCCCCGCCACATGCACACACCCGGCCCCCATAGAGGCTGCTGAGACTCTGGTACTGTTGTGAGTGATGAGTCTACAGAAAACTTGGCTGCATTACCCCCTACACTGACAGTTATTGAACCAGGGTGGGGGATGGTGGCCATGTTTCTGTTTATATCCCCTGCACCACGGATGAGTGCTGCCTTGCGCATGGTAAGGGAAAGGAAGGGAAATGAAAATGAGAATCCAGGAGCTAGTCCCACTAGTATTCAAGCATTTGAGTATTTATCTGTGCTGACCCATAACCTTTCATTTTTCACCTGACAGAAGGTTGCTTTCCACATGCTGATCCTGTGACTGGAGGCTGTTGGATTTTTTCAGTCCTTACCCTGATGTGATTAGCACTAGCCTTTCTGAGTGGAGTTGGGTTCAGCCCTAACTTCATGTCAATTTCAATTCTTAAAAATAATGTCTGTCTTTCCTGCCTATCATGCCCTTTCATCTACATCTTTCCCACCTCTGATGGCTTTCAATGGTAACCGTATTCAGTAAAACAGGTGCAGGTGACCAGACTAATTGGTGTCTTTTGTGTCCATATAAGTTAGAGGAAAAATCTGTCAAGAGTTTTATTCAGTAAAGAGAGAGGAAATTAGGGACCCAGCCAACCTAGACAGCCAAAAGCAGTGGTCAGCAAAGGAGTCCAAAGCCGGACTAATCTCAGCTAAATCATCCCAGCCAGGGCTTTGTGAAGCCACAGCTTAAAAACCACTAAGGTTGGAGATTCCACCCTCTCCCTATGTAACCGATTCCAGTGCTTCACCACCTTCGTAGTGAAAAACCTTTTTCCTAATATCCAACCTAGATTTCCCGCACTGCAACTTGAGACCATTGCTCCTTGTTCTGTCATCTACTATCATTGAGAACAGCCTAGCTCCATCCTCTCTGGAACCCCCTTTCAGATAGTTAAGGGCTGCTATCAAATCCCCCCTCATTCTTCTCTTTTGCAGATTAAACAAGCCTAGTTCCCTCAGCCTCTCCTCGTAAGTCTGGTGCTCCAGTCCCTTAATAATTTTTGTTGTCCTCTGCTGGACTTTCTCCAGTTTGTCCACATCCTTTTTGTAGTGTGGGGCCCAAAACTGGACACTATTCTCCAAATGTGGCCTCACCAATGACGAATAGAGGGAAATAATCACTTCCTTCCATCTGCTGGCAGTGCTCTTACTAATGCAGCCCAATATGCTATTAGCCTTCTTGGCAACCAGGGCAGTCTTGTCAGTCTGAGAGTGAGGCCACACGCCCTCGCTGTCGCATCAATGTAGACAGGCTCAAAGCAGGGAATTAGCTAAGCAGTCTGTGGCCTGAGGCCCTCAGGCAGGGATAAGCACCAAACGCAGTTGAGGGGCTCATGGGCAAGGGTGAGCAAGCACCAAACACAGGCCCCTGGGCCTAGCGGGGGGAGTCTGCCATGCTGGCCTCACCCCACTCCACTGGGTCTCAACCCAGGGCCCTAACAGGTTCCATCACTGGGTCAGTGGAGCTCCAGCTGAAACATGCTGAGTGGTGCTCAGGCAGGAATAGAACTGGACTGTAGTCGGTTATCCTTGGGCTACTTCCTACTGTCCCGTCGAGGTATACCTGCTTCCAGGCTTCCATCATCTGCTTCCAGGCTTCCATCATCTGCCTCCCCAGGGTAAATCGCCAGTGGTAGTCCCAGGAGCTCCTCGGCATCTGGGTTGAGGGGAAGTTCTGGTGGGTTGGGCGAGTACTTGGTGCAGCCAGAGTCCTCTCCTGGTTCCCACTCCAGCAGCAGGGATGAGATGTCCTTCTCCACCGGCGTCCCTCTCCCAACTGAGCTGGAGGGGCCTCCCTTTTATACTTCCTGTTCCTGTCCCACCCCTCTGCTTCTGGCATGGTGGGCATGGCCTTCCTCACTCCAGGGGGTGGATGATAGCCCCTCCTTGTCAGTCTCAGAGGGAAGTCATGTCACCTCACTACATACACACACCCAAGCAAGGCCCAAGTACACACTTGTAACACGGGCCCCCTCCCGCACACATCCCACAATCCCTCATCCCATACATACAATCTCATGAGCCATAAAATTTTTTTTCCTCATGGTAATGGGGTTTGTAGCCTGAGCCGGGCCCCCCAGGGCCTCCAGGCCCCAGTAAAGTGTACCCTTTCCCCACCACCTATGTGGGGGCCCTGCCCCCAAGTGCAGCTCCCAATCTTAGGGGCTGGCTGGGTCCCCTAACCCTAGCCATTACAATGTGTCTGCATTGGCATGCTCCTTACCAGCTCGGTGTTGTACAGTGAAGGTGAATGGCCAGGCATTAGTATCCTTCATGTGTTGGAGCCATTTCATGGTTGTGTGTCCATTACCACAATAAAGGGGCCTCCCAGGAGGTAGTAGCAGAGGGCTTCCATGGTCCATTTAACTGCTAAGGCTTCTTTTCGAATACTGGCATAATTTCGTTCCTGGGGTAACAGCTTCTGGCTGATGTACAGAGCTGGGTTTTCCTCGCCATTGATGTTCTGCAAGAGGACCGCCCTGAGCTGGACTGCGGAGGCATCAGTTTGGATGACAAAGCCGTGAGTGAAGATGTTCTCTGCTGGAAGCTCTCTCCCAACTGAGCTAGAGGACCCCCCCTTTATACTTCCTGTTCTTGTCCTACCCTTGTGCTTCAGACATGGTGAGAGTGACCTACCAGACTCTGACCACGGGGTGGATGGTGGCCCCTCCTTGTTAGTCTTGGAGGGAAGCCATGCCCCCTCGCTACAAATATGAAATAGTAAAAAAAAAAAAAAAAAAAAAAAAAAGGCTCAAATGAAATGATCTAATAAAAGCTTATTAGTCACTCAAAGATTAATACAGCAGAAAACATACTATACCATTCTTAGTAAGAGGTGAAAGGATGGCACCCTGTTCTCTTTGTAACCCGAGGAATGCTTTTAGTGTTCATCCCCATCTAACTATCCACATCTCTTTCCCTTTATAGGGTGGACAAAAATTCCTTTTTGGAGGGAAAACATTATTCCACACAATTAATTGCACTGTGTGTTCTGTTTTCAATATCTCATTTTACCTAATTACTTTTGGAATTTTTTTATAGTTAGTTTAGTTTACATGATTGATAAACTAAAGAGATTTCTAATCCCGCTATTAAGAATGTCTGTTGCAACAAGCACTTCCTCGTGAATTAAAAAAAGTCTTTCAATGGGTCATTACATCATTCATCACAGAAAAGATCAGCAACAAATATCTTTTATCAATCACAGAACATAACTGGACTACAAGCACCCTTATCAATTACCCACTCTTGTTTATTATGACATAATTCTGTAGACAGTTTTGGGAGGTTCTTTTTCCTGGACATCTGAATTTAGAGGCATGGGGAATAATTAGCTGTAGCACAGTATTTAATTACATAAATTCCTGAGTGTAGCTCACATACTAAGTTCAGGTTAAGGAGAGAATTTTCAGCTTCCTAGGTACAAGGTACTAAATACACAATATAAAAAGGGTTTTGGTTAGCATATAAAAGAATAATAAAATTTTAGTATAGAAAATCATAAAAAGTTAATATTTACTAACATGGGGCTAGCTAAATGGGGCTGTACCAGATACATACCCTCTGTGGATCTGGCACAGAAGGCACTTGTAACACACATTCACCAATGGGTTCCATAATTACTAGGAAGATACAAGCAATTCCAATCACCCCTTGTCAGTGTTGAAAAACACTGCCAAAAGAAGCACTGTTGAGGAAGCTTGACCTACAAAAGCCTGGACTCTTCTCATCCTGGGGATACATTGAGGCCTTAAGTCTGTAGGGTGTTCAATCTGACACATATCAAAGGCCCCCCAACTTACTTAACATTTTAGGAAAAAACCCCAAAACTTTTAAAGATGACGGAAGCAGAATTGCAGATCCGTTAGCTCAGCCTATAGCATGCAGTGGGATCAACCGAGAAACACTCTCTGTCATATACAGACAAATCAGCCTTGTGCTTGTGGGTTTTCTTTAGCAACATAGAAAGAACCTACATACTTTTAAAGATGGCATGGAGTTGCTGCAGAAGGTTACTTCCAGATAAAAATGTTTTAGCAAGGCGCAATAGAAAGGTAGATCAGACCTCTGGCCACCAGGTGTCACTCCTTCCTTTCTCTAAACATAGGTAAGGCAAGAAACCTAGCCCCCTCAGCCATTCTCAGCAGAAGTGTGTTGCTTTCTATTCTTTACTTTCACTCTGGGAGCCCTTACTCAGGGTGTAGGACAGTCTGTGTACAGCCATCACCTGGACTCCTGTTTAACGAGATAAAACATGGTCCAGGAAATTCATGCAAACAGTACAATTCCCTTTTAATTGAATCCAGAATTAAATTTTGTGGTGCACCAGCTATATATTTGGGCAACCTATTGCTTTTACTTTGGAGTCCAGGCACTGGCCCATCCCCATCAGCCTGTTATCCTATTCCAGTTCTGAGATGAGTCAACACAGGCAGACTCTCTACACTCTCAGAAGCTGGCAGTGGCTCTCCTGCTCCATGAGGGGGAACTAGTAGAAGGGTTCTCAGCAAGCCAGTATTAACCCAGTCTCACTGGGCCAGATTCTCATCCAGCATAAACTTGAGTAGCATTGAAGACAATGGAGAAGCACCCAGAAATATTTATACTTCTTGCATACTCACAACTTATCTGGAACGCTTGAATCAGCAAAATTGATCTCTCTTGTCCGATTTACAATACTTCCTTTCCACTGCATAAATGCTGGAGGACTGGCCGGTTTCATGGAAACTCTGTATCCTTGCTTATGGCCCCTGTTGAGAATTGCACAAATGTACACAAAACTGAAAAAAGAAAGGTTTTTAACCTTACTTTTTCTGAACTCAATGAACATTCCTTTCAAGTTTGGATTTTGGACAAAAGTTTAACAGGGTGTGTGCGCATTAATTTATCTGTACTGGTTCACTCCTCTCTAATTCTGTTAGGGTTATTTTTGCCCTGCATGACAAATACACAACATCGGCAGTGTTGGAATGTCACACCGTCTCTCTTTCAATAGCATATGTCTATCTTGGTAACTATGATGCCATCCATCAATTCATCCTCCTCATCGTCATCATATCTGAGCATATCAAACATAATTTCACTATCTCCACAACATCACGGTGAGGAAAGGAAGCATGCTTTCCATTTTATAGATAGGGAATTGAGGATTAGAGAGAGATTAAAGAATAGGGAAAGATAGGAGGTCCTGAAGGCCAAATTTAGGCTGCTCAGTAAGAGATTAAAGTCCAGGATCTTCACCGTAGCATTCTCTGAAATGCTTCCAGTTCCACATGCAGGGCCACTTAGACAGGCAGAACTGCAGGGTCTCAATGAGTGAATGAGAAAATGGTGTCTGGAGAGGGATTTAGGCCAGAAACTGGCGAACCTTTTGGGAAAGGAGGAGCCTGTACAGGAAGCCAGTAGCTAAACCAAAGTGGGACCAGATTGCTGGCATATAAAATTAAAAAGGTGATAGAGAAGCTAAGAGCTGGGGGAAAGCTGACAGGTGCAGAGGAATACACAGTTTGGACAGAGACATCCCTTAGAAGAGGATTTATTAAAGGGTATACTCTATATCCTAGTAAAGAGGTGAAGATAGAAGTTGATAAAGTATAGGTAGGAACTAAAGAGAAATAGTCAAACGAAAAAGAGTCCCATTCAATTATATCACATGAAGGCAGACAACTAAATACTGACAAAATTTTACAAGTGTTTATATACAAATGCTAGAAGTTTAACTACTAAAACTGGTGAACTTGAGTGGCTGGTATTAAATGAGGATATTGATATAGTAAGCATCACAGAAACTTAGTGGAATGATGATGATCAGTGGGACACGGAAATAACTGAATACAAAATATATAGAAATGACAGAGTAGGTCGTGCTGTTGGGGGAGTGGCACTATATGGGAAAAAAAGCAGAGTGCGAATATGGTAAAAATCTTAAATCTTAAATGAATCAAACAGTACCATAGAATATATATGGATAGAAATTCCATGGTTGAATAATAAGAGTATAACAGTAAGAATGTACTACCAACCACCTGATATGATTAAAGAGACTACAAAAATAGAAAACTCAATAATGGGAATTTTCAACTATTCTCACATTGACTGGGTACATGTCACCTCAGGCTCCAAGGAAGGCTCCGAGGAAGGCCACAGTGCCTTCCTACAAGGGGATTAATTCAGTGCCTGTGCACCAGTCTTAGCCCTGTCCCTTAGGCAGGGGCGAGGCAGATAAGCAGTCTGTGGTCTTCAACCCCCAGGTGGGGTGAGACGGGGAAGCAGTGGATCCACTGTCTGTAGCGGCAGGGGAAGAACACTTTCTCCCGGGGTGGTTAGGGAAGAGGGGAGGGGGATGCAGGCCCACCCATCTCCACTGCATCCCAGCCCAGGGCCCTATCAGTGGAAAAGGTGTTTACCACTGAGTCAGCGGGGCTCCCGCCACAACACGCTGACAGGGGTCTTGCCCCTGACTCGGTCACTTGCTATGGCTGTCCCTGGGTCACTTCCTCCCCCTGGTGCCCAGGTACCTGAGTCCTCCATGTCCTCAGGGTCACTGGGGTACACGGCATGCAGCAGGCTCACCAGTCCCTCTTTGTCGACCGGCGGCAAGTTGGGGAGCTCCTCTGCGGAGGGCAGCTCCTTCAGGTCACAGGGCTCCTGGGGTTCCTCGACATCAGGCAACAACACCAGGTCACAGGGCTCTGGGATTTTGGTGTCAGGCAGCACCTCCAGGTCCAGGCCGGCCTCAGACGGTATCTCCCACCCATGGGCCTCAGGGGGCTCGGTCCAGTCCCTGGGGCTCGGTGGCCCGGTCCAGTCCCGGGGGTTTAGTAGCCCTGACCAGTCACTGGGGCCCAGAGGCCCTACCCAGTCCCTGGGGCTTGGTAAGTCGGGCCATTTCAGGTGCCTCTGCTCTGGGAGGCGGTTGCTCAAGGCGGCTGTCTGGCTGGGATCAGGCTTATGCTGCAGCCGGCAGAACGGCACATCTGTCTCCGGCAGCAGCCTGTGTCCTACTGAGATACGAGGCCTGCTTTTTATACTTCCTTTCCCTGTGGAAGCTCCGCCCCTCTGTTGCCGGGCAGACTGGCCTGCCAGACCTGTTCCTGACCGGCCTGGGTGTTGCGGCCCTTCCTCGGGCCCAGGCTCCAACCAAGGCCACAGTGCCTTCCTACAGTGACAAATCTGAGGAACTGTTTCAAATTGAGGGGAAAATAGAGGAGATTTTGAATTAAACAGTAGTAAGTCACCTGGACTAGATGGTATTCATCTAAGGATTCTGAAGGAACACAAATATGAAATTGCAGAACTACTAACTTAAGCAATAGGTTACATGCCACAATCAGCCTCCGTACCAGATAACTGGCAGATAGCTAATTAATGCAGATTTTTAAAAAAAAGACTTCAGAGAATATCCCCTGGAAATTACAGGCCAGTAAACCTAACTTCAGTACCAGGCAAACTGGTTGAAACTATAGCAAAAGACAGAATCAGACACAGATGAACACAATATATTGGGCAAGAGTGAACACAGATTTGTAAAGGGCAATCATGCCTTACCAATCTATAAGAATTCTTTGAGGGGGTCAACAAACATGTGAACAAGGGTGATCCAGTGGATATAGTGTCAAAGGCTTTCTGAAAGTCCAAATAGAAGATCCCTCACCAAAGATTCTTATGCAAAGTAAACTATCATGGCATAGAAGAGAAGGTCCTCTCTTAAATCAGCAACTGATTTAACTGGTTAAAAGATAGGAAACAAAGTAGGAATAAATGGTCAGGTTTCACAATGGAGAGAGGTAAATAATGGGATCCTCCAATGATTTGTACTGGGACCAGAGTTGTTCAACATATTCATAAATGATCTGGAAAAAGAGGTCATCAGTTTGCAGACAATACAAAATTACTCAAGATAGTTAAGTCCAAAGTTGACTGAAGAATTACGAAGGGATCTCACAAAACTGAGTGATTGGACAAGAAAATGGCACATAAAATTCAATATTGATAAATGCAAAGTAATTGCACACTAGAAAAAATAATCAGAACTATACATACAAAATGATGGGATCTAAATTAGCTGTTACCTCTCAAGAAAGATCTTGGACTCATCGTGGTAGTTGTCCCAAAACAGCTGCTTAGTGTGCAGTGATGGTAAAAAAAGGCTAACAGAATGTTAGGAACCATTAGGAATCAGGTAGCTAAAACAGTAAATATCATGATGTCACTATATAAATCTATAGTGCACGCACACTTTGCAAACTGCATGCAGTTCTGGGTTGCCATATCTCAAAAATATATTAAAATTGGAAAAAGCACAAAGAAGGGCAACAAAAATGATTAGGGATATGGAACAGCTTCCATATGAGCAGTGCTGTGAGGGGGTGTGGCCTACCTCTGAGAATGATGGGGAGATACCACTCTCTACTCTCTGGTGGGTGGAGCCATGCAATCCACTCTCTCACATCAGAAGCAGAGGGGTGGGACAGGAAGTTCAAAAGGCAGGCCCTACAGCTCAGTTGTGCAAGGGTTGGGGAAGAAAGCAGATGTCTCTCGCCCTCTGACAAGCCCTACACCCAAGACCCAGAGGAGGTGCTGGGACTGCTGACTGACCAGTACCCAGAAGAGCTACTTGGGCTGCTGCTGGCCATGTACTCTCGGGAGACAGAGGAACCACAGGAGAAAGAGATGCAGTCGAAATGGATTGTAGGAAGTAGCGCAGGGACACCAGATGCTATTTCAGTTGTGTTGCCAGAGTCTTGGTCAGCGTGTTTTGGTAGGATCCCCGCTGACCCACTGTCAGGACCCTGGGCTGGGACCTGGTGGAATAGGCTGGACCTGTGTCTTCCTACCTCCTGCTGCCAACCCCATCCGTGGACTGGCAAGCTAAACACTTTAGGCTGTATGGCCTGCGTTTGCTTATTGCTCTGCCCTGCCCAGAAGGCCAGAGCCTCTTAGACTACTAATTCCCCTGTGGAGCATTATAATTCTAGGCACAACGTAGTGAAGGTGTGTGGCCTCTCTCTGAGACTGATGGGGAGGGATGGCTATGGCCCCCTACAGGGGGTGAGGAAAGCTGCTAAGAAAAGGGCTTTTGTTGCATTATCCACCCGCCCCTGGCCCCAAGCTACCAGAATGGAGATGGATAAGCAGATGAAGACTTGGGTGGTGCAGCAATTAGGAGCATGACACCAGCAGCTGATCCAGGAGCTGGGGGCCCAACAGCAGGAACAGCAGCAGCAGAGCTTCCAGCCCTGCTGCCCAATGCCAGCAGCTCCACTCCCAGAGGACTGATGACCCCAGATACCCCTGCGATGCCTGTATGGCTCACGAAGATAGGGACTGAGGATGACCCAGAGGCTTTCCTGTTGACTTTCAAATGAGATGCCTCAGTGGCCAGGGGGTCCCTGAACCAATGGGCCACCCTCTTGGCCCCATACCTCATGGGAACAGCCCAGACTGCCTATCGTGGGCCCCCCAGTGACAAGGCCTGAAACTGGGCAAGTAAAGGCAGCCATACTCGATGCCTTGGACATTACCCCATAGACCATTCACTGGCAGTGCTGGGGAAAGACATACCTGCCGAGGGCCCAAACCTAGGTCATGATGCAGGAACGTAAGGAAACCTGCTGGTGGTGGCTCCAGCTCGAGCAACACTCCATGACTGACATGGCTGAGCAGGTCGTCATCAAGCAGTTTGTCCACATGCTTCAGTCCTGAAGAGAGCCTGGGTTTCTTGGCACTGACCTGCCATCCTGAAGGGCAGCTGTGGGCTTGATGGGAAACTTCCTGGCCTTAGAGGTCCCAGTCATGCTGGGGACTGGGACCACTATACTGGCCAGGAACACCGAGACTCAAAGAAAAACCCCAATACTAAGGCTGATGCTCAACCCAGCCCAGGCAGTGATGAGGGCCACAACAGCAGTCACCTTCCGCAGACCATACCGGCATCCTGCGGAGCCCCTGCAGGCCAGGGTGGGGGAGGGAAGGCTGCGAATCCAAGCCCACCAGTTTGGCCATAGAACCCCGAAGCCCAACTCCTCAGAGGCTGTGTCCTGTTTTACCTGCAGCAACTTTGGTCACCTCCAGCACAAATGCCCAGCCCTGGAATGAACCTTTGACTAGGTCTGCATGGGGGATTCCCATGTCTGCCAAGGTGACCGTGCTAGTGAGCCTAGGCAGGAAACAAGCCTAGGTAGAAAACTCAGGCTGCGGTCAGACCCTAGTGCGCCGGGGACTTGCCCCTCCAACTGACCTTTGCCCAGGTAAGATCCTACTCCTGTACATCCACAGTGATATGAAGTCCTGCTCCAGCACCCAACTCCTGATAACCATGGATGGAGTGAACAGGATAATAATGGTGGGGGTAGCTCCAAAGTTGCTCTACCCCATCATTCTTGGACAGGACTGGCCAGGTTCACTGGAATCCTACAGGCTGCAAGCCTCCGAGGCCCAAGTACCCAGATGGCCCTCAAAGGAGACCCCCTTACAGATGAAGATCAGGGATCTGGGGGGGCCGAGCTGGGGGACCTGTCAGCCCAATCCTGGGGTCCAGATGCCCCAGAAAGATACACTCCAGAGATGCCACCTGCAGAAGAAGCACCTGCAGATATAGATGCAAATTTCAGGACTGGAGGGAGGATCCTACCTTCAGCTGGGCCTACAAACAGCTGGCCTATATCAATGCGGACGCAACAGAACCTCAGTGAGAGCCTAGTGGCAACGTTTTGAACTGACCAGAGACTGCCTCTCTCATGTCAACAGAGACCCCTGAACCCAAGAGCCCCGATCCCAACTGATTGTGCCACAATTTCACCAGTGGGCCATTCTGAAACTGGCCCACGATGTCCCTGTGGCCAGCCGTCTGGGTCCGAAAAAGACCCTGGCTCAGGTCCTGGCCCAATTTTTTTGGATGGGGTACATCAAGTGGTCAAGGACTAGTATGCCTTGTGTCTGGAATGTCAACTTGTGGCATGACAGGGGTTGAGAAAGGCCTCCCCTGATCTTCCTGCCGATGGTCAGGACTCCTTTTGAGAGGGTCGCAATGGACTACGTGAGGCCACTCGCCACCAGTGTTGCTGGGTTCTGCTATATCTTGGGGATTATGGATTACACCACCCACTTCCCCAAGGCCATCCCACTAAGGAGCACCACCACTCGAACCATCACGACAGAACTTTTGAAGGTCTTCACACAGATGGGCCTGCCCAGAGAGATCCTTACCAACCAGGGGCTGGTTGAGTGATTCCACAGAATGCTGAAGAACATTCTCTGCAAGTTTCCACCCAAAGACTTGCATCAGTGGGACCAACTAATCCCGCCACTGCTGCTTGCCATCAGGGAGCAGGAATGCTGAAATAATTTTGATAGTGGGGGTACACTAAGAGCCATTGAACCAAACTGTAAACCCTGTATATGATGGAGACCACTTCAAGCCAGGGAGTGCGGCAGCACCCCCCACACCACTAGTTCCAGCATCTATGTCAGGGAAATGCCACAATTGTCCATGATGTTCTCACCTTCTGAACTGCTGTACGATTGCCAGCCCCAGGGGCTGCTCGACCTAATGCAGGAAACCTGGGAATAGATACTGTCACAGGCCCAGGACCTCCTACAATATCTGCTATAGCTGCAAGGGCATCTGGCTCACACCAGAGACCCGGACGGCCTGCTGTTCCTTATTGCTCTGCCTTTCCCATGGGACCAAAGCCCCATTGACTGCATGTTGCTCTGCCCTGCCCAGAGCCCTTAGGCGGCTAATTCCCCTGTGGAGCATTGTATTTCTAGGTACAATGTAGTAAGGGAGTGTAGCCTCTCTCCAAGACTGATGGGGAGGGATGGCCACAGACCACTACAAGGAGTTATTAAAAAGACTGGGATTGTTCATCTTAGAAAAGATATGACTAAGGGGGACTTGATAGAGGTCTATAAAATCATGAATGTTGTGGAAAAAATGAATAAGGAAGTGTTATTTACTCCTTTATCTAACACAAGAACCAGACGTCATCCAATGAAATTATTAGGCAGTAGGTTTAAAACAAACATAAGGAAGTCCTTCACGCAACACAGTCAACCAGTGGAACTCGTTACCAGGGGATTTTGAAAAGGCCAAAAGTATAATGGGATTCTAAAAAGAGTTACATAAGTTCATGGAGGATAGGTCCATCAAAGTCTATTAGACAAGATGGTCAGGGATGCAACTCCATGGTCACAGCATCTCTAAACCTCTGACTGCCAGAAGCTGAGATTAGATGATAGAGGATGGATCACTTGATAATTATGCTGTTCTGTTCATTCCCTCTGAAGCTTCTGTTATCAACCACTGTCAGAAAACAGTATGCTGTACTAGACAGACCATTCGTTTGACCCAGTATGGCTATTCTTCTGTTCTTAAAGCTGGATTTTCAAAGGAACCTAAGGGAGTTAGGTGTTAAAAATGCATGTTATGAGCTGCGAGGGGGAGCTATCTGCAATGCATAACATGGTGTTGTATTGATCCTACAAAACCCAGGCACTATGCTATATATTTCTGAGTGCCATCTACTGGCTCTTTAAGTACTTACATATATACATGAGAGAGAGAGAGAGCGCACACATGCATGCACAACTTCTGTAACATTAGGCATCCAAATCCCAGCCTAAATTTTCAAAAATGTCTAGCTGTTCAGCATCTCTGAAAAGTCAGGCTCTGGGCATCTCAGTTTGGTTACCCAAAATCAGTGGACACCATTGGCAATTGAAGCTTAAATGATTTGCCCAAGGTCCCACAGGAAATCTGTGGCAAAGACTATCCCTCTTTTACTGACTCTTCCCTCTTTTCTGTTTCGAAGCAGGTTGGAAGAGGGGATGGCACCTTAGTATTTGTTTATCATTCTGCTTCTTTGCCAGTAATGCACTTCATTCATTTTATTTCCCTTCTGAAATATATAAAAATTCAATCAGCCTGACTGCTTCCCTTGTGTTATCACAACAATAATGCTTTTCCTGCATCTTCTGGAACATCTAAAAAAACAATAATTATTTTTAAAATAGAAAAAGGTAACAACTCATATTACCATCTCAGTTCTATTTTCCTTGGAGTTTAACTTGTGAAGTATTCATGAAGTCTGTGGCTGGGAGTTGGACAGGATGGTGATTTGAGTCTGGAAACAAGTAACCAGCAAATCACCTGATCAATCTAGAGGTTATTCTCAATACTAGAGCTCTCATGCTTTTTCTCCTGATAAATGCCCTATGATGCTTCCCCATAGACATCAATGTGCCAGAATCCTAACCTAGAAGGAGAAAGGAGCTCAGTCTCCATGGCACATTCATTGACTCCTCAGCTGAAGCTGTTGATAAAGGAATATTTTTTGCTTATTTTAACAATGGATTTAGTGATGTGGTTACCTGGCCACTAGAATCTGGGTTGAGAAACATCAACTCATAAGCCATCAGCCATCAGACAGCTAAAGCAGAGGGAGAGCCCAAGGCATATGCACCACAATGGGGGCTGGTCCATGAATGGGCATCCTAGGCATTACCATAACAGAAATAATAAGTAACAATAGCATAGGATGCTACTGCCATGCTTAAAGTTAAGCTCAGACCTCAGGGTTTTGCTGGATCAGGGCATTGGTGGCCTTCAGGATTAGCTGCAAGAGTCACCTGTTCTCCAAGGCTTTTCCTGGAGAGGGTTTTGGCAGAGATTATTTTGGGGTGGAAGTTAGGGAAAGAATGTGTATTATGGCTGAGGGTTTGTTACCCGGGGTTCTGCCAACTCAAAGTTCATGGTAATTTTACTTTGTGCAAGGTGGTGTCAGGAAATAAGCCAAATGGAGACACGACCATCCAGCCGATAGATGGACTGGTAGAAACAGTATAACATAAGAATGCTCTTTCTTTAAAGCTATACTTTACTTAGGCTCAAGCATTCACACACCTCCGCAAGAGGTTAGTAAAACACCCCAACCCTCAATAATTACCAACGTTTGGGGAGGCTTTTGAATGGAAACAGTATCTTTCCATTGGCTTTCCAACTGGCCTGATCTTCCAGCTGTTGTTGGAGAATCCAGAAGCTGTGTCCAAGAAGGACTCCCAAACAGTCCACGCCTCTCCCCCCGCTATTTATCCTTGTTAGTAGACAATAACATGTCAAGAAAAAAAAAACTTGTTGGGGCCAACAGTTTCAAGCTAGATCTAAGGTTGCCAGAGTACTTAATTCACTAGATGTGTTCCTACAGAATCTACATATCTTGAGGCCCGGACAAACATCTCCCACAGGGCATGCAATAAATAAACTTATTGGTCTTTTCCTGAAACACAGATCCCAGCACATCCACAGCATCAGGGAGGGGTGCAGGGTCACACAAAGGTTGAGGAAGAGGTTCCCATCCTCTCCTGGGTTAGTTATGCCAAGGCTGCACAGGCCTGCGGAAAGGCCTACTGATTTTGTCTGCTGTTAACAAATATGCTAATCAATATTATACTATCAAGTGGTCCCTTGCTCTTTTACTGGTCTATCAAAATCTCCCCATACAGGTTCTCAAGCCATATGAGAATCATAACCTTAGGGTTAGGGCTGATATGTTGTAGATGGTGTTTATTTCTTAAAAATAGCAGGGGTTCTGGGATGGCTGTTTTGCTTTAAGGCTGGAGAGATTTTTTGATGGAGATCCTTTTAAATGTGCATTTGACACAACTGACTGAATTTTAAAATAACCCCCTGTAACCAGCCAGCCCAACAATCTCAGTGTCTTTAATTTGTAATTTCTAAGTAATCTTCAGCAATAAAAAGCCAACATCCCATATGTGATACGACCCGTGCCCAGGGTAGCCAACCGATAATGCCGAGGTCAGGGCAGGCTGCAAAAGGAGACCAGATTCTCCCCACGCTGGTGGGTGACACTGAAGCCCGGCTTCCCAACCAGCCACGAACTGCTTCTGATTACCCCACACTGGATGTCACGAAGCCAGTCCACCAATGCCCACAGCCCCCTTCACTGCATTACAGCTCCAGGCTCCCAAATCAGCACCAGGTTCAGCAAAGAGACCAGTTACTTAAACTCTCTGCTCTTTGCTAAAAAGGTTCCCTCTGACCCCAAAGGGCCAGCCACAGCACCAGATCAATATAAGTTTGGATCTTACCTAAAATACCACGCTGTCAGCCAATCCTTTAGTATCTGAACTAAAGGTTTATTGTGAAAAGAAAGAAATAAACCATGAGAGAAATATTAAAGGGTTAAAGTAACTCACAGATATACAAATGATTAAAAGTCCATATACTTCAGGTTTCTGGAAGAAATGTGGAGTTGCAGGCTTGCATAGTTCCCTCTGGTTCACATCCAGTACCTGGATGGGTCTAAGTCCTTCAGTTCAGTTGCAAGATGAATTGGTCCAGAGGCAGGTGGGTGTCTGCAGCTGGACAGGATCATAGACCAAGATGGATCCTGTGGTTTGATCTTATAAACCCCCTCCCCCGGCCATGCGGCCTGCGGACAGTCCCAAGACCCAAAATGGAGTCCAGAGTCACATGGGCCAATCCTGGTGATTCTTCAGGTGTGCCTGGGGTCCAGTCACGTAAGCAGGTTCTGGTGACTCATTAGTGATGCTGGCTTCTCTTTCTAGGTCCCTTGCACCTGGGGAGGCCTTAATGGGCCATTACGCTGGCCATTGTTCTGCAGCCATCCTATCTGGGGTGTTGCCCCAGCAGCACAATTGAAACACAGATATTTCAAATACATCTATAACTTCCATTTCACATGTTACACATTAACATAAGTATTATTCTCTCACTTAGCATATCATAACCTTCCTAACAGTACCTGACATGGCCTATCCCACATGGATTATTATGATTCTGCCATGCTGAAGACACACAATATACTAGCTGTCCCCCCTCTCAAGCCAGTCCGCATGACACCATAGATATAAACAACAGGCACATGAGGCCAGAGCCTCAACTGGTGTAAATGGATAGAGTTCTCTGGAGCTACATCAAGTTACACCAGCTGAGTACCTGTCCCTTTGTTTGCCTTGACACTAATCAACCGACCTTGCCAGTCAATAATAAAACAAGTGTAAAAAATAGCACAGACAGTGCATGACACACATACAGAGATATCCCCACAGCCCTCGCAAAATCCTGTTTTATTAGTGTGAATAACATAACTTTTTTATTTCTAGCACTGTAAAGAGCTGTTTGTTCTTAAGCAGAATGTTCCATTATCCATAAAAAACTCCTTTTGGTGGCAATATGTGGAAACCTTGTGTGCCCCCTCCACATATACTTTAAGTAATAAACTGCGTAGAGGTGGGTTAGTAATTTTGTAGCCTGGCAAAGAGTGAGATGGTGGTTGAGTCAACCTGACAAGGAATTGGGCTTTTGTTGTGGTGTTGGTTTTTATTTTTTAAAAGAAGAGAAATGAAAGTCAGACAGACACTTATTTTCAAACAAATGTCTCTGCGAAAGGCAGCCCCACACAGCATTGGGTCCTTCTGGAGTTGGGACTGAATCATGAGGTCCTGCTGTACAGAAAATGAAGAGGGGAAAAAATCCTTGCTCATGTCTGACTAATGACTAGAGGCATCCAATATCTTTGTTTTGTTTTTTTTCTAAACTGCACATCTTAATTAGATGAATCATAGAAAATTAAGGGTTGAAGATACAAACCAAAGAGTCCTTTGGCATCTGATTCACTTTTTTAAACTAACAGGATTGTCCATCTCCATGGGGGAGGATGTTCCCTCCACTCCCCTGTACAACAGCACTACGGTCAAGTGCATCCTGATGTTTTCGTCTCCCTTTGGAGCAATAAGAATTGGCCACTGCTAGAGACAAATACTGGACATGATGGACCAATGGTCTGATCCAGTACTGCAAACCCTATTTTCCTTTCCAAAATATAAGTAGCAAGATTTCTTTCTGCTTAGATGCTGAAAACAATTGTGTCTCATTTGTGGCCCATGCTTATCAATTATAGTTGATTTCCTTCATCTTATTCATTATTAGCTGGAGAATTTCTTGTTGGCACCAAGGAAGAGTAGATTGTGAGGAGAAGAAGATAGTGATTGAATGGATCAGAAAAAGGAACGTGTTCCATGTGTAGGGGCAGCATGGAAGAAGGGAACAAAGTTGGCTGTAAGAAAAGCAGGTAAGTGGATTCTCAAAGTTAGCGTAATTGGCAGAAGTTCAGGGACAGGAACAAAAAGTGACAGGAGCAGATAAATAGGTTGTAAGGCTGTAAAAGCATTAAAGAGGAGGATAATCAGCATGGATTTGTTGTGGTAGAAGAGTGACTGAAGTGGAGGTATTAAAAATGGCAGTGACATGGTCATAAGGTAAGGCAAGGAGTGTGATCTTAGAAGCTGTATTTTACAGTGACTGGAGTGGATATCAGGGAGGCCAGAAAGGAGGGACCTGATGAAAGCAGGAGATGATGAATGCCTGGACAAGAGCTTTAGCTGCATTGGATCTTAGAAATGTTGCAAAGGAAGAAGTAGAAGGATGTGGACATAGTCTAACTTCGTAGGGCAAGAGAGAGAGAGGGCCAAGTCGGAACTGACTTCTGGTTTACAGCCTGAGGGACAGTGAGCATGGCAATGTTCTCAGTCACAATAAATGGAGGGAGTGGCAGGGGACGAAGGTTCAGAGGAAAGATTAGGAATTTTTAGCTGACAGTGTGACATCCTGAAGGCAATATCACCAAGCCAGGCTGAGGTGAGAGAAGTTAGGCTGAGGAAGACAGTTCAGAAGCAGAGAGGTAGACCTACAAGCCATTGGTGTTAATGCCAGTAGCTGGAGCCAAGTGAGCAGTTAGGATGACCCAAGAAAAGGCTATAAAGGGACAATTTTTTCCTGAACTTTTTGTCTGGATCTTGGAATTTCATCTAAATATGAAAAATTTCAACCACCCCTAGCCATTAAAGACCTCGGCGAGAGCACCAACAACTCAGTGGGAAGAGCAGTAGTCCGACTGGAGGGGATCTGGTGTGGAGCTGGAGGAGGGGAACCTGAGGCAGCAGTTGTAGATGGTGCTTTCTATAAGATTGGAACTGAAGGGAGATGGGGCAGTAGCTCGTGAGAGGCAGGAGGGCTCAAGCTTTTTGAGAATGGAGGAAAGCAGATTACTGCTAAAATTGTGCAGTTTGATAATGAGCCTGGAAGCAATGCCTGGATCACTGAAGTATTCTTGTGTCCCACAGACACTAACAGTGCCTGTGAAGGTGGGTACAAGTTATTCCACTTGATGGCCAGGATAACATCTGGTTCCTGAATAAATGATTTAGGCATGTTTCTGAGGTCTTCATATGGAGGGATTAGGTTGAGCATCCTTTTCCCTGGCTATGTTTCTTTATCTGATACTATGGGAAGGACCCATGGCAACCTCAAAGAATCACAGAGCCATCCCTTTTATGACCTTTCAGAATGTGGGCGCAATTCATACAGGTCCTTTTGAGAGAGATGCCAATTGCTTGTATTCATATACACAACTCAGGCCAGAATTTGGGCCCCAGAGCAGACCACAAAGACCTGTGCTTTGCCCTTTATTTATTCACAAGAAGGGGAACACTCCACAGAAGCACTTCTGCAGTGCGGTGTGACTGGCCATCACAAAAGCTAAGCAGCAAATAGCAAGATGATGTTTCCTGACCTCACATAAGAGAAGGAAGGTGAAGAGCAACGGAAGTAGATGAGAGCAGGGCTCTATGAACAGGCCAATAGGCAGGCCACATAGAAGAAGGAAGAAAACAAATGGAATGCAGAGCCAGGAATGGGAGATGCAGGAAAATCCACCAGGAATACAGATAAAGATATATAATGATGGGTTGTCCAGATGCTATGCAAACAAGTTTATCCAAGACAGGGTAAATCAATAGAACCTTTTCCTCACACAGAAGGGATATGATTATAATTTGCTTTCCTTTGTGGCTATACAGTGCACAATTATAGCCCTCAGCCAGTAATAAATAAGGACAATATTGGGATGAGTGTCCATATTCCTTTAAGTGGGGGGGCTCAGTCCTTTCTATTTGATGTGACTTTCAGTCTCATTCTAGAAAAGAAAGCAAGCGGACAGTCAAACTGCTGAGCAAGGAGTGTCCCGCAGTGGAGAAGAAGCAGGTAGCTGTTGCTCTGCTACTCACTCAAATTTACTTGAGATATTGAGGTGCATTTGATTCACCTATGTGGAGTCATTAGGAAAACAATGTGGAGGCTTTAGTTGTAGGAAAGTGATTGATTGGTGACTTACAAGAATACAAGGCAATAAATAAGTCTGTTTACTAGCACTGTGGGAAGTAAGTTTGTTATGTTTTGGGGGTGAAAATCCTTACTCCTCTCTTACTCAGGAAAACTTCCATTGGAGTTAAGAGATGGGTCCAATCTATTTTCTTCAGTGGAAAATTTCCATGAGTAGGGACTAAAGAAAGATTTCAGAATCTGGCCCTTCAGTTGTTTGGGGGAATTCCTATCACTAGTCAGGCCATGAAATATTTAGATGAGGAGATCCATTACTGCATTGGTGGAACCTTGGTCCCGACTGTTTTCTGCCTGTGACACACAGTAGTTTAGTCTCTTGAGGGCTGTCATACTTCAGTCTAGTTTGGGCTTTGTGTGCAGATGCTGGGTGGTGTTGATGGCCTGTCATATACAGGAGGTCAGATTAGATGATCTTGTGGTCCCTTCTGGCATTAAATTCCATAATTCTGACATACTGAGTAAGAGGATGCCGCTGACCTCTGTTCTATTTCCAATCATAATCACACATTGAAATCACAGTTAAATAATTGTTTTCCTTTGCTTTCTTTGTAGGAACATCTCTGAAACCTTCCACTATATCCAGATTGGTTCTCCCCCCTCTTATGCAGTTCCCCAGGAAGAGGGAAGCAGGTGCTATGACACTTATTGATTGTCACGCCCCTGCATTAGTGGCTGCGATGGCAACATGCTCCTACGATGCTCTGGAATCTTGCCTGCCACGCATCTTATTTCATCTACTCCTTAATTCTTCCAGCGGGACACTAAACCATGACTAATCTGAAATATGAAGACAATAACTCAATGCGCTGTGGAACATTAACTGAGTGTTAAGACAGCCATTTGCTGTATATTAAGAATGTGGCTGTATTTAGTTTCCCCTCTGGAGTTGCTGATTCACGGATGGAGTGATGTTCTTCCACACTGGGAGAGATTAACTGGAGATGACAGACTCAGAAGTAATAAGACTGTACAACAAAATTGCATATTATATTATTTGTGAAATAGTATGTAATCATGTCATTACAAATGGTATCAAAATACGCCACACACCAGGGGGCAGAGTTAAGGTTGCCCTAGTAACCTGTGCCGGTTCCTGATTTTGAGAGATTAAACGTGCAAATTGAACATCATGAGGATGTAGAATTTTTGTGAGTGTCATGGGGTGCTCTACTCACCACTGCAGCTCCTCCTTCTCACTGTGTTTGAGGATTAGCTCTGCCAGGCCAGTGCCCCTTCCTGTGGTTGCACTCTGCCACTCTCCGAGTCTCACTCTCTCAGGACTCAGCTGCACCTGTATCATGGCTTGGCCCTCTGGCTGAGTGATTGTAGTTTCCCCTTCAGAGCTGGGGTTTGGGGGAGTGGGTTCTCAAAGTCTCTCAGGACTCACTGTCCCAGGCAGTCTTCTCATTCACTGCTACTTCCCTAGTGGCTGGTAGGCCCACCAACCACTCTGGGTGTAGACACAAAAAAAACCTGAATCTTGGCAGGGAGTTAGATTAGGTGACCCTTGCAGTCCCTTCTAGCCCTGTGGTTTTATGGTGTGATTCCAGCCCAGGAACCCTACAACATGCAGCAAAGGTCTGCTCTGTCATCAGCCTTGCTGCTGTCTCCCTGAGATGTGTCCTACTCCATATCAAACAGGCTTTTTTTCCCATCCACCCTTCTGGGTACACCTTTCTCTTAGGGCCAATCTCCCAGCTCCTAGTCTTGCCTGGTTCCCTCCTTCCCTCTCCAATGCACAGAGGGTGGCTGCAAACTTCCTTACTGTAGCCCCCTTTTTCTTCTCCCCCTCCCCTTTTGTGACAAAGCAGACTCGCATGAGTAGTCTGTAGCTATGACATTCCCCTCTGCAATCTGGAGTGGTTAATCGCTGTGTCACCCGAATCCTTCACTCTTGGAGCCCATTTTACCTTATTTTGCTACGAGAACCCCCCACTTCTGTCTTTCCTTTTTACATTTTTTCTGTACTAGATTTCTGAATTCCTGTTTACTCAAGGGTATTTCTGTGTCAGTCCTTCCATTTCTTACAGTGTTTTTAGCTGCTTTGTCCACCCATTTCATTCCTTGTTATCCCAATGTGTGCAGGGATCCAAGCTAATGCTACATGTATGCCCAGATGCACTAACTCTGTTGTTAGAAATATAATTCCATTGATTATACATACTGAGATATGCTTTTTTATTGCCATCAGGACTGAGATTGAATCTGAAAAAAATGACCAGTACTGCTGGGCATATATCCCAGATTCAATTCAGTGCTAGCATTATTGCTACTAGTCCAGCTGTCATGACACTTAAATAGTCAGATATTCTTTTAAATGTACTAATTCCCAGTTTTTGTATATAATATGCCATTCCCACTCTTCCTGTTTTTTTCTTTTTTGGACCCAGCTGTATATATTTGACAAACCTGACTCCACTTTTCATCTATATACTGGTACACTTCATTTTTATGCCTATTGTCTTTTTTAAGCCTATAACTTTATAAAATAAATTTAAATCCACATTTGGACATGTGACTTTCCATCTAAAAGTTTTGATTTTGTTCAGTTTTTCCTCGTCTTTCAACTCCTGCATCCACACTTTAACTCTAATGGCATGTGGAGTTCTAAAATCATGTGCTATAGTTTGTCTATCGAATTCCTAAGAGTCCTCATAAATTTGTTACTTTCATCACTGCAGTTCCCATTAACTTTGGCCCAGAAAGTTAGGTCCAGTAGTTAAATTCTAGCTTCTAATGAAATGCCAGTCACACTATCTGTAGCGTGCATGTAGGCGTTTAATAAATGCAACCCATGCAATTCGTAGTGCCTGGCTTGTATTAATTAATTAATTCTAATTTTTTACGTTCTGATTTTGATGTTGACTCAGCAGCTTGGCAGCTGTGGTCAATAACCAGTCGGAGTAAGGCTCTGTATACCATCAGCAGTGTTTTCTTACTTCCTGTGAGCCTTTTAAGCCTTCCTGTACGTGTATCTTTAACATTGTTTATATGACCTTTCTAAAGTATTTTAGTATCAAAGAGTACCTCTAAGAATTTGAACCTTGTAACTATATCTATTTGTTGTCCATACAGATACAGTTTGCTTTCCTTTTTGTAAAGATCAATCCCTGGGTTTTAGCAATGCAGAACATGAAACCCCATGCATTTCCCCAGTCAGCGGTCTCTCATAAAGCTTTGTTGATTCTGATTTGTTGAATCATCTGCTAATAGAGTAACACCCACCCCAGCTTTTACTTGTTTTGGGGGCAAATTAAGGGCTAAGGCCCAAGGCCCTTTTGGCGGGGTATGGAAGGACAGCAAAGCAGTCTAGATAGCTGAGCTCTGACTCTCAGAGGGGGCAGTGCAGCAAAGCAGTCTAAGTGACTTTCACCCTTCGGCAGGACAAGGCAGTAACTAGTCCAGGGAGCTCAGGCCCTCATACAGGGCCGAGCAACAAACAGCCCATGGCCTGATGTCCTGACTCTGGCAGACAAACACAGGCCCCTTGGCCTAAGGGGGTACTTTGCTTTCTTGCTGATATCATCATCTGAATCTGCTCTTACTCCTCCCTCCCAGTCCAGTCTCCTTCTTTAATAGATACTTCTTCAGTTTCTAAAGTGGTTTCATTTGGGGTCAGAAAATTCTCCCACCTGCCCCCTTTCATGTGCCAGCTTCCTGGCTTTAGTCTAGCCCACTGCACACCTGTTCAGGAGAGCTTTATCCTCCAATCAGGGGTTGCTCTCCAGCCTAATTCCCTATCACACTAATTGAGCTTCCATAACCCTTTCAGGTCGGATGAACACCCCATCACAGGGAGGCTTGTATTTAATAAGCTACAGATGCAAATTCTCCTCTTACTTAATCTATAGATCTCAAAGCATTCTACAAACATAGATAAACACTGTTATACCATTTTACACAGAGGGAAACTGAGCCAACCGAGATCAAAAGAAGAGCTGGTAAAAAAAAAACCTCTGGTTTCCTAGCTCTTAGCCCAATGGTCTGTTCACTGGCCATGCAGCCTCCCTACTTCTAGCCCATTGCAGTCAATAAGGTTGAATAGATGGAACTGTGAGGCAAATTTGGCTCATGTATTACATCAGGGCTGTCCTAAGTACACCCACCTCCAAATAACCACCAGATCTCTATATTCAGTAGGGAAGTACAGCAGCCGGATCTAGCCAGCTGAGAATCCTCCTGCTATTGGGTGCTCTCAGCTGGTGCACTGCCAGCACACCCAGCCTTTGTTCCATCCTCTTCTAGGCCCCAGCATAGAGGACAAATTGAGGAGTGGGTAGCAAGACAGGGAGGTGGGCAGGGCTTGGCTGACTAGGCTCTAGCTATTCCCAGCCAGTGTTCAGTCCTTTAGGGAATGTTTCAAATTGGTCTTGGCTTTTGGCCAAGGGCCAGCCCAGCCCAGATGAACCATGACCATCAGGGAACTGTAACCAGTTTCCTGGCTCTCCACACTGTCTCCTTTGCTTAGTGGATCTAGGTACAAAAGAGAATCTGGGCCTGTTTATTCATTGCAAGAAAACACAACCAACAAGCCACATCTATTGGAGACTACAAAGTAATGGCAAAAAGCATGGTTGGGCTGTGATGAGGGTATAAATCCCACATTGGTAGACAAGGGTTAACAAGAGCCTGACAGTGCAGTTACCTCACTTTTTGCACCTAGAAGGGTGTCAAATTCAATTCCTTATTAAACAGTGCCTGGGGTGCTTCACAAAGGACGGAGTGGATACCTAGAAGGGATGGTTAGATTTAGAAGGCGGGGGGGGGGGGAGACCTAGCAGGACAAGAGCTAGGGTCCTTCTTTTTGTGGAAAAAGAATCTTGGGGTGGGCACAGAAGTGCAGCTAGTTTTACTGTTGCCAATTTTGGTTGGACGTATTCCTGGAGGTTTCATCACATGACAATCTTTAATTCCTAAAAACTCCAGAACAATCCTGGAGGGTTTGCAACTCTACAAGCTCTATGTTTGTGTTCTCGACATGAAACAGGGAGCTGGGGAAAGCCTGATGAGCTATGAGCCCAGGATGCACAGAAGTGGCTTAAGTTGCGTTTGGGCTTGTTGAGTTCTTCTGGGAAGTACCCTGCAGATGCCCTGCTGTGCCAAAAGAGTGGGAATAAAGAGTACCCTCAGAGGGGTGGGAGATGTAGTATTGATGACCAGGATTGTGTTGGACAATGTTTGAGACACTGAAACCCTGGAAGGGGTGAAGCTGTACATGACATGTTTGGAAGGCTGAGTCACTAGAAGAACAAAACCAACACACTGCCTAAATCACTGTGAAAGGAAATGACTGAGGGAGACGGTCCTGCAATGCCAATCCCAGCCATGAGGGGGTGCGCCGACTCATGGGCTCAGATGCACTAAAGTACATAGGTACCTAAGTCCCAGTTTTGGCTCCCCTGTGAGTCACAAAACTCCCACTTAAACCTGTAAGTATCTAAACTCGCTGTCTACGTTTTCAGGGTAAAATTCCCTTGATGCCTATGTTTCTGCTTTCTGCCTCTTGACGTGCGCACTGCTGCCTTCCTCTAGATGTATGGGTGCCTATCCCCTGCCTAAGCCCCAGAACAGTTCACCAACCAGCAGAAGACAGGTGTTCAGCCACCTAAATTACGTGCAGGGCCCAATCCAGTAGATGTGTTTAGAGGCCACCTACTGGATCACGTCCCTTTCAAAATCCAGCCAGAAGAAGAAGTGCCCACCTTATAACTTTTAGTCCAATGGGCAGAGCACTCACCTGTGATGTGGGAGACCTAAGTTCAATTCTCCCCCTCTCTGCCAGAAAGAGGAGAGGATTTCTCCCAATGTCTCAGTGTCCCAATGCCTAAGTCCCTCTATGGATCCCAGCCATGGCCATTGAACTCATGAGAGAAATGGGGCCTAATCACTCTTTTTAGGCCAAAGCCAGGAGGAGATTGAGTCCTGGGAAGGTGAGCTGCCAGACACCTTTTTTGGCAGTATATTATGTGGCTATGAGACACAAAACCTCAGGCATACATTTGGCAAGAATCTACCTCTCCCTTATTTGAACTCCTTGACTTCTAGAAAGTGAGTCTTCACACTCTGCTGAGGGAAGGGGTGGGGGAACTCCTTTTCTCTGGCTGTGTTGCTGGTGACCTGATGTTGCTGGTAACCGTGCTGCATCTGTTGGGGAAATTCACTATTTTTTATCAGGGCTGTTGATATTCTGGGCACGTTTCTCTCATCTTGTCCCCAGGCACAGCAATTGATATTCTGTAAACTGCTGCCTCATGGTTGGTCAGGCTGTTTTTACAATTTGCTTTTAAGTTTCCTCAAAACTGTCTACTAAGAGCATCAGCTGCATATTCTCTTCACCTCCAGCACTGTTAATCCTTGGAACCACCTTAATTGGATGATCTGTACCACTTGAATGGGTAGCTTAATAATGATCACAAAACTGGACTTTTACCATTTTATTTTAATTTGACGAACTCCTTCCTCTGTTTCTTTGATAATTTTTCTCCAAAGGCTCCCTCTTAATTGAAGCCGTACTGCCTTGTGCTGTAGATCTAGCATAGGGTTTTCTTTAGTACCCCTTCCCATGTTATCTAGGTGCTCATCAGATCTCACAAGCTAAAGAGGGATTGAAGATGGCTTGTGGATCTCTAGTAAATAGCTAGGTGTTACATGAAGTGCTGATGGTGATCAATAGGTTATGCTTTCCCTTTGTGCTAGTAATAATCCAAAAACCCCAGTGTAGTGATGTGCTGGAGGGCTATAGTTGGATGAGTCATCAGACTGATGTCCTGACCAGTTATGGTCATGATAGTGGTCACTGATGCCAAAATAAATGGTGACACTCCTCACACAAAATAAAATCAACCAACCAGCTGAACAACTTGAGGCTCTCCCACCCACCTCAGGAAATAAATTCTGAGCCCCGCAATAACTCACATGCTGTAGTTCCCACCATTGATTAGCTGAAAATGAGCAGGAAGCTCTCTTCACTCTGCTCCTCAACTCTCCTTTCACTTACTTGTCCTGACCTCAAACTTCCTCAACTTTTGAGCAATTCCATAACAGCAAAGGGGGAAAACCATGGAGAAGAATCCTTTGTGATAGGGGTATTCACTCCCAGACTTGGTCTGAAAGGGCTAATAAAGGCTAAGGAGGGGTCCAATTAACCAGACAGGCCACAGCTGAGGGGAATCAGGTGGTTAAGTAATCCCTGGACTGAGTGAGGGAGCCTAGGTGAGGAGAAAAGAGGAGGGGCTGGGTTTATAGCTAGGAAGTTAGTGACAGAGGTGAGGCTGTAGGGGAAGCAGTTTGCTGTCATATCCTGGGAAGAGGGAGGTGTGGGGCTGGCAGGCAGGCAGGCAATCCCAGAGCAGTGTGAATAGCTAGAAGGTAAGAACAGGCTCAAGGATAGCCAGTAAGGTTCAGGAGGGTGTAGTCCTTGGCTGCTGACTAAAGGGTTCCTAGGCTGGAACCTAGAGTAGAAGGTGGGCCTGGGTTCCCTAGCTAGCAACTGGGGAGTGATACGCACTGGGCAGAGGAGAGCAGATTGCCTGGGACAATGAAACCCTTTGGTACCCCTGAAGGGGGAAACATGTATAGAGGGGGCTAAGTCACAGAGAAGGAGCACCTGGAGTTCTGGAGACAGAGCAGCAGCAGGTGTGTAGTGAGCAGCAGGAGTGGGCCCTGGTCCTGGAAGGAGCTAATTCCTAGAGCAGTCAGGAGGAAGCACCCCTAGCGGTGAGTGTATTCTGTGAAGCTCTTACATTCATTTCTGCCCCTGCCTCCTAGCATCACAACCAAGCTGCCTCTCAGCACCTGGCCAAGAGTTCTTGAGAGAACTAAATGGAAAAAGCACAGATATCAAAGTCATTTACACAGTCCTCCAAGTTCTTCAGGTTTGTTCTTGGGCAAAATATCCCATGACATGCTTTGTACTTTCTGGTTTCTACAGTAGGAGGCTGTAGAAAAATGACATCTGTGGCATCTCTCCCTCCCACTCTCCCCCCTCTTCCCCCCCCCCTCCTTTTTGGTAAGGGTTTTTAAGCTGCTTTTCTAAGAAGGGTAGTTTGACTTTCACAGCTTGTTCTGTTGGGGATAACAGTATCACAAGACCAGTGGCTCTCAGTCTGTGGGTCACACCCTCTCAAAGGGGCCACAGCTAATTTATGTAGTGACAAGCTGGTTCCTTTTCCGGCCTGGGGCTGAAGCGTACATTCTCATTAGCCTCTTGCAATCCAGTCCTCAGATACCAGTAGAACCCATTAGATTCCTGCAGGGTGGGACGCGGAAGCTCCACACAGTCATACCACAGGTGTATAGTTACTACATGCACACCACAGTAAAGGGGCATTTTGCTTGACATACCTGCCACATACAACCACAACAAAGCTGTCAGCTCATGTTTCCACTAAAACGCAAAGGAAGAATGGAGATTCTCCCAAATGGTGAGCACACAAACAGGGTTACTAAGGAATATTAGATATATATTGTTTTGGTGGAGTGTGGCAAGAAAGACTTAAGATGCCACCCATTCATATCACACTCTGGGACTGATTCTATGCCCATTGAAGTCAATGGGAGTCCTTCCATTAACTGCAATAAGGTTTGGCTCAGGCCTTGTAAGCAGATATTATATGTAGAGCTGGTAGTGATGCCTATAAGTTAGCTGCATAACACTTTCTATTTTAAAACCCTTTTTAGGCCAAATTTCAACTGTTTGGGCTGAGATTTGCCAAGCTAGATGTCAGCCTGAAGCAGACTTGTTTTAGAAAGCTTGAGCTAAAACTACTCAGCCATTTCTGAGAACAAGTCTAGGTGGGAAATATTTTGCCTATGTTTTTTTTTTTTTTTTTTTTTTTTTTTTAAAACAAAGTCTTGCACCTTTCAGTGAGAAACTCTAGCACTTTGTGCTTTGGAGCAGAGACTTGAAATGTGTTGGGGTCACCTTAGTGTTCGGAAACTGACTTTTGCCATCCCTATGAAAATGCATCCAAGTTTGGCCAAGTCATGAGTCTCTGAAATATTGCAGTTTGAACATATTCAGCTGAGGTTTGTTAGAAGGTGGCAGCTCGAGTCTCCAAAGGCTCAATCTGCACTAAGCACACTCCATCCCCCCACAGATCCTGTGTGCCAATGAGACTGCACATGTGCTCTCCCCACAGAGTGGTTGAGCGTGCTCCATGCCCACACAGCTCCTATCTGCAGCACTGACTAGAGTGCATAAGCACCATCCTGACAGCAGCTGAGAGTACTTTATCCAGGCAGACTGCTTATCCTGTGCTCTCCAAATCCTGCTGCTGACCACCAGGCAGCGTGGAGGAGGAGTACATCCTGTGACTGGAAGTCAATGGGATGTGGAGAGGAGGGCAGGAACTGTGGTAAGAAGGGCTGAGGCAGTTGTGGGGTGTGGAGCAGGAGCTGTAGAAAGGGAGAGAAGTAAGTGAGGGGTTGGTGGGAGGTAGGGACAGGACATGGGATATGTGTAGTGAATAAAGCTGGGGACTGTAGAAAGAGAGAAGGTGGTCTCATGGATAAAGCAGTTCACTGCTGTCCTAGAGAACTGGATTCTGTGCCTGCCTCTGCCACACAGTTCCTATGTGGGCTGGGAAAGTCATTTTAATCAAAATAGTCAGCTGGCCACTCACTGTGTTCCTTGTTTTCTGGGTTCCCAATATGACATTCCCAGGGTCTGATTCTCAGGCGTGCGAGAACTCTGAGCTGCTGATGACCTCAATAAGAGCTATGCTTTGAACTTACACAGTGCTATGAAAATACTAAGTTCTCTGAAAAATCAGGCCCTACACACCTCAAGCTGAGCACCCAAAGTTGGATACTCTTGATAATTTTAGCCTTAATCTCTGTGTGCTTCAGTTCCCTGATCAGTAAAATGGGATTTATGAGGGTAAAATCATAAATGTATGAAGCATTTGCACACTATAGTGACTAGTGCCATCAAAAAGCACCAAAGGAAATGAATAATTCTGCATTCAGAGCAGGGTTTAGATGTGTGGTAAATAGTCCTGGGGCCAACCCATTGAATGAGGATAAAAAGAAATACTGGACAGCTGCCCATTCGCAAAGCGCTGTCCATCCTGTGCCCTGAATGAGGCAGAAGTCCTGTGGAGAAAGGAGCTGATCAGTGTAAGTACATACAGTGTGCATATGGATTATGACAAGGGGTCTGAATTTAGATTGCACAGGCAACTTTAATTCTGGCATTTCCTAACTTTGAAGTGCTCAGTTTTGCAACCTTAATGTGGTTGGTTTGGATGTACTAGTGAATAAAGTACACTGATTTGGAAGCTTTCAGTTAGTACTTTTTAATCATCACATTGCAGAGCAGGAATCTTGACTTATACCCACTCTTCAAGCTACAGATCATATTTAAAAGTGATACTAGGCTAATTTTAGTCTGTCCTGAAATATATCGACTTCCCTAATTCAGTTGGCATAGATGTCAGGAAAACAACAACATTGAAAGTAAAGCACAAACATTGTAGGCACAACATGTAAAATGTCAAGTGGGCAGAAGCAAGGAGATTGTAGCATGACAGAAAACGGGAGCAGCATTAGCCTACACTGCAGGGAAATAATTAGCTCTACACAACACTACTTAAAAAGGGGCTTAACTCTTTCCCCTCATGTTCTCGCTCTGCTAAGCAGCAGGTTTGGATGTTTATGCCTTAGTATGCTGGCAGCTGCACAGATACTTTAGAGTGTGTGTGTGTGTGTGTGTGTTCAGAGGGGGAAACAATTATAGAAAAAGGATGTGGATTTTTAGGTTAGCCAGTCCAAGGCTGGGGTATTGCTAGAGACTACTACACCGTTTCAGTGCTTAATATTACTCCCATTGAAATCAGTGGCAAAGTTTCCACCAATTTAAGTGGTGCAGGATCAGTTAATAGGATTTCTAACTTTCTATTCATCTCAAACTCTTCTTTTCCTCCTGCTATTCCCCATAGCACTGCCTAAACAACTCCGCTCTCCTTGGGTCCAGCTTGTCCGCAGGTGGAGTGCCACAGGTATTGCAGGCACTTGCTGTGAGCAGTGTAAGTTACCTGTGAGACATGGTACGTCCCATTTGCAGATCAACAAGGTTTAACGCGCAAGGATTTCTTAGATAGTTAGTTCATTTTTGGCTTTGTATTGAACTACAGTATATCATACTCACTAGACCCAAAGAAAATATTGTTACACACAGCAATCCAGAAAGGAAAGAAGAACATAAACCAGCGGTTCTCAACCTTTCCTGTGCTGGAATGCCCTGCTCCCACAGAAACAGGTTTCCAAACACAAGTGCTGCATGTTTAGGGACCTCCCTTTCCACCTACCAATACAGAAAGAGCAGTAAACGCATGGGAGGGTGGGGGGAGCATGGCCCCCTAAAACCTGTCTTTGATTTCCCTAGGAATTGTGATACCTCTCCCCCCAGCTTGAGAACCTTCAATATAAACTTCATTGGGGGAATACCCCACACTGGCTCAGAAAGAGCTAACTGGAGTGCTCAATTAGGGTACCTAGTTGCCAGGACAGGGGCAAGTCCACTTAAAGATAAGTCACAACAGGTGGAGGAGCTGGGTGGTTATTACTATAAGGAGATGAAACCCACAGTAGAAAGGGGTTGCAGGGAGAAAAAGAAAAATCCTCTATGGTCCCTATCTTTTCAGTAGAGCGTGGAGAGACAGGCAGGGTCAAAGAGGAAGCCCAAGGGGAGAGTTGGCTCTGGGATCCTCTGGTGAGTAGAGAATTCTCACAAGAGGCCTTGAGAGAGACAGAGAAACCACTGGTGGCGTGAGCTCTGACAAAGGCAGGTCCTGGACCTCCAGGGAAGAAGCCCAGGTCAGTATTCAATTGAGGAACAGAGCACAGGGGGAACTTAGGAGACAAAATTTCAAACTTGAGGAGGGCAGAAGTGGCTTAAGTTTATATTTTCAGATGTGATCTGTTGGAGGACTGGGGGGGGGGAAAACCCTGCAAGGTCCTACTCTGAAAGAAGAGTGACCCTAGAGAAGCAGGGAGGTTGTGAAGCCCTGACACAAGGTCTTGAAACTATTTGTTGGACTCTCTGTTACTCTGGAAGGAGGTGGGGGTGAGGATTGTAAGTGACGTGGCTGGGATGAGTCACAAGACGATGCAGAGGACTGGAGTGACTGTGGGCAGGAGGCATTAGATAAGGACAGCCTGCTGTGTCACACCCAGCCACGGGAGGGTGAGTCAGTGGGGAGCCCACTCTTCTACAGGGGGATTGACTTTGTTTAAAATCCTCCACTACAACAAAGAATTATATTAGGGTTTATTAAAATACATGTCCATAAAGCAACATACCAGTGGCAAACCTTTTGCTCATGTTTATTTTCCAGTGGTTGATGCCTGTGGGACCACTCATCTTGCTTATACTTATAGGTTCTGATCCGAAGCTCTTTGTCTCCAGAAATACTCCTATTAGTGTCAATGAACTCTGGATCAGGCTAATAACCAATAGAGGTAGAAAACACAGAGCGTGTTATTTTGTATGAAGAAGGTTGGATTCTGTCTCTCAGAAGTACAGTGGCTAGCATAGCCAGAAGATGGCAGTGTGAGTCAAGTTTACAGCTGTGGATTCCTTCATTTCCTCAAACCTAATCTTTCTCCTGGGCTGCTATGCTGCCATTCTCTTCTCCCGTTTGTACTATTTAGCTGCGTCTGACTGCAAACTGTTTGTGGTGTCTGCTAACTCATTAGGATGATCCCACCAAATTTGCAAAGCCCTCTAGGAAATGCTTCCTGTTCTCGCTCTCCTCTGCTGCTGACTTTAACGCTATGTGGTTCCATTATAAAATATCCGCCAGCTACTTTTTTTTTTTTTGGTCTCAAATGCTAATCTACCCCTTATGAGACATTCATGACTCCTTTTCTGTGTGTGGTGTGTCACTGCTGCATATTGCAATCCGATGGCATAGGCTATCACCCACAGCAGCAAATGAATGAAAGTGCATCATTACACTTGTATGTTTAAATCTGTTGCACACTGGGATTTTTCAAATATTGTTTTTCCATCCAAGAGGTCTTTGCTGCTTGACATTCTTGGAGGGAAACACATTCCTTTAGGAAAAATATACATATGAATAGCTGCTCTGTGGATGATTAGGGAGGATTAGTCATTGTTCTTCCCTACTAGTATTGCTGAATGGTATGAAGATTTCCAGTCAACCTCACTGGCTGAGCTTGTGAAAGCCTTGCACGCAGCTGAATAGTATTTTTGCCTGTAAGGTAATAGCATATGAACACTGCATCTGATGAATTCCAAGGAATGTTCCAGGTATCGGTGCCCAGAATCTTATTGATTTTTGAGGAAAATTGGAAAACCAACAGCAAAAATGGGAATCCCATGGAGCCCCTGCCCTCTGATTAGCACAGCCACGGCTTCAACCTGCTCTGCAATTGTCTGTAGGTTAAAAAAAAAAAAAAAAAGGTTGACATCACTCATTAATGGCTTCCAGCATAACAATACACCATCTCATCTCTGCCTAGCATCCTGAGAGGTCATTTAGTGTGCCAGCATGTTCAACTGGCTCCCAGACAGAAGAATAATTGTGGGACGGGAAGAAAATTGGGGGCATGCACACAGCCCTGATATGGGGGGAGAAAGGAGGTAAATGAGGGAGCACAGAAAGGCCCTGGCAATTGATGGAAGTTGGGTGCCTAAATACCTTTGAAAATCTGAGTATATGATAATATTAAAAAGCTTCTTTGCACAGAAAATACTGTCATTATATGCCTAATTCTGCATTTTTTGTATGCCTCAAATATCTACAGACTTATGTGGAGGAGGTTATATCTCTTATTGGATCAAATTCTGCTTGAAAGTTTGTCCTTCTCACCAACAGAAGTTGGTCCAGTAAAAGATATTACCTCACCCACCTTGTCTTTCTAGTAAACTGGAACCGACAAGGCTACAACTACACTGCATACAGACTTCAAGGCAGGAATGCAGGTTCAGAGCCAACCCTAATTCGGAAAAAGCATCAAAGGCAAGAAGTGTGACTGCTGAAAGGAACTAAAATCTTTTTAGAAAACTTGCTCCGGTGAAAGGTTGAGCTGGTCAAACAAGGAGGGAAATTGCACTCCCCACCCCAATTTTTCAAAATAGTTGAGTCAGCTCTATAGTTGATAGAAAAATCTGGGGAAGAAATCAGATCAGTATTCCTGAAGGGTGGTGTCTTCTGGTGAGCCATGTTATATAGCACAGACTGCACCAGAGACAAACACTGTCCTGCTGACAGACTTAAGCTTTGCTCTAGAGACAGCTGCTTGGGTGAGAAAGGAGTTCAGTCTCCATGTCCTGTGTAACTCTTGGTCATTCCACCTACCATCAAACATGCAGAGTCATTGAGGATGGTTGTGCCAGCCTGAGTGAGCACAGCTGATGGCGTCACACAAGGCATTGTGTAGCGAAGTTCCCAGATCCGGCTCAATCCTATGAATCCACAAATTTCTGAGGTGGCACTAGGTAGGTTCAGGGCATACACCCCTTTGCATGTAGATTGGAGAGTTCGAGAACACAATGTGCTGGGGTGTTTTTGTGCATCCTGGCGACATAGCCGAAGAACTTGCAACACTGTTTTTGAATATAATGAGCAACTGAAGGAAGGCCAGATCTCTGCAAGGTTGACATTTTGCATAAAATCAAACCACTTCATAATCAGGATTTGGCACTGACTGGGCCTATGGACTGCCTCTTGCCTCTCCAAGTCTGCTTGTAAGAGGGCCACATTTCTGACCTGTATAGAAATTCACTACACATTCAACCTGCTTTTGGGATGTAGACTCCTGTCTACGTGAACTGGAATAAGACCAAAAATCAAGTAGCATGAGACACCACTCATCCTGGAGATACTTTCAACGTCCTCAGATTGCTGATCCAGGTGACTTTTGAACCAGTGACCTACAAGTCAATGAATGGGGTAGTCAATCTTCTGAGCCATCCAATCCTCTTTTATAACAGCCTTTCTAAAAAGACTAGACAAATACTTTCAAGAAAGTAGTGAGGGCTAGACCTGCTAAGAGGTCACAAACTGCCCTGAATATCCTGGTCCAAACCTCTTTTCTAAACAATGGAGTTAAGATCAGAAAATAATGAAATATTTTTTTTTCAATTCTCCTATTCTTTCAATTGTCACAGCTTTGAGGATGATGGCTTGGAATAAGTGGAATATTTAAAAGCCCAGCCAAGCGCTACTTGCTGACAAAATAGCAATTTGTATGTGCTCAGTGCTTCTGGCTAGTCTTGATGCAGAGTTCACATGCTAAATGAATCCTTTTTCTTTCATCATTCAACATATTAACTTGAGGTCATGCTCCATAGACATTTGAAAGCAGCACCAGTCTTCTGTCAGTCACTGCTATGCACAGAAGCGGCATGGAAGGAATTAGTTCAGTATAATAGATATAGCCAGCTTGTGTGTGTGTGTCCACAGGACTGAATGACGGCAGTAGGGACTAACATGAAATCAAGGTGTTTTTAGCATAATTGAAAGGAAATTTTCATGTCATTGTAGACCTAATATTTAAAGAGTGATCTGTAAAACCTACTGATAATGCAAATGTCTATGAATTTTTCAAAGTGTTTTATTTTTTTAAAAACACAGTGACAACACCTTGCAGTACTGTGAGCCCAAACACAATAACATTGTGCCACTTCACTGGGAAGGAAAAATGACCAACCTAATTTGAAAATCAAAGCCTTGTTGAAGTGCAGAAAGCATCAGTAGTGATAAGAGAATCTGATGACTGAAACATTCTTCCAGCAGCAATAATTAAAGATGCTACTCACATAAGGGATTTTATATTATTTCACTAAAAATAAATAACCTCTGCTAAAAGAATGATATCGAAATTGCACAGTCAAGCCCTCAAAAGTTAGGAAATGCCAGTCCTCTGGTTGCCTGTGCAACCTTAAAGTCTTCTCCCCTACCACTTGTATATATGCATTATGAGATGGTCTTTAATTACAAGATCACATACTATTTTTCCAAAGCACCTCTGGCTCATTAAATGCACATGAACAAGAAATAGGGGGAGGGAGGAATCTATCCTAAGCCACTGTAATGATCCCAACCTTCCAAGTGGTCAGCAGCATTTGAATTCAGGCCCTACAGATCCACAGCACAGACCTTTGCAACTTGAGCACTATTGCAACTGTTATCCTCTTTGGGCCAGCCACATGTAGGGGATGTATAACATAGCATGCCAGTAGACTACATACCCTTCCTGTTACATTCCCAGCAACTGAGGCCTACCGACAGCGTTTATATCTCTTGTAACAACGCACTGAATGTGTCTTCACCTGTGACTGAATGCAGGATTTTTAGCACTACAAGAGACCTATCACTTGAACTAACATAGGGGTTTGCAATGAGTGTGCTATACATGAATTTTGCAGGTCCTGGCAGACAAGTGACAACCTTTTATACCATGCCACTCCACACCATCTCATTTTTTGTTTATGGCACACATGTTCCCTAAAAAACTTTTTTACAAATGCTTGAGAGATTTTTTAAAAGAATCTCTTGCTCTTGTTTTTGTATCCATCCCTTTCTGACAGTGAGCTCTGTTTGAGTCTAATATGGTGCATCCAGGATTAGAGCTGGCCGGGAACTTTTCAACAAAACATTTTTTATTGAAAGGTGCTGATTTGTTGAATCCGAAACTTTTCACAGGAAAGCCTGGCAAACTTAGAAAAAATGTGAAAAAGTTTCAAAAGTTTCAAAATTTTATTTTTTGCAGGGTTGTAGCCATGTTGGTCCCAGGACTATGCTCATCTTTAAGCTTTTTATTAAGCAAATGGAAGTGTGTGGTGATTTTCATAGGCCAGTAAACAGATTATTCTCCCCTAGAGAACTATTTTGAGTCCAGAAAGATGGAATAATTCAATATTCCTAGCCTAACTGTTGTATACCAACTATCCAGACCTCATTAGACCATGATTCAGGCACATGCAGTGGAAGATTTCAGCTGGCATCCCTCTCATGTTTACAAGGTATTGTATAAATCTCTGTACAGGGATGGGTCCAGCCAGGAGCTCAGTCAAATGGTAACTTGAAAGAGGATCACCTTACTGGTTAGAGAACAGAGGAGTTCTTCCATGGTCTCTATGGTAAGGCGTTCCATCAGAGAGTCCCTCTTGGTGCAATTTGGAAACACCTTCAGATAATCAAGGTTGTACTAGGCTGTGTTGCATTGTGGAGTTGACCTCTAGGATGTGTAGGACCCCAAAATTGAAAGGGATTCTAAGATTCCAATGTGAGGGAGAGGACTATCCCCATGCAGTCACACTTTTGTAGGCGAGAATACAGTGTGAGTGGAACTGGAGAAAGAGGGTCAGTTTTCAGGAGAGACCAAATATAGTGTGATACCAGGGGCTCAGGAAATCAAGCTGGGACAGTGTGCTACTAGACAGACACAGGCTTCTTAGCATGTAACACTGCTGTATACATGCTTAGTAAAGAAGTAGTAGTTCAGGGAAAATGTGGGCCCCTTACTGAATGGGGGAGGCAACTAGTCACAGATGATGTGGAAAAAGCTGAAGTACTCAATTCTTTTTTTGCCTCCATCTTCACAGACAAGGTCAGTTCCCAGATTACTGCACTAGGCAGCACAGTATGGGGAGGAGGTGAGAAGCCCTTGGTGCTGAAAGAACAGGTTCAAGACTATTTAGAAAATCTGGACATGCACAAGTCCATGGGGTCAGATGCAATGCGTCTGAGGGTGCTGAGAGAGTTGGCTGATGTGATTGCAGAGCCATTGGCCATTATCTCTGAAAACTCATGGCAACTGGGGGAGGTCCTGGACAACTGGAAAAAGGTAAATATAGTGCCCAACTTCCGAAAAGGAAAGAAGGAAAACCTGGGGAACTACAGACCAGTCAGCCTCACCTCAGTCCCTGGAAAAATCATGGAGCAGGTCTTCAAGGAATCCATTTTGAGGCACTTGGAAGAGAGGAAGGTGATCAGGAACAGTCAGCATGGATGCTCCAAGGGCAAGTCATGCCTGAACAACCTGATTGCCTTCTATGAGGAGGTGACTGGCACTGTGGATGTGGGGAGAGCGGTGGACATGATATAGCTTGATTTTAGCAAAGCTTCTGTTCCCAGTCTCTCTCAGTATTCTTATCATCAAGTTAAAGAAGTATGGGTTAGATAAATGGACTATAAGGTGGATAGAAAGCTGCCTAGATCATCGGGCTCAATGGGTAGTAATCAATGGCTTTGATGTCTAGTTGGCAGCCGGTATCGAGCAGAGTGTCCCAGGGGTCAGTGCTGGGGCCAGTTTTGTTCAACATCTTCATTAATGATTTGGAGGATGGGGTGGATTGCATCCTCAGCAAGTTTGCAGATGACACTAAGCTGGGGTGAGTGGTAGATAGCCCGGACAGTACGGATAGGATACAGAGTGTCCCAGACTAATTGGAGGATTGGACCAAAAGAAATGTGATGAGGTTCAACAAGGACAAGTGCAGAGTCCTGCACTTAGGACGGAAGAATCCCATATACTGCTACAGACTGGGGACCGACTGGCTAGGCAGCAGTTCTGCAGAAAAGGACCTGGGGGTTACACTGGATAAGAAACTGGATATGAGTCAACAATGTTCCCTGAGTGCCAAGAAGGCTAATGGCATATTGGGCTGCATTAGTAGGAGCATTGCCAGCAGATCAAGGGAAGTGATTATTCCCCTGTATATGGCATTGGTGAGGCCACATGTGGAATATCATGTCCAGTTTTGGGCCCCCAATACAGGAAGGATGTGGACAAATTGGAGAGAGTTCAGAGGAGGGCAACTAAAATGATTAGGGGGCTGGAGCACATGACTTCTGAGGAGAGGCTGTGGGAACTAGTCTTGTTTAGTCTGCAGAAGAGAAGAATGAGGGGGGGATTTGATAGCAGCCTTAAACTACCTGAAAGGGGGTTCCAGGGAGGATGGAGCTGTTCTCAATGGTAGTAGATGACAGAACAAGGAGCAATGGTCTCAAGTTGCAGTTGGGAAGGTCTAGGCTGGATATTAGGAAAAAGTTTTTCACTTGGAGGGTGGTGAAGAACTGGAATAGATTACATAGGGAGGTGGTGGAATCTCCATCTTTAGAGGTTTTTAAGCTGTGGTTTGATGAAGCCCTGGCTGGGATGATTTAGCTGAGGTTAGTCCTGCTTTGAGCAGGGGGTTGGACTAGATGACCTCCTGAGGTCCCTTCCAACTCTAATCTTCTATGATTCTATGAAATATCTGTTTCTTACAATTTTGCTTGTCTGCTGCATTGCTTGTTATTAATCCTAGAAATGTAAGGCTGAAAGTGACCTTGAGAGGTCATCTAATTCCTCCCCTTGCACCGAGGCTGGCCCAAATATATCTAGACCATCCCTGACAGATCTTTGTCTAATCTGTTCTTAAAAATATCCAATGATGAGGATTCCCTAGTCTTCTTTGGAAGCCTATTCCACAATTTAACTATCCTTATAATTAAAAAGTTTTCCTATTATCTAACCTAAATCTCTATTGCTGCAGATTACTTCTTGTCGTACTCTCAAGAGATATGGTGAACAGTTGATCACCATCCTCTTTGTAACAGCTGTTGACATATTTGAAGGTTTATCAGGTCCCCCCATCAACAGTCTTTTCTCAACTATACTGAAACAGACAGGCTCAGTCTGTGAGTTTTCAAAGGGCCTTCCTAAGCAAGTGGCTATATCAGAGAGCCATTGCATGAATAATTCTGACAGCTGGCTCTGTTTCCTTATTATCTTTGCTATAAGGGTCCTGTCTGCACCTCATCCAAGTCCATATATTTGTCTTGCTAGCTGTAGAATGGATGATTAGAAGACCTACTGCTTTAATTTATATACATATATTATCAGTAGTTACCTATTTGTCTTTAATTAGTCTAAAACTTGCCAAAGCATATTAAAAACTGCTCAAACAGCTTTTCAGCTCGTTAAGACATTTATGCAGAGAGCTTACAGCTCACTCTTCGACTTTTGCTTAAATACTTATATTTCATATTTTTCTGCTGTGCGTTAAAAATGTCAGTGGGAATGTGTGCTGATGGCAAACTCCATGCGTGCCACCAACACCTGCTTACCAATTAGGGTAATTTTGGAAGCATGTTGTAATGATAAAAATTTGCCACCAGGAAGGAGCTAGTGGGTGCTTTGTTACACAGCAGATTACTGTAAAGAAGCTGTGGTTGCATAATTAATTAAGAAACAACAGAGTTAGGGAGCCTTCTGAGATCCTCAGCTGATCTAAACTGATGCTGGTCCATTGAAATTGATGGAATAACTTTGATTTACATCAGCTAAGAATCTGTCCCTATAAATTCTTCATATACAAGGGTGTGCAAGAATGGTACTAGAGTAAGCTTTTAACTTGAATATGTAGAGATGGGCCAATACGCAAAGCCTCAGATCTGAATACTGAGGTGTTTGAATCTGAACCTTGATCCAAATCCAGATTTGCACACAGCCTTTATTATAATAGATGAAAGCAAAATATGGATCTGAACTTTGAGGTGCTCAGAATCCAGATCCAAGCTTTGTGGCTTAGTCCCATGACAAAATAAAGCTGTGTCCCTTGTGAATCCTGAGCACTGTCCCATCCTGATTTTACAGGGGCATCCTCTCCTTATATGTATAACCACCAGGCTCAAGTTTAAACATTAAAAGCCACATTTTGAGTGGGCCTCCAGAAATTTACCTACAAGCTATGTCGATGCAGCCATTTGTGAAAGTGTTATCTTGCTTTTCTGGGCACAAAGGGGTACCAGTAGACGTACCTGGATTGCCATTTGTAGGCACAACAGAAGGTTTTTGTGTGGTCATGGATGAAGGTCCTTTGAAAAGTTGTCTCTAGGTCCCTCACTGCCTGCAGAATTTCATTATTTTAAAATTAAGCCTTTTTTGGCTCTAATCAAATGCCAAAGAGCAAGGGCCAGATTCTCAGCTAGTCTAAATACACATAGCTCCATTGAAGAAGCTGCTACTGTCAGCCTCTCTGGTTGCCTCTCCAGAACTGTGCCTACAAAACTGTGGTACTCTAAGCCTTGTAAGATGGATGTTACTATGTGCTTGGTGCTGTGAAGCTATCTGAATTAACTGATGTTTATTATGAGCCTTGTTCAAATCCCAGTGAAGTTGGTCAATCTTTGGGTCAGGCCCTAGGTGCTCTGAGATGCTCATATTTAAGGTGCTGTACAATTCCATTGTAGTAGTAGTAGTACTGGGCTGGTGGGCTGTGAAACCAACTGAACTGGGGATCTGCAAGTAGAGTAAGAACTTGAGTGTTTATTAGCTATGACCCTAATGAAAAGTCATCCCGTGGAGTAGATCCTTAGTGCTGATTCTGGGGCTGGAGGAACCCATCAAGAATTAACCCCGTGTGCTGAATGTAGCAAAGTAAGATACACCACATCCTCGCTCCTCTGCAAGTCCTGCAGACCACTATAGTCATGTGCTCCGTGGGAGAAAATGCTGCCAGCACAACTACTTTTGTCTACTTCTGTCTATGCCATGGAAAAGACATCAAATGCTCAAAATACTCAAGACCCCAGAAAGCCTTACCTGGTAGCAATAGCTCAAGTCAGTTACCTTGATCCACAAGCCGCAGAGTCATAAATAGGATCTATGTGCTGACGCATGAGCCATTGTGCCGGTCAGTGTTTGATCCAACCTTTCCATTTCTGACCAAGACCTTGCTTGAGAAATGTTTCTTTAAGTGGATTAAAATCCTTTTTACCAACAAAACTGAATGACACACAGTGAGGTGAAATTTGTTTCTGCATGCACCCAACAATTTCATTATTCCATTTTGAATGTATTTATGTAATTACATAATGCTCTGGTCTTGACTGTGCTGAAGAGAAGCAGGTCCAGTGACGTTCAACTGTTTTCCTTCTATGATGATCTAAAAGTATTTACCACACTGTTACCCTAAATAATCCAGGGCAGCCCGCCTATACCCTACCGAGGGCCCAAGGTGTGACCTGGTTAATTTAGATACCCCCATCCTTTCCCTACCGAGTGTTCAGGGTGTAAGGCACCTACTCTTACCCAGAGGGCTCAGGGGAAAAACCTGGCCACATTAAGTACCCACGGAGCTTGAAGTTTGATGGGTCTGCAGGATTCTTCCCAGTGAAAGAGCCTTACACAGCTCTGCTCTCAGCATCTATTTATTAGCAACACAAACAGTGTTACCAGATTTGCCTGTCGGTTTGGGGTGCACTCATTTATTAGAGTTACGTTTGTGGGGTCTCTGTAATTCTATCAATGTACTGCTTGTGTCACTTGTTTCTATACAGAGCTTGATCTCTCCCTTCTGCAAGTCCTCACCCTCCCCTCGCCAATGGAGCTACCCTGCAGGGCTTAGTTTCAACAGGGTTGGGTTCCTCCAGCCCCAGAATCAGGCCCCCCCCCGCTGTCTCTCCCCCTCTCCCACACGCGCGCGCACACAACAGAGCACATCTGAGCTGGCAGGGTCAATCAGCACTTCCCAGCTGACACGAATTCATGTGCCACGAATTCAGCACAGGAACAGATCATGTCTGAGCAGGCAGGGTCAATCAGCTGACACCCTCAGATGCCACGGACCCAGCACCCCCTGCCAATCTCATGTCACAATTGTCCTGGTAGTAACTCCTTTTGGGCATTACAGGGATCTTTGGCTTAGATAAGAGAAGCGTTGCTGCAAAGCAAATGGGGAAGCTGAGAAAACAAAAGAAAAAAAGGAAGTTCAGAGAGCGTATGGCACCCAGCTTGACCATAAAAGTTTTATTTTATTGCCAGGTATATGAAACTTATGATGATACTAGTAGTAATAAACAAAACAGTTACAATATTACACAGTTTCAATTGGGGTATTGGGGAAATCTTCATCATGACAGTAGATTCATAGTATTCTGGGTTGCTCTTCAGCTGATGCCAGCTTTTTGTAAAATTCTGAAAGACAAAATAACATTTTCCTACCCCCTTTAGAGGGATGGCAAATTATTGCTTAAAATACCTCTTCCTTTTACAAAGCTCCTTGTGGATTGCAGAGGAATTACCTCTGTATTTTCCTGTGTCTTTGTTTTATAGGCAGGCCAGGTTTTAATGGCTCTTACCCTTTAATGGTTTAGGATGAATTATTGCACTGTTCATTTCTGAAATTCATGATGTATACCTCCAGTTTTTCTTTTTATACAGCAGACCAGGATTGTGATGTTTTCTCTGCTGTGCTAATTTTTAAGTTTATTTACAGGTAATAGGTGAGAAGCATCATTATCATAAGGCTTCCTAACATGAGGTGTGTTTTTTAATGACCATTTTTAGCATGCTTAAATGTTTTTTTCCCAAAAATCATACACCTTATTTATTGTTACAGGGTTACTCATTAACATTACATTTACTTCAAGGTTTAATATTAACAATAACATTAGCACCAAATTTATTACAGGTGGCATTTATAAGTAGCTTATTATATCGTGCCTTTTATTTGGACAATTTGTCTCTGAGGCCAGTGTGTTCAATATCCTCTTTGCAGAGGTTTTTAATTTTAATTATATTCTCGGGGTTTTGGTGACTTAAAGAGGTAGGGTTGTCATGCCTATGAGCAGACCCCTTTTGTATTTGTTTTCAAATCTCAGCAGTGTACATACACAAAATCCTTCCTCCCCCCTTCTCCCCCTCCCTACTTAGGTTTAACCTGTCCCTCTTATCCTCAGACTTCACTGCTTTTTCACTTTTTTTTTTTTTTTTTTGAGGGTTGAAATCTGAGCCTTTTGGCTTCAAGTAATTTGTTTGCTGACCAGGAATGTCCATTATTTGCAGCTCCTTTGTGCTGCCATATATGGGCAGATCTTTTCTTTCCCTGTCAGCTAGGTAATTTGCATTAACACAGATGCTTTTTGGCTTGCTTTTGAATCCAAAGCCAGTTTAAAGACTAGACTTTGTCTTAAAAGGGACACAGTCAGTTTCCACCAGAGTTCTGATTACTTTTCACTTTACCTTTTGTTCACAAAACACACAGCAATCTGAATAAAGAAAACATAACCTATTGTGGCTCTTTTTGGAGTCCTAATAGGATTTTAATTAAGTAGCATGTTTTGTTTGTATATTTTTTTACCCCTTCTACAATATACACTGCATATTTCATGGGAAAATGCACATTCCTTCCATAGTTTTTCTACCACATTATTAGTCATATTACATTTTATATAAAGTGTAACTGTTTATTTTGTGCCTATTTTCATGTGCCCTTATCAAAGTGATAGTCTGATTACTCAGAGCCACGTTAAGGCTCCATGTTTTTAACTTTGCTTCTTTTGTGCACAGTCTTAACTTTTTGTTCTTCTTCTGCAGACTTCAGCTGCTATTTATTATTTAAAAAAAAAAAAAAGAGAGAGAGAGAGAGAGAGAGAAACAACAAAAACCAGTATCTCTTTCCATTCTCCTGGTTCTGGCTGTCCCTGCCACAGCCATGGCCACATTTTCTGGTTCAGATGTAACAAAAATTAAACTTTATAAAAACATGGAAGTACCCAAAGGGTTAAATTAAGTCAAACCACACACTAGTTGCCTGTGTCCAGCAAAGGGTCTGTCAGTTTTACAACTTTGAATGAGAGATTCAAGTGCAGTTTTAGCGGCATTATTTTGAAAAAAAAACCAAAACAATTTATCTTAAATGTTCAAAACAGGGTTTTACAAACCAGGAGTGTTAATATAGGTCCTTAAAATCTTACATAATTACACAACTATATATATATATATATATATATATATTTACAAACACACACATTTTTATTTTGCTTAACATTTCTTGCACTGTTTTAATTATTTTTACACAGCTGTACACAGATTATTTTTCCTTTTATACATTTTGAGGCAGTTAAATTCCAATGGAAACCCCTTTTTTTAGTGATTTAAATTAAATTGTTCACAATCAAATTATTCAAATAAGATTCTCTTTGTTTGCAGCCTGCAGCAGTCCTTTACCATAGATTATTTACAGACCATTCCTTTGGGATGGAAAAGGGCCCATTTTCCTTCCAAATAGCTATAAAGGATTCTGGGGACAAACACATAGTGGCTGTAGCCACTGCCTGACCCCCTTGTATAATTTATTTAACTTCCAGGGTTCCACCCAATGTGACTGTACTATGTTGCACATATATTTACATTTACATGAGTGGGTTTTGTTATCAAACCCAGAATTCTCTTATAATACCACAACTGTCACTCATTAATAGCTTCACAGCTGTTACTTTTTAAATATTACCACATCTTTAACATTTTCACAACTCCCTACTGTTCAATTGTCCCCAAACTCTATGGTATTAATTTCTACAAAAACTACTTCAATTTTTCACTTTTTTTTTTTTAAATTACTTACTTTGGTATCCAATTTATTGTACCTTAGCTTTTTTATATTATTCTTTCCTGCCAGAGCTTTTAAAGTTTCACTGTCAACATGCTTTATTTTTAAACCCTTCATTCTCTCACTCAGATTGCTGTTTATCAGCCGCTGTTTATACAGCATCACTGAGTTGATTCTTATGCATTTTATTTATTTATTATGATGGTTCATTTTGCTTGTAAAAACTGAGCCACCAAGTACAATTCCTGCAACACAGCTGCCTTAGTCAATCTTTATCTTGGGATTGTTTAAAAGTCAGTATTAATATTTATCTTCATGGTTGCCCATAGGTCTTTTGATTAAAATTTTAGTGGAATACAGCGGATTTTGGTCATGTTTTAAAAAAAAACCCAAAAAACCCCAACAGCTTTTCACATAGGAATCCAAAGTTTCATCCCTTAAGATGCCAGAAAAACAAAAGTGCAAAGGGAAGGGAGGGTGAGGGGGGTCAGAAGCAACCAGTTAACCCTGTGAGGTCATTTTAAAGTACAGGCTAGCAACAGCAAATTTAGCAAACTGAGAAGAGAAGAGTGGGGGAAAAAAAGAAATATAAAGGATATCATTAGCTCTGAGCAAAGAGTGGGGCTTCATGAGTTAAAACAATTGGGAACCCATACCCCTATTTTTTTATCCTGGTTCTGGGAGGAAAGGTGGGGGTTGTTACCTACTCTTGCAAACACTTAATTTGTCCCCCCAGTATCTGTTTTTGTTTGCATGCCAAATGGAAGGCGGGATTGCCCTTCTTTGCTGCTGTTAATTGTTCCTGGGTAATTCCATGTGTTATTGCATGAATTCTAGATGTTAACCGGCTCACTCTCCATTTTTTACTTTGAAATTATTTTTTTATTTACTCCCCTGGGATCCAGTCACAACTCCTGTTTCTTAAGGTGATCTGTTAACTTTGCTACTATCAACGATTTCTGCCATTCCCTTCTCGGGGGCATATGGCCCTTCAGTGAAGGCATGGGAGGATATGACCTTCCAGGATCTGTTCCCTCTGGATTGGTCTAAATATTCTCACCCTAAGCATTGTCCCGGGGTCTGAAGTACTTCTGGTGTCTGCACCTACCTTTCCCCTTACTGCTGCCACAATGCCCCTCTGGGCTGCCTGCCAACATCCTTTTCAGCTTCTCCATCTGCTGTCTGCAGATGGAGTGGTTGCTGCTTGCATGGGCCTGATCATCCTTTTCTCACAGAACCATCCCTCTCCAAGGCATGGGTCTTGTCCCACTACCCATTTAGCAAGGAGGGTGGGCTCCTCAGCTAGTTTTCACCCCTCCTGGTTTTTCAACTTAAGTTTTTCTCTCTCCCTCCTCCCTGAGGAGGTCATTTAGCCAAGTAGGCTGCAGTCCTTGTTGACAAAAAAGCACAAATATTCTGTCCAACTGCTGTATTAGACTCATTCAGTTTGGTCCAAATGACCTTGGTTGCCTGCATTCTTCCACCAGTTTGTTACCCGCACAAATCTAGGGCACTCCGCCTATACTCTATGGAGAGCTCAAGGCATGACCTGGTTAATTTTATTACCCACTCCCTCCTTTTCCTGCCTAGGGCTTGGGGTATAAAACACCTATCCTTACTTGTGGGGCTCAGGGAAAAAACTAGTCACTTTAAGTACCACCCGTACCCACTTGGGGCTTGATGGGTCTGTAGGATCTTTTCCCAGTGAAAGAGCCTTACACAACTGTGCTCTAAACAGCTATTTATTAGCCACACACACAGGATACGTATGCCAAGCCAATCAGTTATGCTCACCACTCCCAATATACAGACAAACTTCACCTGATGGCCAGTCAGGATCCACTCATACGGAGTTGCCGGTGATGCCTCTGCACGTCACGGTCATACAGAGGGGTAAAAGTTCTAGCAGCTTGATGTTGAACTGCAGTCCAGCGATGGTTCCCAAAGAGCATTGTTTTTCATTGACATTACATAGGTAAAACTAACTACCTCTTTTAACTCTACTAAACCTATCACATTATCTAATATCCCTAGGTAACAAAATTTAACTGTCACCTATGTTTTTGCCTCCCTGCTCAAGTCTTTTTTTTCCATTTTATCTTTTATGCCCAAACTGTAACTTATTTATGATCTTCTTTGTTTGTGCAGATGGTCAGCATAAATTCACTGGTCAGAACTTATCTTATCTGTCTTACCCTTTGCTCAGTCTTTCTGTATCCTCCCTAAACTTCCCAGTGCCTGGGTGTCTCTACTTTACAACCCTTGATGTTACAACCTCATTAGGGGCATTCCTGAGGTAAGGATGCCTTACTCACAGCAGAGCATTTTTTCTTAATTTCAGTGGTGAAATCCCTGAGTTTTACATAAGGCTAGTTTATTATGAGTGTGAGTTAAGTCCTAGGCCTACAATGCAGTAAAGCAGAGGAGCACTTAGACTTTGTGGGCCTGATTCCCTCTATGCGTCACATTAGTGTAAAACTGGCATAACCGAGTGGTGACCTAGGCTCCTGAATGCTCTTACTAATGTGAACTCAGAGTGAAATTTACCCATGTGCCGAGGGACCAGCACAAGGTGTGTGTAGCACTTCGGACCCACTGAAGCCATCAAAATAGAATACTTAGACTATTTTAATGACTTAAGTAGGACTTAAATGATTTATAGCATAGACCCTGTGCTGGTTATTTGCCCAGGAGTGAATTTCACTGTTAGCACTGGTGCGATGTGCCTCAGTGACAGCCCTAGAGACTGCCATCTTCTCTGTATACAGAGAGCATATACAGCATGAACAGAAGTCTTAAAAGAACCCCCCAGTGCTTCTCCTGACCCCAGACATGCAGGGATTCCCTATAAAGTAGAGAAGATAGGCTAAGGGGTGATAAGACCATGGAGACTGAACTTTCTTTTGAAACTATTAGTAAATAACAGTGGTTATGGTGATTATTTTTTTTTTTTTTTTTTTTTTTCAGTTTGTGAGATTTGGATGTGGGTCCATTGGGAACTGGACAGAAACCTGCCAATTCATACACACTGCAATCAAATGATAGCAACTATAGGACCCAGATAGAAAATACCTGAACAGCCCCACACATACATAAGGTCATAATGTTTATCTGAGGGAAGAATGGAGGTGGAGTGGGTAATTCCTTCAACCCCCTCAGTTTAACGTTATTTGCATAATCAAGAATCACCGGTGGTAGGTGTCTGATTCCATTTATCCCTCAAAAACTAAATGATGGGATCTCTGACAACCACTTATTTGACATCCCATCCCAAAGAGAGACCTTCAGCAACCCTGGCACTATTCCAGGATAGTGAGTGGCAGACAAAAGCACCATCAATCAAGTCACCAACTGCACTCCTTTGGAAGGTTGTATCCCATCCACATACCAACCAACTCCAACCCTGCTGAGCTCTTAAGATCTGGCAATATCACAGCACACAGTAGGTATAGTTTTGGCAAGACAGTTGAGAAACAAATGTAATATGTGCTGCTGGAGAAAAAGACACCATACAAGTTAGGCTATTGGAATGCAAACATTCAGAAACTGTTTCTATACTAACTACAATTCCTAATCCCAGAGAAGTTTTTCCTTTATGCTACGTGATCTGAAAACGTAGCTCTGGTAAGACATCAAACCCTTGCTTTGAATGACTGAGGAGCTTTGCACTACTTTCTACTCATTAAGATATTTATGGAGAGGTAGGATCTGCACTTGAGCCTTCTTTGAGGGATCAGTTATGTGTTGCTAATGTATTGGCTGGAGCTGGTGATCCAAACGATCGCGTATGAGAAGTCAGTATGTAAAATACAAGGTTGCCTAAAGCAATTGGAGGAAATATGGAGCCCAATCTGAAAGAGTCAGAAGGCAAAAGAAGGGCAAGAGCAGTAAATAATAGACCCTTGAGAACAGGACATTAGAAGTGGGCTTACATGGAGATGAATATAGAGAGAAGCTTTTTTATTTATTTATTTTTTTAAAATCTCCCATCCATTATTAGTTGCTAACAACTTAAACATAAAAACAACTGATATAACAAAAACAAAATACAGATCTGCCGCCAGATCCTTAACTGGTGTAAATGGATACAGATTTTGATAGAGACATCCATTTCCACCAGCTGAGGCTGTGGCCCCTAAATTGGGATAGATAGAGATGTGTAAGAGGACAAAACATGGCATAGAATTCTTAACCTACAGAGTCAAATTCTGCTCTGTTTACACCAGAGAAAATCCAGAATGAGACCACTTATGTCAGTTGATGTACTCTGGCTTTACAGTTTGTAAATGAGAGGAGAACTTGCTACATAACCTTAATGTAAGAATTTATCTATTGACATTTTACTCTGATGTTTACTCTGAGGTTAGTCCTGCTTTGAGCAGGGGGTTGGATTAGATGACCTCCTGAGGTCCCTTCCAACTCTCATATTCTATATGACATAAAAATGTAACTCTGGGTTCTGCTGCCCAGAAAATTAATACTAAGCCTAGTAGAGCATTGTTACCAGGATTCATTTGTTTCCTCAGATAATTGTAAAACAATATTGTATCTTAACAAAAATAAATCCGTTAAGATTTTGTGCTTTGCAATTGTGTTCTTGGATCCTTTTTGTTCACCCATGTGTATTAGCAGTGCTTCTCTGACTTTCATGGAAGCAGGCATTCAGATCCTATAGGGACGAGGGCCTGATCTAACTATTTATTTATTATCTTCATCCCCACAGTATCTGAGCACCTGGAATCTTGCTAAAATTGTATTTAAAAAAGAAAAATCTGTTGACTTTTTGCCATAATAGCTGTTGAATTCTCTCTCTTTCATAGCCGTTAATTTAAAAAAAAAAAATCACCATACAATAGCATGAATATGTCTATTAATCACTTTGTAGGGGAAGCATACAGCCTCAAATCAGTGTACAAAGTGCTTCACACTGACTACAGTTAGTTATCCTTGTAATGAGATAGAAAGAAGAGCCCTGAATATATTACAGCGACATTAAGAGTAAGGGCAAAAGAAATGTGGCCATTTTTTGCTCCTCCATATGGTTCATAACAATACAAATTTTAAATCATAGGTGGTTAGAAGTCAATGGAATTTCTCTGATTTATACCAGCTGAGGATCTGGTCCACTACATTACATCCCATCATCCTGAACAGAACAGTATCTACCATGCACTGTCCCAGCTAGGCTTAACTGTACTCTAGGTTGAGGAGGCAACACCCATTCGCCCTTGCTGGACACACACTGATAGGAGACAGAGTATAAAAGGGAGCAACTCAGCTCAGTCTAGGCTGACTGGGGAGGAGAGCTGATGCGTGCTACAAGCTCCTGACAGGATGTGCTGGAGCCTCAGGCTGCAGAAGCCGACCATTCTGAAGTCCACAGAGGCTGAAGTCCAGCACATCCTGTCAGAGGCATCTGTCTCCGCCAAGGCCAGCAGAGAAGAGACCGCAGATGACAGGAGACTGCCACCATTGGAAATAAGGATAGGAAGTGAGCCAGGAAACAGAACTGTAGAAGTGAGAGACTGAGCCTCATCATAGGACTATCTGTACCAGTGGAGTACAGTGAGCCTGCGTCCCCCTACCCCATGCCATACCTACTATGGGGTATGGTCAACGACCAAAGAAGCAGGCCTTACTGTTCAAAGGCAGCTGCATTGACTCTGGTTGCTGGGCTGCACTGTTTAAACCAAAGGGCAGCTGCATTGATACTGGCCACTAGGGCACCCAGCCTCAAAGACAGAGGCAGCTATGATGACCTGGGAGACTGGATTCCCTTTCCCTGGGGACAAGGAACAGTCCAGGGAACCTTTGCCACTTGAGCTGAAATCCCAAACTTACACCCTCTTGAGCCCAGAGGTGAATCTACCCCAGGGCAAAGATACATGGTAGAATATGCCTTCCCACTTCATAGCAGGTTCTGTCCAAAAGAGTGTTCTGTCTATATTGCGTTTTAGAGTCACAAGTAAACTAACTCTCCCTCCCACTCCTGAACCACATCCTGCATATGCCGCTGCTGGAGCAGTACATTCGTGTGGCCCTCCCGGCTGCTCATATCCCGTAAGATGCATTTCTTGAGTGCATCAAGATTGCCTTGATAAATCAGAGGCAGCACCAAAATTATTTCAAAACAAACAAACAAACAAAAGCTGGCAGTCTTTTTCCCCTTTAATCTGAATGCTTTTCTCTGAAGGGATTCTTGGTCTTACATGACATCACCACAAGGGAGCAATTAGGGGACTGGTGGTGGAAACAAAACAAAAAGCAACCTCAGATCTCTTGTCCTTCTGACACTTCCTAAATACAAATCACTTTAATTACCTCTTCAAACACTGATGAGTTTTGGCTTGTCATCAATGACAAACTATAAGGTGGATCTTTTCTTCCCTTCTTGAATTGTGCTTATTCCATGTTTTTTGGTCACTGTTAGGATATACAATGGACTCGTTGAACAACAGTTCTCAGTCATCTGTGCAATATCAGAAGGATAGGGGAGGAAGGAATGACAGTAACAAACTGGTTGAAATACAATGGATGGAAGACTGTCTGTGCTAACCCATAAAAGAATTGTATAATGTCAATGGGCTGAGTCCCCACCCCCAGCCTCAGTAAAACACCGGTTCCGTAGTGATGGTCCAAATTTTTCCTTTTCTTGAAGTGTGGCTTTACTGGCAATTTCACAACATGGCCTTCCATTCCAAGTTTGGCTGCTCTGAACTTTTCTTCTAGGGTGGAAAAAGTCCTGGTTCTTCAAAAGAATCAAATATTCTCACCCTCTTTTGGTTGGCGCTAACTGGACCTCAAAGCTTATGAGATTTAGCATCAGCAGTAATTATTCCTGAATGTAGAGGGTCTGACAAGAAGCGCCCTGTTTTAGTTTGCCCCCAGTCCCCAAGATATCCCCTATATTAATATAGAAACAGTCCAGGAATGATTGGAAAGTTTTAAGTGCAATCACTGTGCTGCTGGCACTCTGCATGCAGAGTTCTCAGCGCTGGTGTCCTGTATTTGAGAGGGGCCAGGGCTAGATGCTTCAATGGAAGGTGTTCAGATAGCATGAGGTGCATGGGATTTTCAAAAGAGATTAAGGGAGTTAGATGCCCAGTTCCTACTGGATCTCAGTGAAATTTGGGCACTTGCTCCTTAAGATCCTTTGAAACTCCCAGCCTAAATAGACAGAGGTAGAATCGTGCCAGGTGCTGCAGCAGGTTTGCATTGAGCCAGTGTGCAAAGCTTCTGTAAACCCAGTAGATCCACCATCTTGAATATCCCCCACCCCAAGGAAATGATCTGGTTGTGTGCAGCTCCTGAAGTAGCCCCTTCCTCTTGTTGTTGATGGTTGGGGGAGATGTCTAAGCAAAGGTGGCACAGTTAGGAGGTAATCCTCTAATGCTAGAAAGGTGCGTAGGAGCACTGGCAGCCAGTGTAGATTAAAGCAGCCATCAGGCTGATGTAATTTATGCCACGGTATAGCCCAGGGAGGCCAAGCTGTGGCTTGTTAGACGCATGCGGCTCCTTTACAGAGCCCCCATGCCCTGTTCCCCGTTCCCCACCTACCTGACTGGAGTGGGGAGTCTGACGCTTCTGCCCTGTGGCATGGTGGTGGGGCTAGAGGATGCTGCCCAGTGGCGAGCGGGGTTTTGGGAGGTTAGTAAATTTGGCCACCCCTGGTATTGTCTAACATTTATGGTACCAGGATCAGAGTAACAGAGATGACTTCAGGTACTTTATACTGTGCCACTGCTACCCCCTTCTTAGCTGCACCAAACCCATTTTGACCTCAGCTCTGGATTGAGCCAAGCTATTGTGCTGTACCATACAATATAGAGGAGGTTGATATACTGATCTCAGATGGTGTACACCACAAATTCATTGATAAGACCCATAAATTTTAAACAAATATTGGAAAAAATGAATTTTGACTCATAAACATGAGTATTGGCACTAGAAAGTTGATTGTAAGAGTGACACACTCCTTCACTCAGAGAACAGAAACAAGACCATGTGTCTAGTCCAAGCTAAGCTACGCTGGTCCAGTTTCAAATACTCACCAAGACTTGTTCATCAACAAGCTACACACCAAGAATAATTCATAGAAAGTTTTCAGAAAATAATTTTGAATAACAGTCCCAGTAAATCCTGACTGACTCAGTGATTCGCAAATAGGAAAGGAAGCAGTTTGCTGAATAAATTATTCACTGCGATTTATTCGCTCAGCTCCAGTTTATCTTAGAAAGTAAATGTAGTGCTGGTGAAAATCGCCAGCCTGACAGGCTTAGGGTTTGAAGGAGGTGT